>NC_054080.1:31237571-32523148 GCF_017639655.2 Falco naumanni
AAAGGTAGTAAAGCACAAAGTGGGCAAATATATGACAAAAAGATTCTGGTTTAAGACTGACATATACAGTGTTTACAACCAGTGAAGTTGAGAACTACTATTTCCAGTAGTTGCTCAGAGCAATAGAACTACAGTCAATCCTGTAGGTCTGTGAATTAGATAGGTTGCATCCAAGGGTGCTGAGAGAACCTGCTGATGCCACTGCAGGGCTGGTCCCTCTATTACTGCTGCAAGATCATGATGCCCAGGGGACTCCCCCACTACTGGAGGATGGTAAATATTTCACCCAACTTTGAAAACAGCAAGAAAGATAATTCAGGGAACTACAACCTCTCTTTGGTCCCTGTAGAGAATCATGGAGCAAGTCCATCTGTGCCATTTCTGAACACCTGAAGGATAAGAACACGTCTTACCGAAGGTAAATCAGAGTGGACCAACCTAATTGTCTTCTATGATGAAATGACTGGTTTTGTGGATGCAAGGAATGTGGTGGATATTCCATACTTAGACTTTAGCAAGGCTTTTGATACAGTCTTCCACAATATTCTTGCCCCACATTAGGACATTATGGCCTGGATAGTTGAACTACTGGATGGGTGAAATACTGGCTGGATTGCTGGTCTGAGAGAGTACAGGTTAACAGGTGATATTCTGTCTGAAGGCTGGTGACCGCATGAAGTTCTTCAGCATTTTTCCCTGGTACCTGTTTAATATCTCTGTTAATGACTTGACATGCAGAAATGTCTGTGAACAGCACCAAAATGAGAGTGCAGTCTATATGTCTGCAGACAGGGCTGGCTGTTGTTAGGAGGGACCTAAACAGGCTGTAGGAATAAAATTCAACAATACAAAGTCCTGCACGTGGAACAGACAACTTCCTGCAGCAGTACAAGATAGGGTGTGACCAACTAACTGGAAGGCAGGTCTGTTGAAAACACTTCATGAATTCTTGAGGACGATAGGCTAAACATGAGCCACCAGTGTGCAGTGGCACTGATGAGAACTAACAGCATCTTGGGATGTATTCACAGGCCCAGTACATTGAGGGACGTGATTGTGCCTCTTTATGTGGTACTTGTTAGAACAAGTCTGGCATAGTGCATCCAGTTTTGGGTGCACCCATATGAGAAAGTTACTGATGAACTTGATCAAGTCCAGCAGAGTCTTTCAGGATGGTCATGGTCTGGAGAACGTGCCCTTCAGGGAGAAGCTGAGGGAAGTGGAACAGTTCAGCCTGGAGAAGACATCGCTTCAGGGGGACCTAATAGCAGCTTTCAACACTTACAAGAAGGTAATCTACAAAAAGTGGAGCCAGACTCTTTAGTGAAGCACATGGCAGGAGAATGAAAGACAGTGGCCATAGAGGGAATCGGGGAGATTCTGATGGGACAGAAAGGAAGAAAAAAAAAAATCAGTATGAAGATAGTTAAAATTTAGAAGAGGTTTCCCAGAGAGGCTGTACATTATGCGTCTTTAGGTTTCAAGACCAGGCTGGGCAAAGCCCTGATTTAAGGAAGAGGTTGTACTAGAGACCTGTGGATGTCCCTTCCTATCCAAATGTTACTGCAATTCTGGGATTAATTGTCAAGCAGAGAAATCAAAATTGTCCAGGAGAATGTAGATTAACAGACGGAAAAGTATCTAAAATGGCTGAATCTTCTAGGGAAGACAGAGCAACTTTCTCAAACCACTCAAGAGCAGCATTGCCTTTTAGGTGATGTGTGAGTAGGCTGATCAAGGTGACTACACTTTGTCAGTGAACTGTTGGCTGCTTTTCCCATGTTTTACCTTTCACCTTGGCTGCTATTAGCTCCCAACAGGCCCTCATCAATAACTACCACTCTTGAGTGCAAGCATTTACCTTTTAGTTGTGACTGAGAACTCGGGAGCATTTCTGATCACCACCTTTCACACTCAGTCTTTCTCAGTCTTTCGCAGTTGTAAATACTGAGTCAGCACTGGATTTACTCAGATTGCTTCATTCAAGTTCCAATGGCAGGCAGCAAGCAAAACACTGTAGTAGTAACCATAGATCTCAGAGCTGGGCTTCAAACATCTTGCAGCCAAAAGCCAAAGAACCCAAACATTCACCAGCTTTTGTCTTCTAGATGAATGTACCGTGCAATGATTATCTGAGTAACACATTCTTAGAGGAAGTATCTAGAAGATTTGGGCATTAGCTGCATAACTTGATCACTTCAGAACACATACATACACACTATATACATTTATATAAGTATACATATACATATAGATATATATGTAAGATCCTGCATTGTAACATCTTTTTTTTCAGATGTTTTCCTTCTACACTGTTAGGTTTCTTTTGTGGATATCTGCACACATGTACCACATTCCACTCAAATGCATTTACGTTACAGGCCTGCATTGTGTTGCATTAGCCTGCACTAAACCTTTACATCAAAAGTATAGAATATTCCTCATCACCAACTTTCGCAAAGTTAGCATGCATTTAATTTAAAGTTTCAGTTAGTGCCCAGAGATGCAAGATGCAAGTTCTTGTTCCTGCAAGAATATAGAGATACATGTTACAAACTTGTAGATCATGTAGGTTTAAAGAAATGCTTAGACAATGTGGCCACGCTTCAAGTGTTATAATAGCAACAGAGTTATATACAAGTGCACTTCTAGCATTGGGGATGGAATCATGATTTTTAAAGTCTCAGGGAGACACCACTTTCTTTTCTGACTGACTTTGTGGTGTTTCCAGCCATATAAGCCTCCATTCTCTTGCTAATGACTGGAGAAGTCTCTTAACAATAAAGAGATGTTGTGCAGCATTTTATAATAGTGTTGGAGAATGGATGAGGTTGGAACGGACCTTTGGAGATTGCCCCGGACAGCCTCCCTCCTCAAAGGAGGGTCAGGTAGAGCAGGCTCTCTTGCTTACTCTATCACAAGATCAAACACTGCCATTCTTACATTGTAGGTTCTGCATGAACATCGTAATGACTGAATGATAACTTCATTCTTGCTCAGGAACCACTTGAGAACCAATCCTCTGAATGTCACCTTTATGGCAAGTAAATTCTGGCTTCAGAGATTTAGTCTATTAATCTTCTCATTTAAAAATGAAGACCTGTAGAGGTCCTTTACAGGAGGAGGTATGATTTAGCTCCCATATGCACACAGCTGCATAGGTGACAGGCCAATCAACTGGAGAAACTGATGAAAGAGCATCTGTTGCTTCAGCAATAAAACAGCTGAAGCAGATGAATGGTATGTTTCATGTAGGTAGTGCACACCATTTGCTAGGACAATGAGGTAGGACCTTGAAAGGGCATTTGATCTACCAAGGGATACAATCAGTGGTATCTGTACTGTGTAAGCTTCTGACAGGTGAGTCATGAAGACATACAGTGTCAGTACTCTGTCGGATAGGTTTGACAACCTTGGTCTGACTGTTAGAAGGTATTTCCCAGTTTCTGATAATTCTCTTCCTGCTATGATTTTAGTAGACAAAGCAGTTCATACCCTTTGTCTTTGCAGATAGTTGTGATATATCTGACATAACCTCCAGTCAGTCTTCTTTTGACTAACTACTTAGTTTCCCTCATTTTGCATTCTAGGTTTTGGGCTTGCATACTACTGTGTTTCTTTATCACAGCTTTCCCAGTTATCTGCCCCAATAGACCTTTCTTCCTCTTCAAAAGACTAGCTGAAATTTCCGAGACAGACACCTTGCCTTCCCTCAGGAGAGCACCTTTGACAAGATCTGCTTTCACCCTCCAGTTGCTTTGCTCTAGTATGTACAAACCCAGAGATGCAGTCTGTTGACATAAATCTGACTTGGGATCCACACTTTCCCCGAAACACTATGACAAACAGGGAAGTACACTTTGTCATATAAATCTAGGGAGCTGTAAATCAGAGGCGAATTGGAGGTTCACTGCCCCATAAGTTCAGACACATTCTGAAGTATTAATCAGTAATTTGTATAGACTTATTTTATATTAAGCATAAACCTAAACAGTTTTTAAGTCCCTAACTATTATGCAATTTTTTAAAGTCCCTAAATATTATGCAACCTTAATCTGTAAAGCAGTAAGGTACTTCTGTTTCTTTTAGTAATGTTAAATCTTTGGGGTTTGGGGAGTTGATATCTTTGTCCTTGTAGTCCCTGCTATAGAATTGACAGCGCATGCTGTCTCAGCCTCTAGATGAACAGGTTTATCCCTGTTCTCATCCGCAGCAGTTTTTGACTATTGAAGAGTACCACACAGGTGGTATCCATCAATCACACAGTGCCATGGTTTAAATGCAGCCGGTAACTAAGTACCATGCAGCCACTCACTCACTCCCTCCTTACCCAGAGGGATGGGAAGAGAATTGGAAAGGAATGTAAAACTCAAGGGTTGAGATAAGACCAATTTAATGGTTGAAATAAAATTAAAAAATGAAAGAACAGTAATAACAATAACAGTTATAATGAAAAGGAGGGAGAGGAATGAAATCTAAAGGGGAAGGAGGAAAGAAAACAAGTGATGCACAATATAGTTGCTCACCACCCACTGACGGATGCCCAGCCAGTCCCTGAGCAGCGATCAGCAGCCCCAGCCAACCCACTCCCCACCCCGCCCAGTTTATATACTGAGCATGATGTCCTGTGGTATGGAATATCCCTTTGGCTAGTTCAGGTCAGCCGTCCTGGCTGTGTCCCCTCCCAGTTTCCTGTGCCTCTCCAGCCCTTTCACTGGCAAGGCCTGAGAAACTGAAAAGTCCTTGACTTAGCATCAGCAACAACCAGGAACATCAGTGTGCTATCAGCATTGCTCCCACACCAAATCCAAAACACAGCTACTAATAAAAAAAAATTAACTTAATCCCAGCTGAAACCAGGACACACAGACATGCAGAAGTCTATGGGGCCAGATGGGATCCACCTGAGGGTACTGAGGGAGCTGGCAAAAGAGCTCACCAAGCCACTTTCCGTCATTTGTCAACAGTCCTGGCTAACTGAGGAGGTCCCAGAAGCCTGGAGGTTACCCAGTGTGACGCCCATATATGAAGAGGGCAGGAGAAGGATCCAGGGAGCTACAGGCCTGTCCGCCTGTCCTCGGTGCCAGGGAAGGTTATGGGGCAGATCATCCTGAGTGTCATCATGCAGCATGTGCAGGACAACTGGGGAATCAGGCCCATCCAGCGTGGGTTCATGAAAGGCAGGTCCTGCTTGACAATCCTGATCTCCTTCTATGGCAAGATGACCTGCCTAGTGGATGAGGGAAAGGCTGTGGATGTTGTCTGCCTAGACTTCAGTAAAACCTTTGACATTCTTTCCTACAGCATTCTCCTGGAGAAACTGGCTGATCACGGCTTGGATGGATGTGTTCTACACTGGATAAAAAGCTGCCTGGATGGCCAACCCTGCAGAATGGTGATGAATGGAGTTAGATCCACCTGGTGGAGGGTCACAGGTGGTGTTTTGCAGGGCGCAGTATTGAGGCCAGGCCTGTTTATCAGCAATCTGGTTGAGGGGATCGAGTGCACCCTCAGTCATTTTGCAGGCAACACCAAGCTGGGGTGAGTGTTGATCTGCTGGAGGGCAGGAAGGCTCTACAGAGGGATCTGGACAGTCTGGACCTATGGACCAAGGCCAATTGTATGAGCTTCAACAAGGAGAAGTGCTGTGTCCTGTACCTGGGTCACAACAACCCCACACAATGCTACAGGCTTTGGGAAGCGTGGCTGGAAAGCTGCCTGGTGGGAAAGGACCTGGTGGTGCTGGTTGATGTCTGTCTGAACACAAGCCAGCAGTGTGCCCAGGTGGCTAAGAAGGCCAACAGCATCCTGGCTTGTATCTGAGTGTGGCCAGCAGGACAAGGGAAGTGATTGTCCCCCTGCACTCCGCACTGGTGAGGCTGCACCTCAAGTACCATGTTCACCTCACTTCAAGAGGGTCATTGAGGTGCTGGAGCATGTCTAGAGAAGGGCAATGCAGCTGGCAAAGGGTCTGGAGCACAAGTCTTCTGCAGAGTGGCTGAGGGAACTGGGGTTGTTTAGTCTGGAGAAAAAGAGACTCGGGAGGGACCTTAATGCTCTCTACAACTACCTGGAAGGGTAGGCAGGTGGAGGTAGGTCTCTTCTCCCAGATAACAAGTGACAGGACAAGAGGAAGTGGCCTCAAGTTTCACTAGGGAAGGTTTAGATTGGATATTAGGAAAAAATTTCTTCACTGAAAGGGTGTCAGTCATTGGAACAGACTGCCCAGGGAGGTGGTGGAGTCACTGTCCCTGGAGGTATTTAAAAGCAGATGTGGTGCTTAGGGACATGGTTTAGTGATGGACTTGGCAGTCCTGCATTAGGATGTGATGACCTTGAAGCTCTTTTCCAGCCTAAATGATTCTATGATTCTATAAAATCTAGAGAAATCTAAAGCCAATAGACAGGTATTTAACTATACCCTAGGTCATTCCAACCCCCCTGAGATCTTCATGCCTCACTTTTACTTGGCTTTCAAATTCCTCCATATCCCTTGGCAAAAATGGTTTTCTTTCTAGTGTCAAGCTTAAATAAATGAGGTTCATTAAGCCCTTTAGCCAAATCCACTCAACTACACAAACCAACTGGTTCAGCAATAATTTGGAAAAGATGAAACACACTGTTTTAGCAAATATCAGTCACTTAATTTAACTCTGGGCTTACAAATATTCCCTCCCACTGGTAATTGAAAGACTAAGGCTATTGGCAGAGCATGTCAGCAACTGTTTGCTAGCAATTAGAAACTTCTGGTTATGTATTCTTCCTCACCAGAAGACCTCCTAGTATTTCAAAGATGAGCATTAGGTAGAAAAGTGGAAATAGAGGGGGATTTATGACTCAAGAAATAAGTATCTGTTTGTTACCACTAACTACTTACATAAACACAGCTGACTTTCAAGGGTTTGTCTTCTAAATACAAAAAGCTTCAGGCATATCCTTACTGTTAAATGATAAGATTTACACTGGGAGCAGGGGGCAGCAAGGGAAGCAAAACAAAGCACCACGCTTAGTTCCCAGGAACTGAGGATGAGATGTTTCATTTTCAGAACTTGGATCTTGCTCCAGTAAGAGGAAGTTTGTCAGCAACCTGCTGCACTGTGCAATTCAATGTGTTGTCCCTTTGACTGTCAGCTGTATTTACTGCATTTACCTGAGGAGGAGGTTACCTTTCTGACTGGTACAGTTCTTTATGACATCAGTTATAATTTGTCTGCTAACATACCGATTACATGTATATGGAATGGTGGTGAGATTTTTAATTGCCTATGCATGTAGAAACTACTAACCACCACTTAAATTCCAACAGTTCAGTTTCAGATACACTCCCACACAACAGGTACAAAATCAAAACCAGAAATGTAAAATCAGAAGTAAATACTGGGAAGAGGAGCAGGCTCAAGGAGGAGGTGGTGGACATTTGGAGAAAGGGCTCAAAAATTTTCTTCTTAAATTACCAGCATGTGCTGCTACGAAATTGCAGTGGTAAGGGTGTTTTAAGCAGATAGGTTCCAGGCTATTAGAATGCAGTATATTATGTCCTTTCCCTTGGGGATTTTTTTTCTCTTAATCTGAGTTGCAGCTTTGATGTGAAACTGAGGTGCAAGACACACAATGAGACTTGGCAGAATGCTGCCTATACGTTGTGATGAGCCAAGGCACACTTTGCACAAGGCATGCTTGACTCACATCTCTTCAGGTTCCTGACTTCTTTTTCCAACAGACTGCTGCTAGACCAGTCCATAAAGAAACTGTTAACCAAATGGACAAAGCTGTATGCATCCACTCTGCTCACATTTAGCTGCTGCTGTGTTGTCCCATGCATACATTCAACCTTCCACATGTTTTGCAAGTTACAATACTGGTTATAGGACAGTGTGGAATTCACGGTCCACCTGCTACTTGGTTTTCTGGTTATGATCAGTTCTGGCTTGCATTCCTCTTCAAAGAGGAAGAAAGTAGCGACTCTGACTTGGATGTTGGTCATCCACTGCTGACCAAAACCAGCTTATGATAGAATTTTGCTGATTTCTATTATTTGCTTTTGTTGTTGTTGTTTTTTGTTTAATCTGGGGTAAAATCTGTCCTTCAGCAGACAGATTTTATTAGTTAAAATCATGTAGGAAAAGAAGGAGGTTTGTCTTCCAGCTGAAGCGTATCACCTTCATACGTATTTAAAGTTTGGAATTTTTTTTCACCATATACATGTTGTGATAGACAAATAGTCCTCTACACAAACTGTGCCAAGTGCACTATATACAGTCAGGTACAGTTAGCAGTCACAACTTGTTCACAGTTCACTAATATTTCGGTGGATCCTGACTGAAATTTAAGGTGTCAGTTCTTGAAAGAGTTTCATTATATGAGCAAGGTATGAGTTAAGAGATGAGAGGCATATTCAAATATCTGGTTGTCCCCTTTAAAATACTTGCTTATCAAAACAGAATACCAGGAATCCTGATCAGGTCTCCCTTGAGAGAAAGCAGGTGAAGTGCAGAGTCATGCAGTGTATAGTATGTGTCACCAGGGTCATGTAGGCAAGAGGACACCTCAGACAACACTCTTGAGCTGGAATTAACAGTGGTAAATGAAGGAATAAACAGAACATCAGCTGTAATGTCATCTGGGAATCTCCTGAGTAACTGAATACATGTCTTTTTTCGGTCAGCAAAGTTCTTTTTACTACATCAGACGAGAGGGAGGGAGGGAGGGAAGGAAGGAGGAAAGGAGGGAGAAGAGGTCCATGCAAATAACCAATATGGGAGCATTGTTTCTGCCTGTTTGCATTTCTGGCTGGGCATCCCCTCAGGAGCTCTGATGAGCCTCTGGAACTGTCTGGAAAGCAAATGAGCGTCTCAACTGCATGCAGTGAAGGAAGTCAGCACCAGTCGTGTACCTCTGTCTGTGAGAAGACTGACTCTGAAAGTAGAACTGATGCAGTGGGGTCAACGGCAGGGTCTGGGGCCCGGGAAAGGGAACTGAAAGGACTACAGCTTCTTATAAGCATTTTATCTTGTGCAAAAAAAAAGTAAACCTAACTTCACGGCATGTAAAAACAGTATGATGTCTAAGTCAGTGGTATGTTTTTTCCATATTGTTGGTACTACTGGCCAAGTATCATGCTCGAAAGAAAGGAATGAGAGAAAGTGCATGAGGATAAAACAGGCATAGAAAATACAAGAGGAAAGACTAGTGAATCGTGGTTTTAGTCTAAATGTGTTTGAGGGAGACATATCAAAGATAGCTGAAAGTTTTGAGGTATTAGGGGGGATATTTTTTCAGCATCTAACTATGAAGATGCAGTGAAGGTGTGCAGTCTCTGTCCTAGGAAGTTAAACAAGCATCTGCCAGGCTGATAACAAACAAGTCTGTAAATTCAGTTGATCTTACCTCGGGGTGGGGGGGCCTATTTTTTACTTGTGGGAGTCTAACTTCCAGCGCATCCTCCCTTCATCAGCACTTCAGCTTAAGTGAACTTAGTATAATCACCAGTTGCTTCTATGTAGATTTCCCAGACAGTTTAGTGATCATACAGAACTGTATTTTGTAGGGTGACAGCAGCCCTCATTTCTGGGATTAAAGTAATTTCAGTGAACAATTCAGAGCTGTTAGCCCACAGAGATCATCTCTGACAGCCCCCAGTTTAGTTTTCCATCTCTTCCTGCATATACAGCAGCCCTGTTGATGCTTGCATCCTGACTTGCTTTTGCAAGCACGTAATTTTAGCTTCACGTTTGCTCTGATCAGGTCTCACTGGAATTTTCCTTGCTTTAGAGTGCATCACTGCAATGTAAAGGGATTAATGTGTACAGTGTCCCCCTACTTCTCTCCTACATTTTTGTCTCGCTCTTTCTGAATTCCCCTGATTATATAATTCCAGTTACATCTTCTAATTTTTACATTTTTAATCTGCTAGGTGGTTATCTATTTCTAAAGGCAAACTTGCCTCAGGTTTCTGGATAATGTTTTTTAAAACACAACTTTAAAATTAAAACAGACAATTTTCTTTTATTACATTGGATCAATCAGCACAAACCATTTTTTCTGCTTACTAGAATAGTCTCACTAATACAGGAGCTTTATCCCCAAGTTTCAATTAATTAGAGATCTGTATCACCTGTTGTCTTGTTGGCTAAAGTGGCACGTCCTTCCTTCCATGGGAAGACGCATATAGCCCATGTTGTAATCTCCAGCACGGCTGGGTGATTCCTGTGGCCTTTGATGGACTCCTTTTTAGTTTTTTCCTGAGCCTCCTTGGACTTTCCCCCTAAGCTTTCCATTTCTCTGCAAGGTTCCCATACAGCATTGTGCACAATGGTATTACAAGAGATGTGTAAATTGTCTTGGAAGTATTTGGGCAATGTCTACTATGCTATCAGAAAACTTATCCCCAGTAAGTGTACTCACCTGGTAAGTCATCCACATGGATTTGGACAGGTCATCAGGAAAGACCACCACAAGATTTATAGATTTGGGATCAGATTTCTCGTGGAAAAAAAAATATGGGGACATGCTGATGATATGCTAAAGCTTGTGAGATCAATGTCAATAGCAGAGCAGATTCAGCTGATGTACTAGAAGGCAAGTGTTTCAAGATGCTGCTGCAGCCTTTGAGGTGAAGCGTACTAATGATCTACGAATCAGGAGGGAGACGGGGATAAAAGAAAGCTCAAGAAGACTCATTGACGACCATCAAGACTTCAGGAATTCATATGTTCAACTTGTAATCATACCTGTTTGTGAGACTAACATATTCCTAACTGCACCAGGCACGACAAGCAGCCACCTCACTCTGAAGAAATTTTCATAGTCCGTTACAAAAAGGGCTACATTATGATAAACTGCATCAGATGGCGGGACTGGAGTATGACAAGAACAGGCTGCACCTGCAGGCATCAGGAACCATGTCCTGAAATGGAGAAGCTCCAGGTGGGGTGAGCTGTGACTTCCTGTCCTGGTTTAACCCCAGTTGGCAACTAAGCACCACGAAGCCCCTTTCTCACTGCCCTCCCCCCCTCCAGAGGAATGGGGAGGAGGATTGGGAAAAAGGTAAAACTGAAAGATTGAGATAAGAACAATTTAATAATTAAAATAATAACAACAATAATAATAATAATAAAACAACAGTTGTAATGAAAAGGAGGGAGAAGGGCAGAGGAATAAAATCCAAAAGGAAGGGAAAAAACCCAAGTGATGCACAATACAATTACTCACTGCCCACTGACTGATGCTCAGTCAGTTCCTGAGCAGTGGTAGACAGGCCCCGGGCAACTCCCCCCACTTCCCGCCCTCCCCCCCCCCCCCCCCCCCCCCCAGTTTATATACTGAGTATGATGTCCTGTGGTATGGAATATCCCTTTGGCTAATTCAGGCCAGCTGTCCTGGCTGTGTCCCCTCCTGATTTCCCGTGCCCCTCCATCCTTCTTGCTGGCACGGCCAGGGAAAATTAAAAGTTCTTGACTTGGTATAAACAATACCTAGAAACAACTGAAAGCATAAGTTTGTTATCAGCATTATTCTTCCACTAAATCCAAAACACACAGCACTGCACTAGCTGCTAATAAAAAAATTAACTCTATCCGAGCTGAAAACAAGGCACTTTCCATTGTGACTGTGTCCAAAGGGGTACAGGGATTCTGCATGAGACCTTCTGTGCTAAGTGACACAGAAGATACAGTCTGAGCCATCCTGTGCAATAGCTGGGTCTGCCTGACATAGGTGATTCTCACAGCCTTTCTCAAAGCAGGGACTGCTTACACCACCACCTAATTATCACAACGCTCCCAAGGAGCATGTGAGACACGCAGCTTCAGGTAGAGGCTCTCAGGACTGGAAAGGATTCAGGTGTTTATATGTGAAAGGGAAACAGGATGTCTTAAACTGCTGTAATAGTGACCAGGACTTACCAAGAGCTGTACCCACACCTGGGAAGCACTTTTTATAATTTCACATCCAGTTAACTTATGTGGCCCAGTGAAAAATAGCTCCACCTTCCCCCAGTAAAGACAAGACACTTAGTTTATTGTAAATCAATTTCTTTGTAGTTGATCTTTATGGTGCTGTCTCACAGAGGAACCAAAGCACTGTGCTTTTATGGTGTTTACTTAGAATACTTGATACTTAATATATTACGCAGGAAGGAGGAAGACATACAGATGGAAGACAAAAATGTTTAATGGTGAGTGTAAGTCCCCAAAGCAGATATTTCTTTGGGATGGGATACTGATGCCTTGAAGCCAATACTTTTGTGGGATAATTGTCCAAAGGCAGTCTTGGACATCTGAAGCCGCAACAACTCTCTTGTAGATGTTAACACCAGAAGTGTTTGGATTATACTGCTCTTTATTACCACAGAACCTCATCATTAATCTTTACCTGGTTCCTCCACCCTCCCTATCATCTGCTACTGTGTAGTATTTCTCCTTTAAGAAAAATGTTACTCGAAAACACAGGAGCAAGTGAGGAGTAATTAAGGACAACATCCCGTTGTCCCATTAACATATTTGCACCATAAGGTCCTGCAGAATTTTGAGTATTTGTCAATCCTTGTGGCTCCAGGGACATGGCCAGGAAGGCAGGGAGCAAGAGGGAATTTTCACCCCCAGCATAACCAGGGGGAAGTCTGCAGGTTTTTTTCAGAAACGGCACAGCTGTCATGCATGGGAACTTGAGTTTAAGGTTCTCTGGTTGCTGAGTCAAGTAGAGCCCTGCTACCATGTACCCAACAGAGAAAGGATAGTCTCTCCCAATGAAAGAAACAGTAGATCAGCAATTGAAGCACACCCAAACCGAAATTGTAGAGTTTCCACAGATCTCCTCTATCATTCTGGCTCTATTACTTCTTCTGTGCTTCCACCTTTAAGCTAGATGAGGAGGAATGTGAGACCACATTGGTCTGAGCAAAGCTTTCCAAGCTTTTCTGAGGTACTACTAAGCCAGCATGAGGAAGAAGGCTGCAATTTGTTGGGGCAGAATACCACTCTGAAATTATTTGCATACCCATACCACTTCTAGGACGTATAATTTGGAACCCCCTGAACCACAGAAAGGGGAAGATAGAGGGATTCTGTATTCTTACGTCTAATAGTTAAATGGACAAATATATTGCCTCCCCCTTGAATCCTACCAGTGAAGTTGGCATCACTCCCTGGCATGCCACTTTTTTCCTAGGTGACATTTTGAAATTACTTCAGTTTTTAGGACTCAGCAAGATTAAAAAATATGGGCCACAGAGTCAGACCATCCTTGGAATTTTGGAGAGTTGGTGGCCAGGTAAGCAGGAATCAGGATTCTGGCGATGGCTTCAAAACATTACAATGAATAATTGCCCTGTGTAAGAGGAAGAATGGTTTGCCAGAGCATCAGCAGTTATATTTTTTTCTGAGCTCAGGTGATAGGTAGAAATCACAACAGCTTAACATTTCACAGACAAGAAAGTGGCTCCCAATT
Source organism: Falco naumanni (assembly GCF_017639655.2). NCBI lineage: Eukaryota > Metazoa > Chordata > Aves > Falconiformes > Falconidae > Falco > Falco naumanni. The sequence continues at coordinate 31,251,018 of NC_054080.1, forward strand.
TTCTTATAAGTCAGAAAATGCTTCATTCTATGAAGCATGAAGAGAAAACGGTTGACTACCAGAAAGGAATGCTGTGTACCGAATATCCCATCTACTACCTAATCCACCAAGAAAACTAAGCAAAACTGAAGGATGAAAAGAGAAAAGTTGCTTTTGAAAGTGTTAAATGCAGTTACTATAATCTAATTTTCAAACTGGTACCATTTTGCCTCATTTTTATGTCTGCCCAACTCTAACTTTTACTTCAGACATTTAAATACATAACAAAAAATAACAGTTCTGACTGTATCTAGGAGACGAGGCTAGCTCAAGGTAATGCATAACCATGCAAAAGCTTTAAAGAATTGTTCTCCTAACAAAGGGCTTTAATTGTACTAAACCTTGGTACTTACCACTTGTGGGAATAGTACACATTGCCCACTTTCTGAATGACTTCTAGTATAGGTCAGTACAGTTAGCAACTGGAGACCAGAAGCAAATGAGCATGTCAGTTGGCCATCCCTAGTAAGGGGGAAATCACCTCCAGTGCAGAAGTATGGTTGACAGCTGGAAAGCAGAGGTGGCCACCATTTCATCTGCATACACCCACAACCAGATGTCTCTATATTTGCCATCCCTTGCAGAATCTTGCCCTAGGCAGAATCATCTGTTCTGTCTGCTTGCTCATGTCTGCCCTGCAAGGAGATATATTACTCAAGGCAATAAAAGAATCATTAAATTGTGAAGTAATGTACATTTTCTCTCTGCACGACTGGAAAAATAAGGTCCCACACCAAAGTCATGGACAAGTTTCCTACAGCCCAGTGCATGAACTCAGACAAAACTCAGACCAAGCACCTTGTTGAGTTATGTGCACCGCAAAACTAATGCCACACTTATATTTCCTCAAGAAGCTTGTTTCAAACATTTCTCTTCTCTTCCTGGCTCTTTATTTTCCTCATGCTTAAATCCTGCTTTGGAGCAGGTTTGTACAGCACTCTTATTTTTCCATAAAGACATGTACAATAACTTGAAACCAAGGAAAATTTACCTTTATTTAATGCTTTGGTTGCAGCCAGAGCTTCATAAATTCTGCTAACCACTGCACCAACATACAGTATATCCAACAATTCCTCCAGGATGCTTCAGCTTCGGCCTTAGAAGCTGTTGTGCGGAGCTGGCACTTGCTGTTCTTTCTGAATGGGAGCACAATTGTCGGTGGACATGTTAGGTCACAGGTCAGATGCTAGATACGTTATCTGTTTTAACGTAAAATGCTTTTGGAATATTCTTGGCCAGAATACAAGCTGAAGGTTTTCAGCCTCCTTGTCTTTTAAGGACAGCTCTGTTTCAATGTTTCAAGTTGAAAGAACAGGTCTGCTTTTGTAAGTTTATGTGCTCCAAGACCCAAGATCAGGGTTTGTAGATCTGTAAATAGAAAAGGGTTTGAGGAAAAAAGGATTGTCTTTGTAGGCTACAGGTGGGCTTCCCTCAGTTTCCTAGGGTTTATTCCCCTTAGGACAAGGAGACAAAATCATTTGTAAGGACTCAACTGTTAAGTGAGATTGTAGATAAAGTAGGGGAACAAAAAATGCTTCTCCAAATGGTACAGAGACTTAGGGATGATCAGCAAGAGGTATACCTAATAATGCATGTCTTCCCAAACCTTCAAGCTACTGAAGAAATTTAGCCAGAACCATCCACTGCACACCACAGGCAACCTAGACATGCTGCCACAACCAGAAAACTTCCTGACAATTCATTACTGGCTATGGAAACAAGCATTAGTGTTTCCATTGACAGCTGTAAGGACTTCTCTGGGAAAATAACAAATCAGTAAGACCACAGACAGACAGACCTAGCTAGAAGCCATTGGGGGATGGCTGAAGTCCAGCAGAACCAGCTGCTAAACCAAGCAGAAGGTCGAGAGGGAATAGAAACTATATCCTAAAGTGAGTTCTGAGCCACTGGCAGGCTCCACTGACAAGCCCGTGTCTCCAGTGACAGATCTGAAAACTGGAGTTCCGGAAGCTTGTATGGAAACTTCAGCCTAAGAACAGACATTCAGTCTCCTTCATAAGGTGGAAGATGGTCATATGGCCAAGACATTTGGAAAAGTCTCACAGGTTATTACATATCAAGGGGTTGGCAACTCCCAGATAAAATACAGAGTTTTGTAGCAGAAACTTGTCATCTCCTATGGGCTAGGAGAGATCTCAAGTGATGTCTTTTCCAAACAAGACAATCTCCCAGTTCTCCACTGTATCAATGTCCCTCCCTTCTCCAAAAAAGAGTCTCAGTTGCCGCTTTTTCTGGTGGCAACATCATATTGCTTGAAAAGATGATATGAGGAGTCCTCCATCCCCCCAGCAGGACCAACTGGTTTATGCACTGTTTCATTCCAGCATAGATCAGTCTTGATGCATCCTTATTTATGTCCTGCATTGGCCTGAAAGGACTAGCTAGGCTAACACGTTTGTAGTACTCACTAGACAGGAGTTTAAAGCAGCAAGCTCACTTTCAGGGATGAGCAAACCGAATTTCTCTTTGCCTGGGAGAATTACTGCCCTTATTTCTAGTGTGGATGTGCTAGGATCATTCTTTTGCCCAGGAGGCTGAGGTAAAGCTAGGTATTTTGCCTCACTGATGCTAAAGAACTCTTGAATGTATGTGGTATGGGAAAGGCAGAAGGTGGTTAGCACTTTCATCCATTTCCCTAAGGTAGTCCAGCCCAGTCATGACTAGAACGAGATTGTCTTCACAGCGTGGTGTCAGCTTGCACATTATTGCTTTCTCCAGACAAAGCAGTCAGCATCAAGCAGGATTGCCCATAGATGTTGCTTCTTGTAGGGGCCAGGAGAAGCTGCTGTGATGCCTTTTCCTCTGTGCTTGGCTGTTAGCGTCTAAGAGCACAGTGAGGCAGCCACTGCCCCGGGAAGCATGAGGAAGCTAAGCAATATGTGGGGATAGTGTAGGAGAAGTTTGTTACATCAAGGAGGTAAGAGTAGATGCCAAGGTGAAGTTCAAGCCAGATTTCAGAAGGCAACTGGTTCCTGGATGTACTAGGGCAGGGAACTAACAGTGAGAGAGGGGGTGGGCACATATCCACATGGTTGGAGTTGCCATATCAGAGTGGGACAGTGATGGGGTCCCACAGCCAACAGGCAAATCAGCAGTCAAGCAGTGAAGTACCAGAAAGTGCTGGGGACAAAGAAGACAAGGGTGCTGAGGCAAGTGTGGAGGACAGCTGTGATGGAGAAAAAAAAAGAGGATTCCTTGGGCCTGACAGTACAGTTAAAGGAACTGGACAAGGGAATAAGCTCAATGAAGAGTGATGTGCGGGTTTGACCTCAGCTGGCTGCCAGGCTCCCACCCAGCTGCTGCTCTTCTCCCCTTCACCAACAGGACAGGCTGAGAAAATAAGGTAGAAAAGTTCATGGGTCCAGATAAGGACAGGGAATTTGCTTGCCAGTTACTGTCGCAGGCAAAACAGACTAAACTGGGTGTTTAGTTTGTTTTAGGCAACAAAATATATACTTTTGCCAATTAGAAATAGAGTAGGATGGTGAGAAACAAAGACAAGACTAAATCACTTTCCCCTCATCCTACCCCTTATTCTCAGGCTTAACTTCACTCCTTCAGTCCCAACTCCTTTACCTCCTCTCACCCTAGACATGGAGGGGAATTGGGAATGGGGGTTGTGGTCAGTCCATAATGGTTCCGCTCTGCCACTCCTTCCTCTGCACACTGTTCCCCCACTGCAGTGTGGAGTGCCTCCCATGGCATGAAGTCTTTCACAAACTGCCCCAGCGTGGGTCCTTTCTACAAGGTACAGTCCTTCAGGACCAAACTGCTCCCATTGGCCACAGCTTCTGCTGGAAAACCTGGTCCTGCATGGGGTCCTCTCCATGGGCCACAGCTCCTGCCAGGAGCCTGCTCCAGCATAGGCTCTTCACAGGGTGCAGCAGCTTCTTTCAGGGTGTCTCCACCTGCTGCAATGTGGGGTCCTTCATGGACTTCAGGGTGGGTATCTGCTCCACTGTAGTCCTTGGGCTGCTGGAAGACAACCTGCTCCACCATAATTTTCTCCATGAGCTCTTTTTACCCTTTCTAAAGTACTTCCTCCCCAAGGTGGCACCATCTTGGCTGAGAGGCTCAGCTGTGTCCTGTCTGGTACAGAGCAGCCCCGGCATCTCCTCACAAAGGCCCCTCTACAGCCCCTCCACTACCAAAACTTTGTCACATAAACCCAATACAAGTGAAAAATTCTACAGGCTGGGTCTAGGTCTCTCTGTGGGGAGGTGAGGAGCACTTGCTAACGAGAAAGAAGGGAGGAAAGGTGGAGAGAGATCAGGAGTGCACGGGAGCCTCAGTCACTGATGGAGAACAAGACAGAGTGAAAGAAGTGGCAAAACCGCAGATGACTAAGTAGGAGGGGCAAAAGGAGCAAATTATAAGGACTGCAAGGAGGCAGAGACACAGGGGAGTGGCAAATTAATGGGCCCATGGTTGCAGGGAATGAGGAGGAACAGCCATGAGCAAAGCTATGGGCTGTGCGAGACGAGCAAAGGGAGGCTAGAAGGCACACCCCGAGATCTGCTAGGAAAGCTAAACAGGGGAAAATTAAGCACAAGTTAATACTAAGGGAGAGAAGAATACTACGGAGGGGAAAGACTGCTGTGAAAGCCTGTAGGAGGGGAGGAAGAGAGAAAGCGGAGGAGACAGTGTATGAGGCTTGGATTTGTTTTTTTCTTAAGTTTTTACAGGAAATATAGTACCTATACATAAAAGCTGATTCCCTGTTTATCACTTTCAGGTATCTGTACTACAAACACACCCCTTTCTTGCACACAGCTTGAAAGCATTGGTAGGCAAAATGAAATGGTTGGTCCCCCTTCATTTTGGTGTGTGATCCGTGACTGAGCCCAGGAGGTTAAGTGGCAGTAGCACAAGGCTATGTGCCCTGACATAAAGCCACCTGGCTTGTTGGATTTGGATTGTGTTTCCAAATTCACATTAGTGCATTGCTTTCTCTTTTACTTTCCAACCAAGGTACACTGCACTAAGGTACAGCTGAAGCTGTGAATTTACATCTAGTTTTGAAAGGACATTTGAGTATGTGGACCTTCTTCTAAAAGCCAGCCACTACAAAGCCCGGGGATTTCTGCATTGAGCTTTTCCAGATTTCTTTTAAACAGCTTTAGTTAAGGAACTGCCAGGCTGGGGCACTGAGCTAGTCTTTGTCCAGTTCTGGGTACAAAGCTCTGCAGTACTTTCAGGCTTTTGACTAAGATAGCTTTTTAACAGTAGTTTATACTGGAGAATCCTAAGACTTGGGTAAAGTCTACTAACTGCCTCCTCTTAGTCCCCTTCACACCTGCAATATCTGTCCTGTTCTGTAAATGCATGCTGGGATGTGGAAGAACTGTTCATCTCAAACTCAAAAATACAAATAAATCAACCATCTGAGTGGAAAAAATGCAAGTAATTCCTCTGGAGATCTGTAATTGCCTATCAAAACCCCCTTCTGTAGTGGCCACGAAGGTGCACAGGAAGGAGAACCTTCCTCCTGCTGCCATGCAGTCACTGAATGTAGCGGGCAGTGAAGCCCTGGCTCCTATACCTCTTCTTCCACCCAGGTTTAGTAAGGACTACAACTCTTTCTTTCAAGAGGGCTATAGTAATGTGGTGTCTCTTGACCGAGCTACCTGCTGTCACAAACCTGGTGACAGCTAGAGACTGAGGTCACTACTTTATTGATGATTTTGTTGGAGACTGGCAAAGGAAAGCAAAGATTTTGGGAAGGCAGAGAAATATTTTCTTACGAAAACAGGAATCAAAATGAGAAGAACACAGCTTAATATAAGACATGCAATTTATTTCAATCAGGCATTCCCATAAAGGAGCAAATCTGAATCATGGCTTTGTGGCAAACATAGCAGCATAGCAGTCATCCACTGATTAACAGTCCCCTCCCCAGGGTTAATGAGTCAGCCAAATCACCCACACATTATGAAAACTACAGATAAAATTTAGAAGTGCTGTCATTTTCCTTGAGGAAAAGGCAGTGCTGATTAATGAATCTTAGTCTGTTGATGGTCCCCAGTCATGGACAGGAACATATTTATCCCTTCTGTGAACTCTAAAGATGATGTTACTCACCAGTGACTAATCATTGGGGTGTTTTGAAGAGGTGCAGTGCAGGGAGTATTGTGTGCTCATGCTGAAAACCAGGCATCTAGCATCTGGTTTTGGTTTGTTAAATTGATACCTTTAGTCCCTTTTGAAATATTTTGGTCTCTCTCTCTTCTTTTTTTTTTTTTTTCTTTCTTTCTTTCTTACCTTTTTTTTTTTTTTTTTTTTTTTTTTTTTTTTTTTTTTTTTTTTAAGAGAAGTGAAATTAAGTTAGCAACATATTTCCATTCCTAAACCCAATTTTAGGTTCCCTAAAGTTTTTGGCTTGAGTGGAAAAGTGCCATGTTCCTCTGAGAACAGAGAATATTGCTTAGGCCACTCAATAGAACTGCAAGCAGTTCTGAAGTACCAGCTGTTGTACTAACCTGCCTTGAAACCCTGGATTTTTCCCTAACATTTTTCTGACTTCTTTATACCTCAAATGCTAGCTTATTAGCATTTTTTAATTGTTTTGGAGAGTTAGTCCTCATTGTTAACCTGGGGGATAAACAGGCTAACAGTGAAGGAGTTCAGAGCAGGTGAGCAGTGAACAGGGCTAACAGCAATTAAGTGGCTCCTTTAGCCAGCACTCTGTGAAATTGGGTTCAGCGACCAATGTCAACCTAAACAGGTTTGTGAATACAAAGGTTTGTTCTTAAATCTATGCTCGAGGCATTTAAGTGAAATTTTCATTATATGTAAAGAGAAAGTCAATTCTTCACATTTACGTCTGATCTACAGAAGCGGGCAATCTGCTCAGTGGGCTGCTGCGTGGACCGAGGACAGTGTTGCAGCTCTCCAAGCACAGGACTGCAGCTGTACTATCCTCCTCCTTTAGGAGTGGGCTTCCCAGCAGATTCCTGCAGGAGGACCCTTCACTTCAGTGTGGTGTGGGTAAGGGTGGGAACAGGTCTCTGGCAAAAAGAATTCTGTTGAGTGCTGCAGATTAGAATTGAATCGATTACTGAAGATAAATTTCTAATGGTTAATCAATACCCATTTATTTAAAGATTCAACTTGGCTCATGTAACACTGGGTAACTCATCATTTTCATGCTACATTATACCCTGTAGAGGTGCTGTTCTTTTTTCAGAGTTCACTGTTGTCATAGCATTTGCATACTGAGCAGCCATCCAGCACTTTGTCAAAATAGCTTATTTGGCCAATAATACCAGCTCTATTACCATAGTATCTGAAATAAATATAATGCTCAACTATAGTTAAAAAAACATATAGATAAAAAAAATCTGCAAGAGCTAAGAGACCTACACTTCAGTAAGTGACCTTGAAAATAATTCTTCTTGTTAGCCCCATATCTAACACCAGACGGACACTGAACACCCTAAAACTTTTCTGAATACAAATTAGTGCACGATTCTCCTTTGAGGAGAAGGAATTCTCTCAGAAAGATTTTCAGCACATCCTGATTTGGCAGCATGTGTAGCCTTTAAGTGGTGCAGTATGCATGGGTTACTGTGCCCTGAAAATAGGAGCCATGAAGAAACAGCATTGCGGGGAACAGTAGGGAATGGCAGAAGTTACCTCCATTTGACCTGACATGATCCTTTTGGGTCCCTGCCTTGTAACTTGCACTGTGCAGGCAGAAAACATCCGTGGTTAGACTTCTTTTCCTAACTGTCATTCCCTCATTAAAAACCTACATTTCAGCCCCACTTATGGCCTTCCTAGAGGTGCTAAGAAATCCATTTCCACTGTGGGTTTCCAGAGGTACTCCTCTGTCTGTGGTCAGGAGACAGCCTCTCAAGCTGCACTTCCCTGTCTGGGACTGGACCAGCCCAGAGCTGAGATATCACAGCTCTTCCCCGTGTTCTTTTCCTCCCACTAAGCCCATGAGCCTCCAGCGAGTGGGTTTAAATGCTGACAGGGTTCTTGTACGTAGCCACTCTCCCCAAGTATGTAATCTTCACCAACAGTACAGCTCCATCTGTGCTGCATTTCCAAGCACATGGGGGAGGATCTGCAGGCTGCAGAATTATTTCAGTGGCATATGACTTCCACAAGCTTTTGCAGCCCTGAGTGGGCAAGAGTTTGTGGGCAGGGAAGGTGCTGTCCTACCTTTCTCTCTTCCTGCCTCCCAAGTTAGCCTCAGGATCAAGGTTAAGAATGCAAACGCAGGATAAACTGAGACGCCAGGCTCCCACAAAGCAATGACAGCGATTAGTAGTGTAATCATGCCAAGACATTTGTGGGTTAGCTTACTGCAGTTCAAATTTAAAAAAGAAAATTCAGGAATGTTTTTGCATGATGAGAAATGCATGAAAGACTCACAGTGACAGGGTATTTCTATGGTGACCAGTGCGGCATCATATTTAGACTGTAGTGGTAAGACATGTCGATGACAGAGTCCTGGCTTCTGAAGCAGCCAGATCTTTAGGGAAGCTGAGTATACTTTAAAAGGAGCAAGAAGATGTTTCAAATAGATAACAAAACAAAAACGCAGAGAGACTGTCCCATCCATGTAGAAATTTGTGGCTGAGGTATGAGGTCTCTTGGATTCCCAAGTACAGCTCTGCAACTACAACACTTTTTTCAGTATTACTGAAGCATTTCAGTACTTCAACAGGCAGAAAACAAGCAGACACAATAGGCACATTTATAAGCTGGATACCAGAGGAATACAAAGGCTGTATTTTCAGCTTCTCATTATTTTTAGCTTCTCATCACAGCTCATTTATTTGAGCATGCGCATTGATGTTTTGTTACTAAGGAAGCCAAGGCAAATCATGGGACACAAGACTCAGACCCAGGAAATAGAAACTAATTCCAAAGTCCGTATCTAGATATAAACCACATAGCATTTCTTAGAGGAGCTACCTGTAAAAGGGAAGCACATTATCCCTTAGCTCTGTGCTCATTTCCACTGCTGAACCCTCCCATTTGGACCAAGCCAAGCTGACACTATTCCCTTTTCTTGACAAACTGAAACCATGTACCCTTGTTAGATTTCAGCTCTGCCCCTTTCCTTGCTAAGCTGTTTTTTTCTAAATAACACCTTCATAAACATCTCGTACTACTTCTCTCCCTAAAGGAGGCCATTAGCCCTTTCCACCTGCTTGTACCTGGGGCTGCTACTATAATTTCTGCCATCAACTTTTCTTACCCCTCTCCAGTGGCCAAAGCATCATCTAGGTTTACTTATGGAGGCCCCCAGACTCCCTTTCTCCCTGTAAGGCTTTCTTGAAGCTTTATACCTGGATGGATCTCACCTTATTTGCCTGGCTGTAACACGACACATTAAAAGTCTCTTTTTTAAAAACACTACTAACTTCTGAAATCAGGATAGATTTGGGGATCCTAGTTTGATGAAGAACAGGCAGAATAAATATGTTTGATGACCTGAGGCCAGGACGGTTGTCACCAATCCTACAGCTTCAGGGCAAAGAAGCCTCACAAAAAATTATCTCCTCTGGCCTATTATTTGTCCCCCAAGGCAAGAATTCAACCAGCACACCGAGTACTAACACTGTTAGCTCTGGAATGCCAATGTTGCAGAGGATATTTCAGGAAAATGAGCAGAGTTAAAGCAATGTTCAGGAAGCTGTGAGATAGTATTGTAAAATAATTTTGTTCACAATGGACCTCTGGAGGTCTGTGATCCACCACTTGCCCCATCACCACCCATGGAGCTTAAAGGAGTGCCAGCTGAGTCAGGCTGCTGCAGGCCTTGTCCAGTGGAGCTGCGAAAACCCACAGGAGTGGGGATCCTATAGCTTCTCCGGGTCTCTCTTCCTGGGTCAAGCATCCTCCTGGGGAACAAGGGGCTCCTTTGGTCTCTGGCCAGTGTCTTTGTTGCTGTCCCTCTGCACCTCTGGGAAAAGCCTGGCTTTTCCCTTTTTGTTCCCTCCCCCCAGAGAAGACATCCCAAAGATTCCTCCTTTCTCTTCCTGTCTCCAGATTGAACAAAGGCCTTTCTTTCCACCTCCTTCCAGATGTGCTGTGCTCCAGCACCCTCATAGTCTCTGTGGCATCTACCAAACTTTTCCCATGGAGTAAATGGCAGCCCTGACCCCAAACTGGACACAGGTCCCTATATGCAGTCAGGGTCAGTGGTGCTGATGCAAGGGAAAGATGCCAAGGACTGGGATGAAGTGGCACAGAAGCAAGTTTAGGCATCTCAGTCTATTGGAGTTATCCAAAGCAGTGGCCTTGGTGCTTGCCTGGGTTTGAGAGGGGAATTACTGAGTCGAAGTTGATGCACAAGATACCGTTTTTTCCAGGAGGAGACAGCAAAGTGTGAATGACACCAAATAAGGTGTATAGAATATTTCCTTAACACTGTGCCAGTCCTGCAGGGGAACATGGTTTAAAACTCAAGGGATGTCCCTTGTCCTCAAGGGATGCTGGACTAGATGTGTTTCTTTCTGCTGTCTCGTACCTCAAGTTCAGTCTGATTTTCTTTGGCCTCATAAGAGAAAAAAAAGTGACAGGTTTAAGCTTGTCATATATATTTTTTGCCATGAAACCCCCTAAATAATTGCACTTAGTAATTTTGGTTTTCATTACTGGCAGATGCTGATGTGTGAAACAGTGATCCGAAGTCTTGCGTAATAAAATGTATGCTGTTCCACTGCTTGTCTGTCCAGGACACAGAGTTTTCTTGTCCAACAGAAAACAACTGAAAGACTGCCTAACACTGCCACCTTGGGACTTCTACACACGCCATACTAATTCTTAAACGTCACTAGAAGTTTTTTGGTTCAAATTTTTGTAAGTACCTTCTAGAAATTACACAGAGGCTTGTCTTTGTATGAGATGATCTCATACGAGATCTCTCTCCAGTGATCTAAAAGCTATGCATTTCCATTCAAACAAATTATTTTCAGGACTAACTAATTATCTAAAAGTGTCTTAAAAACTTCTCTCTCAAAACCACAGATTAAATTTGAGACGTAAAAATGTCTAGAAATTATCTTAGGTTCTTTATATAAGCTATTGATTTTGGAGCTTGACTTCAAAGGTGATCAGTTACAACTGCACTCTAAGTAGCTTAAGTAAGATCTAAATTTGAAAAACTAAAATGAATGGTTTTAGCAGAGTAAACCCCATGGTTCAAACGCAGCCCTACTGTAGTCATTTTAGTACTTGCAAACCACTTTAGAGGAGGAGAAAACATGATCAATCCTTTCCTTTGAGTGGAAGGAGCTTGTTGTTCCCAAACCTATAGTCTCAGTGCCTGTATGATGGGGAAGTGAAAACCACATATAATTACTGTATGCAAGATGCTTAACAGTGGTCTGGGAGCCACCAGCTGCTTTTAATTGCAGAGAGCGCAGACCCTGTCTATATAAACGCAGCCATTAATTCCAGCTTACTCTCCCATCTCACCTGAGCAACTGGCTCTTGGTGGCCCCACTGAAGCAGGGTGGTTGGACCAGATGACCTCCAGAGGTCCCTGCCAACCTCAGCCCTTCTGTGCCTCTGTGATTCCATGATCCCCACCATAGCAATAAGGAGATGCTATCAGCACCCACCTTGAGACAGTCCTGTCTGAGGCCCTAGTCAAACCCCAGGTCAGGAGGTCCCCGCTCTTTACTCCTGCCTTTGCTCTAACCAGAGCCCAGCAAGACCCTTACCAGCTGCAATGGCAGGCTGAGGGGGAAGAAGACAAAGCATTTCCTGCTGGCCTGAAGTCACTTGGTAGGAGCTTGCACTGAGAAGAAAGCTGAAGAGTGTGCAGAACTGCAAAGCAGAACCACAGCACCAGAGCTGAAGCCCCATGCATTCCCCGGCCTCACCTGGGGGATCAAGGAAACCCCAAACCTCGGAAGTCCATAAAACAGAGGCTCCCACATGAGGTCGGATAGAAGTGTCTTTCAGGTGACAGGCTGCTTCTCTGGAGGCCTGTGCTGGTGATGAGGGTAGCTTTACATTGTTGTGGAAGAAGAGAGACTGGTGCTGAAGAAGCAGTTCTTTAGGAACTCACTGCTGGCTGTCATTGCATATGGGAGGAAGCCCTTTGTACAGATTATGCCTTCAGCTGGCCTTAATGGAATAGCTGTGGTCAGTACATGGGACATGTCAGCGAGGCAGGGAATACAAAAGTCCACAGGCTCACAGGCAGCATGACGCAAGGCACAGAGCTGCGCCGTCCCAGCAGGATCATTGACAGGAGGCACAAGTGCATCCAGTGTGATAAACATGAGAAACCCTCCCAAACACCACAGGCTTCGAGAGCCCTGACTGTGGTTGCCCTTGCCTTTGTAATAACATTTCCATGCTCCAGATATCCTCCCATATCCACCCACTGCAAACTACCAGCGGGAAAAACAGGCTGCACATCACAGGCAGAGCATTCAGTTTGGCGTAGAAGGAGGTGACATGAGTCTCAATTCATTCTCCATACCCTTTAGGACATTGTTAATGTGAACAAATACATTCCTGCTCTGAAGTTATTTTAAAGAGCAATTTTACAGATTATATGCAGAAATGACCTGAACATGGCTGATGAAATTTATTATGCTCTTTAATGTTCTTGCAACAAAAAGATCTTATCATTCTGCCCTCTATGCAAACCTGGTTGAAAAGCATGCTTTAAAAAATATTAGCCTAACAAGTCATTCTTGCTGGACATAAACTGAACAAATATAATTCAGCTGCTGACTCAGATTAAATGGAAGCAAGAGACAAAATTCCTGAACGCAGAGTGATTTAGAGGTGTCGGTAGGGCAACAATACATTGTCAAGTTTTATGCTAAGCGTGAGTCTGGGTAAAGAGACTTACAAGAAAAAACATATTGGACAACGCAGAGACTGCTGCGAATGGGGATTGGGGTTTCCATACCCTATTGCAGTCCAGGTTGCTCTGCAATGAAACCTAGTTCTTGTGGCACTGAATGACTGTATTTGAGTGTCAAATTTTCACTAAAAAGCCTCTTGAAAATGCAGGAGTCTTTTGGGAGGAATGTGGAAATTAAATTAGGAAATCCTAAAAGCTTGGGACCAGGAGGCAATGATAAACTTCAGATTTTTTCTCTTAAATGAGTGATTTGCTATCTGGGTAGCATTGGGGAAAACGGGGCAGAGCAGGGATTAGCTTTTCTTCATTAGTGAATATTTAGGTCAGGCAAGTCTAGGGCTGACCCCTAGGCGAAAAGCCTGCTCTCATGTTTTGCTGTTGTTGCATTGTCTGAAAAAGGACTTATGAACCACATTGTCATACCAGATGTGCTATTGTCTAAAAGTTGCTTTTTTCCCAGTTTGCTTGGGACAGAGCAGAGTTTTATAGTAGGCATTTTTCCATTTATGGTTCTTGCCCCCTTGGCTGCCAAGCCTGTAAATTATCTTGTTAGAAGCCTTTTTTAGGAGGATTTCGTGGAGATAGGTGCTTTGGTGTACAAAAAGATTCATTATTTTGAAATGTGCTTTTTCTCCTGGTTTTAAATTCAAGCCAGATCTTTCAGCATGCTCTACAGAAGGGATGCAGCAGCAGATTTGGGAAGCTTTTCCCCCCATTTCTGAGGCAGTAACCCTGCAGCAGGCTAGAGACCTTAGTTCCCAATATCTGCATGGATAGATGGAAAATACTCCAGAAAAGATAGCAGCAACTTCCCATCAGAACCTTCTATGGCTTAATTAAAGCCAACGTACCTGTATCAGGTGTTTGCATCTTGATAATCGGGCAGGTTCCCCACTTTTTTTTTCCCCAGGTATTTAGCATCAGCAACATATGACTAATGTGCTAAAACAGTGTTTCTTTTCACACTGCTGCTATGGAAAAACTCCTACAATTTCATGCAAATTAGTTTTAGCCTAGCAGTTGCCCTCCAGTGTGTGTGGTATACATTTATTTGTGTTATGAGTGGGATTTGTTAAATTGTGGTGTTTCTGATGTGCCTTAGAGCTACAGGTCAAAGGCGAATTGACTGCCAGTATGTGACTGACTCTCATTCCGCAGCTGTTCAACCATATTTCCAAGGCAAGCCATTAGAGCATTTGACCCTGGGATCCAGAACAATCCACAGTAGGAGGAAGCATCCAGAAGAAAGGCAAAGCATAGCCAACATCACAGAGCATAAGCTTTGGCTTGAGTGGTGCTTGTTGTTCATGCCGCATGCACATTCTCAGCAAGGGACAGTCCATGCTGTTATGTTTTATCTACTTTCCCCTATCAATGGGCTTCATCTTAATAAGAATCTCCTTCCATGATTTGTTCACTATTAACTTCGTAATAGTTACTCTAGTTTAAATATTGAACATTATCTAGCACACTTGCTGCTGAGTGATGTTATTCTACCTAGTCTTTTATTTCCCTGATTAGTTAATATGCTGTCACTTGAAATGGTGCTAGTCTGCCAAATTAGAACCAGATTAAAGAAAAGAAAACAAACTATTAATATAGGACCTAACTAAATGCTGAAAAGTTCCCTGAGAGCTTCAGTGATTGTTTTACTATGAAGTCTTTTATCTAAGTGAACTTTGATGTTGAACCTAAATAAAGGTGAGAAAGTTAATTGGACTTTTTACTATAGAATTAGCATAATCAGTCTACCTTTCAAGCTGCCAACTCTGTTATAGCAGAGGCCAAACAAGAAAATTAGCAAAGTTTGAATATATGAATGTCTTTGGTTTTAAGAATGATATCAACAAGTCTTATGCAAGATACTTCCCCTTAGGACAATGAAAATATGGGAGAATGGTTGTATAGCTAAGTTGCAGAGAGATAGTTTTTTGCCTTCTCAAAGGTATTTGAAATTTTTATTCCAATATAGAGGGAAGCCTTATTATTGGACAGTCTTTGCTTGTACACTAACACATGCAGATTGCTATAGGTGTTGCAGGGCTCAGGGGAGAAAACCTGGCCTATATGTATTAAAAAACAGATATCAGAAGCTAGGGTCTTAATCCCTGCCCCAGGATCTAAATAAATTGCACCGGTGTCAGAAGTGGTGAGCATGCAGCAGCTGACTGCAAGGAAGGCTTATGAGCATGCGCTGGTGAAGTGCAAATCCCATGGAGTCTCTAAGCTTCCTGTAGAAACCAATACTTTTTCACATTGTTATGTTTTATTATTTTTCTATTTATATGTCGCGATGGAGGGAAGACACAGTCACTCAATATGAGTGATCAGCAGACTTCATTTATTGTGCCTTACAGTCATCTTTTATACCTTGTTATAATTAGCTCATACATATTACGAAAGTTAAGGTCATTATTGGTTAGTTGCCTAAATACCAAGCCCGCCCCTAGTTTCTCTTCTGTAGTTATCTGTTCCCACCTGTAACATTCTTTTCCCACCGCGATCTTCCTGTTACTGTGTAACAAGAACAGCCAAGGATAGTGCATTTTTGCTTTACTTCACGTAAGCTGAGAGCGATGTGCATTGTTGTCCAGCCAGCTGGACTATGTCTATGTGAACTTTTTCAGCTAGCCAGTTATCCACATTTATATGCTTTATTTTTTATTATAAACTATAAATAGTATTTATAATTTTTATTTTACATAAAGTTTATTTGTCAACATTATTAAAATAAAATAATGTACTGATAAATCATTATTTATTACAATAATATTATACTCTCATTATAAATTAAATATTTTAAATATTATCTTTATTAAATTATTATTTAGTATTTAGTAAACAATAGCTTATAGTCCATTGCAGACATCATCTCTACCCTAGCTGTGGGACAAGAAAGAAAGGAAGTCATGGAGAAGGAGAAAGTGAATTCTAAGATGCAGCCCTCTCCACTCAGTTTTTTTTGTTTGGCCTGTTTCTAGATTTCAGCACCAAATTGAAAGCTTACCTTGAACAAAATTCCTCGTGCCCTGTTGGCTGTTCAGTAACTGCGCTGACTGAGCAGTTTTACTGTGGTGCTTATACTGACTGTACTTGGAGACAAAGCGGAGGAGAGCAGCTTGATATATTGTCAGTAGCAAGCTGCTTTTTCCACTTTGGGGAATCCGGTGTCTCAGGAGGCAACAGGAGCTTTGGCTGCAAATCACGGTATGCTCCCATGAGAAAGACAAGGGCACGCCTTTTTGCCCAACATTGCTATTCATTTTCTGAATGCGTAGGTGCGTAGGTGAAAAGTAAGCAACCTCACCTGCATGAAATGAGTGTGCACATTTCCCCATTTATATTTAAAATACGGGATCTTAACTGGAAACCTTTCAGTCAGCAAGGGAGCCCACCTAAAAATGCAATTGATGGTGTGCTCCACGTGGAAATGCACAGCTGGATTTTACAGCGTTAATGCAGTAAATTTTGGTAAATTATTTTCATGGATTTTTTTCTTTGCATTATTAATGAGTCAGCATAATGTATTGCGACATCAGCCTGAACGGCTGACTGGGTTGGCTTTGCTATTACAGTTTACATTTGTTTTACAAGCAATCAGTTCTACATGGATTATCTTTACTGGCCTCTGCTATGAAGTTCATCACAAGCTCTTTGTATGAACAACTCTTTATGCTGTCTCTGTGCAACACTAATATATCTTCTGAGCATGCATAAAGGCCATAATGACAGTTAAATCTGACATTTCTTCTGGAATAAAAAATGCATTCAGGTCTGTCACTGAGAAGTCTTGCAGTCTGTACAGTCTATCGGGTTTTCTAAGTCAAATGATTATTCCAGCTTCCTAGTCTGAAGCCACAGGATGTAAAAACCCCATCATTTATACAGATCCTAATTACTTGCTAAAAGTATCCAAAATTATCTGTAACAATTCTGATTTAAAAAACTTGTGCTATTAAGAACACTTAAATGGTGTAATTGCATTTCCAGCTATACTAGCATGTGTGACAGCACGGAATAGAGAATGAATCAGCCTCTAGGTGGTTAGTTTATGATGGGAGTTTAGCTCTGCAGCATCAAAAGAAACTTCAGTGATTCTGCAGGGCCATAAAGGGAATTTCAAATTATAAAAATTGGGATGTCTATAAAATATTTCTGCCTTTAGATCTGTTAATAATGCATTGGAGCAAGAACTGGGTATTTGCTCAAGGTGGGAAGCAACTGTGGAGTTCAGCATGGGAATACAAAGAAGGTACTTTCTGAAATACGATCCTAGTCTAGCAGATTAAAGGTAGGACCTGAAATATATTCCACACATTTTCTTAGCAACTCTGTGATCCTCTGAACCAAGAATCATTAAGACTGAAAAAGCACCAAGAAAATAGGCATTAGTTTGGGTTTTCTTTAGCAGCTGATTTTTACTTTCTGTTCTGGTATAATAAAAACTCAAATGGTTCTTTCTACAGAAGCTGTATTCTCCATGGGTTTCTGTCCAGTATCCACTCTGCCACATCTCTTGTTTTGGTCTCCCTCTAACATCTGGTGTGACTCCCATGACCCTGAGCTCTTCATACGTAAGTGGAATGGGGGTTCCAGAGGCAGTGTGTGCTGTGGCTGGCTTGGCACAGGAGTCAGGGTGCCAAGCTGTCCAGCTTACCAGCAGGGGAGCTGGCCAGAAGAGAGAATGCCTGACCTCCCTCTGTCTTCCCTTACATACAGTAGCAGCCATCTGTCTTCCCAGATACCAAGTTTTACTAAATTTATAAGACATCAAAGTCTTTGGGATATCCACCCTTCCATCTAGCAAGACTGAAGCTGGCCAGTAGATACAAAAGTTACTTGGGAGAGGGACTAAGAAAATGGATACGCACAGATAGCATGGATGCCTAACTCCCTTTTCCAAAGCAACCTTCTAAAAAGGCTCAGGGCAGCCTCTTATGGCAGGATATTACAACACCTATGAGACCACTCCTTTAGCAATGAAAAGAAAAATAATAAGCAAAGTGTAATCCACAGTAAAAACTCACATGATAAAAAAACAGAAGACATGACAAAGGGACAGCCTGTACTCAGAAAAACAAAGCATGCAGTTTCCAGCTAAATCCTTGTGCCTCACAGTCAGCACTGAAAAATACATGTGCCTGATGGAGAAAGAAAAGGAGGAGGGAGGAAAAGATGAAGTTGTAGTATAAAAAAAAAGCCACTAGGAAATAAGTTTGAGGGGAGTGAGGAACAACAAGTGGAGAACCTTGAATATTTCTTTCCTCTGAATTACCTTATACTATGTTAAGGAAAGCTTACAAATTGAGATTACTGATTGTCAGTGTGCAAACAATTGTTTTTATGTAGACATACTGATAATTCCACTCACTCGTCTTATGTGAGTGGGTAACTGGTGTAGACATAAATGGAAAAAAAATGGCTTAAGGATGATTAAACACCAAAATAAGAAAACATTTTAAAATATCAGGTAATATTTTGAGTCTTCCATTGAGTTATCTTAGGCTTCAGAAAAGATTGGCAGCACAGATACAGCAATCAGGTGTGTGTTTTTCTTCACATTCATACAGTCCACATGCAGAACTTTCTAAGGCACATGTAATTTATCAAAAAAAGTCCTATTGTCATGTTGGGTCCACCCATTTGTAGAAACGGTTGCAGCTACAAAGACAAGTCTGTGCTTTGCCTTGGGAAAAGGAACATCCCCACAAGAATGAGCGAGCTGAAGTGTAGACAAGTCTTTAAAACTTTATTCTGTAGAAAAGTTTATTCAGAGATAAGACTGAATGACGGACTAGTCTTTCACTGTTGTTTAAGAGTGGTGGAGGTGACTGTTGGCTGCTGCACTTCTGTCAGCTGCTTCCAATTCTCTTAGAGGACTTGTTGGTTTTCCGGGCTCACAACTGCCAGAGGTGGGAACAAGAGGAACCGTTTCCAGGACTTGCCTCACCATGAAGAGATTCAGCACCTTGACAACTGGTTGCTACCCAGAGTGTTGGACATATATTTTTCTGTCTCCTAAGATATTTTTCTGATTTGACTGGCTTGTTTTGCTCTGTTTGGCCAAGCAAGCAACTATGTCTGGAGGAAAATATCAGGTTCAGCAGTCTGCAAACATGCCAGTGCTGTGACTGCTGCATTCTTGTTTCCTTTCCATACCTGCCAGTAATGCAGAACTTGCAAACGCAATAGTCTCTTGCATTCTGGGAGATCCTTTGTGCTGGTTTGCTCTGGGTGCTTAACAATTGCTCTCCTTTCCCCCCCCCCCCCCCCCCCCCCTTTTTTTTTTTAGAAAAAAATTATGATCTTCTGCTCCGTGAAGGGTCATAGACTGGCATTGGGAACAGTCTTGGAAATAAAGATTTTACTAATTTTTTCCAATTCACCTTGGACTGTCCACTGTGGAAACAAATAGGATGCTGGCCTCCAGGTCTGCAGTGAGTCTTCAGATCCCTTTCTGCCCCAATCCATACAAATACATACAAATACAAATTAGCATTAAAATGTCCAGATCAACCAAAAGCCAGGATTCCTGGGAAAGTCCCCTCATGCTTCTAGTACCAGGCTGGAATACAGTACAGCAGAGGATGGTGGATCTATCTATGTAACACCAGCACTTTAGACTATATTTTTGTGGCATTAAAATTAATGAAGACTTGCTAATTTAAACATTAAAACCTTAGGAAATGCCAGAATAAAAATTGTTTGAGCAATCCTAATTCCACCTTCACGCCCATACACACACTGTGCACCTAATGAGCCTGCAAGATCTTTAATTACACTTTCAGGTACCATTTTAACCTGGGCTCCTTAGATATTAAGGAATGCACAAAACTAGTATGTCTGCTTGTTTTCTTCCCCTTTCCCTTCCTGTTTTGTTTTGTTTTGAGTTTTTTTCTTTACTGTTAGCAAGTTTTAATGGAACTTGCTAGAGGGACAGCCTTCTCAAAACCAGCAATGTTCCTCATTTTCATTAAAATCTGTGGCTGGAGAATAATGTGTTAGCCCCCCAGCACAGAAAATCTGCAGTGTCAGCAGCAAGCAGATAATCCATGCAGCAGGGGGATATTACTAATGTCCCAACCGTGATGAAAGGGTGCAACTTAGTCAATGCTAGTCAACCCAATGCTAGGTGCACCTCTAAGGTATCTGGCTTCTTAGCTCTGCAGCTCAGGACATCTTGTTCCCTGCCTCTTTCAGTGCATAGCAGGAGAAGCAGCATCCTTTCACTCTGTCACTATCTCCAGCAGTGACAAAGTCTCTGAAACTTCAACCAAGTGCAAGAACAAGCCATCTCAATATTCAGGAAAAAAGGAGATGTGTCAGCAGACCAGCTTTCGTGAGTAGGGAATCGTGGCAGAACTCCAGTGCAGAAGAACATACGGGAGGTGGAAGCAGGGATGGGCTACAAAGGAAGAAATTAGAAACATTGCCTGGGCATGTAGGGATGGTGCCAGGAAAGCCAAATCTCAGCTGGAGTTTCAACTTGCACGTCAAGTGTAACAACAAGAGGTTTGGCTGCTAAATTAGTGGTAAAAGGCTGAACAAGGAAAATGGCAGACAGTTACTGAACAGGCTGAGTGATTTAGTGAGAGTGGACAGAGACAAACCTGAGAAACTCAATGCCTTTTTTATCTTAGTCTTCACCAGCAAGGTCTCCCAGGCTTCAAGGCCTGGCATTCATGGAGGGCAAGGATGACCATTAGTGGGTAAGCCAGGGACTGCTGGATAAAACTTGTACAAGCCCATGGAACCAGAAGAGCTGTGACCAAGGATGCTGGGAGTGCTGGCTGATGCCACAGGAAGGCCACTTTTGATCGTCATTGCGAGAACATGGATACCCCTGCCAGCTGGAGAAATGTTGCATCTGTATTCAAAAAGCACTGAAAGGACAGCCCAGGCAGCTGCAGGTTGTCCAATCTCACTTCAATCCCTGGAAAAAACATAACCAAGTTCTCTTAGATAATATTTCTGGACACATGAAGGAGAAGTAGGCAATTTGGAATAATCAGTATGGGTTTACTGAGGATAAGTCATACCCGATGAACCTGTCTGATCGCCTTTTTTTGATGACAGAATTACATTTGTGAATGGAGGGAGAGCAGTGGATGTCATTTAACATGAGTTTAGCAACATTTTCAACACTCTCTCCCACAAAGTTCTTGTATCTGAGTTAGGATATTATGGTCTGGATGGATAGCCAACTGGATGGGTAGAGTACTGATTGGATTGGGTCAGTGGGTTGTGGTTAATGAGCTGTACTCTGTCTGAAGGCTGTGCTGTGGCATCTATCCTAGGACTGATCCAGTAGTAGAATGGGTTGCTCAGAGAGGTTGTCCAGTCTCCATCGTCGGAGGTTTTCAAGACCAGATTGAGCCTCAGGCAAGCTGGTCTGACTTGATCACTGACCCTGTTTGAACAGGAGAATCAGAGACCTCCTGAGGTCTCTTCCAACTTGAATGATCCTATAATTCCTACCATGAGTGCTCAATACTGTAAAGCTGCTTTGGATGCAGAATCCTCTCCCAACACTAAGATTTTCCATGCCCATTTTACAACCAACGTACAGAGACTTCAGCTACCCATTGCTGAAAACCTTCTTTCACATGTCTGCTGTCTCAGCGTTCCCCTCCCTGACAGAAAACAAACATGGTCTTTTTGTTGTTGTTGTTGTTGTTTTGGTTTTGGCTGTTGGTCGTTTTTTAGCTGGGACAGTTCAGTGTGCAAATCGTGTAGCTGGGTCTGTTCAGTGTGTATCACATGTTCACACATCAGAGAACACAGGTGCCTCAGTACAACTACCTACAAAACAAGAAGCTGCTTAACTGAGAAGCACCTGTAACATCTGACTTAACCTGCCAGTTCCTGAAAACAAAAGCCAGGATGAAAAGAAGGTATAGAATGTGCTGGGGTGTGGGGAAGAGAAGGCGGCACTGGGAAGAAAGGGACTGGTGGAAATGTATCAGGCAGAAGCAGAGCACCAGGAAAGAATCAAGAGGTGGAAGGCAGATGGGGCCATTCTCCTTAAACACTAATCCTACCACTGTCCTTGGTGTGCTGCCAGTAACACAGTGGTGCCCCTGTTGATGGGAGACGTCATATAGAGCAAAGCAATGAAGTTGCACAGAGCTGCTCTGAGTGGTTTTAGCTCCCTACAGCCCCAGAATAGTCCTTGCAGTGTACATACAGCAAGGCAATATAACTAGGAGAAGCATGAGGAGGGTGGGGGGAAATTGAATTTCCTCCCAGATACAATCAACTTACACAGATTTTTCTGATTGTTCTGGTCCAAACAGCAAAGCAGTTCACTTCTGCTGCAGTTGCTTTTTTCCCTTTCTGTGGCCTTGCTTGACACATACTTTCTGATGTCTGCACCCAAGGTGACAAGGCTCACATAGACAGCATGTCCTTCACTGTCCAGCTACAATGCATTCCTGGACTGCATTTCAAGTAGAAAACAGCACACCATGTTATCTTGATGTAAAAAATAATGCAGAAAGGGGCTAAACAGGGCAGCCTTAATTTTGGCCTACAAATATGTGCAATTTGAGCTTTTTGTGTATTCTAGTAACAAGATGGACAGCAGAGAGCAGAAGCAGCAGAGGTATTTCACATGGGATCCTGGTTTCTGCCAGCATTATTCAGACTTCTTTGGTGGTAACACAGATTTTGAGCTGAAAAGGAATGGATGCAATGGACAGATCACATGAACAGAGCCTCAGAGAAGTTAGTTTTCATACAGGGCCTGCCTGCCAACGAGAGAGACAAGGGAGAGGAGGGAATGGTGTTTCTCTTAGAAAGTACTGACTGCTGGGTCTTTCTGCTGTACCATACACCTGGGCCTCTTTCCAGTATGTTGATATGCAAGTTTCTCCCCATGTGTCAGCGCTGATGGGTCAGAAGGGCAGTTAACTCATGCACACAACCCAGCTCACAGCATGTCTTTTCAGAGCAGGACAGACATTGCTGTACGTCGGCGTGCAGCATACGAACAGCAGTGCTCTTTGTCAGCAGCTCGTAAGCCAGGCAAACCTGGCCAGGCATTTGTAGACAGAGGAACAGGTCAGTCATTAATATTACGTTAATAGTCCCACCTGCTATTACTAAATGTCAAACCCCAGTTCCAGCTGAGGAAGACTGGAAGGCACAATCTGTCAAGTCAGTAAAGCTTGCTCATTAGCACAAACAACCCATGCTTCTCTCTACCCTGCAACAACAGGCTTGACTTTGGGTTGAAATGCTTTCTTCTCCCTCCTTCCTCTCCCCACCTCCTCCCTCGACCTCCCTCCACTCCCCCCACCCTGGCGTGGGAAATTTCAGCTAAATTTGTTTCATGAGAGAATACTTGCATGCAGGATAACCCTCCCTATCCACTCTTCCAAATACTTCCAAAGCACTTGAAATAAGGTTGTTCTCACAGTAAATGACCCCACCTCTGAAGAGAGGGTGTTGAGTTCTTAGCAGGCTGTGGTGAGGAATGGCACACGTTTCAAAGGGCTGAGTGAGAGGTGACAGGTGGGTGACAGTGCCTTGGGGCCACTTCTGGGAGCCTGTTGGCTCAGCGCTTCTGAAACTGAGTGGTGGGGTTGTGGGAGGGTGATCATGTCTCGGGGCTGGGAGAAAGACATCCAAGCATTGCCAATGTCCAACCAACCTGAAGTCACATAGAATCATAGAATCATTTGGATTGGCACGTATCTTGTTTAGGAGTGGAGAAGGCTTTTGCTTTGCACTCCCGGCTTTTTCTCTTGGTGAGTTTTTCAGAAGATCAGAGCTAGTGTGGGTGCCTCTGCATTGGGGGAAGAAGCTACTGCCATCTGCAGCATCATCAGTCATATAAAACCATAACCAAACTGTACATCCCATGGTTGATAAACCTCTGTGGGTCTTAACAACCTCCCTTCATTCTCCTCTGGTCCTTTTTCTACTCCAGTAAGCCATCACCCTGGGACAGGGCTTCCCCCTCCTGCTGCCACCAGCACCCCCGGCCGCGGAAGCGCCGCTGAGGATAACGAACGCGGGGCTGCCGGCGGGTAGCAGCGATGCTGCTGAAGTTCTCTTAACGACAGACGAGGAAAAAGGGTTTTGTCGCCGACCGCCCTGGCGGCCCGCCTTCCCACCACCTCGGCAGCCCCGTCCCGAAGCACCGGGCCTTCCCCTCTGCCAGACGCGACAGGGCAAACCCGGCCCCGCGGGCACCGGCAGCCCGCTCCAGGCTGGGCCCAGCACCCGCGGCGAGCGGCTGTCGCTCGGCTTCGGCGCCGCTCCGCAGGGCGCCTCCGCACCGCTGGCCCACGCTGCGGGGCGTGCCGTGCCGTGCCGTGCCGTGCCGTGCCGTGCCGTGCCGTGCCGTGCCGTGCCGTGCCGTGCCGTGCCGTGCCGTGCCGGGCGGCAGGCTGCGCTTCGGCCGGGGGCCGCCCCCGGCAGGCCGGGAGCGCGGCGGGGCGGGGCCGGGCAGGGCAGTACCGAGCTGTGCCGGGCCGTGCCGTGCTGTGCTGTGCCGTGCCGTGATGGAGGGTTCCGAGGCGGCGAGCCTGCTGGGGGAGCGCGGCCCGGGGGGGCAGTCCCCGTTCAAGACGTACCGGCGGCGCTGGCTCCTGCTGGCCGCCGTGTGCCTGCTGAACTGCTCCAACGCCATGGTGAGTGCGGCCCGGCCCCGACCCGCCGGCCCGGCTGCTCCCGCCGCGCCGCTGGCGCAGACCCCGCCGCCGGGGGGGACCGGGGGGGCCGGACGCGGACGCGCAGGGCAGCGGGGACGTTCCTCCGGCGGGGGGAGGGCGGCCCCAGGCCGGGGGGGGCAGGGGGAGGCCGGCGGCGCTCGGGGTCCCCCAGCAGCCGTGAGCGCGGGAGGGGGCGCCGGGCGCAGGGCGGCCGGCCCGTCCTCCTGCCTGCGCCGAGCTCCGGGGGGCAACCCGGGCTGCAGCTGCCGGGGTAGGAGGGGTGCAGGGCTCGCCAGGGTCACACCACCTCCCGCCAGGCGTCTGCCGGGCTCTGCCCCCGCGCCCCGTCCCGCATCCACCCCGGGGCACCGGCACTCGGCTGCACCCCACAGTGCAGAGAAGCCTCGGCCTGGCCGTGCCTTGGGGACTGAATAAGCGGCTTTTCCTTCCCAACTTTGTTCCTTTGGTTGTGACTTCGGGCTGCGCACCTGCCTTGCTGACCGGCGGGACCCGGAGCCGGGAAGGGCGCTGATGGGGAAGGGCAGGATGGGACGGCAGGGTGCCTGTGGTCTGGAAGTACCGAGCGGCAAGCCAGGCAGGGATGAAGCAAAACATGTCCAGGAGCACAGCTAAAGCTGCTGCCGAGTCCGGGAGAACAGCTAAAGCTGCTGCCTAGTACGCTCCTAGGCCTTGGGGAGGAACAGAAAGTATTCGGCGCCCGTGAGTGTCACATGTTTCAAACCGAAGAGCAGTAGAACTACGCTGAAACCCTCGGGGCAGAGGCGCAGGAGTTAGCTCTGCCTTATTGCAGGCCTACGGCAGCGTATCTGCCTGGTCAGAAACAGGAGCAAGTAGGTTTCCATTTAGGGTCTGTTGTTGCACATACAACACAGTATAGGAGTGATTCTGCACTAAATGTACTGGTACATGAACTTCTTATTGCCTACAGGTACTTTATTTTGAAAGACCTGAAGAAAAGAGATGTCAGATCACACCACACCTGTTGAGCAGATTAAAATTAAGTTCAGTAATTATCAAGATAAACCATAAAGTTTCCCCTTACCAAGTCCTATTATATGGGATAGAAGCCCAAATCCTTGCTCACCAAGTCATTGAGGACATAGTTGATAATTATCAGACTGGTGTAGAATTATTCATGCACTTGAGGATTACCATGCTGCAAATGCAGGCTGTCTGGCAGCCAAGATCAGGTGCTGTCACCTGCAAACATTTAAATGCAGCAAAGGAAGAGGAGGTATTGCATGATGCTATTGCATTATACAAGAGTGCTGGAGCAGAAAAATGAAAAAAACATAGTGAGAATGTGGTTATATATGGATGACACAAAATGAATGTGCCTTCCCTAGGGAAAATCGGTTTGTCTTTCAAGGGTGTAAAAAAGTGTCCTGCAGAAAAGTGATGTGAAGCCACACTGCTCGCTTGCAGTTAAATTGGCACAGCACAGTAACATTATGTAGCAAGAAAAAAACCACTCTGCTAGAAGTGGTCAGTGACAGCGGGGGTGAGGGAAGCTGTTCCAGGATGCCTTGTCAGACTTTGACTTTGCTGGCCCCTTAACTGTGAAAATGGACGGTTACTTAAAAAGCCCCTTTCAATGCATTTGGAAGTTCAACTGTGACCTGAGTCATGTGGCTGAAAACTTTGTAGCCCTGAATGATTCTGCTGTTGTCTGTCTCCTTGGCAGCTTGCCAACTTCTTGTCTGTCCATAGTAGCATTTTTCCACAGCATGAATGTTAACCCAGAGCTTCAAAACTGGGTGCTTAATAAATATCCCAGAGTAGAAATACTGTTTCTAAGCCACTGCAAAGGTCTCGAATGGCAAGTATGCTGACACAGAAGTTCTAGTCAAACATTTATTGATGCTAATGTTTCTCCCAAATGTTCCTGATGAAAATCACATTAAAATGGAGGGAGTGGTTGAAAGCCCATGCAATCAAAGAGCTTGGCTGCTGTTTTAAGAGTTCCAGATGGAAAGATTAATTTACCAGTTCTGTGGTCTGAAAATTGCTTTGCAAGTTAAGGTGTATCCTCCGTTCCTGTACAGATGTTGCATGCAGCACTGTGTTCTACGTATTCCTGCATCAGGCTATCTGCAAAATGCATATGGTGAGGACACATGATTTTGAATTGTCTGACTTAGAAAGAACAGACCACCTCAAGTGCTGGACCAAGCTTCCAGGATGCTGCCTTGTATTCCCCTCTCTTACCTATGCACATGTGCAGGTTTTATTGGTGGCCTTCAGTGTCACTAGAAGTGGCAGAGGGGAGATAATCCTGAGAGGGAGAGACTGTCCATGTCAGGAAGACAAGGTAGAAGCAACTTAACTGCAGGAAAACACACTTGATCATACAGCAAGGGCAGGCTAAGAAAAGTGTGTTTCTTAGTTCCATCTGTTTTAGGATTGTGATTGAGCAAAGCCAGGCCAGACCATGAGAAGGGCACTCCTCCCAGCTTCCTCCTACTCCACATTATTGTTTGAAATCCTTCTTTAACCAGAACACAGTGAATATACATAAGGGAATATGATATAAGGGAAGCTTTTTACACCAAGGATAAATAGCCCATACTTGATTCTCTTTTACTGACCTGAGTTCAAAAGCCTCTGCCTCTCCCTGCTGCGCAAAAAGATTGGGTCTCATTTTCTAAACATGGCTATTCTGGAATTTCCTAGCTGACAATGTAGTGTGAAAAACCTTTGCGTCATTCTAAGAAGTCTATAAGCAGGCATCAGTATAATTCAGTTGCTGCCTGAAGTCCTGGGAAGAGAGGCTGTTCTGACCACAGCTGAGCTGAGCTGGTCATCTCCAGTTGTCTTTTGCAGCACTCCTGGTAAGCAGTGGCATAACTATCCCTAAGGTTGCTCCACAGATTTGTTTTGTCAAACTGATGCTGTAGTTTTGAGTGTGTGCGTTTTTTTGATCTGAAGACTTAAGGTTTAAGTGTATTCATGGTGTGCTGACAGCTGCTGTAACACAAACAGTTGAGGGAAACACCTCCTTCCTCCTCGCGTCCTTCCTGTGAAGCTGAACAGGTGGGAACTTTGTGTTTCACAGGAGGAACTTTTTCTTGCCTTAGCACTTGGGGACAGAAGAATGAAACTGAGAGTGTTTTCTGCCCTGTTCTCTGCCTGTCAGCATGAGCAAGCTGGGGAGGAGGAGGGGAGCCGAAGGTTGGACATGGCTCACACTTGGCTGGGTGGTTTCTGACTCACCAGCCTGGAGGACTTCCACCACCACTTAGTGTACTTGGGAGAGGAAGGAGAGCTGCACAAGTGGAGACTGGCGTGTGCCAGGGCAGTGGGTGCACACGCCTTGCCCACACCCATCCTTCAGTGCCCCTGTAGATACACATGCACACAGAGCTGCTGCTGCCTGGCTGGACCATTTTGAAGATCGTGCCTCTGTCCTTACTTCCTTGGCTGCTGTGTCAGCACGGGTGCTTTCAGCTGAGGCCGGAGGCTGTTTGCTCCCAGGCTGTGGCCCTTTTGACGCTGAAGATGAAGAGCCTGGTATAAGAGCTTCATAGCCCAGTCCCAGGGGAGGAGGAGGCAGCCCATGTTTCTCAGAAAGACATCCTACCTCACCTTCAGAGCAGTGTCAGGGAGAAGGCGTGCTGGGACCAGCAGAGCTGCTGCAGACAGTGCCTGCCTGGGTAGTGGTGAGCTGTG
Source organism: Falco naumanni (assembly GCF_017639655.2). Lineage (NCBI taxonomy): Eukaryota > Metazoa > Chordata > Aves > Falconiformes > Falconidae > Falco > Falco naumanni. The sequence goes on from NC_054080.1 coordinate 31,279,278, forward strand.
GCTATGCCTGTTACAAAGTGGAAGGTCCCATTTCACGTATGTCATCCCCCTTGTCTCCTCCTTTTTAAGCTGTACATAAGAGGTATTACAGGGGCATTGCTACACTGTGCATAGTTACATAATATGCCAGGCACAAAGAGCACTCCATATAGCAGCCTTTGCTAGCTGATGCCACCGCTGACATGGCAGAACGGCTTAATTTCTACCCTGCCTGATTGCCTGACCTTGCCATTCTGGAAATGATTTTGCTTTTCGCTTTTAGAATCTTGATTTGTTGGTGAGGAGGTTAACATTGGTTAACAGCTTGCCTTCATGAAGAAAAATTTTGGTACCACTTCTGGCAGGGCTGCATCTGATTATATGTGCGATGCATCGACTCATCATTACTGCTCTTTGAGCTCTGAAAATCCTGGGGCTGTGTTTGTTTATGCTGCCTTCTGCAGCTCACACTTATTGCTTACCAAAGTGTAGAGTCTGTATGGAGTCCTTCAGCCACCACCTTGCTGCCATTGCAGGCAGAGAGAATAGGTGGCTCACAGCCCCCCAGTAACCTCCCGTGGAAGTGGGAGAGAGGGCAAGTGCTGGATTCCCTGGGAACGGGTGGAGGGAAACCAGGTCCTACAGGTGAAATAGGTCCTGGAGAGTCTGCACAGGAGTGAAAACAGTAAAGGCAATATTGCAGAGGAACTGAACCTGGAGAAGATGGAGGCAGAAGGGGAATAGAGCAGGAGGAACACTAGAGGGTTTGGGCCGATTCTGGGAGGAGAAGGGGGTGGATCCAAATCTGAGAATCAATTAAGGGATACAAGAGAATCAGAAAGCGCAACAAAGAAGCTTAGAAATGGGGGCAGGATGAGAACAGCTGTAACCTGCTTTTGGTTACAGGACTGCCCAAGCAGATCTGCAATTAATGGGGAAGGGAACAGGCAGTCTCTGGGAGGTGCAGAAGAGAAAATGTCAGCTAGAAGAAAGATAAAGCAAGCAAAGGGAGGGAGAGCAGAAAGTGGAGCCAGTACCCCTCCAACGTCAGTACCAGTCATATGTTTTGAGTTTCAGGGCATTTGCTTTCCCTGGTGGACCCACATGTTCCATTGTGAAAGGATGTATGGAGGGGGCTCTCCTGCAACTGAGGATATAAATAGACTCTGGGAGGAAAACATTTCTGTTCTTTTCTTCTAGTGATGGGGCATGGCTACCCAATAAGCCAGCCATGTGCTCAGAGCAGTGGGAGATGCAGCTGTACTCCAGTGCAAGCCAGAAAAGGCTTACAGGTTTTCAGGGGACCTTCCGTCCTCTTCATCAGCTGCGCCCACTGTGTAAAGCACAAGATTTTGTAGTGAAGAGTGTGTCATGAGGTACGAATTCCTGCCCAGACAACATGCACTGGAGCTTTTGCTGTCTCTAAATTCAAAAAGCACAGAGCTCAGGTGAGGACTGTGGGAACTACAATTCCTGCATCTGGAAAAGAAATGGTGTCTATTATTACAGCATCTATTTCAACGTCCTGATTGATGCATATCTGAAGGGAGGGAAAAGTTCATCCCAAATGCTGAAGAACCAAATATTATGGTCTACAACATAAGCAACTGTGGCCAATGATATTGGATTATACTACAGCAGGAGCTGTCCTTTGAGAACAAATATTGCAAAATCTGTGAGGTAACTCTGGGAAGTGAATTTTGCAAAGTGTCGGGGTTTGGGCTCATGAAGCCATTGTGGTTGGTTGGTGTTCAAAGACAAGAGTCCATGTGCTTGGATGGCTCTCTGTGGACTTCTGTATAAATGACTTGACCTAACTATGCCATGGGCCAGAGAGCGGACTCCTGCTGACTTCCAAAGTCATCCACTTGTGAGGCAGCACAGCTGTGTTCTGCTGTGGGGACTGTGCAAGGTAGTTGTTGAGCAGTCAGGGTATGGGGCTCTGAGCTGGGTGCATTTGGAGCCTCAGAGACAAGGCATTCCTGATCTGTGGGGTGCCAACCTGGGGATTTTGTCAAAGCTTGCTAAAAGATTTTGGTTAATTATAGCTCTGTCAGGGCTCAGAAGGAGCAGAAGTCACATGGGTGGATGGAAATTGCTTGTCACCATTGCAAGTCAGGAAGAGACATTGGCAAGGGTCTGGACTTTCCCAGTTTTGCTGTTGTGACATCCATTGAGCTGCCTTCAGAGGAGCAAATGCGGACATGGACATAGCAGTGCAGCATGTAACACAGACTCCCCTTGATGCCTTGTGCATCTCACACTGAGGCTCTAAGTCTGTGTGGCTACACAGGCAATGGAGCTGAATGCAGCTTGGTCAGACCACAAGGGCATATTTTCATAAAGTGAGGCTTGTGCAAGGACTGAACAAGTGTGTAAACAACCCTGCAGGGGCAGAGGTTCCTGTCTGTCTCCTTCCTTTATCTGTCCCAGGAGCAAACAACTTTTGGTGGCTGGCATTCTATAACCCTATACATTATCTCTTCTCCTGTATCTGTCACGATGATCTACAGTAGGGAGCTTTGACGCTGTTTTTGGTGTGCCAAGGCTGAGTTAAGGCCCTGGGAGAGTAGAGGAGGGAGGAACCTGTCTCTGTCTCTGTTCTAAATCTTCAGAGGTTACAGGTCTGAGACACCACCAGGAAAGAACTGCATCATCCTCACCCTTTTCTGCCTGAGGGGCAGTCCCTGTGTGAGTATCAGCCGTGGCAGTGAAGAGTTTCAGAAACAATAAATGGGATAAGGGCTCTAGATCCCAACAGAAGAGCTTGCTGTCTACTATGGATGAAGTCATTGTAGCTGGGACAACCAAAAGCAGAAGGTGGCATACTCATTTGCTTAGCATGGCAATTTTTCTATGTTGGCAAAACCCCACAGTGCCACCCTGTTGTTGCAGGGGCATTTGGAAGCCGCTTTGACCACAGCTCCATTGCCCAGATCTCAATTTCTCTGTTAGAGTGACACATGGTAAACAACCCCTGCCTGAATGGAGGCTGAAACATACTTTTTCTCTCCAGACCCATAAAGAAACCCGCTTGCTATTATGAAGAACAAACTCAGGCTTGTACAGGCTGCAACTTCCCACCTTCTGTGCTCTCACACACATATGCTGGAACTGGACCTCTTGCTCAGAATAGAAATACAGGGTAGCCACAATGCTTGGTTTTCAGCAAGGTCTGATGGAAACATGCTAGAGTGCTTGATCACAGCTTGTCTTGATGTATGCAGCCACTGAACACAAAATGCTGTGCTCTGTCTTGTGGCATCATTCTCCTAATGATGTCATGCCTAGGTGAGCGTCTTGTGTGGAGGAACAGGAGAGGTGAAAATTTGCCTGAAGCTGGCTTACAAAATATATCATCTCTTTAATTACACTGTGTCCTGATACAGTGTTTCATCACCACCACCCCCATCTGGAAGGCAGTGAGGAACAGAGAATTGCTGTTGCTGGAAATACATAGCTGGGTTTTGTTTAGCAGCAGTTTAGCATCCCGTAATCAAATTAATGCTCATGCCTTGGTGATGCTCTATTTATTTATTTTTAAACAATTACATTAGCATTAAACTAATTTAAATTCCCATGCCAGTCTGATGAAGTTCAGTTCCAGAAAAACAAAGGTGGGTGAAATTTCTTCCTGAGACAAGACAGTAACATTACTATAATGTATTATTTCAAGGAATTTTTAAAGAACTCCTTTTATTAGAAGACTGCTGCAAGTCTCCCAATGACCTGGAATAGCCTCCTTGTTGTGTAACAAGAGTACAATTTCATTCAGCATTCAGCATCTTTGTCTACCTGATTGTAGATGCTGAGTAAACAAATCCACCCCCTTCCAGACCTTTGACTGATCCCACATGGGTGTATCTGAGCTCGGCATGGTGCTATGAGCTTTGTGTTGAATGCAGGACATTTGGCATGTCAGCTCCTTTCAGAGTAGAGGAAAGGGCTGATGCTAGGAATCCTTGCTAGGACAGTGATAATACATTCAAAACTTCTCTGTTACTGCCATTTATGCATTGCATCCCTGCTAGGAGAAAAGCTTGGCTAAACAATGATTTGCATGTGGCTATTCTCATGCAGTAACATAAGAAAAGTCCATCTCCCCTTCTGCTTGCATTTAATGTGGTAGTTTGTATGGTCTCTAGCCTGTAAGAAGTAGATAGGAATGCTGGAAATAACAAGTAGCAGAATGTAGGGACACACCTTCTTCTGTTAGGTTATCTTAGTCCTTTTTTAGTTACACATTAACGCTGCAGCTGACACTGTCTGCAGGATGCAGGTTGTGGAGAGGAAGACTGCGATGGCAGGGAGGGGTACCTGGAAGGAGGCAGTGACTGGAGTTCTTTTCTAGGAAGCTATAGTTGAAGTTTGTGTTCACATTTCTGCAAACTTTGTCATCTTGAGTATTCACCAGCTGCAAGATCACTTTCTAACAGTGGAGTAGCGTACATCCACATTATTGAAACCTGTTCTCAGGCTAGGTCAGTCTTCTTGAAAAGCACCAGAGAGGGTGTCTTTGCAAAGAATCCACAGAAACATCCTAAAATTTGGGCTAGTACCCTAATTTCTTCCTTGTGGGCATGATCTCAGGAGCTGATTTGAGATCAAAGCAGGCCTTGTCGTTCCCAGAAGAAACCAGAAGCAGACAGCAACCTTAGGAAACCAGTACCTAAAGCAAGGTTTAGGGAAACGTTTTCAGATACGGCATTGGAAGGAAAAGACTGAAGTACCTCATATATGTCCCTGTTATGTGTTATGATGTATTGAATAATGCAAAGTTCTAGGCCCTTTCCTAACCATCGACTGTGTGCAGGACAGCATGGAATACTGTCTGTCTTGGCTGACACATGGCAAAGATGTTTTTATAAGGCTGCATACAGGGGTTACCAATGCAAACATAAATACCAGGCTGAGTTTAAGAGGTTCTTAGGGGCAGAGAGGAGATGGCAGCCTCTGTTTTGTTTACACTAACATAGAAGGATTGCCTGTGGTTTACATCAGGTAAGTACATGCATCAGGGGCCAACATATTCAGCTTGGGGACAGAAAAACTTACTGACCTCTGCTGCTGCCAGCTCCCAGCAGCAGGAGGGCTAGGGGACCAGGCATGAGGTAGTGAAACGGATGGGGTGCTCAGGGCCAAGATAATGATGATATCAGTGGTGAAATGGTCCCAGCATGAGTAACGGCAGACACTGGGGATTTGAATTTTTATTACCAGCCTTAACATCCTAATTTCAAGGACAGACTAAGATAGCAAGTCCATTCATAACTCAGTTTGAGAGGATGCTGAATTTCTGTTGTGGTGATGTGCGTACTTACCAATCTTTGTTCTCTACTCTACAGCTGTGGCTGACATTTGCTCCTGTGGCTGATAAGACAGCTGCCTACTTCCACATTTCCCTGGACATGGTCAACTGGCTCTCAATAGTGTACCTCCTCATCTCAATCCCATTTGGTCTGGTAGCAACATGGGTTCTTGACAGCATGGGGCTCAGATGTGCTGTGAGTTGAACTGTTCTGTTTCCCTGAGGATGTTTCACCTGGAGATAGCAGTAGCTGCACAAAGCACTAACATGCATACTATGAATGGGAGACTTGCCAAACGCTGCAGAGGATGAGCAAGCTCTGTCCTAGTTCAGTAATAGCTGTAACATCACCTCTGAGGTGAGGATCAGTGGGGAAAAGTCAGAATAAAGTTGCATCCTTATTTGGCTTTTCCTGCTTTAATTTTTGTTGTCTTAGCCAACTGACCGGAACAGATGCTGTGAGCTGACTCTGTGACAAGCTTGCTGTAATTGAGTAGGATTTGCCGTGGCAAAGTGTTAGCACAGCTGTTTTGTTTGCAGGGCCAGTTTAAGGAGCAGCAGGGCAGGGTGCAAGCAAGGGACCCCTGCTCAGCTCAGAGCCTGGTCTCTGCTAAGCCAGCTTGGGACCTCTACACAGTCTTATCAGAAGTAAGAGTGTTGTGTAATTTGGCACTGGAATGCTAGCATGCTAGTAGTATAGAAGAGCATTGGCAGGATGCATATCCTGGATGATTTATTGCCATGATCTTTGGATTGTCACAGCAAAATATGGGTGGATGGCGCAAACTTGCAGACAGAGTGTACTTACTGAACTTCTGATTTCTCATCAATTTCACGACAGTCTGCTGTCTTGCATGAGCTACATTGTGGTGTAGTCGTTATGTGGGGCCAGGGCAGCCACCTTGCTCCCTAAGGAGACAGGTAACTCACTGTTGGATCATCCAGGAGCATCTTGTAGTGGCCCAAAGGGGTGGAGGCCGTCTGCAGGCAACTTTCTGTGCAATGATTACTAACACCAGTGTCTCCTGTAGTGCATCTGAAACTGCTCATGCAACTCTGTTGTATTAAGTTCTGCCCTTCAGGCTTCAGCACACAACCCCTGGCTGTTTCTGTTTCTGCAGGTGATCCTGAGTGCATGGCTGAACATGGTGGGTAGCATCATCCGGATGTTCAGCGTCCTGAAGTTCTTCAGCTTGGGTCCCCAGAGTTACTGGTACCTGTTTATTGGGCAATGCCTCTGTGCACTGGCACAGCCCCTTATCATCTTTTCACCAACAAAACTGGCAGCACTATGGTTCCCAGACCACCAGAGAGCGACAGCAAATATGATCGCATCAATGTGTAAGTGATAGCTGCAAAGCAATATTGCTGCTTCCCAGAACTTGCTAGTATTTGTTTGCCTTTCAGAGGCAGCAGGCAGAGGAAACCCTGTGTACTACAGCCATTTGGCCCTGCAAGTACAGCTCGGCTTGAGTCTCATAGCCACGTGCAATAAAGCAGTGCCTTCAAGGCCCTGAAAGGCAGGCAGGCATTACTATGGTGAGGAGCAAGAAAATGGCCTTAGCCACATCCATGTGCAAAGTTCAAAGTAAGCCACCCAGGCTGCCAGTCTTCCTCTCTGCTATGAAAAGGTGATCATCTTTGCCTAAATATAGAGGCTGGGGACAGCCCTCAGTGTTACTGTATCTGAAGTGTGTAGCTGCCTTAATTTTACAGCTTGTTAGGAAGGTGCCCAAATTGCATCCGATGCCAGTGCTCACAGTTGCCAAATTCTGTTAACTGGATAGAGCTGAGGCTGCTGTAGCAATTGTGTCCACCAGTTCATCCAGTAGCAAGGCTAAGCACGTATTCCCAATTGGCATGTATGCATGCACAGATAAAATATACTCAGCCGGCCGCACAAACATGTTGTGTATGCTAAATGCAGCAGCACTACCCACACAGAAACCACATCTGCCTCGCAAAATGCCTGGAAGCAGGGAAACTGGAGCGGAGGCACCAAATATGCTTGTTCTAATTTCGTTCCTGTCTTGGCTCCTTTGGGCCTTGCTGGAGACAGGATACTGCACTTGACAGATCTGTTTCTTTCCTCCATGTGACATTTTTCCCAGCAGCCAGAAGAAATCTCTTCCTCACTTCTCCAAGGACTTAGAGGTGCCCCAGAAACTGGGCTGGCTCACTGGCTGCAGCTGGGAAATCTCACAGTACCCACATGTGTGAGGGAGCCCCACCTGCCCTTCCCTCAAAACAGCTAATAGCCACCTTCCATGCCCCGCTGCCTTGGAGTTGAGAGGAAAGGGTAAGCGTGGGGAAAAGGGCTGTATAGGAGCACCCCTATACAGCTTTCTCAGTGCAGGTCCAAACCCAGAGCACAGGCACTGTTGTTTAGCAGGAGTGGATTTATGGTGTCAGAACAAATAAATTCTTTTTGCACTGCCTTCCCTAGAATAGGGTAGACCTGATGGCTGACTTTGTTTCCCAGGGCTGAGATAGACCTTCACCTTCTCTGCTACGAGGAGGAGCTCTGTTGCTGTGTGATGCAATGCAAGTACTACCAGGGACCACTGGGCACTCAGTCCTTCACTGCCCTGAAGGTCTCCAGCCTGTAGAAAGCTTGCTCTTTTTGAGAGAGCAGCCAGAGCTGCCAAAGAGCATTTATTTCACACAGTGTCCTCCATCCTTTCAGAATCAAATGGATCTAACTATGGGAAAAAATAAAACTGAAAAGCAAGAAACAGTGGAAACCCAAGACCTGAAGCTGTTCAGTCTGTGGCATGTTGAGATATCAGTGTGAGGACTGAATGGGCTGTGATTATCTGCTGCAACACCTGCATATTGCTGTGTAGAGGGACTTCCATTAATAATGTCTGGTTATACACCCACTACTGTCTGCTGTACAAAATCAGGATTTCATTTCAAGAAAGTTTAAATATTGCCTAGAAGGAGCATCTGCCACAGGCCCAGTCATTTACTCCAGTGATTAATTACCTCGCTGGTAAATATCTACATGTTGCTTCTCATCTTGGTGCACCTTATCCCCCAGCTATTTAGTCTTGTTCCACCAGTTTGTCAGGTAGTTATGGACAGAGTCACCTCTTTCGTGCTTTGTCTAGAAAGACTGAATGTCTCCAACCCAGTCACTTTACAGGCATACTTTGCTTCTTCCCACATGTCTCCATGTCTGCCTGTTGCTCACAAGAGCTTTTTCTCTCAGCTTGCTTCAATTTATCAATACCCATTTCATCTCTTAATGCCAGACCAGCACTCAGAATTCCAGTACTACCGGTATTAGTACTACACACAGAAACTGGCACTACAGTCTCCTGTCATATCCCCACAGCTCCTGGTAGTGCCTCTGGGTGGGCTTCCCTGTCCTTGTGTGGCAAAAATGGACGCTGCACCCAGGATCCTGCTGAGCAGCTGAAATCACTGTGACTCAGCTGTGCTCTTGAGTACTTACTCTCAGTTCTCCCCATCACCTGTAGAGACTTGCTCACAAAGAAGCATTGCAGGGCAAAAAGCTGATCCCCGGTGAAGACCATGAGAAATTCTCCTGTCTCAGGAGAAGAAAGACTTTTCTGAGTGCACTGAACTCTGCTTCATCCATGGGATTCTTCATTTACTGTGGTCTGTCAGCATGTAAGTTTCTGCACCTGTGGAGTTTTGGTGCATCAGCATTACTGTCCACAAAACACACAGCCCCATTGCAGAGTACTGCAAGCCAATCCACCAGGACCCCTGGACCATAATGTACAGTTGATTAACTCCACTGATCTTTCCATTCACAGTCTAGGCTCATACAATTTCTCTTTCCAGGAAGAGGCTGAAACCCTGTAATTACGCAGATAGTCTCACTTAGTCTTTTTATCTCAATGTGCGCATTTCCACCCCTCATCCATACCTTCTGGAACTGGTTTTGCATGCTGATTGTTCATGGAAACACCTGACTCATTTTCAGGCAGTCCCCTACAACACCCAGATGCATTTGACCCCAACAGAAAAGTTTTAATCCATCTTCTTGGAAACGATGTATAATTGTGTCCATGTACTTAGAAGCAGGTAACATTTCACCAGTGTGAATAAGCTAGTCCTTTCCCAAGTACAGAGCAGAAATGCTACAGTTGTGTGCTATAACAATATTAATTATGCCTCAGCAGAAGGTACCTCTTCAGATTCTTATCCAACGCCCTGCTCAAGCAGGGCTGGGCTAGAGCAGGTTGCCCAGTGTCATGTCTAGTCAGGTTTTGACTGTCTCCAAGGATGGAGACGTTGCAACTCAGGAACTTGTTCCAGTGTTCAACCACTGTCACAGTAAAACCTGCGTTACAGTTTGGGCCCACTGCCTCTTATCCTGCCACTGATCAAGGTTCTTTTCTCCAGCCTGAACAATCCCAGCCTCTTTATGTATGAGAGATGATCTGGTCCTTTAATCACGTCTTCAGGCCTTGTCTGGACTTGCGCCATTACTGTGTGTCTTGTATTGAGGAACGCAGCACTGGACTTGGCAATCCAGATATTTCTCACCAGGGCTGAGGAGAAGGGAAGATCACTGCCTTCCACCTGCTGGCAATGCTCTCCCTAATGCAACCCAGGGTACTGTTGAGCACCTTTCTGCAAGGGTGCATTTCTGGCTAATGGTCAACTTGCAATCCACCAGGACACGACGTTCTGTGCAAAATTACTTTCACAGCTTCTCCAGGCCGATCAGTCCCAGCTCTCTTAGTCTGTCCTCACGTGATAGAAGCTCCAGTCCCTTTTAATCATCTTCTTAGCCCTTTGCTGGACCAGTACATCCATGTGTATCTCATACTGGGGAGCCCAGAACTGAACACAGTACTCCAGATGGGGCCTCACTAGTGCCAAGTAGAGGGGAAGGATCATGTCCCACTGACAATGCCTTACCTAATACAGCCCAGGATGCTGTTGGCTGCCTTCACCATGAGGTTATGTTGCTGGCTTGTGGTCAGGTTGGTGTCCACCCGGACACTTACTTCCCACACCAGGTACTTCTCTGCAGAACTGCTTTCCAGTTGGTCAGCCCCAGTCTGTACTGGTGGATGGGGTTATTCCTCCCCAGGTGCAGGACTTTACATTTCCTCTTGCTGAACTTCACAGGGTTCCCCTCCGCCCATTTCTCTAGCCCAGGGGTCCTCACACTGTTTAACCAGGGGCCGGCGCGGATGCAGTGGCAGGCAGCCATCTGCGGCTGCTTGGTTTCCCCCGCCAACCTCTTGGGGGGGGGGGGGGGGGAGGGTTTCTGTAAATACTGGGGGCTGGATTGAGGACCCCTGCTCTAGCCCGTTGAGGTTCCTCTGAATGGCAGCATAGACATATCTTTTGTCAGGCACTCCTCCCAGTGTCACATCATCCGTAAACTGGCTGTGGGTGCACTCTGCCCTACTGCCCATGTTTTCCGTTAAGGTTAAGCTGTACTGGCCTCAGTATCAACCCCTGGGGCGCACCACTAGTGACTGGCCTCCGGCTTGATTTCATGCTGCTGCGGCTAATCCTCTGGGCCCAGCTGTTAAGTCAATTTATCTCATCTCACTGCCCACTTACCTAGCCAGCACTTCATCAGCTTGTCTGCGAGGAAGTTACAGGAGACAGTGTCAACAGCCTTAGTAAAATTGAGACAAAAACCATCCACTGCTCTCCCCTCCCCAGACAGTCATCTCACTGTGCAAAGGTACTAAGTTGGTTAAGCATTTCTCCTTTGGTCACTACTCCTGTTCACTTTGTTGACCTTCATGTGCCTGGAAATAATGTCCAGGATTGGTTGTTTCATGGCCTTCACAGGGATCAAAGTGAGACTGGAAGGCCTGGAGTTCCCTGGATTCTCTTTGCCCTTCTTGAAGATGGGAGTGACCTTTACTCTCTTCCAGACCTCAGGAGCCTCTTGGAATTGCCACAGCCTTTTAAAGAAAACAGAGAATGGCCTTGTGATGAAAACAGCGCGCTGCCTCAGCACTCACTGGTGCATCCCATCAGTCCCACAGACCTGAGTATGTGTGGTATATTGAATGTTCCCTAACCTAAGTCCTCCTCCATGGGAGTAAATCTTCCTTGCTCTAGACTTACCTCTGGTCTCAGAGCCAAAGGCTGGTCTTACCAGTAAAGACTGAGGAGAAGGCGGCATTGAATACCTTGGCCTTTTCCATGTCCTTTGTCACCAAGTGTCCTGCCCCATACAGCAGCAGGCCCATATTTTCCCTAACCTTGCTTTTGCTGCTAATGTAATTGTGGAAGCAACAAGAAGTTGCCTGTCACATCTTTTACCAGACTTAATCCCAGGCTGACTTTGCCTTTCCTAACCCCATCCCTGTACATTAGTAGAAAATAACTTCACTTGTTTGAATGTTTGCAGAAAGTTGCCTTAAAGTTAAAAAATTATCTCCCGCAGCTGTGGACGTTCCCAAGCAGAGCCCCAGGACTGCTCCTTTACATGCTGCTCAGCTCCAGCCCCATAACAATGCAACCCCCTACTCCAGTACAGACAAGTGTCCAAGATTCTCTTCTGCCATGTGCTTTTTGTAGTTGGTAGTGGTAGCAGAGATCAACTTGTTTGCCAGCTTGGGCTTTACTGAGGAAATACATTGGCTTGAAAGGTGTCAGGAATGACCTAGTGTCATTTTAGAGAGCTGTCATAGGGCTTTCCTGCTTTTCATGCCTTTTTGGCAAAGAATCATAGGTTCATAGAATGGTGTGGGTTGGAAGGGATCTTAAAGATCAGCTAGTTCCAACCCCTGTGCTGTGGGTAGGGACACCTTCCACTAGACCACGTTGCTCAAAGCCACATCCAGCCTGGCCTCGAACTCTTCTAGGGATGGGGCATCCACAAGTTCTCAGAGCAACCTGTTACAGGTCTCACCACCCTCACAGCAAACAAATTCTTCCTAATATCTAATGTAAATCTGTCCTCTTTCAGCTTAAAACAATTACCCCTTGTTCTATCACTACATGCCCTTGTGAAAAGTCCCCCTCCAGCTTTCTTGTAGACTTTCTTGAGGTGCTGGAAGGCTGCTGTAAGGTCTCCCCAGAACCTTCTCTTCCCCAGGCTGAACAAACCCAACACTCTCAGCCTTTCTTCATAGGAGGGGTGCGCCAGCCCTCTGACCATCTTTGTGGCCCTCCTTTGAACTCACTCCAACAGGTCCAAGTCCTTTTTATGGGGGCCTTAGAGCTGAATGCAGGTGGGGCCTCACAAGGAGTAGAGGGGGAGAATCACTTCCTTCCACCTGCTGGTCACTCTTCTTTTGATGCAGCCCAGGATACGGTTGGCTTTCTGGGCTGCAAGTGCACATTGCTGGGCCATGTTGAGCTTCCTGTCCACCAGCACCCCCAAGTCCTTCTTCTCAGGGCTGCTCTCAATCCGTTCTTCTCCCAGCCTGTTTTTGTGCTTGACATTACCCTGACCCAGGTGCAGGGCCTTGCACTTGGCCTTGATGAACATCATGAGCCCACCTCTCAAGCCTGTCAGAGTCCCTCTGGATGGCATCCCTTCCTCCAGCACGTTAACTGCACTGCAAAGCTTGGTGTCACTGGCAAACTTGCTGAAGGTGCACTCAATCCCAGTGTCCGTATCACCAAGAAAATGTTAAACGCGCTGGTCCCAGAAGACCAGTGGCATCCTGGTGACCATCAGGAAGATCATGGCCAGCAGCTTGAGGGAGGTTGTCTGCCCACATCTGCAGAGCTGTGTCCAGTTCTAGGCCTGTCAGTACAAGAAGGACGTGGACATATTAGTGTAAGTCCAGTGTAAGAAGATTAAGGGAATGGAGCATCTTTCATGCTAACCAAGACCGAGAGAGCTGGGACTGCTCACCCTCAAGAAGGCTCGGGGGGATCTTGTGCGTATGTATACATGCCTAATGGCATAGGTGGAGTAAAGAAGGGACTACCTCTTTGTTACTGCTGCTATATAACATCAGGACAGATGACATGGATTCATCCATCTTCATTTTATCCCTTCAGCTCAGCATTTACTGAGGCAGCTTTGTGAGGGTGAGAACACTGTAATTCACAGATGAAAAGCAGTTTACAGGAGTTAGGGTTTCTAGAGGAAAAGGTTTATAGAATGGACTTCGTGGGGCTGAGGGAACAGACGTGGCAACAGTAAGACTACACAGCTTCTCCAAATGTTCCCCTCCTGGTTTCTCCCTATGCATTCCTCGTCCTGTCCTTACTCATTGCTCTGCTGCACACTGCAGTTCTGTTGCTGACTGGCAGTAGGGGTATAGGCATGATTCTGACTGCTTGCATGAAAAAACTGTGTCTCTGTTTATTTCCTTCCAGCCAATCCCTTGGGTGTTCTTATAGCAAACGTGCTGTCACCTGCACTAGTTCCTGAAGGAAAGCACTTCCCATTGATGGTAAATGAAAACTATTTTAATCAGCTAGCTGGCCTGGTTGGGGTCCAGCTGATTTATTTATGTGGAGGTGGTGGAGCTGGAAAGACTGGTAACATGTCTTTGCTTTGTGTTGTGTAGCTGGGTGTTTATGCAGTCCCAGCAGTAACAGCTTGTACTCTAGCAACTGTGGGGATTCACGAGAAGGTTCCTCCAACGCCTCCTTCAGCTAGTGCCACTAACTCCACCTCCCAGCCATTCCTCACGGGGCTCAAAATGGTAAGTGCTGTAGCACAGAGAGACACCAATGCTGGAGTGAGGGATGCAGCCCTGCCAGGCAGTGATATGCTGGGGAATCTGCTGACAAAGCAGGCTCTGAACACCCGACTCCACCAAACCCACTATGGAAAGCTCCCTGAAGGAGAACGGTATCTCCTTCCTCAGGGAGTGGAGGATGCCTACAGCAAAGCTGCAAGAGATGCTACCTGGCTTTTCAGCTGTGGGCTGGTTGCAGTTCACCTGTCTCAGACAGGCACACCTGGGCTCATCCAAGAGGACCACACAACCTGAGCTTTCTGAGCAGGTGTGGTAAGAGGTGGGACAGCACATGGCAAAGTGAAGGAAGAATTTGGGCCCTGTTGAGATCCTTCCTCCCTATATGGTCCCCATTTTAACTTGTCCTCTGGCTGAACTGACAGGGGAGAGTCAAACTTCTCTAATGATCAGAGGGTTGCCTTGTCAGCATTTCCAACAGGGCAGACAGAGCCACTGACCCTAAGACTACTGTCACAACCAGGCCTTTTTCACCCCCTCCACTTAAATTATATGTTAACTTCTTTCTCTAGCTCCTGAAAAACAAGCCATACATCATCCTCGCAGTGTGCTTTGGAGGAGGAATTGGGATGTTCACCTGCTTTTCAGCTCTGCTAGAACAGATCCTTTGTGAAAAGGGGTATTCAAATGTGAGTCTTCTTCCTTTCCTCCCCATTGTCCACATCATCTGTGATACAATCAAAATTATGTTTCCTGATAAGGGACTCAGAGCAAAATGAAGATAGTTCAATATGCTGTACTGTCTCATATCTTATTTGCTCACATTAACTAATACAGATTAAGCAGTACATTAATCCAGAGCACAGTCAGTCTCTCAGGTATAATGGATGATCTGCATTTTCGTTACTGCCCATAGCTAGGTTCCCATTTGCAAATGAAAAACCTTTACTCCTCAAACACTTTTTAGGAGGAAGAAGTATTGTGTTTTTTCTAAGTCTATGTTTATGCAGCCTTCTGACACTTCCCATAGTGGGATGGGGCCCAGGCAAGCCCTAGAGTGAAGCTGAAGGCAGGCTGATGCAAGCGCCTTTTCCTCTTTCCACAGTCTGACCAAAGCCAGAGCAGCAGAGGCAGTCACAGGTACTGTGACAGCTCTTCTCCTGTCCTTCCCATGATGCTGGCCAGGTGCTGCTTTTTACAGTTGAGCACAGTGTGTGCACAGCTGGTTCCTCCTGCTCTGTCCCTGCAATAGCAAGGGGCTGCCCCAGTTCCTGTGTTTCCCTTTGGGCAGGCAGCACTTCAGTCCTGCTGCTTGTATCCCCACGGAGGTCCTCTTAAAACACATCTCGAAATGTTAAGTATGCACATCTACATGCCTGGTCTCTGCCCGCTCCCCCTCAACTCCCAGGTCTGACACCTGGCTATTCAGTGCTCCATAGCCAGGTCACATTTACACACTACATTGGCTTTTAGTTGAAAACCTTTTAAGCTTTGCTTTCTGTGCGTAATAATGTTTCTGTCTGTGTGTGACTGGCCTGCCCTGGCCCTTTAGCTATTTCAGATACTCTTTCCTTCCAGTCTGCCCCTGAGGCTCCCAGAAGCCTCCCTGCTTTCAGGATTGGTGTCTGCATTGGAATTCTTACAGAACTGAAGAAGTGGGACAAGCAAAGATAGTCACTGCAGGCAACAGAGCATGTACCCTGTCCTAACTACCCACTGCCTCTCTAATTAGAGGCTCACTGCTTCTCTAATTAGACCTCCTTGCTACAGCCAGGTGTTGCCATGTCTCATCTAACAAGCTTTAGGGCTGCTAGCCTGGTGGAAGGCATTCCGCCAGTGCAGGTCCCTCCTCCCCAGTAGGAAAAGGGCCAGGAGCACAACAACAGACAGGAGCAGACTCCAAGGCAGTTGAAGCTGTTACCACCAGTGGTTGGCCCTGGAGGAGCAAAGAACAGTCTCATGCTGGGGCTGGAGCATTTAATGCCAGGGAACTGCTGCTACCCTGTTCCCAGCCTCCCTTGCCAGGTCTGCAGAGACATGTCATCTATTGAGACCTTGGCAGTGCGGTGACCCTGCTATCCCTACATACTTATAGCAGCACCTGGGCCTTGTTATTTGCTGCTTAGAGCCCTGGAGAGGCCTCAGTTATTGCAACAGACAGGGAAGCTTTTCCTGCCTCAGTAAGTGACCCACTAGCAGCAGGCAAATGGGTCAGTGATATTAAAACCTCTTTCCTAACTGCTCTAGTTGCTCAGTCACTTGTTCTTCTGCTCTCCAGGAATTTGCAGGCCTGAATGGAGCACTGTTCACAGTGTGTGGTTTGTTGGGTGCTTTCCTGCTAGGCCTGTATGTCGACCGGACAAGGAATTTCATAGAGTCCACCAAGATTTGTTTCTGTCTCAGTGCACTTGCCAGTATCGTGTTTGCAGTGGTGAGTTCTCTCTTGTGTTGCACCATACCTGTGAGCTTAGTTCTGTTGCCTTCAGATAAATCAATTCAAACCAAGGTCATTTTATGTCATAATATTTATTAAGCCACGTGTTATACTTTGGGATTATCTTTCTGGGCTAGGAATATTTTAAAGAAAAACCCTTTACTGAGGATTTCACAGTCACTGTGGAGCTTGAAACAGATGCTTCAGGATATAAATAAATTGGCATAAATTTTCTTCCTTACATTGGATCACCGTGTTTGTTTACTGGCCCTGAGACAATTCTTTTAAAAAAGAAATGGAATTGCTAATTATTCATCTTATAAAAATGAACAAGAATGCCATAGTTTTCCCAACATCTGCCTTTAACAGTGGTGGCAGCCAAGTTCAAGATGACCAGAACTTGCCTAGTTCTGCAGTATTTCCTTGAGGAGGACAAGACAAGAGAGAGGCAGAAAAGAGGGACACTTAAATCCATCCAGGAGAGGAATGCAGAACCTGGAAACTTTACACGCATGGGGCTGGCCTGCAAGTACTGCACTCGAACGTAGTCATTGCCAATGGGAGTCATCATGTAGTAGGAACCTGAGCGTGAGGCACAGGACTGCTAGCATTGCAGAAGACCCAGACAGGTGCAGGTCTCTGCTTTCCCAATAGGCTTCTGCTGTGCATTTCTCCTATGTGTTGAAAAATCCAGACTTTCAATACAGCATGATCACAACTTCCTCTGGTCCAAGATCCCAGTGATGTTAGCTCCACTAGGCAAATGCAATGCCTTGCTTGGTGTAGGACAACATGCCTAAAGCAGATTTTTGCATTTCCCCCATTGGAACTCTGGCATTTGCTGGGGGGATGCTCTGAATACAAATCAGCATGCCTGGGCTCTGGTAAAGCATGAGTAGGCAAATGGCTGTGTCAGGAGTAACAGGCTCCCTCCTCCCCTTCCCTCTGTCCCCTTCATCCCAAACAGATGAACTACTAGTTCAGTGTAGTAAAACAAAAAACACCCATGCAAATCTGCTTGATGCCTTGACACTTTGAATTTGAATTCTAGACATTTTTCCTTGACTTTACCAGTTCAGCTGGGCCAGGCCTGCTGCAGCCATGCCAGGACAGATACCTTGTGTTCCTCTGTGGGATTTTATTACTATATATAATGTAATATAATATCATATAATATGATATAATATATGATATGATATGATTTAACATAACATAATATGATATATATTATATAACCATTAGCATGGTTAATGAAAGAGGTACTAGCACTGTGGCTGCAGGATATATGACTTTGAATTTACTAGCTTTGGCTGGACAAGGCCATGCTCTTTCTTCCAGAGTTAGGGACAAGGCTGTTCTAGGCTCTAAACTAATCTCCAGGGCTTCTGAATGTTTCAGGTGGTTTTTTGTTTGTTTTATGGTTGGTTTTTTTCTGTGGTAAAAGCCCAGTGTTACAAACATGAGTCTGACATGATGAGGAATAGTTTTCCTTATTGCTGAGCTGCAGTGACTAATCATAGAATCACAGAATGGTTTGGGTTGGAAGGGACCTTAAAGATCATCTAGTTCCACCCCCTCTGCCATGGGCAGGGACAGCTTCTACTAGACCAGGTTGCTCACATCTCCATCCAACCTGGCCTTGAACACTTTCAGGGAATAGTTCTCCTTATCAATGAGCTGCAGCAACCCAGTGAATTCCCATACGTAACCCAATGCAAACACCACTTCTGAAATGTTAGCTTGCACTTGGAGGACGTTGTGTGTTTCACTTGGTCCTGGAGATATGCTGAGCACATGCCTGGTAAGCTACTGACCAGTCAACTCACAGTAATAAGACCACACCAATGCTTTTCAGGTAATTCTGCTGATCCTCTTTCCCCTTACTTAAATTCAACAGATAAAGCTCCATCCTGTAGCCATTTGTTGACTCTAGAGGGTTGGAGGTAAAAGAAAGATTTCAGGAACAGGTAGGGAAGGTACTGGTGAGCCCTTGGGATTTTCTGAAGGTTATGGGTTCAGAGACTTCCTGTACAGTAGTGCTGACACTGAGACTTCGATGTTGCTTTTCTGCCTGCAGGCTTCTCAGTTCAGACATCAGGCTGTCACACTGGCCATCACCAGCTCGCTCTTTGGTTTCTTTGGTTTTGCCATCTACCCCATTGCCATGGAGCTGGCTGTGGAGTGCTCCTACCCTGTGGGAGAGGGCACATCTACAGGTCTGATTTTTGTTGCAAGGTAAGCAGACAGGTTAAATCCAATTGACAGCTGAACTTGGGTTCACACGCAGACATGCACATGTGTGCATGCACACACATACACTGGCCACAAATTTTGGAACTGGTGTAAAAAAAAGCAAGAAGGAAGATGTAGGTCTTGCTTGGGACAAAGCGGGATTTAACCATGCCCGGCATCACCTATCTTGGAAGCAGATGAGGGTTGTACGCCTGAGACAGGCACGCATTCCCATGGCAGTACAGGGACTTGTCAGGTCTTAGTGCTGAGAGAGATGGGGCTTATCACTCACAGGGCAGCTGGTCACAACAAATGGGGCAGTAAAAGTCCTTCCCATGATCAATTTACATGCCTAGGGCTGGCACTGGACGGCAGCAGGAATGACTTGTTGAAACCTTAAACGGTGATATACGTGGCCTGGTGCCGTGTGTGTGTCAGCTGGAGCTGCGGCAGCAAGAAAGATCAGTCAAGGAGGGGCAAAAAGGCTATTGTCTCTCACTGGTTGTGGACTTTGTGGCTGCTGTGAGCCAGCTATGAATGATAAGGAGGCTGAAGTCATAGCCTGAATTTTTCCCATCCTCATTCGTGCTGTGAGAGGCATTTCCAAGTCTCTGCCCAGTGGTTAGGTCTCAGCTCCTTGACGGTTGTAGTTCAACATCTGCCTGCCCCCAGAGGGAGTATATAGTGGTCCTGCCACACTGGCCCCGTGGCTGGGGGTGTGCTGAAAGGCTGATCTGGACACCCTGTGAGCCAGGGCCAGTTAACTAAGCACCTGGGCCAGAGGAAGCCAGCAGTAGCTTTCTCTCTAGAAGAAGCCTGCTCCAGAAAGCTGTCTCACTTTCTTCCCACTGGGGAAGCTGGACTTGTCTGCAGCACTGGTGAATCAGGCAGGCACCATGTTGACTTCTCCCCACAGCCAAATTGAAGGTGTGATTTTAATGATTCTGCTACAAGCCCTTACTGTCCGAGTTGCTGATGATCCATACTCTACCTGCGCCCTTGACCAGGATGGAGCCCGGGACTGGACAAGTAAGTATGTCCTTAGGAAATGATGCTGGACACTCAGTTATACCCCATGTAGCCCCCCCTCTCCTTCAGGTCTCACTGCAAGGGGGCCTGTAAGACCCTGTTGCAGAAAGTCTCTTAGCTACCCTTCCCAACCTGATGGTGCACTCCTTGCTGCTCCTGCTAAACCAGGCCTGCAGGGTTGAAATGGGAAAATGTCTAAGGTGCCATGAATGCTGCTGCTGGCTCTGGTTTAAAATTCCTGTTATGGCCACCCTGCAGAGACCTGAGCTTCACCAAGCTGGAAAGCAGCTGTTCTGGGGGAAAGACACTACCACATAGCACAGCCTGCGCTGCTTTGCAGCATGGGGGGCCCAAGACTACAAATGCATTGACTGAAAGCTACTTCCCTTGCTTCTGCACACACAGTTGCCTGGGTTTATAACATGCCAGTACAGCTTTGTTTTGACTTATTCCACATTTCCCTTCCTTTCCTAGCTGGTCAGGAGAGGAGAGCAACTGAGATGAGCAGCACAAATGTGTTTTCAGTACAGGCTAAACCTTGGGCTTGATCTCTCAGCTAGTTCATAGTTACGTAGTACTGACACCAAGTCCTGGGGACACACCGTAACACAAAGGCTGGCAAACACCTTTTAAATATATCCTGCTTGGCTGAGCAGAAACTACCCAGAACAAGCTCCACTAGCTGTCAGGGAACAAGGCTTCCTAATAACTGCCCCCAAAAAGCAATTTGACTGCTTCATGTCTGAAAGCCCGCAACTCCCCATCTCATCAGATCAGAGCTGAATCTTATGATTAGGTACCTATTCCTACTAATTTTGCGGTCTGATACATGCAGGAACATCTGTGGAGAAAGGCATGGAGGTGTGTGAGACACTGCTGGAGCAGGAATGTAACTACTTCCAGGCCTTGTTGCACAGCCTTTTAGATTTACTTCTTTTTTTCCTTCAGAAAAGATTCTTTCCACCAAATTTGTGTTTGATTAAAGTTTATCCTTAGTGAACCTTTCCTACACTTTGCTCTCAGGTGATATAACAAGAAGCACTACCTGTGTTGACCCATTCTCTTATGAAGTTGAAGTGTTTTGATTCAATCTTTCTGGTAACTTTCTTCACCACCCCTCAACACTCACAACATGTGCACATACAGAGAAATACACTCTTCCACAGACACACTGTATGCACCACTGTAGGACCTGCAACCTGTGGGGTCATGCAGGACAAAGGTCCTGGAAACCTTCCACATTTCACTGAAATCCTCTTCCTATGCCAGGGTTCCATGAGATAAGGTTTGGCTGTTACCAAGCTGGCAGGCCCCACTGTGAGCTGCACCCTGCCCTCAGGGGTAGCCCCTGGGAGGAGATCACCCAGGCTGTGTGGCTGCTGGGGAGCTGACCTCTAGACTTCTTCACCCGTTGGGGGTTGTGAATTCACTGTCTGAAAGTGTATATCTTCCTTGCAGCTCCAGTACTGGTGCTGGCTGGCCTCTGCAGTGCTATGGCTTGTTCCTACGTCATCTTCTTCAACACTAACTACAAGCGTCTCCTCGCTGAGACAAACAGTGGTGATTTGGTCAAGGCAGAAGATACAGCAACAGCAGATGTTCCTGAAGCCTGACCAGACCAAAAAGGGGATGCCCAGTAAGGGAAGGACTCAGGCCTGTGGGCAGGGACCATGACTGCAAATGCTCAGCTGGCACACTGGGTATCTGGGTCCTGTGCACAACAAGCGAGGGCTAGAGCAGGGTCACTGGGGCACCTTTGCTTTGCTTCCATCAATCTTGTATTTATTTGTGAGTCCAGGCTGTAAGGAAGGCTGTGCTGCCAGCTGCGCAGGTAATGGGGATTTTTAGCTGACTTGATTCAAGCTAAAGAAATGTTGCAGAGGAGAGAAGCATGATATTTCAGCTGTTTTTTCATTTTCATGTACTTGGGTCGGGGCTGAAGCTTTCAGAGGGGTGGAAGAGGGGTTTGCTTATCACAAACTTAGTGAATAACTTCTGTTTAAGGACTGCGGTTCTTGTACGGCATAACAAATAAGGTTAACCTTAACTCTAAGGTTGGAGCTAATTGTACCTCTTAGCTAAAGGGCAGTAGGAGCTACAGCATTCTTCCATTGCAGCAGGGGAGTGTAGGTGTGTGATCTGTAATACAAGTCTCTTATAATGAGCCACTTTGTCCTCTCCTACAGACAGGAAAAGAAAAGCTCTACCTGCAGTGCCACCTGTAAAAGAAAGTATCAGTAAGCAGCAGAGGTTAAAGGTGACGGCATTCCTCACCCTTCTGGTCCTCTGCCAGATGCTGACACATTCAGGATAAGTTTGATTTATTTGGGCTTCTGTTGTTTCTCCACCTCTCCTGCAATTCCAGTGGTTTTAAGTTTTCCACAAGGAAAACAAACCCACTGGTGTGAGTAGTGGCCTTCCCAGGCCTAGTCATACTCCCATAGGGGAACACTGAGGAGGCAGCTCACTTTTTGTGGAATGATACAGCAGTGCCTGATGTGGTGGAAACTGGCAGGAGAACTGGCAAAGGTGACCACATAGAGAATGCAGGGGCCTGTCATAAGTTTCTAGAGATGATGGGGGCTTTTTGGGGAAGACCAAATAAGAAACAACATCAACAAGAACCTTGCAGTTCTCTGCAACTGACCGCTGTTCTTCAGTGTTAGAAAAGATGGGTAGTGGCACAAAAGATTCCATTTGAGGTTCAGTTGCCCTAACAATTGCAATGGGTACAACTGGATTTTTCATTTTACAGTGCTTCCACAGCATCGCACTGCTTTTCCAGTGTCCTGCTTTATATGTACAACCTGACAATCTTCTAACCTGTAACATTTCAGTGCTAAAAAAATGAGATAGATGGGGCTTGGTGATGCTTCATACCATTCATCTTGCAAGGGGATCTGAGTACTTGCTGATTAAGGGAACATAATGCAAATTGGACCTGTGACTGGCTTTGTCCAGTTCAGCTATAGGATGATCCCAAAGAAAAATATGCACTTTCCCTGAGGACCACTGTACAGAGGAGTTCTCTCAGTGCCTGAATTCTCTTCACCACTAGCAACTGGAAATCCCTCCCTTTGTAAAACACCTAGATGCATCCTTCTAGGGAGCCTGCTAGTTCCTACAGCTCCAGCCTTGCTCTCACCAGTAAGCACTGATGTTTGTCAAAAGGAGTAGGAGGGAAGTCTGAAACTGAGGTGAAACAAGATCAGTTTGGACCTGTCAGAGGAATGAGATTAGCTGTCTTTTGCAAAACTAGCTGGTCTGTTCTGCAGCCCTGGACCTAATACACTGAACAGATTACCACCAAATTTACCTGCCATTTCTGAGTCCTACTGTGCTGGGAAGCAAGAAGCACTTGGTACTTCATATTTTTATATATTTACAAATGCTTATGTTTTCTAATAAAGGGTGGTTTAAGAAAAGATTAATCTTTTATCACTATATTAAACTTTGAAAAGTATTTTATAGATGCAGGGGTGCATCACATCTGCTATGTAGCACAAACCAAAGGTCTCCACATATGCCAGATGTGCATCAAGCTCTGCTCACAAGGATGATGTGAAAAGGTATCTTATGTCCTTAAAATGACAGTGTGAAATTAGCTGTAAATTGAACTGCATTTAGCTCTATTTAAAAGGGTAGCTTAAAGGACTGAGGAAATAGTGCTAGCAGATGTCTCCAAAATCTGCCATTGACCTGGTCAGAAAGTCTGCCTTGCACCAGCTAAGACACTCTTATTTTTATCCAAGTATATAAAAGAGATTTTAAAAGTGAGGTTTTTCTTTCTACTAATGCAGCAGACATGTAGGTGTGTGAGGCTAATTCTGAATTCCTGATGTGTGGTGGAGCAGGTTGTTCCTCCACTATGTGGTTTGTCATACCCTAGCAGCATGCCACAGAGGTGTTATGGCACTGCTAACAGTGAGGCCAGGCAGCTCACACAAATACCTGCCTTGCACCATCAGCTGTTTCTGCTGGCTCAGCTAACTTCACATTTTGTCTGTAGAACAAAAGAGGCTCACATTTCTCTGCTAGTCTGTAATTGCCACCATAGCTGATGTCAGCTTACTGCTGTACATTCTTCTCCTCAAAGCTGTGTAACTCATCTATCTCTTAGAGCTCATATTTAGATGTGTCATTCCCTGGGAAGCTTATGGAAAGCATGAAGCTGAAACCTTAGCAGGACAGAGGGATTTTGATGTTAAGGCATGGGCCTGGTAAGCTGGGGTGTGGACCCATGTCCTCTCCCTGCCAAAGGAGTGGTCTGGCTGCCTTAAAAAGTCTTCTGTGACCACAGTAGCCCTAGCAGAGGCCTCTGCAACAGTCTGTAGGGATCACTGGAAAACTGGTACTGCAGAAAGCCTCTTCAAAGATTAATGGTCCTGGCTGTCGTCTGGTCTCACTAGAGGCCTTCTGCTTTTCTAAAGCCAAAGAAGAGGGACATAAAGTTCAGCCAACTGCTTCCATCAGATCTGTGGAACCTAGAGAAGTCCTCTTACACAGGCAGGGTTACACATTCTTGCCATCCTGCACACAACTGGGGCCAAGACAACACCTCTGTTGCAAGAAATGTTCCTCTTGCACAGCAGCCAGTCCCAAGGACCCTGGAGCAGCTCAGTCTGAAGGCTTTAAGCAGGACACTATCACCACCTGTCTCTAGAGCAGCTCTGCTTGGTGGAATACCCTTACAGGCTTCCTGTAGCCCCTCAGAACAGCCAACTCTCTCTGTCCTCTTTCTGCAGTCTTCTCTCAGGACTTCATGGGGCTGGCAGAGGAAGGTCAAGCTCACACAGGCTTGGGGGTGAGGTATGCTGCAGTCTGAAGACCCAGCAGTTCCTGCCTCTACTGGCCAGACTTGGCTGTAAGTGCCAGGAAGGCAAAAGAGGCAGGGGCTGTAACAGAGAAAAGCAGCCCCAGGGATGCTCTTGTGAGTACAGCTGCCTCATTAGAGACATGTAGAGAGGCTCTGGTGAGATCCTTTGTGCTGCCGTGGGATGAGTTCTCGGTGTCCAGTACATCCATACATGCTCACAGGGGGCAGGGGACACACCAGCAATTCTGCATTGCCTCCATGGGTATTTGTGCAGCAGCCCAGGAAGGCCTGCCTCTACAGAAAGGGGTCACCCTGACTGGAGTTAGGGTAGAGGTTGTCTACATTAACGCCTGCAAAACCAAACAAAACTGACATTGGTGCTGTCTTTTTAAGTAGGTAAAAGCAGACTTGTCCTCAAAATCTTAAAAAAAAATATCCTGGGAACTTTAAGACAGAAGATACCTTTTATTTCTTCAAAAGAAAGAAAATACTGCAGCAAAAAAACCCAAACCTGTGTATAAATTGTATAGATATAAAAATATTGCAGAGATTGGAGTGGGAAGTGGAAGGAACACATCATGAAAAAAATTGTGACAACGGCTGGAGTAGCTATTCTGTCAGCTGTTATTGTCCCTCTTTTGGGACAACTGTGTTCCAGCACCTTTAGCCTTGAGAAAAGAGACAGATACAGGTTGAAATCAAAATGAATTATACTTTGGAGCTACAGAAAACTTTCTTGTGCCTTATACCTTTCTGAAGTAGAGGTTTATTTTCTTCCAGTCCCCAGAGACTCAAGACCTGTTGTCCACTTCTCACCTTCATCTACACCTCCCTTTGGATCAATTTTGTCACAAGGATTTCATGGCCTACCAGTGAAAGCAAACCGTAATTTAGCTTTCTGGAGCTCTGTGAGGCTGGAGGTCTTCAGAAGAGCAAAAAGTAGCAGCTAGCATGTTCAAGTTCTGTGTGATACTCAGCAATCTTAAATAAAATAAACACCAAAAGCAACTAGTGCTCTAAAACTCCCCAAGGAATTTTTTATCACATGTTTAAAACAAGTGGCCTTACAGCTGCAATGCATTCATGTGTGTGCCTGCTTTGCAGGCAGCTCCCTCAACAATTTTGGCTCAAGTCAGGTGGTGGCATAGGATTGAAAAAAATATATCCTGGAACCACATGTGCTACAAAATGGGAACAAAACTAGCTTTCTTGGGAGCTTCTGTGGAAAAGGAGCCCATAGGAGTAGTAAAATATTATCAACTAGCTGAAGCATCTATTATAGTACTTTCTGCCTGGATACATTTCCCTCATGTACACACTCTGTGATCCTACTTCAGGAACTCCAGGCTTTATTAACATTTGATGATCATACTGGCATTTAGTTTGCTACATCCCATTCCTTTAATAGAAGAGAGTGATTTAATCAAGTGCATCCTTCTGGAGAATGAGGAAATAACACATGCCTGGAGGAAGAAACTGTAGAAACTTTGCTCTGCTTCACCCTGTCCATTCTGCCTTATCTCTTACTTTTAAAAAGAGACCCACCATAGTTTCTGCTCCCTCAAAAAATCCCAACCGCTCTCTGCTCAAAAGCTGCTTTTTTGAGCTAGAAGTCCCCTTGGTCTCTTTGGCATGTTTCTGTGCAGGAAGAAATCTAGATAGAACCACTTCCAATCACCAAAGCTTCACTTTAACCTTAATACTACTACTACTGCTACCAGTACTACTACTATTGCTACTGCCACTCTACAATCTTTTCTTTTCCTTTTTCTTTTCTCCTTTCTTTCTTTTCTTCCTGTAGCCAGGCTTTTTCAATCACATCCAAGGAACAATTGCTTTGGCATTGGAAAAGGTATGGTTGTCCAGACCTATTGCTGGGGATGAACCTGCTGTGAGAGGGAGGCTGGACTGAAGATGCCCTGTCAGCAGCACATCTGTGATTCCATTTCCTGCATATGACTCAGCTGCAGAAAACAAGTGTGTGATTGACTCACTATGAGTCTGTACCCCAAGTTCCCTCCTAGTAACTCAACCAAAAATGGGACCCAAACTTATCTCTCCTTGCAGCTTGCAAATGATGCCAAGCAGTTCCAGCAGCTGACATGCCACATGTTCTATGGAGGGTGTCTGTCTGCACCTGCCCCACCATCAGGTATGAAATTTTCTAGGGCATCTTTAGATGGGTCACGGTCTGAGCACTTCTGAGTCCCCTCGCATCCTGTAAGAGTCCTTATGTCTCACACCCTCCATGGTGTCTTGCCCTGCAGGGATCTGTAACACAGGGGGCTGTGTAACCAAAGCAAAATTTTGAGTTACCCATGAATTATAAATGTGCTAATCAGGATATAATTAATACTAACTTCTCTTAAATACGTGTGTAAGTATACTGTAACGCAAACAGCATCATAGCCAGACACATTTTGTGGCTAAATATGTGAACTGTGTAATCAGCAAAGGGGCAAAGGTGGGTGCGGGTGCAGAAGGAAGGTTTTCAAGTAGCTAAATGTTGCCAGAGATAAGCACAAGGAACTGCAAATAAGAAACATCCTGAATATACAGTAGAAAAACAAAACCAAGAAAGACTGTGAGGAACAGAGGAGCCCTCCACCCCATTTTTGGGAAAGCATTAAAGCATCAGGCACGATGGAGGAAAATCAGAAGAGATAGGACAAGCTCATTTAAGGCCTGATCTTTCTTTTCAATGCCTTCCCCTCTGTGACTAGAAGCCACTTGGGATCATAGCCAGCCACGCTAAAGAGATGGCATCAGCCCTGTGGTACTCACAGCTTATTGAGCACAAAGCTACAGACCCACAGCGTGGGAAGTTAAGAGAGTACGATGAATATCATCTAAGAATGAATCATTAGCAAGAACTGCATTGTTAAGGAATAGATGTTCCATGCCCCAGCTGAAAACACACATATTCAGGCATCAATCCAAGCCTTCCTTCACAGGTCTCCATTCCTCTTCCCTTTGGAGTTTCCTGCAGGACACGTTCTCCAAAAAATCTGGGAAATCTGACAGACTTCACTGGGTTTCCTCTGGCACTGAGGAAACACAAAGGAAAAGAAGTTGAGAGACTGTTGCTGTGCCCATCACCTTAGCCTGCTTTCCTCTGCCAAGCAAGTCCTGAGGGAAAAAGGGGAGGTCCCACCTAGGGGCTGCTGTTTCTGAGAGCATGTGGTATGCACGAGGGAGACATGGAAGGGCAGAGATGGGTTGCCAGCAGGCAGTCCTTGGTGTCAGCACTGAGAAGCCAAAGGCAGTCAGACTGGGGCTACTTAAGTCATCTGGACCTCACAAGGGAGGCAGGCCTCAACTTCCCAGTGTCACCAGGAAGGGGTGGCCTGTCCACCCACAGAGTCTCCACCTAGGGCAGGGGCCAAAGGGGCTATGCTCCCCAAACAGGTCACACTCCCTGAGGTGGTGGCCTTGCAGGGGCACAGGAGCTTACAGGCCAGTGTCTTGAAGGTCTTCAGGGACTTTGGCTCCCTGATCAGTCCTACCAGTGACCCTGCAAAGGAGTGGGGAGGCAATCAAAAGCTGGTCCTCTGCTGATGGTCCACAGGCCTTCCTGGGCTCCCTTGTGCTGTCATGGTGCAGGCAGCTCCTGTGGCCAAAGCAGCAGCTGCCCCTCCATTTGGATGGGTAGCCCTTGCATACCCGCTGCTTCTCCTCCCCATTCCTGCCCTGCCCTGCCCAGCATTCTTCATCCCCATGGCCCTTGCTTGCCCACAGTGAGGGCAGGCAGCACTCCCTACCTATTCTGACTTGGTGCCTTCCTTTTGCACCAAGAACACAGACTGTGCAACCCCTGTGCAATCCCATTGATCATCTGGATATGGCAGGGATGGGGGTTGCTATGCCCCTCGGGGAGCTCATCCCCCAGAATCCCCCAAAATAAGTGCCATGACACCTTGCTTGGAGGAGGAAGACATGAATAAAATTGAGTTTTTTAACATAAATAAGTTACACATCCAAAAATCAAACAGTTACAGCATAAGCATCCTTGCCTAAGTCTATCACTCCACATTGATTTCAAGACCCCGTGGTAGCCGCACACCCTGTGGGCCAGACAGAGCTTCCCAACGGCTTTGTTAAGTCAGGGGCATTGCAGTTCCCAGCCAGAAAGCTGCCACCTCCAGTGGCTGGATGTGAGTAGAGCTACCTGAACTGCAGTGTCTGTGAGGCTGTTCCCAGTGGTGAACACCTTCATTTTGAAAGGAATTAAAAAAACCTCCAAACCTAAAACAAAAAAACATGGCCAAAACTATGGTACATGTTGCACTATGGTAGGGAGGTTAGAGGAGCAGAGGAGGAAAAGAGAAGTTTTGGTACAGCTGCTCCGCAATCAGCACAACCAACTGCAGGAACAGGCATGCCTGCTATGGCCCAGTAGGCTCTGCCCAAGCGGTCTGCTCTGCAGGAAGGTGTGATCACTTATCAAATACACAGAAAAGTTCCACAGAACCTGCCAGGTAATTGTAAAAGTTTATGGCCATTGTGACCCCAGATTGTCGAAAAGCCGCACACCGTTTTGAAAGCAGTCCTCTCAGACAATCTCCCTTGAAGTCCAGGGAAGGCAGCTGTTGCACATGCTTTTTTAGCAGAAAGATGACATTAAAATGATGAAATCATCAATGGGGTGGAGGGACTTCAAGCTTAGGCAGGGTTACATGTGGCACTAATCCATTCCTTCAGTCTGCTGCTCTTTGCAGTGCTTTTAAATAAAAGACTGGACATCTACTCTACTGACCCTTTGCTGCCTCCTCAGGAACCCTGACTGCACTGACTGCTCTAGAGCAGGGAATTGAACCTTACCAAGTTTCCCTGGGTCTGCAAGAAACTGCAGCTTTTAATCACTGCTTGCAGTCTGCCTCTGCACACACAGAAAGCTTTGCCAGGCTGCTCTCAGCGATTCCCATCTGTTGCACACTACTACAGGAAGGCTGATCTCCACATCTGCAAAAGCCAAAGCCTCCAATTACTTAGAATTAGCTAATCCAAAATGAAAAGAAGGTCAACTCTTCTGGGGTTTGTCAGGAACGTCCAACTCTCAAATACATCTCCCTTCCAAGCTGCAAAACCTGGCAAGAAGACTGATGATGCTGGGTGTCCCCCTTGGGGCAATTTGTGAAGCTATCCCCTGCCCGAAGTGCCAGTGTTACAGCAAGGAGGCTCTGGAGCACTCATGCTGGTCAGACCCTAAAAGCAGCCTTTGGTCTTCTTCACACCAGGGCTCACCTCAGACTATGCTGCAGCACACGGCTGTGGTCACTTCAGGGGGAGTCAAAGGCAAGAGGTCCAGGGCAGCCAGAGGGGCCGGGGGTAGTCCACTCCTGTCTCTAGGTGCATCACTCTTGCCTCCCAGAGGGAAATTTTCACGCTCTTCCAAACCCACACCTCACTGCATGCTGTCCTCCACAAAGGGGAGTCCCAAAAGCTGTATGACCAGAGTTTCTTGGTCCTGGGGGACCCCCTGGAGACTCCTCACACTAAGAGCCTAGTAGCAGACCAAACATGGCCCTACGAGCATACGGTCATGATCCCTGCAAGGCAGCAAGGTGATTCTGCAATGGAGACTATCACTGCTAGCCCTTCCTGGGGCACATCTGCAGGGAGATGTAAGTATGGGAAGTCAAGGTTGGTGTGAACAGCCCAGCACGGCAGGGAACTGCAGCTGGGCAGGCTATGGTTGGGTTCAGAGGAAGGTTTTTGAGGGCCTTGAAGTAGAGTTTTGGGTGATGTGGGGACCCTAGGACAGATTTTGGCAACTACTGGCAGCGTTGGTTATCTCTGGAGACACTTGGGCATCACTTGGGATCTTTGCAGAGCCTGGGATATGGTTTGGACAGGTTTGGGGGAAATCTCTATGGGCCATGAAGCAGAGTTCTATGTTCTGAGGTTTGGGGACAGGTTTGTGGGTGTTTGTGTCTCTTGGGAAGGGTTTGCTAGTGTTTCAGGGCTCTGGGGCAGCGTTTGCCAGTAGGGGCCACTTGGGCTAGATTAGGTGATGTCTGGGGAGCTCTGGGGCAGGGTTTGGAGCTCACTGATGGCAGTTGAGCAGAATCTAGGGGGACAATGACTTTGAAGGTCTTGAAGCCAGTTATCAGGGTGTTTTAGGACTCTGCTGCCAGACTGGGAGGCATTGCAGGTACTGGGGCAGGGTGTGCGGAGGCCCTGGGGTAGGGTGTGGGTTAGGCTGCAGAAGGGCTTCAAGGGACCTGAAGCAGGGTCTGCAGGCTTTTGGGGGCACTTTCCCAGGTTTGTGGAGGTTTTATGGCTCTGGAGGCAGAGTCTGGGAGTTTTTGGGGTAGAGAAACTTAAAAGCAGGGTTTGTGTTGTGGCCTGGGAGTAGTTTTTTTGGGATTGTGGGGACATGCAGTCAGTGTTTGGGGATGTCCATGGCCTGATGACAGCTCTAAGATAGGGTTTCAGGTCTCTGAGGGTCCTGAAACACATTTTGGTGGTGGTTTGGAGCCCTTGGACAGGACTGTGGGACACTGGAAATATGTGGGCACTGTGTGGAGCAAATGGGATACCTGAAGCACAGTTTGGTGGGGTTTTCAGAAAGACTTATGGTGACCTCAAGCAGGATGCAGGGGTCTTTGGGAGAACTTGCACAGAGTTTGGGGGGACTGGGAATGCTAGGACAGGGTTCAGGGGTGTTTGGGAGAGATCTTTGGAGCCTGTGAAACTGTTTTGTAATTGTTGTTGTTGTTTTGGTTTTGTTTTTGTTTGTTTTTTGTTTTCACCCAGCATTGGGTCAGGTTTTAGGGTTCTTGGGACATTTTGGCAGGTTTGGGGAGAACCTAGAACAGGAATTGGGAGCTGGAAAACATTTCTGGAGGACCTGAAGCAGGATTTGGGGTGTTTGGGATCCCTAATCCAGGTTTGGAGATCTTTGGGGACTATTGATCAGGGTTTGAGGGTCTTCAGTAAA
Organism: Falco naumanni; assembly: GCF_017639655.2. Lineage (NCBI taxonomy): Eukaryota > Metazoa > Chordata > Aves > Falconiformes > Falconidae > Falco > Falco naumanni. Next base: position 31,310,637 of record NC_054080.1, read on the forward strand.
CCTGGTCATGGGTTTGGGAGGTCAGATGAAGATTTTCGTGTTCCTCGGAAAGGGAATTCCTTGGGGAATTTTTGAGCATGAGGCAGGTTTGGAGTTTGTGTTAGGGTTTTGGGGAAGTTTCTGAGTGTCTTGAAGTAGGTTTGCTTGGGAAGCCTGGGGCAAATCTGGGGTTTTGAAGAAATCTGGGCAGGATACAGGGTCTCTTGGAGCCAGCAAAAACTATGGCACATTTGGGGATATCTGAGGTTTGATGTGAGCTTCAGGACAATGTTTGGACCCTTTGGTGTGGCCTGGGGGAGGTTTGAGAAGCTTAGAAGTAGTGTTTAGGATGTTTGGGGATGCTTGGGCCAATTTAGGTGGGTCTTTGAGGGCATTTGGATTTGATTTGTTTTGCTGGCTCAAGAACAATCCCGGGTGTTTGGGGGAAGTCTTTGGGGATCTGGAAGCAGGATTTGGGGACTTTCGGGGCCCATGGACATGTCTGGGGTTGTGTGGTCACCCTGGGAAGGACCTGTGGATGTTTTGTGGTTTAGAAGAAAGGTTTGTGGGGTCTTTGTGGGAAATTAGGGTCTGTGGGTCTTTAGAGGATGACTTTCAGGGGCTCAGAAACAGGGTCTGCAATTTGGGGGGGCTGAAGCAGCTTTGGGCAATTTTGGGAGTACCTGGGGAGGGTTTGCAGGTATTGATACCTACATGACATTCTCTGAGGAGTGTTTGGAGGTATTTGAAGGGCTTGGAACTGTGTCAGAACTGGAGAGTACTGGGATACTCGGGTGGGCTGCAGGGGTACATGGGGGCACCCTGGAGCAGGGTGTAGGGTGTTCTTGGCTGCTGGAACAGGGATGGGGTTGTTTAGAGGCATCTAGGCAGGGTGTGGGGCCGGAGGGGGGAACAACAGCTGTTGAGAAAGATTTGGAGGGGGGGCCAAAACAAGGTTCGGGGGTGTTCTGAGGCCCTGGGGCAACTTTGGGGGCCTTTGGGGTTAGTCAGGCAGGGATTCAGCACCCTGAAGCCAAGACCTCGAGGGCCTCAAGCAGGGCTTTGGGCACCTGGGGGCAGTCTGGATTTTTCTGGGAGCACTCAGGCCTATGTGGTGCGTTTAGGGACCACCGAGTACCCCGAGGCAGCTGTGGGAGTTGTTTTAAATTGAGGGTAAGTGTAGTGAAGGGCTGCCTCAGTGCTACCAGGACACGTTCTGGGGGTGCCCTGCTGCTCCCCCGGCTCCCGATCGCCCGAAGACAGTCCGGGGGCGGCCCGGCGCCTCGGAACCCCCACCCGGCAGGGCTGCGGGGGCGGCGGCGGCACAGGCTCCGCACGGCAGGAGCCGAGAGGCCGCGTCCGCGGTGCCCGGTAGCCCCTGCCGGTCCGCGAAAGGCCGGTGGCATCAGAGGGGCAGTCGTGGTGCGTGGGCACCGCTGCGTGGTGCGGGTGACACCGGTCTTCAGCAATGTTGTGCCGTCTGCCACTGAGCGGCGACGGTGGCGGTCGCGGCCGGTCACTGCTCCTGCTACCAGGCGCCAGGAAGCAGCAAACGGTGCCAGCCTCAGCGGCCACCCGCGAAGGCCCACCGGCTGCGCTGCCGCACGGCGCCACCGCAACGCGGCCAGCGCCCACCCCGCTGTGCGGCGCAGCGCGGCGACGGGCCGGGCGCAGGCTGCGGGCCGCGCATGCGCAGCGCTGTGCCTGCAGTACCGCGGGCGGGCAGCAGGCGGGGCCGTGCGCACAGCCGCGGCGTGGCCGCCTTGCTGCGGGCGGGAGGAGCAGCGCGCATGCGCAGGGGTCCGGGCGCAGCACGGCGAGCGGCTGCGCGAGGGCGGTGCGCGGGGGCGGTGCGCGGGGGCGGTGCGCGGGGGCGGTGCGCGGGGGCGGTGCGCGGGGGGGTGTTCCTCAGCGCTGCGGTGGGTATGGGCACCGCGCTGCCCGCAGTCCGGTCGGGAACAGGACGGGGAAGAGGAGATCCCCAGTACCGGCGTCCTCCTGTAGCACATTCTCCAGGTCCCTGCCCTGTGTCTCACCGCCTCTCTCCCCTTCAAACCAGGGAAAGGCCGCCTTTCCCCCCGCAGCGCCCCGCGCAGGCACGGGGACAGCCGTCTGTCCTGCTGCCCTTGGCCGGTGAGGCCAGGCAGCGTGGCGCCTGGGGCCACCGCGGCTGTCCCGGGCAGCGGTGCTGCACTTTGGGGCACTGTGTCCCTTTCCCGCAGGTCAGCGGAGAGCAGGGATGCTCCCGGGCGATGCCGCGTGGGCAGGACAGCCAGGGCTGGACGCCCGGTGACAGAGCCCCTGCCGCCGCCTCGGCCGGGCACGGCGCCCTGTCCCTGAGAGCCCCCCCCCCCGCGCGCCCCGCACCCACTGCGCGCCCACCAGCTGGCACCTACGTACCCTGCAGGCCTCGGGCCTTGGGATGGGGAGGAGAGTTGGAAAAAAGGTAAAACCTGTTGGTTGGGGTAACAACAGTTTAATAGAAATTAAAATTATTATCAATAACAGTCATGAGAAGGGAAAAGAGAGAAATAAAACCCAATAAAAACAAGCAATGCACAGTACAATAGCTCACCACCCACTGACCAATGGCCAACCCGTCCCGGGCATCGATATGTGACACCTTCTGGCCAACTCCTCCCAGTTTATGTACTGAGCATCACGTTCTGTGGTATGGAACACCTCTTGGCTACCTTGGGCTGCCTGTCCTTGCTCTGCTCCCTCCTGGCTTCTTAGCAGCTCCTTGCTACCACAGCATGGGAAACTGAGCAGTCCTTAGCTTAGGGTAAGCACTACTTAACGACAACTAAAACTTCAGTGTTTTATCAGCGTTGTTCTGCTAAACCCAAACCTCAGCATGGTACCAGCTACCAGGAAGAAAATTAACTCTAACCCAGGCAAAACCAAGACAGTGGGAAAGAACAAGATCGCCCCAGTCAGCTACCAAATGATGGCAGAATTCAACCTCAATTGCTTTTGTGACTTCTACCACGTTTCCTCTGTCAAATGTAGTAGTTCACCAAACATATTTTTTGGCTGCAGAAATTTGTTTAGAAAGCAAAACAGAACAAGCAAGTAGTCAAACACGCGACACCTCCCCTCTCTTCCAAATTTGGAAGAGTCTTTCGAAAGCTGTTGAACCAAATGAAGAAAGTGGTTTTCTGACATTGCAACATCTAGAAGTTGTTGCATTCTGTCATGTTAAGCAGGTAAGTTTTATCAAACCTTCTATATTTGATCAGCCTGTCAGTTTTCCAAGAAAGACAAGACCTTTGTGCCCGACCACCCTGCCTGCTACCTGCGTTTTGGCAGCCCACCGTATCGGAGGGTGATTCGACCAACCTGTTCAGGGACCCCTATGGACAGTGTCACCAAGTCAGATCCCTTACAACTACTCAAATCTCTGAAGATTATACAAAATGCAAGTTTGTGGCAGAATAAGGTTCAAAGATTGCTGGTGATAATATACTGACTGCAAAGCAAGCTTAAAGCAATACAGCTGGCATGAGTTAGTAACAGAATAAAGTTCTGACCCAGTAGGCATCCCTATGCGGGAGAAGACAGATTCACCCTGTTGACTGATTGCAGAAGTTACGATGGAGTTTTCCCTAACTTTTCCCCTCCTTTGCTTACTTCTTGTACTTTATAGTACCTTGCATACTCATTATCATACATAGAATCAGTTACAAGTTTCTCACTTCTAATGTAAATTAGTACGTATCCTCAGACAGCGCTACTGAAGTTTTTCACTACACATGCTCTCCAAGTGGGGTTTTGCCCTCTTTGGGGGGAGCTATTTGAGTTGGAGGTCACGATCTTCCACTACCACAATTACCTTTGTCCTATTTTCACCTTACCAGCTTGGCCAGAACTTTCTCACTTGGAGGCTTTTTTTCTGCATAATTTAGGTAACAATGTTCTTTTCCCCGCACCTATTCCTTGTCTCCCTTGATTAGAAGTCCTTTCATTCATCAATTTTCACGACTTTAGAGGGTAGGTCAGCTCTACCTAACCTTTGTGCAAGAAGTTTGATAATTCAGGAGTGTAGACAACAACCCCACTCCCATTTGGACTTATATCAGTCCAAAACCAGTTCATTTTCTTTTACATTTAGGTGAAGCTTGAGTGACTCTAGTGGTACATATTTTTGTTACTAATTGCTGTCATATGCTCAGTGAGGTGTGGGAGTACCTCGGAAGCAGGTAACTTTGGGATGCAGGTGTGCGTTAGTATTGCAATGAGATCATCTCATCCAAGGAAAGCAATTTCTTCACAACTGTTGGCTCAGGAGTGGACATTTTCTCATGTTATCAGCTGTGTGGTATCATCAAGTTCCCATTCCTACAGGGAGTACAACAGAGGCTGGCCACAGTGTCTCCACTCCACTGCACCCTCCATTACTCCTATCAGTATGTGCTAAGATGACAGGGTGTGTTGCTTAATGAGCCGTGGTAAAGTAGATTTTGTGCATGTCAACCATCCTGAAAGCGATAACTGTATTTTACCCTAAAAAGCTTTCTGTAATACTACACTTCTACTGTGTCCCAGTTTTCTCTAATTCCCCCCCCCAAGTAATTTTCCTACACACACTTGGAAGCCTTTCCCACATTTCTCACTGGCAGTGCATTCTCTTCCTGGACTTCCCAGAGCACCCCTTCAGAGGCTTGTGACAGTCATGCTCAGGGTTGTGGCCACTCAGGTGGGCAGTGCTATCTCCAAGCGATGGACTGTGATGTCCCCGAGCGATGGGCAGTGACTGATGGATTCCGATGTCAGCAAGGGATGGATTGTGACCATGTGTCCTTCAATGCTTATGTACGTGCTCTGAGTCTCACCCAGCTGGCTCATGCCTGCACTCCAGCTGAGCAAGTACACAAGGTTTGGAATGTCATGGAAGGCTGTTGTTTGGTGCTGGCGCTATATTTGGGCAGTTGTTCACTGCAACTCCCGGTGCCCAATTCCAGAGCCATCAGAGATTTCCCCTGGCCTTGCCAGGTTCAGGCAGCTGGGGCACCCAGGAGGCATGTTTGCAGCAGCTGTGTGGGTATGCCTCACCCTGGAGTGGGGAGCTGGACAGGTTTCCTTCTTGAGGGACCTGGGCATTTCTTCCATCCCTTCATTGGGCAAGCCAATAATTGTGGCCTCTTCCTTCTCTAGTGTGACACTGGCTGCTGCAGCAGCAGTGAAAGGGAGCAGCTTGTCATCCCCTGCTCCTCCCAGTCCTCTGCAATGCATGGAGAGCATGGCCATGGAGCTGGAGCACCACTGTTCAATATACCTGGACAGTTGGGAGGAAGCCTGCTACATGATGCCATGCCTCCAACAATTCTGCTACACCTGCATCCTGTGGTTGGCTGAGAGCAAGCCCAAGTGCTCCCTCTGCAAGGGGAGGGTGGACCTCCATCATACACTCAGTGCAGGAAGATGACGACTTCGAGGAGCACATCATCTCATCACCTGTGGCACCATCAGTCATCATCCATCTGACACGAGTAGCTCCCAAACACACAGCTTCCCACAGCCTCCATCACACTGCAGCACCTTGCCCAGCAGCCATGGGACCACTGCCTGGGGCTCCAGTGGTTGACTTCCATGTCTATGTCTGGGCATCCCTCTTCTGTGACTACCTCGCTGTCCTCCATCCCCTGCTGCCCTGGTTGTGACAGGGGCTGGGGCAGCTCTTTGAGGATGCCCAGGAAGCAGCAGCAGCACAGAGCCTTGTCACATCCAGCCTGAAGAACTTTGGTGTGGATGGGGAGGCTCTGTTCTGGCTGCTGCGGGACACCCTAGGCAGACACATGAGGAGCTTCATGTGCCAGCTGATTGACACCTTTGTGGACTGGTGCAGTGGGGATGACCGATGTTTGATGGGCTGGGGGGCATGCCTGTGCTGCTGAGGAGTGGGAGGGCAGCCCTACAGCTTCCCCCAGCCCTGCTGCCTCTCAAGGGGGGTCTTCTGCCCCCAGCCCAGCCCTTCGTGGGGGTCTCCAGGCAGCCCCCAGTCTGCCCCCATTCCCACTCACAGGGAGGAAGAACTGTCACAGAAGAACCCAGAGGAAGATGTGCCAGGGCCCTCCATGCACAGCTGTGGCAGCAAACGTACACATGGGGGACCATGGCGAGCCCTGAAGAGGAGAGCTAGCAGCTCCAAAAACCCTTCCCAGCCCCTGAGGAAGCCACACCATCATCAGTGACACTGGGAGCATGCCTCAGGGGCCAGCTAAACCAGGGCCGGGCTGCAGCTGGTGCATACACCAGCCCCTTGTGGTCCTGGCCCCTCAAAGTTATTGTTTTATAAAAGAAAATAAGAGCACAAAAATGCAGAAAAAACCTCAGTATTATTAATAATGCCAGTGGCATTGCTATTGCCACCTGTGTGACTTTCACCCCCTTTTTCTTCAAGCTACAGCTGCCTTTTCCTCACCATGTCTGTAGGGCCCCACAGCTGCTGGGGTGAGCCTGGTGGGAGTGGGGTGTGGCGATGCAGCCCCTGGCCAGGAGGGTTGGGATGTTGATCCTGATGGGTCCTTCTGCATGTGCCATGTACTATATTTTGTTGTTCCCCCAAAAGCAAGTGCTGCCCAGCACCAGCTCTGCATCTCTGCAACTGGTCCCAGGGCTTGGTTCAGCTGGGGAGTCCCCAGGGCCAGTCCATGCCTCATCGCCCATCACCCCAAGGCTGTCATCCTCCTCAGTGCACCCTCTGCTCCCATGTCCTGCGGCTCTGCCCTCCTACCACCCTGTACCGCTGGATGCAGCCTCGCTGTGGTGGTGTACAAATCCCTCCTGCGCAGTCACAAGTTGGTGCTGCTCTGTGTGTCGCCCCTGGGTTGCACCCTGGCAAGGGAGGAGCCCCAGAAAGTTCAACAAGGGGAAGTGCAAAGTCCTGCACCTGTTTTCAGCGAAAGAGAAGTAGGTGACTGTGCACAACAGGCAAAAGAGTAAAAAAATGGCCTAGATGATCAATGTCATGAAATGTATTCAAGCCTTTGCCTTGCCTTGCCTTTGTCTGGCTGGTGAATAAAATGAAGAGGAAGACGAGCTGTCCCGGGGGAGCAGTGTGTGTGCAAAATCCCTCAGTGGGGTGCCAGCAGCCAGCCAGCCAGCAGCTGGGGAAGAGGGCACTCGGGGCGGTTCCCATCCCTCCGGTGGAAGCGACTGCGAGAAGGGGTGCATCGACAAGGACAGGAGCCTGGCTAGTTTCACCTTCCCCAGCTTTGGCACTACTGAATCTCTCCAGCCACCTCTGCTGGAAGAGAGGGCAGGTGCGCGGCGGAGGGACCATGCCACAGGTGCTTGCTGCAAGTTGCGCTGGCAGTGGCAGCTGAGAGAGCAGAGAGGGACGCAGACTCGTTTTGCTGGGAAACAGCTCTAGAGGCACTAGAGTGCAAGCACTGGAAGCGCTGCAGACGTGCTGTCTCGAGTTAGGTACAATCTGTGGGGATGTGGAAATCATCTCCTAGGCAGTGCGCTCCCCCTCCTTGCAGTGCGCACACAACTGTGTGCAGGGATCTCTAGCATTTGCTTCTGACCAAGAAAAAGCTCAGAGTTCCTGTGAATGTGAGTCCCAATCAAAGTAACCAGCCCCTTAGTGTTTGGATTTACTGACCCAGCACTGAGCTGATTTGGCTCCTGGGGGCTGGAGAAGCACACGAGAAAATGCACATCACCTTCCTTGTGGGAAGCTGGTTTGATGCCTAATTACAGTAACTGCTAAATCCATCAGTTATTCCAGGTTGTCTCCAAGACTTCATCCTCTTTCACCCTCTGCTGAGGAAGGATAGCCAGCCTATTTTGAGAATGCTCACGGAAAAGTGCTTGGGATTTGTTTATTCTGGACTATACCTCTGGGCATCCTTGTTCCTGTCTTTCTTTAAAGGTAAGCTTCTCTGTGGTTGTCCAGCTTTTTGGAGTTTTTATTTGATTTTATATTATTTTCTGTAAACACTAGTCACATTCTACCTCAACTCTTATTTTCAGAAGGACTTGTATGTGCTTGTAGTTTAAACTTTGTTAGAGGCCAGTGCCGGTCCTACTGAGTTTTGTGATCAATTTGAGTAAGTTTGTGGATCTTACAGTGCTGAGCACCTTCTTTTAAGAATTGAAAAGCTGCCATTTTTTTAAAATAAAAAGTGAGACATTTGCACTTTCAGAAATGAATTGAAATGATTGTTTAAAAAAAAAAAAAAGTTCTGGCATTCCTTTGAAAATTTAACCTATCCATGAATTTTCGTGAAATGGGAAATTATAACACCAGGCTGGAAAGGATGGCTGTGAGAACCCTGTAGGTGTGAGGGTGAAATGGTGTTGTTCTAAAAAGAGAAATAACCAGAAGGAGATTCTTGACTTTCTATGCAACATCTGGGAAGATTTATAGCTGCATAAATTTATGGATTTACTATTACTGATTTGGTTTTCTCTTCTAACTTTCAGTATGTTTAATAAGAATCCCTCCAGACAGTGATGTGTCTAAGTGGGAAAAATTTAATAGAAGTAATAATGGGCTTCTGTAGTCTCAGGTGTCACTTGTGACCAAGTTATCTTCTGAAGTTTCAGCATGTTACAAACAAGCATAGGAACAGTGTGATTCTTCCAAAACATGGAGGATTGCAAGGCTAATAATAAAGAATTTTTAAATGAGAAGGTAGGTTGAAATAGCCAGAGTTCTGAAAGATGTTCAGGATTCTACACAAAATGTACTTTTATTGGTCCCTAACAGCTGAAACACACATGCCTGCAGCAACTAAAAATTCTAAACCTGATATTGCAGGTGTGAGGGACCATGTCGTGTTACTCATTATTTATGCATAGAGAAATAAGAATTGTCTTTTTAAAACAGAGGAAGCGGTCTGCATATTTCAGAAGCACAGAGGCATAGAAAACTTGCATGTAGGTGATGCTGCACTGGACTATTCATGCCATGCAGATAATTCCTCATTACTTTATCCGAATCTGCAAAACATCCATGCATTTCATTACTACAGCTCTACGTTTCAGCTGCCTAATGTAGCAATGGTATTGCAGAAAAATGTTTCCCCAGCTTGCTAAATTAAGAACGTTGCTACCTTCTTTTGTAAGACGTTTCTGTGCTGCCTCAGGAGCTGAACGAACAGGCAGCTGATGGCAGCTAGTTATAACTCACTTTGTGTGCAGTCCCATTTTGAGCAGTTGTGTGTCATGTAAATACTTCCTTTTAAATACAGAGTAATCACTAATTCGTCAGGGGGACACTTAGTTTCTCTGAGCTGCACCTGAAGACACAAACTGCTTTTGTAAATAATTCAGAGGATTTTTTTGTTAGGTGCTTTTACCAGCAGTGTAAAAGTATGCACTTTTATAGACAACTGCTAAAGCAGAATAAAATGAACATCTGATTAATGTGTTCTGTATTTGACCTCTGCTTTTTTGATAGGGTGGGTTTTTTTGTTTTCCTTTTTGAAGAAAAGGGGGAAAAAAAGAAAAGAAAAGGCTGGGAATTGTGCAGCTGGGGCAAAACAGAAAAAAGTCAAGATTATCTTAGCATGCTATCAGTAGCAGAATCTTTTAACAGTAAGCTCCACATGAACTCCCCCAGGATTCTTCAGTGCACCCACATGGAAGTCACAGCAAGTCCATCATAACTAACATCACTCTCACATAGTGCTGAGTTGTTTCAACAGAATTCATAGCAATTTCTCAACTACTTCATACTCATGCAGGCTGTTTGACAGGAAAGTTGTGACAAGGACTAGGCAAAAAAAAAACAAAAATAAAAAAAATTAAAAACTTGGTCATTTTTTCCAGTCCTTTCCACAAAACAATTCTCTGGAAAGCTGCCTGGTGGAGAAGGATCTGGGGGTGCTGGTTGATGTCTGTCTGAACACAAGCCAGCAGTGTGCCCAGGTGACCAAGAAGACCACCAGCATCCTGGCTTGGATCCAAAACAGTGTGGCCAGCGGGACAAAGACAGTGATGGTCCCCCTGCAGTAGGCACTGATGAGGCTGCACCTCAAATACTGTGTTCAGTTTTGGGCCCCTCACTTCAACAGGGATGTAGAGGTGCTGGAGCGTGTCCAAAGAAGAGAAGGACGATGAAGCTGGTGAAAGGTCTGGAGCACAAGTCTTATGAGGGGCAGCTGAGGGGCCTGGGGTTGTCTATTCTGGAGAAAAGGAGCCTTGGGGGGGACCTTATTGCTCTCTACAGCTACCTGAAAGGAGGCTGTAGGCAGCTGGGGGCTGGTCTCTTCTCCCAGATAATGAGTGACAGGACAAGAGGAAATGACCTCAAGTTACACCAGGGGAGGTTTAGATTGGATATTAAGAAAAATATTTTTCACTGAAAGTGTGTTGAAGGCTACCCAGGGAAGTGGTAGAGTCACCATCCCTGGAGGTGTTTAAAAAGTGCATAGATGCGGTACTTAGGGACATGGTTTAGTGATGGACTTGGCAGTCCTGAGTTAGTGGTTGGACGTGATCTTAAAGCTCTTTTCCAGCCTAAATGCTTTTATGATTCTACAACTTTTTGCTTCAACTTGACTCCACTTACACTACTGCTAGGAGCTCTGATAGACATGGCATTCACGTTAAGTCACTGCAGCCCTCCTTCCTGAAAAGCCGGGAGCTAGTGATGCTTTCTTGAGACATGGGCCCTAGGGAAAATCAGGAAACTGGTTCTCAACCTCCCTGGATGCCAGATGAAATCCCTTAGAGCCAGATGTCGCTTCCCAGCCAAGTGCAATCCTTGAAGGAAAACCTGGAGGATGGAAGTACCCTACGAGTCCTAGCAGCTACGTACCAGCCTCAGGTGGAGTGACTTGAAAACCCTGACCCGGGGGGAGGTTGGGAGGGAAGGATCATACCCACCTCTGCTATTTTTTCCAAACATTGTGTAGCCTGGGAGCCAGGGTGAAGGTGACCCTGCAAGGGAGTTCTCCTCCTGAGAAACATGTCCCAGTGACCACATGGGCACCCAGACTGTCTGAGGCGTGTTACCTTCACCTCAGTGCACACCATTGAAACCTGCTGAGGTTTGAACATCCAGGGAAGTTGAACATGCACTTTGCTAGTCTCCAGTCAACACATGCATTCTAATTACTGTGCTTTTGTGTCCTTTTTTTAAATGCCACATATACCACACAAAGCAGAGCTGTCAATTTCTTAGTTTCTTTGCTCTGTGCAGCTTGACATCAGGGAAATACTCTGGCTGTTGGGCTTTGAAAAGCCCAGCAAAGGCAAAGGCAGGCTGAGGACAGAGCCCCTCCTCTGCAGTCCAGTGGAAATGTAAGTACTCTGCAGTATGGGCAAAATCCTATGGCAGGGGATGCTGTGAGCAAACTAACCAGCTAAAAGTTGTAAATTATGAAATAACTCAGCCTGACTTGGCATACCCAGCTGGTGCAAAGCAGCTTTTCTTTGGCTTACTCACAATACAGAGTTGAATTCCTGCACTACATTAATTTCATGCTTTCTCGCAGCTTTGCTGATTTGGATGAGCTCTAGTGATCACATCAGAACACAACTGGTGATCTCTAGGAGCAAATTCTTACAAAGATGCTGCTCTTGGTTCACTTCCATGCAAGCAGGTGCTGTTTCAGCAGCAGCAGTAGCATTGGCAACACAGTCTCAAAAGGCCAAATTCTGCTGCCAAGCTACAGTTTCCCTAATGTGAGCTAGTTAGACTTGAGGTGACACAAATTTAGAGGTCTGTGTAGCAGCAAGAATCAAAGTTGGTACTTAAATACCTACACATGGAGTCTAAACTTCAGGCCTCAGCTGTGTGGGACTGATGGAACTGCAGTGAGCTGTATTAATAAAACTGGTTTACTCCAAAGAGACACTGTTGAATTGATGTGACAAGTTCTGTGCCTTAATATGGTGCAATGTAATGTCATTGGTAATTTAGGTGGTTGGTGACGGTTCTCTACCTTAAGATCTCATAAATGTTACTGAACTAGAACCAGATGTTAAAGTCAGATCATTTAGAATCTTTCATACTCTTAATTTGAGGTCTGAAGGTTGCATTCACCTCAGTCCCCCACATTCTTTATGTTGATGCTCTGAGTTGTATCATCCCACTGAGCGATACACAGTTTCAAAGATAACAATGCAGCAGATTCAGGTTTAAAATAGAAAAGATATGAGGAAATCTTTTGATTGTACAAGTGGGTCTTTTCTTCCACATTGGCCAGAAAGATGTCACACATGTACCTTGCAGAGATGGGAAATTAGTGCCAGATCCCTGCCATTAGTATAATATCTGGTAACACAGACAACAGAGGCTGGTTACTCTGGATGCTGAGAGTATGTTAAGGCATCACATACACATGGAATCAGATGGGACTGAATGTACTTGTCATAGTACATGTCTGTTTATAGATGTCACTCTGTTCTATGTTAAAGAACACTACTGTAGAAACATGTGTCTACACACTTAAGACATGCACGCAGAGTCCTAGGCAAATCTCTGAGATTATTTCCTGTGAATTGCTGTCTGCTGCAGTAACTTGCTGTACATGCTTGCCTCTTGAGATTGACTTTTCAGTTCAGTGAACCAGACCTCATGTTCACTAATCCATGTGCGTTCACTGGGCTGCGCTGTATTACCACAGGCACATCTGCAGCTGTGGAGCTGGCCCATGCTAGTGAAAAGTCACCAGGCCTCAGGAAAGCTGGAGGTATTTCCATGTACATTTGCTGATAGTGATCTGGGCTAAGTCTTCTGTTAGCTCTCCTCAAATCTCACTAGAAAACATGGAAAGGTTCAGAAAGGGCACCTAGGCCCTGATGTCACCAAACTCTATTATATGATCCTGTTGGTATAGCGCTCTGCATGTAGGAAGGGATCCAGAAGCAGATAGAGTGCACAAGAAAGCAGCATCCATCTGGTCCTTGGGATGATGCCAGATGGTGCTTTGGGAGCCTTCAGCTTTGCAGGGGGTCTTCTGATGGTCTCGGAGAAGAAGTTCCTGTTCCAGGCACAGGATTCATGTCCTAAAGACAGCTGCAGACCTTTTTTCTCCCTCTGGTTGATTTTCCTAAGACATGTAGAGGAGAACATGAGTTAACGATGGCAATGCGTATTGGACAATTTTGTTAGCAACTACAAACTTTTCCAAGCAGTGAAAAAGGTATTTTATGTCTCTGTGGTGCAGTGAGAACAGTGAACAGCAGCATTCCTTCTCACACCTGCATGATGAAGTAACTCTTTCCAGAGTCTTAAGAATGAGTTATGTGAGTCACAAACCAGGAAATGCTTCCACCTGAACATGATGGCTGTGATTTTCGAGGGAATGCATGTACCCAAATACCGTTCCATTTCACTGTACATCCTGAACAATGGGTTAGTGCAGAATTTTGTTTCTATGTCTCAACAAGGAGGGAGATATAAAGTCTCTCCAGCTCTAGGGTGTGATTAAAGTAGATCAAAACCCTTTGCAACACTCCAGACATGGTTGTTTGAGGATGCCTGCTGCCTAGAGATCCTGCATAATCTTGTTAAGAAAGAGAGCAAATCTGCCTGAGACAGGTAGAGCCAGCACTGGCAATCAGTAGCATCCATGGCAATGAAAAAGGTAGACAGGTGTTTATTGCTGTTTTGGGACACATGCCTGAGCAAATATGGCTTGAAGAGAGAATTTCGCTTATCAAGTCCTTTCTGCATTGAGCAAAGTTGCTGATAACAAGGCTGAGACCAGAACTAGATGATGAGTTATTTGGAAATAACAATCTTCCCACCTGGGGCTTGCAATTAAGTCAGTAAATTGCAAGGGACAGAGATCTTGTAGTCAGCATGGGTACTTATGCATGTCAACAGTGATGTGCAGGTGACTCTGTCCTGCCTTACTCTCAGTTGGCTGTGCTCAGTTAGGGAAGCTGTGGTTAGCAGAGTGCTGAAACAGATGTCTGCAATCCTTCTAACCTTCCAGAAATGCATGTCTTCAGTACTTATTGCATTCCAGAATGTTGCAGAGAAAGCCACAGTCCTCATTTCTGTCCTTAACGCAACATAGATTTGGACAGAAAAAGGACTTAAAGGGAAGGGGCAGCCTTGAGGAGATCTCATTTCACATTAGCACCTCAAACAGCCTAAAGCCATTTTGCAGATTGGGCTGACAAGACTGTACGCTGTGTTTGCTGAAGCTCAGCTGTGGCTACATTCTAGACTACATGTGGCTACATGTGGCTAGATTTCCAGATCAGAGATCTCCACCATGCCAAGAAAGAAAATTAAGTTGTAAACTGGCAAAGATACGTGTGTGGCAGCTGAGGCGAGAGAGACTGTCTGATCCATACAGATTCATAGACTGATAGAATATTTTGGCTGACAGGGACCTCCACAGTATGCCCAGTCCAACCCATCTTCTCAGAGCAGGGACAGCTCTATCAGGTTGCTGCTTGGGCAGTCAAGCTGGGATGATCTCCAAAGACAGTGGTCTCCCCTACAGTAAGTACCCCTCAGAGAAAAAAAGGCTCCCCTGATACCCTGGCAATGCCCCATGGTGCAACTTGTATCTGGTTAGTGCTGTCCCTGCGCACCTCCCAGAAGAGTCTGGCTTCTTCATTACAGAACCCTTCCTCCTGGCAGCTGAAGGCAGCCAAAAGACCTCCCCCTTGCTTCCTTGTCACCAAGGTGATCAAAGGCATGTCTCTCCAACTCTCATCAGACATGCTGTGCTCCAGCAGCTTGCTGTCTTAGTGGCCCCCACTCGACTCACTCCACAGGGTCAGTGTACGTCTTGTGCCACACTGGGGAGGCTTTATTCGGAACAGAGCTGTGCGTCATGCGGTGAGTCTCACTGATGTTGAGTGTAGGCTGTTTGTAGAGAAGGATGCTGTTTAGTGTTTTCATCACCTCTGAGTCAGTACACTGGGGAAAAAAACCCCAAAGTCGGAGGTCATATAATGATGCAGAAAATACATTCCATAATTCTTAGCCATCTTGTGCTGTTTTTGAAGAACTTCCGCATCTTGAGTCTGAAAAGTGGCAGAGCAGGTCATGACAAATGATGGAGTACATTCCCTTGAATATTGTGCCAGTTTAGAAAAGTCATTGACAAACTGAAGTCCAGCTTCAACAGCTATAACAATAGAAAGAGGAGATAAAAAATTAAACAAATAGATGTTAGATGGTTTGCAGTTGTCAGTGTTTCAAGTGGCAAATAGGCAGCAACTTTGAATTAGCCGTTCTTGTTCAGGCTTCACACACAATTAATAAAAGGCAACTGGACAGTTTCAAGAGCTCTAAGCAAAAGATTTACCTTTCTAATATAGCCAAACAGCTATCCTGCAGCATACTTTCTTTGGCAGCATTTCATTCAAGGTATAAGCCTTCTAATGTGGTCTCCAAAGATATTAGGATTCCCAGTTTCCATTTACTTTAAAATTCAAATTTGTTGGATTGGTATCTCAGCCCAAGCGCTTCAGCCATCGTCAGGTCTACTTAGGTGATCGACATTGCCTGGCAATGATAGTGACAAGGCAGGATGATGGAGAAAGGCTAGATCGAATGGGAACAGGTCTGTGGGTAGAAGGGGAAACATCCTTCTCCAGAGGAGGCCTTTTTCCAAGTGGGCAAATCCTTTCCCCTTTGGGTCAAAATGTTCTAGCAACTCAGGAAGTCTATATGCTGGGGAATACAAGAGGGTCGGCCAGACAGCACAGGGCCACTTTCTGTTTTCAGGATAGCTGTGGTGTCTCTGAGACCAAGCACCCTGCATCTGCAGGCATTGCTACTGTATCACAAGATGACAGTCATACTCCACTTGGACACGCGGGGCACCGGTTTTGTTTTAATTTTGTTTTGTTTGCACTGACATAATTCAGGAGCATTAGACTGAAGTTACCAAAGCTTTAAATCAACAAAGTAAGGCAAATCAGGCTCCCCAGATCACCATTGTCTGGAAGTACCTCATTTTCAATGCAGCTAATTTCTGCTCTTAGTCAGGATCAGTGACTCAGGCAATGCAGGTTTGGCTGGCAGGGTGCAGCAAGGAGAGCCGTTTATTTCATATCCCCACTAATCCAAACAAACGCAGGACTCGAGCCCTGTACCTGAGGGAAAGACAGTAGCATGTAGCATTCTGAGAACAGACAGATCAAAGCTAACCAATGCTCAGCTGTCACTGAGACCTTGTGGTATTCGGTCTGGGGAAAAAACCCAGCTGTAAACTTCATGATACAGACCATGCTCAGCCACTTTATATACACATATATGCAAATCCAGGCTGAATCAGCCAAAACAAAGCACTTACAATTTCAAGTGTTCTAGGTCAGATCTCCACAGACTTTGTTTGATTGATCACAAGTCTGATTTGCTCAGAGCCAGTCGCTTGCCTCATCAAGACAGTATTAGAAGCAGGTTTTGTCTTCAGCGTGAAATAAATTCAGACTCTCTGCTGAGAATTTACAGTTCCTTTTGTCTTTGAAGACCTGGACCACCAAAGCCTCAGACTTCTCTCCCTTGGGAAAAGTACCTTAATACCAGCCACTTCTGTTGCCAAAACCTCCAAAATATCATCAGCTACCTAGCAGCAAAGCATTTTTCACAGAAACAGGCAGCAAGTTCTACCTGGCCTAGTGAAAGCTCCACAGGGCTGAAACTCATCTATGGATGTTTTATGTAAGTTTTGCTTTTTGTGGAAGTTTTGCTTCTCAAGTGGGAAACTGTTTCAGATTCAGGAACATGTATGTTCATCTTGAGACCCATCCTCAAGTCTTGACCCTGACAAGTGGCAGCTCTGATTCAGCGTTGGTGGGGCCAGGAGTGAAGGCAGACAAACCCTGACACGTACATAAGTAGTCCCCAGGGAGCACAAGCAGCCTGAAGCATGGCAACCAGAGCAAGCAAACAGGGCATGGTGCGGCAGTTTGTGCAGGAAGGGCTGGTAGACTGGCGGAGACACTCTACCATCACTGAGACAAATGCACCAGATGGACACATCACAAGAAGCAGAGGCTCCCCTACCTGCTTGCCACCAGGCAGATGGAGAAGTCCTAAGTGATGGGGAAGAATGGAAACAGGTCCCTGCTCGGGGCAGTAGGTTCCCAACCTGCTTCACCTTCCCAGGTACCCCTATACAATAGGTGTATGGCTCTGGAACCTGAAGGCCAGGAAAATGATGACGTGGGTGAAAGTCTGTCCAGGTGGAAGGAGATGCCTAGGCAGAGTCAGTCAACCCCACAACAGCTCTGCTAAGAAGAAAAGCAAGGTAGTTGTCATCAGTGACTCCACACTGAGGGAACAGAGGGCCCAATGTCCTGACCAGATCCAACCCACAGGGAAGTCTGCTGCCTCCCTGGGGACCAAGTTACTAGAAAACTCCCTTGTTTGGTGGAGCCCTCTGATTACTACCTATTGCTGGTCTTCCAAGTGGGCAATGATGAAGTCCAAACAAGAAGTCTGTGGGTAATCAAGAGAGACCTCAGGGACCTGGAGTGACTGGTTGAGGGATCAGGAACACACCTAGTGTTTTCTTCTATCCTGCCAGTTGCAGGAATGATGGGGCATGTAATTGGAAGGTCACACAGATAAATACCTGGCTCTGGGCCTGATGTCAATGGTTAAATCTCAGTTTTTCTGATCATGGGTCAGTCTACATGGCACCAAGCCTGCTGGCAATAGATGGGGTTCACCTGTATCAGAGGTGGAAAAGGACCCTGGGTGAGGAATTAGCAGGGCTCTTTGAGAGAGCTTTAAACTAGGTTTGAAAGGGGAAGGAAATTAAAACCAAACTGGTTAGAGATGAGCCTGAGGGTAGCATGCCAGGGTTGGAGGTGAGCTTGATAGCACAGCTGAAGAGCATTTATGCCAGTGCCTGAAGCACGGGCTACAAACAGGAGGAGCTGGAAGCCATTGTGCAGCAGGAAGACTGTGATGTAGTCACCATCATGGTGGGGTAATTCGCATGACTGGCATACTGCAACGGAGGGCTACAAACCCTTCAGAAAGGATAGGCAAGGAAGGAGAAGTGGTGGGGTAGCCCTGTGTATCAGCGAGTGTTTCAACTGCCTAGAGCTGAATGATGGTGACAGTAGGTGAGTGTTTATGGGTAAGAATCAGGAGGAGGACCAACAAGGCGAATATCCTGGTGGGAGTCTGTTATAGACCACCCAACTAGGATGAAGAGACAGATTAAATACTCTGCAAGCAGTTGGGAGAAGTCTCAAGTTTGCTAGCCTGTGTGCTCATGGAAGACTTCAACCTACTGAATGTCTGCTGGAAATACAAGACAATGGAGGGGGAACAGTGTAGAAGGTTCCTGGAGTTTGTGGAAGATACCTTGCTGACACAGCTGGTCAGTGAGCTAACTAGAGGAGATGCCCTGCTGGACCTGCTGTTTACAAACAGGGAAGGTCTGATGGGTGATATAGCGGTTGGAGGATATCTTGGGCATAGCGATCATGAGATGATAAAGGTTTTGATTCTCAGAGGAATAAGGAGAGGGCCAGCAGAATCTGGAGGGGTGACTTTGGTCTGTTTAAGAGCCTGGTCAACAGACTCCCTTGGGAGATAGCTCTGAAGGAGTCCATGAGGCTGGACATTCTTAAGGCAGGTAGTCTTAAATAAAGGCACAGGAGGAGGCTGTCCCCATATGCTGAAACACAAGCTGGTGGGGTAGAAGAGTGGCCTGGCTGAACAGAGAGTTTTTGCTGGAGCTCATGGAAAAAAAAGGAGAGTTTACCACCCTCGGAAAAAGGGGCAGGCAACTCAGGGGGACTATAAGGATGTCGTGAGGATATGCAGGGAGAAGATTAGGGAGGTGAAAGCCCAGCTAGAATTCAAGCTGGCCATTACCATAAGAGATAACAAACCCCCTGTTTTTACAAATACATAAGAAACAAAAGGAGGGCCGAGGATAATCTCCATCCTTTATTGGATGTGACAGGGAATGTTGCCACAAAGGATGAGGAGGAGGCTGAGGTACTTCCCTCTGGGTACTCAGCCCCCTGAGCTGGAAGACAGGGACAAGGAGCAGAATGAAGTCCCCTCAGTCCAGAAGGAAACAGTCACTCACCTGCTGCTCCCATAGACATAGACAGAAGTCTATGGGGCTGGATGGGATCCACCTGAGGGTGCTGAGGGAGCTGGTGGAGGAGCTCACCAAGCTGGTTGCCATCATTCATCAATAGTCCTGGCCAAATGGAAAGGTGCCAGAAGCCTGGAGGTTGGTCAGTGTGCTGCCCATCTATGAGGAGACAGGGAGGAGGATCCAGGGAACTACAGGACTGTCAGTCTGACCTCGGTGCTGAGGAAAGTTATGGGGCAGATCATCCTGAGCACCATCATACAGGACAACTGAGGGATCAGGCCCATCCGGCGTGGGTTCATGAAAGGCAGTTCCTGCTTGACAAACCTGATCTCCTTCTATGCAAGGTGACCTACCTAGTGATCGAGGGAAACATTTGTGCCTTGCCTGTGCCTTGCAGCCCATGCTGCTCTCACTTTCTTCACAAGCAGCAGCTAAGGCTTGAGCACTGCAGAAAGAAGGCAGAAGGAGTCATCACTAGCCTTGCTTATTGTATCCTAGGTACATTTGTTGCTTAAGCATTGCTATGCAAGTACAGCTGGCAGGCTGACAAGGCAAAAGTCCATTGCTCGGGAAACTAGCCATCTCTGGGATCATAACAATTGCTACTGACTCATTTCCACAATATTACTCTCTGTAACTTTTCCACTCCAGTATGTCCTCTGCATTGCCCAGAGAAGTTAAACAATATCACTGCTGCTTCGATAACCACACACTGAGGCAATGGTTTTGAGGCAAGATCCTTCCCTCACATTTTTTCATAGTTCAAAGGAATGAGCTTTCTCTGCCTAGTAAAGGCATGTATGTGACTAAGGAATAGCACCTGGGAGGGCTAAGTTGGGGGTTTTGTCTTTGCTTTCTTCATGTCTTGGGGACAAAATTACTTCTCTTTCTCTTCCTAGAAGATTCACATATCTTCCTTCCCTTCTAGGGTCCTGCTGATCCTGATGTGGGCTTCTTTCTAATTATATTATGACATTTCCAGGGTGGAAAATAGAGCCTGATGATTTTACTGCAGCCTTTATATCACTGCTATTTTCTGCACTGGGTTTAGGAAAAACACCTCTCTTCCCACCTATCATCTTCTCAGCCCTAACCAGACTTGCCTATCTGTTTCCACTGAAATTGTTATTACACCTGTCTGTTCATATATGGCTTTCTCAGATCTGAACTCTCCACATGTGCCTGGCATGATGTTGGGTGCACTTTTGGTGGGGAGGTGCAGATTGCCTGTGACCCTTTCCAGAGCCATCTGTGAATGTTGTGGAGACTGGCATGGCTACCTCACTGACAGCTCTTGGTTAGTCAAGTCCACAGTACTTTCCCAGGTGATTTCCCTTAGTTTACTGGTTTGGGTGCTGAGACATGTAGAAGTGAAGGGATGTGACAAGCTGCTCTGCAAGCCAGTGGGAGCTGGGAGCCCAGAAGCCCAGTCTGGTACACTGATGACGATATATCATCAAGGGCAACAGGTACAAACTGCAACACAAGAAGTTCCACCTGAATTTGAGGAACAATTTCTTTACTTTGAGAGTGACAGAACACTGAAACAGGCTGCCCATAGAGGTTGTGGAGGCTCCTTCTCTGGTGACATTCAAAACCTGCCTGGACATGACTGTGAAAGCTGCTCAAGGTGAACCTGGTTTAGCAGGAGGTTGGAAGTGACATCCTCCAGATGTCACTTCCAATCCTGACCAGTCTGTGATTCTGTGATTCTGTGGTTGCCCATATCTGACATCTGTCATACAATTTTGTTTCTTTCCATTGGCTTCTGTTACTGCCTCTCCCCATAAATCCCAGGATGGCTGGCAAGGGTCACCTTCAGACAGACACAGCTCTCTGTAACATAGGAGAGTCACCCTTTTCACCACTGCACCAACTCCCTCCTTCTGTGCTCCTTCCACATGTAGCATTACAGTAACTAAAGTTATATTGCATGGAGCTAATGTAAACTAGCATTACACTAAAAATACAGTCTTTTCCCTTTCTGCCTGTAGCCAGTTGTGTTTCTCACCAGCAGCAATGAGGCAGTTCAAAGAACTATCAAACATTTGAGAGATATCCCACTGTAAATATCTTAATGTGTGAGTCTTCACCTTACACATATATCTCAGCTTCTGAAATATCTGCACCAAGCCAGCAGGACCAAAAATATAATCCCATCCTTTCATTATGTAATGGCCTATTTTAGCATGCTGTCATGTGCCTTAAATCTTTGAGATGAAACCTTTCCTAGCGTACCCTTTAATACCCATCTTTGCTGGGAGCTCTTTATCTGCTATGGAAGAACAGAAATGACCGATATCAGGAAGATTAGATCCTTTTTGCCTAGGAAAACATGACAATTCTCACATTCTTCTGGGTATCTAATGATTTTGGTGTGTAAGACGCAGAAACAATCTGCACAGTGAGAGCCAAAGATTAGAGTCAAAGATTACCCGCAAGGGAAGTAGATTAAAAAGAGGTTTTAAATGAGAGCTATATTCAAATACGCAACATGCAAACACACACACACAGTCACAGATGCACACAGTGTAGAGGCAGCTGATGTGGTTCCATTGTTTCTTATGTGGTACTCTTCCCTGAAGATGTGACACCATGCACTTTAAATCAAAGGACATTGAAAGAAATAATGCATTTGCAACCACAGATAAAAGCAACAGTGCTGCACGTAAGAACAAAACCAGATGGGACACATCTGTGTCTCTGGGGATTAAGTGACATATGGCAATGACATGCTATACGTTTCTCAGAAATCTGAAAAATATACAAAATAAGGTGTTTTGTTTTCTATATAGCTACCAATGCATCAGAATATGCCACATTTTTGTAAGTGTTCTTGCTGTTCCAATTCTTTATGTTGATGAAGTTGCCTGTGAAACAACCTGCTTTTTTTCTGATACAATTCCTGTTACAACCCCTATAATTCATAATTGCATATAGTGTGTGTGTTTGTCTTCCTGTGATCATTCTATTTGCTTTCCTAAATAAATAGCTAAAAATTCTTGTAAGAGTAAAGTGATAAACTAAAAAGAAAATAAATTATAGAAGAGGTGCTCTGGCAGAAGAGTCTGCAAGCTGTCAGGAAAATACTTGGAAGTTCTAGGATTTAAGTTTGTTAGCCGTAAATTTTCCTGATGGTATTTTGCTCTGTAAATATTCCAATTGTAACTAGATTGTATACAATCATTACACAACAAAATACAACAATACCTCTCAGTGTAATGACACTGTTTTTCAAAACAATCCAGAACTCAAATCAATTTCTTTTAGGAAACAGTAAAACAAACAAACAAATGAAAAAATCAAAACAGAGGAAATGTGGCAAACAGTACAAAGAGAAAAAAATTACATAGGTGTGGTGGAAAACCTGTAGAAGGTACAAGGGGAGTGAATAAATACCACAACCACAATATCATGGCAGTTTAGGAATTTTTATGAACTAGCAGGGGGCAAAATATTTAAAAGCGATGTGATGAACGAGGAATATGCTGTTGATTTTAATTTACTCTGCTCTGCAAAGAAGTTGTATATGCAAGCAATTCTAGGAAATGTTTTTGAGAAGGGAAGAAAAAAAGGCATGCTTTGAAATTCAGAGACATTAGCATGCGTAAGTGTGAATATAAAGTGATAGAGGAAAAAGATGATATTTTGTCTGAAAAACATTGGTCCTTTGGGTACCATAATCTTGTGTGAATATAGTAATAACTTGTGAGTAAAGTCTCAGGCCTCTGCCAAAAGAAATGAGCAACAGCTAGAAAACATTCAACTAGCAGCTGGCCCAACAGGAAGTTCAAATACTATGAAGATAAAACCAGGGAATGCTATGAACCAGAGGTGGAATGGTCAATAAATACAGGTACTGTGGCTGAAAACCTCATGGAAATCCATGTCCTTCCACCTATCCTCTTGCCAATATTTCATTATTATTCTTTACTGTGTACAGCAAGTCAGAATGTGGCCCACACCAGGAATGCTCCATCAAGGTGCTGACCACTTTTGGAGCAAAACTGGGGAACTGGCAAGGGCTGGACTCTTGCCTTGTAGCTCGAGGAGCTTTGTGTGCAAAACAGGGCAGGAGGATCAACAGCCAAGATGAGACATGGCAGCACAGCTCCTAGGAAAGGAGGGAGCATCTGGTCTTCCTGGGGATGGCATATGGACAGTATGGCCAGACCTAACTGCAGTTTTGACAGCCATTCCTACCAGAAAATGCTGAACAGCCTCCAGCCCCGTCAGACACTTCCCCAGATCTTAAACCAAACCCACAGAAGAAACAGGGAGTATTATGGTGAAACAGTGGGGAGGATGGGATGACAAGCATGGAAGAGGCAATCCATGCCCAGAGGATCCCACCTGTACAGAGAAGGCGGATTTGCTGTCAGCCTGCAGCCATATGCCTAGAGGCCTACGTCTCCTCAACAGGCCAAGTAAAATTGTAAAGGAACAAACCAGTGCAACCAGGGAAACCATACACAGCACGCAAAGGAGGGAGGAAGGGCTTTGCTAGTTTTAGTCAGGTTTCTTTTTCTCCTTTTCCTTTTCCTTTTCCTTTTCCTTTTCCTTTTCCTTTTCCTTTTCCTTTTCCTTTTCCTTTTCCTTTTCCTTTTCCTTTTCCTTTTCCTTTTCCTTTTCCTTTTCCTTTTCCTTTTCCTTTTCCTTTTCCTTTTCCTTTTCCTTTTCCTTTTCCTTTTCCTTTCCTTTTCCTTTTCCTTTTCCTTTTCCTTCTCCTTTTTTTCTTTTTTCCCTTTTTTTTTCTTTCACTTTTGCTTTTGCTCTTGGTCTTTCAATTTATTTATATATTTGTTTCTTTATTTTTCTCTTTCGTTTTTTTCCCACCCAGAAGTTTGGAATATTTATTTTATTTTTAACTTTGCAGCCAGAGCAGAAATCTGAGTTACACCAAGATCAGTGTGACTCAGGTCACTGTGAAACATGCAAGCCGATGAGGCAGCTCTCCTTGCCATCACTGGCACTAGGACATGTCTAGGAGTTCAGTCTGAGCTTGAGCTTGGGCATGCATAGCTGCTGACTTGGACCTGACATCAGCCAGCATCAGCTTGATCTAATTTAATTGCAGTGTTTCAGAGAATTCAAACCCCTTTATAGATACCATGAAGGCTCACAGTCAGTATGAGACACCATTGGTGCAAGTTTCATCAGAGGTGCCTCTCCCTCTAGCTGTGAATCCACACTTTGTTCATATACATGGATGCAGTTATTAACTTGCTTCTAGGCCTGGTCTGCAATTGCTTTTTTTAATACACAACCATCCCATGTTTCAGTCCTAGTCTCTCAGCCTAGCCTGTCTGTTTTTTGCAACATGTCTGTGTTTAATAAAAAGGATCAAATCTCACATGCAGACTACGTGTGAAAGACAGAGCTCAGACTGTCAGCTAGCAGCAAGATGACTTGCTTTATTTCTTGCTGAAATAATTCAAGGCAAGCATGTTGTAGGGGAATAAAGGAGGTAAAGGACAGCTCTTTAGATACATTTCAGAAGTAAGCTCATAGGGCAGCGGCTATCTTCTGTTTTCTTGCTACAGGTTCTTCCTTCACATCATGGGGCTCCCTGATCCAGCACAGAAGAAACCATGCAGTATTGCCCTGCCAGAGGAGTTCCCTGGTCTCACAGCAATGCATTTGGAGGGACCCACATTTTCTTGTATCTCCTGTTAGAGGAGGTAGCGTTCTGCAATAGAGACATAGCTTGGCAGGTTACCTTGCTATGCAGTTCTCAGGAATTCCATCCTAGAAAGAAAGATTAAATTCAACTACAGCATGTATTCCCAAAAGATTGCTATCAGTTTCTAGGTCATGTTTAATCAGTGGACTTCTTGCTGACTTCTTTGCACATGCAGAACCATCAAGGAGATTCAGAGAGGTATTTAAAAGCTGAGTGTAGGCCATGGATACTCTGTTGTCCATAGAGTTCTTCACAAAACCACCAGGGGACTGGTTGCCTTGTGCCTCTCAGTTGCCTGTAAACTCCAGGAGCAGTTTGGGGAATCATTTCAGATTATTTGGTGAGTAAAGATTGAGGGATAGTCTAGCCTTTGGTTTAGTAACTCTATGCTCTCCTTTGTACCGAGGAGTCCAGAACTAGTCCCAGCACGCCAGGTGTGTCTCACTGGTGCTGAGTAGAGAGGAGGGATCACTTCTGACCTACTGGTAAGGCTCTGCCTGATGCAGCTGAGGATGCTGGTGGCCTTTGCTGCAAGGCTGCATTACTGGTTTATGGCCAGCTTGGTGTCTATAAGGACCCCCAGAGCTTTTGTGCCAGCCTGGTCTCCAGCCAGTGAGCCCCCAGCCTACCCTGGTGCCTTGGATTACTCCTCCTCCGGTGCAGGACTTTTCACTTCATTTCATTGAACTTCATGAGGCTCCTGTCTGCCATTTCTCCAGTTTCTCAAAATCCCTCTGAATGGCAAAAACCCAATGTGATATATCAGCAACTCCACCCAGTTTTGTACCATCAGAAAACTTGCTGAGGGTGCACTCTGTCCCATCATTCATAACAATCTTAAACAGCATTGGCCACAGTACTGTAGCCCTGGAGTACTCCACCACTGGCTGACCTTCAGCTGGACTTTGTGCTGCTGACTGCAACCCTCTGAGCCTGACAGTTCAGCCACTTTTCATCCAATCCACCTTACTGTTCACTTATCTAGCCTGTAAGGCATAGACAAATGTCTATTAGGATGTTCTCAGAGATGGTGTCAAAAGCCTTGCTGAACTTGACATAAACACCATACACTGCTCTTCCCTCAAGTTTTAATGAGAGTGTATGTTTTCCTACTGCTTCAGAGATAATTCAGAAACAAGGGGGACACTGCCTAAGACAGTGGAAGGTAAGCAGCTGTCTGTTGCTCAAACATCCTTTATCTAGAAAGTTTCATACCCTTTGCCAGTTACTTGCACTTCCTGTAACATACACAGAGAAGTAATTCTGGCATTGCTTTTGGGAGACTGACCTGGCAATCTTAAATATTGACAGCCAGCTTCCAGCCTAGTTTAAAAGATGAAACAGTGACACTGCTTTTGGTTAGATTTCTGTGACTCAGTTGTAGGCAATGGTAAAGCTTATTCTACCACTGCTCCTGAGAGTTCTAGGCTTCCCCATCACCAGCAAACACTCCATTTAGCAGACAGACATGTAGTGTCACAAAGCATTAGCACAAGCATTGGAGGGAAAAAAAGCAGAAACCTCTTTGGAGTATAAAGCATTAAGTATTTAAAGATTAGAATTTAAAGAAAAAGTCTATGAAACTACAAGCCTGATTTGTCACTCACCTCAGCGCCTTCTCCAAAGCACCTGTAGCAGAGAGATGGCAGTGTGATTAGATTAGCCAGGTCTTTGTGCTACCAACAGCTGCCATGATTATTTGCCAGGACACCCCAATGTCTCCATTGCTTCTGAATCTATGTAATTTTGCAAGAAAAACCATGAAGCACAAAAACATGTGGTCACCAGTGCCAACTCAGCAGGCTAAAAGTAGATCAGCTAAGGCTATGCTAACAAGTTGGGATACAAGAGGTTGCAAAGTAATAAGATTAAATCACAGAGGGGAAAGTTGAAGAAAGGATAGAAAAAACAGGTGCAAAATTGCTGTACTGGGCTACTTCAGCTCACAGTTTGTCAGGGAAAGGGGCCTGGCTTCAGCGTGGTTGGAGCACACGGTACAAAGATAGCTTTCTGAAGCATTCAGCAAAGGGTTATGTTCACATCTCTGCAAGTCAGACCTCTCTTTGGGGGGCTGCTTTAATGCACCGTGACAGCGATGGTACCAGGGCACTCTAGCAGCCCAGCCAACTTTCAGAGACTGGTGAAGGGCACTTTTCCCTTGTAAAAGCTGAGGCAGCCAGTTTAAGAGAAAGGTTAAAGGCAAATATTACATAAGTACTCAAGATGAGACCAGCAGTGCAGGCAGTCATTCCTTCCCTAAAGCACAGGAACATGGGGAGATGCTGGTGGAAGGGTGGGTGGGTGAGTGAAAGGACAGAAAATTTGCTCAAAACACAGAAGCTCTCCCCGCAGAACAATGTGTAGTGATTTTTCACTGTTTTCTTTTCCACAGAAGGATCTTACAGGGGAGTCAGGGTCTGCCGAGGCACTGGAAAGCAAGTACTAAGACCATAACAGAGGATTAAGTCATTGCCTTACACAGAAGCTTACTTAAAATGGTGAAGGAGAGAAACTGTGGCCACAGCTTGTCTTTACTGATGGTGAAAACATAGCATCCAATATTGACATGTCATCAAGGGCTATTGGAGCAGCACATAGAGCAGCTGCTCCTCTGGATCCCCATGATCATGTAAGGTATTACACAAAGGCAGAGAGGGCAGAGAGGGCCCATGAAAAGGATGTGTTGGTGTAACTTACCAAAATAAAAAAGAATACTTCTCATTCACCAGGCACTGCGTACTGGAGAGCTACAAAGCTTCCTTTAGTATCAGGAAAAATGAAGATAACATGAATTAAACAGACTTATAAACTGTTTGTAAACTAGATTTATTATTAGCTTTAAAAGGCATGGCTGCTCTGTTGGAGAACAGTTTGTTCCAGGCTTGCAAGGTTTGCTGAGCACTGGAAGAATGTCAGGAAGGCAGAGCTGGTTGTTATGATTTGTTTATGTTGTCAAAAAGATATTCATCATAACCACTGTCAAAGGAGTCCTCTTCTCAACGTGCAGAGCTCTATTCAAGAGTTAAAAAAAATCACACACAGAGACCGGGAGCTGCCATGGATAAAAAAATGCTTCAGTCCAAAGTAATAATAATTTAAAGTGCAGATTCCCTGCCAGGGACTGGATTTCTACAGTTCAGGGAATATGCACTCATGCTGACAGGACTGGTTTGGCCTCAGGGAACCTGCAGCCCATGACCCTCTGTTAGATGCAGCCTTTAGGTAGAGCTTAGGCTGCCACTGGCCAGAACACCAACACCTACACTGTTAGGGGACACCTAAGTTCCTGGGCAGTGTGTCACAACAAAGTGCTCACCTTCCCATGGGAAGAGACCCAAGCCATCACTGCTGTCCTGCCTCATCTGTGGTTGTTGTGGCAAGAAAACCTGGTCATGCAGGTTAGATGGATGCTCTCCATACTCACCCCAAAGCTGGTGAACAGGGACATTTGGCAATTTAAGCATAGACTGAAATTCTGCTAGTCTTTAACATGCTCAAGTGTTCACATAACAGCTACTGTGTTAAGCTGTTCCCAGAGGAAGCTGAGTAAAGCATGTAACACGAGAAATTCAGTATCATTGTACATACCTGTGAAATACTCTGGCCTTCATATCACCACCTCATTAGGTGTTAACAAAGTGTGCTGCCATCAGAAGGAAAAAAGGCAAGGGAAGTAATCCAAAGCCTGGAAAGACTCTCACACAAAACTGAAGAAGGTATGAAGAAGGCTTGTTACTGTTTTGTGGGCACAGATAAGGGCCTGATACATCATCTTCAAGAATAAGAATAGCTGTTACTCATGCTGGGTAAACACACAGTATGTCCAAGTAATAGCAGTGCTGGCTTAGAGCAGCCAGTCTTTAGGAAATAAGAACAAGCAAATAAAAGTGCTCTGACTGGCTTCCAGGAAGCTGTCTGGTGGTTTTGGAGTCACATCTTCACTGACCATGAGCAGGACAGATGCCAAGGGAGGGGGCACATTAGAGCCCCAAAGGTGGTGCGGTAGTTTCTGAGTGTTAGTAATGAGAGTGTTAGTAGTTAATGGTGTTTTTTTAAGAGTTCATCACTCAGGTATGCAGAAAAGTTGTGTCTGTTGCACCCATGTGCAGAATTTTTGGGATTTTTTTGGGAACTACTTTTAAATTACAAGTAGTAATTTAGTTAAACCTGTTAAAAGGGGGTTTTCAACAAAACAGCAAGCAATGGGGACAGTGTGACCAGCCCGAATGACAGATGCCTTCTTTCTTTTCTCTAGTTTCTCAGCAGGGCGAAAGCCAGAGACGCTTGTACCGAGAACTACTGAGGAACTACAATCGTCTTGAACGACCAGTAGTGAATGATTCCCAGCCCATTGTAGTTGAGCTCCAGCTTTCTTTGCTGCAGATAATTGATGTGGTAAGTTACTTGCTGTTCTGTTCTCTACCGTGCTCATTCAGCATAACAAATCTGATCTCTGTGTAGGGCCCATACTTTTCCTCTTAATCAAGCTATGAGAGATGAAAGCAGACTGTCTTTGGCTAAGGATCCTCCCTAATAGCTGGAGTACATACTTTGATACTTTGGAGGAGTCAATATCCTCCTAAAAGCACAGCCATCTCTGATACAAGATGAGCTGCAAGAAGATTAATTATGTACAGTTTTTTCCATTTGTTTTAAACAGAAAAAAGAATTCAATACCTTAGAAGCCATGTGTTGCTACAAATTGTTAATGATACATTCTTCTCAGCTATGCAGGATGTAATAATTGAAGACCATGTGCAGCATTCAAGGCTAGTATCACTGCACTTATACTTTTTCATTAGACATTACAATGACATTGGCCTCTTCTCCCATCGTGTCTTTACCATGCACTGCAGTTGAAGAAGCCTGCCCTGGGATGAGGTTAGAAACATATAAAAAGAAAATCTAGAGGCACAGCCCTCTGTCTTGACTGCAACATACTTTTTCAGAATTGGAGATTTGACCCATGGAACATTTTAACATAATAATCCAAATCTGTGGATTCTGTACGATAAACCATGATATATATATATATATATATATATATATAAATTCTTTCATCTACATGGGAAAAACAAACCAGGAGAACAATTATGACCACCTTCACGCTGTCCACACAGCAAACAGCTGAACCTGTTGGTGCTCCTTTCCTCATCTTCCCGTTTCTATAGTCACTATTATGAGCTAGTTTCCAATAACCATAACTGTCACGGAGGCAGCAAGGAGTAGAGGCAGAAATGTACAAACTCTGTGCAGTTGTAAATCAATTTGACAGAGGCCTCAAATATCTGAACTTTCTAAAGCTCTCAATCTTTCTGAAGATGAATAGTGCACCAGGTGCTCTCCCTGAAGGGGTAAGCAGGACCCTGAAAACCTAGTCCCCCAGCATCATGCTGTACATGTGGCAGGTCCAGCCAGTTGTGCTGCTGCTGGAGGCAGACAGCAGCCATTCAGGCAGGGTAAGCAGCTTTCTGTTTTGAAATGTTAACCACTGCATTGAGCTGTAAGAGAGGAGATCAGCGCTCTCAAGTAAAGTCACTCATTCACGGCAGGAGTTCACAGTCGTCTTCATGAATGAAAGAGCAGAGAAATCCTCCAGCTAATTTCAAGTAAATTTCAGCAAGCAATTCCAGGTTTAGTAGAGGCATCTTAGCTCTGAAGGTCTTGCTCCAGCTCTTCTTTTTCTGATGGTATTTTCTTGCAGTAATCTGGAGGTTGAGGGTGGTAAAGGGGACTTTTAGCCTTAGGGCTGTGGCTGTACATTTTCAAAGTCAGTCAGTCAGGAGGAGTTACATAAAAGATTTTTCAGTTGGGAATATGAAACCCATCCTTTCAGGAAATCAGCATTTCTTTAAGCACTTTACCTACATTATGTCAATGTGTATTACAACGAATTTAATTCCAGTCTTCCCTTTTGATTGTTCACAATAGGAAATGATCACATACATATGAGAAACAAAGCTTTGCTTCCCTCCATCCCTGCACACACTACAGATGCTGGAAGTTAATCAGCTCAGAGCGTTACTGACTTGTCCCAATCTCATGGTCTTGCAAACTGCAGTCACGGGGTTTTTAAAAAAGATCCAGAGTCACCTGAAGTGTTTATCTTGTGTGATATAAAAAGATGTTCGCCCATCTGGGGAGGGACAGAAGATCCCTTGGCAGCTGAGGCCCTGCAGTAGAGGGGTCACTGTGGCATCAACAAGTGGCTAAACCAACTGCCCTGAAAATCCACTAAACACAGCTCCCTCGAGTCCCTAAATCAGGAAGCAATGCAGGAATCTGCCAGCAGCAAGCAAGTCATGAGCATGGGCACAGCTCCTCTGCCTCCACGGCTGGCTGGACAGACTGCAGCATATGGATGCTCCAGCTGCTGAAGAAAATGTCTGTTTAAAAGGAGGGTGTTCTTAAACACACTGATAGCTCCAGTGATGTAAAGAGTAGCAGGCAAGGTACAAAGAAGAAGTAACCTCTATTAGCTGACACACCATGAGGCAAATCAAACAGGTCTATCTCTGACCACTCAGAGGGAGGCTGGGGATGAGCAGATTCTGAGATTCTGCCTTGTCAGCTGCCCTGCCTATACAAGACAAAGCAATTTGTGCACAATTGCTTCTTGCTCAGGGGAGAGAATAGACAGCATCACAGTCTTGGCAATGGTGTATGCACTAACAAAGCACAAAGCTGCTCTTTTCTAGGACTTGTGTGTCCAGCGTGCACCATTATGATAACAGAGCAGGGTGCTATGCAAGGTCCCAGCCTGAGGCAACTTCATGCACCATGCTCCCTGGGGAGGAAAGAAGGATGCTCTTCTCAGGGGATTATGATGTGCCAAGGCATACAACAGTACTGCTGCACTCACTGGAATGCTTTGCAAGTAGCCACTGCAAAGAACATGGGACAGTGGACCCTGGACTGGTGTCCCTGTGGAGGAAATAATGTAAAGAAGATGAAAACAAGTCTCCTGTTCTATTGTTGCATGGAAAGAAGAAGGGATCTGCCACTGATACTCACAGAAACTCATTCCTTACCCTTGCCAAGACCTGGCATCATATCATATGATATCATTTCTACCTGGTACAGGTTCCATGACATGCCTCCATAAGGCTGTTCCTACACATACTGTATTATAACATAACGAAATTTAAACTCATCTTCCACAGCCAGCCCGGTGAGAACAGCTTTGATGACAATCTAGATTCACTTTGCTACATAAAGAAGAAAAGCCGCTCTGATGTCCCTGTGGTTTGCCAAGTAGTAGTGACAAGTGACTACTTAAAATCTCACATCCATTCAAAGAAACTTTCAAAACATGACTACATTAGATTTGGTTTTCTGCTCATATGAGCATGTATTTGCCTGCACAGGATATGTGTGGGTTTTAGAGCTCAAATACAGCCATCATACCCAAAGCCATGAAAAACATGTTCTCTGCTTGTTGCAGTAGTAGTAGACAAATACAAGTGAAGGCCTTCTTGTCATTAGGGTTCCAAAATTATTCTACTTCATTACAGCCAAGGCAGGCCTCTTACATCCAGGAAATAAATGAGCATAAATGAGCAGAGAGAGGGATAGTTACACCCCCAGTTCAGCAGCAGGGCTCAGTTCGCTTTGTCTTGTCCTCTGTGTGCAAGGACATCTTCATGCTGAGCTGTTGTATGTGTGTGCAGTTTCTGAGGGTCCCTTTTGCCTGGAGCCTGTCCTCCACCCTTCCCTGGCAGAAGCCAAGTACTCCCCGTGCATCAGCAGGGCATCTGGATAGCGATCTCTCCCACAGAGCACTGCCAGGCCCTGCCAAGCCCTGCCAGCCCAAGCAAATATTTAAGGGTCTTCATGTGGAAGCACTGGTGAGGTATTTAAAAGAAAAACCAAGCCATGGTCTTTATTTTCCAGTTTTATTTCTGCTAGTGATACTATTTAACGTTATCTTTGGGTCAGTTGTGAGAACCACTGCAACAATAGTGTCACTGCACTTGGTGGTCCGCAGGAATAGCTTGTTTTATTAGCTTCCTAAGCTGAGTGTTCCTTCAAACTGCAGTTTTAAATGTATGACCAGAAAAAGAAACAAGCAGTCAATCGGTAGAAGAGTATGAAGAAGAAAATCAGACCAGAAATGTATCACACTTTAAAAAAAAAACAAACCTCTGAAGAGCCTCATTTCAAGCAGAGTGATACAAGATGGTCGCACAATGCTGCAAGAGATAATAAATGCCTCAAAATCCCCTTCCAAAAACTAACACACCTCTGAGATTTACAGTAACTACTGCATTGTTGGCTTTCAGAGGGTGTACACTGCTAAGCACAGTCATTAGCCTTGTGCAAGAAGGAGGGTCTAGCTGCCACGCTATCACTGACAATGTTGTCTTCTGCAAAGCCACCTCAGGGGTCTGGCTGTTCAGCTGTTTGCATGTGGTGAAGTCCCGTAGTGCTTTTCTCCTCCATGTTCACCCTTCCAGCTGCCACTGACCTAGAAAACCACCCCAGAACTGTCAGGTTGCCTGAGTACATAATGCCACATGGTTGTTCAGGTCCTCTTGTGGAAATTTCCTCCTGTTTCAGAGGGCATAATGACTAGAAAAAGAGGCTGTGAGTGCCTAGTGGGAAGCCACAAAAGTACTGAAAAAACTCCCAGCTACCCATGAGTCATTCTGCACTTCCAGGAGCCAAAAAATACCTGATTTTATTGTTTTGAGGGCTGCAAACCCAAAACAAATGCTATATCTGGAAAATTCAGTGTGTACTGTTTTGATTTGATTGAACTGTATGTAAAATGATTGTACATCCTGGTGACAGCAAGATCATCCCAAACCTGATCCCATGATTGCAAACACTCTCACTTCCACTGCAGATTTTGTGGCTGCAGTGTGTCTAAGCACTTGACATGTTTCGAAAGCAGCAAGACAAGGTAACTGAAGAGTTTAGTGGGGCAACAAAGAATGAGGATTCAGGCTTTCACCTGAAAACTGTCTGTGCCTTGCTGTGCAAGGAAACTAAGGGAAGAGCTTTTCACAGCTTTCTCTGAGCACTCAGATGCAGTCATTACCACTATAAGAAGCATACTAGCTTAGCAGCACAGCAATATTTATCTTCTCTACGAGGAACTATCAAACTGTTGGAGTTAAGCTTTAGCTTGCACTGGTTTTCCCCTAAATCAGAAACTGCAGCCCTGAAGGTGCTGGGTTTGCTGGGTTGGGTTTTTTCTTTTTTTTCTTTTTTTTTTTTTTTTAAAATATTATTATTTTGGGTTTGTTTGGCCTGCTTTTTAGGAAGTATTTGGTGAGAGAACAACTTACAGATGTAGCCATCTCTTCAAATCAGAGATGCCCTCATCAGCCTACTCAGTTCCCAGGTGATCTGCTCCTCAGTTAGCAGGACGCTCAAATTCAATCCCCAAGAACTTGTGTGTGACAAGTCTTTCCTGGAGAGTTCTCCATTTGAGTGAGAATTACCAAAGCTAAAGGCTGGCTGTCAGTAGGCTTTGTGCCATAAGGTGAAGGTGAGAAGGCAGGAGGAAGGTGAGTGCCCAGCCCTGTGCTACCTTCTGTCTGACACAGCCCTCGTAGTATCAGTTTCTTCACAAAATCTGTCAGATGTGAATGCTTTTAGCAGTTGATTTCCTTGCTTTTAAGTGCTTTTGTTTCATTGGGTGCAATATAGAGAAGGGCTTTGTTAAACTCCATGAACTTGTGAAAACAAGTCTGCTTTCTCATCTGAAAATGTGCTTATTCGTTCCAACAAACATTAATGTAGTGCAGGCACTGTTTCCCCCTTTGTGAGGTGTGACTGAAGGCAGGGCTGTGAGCAGGCTAGCCTGGCAGTGGTCCTGCTAGCCAGGCAGAGCAGGGTAGTAGCCAGCCACACTGGTCCTGGGTGCTGTCCCAGGGGCAAGCCAGGCCATTGGCCTCCTAACCAGTCCATCCCCTAGGAAAGAGGCTTTCTGGGGCTGGTTTTGCAGGTGAATTGAACAGCTAGAAAGTTCAAGGGTTAAATTTCTAGCTTTGACTCCCCTCTCCCTTCCTAAACTGACTTTACAGCGCTAGGTCACCCCCTCCCACCCTTCATCCCACCACCATCACATGTCCAAATCTCTGTACTGTGTGTTACGTAGCAAACCTAGATCAATAGACAAGTGCTTCAAGGAAACAAATATAAATACACCAGTACATACAAGCACCTGTTCACGTATTATTCCCAATATAGTATTAGTATTCACTAGATTAAACCATAATCCTGATAGTACATCCTGTACAAATCTTTCATGGATAGATAACTTCAACAATGTAAGCATAAACGTTCAAGACTGAAACAAAGTACACGAAAGCGAGAAAAGTAGTAAGGTTAGGATTATGAAGCAGATATTGTGAATTTTATTAAATTCTGAAACACTGACAAGTGCTAGAGAGAGAAAGTGACTCTTTGAACCCTTCCAGATTAAACTACCTTTCTTTTTCCTCTCCTAGTAATGTCTTAGCATTTATCTGTGGGCCTCCTGCACAGCCTTTGCAAGCTCTTTACTCTGTTTCTCCTTGAATAGACCTACACTACCAAACCATGTATCTTTCCAGAAAGTTTTTTATCCACCAGAAATTTCAATTGCATCTTGCAAGAGCAAATTCAGTGAGACCAGAGCACTAAGATTGATGCAAAATGGCGTAACTGAAAAGGAAAACAGACTGGACATAATTATAAAAGCTGAAAATCAGTAATAAGTGATTATGAATAATAGTCATTATAATTCCAGGCAGAAAAAGTTGCTAAAGCAACAGATTCCTTAAGGTTAAGTCCCAATCTCTCTCTCTCCTGGTCATAAAACTCACTTAAGTGTGACCAATTTTGAACTCTGGGAAGAAAAAATAAATAAATTGGCCTCTTCATTAGCATGGAAGGAGCTTGAAAAGTGGGAAAGCCAGTGCTAATTGAGCAATGAATTATTATTTTGGCTGCCTTCTAAGTGCCAGTCATTATCAAAATGTAATTTGCACTATATCAGTTAAACAGGTGACACATGAGTTTGCTAGCACAATGAGGTTAGTCACCATGGGTATTCAGCTGCCTGTCTAATACTACTTTGTCCACACAGTTGCATGAAGCATTTTGATGAAATCTTAATTATCTGAATTTTACTTGCAGCTTTTATTCATTGGCTTTCTCCTGGCTTCAGGCTAAGAGCAGAGAGGGCTCACTCAGTGAGCAGCAGTTCAGTAGTTTGTTTTCTCTCAGCATGGTTCCACAAGCTTTACTTGGTGGACGTGGCTCTTACAAAAGAATGGCTGCTTTTCTTCTGAGATTTTCAGTGTGGTCATCCAGTTTGGGTATTTCACGATGACTAAACAATTTTCTGCCTGCCTGGTGAAAAGACTACTATGCTGCTTGAAGATGTGGGAATTTAGGTCTTGAGCCTATGGATATTCCTTAATCTTGGGTAGTTAATTTGACCCATCAAGGATTTTTAAGAGAGTATAGTACTTTTACATCAGCTCCCCAAGGGGCACAGGAGCAAAATTTATGTAAAGTGAGATATTCCTGATTATCAGTCAGGAACTTAATAGCAGTGACAGGGAAAGAAAGTCATCCTTTCGGAGAAGCACTCAGCTGCTTGAAATTGAAAATATTTTCCACATCTCTTTTCAGGACAGTCAGCAGGGTCCCCAGAATTCAGAGTCTTCTCCTGGCCATGCCTCACTGTTGTCAGGGGACTGTGGAAGCCGGCATGAGGCAGGGGCACTGCAAATGGTCATGTTCCTAAAGCCACCAGTTGTAATAAAGCAATTAAACAAAAGCCATTGGGGTGGCCTTGAACCTAGTATTTATTAGTTTCTCAGTGTTTGGAAGGTTAGCATTTTAACACTGGTTTCTCTGAGTGTAACTCCTGAGAGACAGTGTCTTCAGCTCCTCAGTAAAACCTTTCCCCTCATTTTCCATCCCTGATTACCAGCTTTAAGAGCATACTTGAGTTTTGGAACAGGCTATGTCCCCTTACTTTGCTGTGCTGTCACAGCAGCATGCAAACAGAGGAAGTAAAAGCAAAGGCAGCCTTGCAGATAGCCCGAGTATGAGTCTCTGATAAGTACTCAGGGTTGACCTGTTTGGGGCCTTTCTCAACCCTCCTCCCACAGCTTTCCCTGTGGTTTCAAATGCTGAAAAAGACAATGAATAATGAAAACCCTGGAATAACAATTCCTGTCTTGTCCTGTTTATTGAAACGCCTGCTAACTGTGCACAAAACACATGGAAGGCTATTTCAGGATGAGGTATCCACCCTGGAGAATATACAGATCACCTACATACTATGTGTGGATGACTTGGGATTTTAATGGAGGACTGACTGCTTTTGGATGGTGACATAACATTCTTTCCCCCAGGAGCCAAGCATGCATGTCAGTTCATCCAAGCAGTCAGAGAGCAGTGCTGTGCTGGAGAGCCATGTGAGGCCCTCTGACCCTGCTCCTGGGGTTTCCATGAGAAGCATCTGTGAAACAGTTGGACAAAACTGGTGGCTTCACTACTGCCAGGACGCTGTAGCAGTGTGGGGACAGGGAGTACCTTGAATTCGCAGGTCTTTGTTGAAGGGCTTGAGGTCAAACAGCCTCCAAACCAGTGCTGGAGTCTATAATGTGACACACTTTGCAACACTCCTGATTTTCAGGCACTGCTGAGAAGCTGCATCTTGGGAAAAAAATAGTTTCCTAAGGCAGGTACCCACAGCCCTGGGCTGTAGTTGAAGGTCATGTCACATATGCAGGACAAGAACAAATCTGCCTTTTTTCTAGGCAGTGGCAGTGTAAATTGGAAAGTGTGGGCAGGTAAGGCACAAATCTGTAGGCCTGGCAGATGCTCAGTCACTGGTTGTGTGTGTGAGTAGGAAGGCTGCCTCTTCTGATACCATATTGGCAGCAGAAAATGGCATTTCTGCCCTTGTTCCTTCTTCCTGCTCTTGCCTTTGGGGACCGCAGGTGAAGTACTTCCTGCAGCGGCTTTTGCATCCAGGCCTTTGCATTTGACATCTGTACCAAAGCAGCTGGTTGGTCTCTGATGTACAGGGAGCCAAGGTCTTCACAAAAAACACCTTTCATGGACTTGCTGGCCATGCATTATGTTTCCTGAGGAACAGAACTGGTATCCCTGCATTTGCAGGCTGTTCTCACACACTCCTGTTTGAATGCTGTGCCTCTTCCAGTACAGGATTCCCTTAGGCTCTCCACTTTCACCACGTGATTACTCCTGGCTCCAGGAATTTGCAAGAGTTAGAGTGTGATCTGACAGTGGTCAGACCCTCCAACTACACAGCTCCTGCTAAGAAAGCAAGTGTGCACAGGGCTGCTGTAGGCAGCAGGTAAGGGTGCAATGACACTCCACCCAGAATGCTTTTCTGGGGAGAAGAACACTGTGAGTGGTTAGAGGCTGTGGGACCAGGCAGCCTCAAGCTGCTACCTAGTGCAAATACCAAAGGCAACTTGCACTGCTTGACCACAGTGAAAGGACACATGCATCTCCAAGACAGGAAAGGGACCAAGAAAAGCATGACAGAAGGAGAAGCCAGTGGCAACAGAGGAGAAGGCGGATCAACCTTAGGTGAAAAACACTTAGCAGACATCACCTCCAACCATCCATGGGAGAAAAAGCCCAAGAACAAAATGAGAAAAGCAGGAGGACTTGAGTGTTCAGCTATGAGCTAACAATATTCCTCTTGGCTTGACAATAGTGGGCTGACTGCTTCTCTGTCCTGATGGTCAAAGAAATGCTCAGCAGGCACTGGTCAATGTTTGTTCATCCTTTGTTATTCTAACGTGGTTTTGTATCTCTCCCCAACCAGTCACCTAGACTCTAGGCCATCCCCTCTTGATTCCCATCTTCCTCCTGAGGGTGCTTTGTTAAAGGTATTGAGATTAAGTACTTACACTTCAGGTATCACCTCAAAGTTGATATTACCATGGCAACACTTATTCCAACTTTTTAATGAGACCCCTGAAATATGCAGGCTGTCCAGCAATGCTTGCTGAATGTTGCCAAGGCAACCTGAATTTTCCTCAAAGTGGTTTTGTGAGACTTCAACCATACAGTGCATTTAAGCTGAGTTTTAGTTAATCAGCTGAAGGTTGTGGGCAGATGGGTGTTTCAGCGTTGGAAAGGATTGCCTGCTGCAGTTGTAGACTGAACGTACAAGCATTTGAAAGCCTCATGAGTTCCTTTTGATACCCTGGAGCAAAATCCTGTGTGGAGACCAATGCCTCAGGTAACAAAACCTTCCAAGCCTCCCTGTCAATGTCTCTTGACCACATCCCTCCTCCTGTTCAGGCATAAAAACAGTGAAAAAGAAAAAGAAGAAAAAAGAGAAAGAAGAAAAGAAAGGGGAAAAGAAAAGAAAAGAAAGGGGAAAAGAAAAAAGAAAAGAAAAAAGAAAAAAGAAAAGAAAATAAAAGAAAATAAAAGAAAAGAAAAGAAAAGGAAAGTAAAAAGAAAAGAAAGAAAAGAAAAGAGAAAAGAAAAGAAAAGAAAAGAAAGAAAAGAATAGAAAAGGAAAGAAAAGAAAAGGAAAAATAAAAGAAAAGAAAAGAAAAGGAAAGAAAAAAGAGAAAAGGAAAAGAAAAGAAAAAAAGAAATGAGAAAATAAATGAGTAGAAGTAGCTGTGTATGGCCTTTGGTGACCTCTAAGAGTTACCTGTTCAATTTGAGATTTTTCTAATCAGTGCCTTGCAATAAATCAATGGCTGATTCAACTCCCAGTTCTGTGGCTCTGTGAGAGGGCAAGGATTAATGATACCTGCAAGTCACCTGTTAACAAATGCCTTGCTACAGAGATGACACGTTACCATGTGATGTGATTGCTGAACCAGGGAAGGGATTTGGGTTTTTTGTCCATGAGCTGTGACCCAGCTAATTATGTGGCTGAGGGCAGTTACATTTTATTTAGATGTTGGCCTGGCAAGGGAGAATCTACTGGTGAGCAGTGGCGCAAAAGGCAAGCAGACTTACCCACGTTTTGTAAATTTTGGATTGAGAGCAGGGAAAAGAAAACTAAACTAAAACATTCACATGTCACAGCATGTGCACTGGAACAAACCAAACTAACTCTATTGCTCTCCATGGGTCAAAGGCGGCTGTAGGAATAAGCAGACAACCAGGGCAAAGGATTAACTGACGTCAGGCTGGAGTTAAGAGAAGGGAGAAAGTGACCCAGATAAAGACAGGAAGGATTTAGAGGAGAATTGTTCACTAACTAGTGACCACAGCATTAGCTTTTCCAGCATTTTTTAATACCAGAAGCACACTCATTTGTCTGAGCTGAGCATTTGCAGGCCAGGGGAACTGCCAGGGCAGCGCTGGAGAAGTATTTCTAGGGGATAGTCATCTCCAGGCTCCCTTGGGACCTTAGCAGGACTGCTTTGGTTGCTTTACTGCAGGGAGAGCCAGAAGCTGAGGGCAAGCCAAACATGGAGGGAAGGTCATCCCCAAGGCTGACAGTGCCAGGTGAGATAGAAATCTTGCACAGGGAAAACAGTGTAATAGATTATTCAGGGTTTTTTTTTTTCCTAGGAGGAAAGGAATCCTCCTTAAAAAGCCTCTGCACAAACCAATGTCACACCATGAGGGAGCCACCTGCAGTACTTCCCAAGTCAAGAGTTAGCTTTTACTTGGGCAAAGCAGTACTGGCCAGTAACCTCTTGGGACACAATAAGGCACACACTCTCATGGTTGTCTGTAAATATCTTTGTAACAGACAAGTACATTCCCTTCTGTGACCAGGTATCTCAGAGATGTGCACAGTCCACAGGTCTTGGTGAAGACAGCAGGATCTGTGATTCCTCTGCAGTTCTGGCAACAAGTCCACTCCAAAGGCCAGACTATTTCCTTACAGGTTACAAAGCTATACGGCTCAGTAAATCATCATA
Organism: Falco naumanni; assembly: GCF_017639655.2. NCBI lineage: Eukaryota > Metazoa > Chordata > Aves > Falconiformes > Falconidae > Falco > Falco naumanni. The sequence continues at coordinate 31,351,196 of NC_054080.1, forward strand.
CTTGCAAAGGTGGAGAGCTCCATAAACACCTTTGTCCTTAAAAGCCTCTTGCTCTAACAGGGTAAGGATCCAGGCTCTAGACTGCCACAGCCCTCACCTCCTGGGCAGCCCCAGCAGGCACTCTTCCCCTGTCAGGCTCCTCAGGGTCTTTCTTTAGAAGGGGCTTAGCAAGAGAGCTACACCTGGACCAATGCCTGCCTAGTGTAAAGTGAGCTTTGCTGCTTCTGTAAGCCAGGCAATTCTGGCAAACTTATATCCTTATTTGGGAAACTTTCTATTCCATCCTGTGATAAGAAGGACCCATCAGGCTGCATCTGTTGATCAATGCTGAATACAGAAATAACATTTTCTGTGCTTTGCTGTCATAAAGCCAAACACCCTTTGAAAGCTCAGCAGCCTGAAGGCAAGGATGAGAATAGACTGAATAGCCATGAAAACATCCTGAAGTGACACCACCCCCCCGCCCCAGGCAGAAAAAGGCATAAGTAGCCCAACGCCCTAGTTAGACTCTGTGCTCTTGCTGACTGCTGTTATCAAAAGGCAAGACAAGGAAGACCATGCAGGGCATGATTACACTGTATATAAACTTGTGAAAACTCTATCAGACAAACTTTCCTCTGACTGCAAAAGAAATCTGAGAAGCTGCACAAACAGTCAGTACAGTAGCTCTGTGAGGAGGAGGCAAAACATACCAAAGATAATAAATTTAATGCTACCTGAAATACATGGCTGATGAATGGCTTGGAGCCAAAGCTGATTACCAAGGTCATTGGCATCTGACTGAACCTGGAGCTCACAGAAGTGTGACAAGGGAGCAGGTAAGGGCAACAGACAGTTTTATGAAATACAGAAGTCAGCCCTAGATGTCTTCTTTTGCAGTCTGTGAAGTACAAACTTGCTATGCCTGACAAAAGGGAGTTTCATTGTCAATCCAGAGCCACACATGAAAGGCATCTTACAGGAAGCATCTCCCCATGCAGCAAACCCATAGGCCTTCCAGATCTACATCGCATTTTCATGCATCCCCCTGTGTCTCTCAGGTAGCCAACAAAAAGAGGAAGATCCTCTCCCTGCCTCCTGTAGGTGCAATGTAGATGGGGAAAATTATTAGGTTTTGCACAGGAAAGGAATTGCCTAACTGTTGCAGCCCATTTTTGGTCATGGTATTCAGGCTTCTATAGCAGTACACAGAAAGACTTTGCAAGGAGGACATGTGCAACTAACAACTATAAAGGAATTATTGATTGGCTAGCAACACAAAATACTGCTAGGATTTAATGAGCAACTCAGACAAGCATCATGCTCACTGTCCCTAGAAGACACCTGAGGCGTCATTGGTGGCCAGAAAGGCATCAGTCAGATAGGGAAGGGCTGGCCTCTGAGGATCTCTGAGACACAGACTCCGTGTTGCTGGGTTGCTTTAATTTCCCAGGTCAGTTGATGGAGATAATTCTGATGACCCCGTCAATTACCAGCTCTGGTATTTTTCACTTAAGGATTTTATCTTTGTCCTACTTTCACCTTTCCAAGTTGGTGTTTATCCCTTTGAATCCTTCAGGATATAAATAAGTACTGAAAAAAAAAAAATTGGGATCACAGTGAACCAGAAAGCCGATGCTATTTGAGGACTGTGGGTTACCTTGTGGTTTTGGAGACAAGGCTTTTTAGATGTTGAGCACCAATGAACAGTAGAAGTGGCATGGACTCAAGTAAAGCAGAAGAGGTGGCAGTGAGATAGATATTTGGCATGGAGGACAACAGCAAGCACACGCTAACTCATCTTCTACGTTAAGGACATGCACAACCATAGAGGGCTGGCATGGCCAGGGTACTCCATAGGGTTTAAATGCCTACCATTTAAATAGACCATAGAGCAGTCTATGATTGCAACATTTCCCACCCCAAACGCTGCAGACAACCATACGCAATTCTTAGGGCATGAACACACACAAAGACACATGAATAGGTACCTCAGCCATCCAGCGGAGCTGGGCACTGGCACCATGTGGTTGTCATCATGAGACTGGGTAGTACTTGATCAGGAGAGAGCCTGAGTCTGGACCTGTAAGTAGGCAGTAGAGATTCTCCTTAGAAATTCTCAGCCAACATATCATCTTGCATCCTGGTGAGGCTCTGTCTGGCTGTTCTTACAGCATACTCACCATGAGTGTTTGCACCCTGTTGCTGCCTCCACATTCTCACACTTCAGTGTCGTATCCTGAGGTTTGATCACTGCAGTCCAGCAATGATGGATTGCAGCTCAAATGGTTTGCTGCAGAGTTTCACAGCAGCTTTGTGTGATGCTAAAACACACCTCTGTCCCTCAGAGATCTCTTTATCTTCCTTGTAATGTAGCTCATCTCTGGTCTCTGCATAGTTCTGTGTTTATCCTTGGCTATAGAAGAATGGAAAGAAAAACAATCAAATAACATTTTTTCCTCTAGTTAAAGAAGAATAGTGTTTCAGGAGTGCAAATCATAGTTTATTTCAACTTATCTGTAGGAAGGGGAGTCAAGTCAATACACCACAGGGTGGCAACCCAGGAGAAAACAGGTTGAAAGTATTTTCACTTTGCTGTGTACAAGTGAGTCACCTGGGCCAGGCCATAGCTGTGCTTTCCACAATGTGCCCAAGAGAGCTGAGCTGAATCAGAACTGTTGCTTTCTGGTATGCCTCTTGGCCAAGAACGTGGTTTTCTCAGAGAGTGGCTGCATTGATCAGGCCTGTCCCCAGCTACAGCATCAAAACCGAACTTCAGGACACACCTCAGTGAGAGCTGGAGTGCTCTCTGGAGAGGTAAGGGTTGCACACAGGTCATGTTCTGAGAGGGAAGAAACACCTCCCCATGGTGTGGAGACAGCTGGGCATATGGTGAGCCAGCCCCACTGAGTACCCCAGCCTTAGCTCCAGGGGTGTGTGGAGCCTGTGGTGGTGTTTGGAGCTGTGCCAGGCAGGGGTGTGGGTCTGGGTCTCTGCATCACAGTAACTGCAGACCTGCTTCTCCATCACCACTGTGGCAGCAGCACTGCAGGGTCTGCACCTGCAGGCTAATTGCAGCAAACTGGGCACCCTGTGGCTCCCCAAAGCACTTGGGAAACCAGGTGGGTGACAGCCTTTTTGTTTCTGTTTCGAGCCAGAGCTGCTTCCCCCGGGGCCTCTATATGCAGGTGTCTGAACCTACGGACTCCTGCTCTGTGCAAGTGCCCCATAAGCTCCATCTCAGGCAGCATTTGTGTCCTTTTGCCGTGTTCTATCTTGTGCCCAGCGCCAGCCCTTCCTTCCCTTTCAGCCTGAACCTGGCTAACACTGACACTCAGAGTAATAGCACTTCCAGCACCACTCCACCATTGTTTTGCAGTGGCAGCAAATACAAAATAAAATCTCTCTGACTGCTGCATGATGTGTGGGACTGAAAATCATCTTGTTTTGACTAGCTAACTAGAAAGAAAAACTTGTGCTTCTGGTAAGCAGTGTGATTGTCCCCAGCAAAATAAGAGCTATATATTACTTTTACTTTTATTGTTGATCAGGTATGATGAATGCAGGAGGTCTGTAGGTTTAAAAGATAGAAAAGAGCCATTATTATCTGGGCCATATAATGCAGTTCAGTGGTTTTGCACTGAGGTCACAATCTACTCCATAAAGTTTGTGTTTATTTAGCCCAAGGTTCTAAGTTTTCTAAAAGGAACAGAAACTCCCACCTGTAATCAAACTGTACTTTGAGTCTCATACTTTTTTTTTCCTCCTCCCTTTGCTTTCCCTTTTTATTCAAAGGATGAGAAGAATCAGGTATTGATCACAAATGCTTGGCTGCAGATGGTGAGTAACCTGTGTCAATAAAGAAAAAAACCCTTTCTAATAGCAAACTATTGAATGTTATTTCTTAGCTGAAAAGCAAGATTAATGTCTTTTAACTTGTCTAAAATATGAAAAAAGCAGGCATTTTAAGTCCCTTGAAATTTCTCTAACATTGAAAATTAAATGCAGGAGACTACATTAGTCCTTTCGCAGACCTGTTGACCTTTGGATGGTGAAACCAACTGCATTGTTAGGTCAGTGGATGTAGGGATATAGTAACAATGGGCCAAAGTTAGAGTCCCACATAGCTGAAGGAGAGATTCTTTAGGGAGCTCAAGGCCCCCTCCAAAGCCAGCGAAGGGGACTTTTTGAGAAGGAGCCAGACACCCAGCAAGACCTGGGCACCCTGCACTCACAGCTTCTGGGAAAATCCCCACCTCTGTCTGAAATGGAGAGCCAGGGGTGCAGGACCATGGAGGGCAGGGCACAAAGATCTGCAGCACTTGGCACCAAACAGAAGTGATGCAGCCGTGCTGGACCTTGTGGAAACTGCTTGGGTTGGGTGGTGGGGTAGCCAGGGACCACAAACAGCCCTCTGCTGGCAGTGCCCAGGCACATCATTGCCTTCCCTTGCACTTTCCAAACTTCACCCATAAATGTTCCTCCTCACTTTTCTGCAGCCTTCTCCACCTGAGGAGTGACCTGGGCATGCAGAATAAGCAAAACTGATCTCCACTGAGGGCTTTTGGGGGAGGAGTTTCCCGTCAGGTCTGCTGCTGCCTGTGTATGCTGAGAGATATGGTCTTTTCTTAAGGCACATAAACCAATCTCCTTAATGGCTTGTGCTCAGTAAAGATGCAGCTCTGGAGGGAAAAACCTGTGAGACACTTGAATGATTGAACTGATTCTTCTCTGACTTTAAAGTAATCAAGCACTATCTCATATTAATGGGTGCAACTGAACAAGCTGTTTCTTCCTCAGCTACCCGCTACGATTTGCAGCAGAAATGAGTTGTTTTTAATTGTAAAAACTAACCCAGACCCACCTATAGGACTACAGGATTGTTAAGTCAGAGCCTCTGGGTGTCATGACCCTTGCAGAAGTGTTCTTCAGTTACTGCACCATGAACTGTTCCCCTTGGAGCCCTCCCGTAGAGCTTTGCTGTATGCTGTATGCTGTGCCCACACCTTTCTTGAATTAACTGTTTGTCTTGAGGTTGAGGAGTGGGGATCAGAAACAACCCCTTGGGATATAAAGTTCATTTACCTGCCTCTCATAGCAAGGTGATTATTAAAAGACTCACCCATCCTTGTAACAGATAAAATTATTTCCACCAAAGAGAGATTCTCAGACTATGGTCCTTGTTCCACTGATGATACTCAAGCCATTCTAACCACCTCAGATGAGAACCAGGGTGCCTCGTGGAGGTACCTATTGCCAGCCTTCTTGTCAGCCCACCAGAAAAGGTTTGAGATGCCTGGATTCAGGCCACAAGATGGAGAGGTTAAACACTACATTAAGATACAACTCACAGCATTCAGTTGTCATACTGTGGAATCCCCAGTACATATGCCAACCTTTCTTAAGAATAAAAGCCAAGCACTAAACTACTATCATACTACTGCTATTGAACGGGAAAAATCCATTCTGTTCCCATAGTATTCCAGACAACTTAGGTGACTTTTACCAGCTCATTTAATCTGATGTATATGTTTGCCAACAGTACTGGGTTGATGTTTACTTGTCTTGGGACCAGTATGAATACCCAGGGGTGCAGAACCTGCGATTTCCAGCTGACCAGATTTGGGTACCAGACATTCTTCTGTATAACAGGTAAGCAAGATGCGCAACAGTCGTTGGGAGCCTAGAACTAAAGCATTAGATACTGGAAATCAGCCACACTTCACTGATATTCTGGGGCTATCGCTGCCATCTGAGGGTTTGGCTCTTACCCTTGAAACAATAACAATGAAGCAAACAAGTGCCAGCTAATAGATTTTTCTAACAGCCAATCTAAGTCTTCCTGGCTGTAGATCTGCAGATGTCTTATTTAACTTCTCCCAATGATGTAGAGGGAAAATAATCCATATCCTCATTACTATTACCTTTGCTGTCCTGAAGAATTATTACCATGTCTCTGCCATAGTGTTCCTGCCTGAACTAAACAAATAGATTTTCTTCTCACTTTCTTTATCACTCATATTTTAGACCTCTTTTCATCATTTCCCTGCTCTTCTCTCAGGGAAAGCTCTCTAAAATGTTTTCCTCTTCCAGAGCTGAATCCAGGTCTCTAGCCAGCACTTCTGCAATGTTAAATGGAGTGGAAACTCTCTAGACAGATGTTTGCTTAATGCTTTCCAGGAGGATGGTGGTTTGGTTTTACTCTGACTAACATCTTAGTTTTGGACTTATTTTTTGATCTATCACAAACCCTAGATGTTTTACTTCAGCCTTGCTGTCTTCCTAGGTCACTGATCCGTCTTTCTCTGACAGTTTAAAGGGTAATACTTTCTAATCAACCAAACTGAATTTCATTCTGTTGGTTTCCCCAGATCACCAAGATCCATTTTCCATTCCAAGACCTCACTACAAGATATCCAAAGGAGGCTTGGAGTGACCTGGATTGTCTAAGTGTTCTTTGCCTCAGCGTCAGTCTTCACAGTCTCTTTATTCCTTTTTCAGTCTCTAGAAAGCAGGCTTATAGCCTGGTCCATATTACTGTAGTTTGTTCATACGAACATGACGTGACAAAGGGTTTCTGATTTTCAGATGTATTACCTGCCTCCTATTATTCGGTCAGTAAGAAAATTAGACTGATTTGATGTAGTTGGCCCTTGACAAATCTGTGCCAGCTGTTCTTACCTCATTATCTTTGAAGTTAGGCTGATATGTCTATAATTTCACCTTTAAAAGAAAAAAATCAGCATTCTCTTTGATCTTCCCCAATTCAGTGAGCTCTTCCTGTTCTCCATGAGTGCTCTCAGATAATTGTTAATGCTTCAGAGGGTATTTCGGCCAGTTCCTTCAGTTCTCAAGAGTAAATTTCATCAGCCCTGCCAAGTGAAATCTGCCTTATCCACACTTCTTTAACCTGTTCCTCTCCTATTCTGTCCTGGGCTCCTGCCACTGTGGGAGAAATGGTTGTAGTGAGTTAATTGTTTGTGAAGAGTGAAGCACAGACAGTGTAGGATACTACAGCTCTCTGTATAGTGTTGTTTCTTTTCCTTCCACAGCAAGTAATGGATCTATCTGGTTCTTTGTCTTTTCCTTGTTTCTTCGCATTTATAAAAAAACTTTCTTGCTGCCTTTTATGTCTTCTGAGTTACTAGTCATTCTGCATTTCTCCTTTTCAATTTTATCCCCTTTGTTTTGTGCTGAGGACAATACTGAGGACAGAAGACACAGACATGAATAAAGAGCAGGTCCCAGGAGGAACAGACAGTCTGAATTTTCCACATCCGGCTGTGAAACAGGGTGTCTAAGATGGTGTAGTCATGCAACATAGACCTGCACATCTCCATACCAGGCAAAGCTCTACAGCATCTGCCAGGGGAACCCTCCATAGTTAATCTTTTCCCAAGACGCCCTCTGGAGAAAGCTTCTGGGCCTGCTCCCTTGAAGAATTCTTGTTCTTACCTGCTTGTAACTCCCTTATTTTTCTCAGAATTGCTGAAATCCCAAAGAAATTATCTTCTTTTTTTATCCTTTTCACCTAATTTCTGCTCTTAGAGTTTCAATGAGTGCCCTCCTACAAGCCCCAAAATCTAAAACAGCTTCTCCTCAGTGCCTGCCTCCATTGCTTGAAGCAAACCTTTGGCCTCTCTACATCCTATGAGACTGCAGAACTGTTGCCTCAGGCCACTATTACTCTTACAACAGATATCTGGGTAACAGATAACTTGATTTATACCGTGAGCTGCCTGATTCTGACAGCAGCCCCAGACTTTCTGGTCTTTGGGTACAGCTACTGTGATGACACTTGTTCTTTTCACTTCTGTCTTTACTCTGAGAGACCCAACAGCTCTGCCTCTCACTTCTTTGAGGACATTGCAGCATGCAACCGGCATGCCTGGGTGCAGGCCAACAGTGTCTATTGGAAGCTGAGATACCAGTCAAGGGTGGACTCTTCACCCAGGTGTAGGACCTTAACTCAGACATTCTGTGCATTAAATTTAGACATAATTATTTTTATGTTGACAGTTACTACATCTTAACTCAAACATCAGCTTACTTTTTCTTTGTTTTGTTTATACTGTGTTATAGTGCGGATGAAAGATTTGATGCGACATTTCACACAAATGTGCTGGTGAATTACTCTGGATCCTGCCAATATATTCCTCCAGGTAGGGCACAGAGAACATATGTTTGCTTTAAGTCAAATAAGTCAAGCAGTTTTCCTTCATGAATGAAACCAAGGTGTTTAGAAGCAGTCTGTGGAAATTTTGCAAGCTGTGTAATTATGGTACAGAACCACTGAAATAATTTAGGTCCAGTCGTGTATTTCCACTTCCACTTCACAAACTAATACATTACTCTCCTGAGCAGTTTGCTCAGAATATTCAGAGGCCCAGCTGAGGTGTTGTCTAAAGCAAGGTGTCATGTGCCCTCACATCATGTTTCATGTGCAATCCAATTAGCTCTTTCCTGAGGGTGGAGAGCTGTGTGGCTACAGCTGAGAAACCCTGAAACCCTGAGATCAGCATTCCCTCTGCAGTGAACCCTCCTTGCCAGGCTGAAGCCAGGTGGAAAGACAGAGACCAGTCTCAGACAGCCAGACCCAAGCCTCAGCCAGTTCTCCATCTGTATGGCTGATTGTGTCTGTAGGGCCCAGCAGCCAGGACCTACCAGCAAATACACTGGCTATCCCCACAGTCACTCACTGTGGTGGACAAGAAATGCCCAAACTTTGTGTCATAGCTGCTGGCAGATTGACCCCAAGCAATTTCACAGGTTCCACTAGGGAACAAATGGATCTTCCCTGGTGGCTGGTCCTCTGTTGAGACCCCTTAAAACATCCCTGTGGTTTCACTGGGACAGAGCCATGGGTAGGTTGGTCTCCAGGGACATGGGACAGGAATAAAAATGGCATGTACCAGAGTAGAGCCTTCTCCATCCCTCCAGGTAGGGAGGAGATGCAGAGGGTGCCTTATGGACAGATCTGGTGTCACACCCATCTCTTGGTGAGCTATGAACTCCATGGTGAAGAACTGGTTACTTAAGAACCCAAGGAAAGAAGAAAGAGAGAAGAAGTAATAAGGGAAACCTGCTGTGTAAAGCACAGGAAGTCCTTTGTTACAGGGATTTAACTGCTGCCAGACAACTTTTCAAAATTTTAGAAGGAAATGTTGACTATCAGACTACTGACTGGCAACAAAGGCTCGCAGAAGCAGCTAGATTAGTCAAGACACTGGAAAACATGAAAGAGTGGAAAAGGTGGTATTTCCAAAGCTTCATTAAAGTTTTATTTCCCATGACTCTGAGAGCAGGCTGTACTCAGTGCTGCTCTCCATTAGAAAAAAAAAGATAGGTGGAGGCAGAGAGAAAAAGGACAAGCAGGGGACAGCTGTCTGCTGTTAAAGAAAACAGCAGAGCCAAGATTTAGGAGAAACTACGAGAAAAGCCTCCACATAGCCCATCCAGAAATGGCCATGACAGTGGGAATCAGACCTGCCAGAACATAATGGGACAACAAAGGGAACCCAGATGCCCCAGAGCAGCAGTTTGTGCAGGGGCATGGTCCTGCACCCATGGTTATGTGACAGTGCCCTCAGCCTTTGTAGTGGCTGGGAAAGGCAGTAATCAAGGATCTCCGTCTGGGGGATTCTATCTTCAAAAGGCATGGCTCAAGAACTTACTGGAAAACATTAAACTCTTCTCAGTTAGGTGACTCAGAGCTGGGTTTCACATTAGCACACAGAAACTGTTACTGCAAACTGGTAGGCTAAGTGCACCACTGGAGATAATTTTCCAGTAAAGCAGAAGCTGTCCTGCTTCACATGGTGCCTCTGAACTGGCCAGCATGCAGTGAGCTGGCGAGGTAAGGTGAAGGCTGCAAAGCTGCAGACCCACAGGGGTGAGGGTTTGCAGGGGTGACCTCTGTTCTTTGCCACCAGCTGCAGGTGACACAGCCTGTGCAGATCATCTTCCCTCCTCTCCAAGCCCTCCACGCTGCTGGACAGCTGGGGAAGAAAGTTTGGAGCATCCATTAATGTTGGTGGCTTTTTTTTCTTCTCTCAGCAGAATAACAAAAAAATAATTAGTTTGCAACAACATACAAATGTTATTTGCCTAAACTGCTTAAAATGTCACATGAAATAATGATGGTGGACTAGACACATCCAGAGTAAAAATTCAAGGCCCCAGTTAACATGCAGAAGATAAAGGCAAGCACAGAGCGAGGTTTAGCATAACAACGTATTTTCAAAGGACGGCGGGTCTAATGCAGGGCCTGACAAGGAACTCCTTTCAGAGTGTGTCACAGTACTTCCAGCCACAGAGCATAGATATCTAAGTACTCTACGTTCCTGTCAGGCTCTGCAGCGCTGCATGTGATCTGCTAGGGCCAACCTAGGAGATGGGTTGGGCTGCTCCAGGGTGGCCAGAGTGTCCTGGGCAACCTATCTCAAGGATGCAGTTAAAGAGAGAGGAATCTTCACTGGTGTCCCAGAAAGGGAGGTTACTCCACTCATAGTAGCGTCTTCCACCTGCACTACTGACTTGGTTACACCATGACCACACCACACAGACTTTTGGAGAAGAAAGTTTGTTGCGATCAATTGGACAAATAAAGATAGAGATGAATTGCACTTTGCCCATGCTTGGTTCTCACTGATTTCTATCCACAGGCATTTTGAAGAGCACATGTTACATTGATGTCCGCTGGTTCCCCTTTGATGTGCAGAAGTGTGATTTGAAGTTTGGCTCCTGGACTCACAGTGGCTGGTTGATTGACCTGCAGATGCTCGAGGCTGATATTTCCAACTACATCTCAAATGGAGAATGGGATTTAGTGGGTAAATTGGCTGGCCTAAAAATTTTCACTACTCTAGTTTTCAAAGGCAAATCCCAAATATATAGAAATGATCAATCCTACTGGAACACAAAATACAGGCATTTCCTTCGTAAGGGGCAGAAAAAAGAATAAGAAAAGAAAGAAACAAATTACACCTCAGAGACAATCTTTCAGCTGCATTCATTGAACTGTGTCTAAAAACACTGTGTTCTGAAGCAATTGCCTGCAATTGGATACATAAATGAAATCTACTAGTCCTGATGCATCTGAGCGGTTTGTCAGTACTAAACTTGGATGTGTCTCATGTAGGTGCATGGAACACCACTGTCACATCTCCTCTAACATGTCAGCCAACAATTGGTGTAAACCCCACTATTTCAGTAAAAGTGGAATGAGCTTTTACAGAGATTATTATCTCTCAACCCAGCAAACCATCTAAGTGTCTACCAGTTCATAATAACTGCAATTCAGTATGTTTCTATTCCCTTCTGTGCTTTGGAAAATGTATTTTTTAAAAAGGAATCTATGCTCAGAACCAGTTATCTGGAGTGGGCTTGTAGTGAGTTATTTTGAGCTTATGTAGCTGTAGCAGAAGCAATGCTATGAAACTTGATAGACCATCCTAAGGAGAGCTTGCAAAAGGAACATTTCATCTTCTAGTCTGGATATGCAGACAAGGAAATAACTCTCACTGACCAAGTGCATGCAGTGGTTTTATCATTCAGGGCATCTGAGAAAGAGTATAATAATAAACATAGTCAGTATTCAGTTCCATGAGAAGCTGAAGGACTCTATAGGGAAGTCCTCCTAAAGTCTGTCCATTTCAGAGCACTCTTGACTTTCCAGTGGTCCTTTATAGCAGTTTTTGCTGCCCAATAACTTTGTATATCTGATTAAGAGCCTGGCCTGTGGTTTAACTGCCTTCAGCCCTGGCCAGAGGTGGGCAAAACAGGCCTTTATGTAGCTCATACAGCAAAGACCTGAAGTAACACCTCAGAAAAGTCACGGCCATATCCTTTATGGAGATTTTGAAGGCTCTTGTCAAAACATACACATTATCACATCTTCTGTCATGTGCACAGAAAGAAATAAAGAGGTGAGCAATGGTGGCATGAAAAATACAAGGTGTTGAGTTCTTCTAGTTCCCCTGACATTTCCTGTGCTGCTGCAGTGCCTGCCACACAGCATCTCACGCAGTCTAGTGCAGCTGGGTCACCATGGGCAACCCTGCAGTACAGCTATATTGGGCAACTACGTCTCTTAACCTTCAGATATGACAAGCTTTAAGCTTAACTTGACATCCCTTTTGAAAATTAAGCCATATCCTGTTTGTTTTTCCTGACAAAACAAAGCAAATGTGTATAAGAGAATGACAGAAAGATACGAACAGGTGGCACTTGTCACACATAAAATCTGCTGTGTGGGCTAGTAAACATGACATCTGTTTGTCACCATTCCCTGGATGCAGGAATGCAGAATACATGTTTTACTGAGTTAATCTTTGGCCACTGCCTGCAAATCTTTTCTTTTGATGTTAGGATGCTCAGAACTGTTTTGATCTGGCCCAGATGAGCTTTTGTGGCTAAGCCAGGTTCTAATCACTCAGAAGGCATGAAAATAACCCCTAGAAAACACAGAAGATGGACTGGGAACAGCAGGCATCTTGCACTGTTGCCTCAGACCTCGCTGAAGACACTAGCACAGGAAGAGTTACCTTGCCTCTTTTAACCCTGTAGTGATGTATTTCAGGTTTCAGATGACACTGAATTGAGGCACATTGTCCTTTGTCCCCTTTAATCTATTAATCCACATGAGCATCATAGGTCACAAGTGCTAGAAAATGGCTTTTGCCTGGTAACTGATTTGGGGGTGTCTTTTCTCCTCTATCAATTGCCACAGGACACCTCAAAGCACTCTTCAAGGCACAATATGTGGTGGAGACACCACACTGGCTCATAAACCATCAGTTCTTGGCCCATTCCAAGGGGGTACCTGGGAGTCCTGCACTTCTTCCCACTGCTCTGATCTCCTTCTCTGTAGGTGTCCCAGGAAAGAGAAATGAGATGTACTATGAATGCTGTAAAGAACCATACCCAGATGTGACATACACCATCACAATGCGCCGACGCACCCTCTATTATGGCTTGAACCTACTCATTCCCTGCGTTCTCATTTCTGGCTTGGCACTGCTTGTTTTCCTTTTGCCAGCTGATTCAGGGGAGAAGATTTCTTTAGGTAAGTGCTTAAAGAACTCATTTGTTTTGAAAGCATTTCCTATAAAATGGAAAATAATCATCTTATAGTGCTTGATGAATAAGTACTTCCCTGGAGGAGCAATAGAAGACTTACTTGGTTGCAGAGACCAGAGTAACAGCTTTCTGTAAGGCATTCACACATCCTGTGCTAAGCACATCTAAAATCTTTTGGATTTTACCTGGAACGAGGCAGAACTTGTCACTGGCACAGGCGGCAGTGATAGTACTCTGTCACCCGTGTTCTGTTTTTCTAGTATGTCTTGATGATGTTCACAGCTGATTAACTCTGCTTTTCAGATAGGATGTACTAAGACACAGAGAGTGAAAGGCTTGAGCACTATCAGCTGGACACTGGATTCGCATCTTCCAAATTCAGCTTCCAAACTACCAAACCATGAATCCCCCATGAACACAAAGCAGTGACAGCCAAGGAAAGGCTAAATGAGAGTTACTGTTGTGGTGTCGATAAAGACAGCAGGGGTGCTTCCAAGAGAAGACAGGAGAGAACTGGAAGTACACAAGACTGTCCCAAGTGAGACTATAAGGGTGTGCACAATTTGCACAATTCCAATGACAATAGAGACCTTTAAGTCACATGGAGTGCCCTCAGTGTTAGCAAAACCATCGAGGATCTAAGGAGTCTGTCTTACAAGAAGTAAAACACAGGCCATGAGGGATACAATTGCTGTCTATGAAAGATAGGATGGAGACAAGGAAAGCAGTTATTTGAGCTGAAGTACAATGTTGACACAAAAGTAGGAGGTAATGCTCCTGCATTGACCGTGGTGATTCCTCAGCACCAGGGCAGTTAGGTTTGGTAACAGTCTTTCCAGATAGGACAAAGAGCTTCTTCTAAAACAGGCTGCAGGTCTGTAGAGGGTGTTACGTAATATGCAATAGCCAAAAACTATACTTATGTGTCTGCAAGTCTGTCCTAGCCCTTAAGAACCATCTGGTCTTTGTTTGTGCTATGCTTTGGAAAAGGACTGTAGTTCACCAGCTCTTCAAGCTTCATTTAACTCAGCAGGAATGATCTCTCCATTACTTTAAGAGGAGCAAGAGTCTGGGTGTAGTGGAGAAAAGTGAAAAGGCACCAGATAAAGTTGCATCCAAAAATGCTTTCACTTCATGGAAGTTCTCATCTGCACTGGCAGACATGAAGTTATAGGTTTGGCTCAGCTGTAGATTAGGACAAGGTTATGTTGAACAGCAAAGAAATCAGAGAGGCAGCTGCAGAGTTCATGTTCCTCATCCTTGTCCTCAATGTTCACTCCCTGCAGGTATCACTGTCCTGCTTTCCCTGACAGTATTCATGCTGCTTGTGGCAGAGATCATGCCTGCAACCTCCGACTCAGTCCCACTAATAGGTAAGTTGATTTTCTCTGCTCTGTGCACAACGTATGATGTTCACAGCTGATTAACTCTGCTTTTCAGATAGGATGTACTAAGACACAGAGAGTGAAAGGCTTGAGCACTATCAGCTGGACACTGGATTTGCACCTTCCAAATTCAGCTTCCAAACTACCAAACCATGAATCCCCCATGAACACAAAGCAGTGACAGCCAAGGAAAGGCTAAATGAGAGTTACTGTTGTGGTGTCGATAAAGACAGCTGGTTGATTTTCTCTTCTCTATGCACAATGTATGAGGCTTCTCAAGAATTGTTCAAAGCTTATTTAAGGACTAACTCTCTTTGTTACTGTAGTTTTGCATTTCAGTGGTGGCAGCAGTAAACCTCTGTCTGGAGTTTACTGTTTGCATGTATGAAAAGAGCATACATGAGGGCTGGAAACTGGATAAGCTGGTAACTGCCATGATTGAGGGGACATGGAACAAACACAACATGGAGGTTTGAGTAGGCAAAGCACAAAGCCAACACCATCAGTGCACAGGCATGAGAGGCATACTGGAATAGTACTCAGCGCTGGCTCTGTATTCATTGAGTCTGTCCATAAAGCCCCTTCAACAGCACTTTGGGTGAAACTGCGCACAGAGAGCTTTTGAAGATCTCAGTGCTGCTGTCTGGAGAAAATTCATCTTCTTCCGCACCACTCACCCTCCCTGCTGTTATGCATCTCTTCCCCACTTGCCCCCTTTTCCTCCTCTTCTCTCTACCTGAACAGCAACTCAGGATGCTACAGTCATAATTCAAACATATCACTAGAGCATTTTAACATGTGCTATGAGACAGATTATCATCTTGGGAACGTGGGCCAGACAAGCATCGTTACATCCTCTGTTTTCATAGGACCATCCATGTACCTTGATCATATGAGGCCTCAGTTTCTCAGCTGTGGACTAGAGAAATCTTTATTCCCTGACCTCACAGCAGGCTAGAGAAAACAAACCTGTTCTGGTTTACAAGAGCTATGAACACCACAAGAAACCTCAGAACCTGTTTAATTATAATCTCCTGAGCTAAGGTCTATCTTTGAATACAAATCATGACTGAAGTACTCATAACAGACAGTAGAAACAAACAAAATTTTCAACAATATATCTAGGTGCTGATGGAAGGTGTACCTCACCATTATGTATATAATTAAAACCTTGAGCAAGTTGTATCATGAATAGGAAAAAAGAGCATTTACTCAGACAACCTCATTATCTCACTTCAAGGATTAAAACCTCAGACCTAACTCTGGGGTGACTATGCAGCAGTAAGGGCAACAACACCCATAGGCAAGAGTTTCTGAAAACCTCCAAATAACTTGGACATCTTGAAAGTCAACAGGACTCTTGCCTCTAAGTCATACAGGAACTTCCAAAAAACTAACAAAATCTCTCTCTGAACAAATGCCCAGACTCCACAGAGACAGAGACAATTTTAAGAGAAACTTTGTGTGTAGGGAAGAGACACAAGGCACCTTGGACCAGTCTTCACATAATTTTGCTTTGTGTAATACGTAACAAAAGCCATTAGGAATAAGTAAAGGAATGCCCTGGCCTATGCCTATTCTACTGGCTTTAAACAGACCAGTTTTGATTGATACAGTCCTCTGTGATAGAAGGTAAGCTTTGTACCAAGAAAAGCTATGAATAGTTATGTATTAGTACAGGTTTTGATGCTGTGATAACATTAATTTCTACTTACTATAGCACAGCATAGTGAACATCACATATCAGAAGGTGAGGGGCAGTGGTGCTGGGGAACCCTGTTGCATCAGATCCTTCTTCTCCAGTTGAATATTGGCTCAACTATTAGGACCTCACAGATCTTTTCACTCTTTTTGGACCACAGACTCATGGAGGTGATAAAGGAGTCTTTTCTCACAAGTATGCCTCATTGACAGCATGTATTGTTGCAAGTTTTTTCCTAATGCCCAAATAATTAGAGCGTACCAAATGTATTAGAAATGCACCTCCCAAAGTTGTCATGTAGGTCAAACACAGTCTGTTTCTTTCATCTGTTCATTAGACAAATTTTATATTGTGAAACTGTAAAAGAATAATCCTTGCACATGGATGCTTTGTAACACCCTAGAGACTGGCTTCAGGTATCCAGATGAGGGATGTCTAAAACAGTCCTGTGGCTACTGTCATCTGACACTTCCCTGTTACAGCCCAAAAACAAACTGAACCATGACAAACTGGGGTGCACTCAGGCTGCATGCTCTGAAACTCAACCATCCCCATGCAATGGAATCTCTTTTTTCACAGGATCACAAGACAGTCCAGGTTGGAAAACACCTCAGGAAAACTGCATCAAAAGCCTTGCCAAAGTTGGCATAAATGACATCTGCTGCTCTCCCTCTGTCTGCAAATAGTACTGTTTCATTATAGAAGGCAGTCATGTTGGTCAGACGTGATTTATCCCTGATAAATGTGGGCTGGCTGTTCCCAGTGCCCGCCTTCTTCCTCATGTGTTCAGAAATATTCCCCAAAGACTTACTCCCTGATTTACGCAGGGACCGAAGTCAGAATGACAGGGCTGTAGTTCTTCGAACTGTCCTTTTGGACTTTCTTGAAGATGGGCACAATAACTGTCTTTCTCCAGTTGTACGGGTTCTTACCCCATCCCCACGGCCTTGTATGATTTCCTTAGAGCTCTTGGGGTCACCTGGCTGTCCCAAGGACTTGGTCAGGTTCAGATCTCACAGTCAATCCCTGACTCCACCCTCTTCCACTGCTCATTGTTTTCCTCTCCTTGAATCATGTAAGCACAGACACATATGATGGCAAAAACTGAGGCAAAGAACACACTGTCTTGGCCTTATCTCTGTCCACTGTCACTAGTTCATCCTCCCCATTCAGCAGCAAAACCATCTTTTCCTTTTTCAGCTTTTTACTGTTCGTGTAAGTAGTAAAAACTCTTCCAGTTGCCCTTGTCTCCTTTGGCAGTCTCAAGAGCTTCAACATTCCCAACACCAACCCTAATGCCCAGGCAATGCTTCTGAATTTTCCTTTTGTGACCTGACCCTGCTTCCCACATGTCCCCATCTTTTGCATTGGAGATCCTGGCTTAGATGTGCTTATCTCATGTATTTGCTTATTTCTCTGAGTAACAGGAGGGACTTCTATTGCGCTTGGAGGCTGCTGACTTTAAGCTCTTGCAGTTTTCTTGTGCTGCTTTATCTTTTGGAGCTTTCTCCAGTCAGATCCCAGCTACTACTTCCCTCAAATATGAGAAGTCTTTTCCCCTGCAGTCCAAGGTCTATACTCTGCTGTTCTCTTTCCTCACTCTCTTCATGGTCTTGAACACCATAGTTTCATAATAACTATAGCCTAGGCTGCCACTGATTATCATGTTCCCAACCAGTTCTTCCTTGATAGTGAAGAGCAGAGCAAGCTGTGCACCACCCCTGCTTGGCCTGTACTGTACTTGTATCAAGAAGTTATCACTGACATCCTTCAGAAATCCCCTTGACTGCTTGCATTACTCTGTGTTGCCTTTTCAGCAGATATTAGGAGGTCCAAGTCCCCTGTGACAACCAGGATCTGTGATACAGAGGCTTCCCTGAGTTGCTTTAAGGCAACCCTTATCCACTCTGTTTGGGTGGTCTCTAAGGCACCCCCACCACAGCATCATTTTCATTGGCCTCTTCACTCAGCCTGTCCCACAAGCTCTCCAGGAGCTCTCATCCATCCCACAGAGAAGTCCCTCACATCCAAGCATCTCCTTCACATAGAGAGCAATGTTGTCTTTGCTGTCTGTTCCCCCTGGAGAACTTGTACCTATACATCAGAGTCTTTCAGTAGTGAGAGATGTCCCTTCACATCTCAGTTGTCCCAGCAACATTATTGTTTCATGACAACTTGTAGAGCTCCAGTTGCTCCTGCATGTTTTCCAGACTTCATGCATTTGCTGACTCTGGAGGTGAGTCCCTCCACCTTGTTTCACTGTTCCTGAGGTCTGGCCACACAACATCACTTCCTTTCCACTCTTGTCCACCATTTCTCTGTTTAAATTTGGGTCATAATCTCCATTACACAGTATTATTCCTAGTTTAAAGCCTTGCTCCTAACTCCTTGCTCTGCTCTGAATAGGCAGGGAAAGACTGCTCACCCATTTGGCTTCTGCACCCAAACAGCCCTTGTTCAATAAGTGCTCAAAGCTAGGGTTGTGGTTTTACATGATCTTGAGGTCTGAAAACCTTACCCTTGCTCTAACAGGGTAGCACAGCATAATCTCTCCACAGTGATCTTATAGGTGATCCCAAATGGGATATTTTACCTGCTGAACTGGATATACCACGTCATGATCACAGTTCAGTGTGATCTCTGATCCAGTTGAAAATCCTCAGAAATAAGTATGAGAAAAAGGAGGATGCTTAGACATCTTGTTCAACATTTGAAGAAGCAGCATGGTCAGTGCCAGGTTACATGAACAAACAAACCTTCTAAAGCATGTGGTTTGAGAAGGACACAAGTAATTTGATCTTGAAGAAGAAAGATCCATTGCTGGTCTGCAGAAAAGCCACTGTCACTGGTCTTCATGAATGTGGGAGCAAAGATGCTCTGAAAACATGACACACACTTTAAAAATCTACATTATATTGTTAGTGTCTTAATTTTTAAAAACAAACATGCATCCACATCTGCCTGGACCAAGATGAACACTCCCAGCCTTTGCTAGGACGAAACCACTAGCACTTAACACGCTGTACCCCCTACATTTCCCTGCCTTCTGACCACAGCTTTAACTACGGAACTGTAATAACATAGGAAATTCTCACAGCTGCTGTTTGAAGTGTCTTTGTTGAGGGATCAAAGGAAAGCTGGTCTAATATGACACCAAGAAAAGAACTATCTTCTGAGGTCTTCTATACTTGCAAAGAAGTACATGATTCTATGAAGAAATGTGGAATTCATATCCCAATTCTTGTTAGTTGATGTGACTCTCCTTTGACCTCAACTTACGTTTGCAATAAATGAAGCACCACTCAGCCTAAATAATCACAAGGAGGCAAGTGGAGCAAGACACTTACCTTTTTCTACCTCTCTGCAAAGTGACTCCCCACTTTCTTGGTATGTTCTCTGCATTCTCTGTCTGTCTGTAAAGCTGCTCAGAGCAGAGGATCTTTAACTCCACACATCCAGCTTCCTCACACAATGGACTTCCATTTCTATGTAGCCTGCCTACTCATCGCTGTGTTAATACACATTAAAAACAAGAAGCTGACTTCTTTTATGTCAGAGCAAGTGTCAAAGCTTGGCCTAGAAATTAGCAGTAGGCTGCGCAGCACCTTTGAGCATAAGGACCCAGCTGCTGCTTTACATTGTGGGGTGGTGGGTAGAGCTTTCCTTTCCACAGTGAGCCAGCTCCTTTCTGCATCAAGAATTGTGCCAGTTGGACAGGCTGGGTTACTACATTTGCCCTCTACTATTACTCAGATTTCTGGGGCTTGCATTCACACCAGTAACTAGCCACTCCTTGGCCAGCAGCGTGTCTCGTCCTGTCCTCCAGGGGGAACAAGGTATTTTCAAAGCCCATTTTTCAGCAGCATGCATATGTACAAAGCAAGGCACCACAGTCTTTCAGAAGCTGAATCCTGCCCTTCTGCAAACTCATCTGCAATGCCAAAGAAAGGAGAAGTCTGGGAACCAGAGCAAAGATGTTTGTGTTTCTGTTTAAAACATTAACCATCCATAGCAACAGAAACCAGCTCAGCCATTTAGATCGAAAGCATTAACATCCCATGACATCTACAAACACAACAGTTTGGCCAGAATCCAACACAATTTGACTGTATGAACAAGGCTTTTTTCACTACAGGGTCCTGGAGGTCCCTCCTGGCACTTAAAATCTCTTGGGTATAGCTCCTAAAAGACTTTCAGATCATGACTATACAGCCGTGTCCTAAACTTACCCTTCCTAGTATAGCTTAATCATGCCTCACAGGAAACGTGTCTGGCTGCACTTGTGATCTGACTTACTTTTAATTTCTGTCCTTAAAGATACTTCTATCAAGAGTCTATGTAAGTAGACAGCTGGAGTTTATTACTTGAGGAAAGGATATACAGAAGTGCAAAGAATTCCAGATGTGTTGCACACCTGAAATTACTGGTCTAAGTGCACTAATCACTGGCTAAAATCATAAAGTCTGTATGATACAGCTCAGGTATATGACAAAAATTATTCTTTCTGCTTCTAAAATCCTATGCAATTTTGCACAGATTTGTCTTGCACTATAAATGCCAGTAATTTCATTGGAATTCCATGCACCTTCCTGCCCCTACCACATATCACCATCGCTCCCTGTCTAGTGCATTATGTGAGAAGGGGTGCCCATGTCCGTGATTTCCTGGTTCAGTGACCAAACTCAAATTAAACAAACACTGTTATTTCAGTTACAGCTTTTCCACAAGCTCAGGTCCTGCCTCTTGAAACTAAAGGCTTACGTAATTTATCTGAGAACTGCATTTGAGGATTGTAGATGTCAACTGGAAGCGTTTTATTTTCTTTCTGTAAAGACAATGTGATCCAAGTAAATGGCATTGGATAATAAGATCTGGTTTTGGTGAAGATTTTATGACCATTTCTGAAGAAAGGATGAGTTCCTTCCTTAGGCAATAGACATAAGCCTGAATTCCTTTTTTTAAAGAGCACTGTGCTTCCCTGTTTACAGTCTCCGTATCTCTGACCTGTTTCATTAAACTGTATTTTCCATTTGAAAGCAACCTTGTAATTAAGGCTAGGAAATCATGCATTAAGAAGTCACTAAGGAACAAGTTCCCCTAAGACAAAACAAATTCCGAACTGTAACTCTTCCTCTTCATGACTAACGTTTGACTAGAGACTCCTTAGGGTGGTTGTGCTTATCCATCCAGTGGTACCTGATAAAGCAGTGACCAGAATCTCATTCATCTTGCACTACTGTAGGAACGTCTGCAAAAATCAATGTCTCAGTACAAGCTGCTAGTTTGGACTCAGCGACTTAAAAAAAATTCAGTTCCTAATGTAAAGTTTGGTTACTACTGAAACCAGCTAGTTTTTCAGAAATACAGAGCAATCCACAGCCCATGTTAAAGTCAGACATGGTCAAAAGCCATTGCTCTGGGAAATTGAGAGCAACACGGTTGTGAGCATAACCAGCATAGCTTCCTGAATTGTCTTTCTCCCTGACTGCAATATCATCTCCAGAGGGGGAAATCATTAGGGGCCACATGGCACTGAAAAGTTTAGAGCTGTCCCCACTTTTTCCTCTCCTTCTGTGATCCCTGCTGCTTCCAGCACCAGATAGAAAACATCATTAAGGCCCCAGCTCCAGTAACCAGCAGGTTCACTTCTCGTTCCACTCTGCAGTGATACACAGGCTGTGGTGTCATTCCTTCCCCCAACTTCACCCACCTTATACTTACCTCAGGTTTACTGTGCTGCAGTCCCACCGCTGTAAGAACAGGGTGATACCATGCAGAGACAGACCCTTAAAGGCTTACTTTGGAAACCCCACCCAGCTCTTTACTCTCATATTGGTCCAAACCTACTGCAGTCTTTAAGTTCACCCCCAGGTAGCATAAAAAATAGTCACACAGAGAAACTGCTAGGAGCACCTGCAGCAGAACGCTTTCAGCTTGAGATCAAAGCTGCAGTAAGCTCTGAGTTGGCTGCTGTTGCTCCACCCCAGCCAGCGCTCCGAGGAAGTATCACTTTCAAGGTACTTTGTCAAAGCAGAGAAGGCACGCTTCTGCCCAAAATCCAAATCTTGAAACGGAATGTTCAGACCTTTCCAGACAGTCAGATGGTTTGTTTCTTCCATAAACACCTTTTACAGCTGGAAATTCAAGGCGTCCCTTTAATCATTTCTTACTTTTTCCCATGCCCAAATAACTGCAAAGTGCTGCAAATCATTATTTCGTTCCAGCTCTGTCCAAAATAACACTATTGGTTTTGGATCAAGAATCTGTATTTTGCTCTAGAAGGAGTTTTATAGTAGAAAGTCTGGAACACCTGGAAGCTGGCACGTGCAGAGTGTGTTTGAAAGGGGAACAAGGGGCTCATGAATATGAGGAGCTGTCACTTCCTATGATTAACATCTACATGGTGTTTGACACCTTGGCTGGATCTATCAAATCTGCACAATAAAAATGAAGTTATCTTCACCTCCAGAAAACAATATTGCATTTCTCTTTTTCTTCTTTTGCTGAGCTCCTCTGCTTACTTCTTTAAAAAACACTGCTTAGGGGTCTACTATCATGACTTATTTTCAGCTGTGCCCCTCCTTGCCAGTCTTTATCATGCCCACATTATTTCAGTACAAATGGTTTGACGCCGTGAGTAAGTATGTTTGCAGCAGATGCTTCAGGTGTTTTCTTGCAGTTAGTTGTACAGCAAACAAAGCTGCAAACTACTAAGACAAGGAAGCAATGTGGTGCTTTGCCACGTCCAGGAGTTACAGATTGTTTTAAGTGATGAGCATTAGGCATTGTGGTTCTGACTAGAGAGAGAAAATGAGATTAATCTCCTGTTACATTTTCTATCATCTGCCAGTGTGTTCTCAGCTGCTGCCACTTCACTTTATCTTTCTTTTGATTTTGTGGAGTGCTTTTCCCACCTCCCTTTCATGGTCTGCCTAGTACCTTGTTGGTGCCAGAACCCTGCTCAGCCTCTTCTATGAAACAGAAATTCTCATTCACAGCAGCTCTTACAGTTTCATGCCTTGTGATCAATGATGCTTTTACTAAAGCCACGAGTCTTGAATGTTTTTCTTTACTTAAAAAAAAAAAAAAAAAAAAGAGAACAGTTTTACTTTTCAAACACCCAGTTCTATTCTTCAAAAGCATGTGGGAGAAGACTTTGAAAATGCTGCAAAAACACTGCTCCTGTGTCCTCTACAAGTACCATAACCAAAAGGTAGACACAGCGATTAATCCTAAAGTCTCTCACTTTTTAAAGACATTTTGTGTTTATGAGGGACCAACTGGACTGAGATGGTCTTTGCTTTATACTGTCAGTAAAAGCTAATGGATGGCACGAGGTGTCCTAGCTACATCAAATCTTGGCAATGGTGGAAATTTTTTACCTTTCTATGTCCTCTTGGGTCTTTGTTTGCTATCTGTGTACAACACTAAATCAATCAGCAAGGAAATCTTTCCTCCACCTTTTGGTTTCCCTGGTCTCTGAGAAACTCTGCCACCACCTGTGTAGACTGCAATAGTGTCTCTCCAGCACCAGCCCTGGTCCCTGCCACAGCAGAAAAGAAGAGGGTGGTTGAAAGCCCCTCCAGTCGTGTCTGAGGTTTTCTGCATCCTCCACAGGCTTCAGTTCATTGCCCTGGCCCATTTCCGCAAGGAGGAGCAGTGAATATCTCATTCTGTGCATGCTCTGAGACATTTCTCCCATTTTCTAAGAGCTCACCAGAAACGTAGCACTCAGAATGACTGAAATGACCTGACTTAGAACAGTTCTAAACTAGGTCATCATTTCACATGCAGAACCTGACATTTCTTACAAAGACGGAATACAAACAGGAACACCAATTGGAGTTACCCAACTTGATCACTATATGTCAGCATGACACTGTCCTCCTTCCCCCAGTATTTCATAGGAACAACAAGACTGTAACTGGTCACAATGGAGAAACTCTGCCTTTTCTATAATTAACTCTGTTGACAAATCTGGATAATATACTGCTTTCTCAGTCAGTGTTCAGTGATAAAATCGACAAGGCAAAACATCCATCTGGAATCATCTTGCTCCTCTCAGAGTTTCTGTTTCATTTACCCTGCTCCTAATCAGTCCATAAAGTTAATCCAGTTCCACAGAAACAGCAAATCTTCCAAAACATCTCTAGAATAATCCAAAGGTGCTCCTCTAACATCAGATAACAGTACAGAAGGTCCAAAAATGGTACTGGATGTGTCTCAAGTTATGAATTGCAAGTCATTGCCATCCTTTTGATATAGGTGACATTAAAGGATGCTTACAAGAAAAAAATAGCTATTGTCACTGATGTTTAAAAAAATACTTTCTAGCTTTCTGTGGTTGTATTAAATCTATACTTGCTATGACAACAGCACCTGGTCATCTTCTGACAGTGCTGAGACAGAAGCTGACAACTCCCAGATGTTAAAACAGCTGCCAGGTACTGTGTTACATAATACCTCCTTTGGCAAAGAAAAGGAAGAAAATCTATTGTAGAAGCACAAATACTTCATACTACATGAAAGAGACCAACCAAGCATCCGAAACAGATTTTGCATTCACACACAACTGCTGAAGAAAGCAGAAAACAGGTCTGAAAAACATACGAGAGCACGTAGCGGTGAACTGTGCAGACCTCAGTATCCCTGAGGAATGTCACTGCGTCAGTCAGGGATACTGAGGGCTTCCAATCCAAACACATATCTTCTGCTCCCATTTCCTGGCCTGTGGCAGCTGTCCAGGGCAGAGTGCAAATAAGCCAGTTCCCCTCTGGAAGGGGTCATGTTGCTTCCAAGCTGTGCCCCAGAGCTGCTGACATACAGCAGCCAGGCCCCTGCTCTTCCAATTGCACTCCGTTTTGGGATTGCTCTTCCTGACACTGCCTGTGGTGAAGTAATTTGTTAAAGCCTCCAAGCTGACCCATGCATACCAGGGACCACGTAGTAACCAGGAGTTCTTGAGCAAGATACAGAGAGATGCTTAATGAGAGCTGCTGAGCATTTTCCTTCTGCAATGTAAGTGAAAGGGGCTGAGCTTCTTTGTAAAATCAGATTTGCATTTACTCCTGGCAACGGACACAAGTAGGGGTAGGACTCTGTGGGAGTCCTGTTTGCATAAGTGCTGTAGGCTTTAGGATAGACCCTAAAATACTGGCAAAACCAGTCTGGTGGCTGGGCTGTGACTGCCACCTGGGAGACCCAAACTCTGTTCTTACTCCACTGCAGGATGTGGCATGGGAGACAAGCAGGAGAGCTTGCTATTTCTGTGCTCAGCAGCATCAGGTTTAGATTGGATATTAGGAAAAACTTCTTCACTGAAAAGGTGGTCAAACATTGGAATGGGCTGCCCAGGGATGTGGTGTAATTGCCATCCCTACATCCCTGTTCAAAAAAATGTGTAGATATGGTTAGAGGTATGGTTTAGTGATGAACTTGGCAATCCTAGGTTGACAGTTAGACTTGATGATCTTAAAGGTCTTTTCCAACCTAATTGATTCTTGATCAGTGGAGGCCCAGGAACAGAGCTCTCTAATTTAAGGCTGTGTGGACCTTGGGAAGGGTGAGTAAAGACTGCAGTCCCATGGCTTCAAGTGTCACCCTTTCAAGAATAGCAAGGAAAGCTTGATCCTATCAGCAGCTAGGCTCCTCTTTTCACAGGGTTCCTGAAGAAGGTCAAGTCATGGTCATATCAGAGCAGGTGCTAGAGGTAAAAAGGGACAGCATCCTTTGCAGCTTTCACCAGATGATGGGTTTGATCTGGCTGGTGTGAGGTCTGAAGACTGCCAGTAGCAGAGATGCAAGCCAGCAGACTGGAGGACTATTAAGCCATGCTTTTAGGGAGGTGCGTGGGAGACAGCACAGAAATCTTCCCCACCAGTTCTCCTGGCTATTGCAGTAGGACCATGTTTTTCTGCTACTGGGAAAGACAGGATGTAGGATTATGTCCTGGAAGGAAAGATCAGAAAATACTGAGTGGGTATGGGTATTGTTTCAGAGCCAGGACCATTTTGCCTCATGAACGTACCTACTCAGTTTTGGGGCCTTTCCTTCCCTTACAAGTGAATCGTGACTGAACCCCAGCCCAGCTAGTTCTTGGCCATCCCTGCCTGTGGCTCAGCCCCACTGCAGTGTCTGGATTGTGGCTCTGCCCCAGTGCAAGGTCTGGGTTGTAGGCAGAGTCATGTTCCCAATCAGAGACCTGCGGGCAGAAGATCTAGCAATTCCTTTGTGAACAATGGCTATTATACCTACCTTGTCTTGCCACAGGAAAGGAGGCGATAGCCTTTATCAAATCTCCAACCAGAGATGTGAAGGCTAATGTGACAGATGTGCCAGCTGTTGCTACTTCCTTCCTCTCCTTTCTGTCCTGGTTCCTTGGGGCTGGCAAAATTCAGCCCTAGAGCAGGTCCGGGCTGCACCAGGGCTTTGAGACTTTCTTACCCTGAAATGAATACAGCACCTGCACCTGCCTGGGCTGTGTACATCTACCTGCCAGTTCTCATTTCACAGATATCTTGTGACATTTGACTACCTGACACTGACAATAGGGCTAGCATACCATGCCCTATTTCCTCTATCATTACTTTCCAACTGAAAACTTCACTGTATCTTAAACAGAAACCCCCTCATCCCTAAATGCAGGTGATGCACACCCAGCCATCTTCCTTGCCTGTCACCAAGTGAAAACATGAACCACATTTCTTTATGGGTCCACAGGTCCACTACCGTTCCTGATCTGTTCCTGAGAGAACTGTTTTCCCTGTTTACTAGCAGGTCTCCATGGTCATTTCCTGACCTTTGTTCCTGGGTTTAAAGCATAAAAAACTGGGAGTGTGAATTCCCCTGCTAATCATTTGCTGGGATCTTGAGCCAGATAATACCAAGTTGTTTCCAAGTTCAACTGGGAGACTAAAATTCCAAGGATCTGTAAAAAATCCTAGCTAAAGCCATTTTAAATGGACCACTTCAGGCCTTTGAAGTCTGGTAGCATCAAAATGCATAGAATTTATGTAAGTTATTTAGTTACTTATGGCAATAATTAAATCAGTGATGTCAACACTGCTGTGTTTCTGTTACATGGGGCATACATGAATCAGATCACCCGGCTTCCCTGAAACCTGAGTTCCTGGTTCGCTCTGCTTCTGCCTGGCTTTTGGCTCTCTTCTCTCATGAGTAAGTGCAACAGAGGCCTTTCAAGTCACCTCACCCTCAGGACTCTTCTTTTAATCCAGCTGCATAGTTCATTTTGCCACAGAAAGCCATGCCCACCCCTTGAAGCAATCGCAGCATTGGTTTCAGGGAGGCCTGAGAACCTCATTATTATGAACAAGCTTTTTGCCGCTGAGGCAGTGGGAATTGGTATTAACAAACGGAGCCGGAACAAAACTTGCCTTGGAGCTTGCATTGTATTTTTGACTTAGCCTGCAAAATGCAGGAGGGAAGGCTGGGGATAGGAGGAGGCTGCAGCCTGGGGCAGTGTCACCTGCTCCCCCACACCACCCCATTGTATCAGCCAACAGCTCTGCTCCCTGATATTTTGCCACAGCAGCCTTCAAATGTCATTAACCGTGTGGATAATTCTGCTTTACACTCCAGTGCATCAACTACACTCCTGCCATGAGGAGGCTGTACTGCCACTTAGGAGATACCATTTCAAGTCTCAGTTCTGGCTTTGAAGATCTTGATTGCTTTCCTACATGGCAGGCTTAAATTTAGCACTCAGCAAGGATGTAGTGTGCTTTCATAGGAGTGAAAAGAAGTGCTCTTGAGGGCCAAGGAGGGTGCTGAAAAACATGCTTAACCCTTTGTGAGTAGTGGAGAGGTGAGGGAGGGGATCTGGTGACACTTTCAGGGGGGGTCCAGTGACACCATGAAGACAGCATTTCCCTCCGGCACATCTGCTGGTACAGTAGGGCAGCCCAGGACTGGGGATGCTAGTGTTCAGTGAGTCTGGTTAGCTCATGTCTTTGCCATCCTGGCACCAGGCAGGGAGCTGATCCTTCGCAGTGGGGCCTACATTCCTTTCTGGGAACAAAAGCAAAGCAGGTTATGCCTTTCACTGGTTCTAGCCCTTCCCGCACTGGAGAAGAGGGAGCTGAGCAGATACACAGAAAACCTCAAAGGCCTCAAGTGCTCCAGAGCAGAAAAGAGAATGTTTGGATGTGATGTAGTCCTTCTCAAATGCAGATCTCAAGGCAAGGCCAAGGAATATTATTTGCCTGTTTGTTTTTTTCTTCTTCTAACTAAGTCCTGCTTTTACTTGCAGCTCAGTATTTCGCTAGCATCATGGTCATCGTTGGTCTGTCAGTGGTGGTAACAGTGCTGGTTCTGCAGTTTCACCATCATGACCCGCAAGCTGGAAAGATGCCCAAATGGGTAAGCAGCTTTGGTGGTAAATATTCAACAGCCTACTGAAAGAAAAAAATAATCCAAAAGCTGTAGTAAGCTATTTGTAGGTGAGGGACAGAAGTTGCTCTCCATTAATCTGAAGAGTCAGCTATGCACAGCACGTTTGATACTCACATATGCTATTGGAGGGAAAGAACAAACATGCTACATTTGGTTGTCCATTAAAAACCGTATCTGTTACTTGGGTTTGGGGTGTTATTGGAGTAGTTTAGTCATGGCGGAGCAATCCTGCCCAGCACTCCCTTTGCAAGTGCTACTCCTGTGGGCATCACCTTTGATTTCTTTTCCTGCAGACACCAGTACTGATAAAATCTGACATTTCAGACCCCTAAACAAACACTGGTCTCTGCTGGGCAGATTTTCTGCCTTGTTCCCTTACAGAGGTTCTCATTGCAGTTTGTGACAGAGCTATAATCTCCCAAAACAAAGACAGGAAGGGAACCCAATCTACTTCTGTCTTGCAACTATGAGCTGGCTCCCTGAGTTGCTGGAACGTCAGGAACCCTAATACTTTAGTGTAGTAGGGGTGTTGCCTGCTGAACCCAGCTATGCTTGTCACAGCTTTGAGCTCACTGCTACTGCACCACCAGCAGAAACAGAAAGGCAATGCTATTGGGCTCAGCGTGACTGTACTAAGGAGACTCCTGGAGTTCCCTGGCTTGGAATTCTGCCTTCTGCTAAAGCCACATCCACTTGCCTGTGAGGAAAACCAATCATGTCTACTGCCATCTGATCAGTTCTCAGTGCATTAGCATGTGGACCCTCTTTTCTCTGCAGCAGCAGACTGTTAGCCCAGTGAGGTCTAGCACCAACACCAGCTGGCTTTCAGGAGGAATATGTTTTCAAGCTAAGAGAAAACAATGTTGTCTTTTCCTCTCCTTTTCCTAAGATCAGATTTTAGAATAAGCAAGGTATGTTTTGTATTTGCAAAAAGAAAAGGAATGAAAGCAGAAGCAGATACAAATAGTTACAGTCAAGTATCTACCTACTCTAGTTTCACAGAAGTCTGATTGTACAGCACCCTCTGGTATCTCATTCACCACATTTGTCATGATAGACAATTATCCTGACATGATATTGAATATCACATGGTTACCAATGTCAGCCTGAGTACAGAGCAGCTTTCTAATTTAACATCTCTACAAATAAACTGCAGCATAAATGCAAATAAAAAAAAAATCCAGTAGCAATTAAGCATACTAACAATTATTTATAAAGTTCTGTATCATTTAAAATCATCTTACTTTTAAGGCAACAGAACACATGAGTTCTGAATGAATGTGCATGTAAGCAAGACCTGAGGCCACAGATCTGGGTAAATATGCTTCTCATGTCTACATGGACAGGGTATGCA
Source organism: Falco naumanni (assembly GCF_017639655.2). Classification (NCBI taxonomy): domain Eukaryota; kingdom Metazoa; phylum Chordata; class Aves; order Falconiformes; family Falconidae; genus Falco; species Falco naumanni. Next base: position 31,381,107 of record NC_054080.1, read on the forward strand.
GCAGCATAACAGCCCCCATGGACAATTTTATCATTTTTTCTGCTTTTCAAGGAGCCTAGACACAATGGCTCACATTAAATCTGCTCACAGGCCCTGCAAGTCAGCTTTTGCTCTGACCGTCTCTCGCTCTCTTGGCTGGAAAAACAGCATGCAATGAATTGCACTGTTGAGGAACCTTGTTCAATGGCCTGGCAGCTGAATAGGCATACATTAAAAAAATTCCACCAGGAAGCAAAAAACTGTGGAAGCACAGATGATAGGCTGTGAAAGCTGTAGACAAGGCAAACTGACAGGGCTGAGAGATGTCAAGAGAAAAAGGGTGAATGCCAAATGTGTAGAGAAGAGACTGACCCCACAAAAGCAGGCATTAGTTCTCTGCAAGGACAAGGCTCAGTCATTAGGATTCATGGCAAAGTCTCCATTTTTATTTCTTTTTCTTGTCTACCTATGACAGGCATTTCTTACAGAGACAACCTGAAAGTTTTTTGCACAATGAAACCCAGGAATCTAAGATGGCCATCTGCAGAAATAAAGACATGGCTTACCTGGAATTTGTTCTCTGCAGTTCCAGTCCCAGCAGATACTCCCTACGTCTGTCTACTTACTCCCCACACCCTCCTCATCCTGGCAGAGCCAGACATCAGTTAATTGCAAAGCTCTAACCCTGATTAATTGGATATCGTTAGAGGATTGTTCTCACCTCCTGCTTAAATGGATTTAGTTGCAGGAGATTGTTGTAGGGGAAGGTATTGGCTTGTGGGGGAGCAGCTCCAGACCTAGATTTGACTGATCGTGTTGCCTAAATACCTGCTTCCTAAGCTATTTACAGTTGAGCAGCTTCTTTTCCCTCCCTGCCTCTCGAGGGATCTGTCCTTGGCTTTTGAACCAGAAAAGGGAGATGTGTATGTTAGTATTTAGCCTCTTTGTAGGTGCTTACTTCTCCCCTTTACTGCTCAGAATTGTGCCTTCCTTTCTATTAATCTTTGATGACTTACTAAAGCCAACTTTTTCCAAGAGAGGAGTTTAAGTACAAGGTGTTCAGTCAGGGCAATTGTTGGCTACTCAGCTGCGAAGTGAGAATGCTGGTTACTCGACACATTTCATAATGTGTGCTGAGCTAGCTTGGAAAAGAGTGCTACAGGGCATGCAGCTGAGGATCACTGGTACCTCTGCTGACAACTAAGACTGTTGTATAGGTGAGAGACATGGAGAGACCAAACACAGAGAGGAGAAAGGGTTTTGCAGGAAAAGGCAAGAGCACTCTGTCTCCTTGCTGTTCCTAGGCCAGGTTTGTTAGGTTTCAGGCTTTTCTTTTGATATGCTTTAAACCTGGGCATGCACAGATTTGCTTGGGTGCTGGTGCCCCTCAGCAGGAGAGCTTTAGTTGGGAGACTCTCCCCTCTGGACTAGGCCAGGCAGGTGGCTGTGATGGGATCTAGAAATACAGCTGCATTGTGGTTAGGGGAGGAACTTCATGGAGAGGGCCACAGCAAGTTTAGGCTGTTGGCCTCTGAGGACAGCTGTATCTGTGTCCTTCCTTCATAGAAAACTGTATATGATGGAGGTGAGAACATAGATTCATGCCATTGTGCCCAGGCTCTTATCCCACAGTCCTTATACAGCAGCTGTCTCCTAAATTAATTGGTGTGACAAGAACAGGTTGATGCCTCTGTGTCTGTGTTTTCAAGGAAATACGGCATTTGGAAGTACAAGCAAATTAAAAAGCTGTGTTGCTGACTTCTGCGTATTTATTTTTCAATGGGAAATGGGTTTGGCTCTGTTTATAAATGTAACTCCCCTAAGAAGTAAACACTTTGTCTTGTAAGAAGAAGTAGCATTGCTATAGAATAGGACTTTTTCACCTCATTATCTCCTTCTAAGGAGCTAAGGCAGACATACTAACATTTTCTAATAAGAAAGTTTGTCTGGCTTAGTATTTTGGAATTTCACAGTACTGGAGAATTAATTTATCTCTTTCCTTTGCCACTGACACTGTGGAAATATTGCTAGCAATTAAGATCTTTATTTTGTTCCATGATGTTCCATTTTGTGTCCATAAGAAGTCAGACAACATTGTAATTAAGTAAGTTCAATTAAATGCAAGATTGATTTTTATTTAGGCTGCTACATTATAATTTTCTATTTGTCTGTGGTGACCATGGAGGAAATAATGAAATATTTAAAGACCCCAGTGGAAGCAGAATAATATGAATCACAGGAAAACAGTCTTTCAGGATGAACAATAAAAGATTCATTAGTGGGAGAAAAGCAGAAAGGCTCACAGAAAATGGCATGGGGTTGTGACCCAGAAGAATTCATGCTGCAGAATTTAACAATTGTGTAACCATCTTCCGCTGGTCATTGTTGCTGGCTTTTACTATTATAATTCCCAATTGTGGTAATTAATGCCTCTCTTCTCTGAAATTATGCTTGTCATTACAGCAGCAACCCAAAGTGCTAGCTGTAATTTTCCCATCCCTGCATCTGTACTGTAAAAATACAGGAGAGAACTCATCCTTCCTCTGAAACAATTTTCGAGGCAAAGTGGGGTCCTGAGTCAAGCCTGACTGTGGCAGGATCACATAGGGAGTCCTGGGCCAAGGCTCAGAAGTGAAACCACAGGTCACATCTGTTCTCTCCCGGACATCAGATTATTTGACTTGCAAGCAGAATGATAAAATCATTAAGGACCCCACCTCTCTTCTGGAAGGAACTCTGAGAAGCACGTTGCAAATTTCCATTTTGTATACATAATACCTGAAGGACCTTATAATTACAAGATTTTACTGTTAGTTTGCTGCCCTTTAGACAAGATGTTACTGATTTTGCAGCCTTTTTACTGCCTTTCACAGCAAACAATGTTAGCAATAGGAGTCATAGCAGGCTTGGATTTCAGACAAGACATCTGAAGATCAATTCACCGGGAAGAAATGCTGGATGCAGTCTCTGGAATTAGCTCATTTGCTGATCTTGACAAGAAACATAAGGGGCACAATCTGCCATGTGCAGGTTAGAGCACTTTCATGATGTACCAGAGCAGTTGTACACCAGAGCACAGAGAAATGACAGCAGTCAATAGTAGCCTTTAGATTTGGAACTGCCCAATTTAATTTTTCACCATAATAATTCCATTTAATATATTCTATATAATAATTTACTATTCTTCTTTTGAAAAAAGGCCTGCTGTATTATGTGGCTGAACTCTTCAAAAAGTATTAAAATGGCTTTCAAATTAGAAAATAACCAGCAACGAAGGCTATTTAATTAGACTTAAACAACAGAAATGCAGATGGGGAATGCGCTAAAACCAGCTCTTTGTTGTATAGGTTTTTTGTCATCAGAATCTAAACATTGCCCCCCCAAATATTTGAGTTTATCTCTTTCCATACTATCTGAGATATAGTTGAAAACAACGCAGCAAATTTTGTGCCCTTTGTTCAATTGCAGAGATCTGGGTTTGTTTGCTAAAGATATGACTTCAAGAATAATTTTGTAAGATTTTACAATGCTTTTGCTTTTGCTTTCTAAGCTAAGTGGGCATTGAACACCTGTGTTCAAGACATATCCAAAAAAGGTCATCCTTGGAAACAAGCCAGATGGAAAAAAAAAAAAAAAAAAAAAAGGAAAAAAATTGAAAGACATAGCTGGTGAACACAGAAAGCAGTCAGTATTTCTAAAGAACCGTATAGAATAACTGTAATAGTCACACAAGTTTTCAAAAACTTTTTGAATGCAGTAAAGTTCCCTTTTTTCTATCATGATCATTTTCTTTCAGGTTCGTGTCATCCTGCTGAATTGGTGTGCTTGGTTCTTACGAATGAAAAAACCTGGGGAAAACATAAAGCCCCTTTCCTGCAAATATAGCTATCCCAAGCACCACCTGAGCATAAACAGCATGGAGATGAGTGTCCTGCCTGGGCACCAGTCCAGCAATGGCAACACGATCTATAGCTACCATGCGATGGATCATCCATGCTGCCCTCAGAAGAATGACCTGGGTAGCAAGAGCGGAAAGATTACTTGCCCTTTACCGGAAGATACTGAGCTTGTTCAAAAGACAGCTTTAATGGATACTGTTCCGGTTATTGTGAAGATCCTGGAGGAAGTTCAGTTCATAGCAATGCGCTTCAGGAAACAAGATGAGGGTGAAGAGGTCTGCAGTGAGTGGAAGTTTGCAGCTGCTGTCATAGACAGATTATGCCTGGTTGCGTTTACCCTTTTTGCCATCATTTGCACATTTACAATACTCATGTCTGCTCCAAATTTTATAGAAGCTGTTTCAAAGGATTTTGCATAAGGTTTTCAAAATGAGCATGATAATTTAAAAGTGAGTATTGCCAGTAATTTTGCTAGATAATTTAACTCAAATAGAGAAGTGTACTTATATGTGCTAACATACACAGAAGGGGATGAAAATAATTTCAGGACGTAATTATTCCTGATGTTAGTGATTGTAGTTACTGAATAGTAAATATATTGAGCTCTGTTACTTACTTCATAGACTAGTTCCACATGTAATTATGTCATGATCTGTGACAAGTGATAGACAAGAATTCAGATCTACAATATATTTATTACGTTAACACTAGTATTGTTACTATGAATTTGTGAATGTTTAGATATTGTTAATAATTTAAATGATCACTGATTACTATAAGCTTTACAGAATTCTGTTTTCAGTATATTTGTTTTCTCATTTTTATTTAGTGTGGCTGTGACATTCACTTCTCAGATTTGATGGACATATATTCACAGTCCTATGATTCTGTGTATTGTATTGACAAAAATAAACTATCATGATGTTAACTCTTACTAGTATGGTGACTGGAGTGTTTTCTCAGTAAATATATTAAAAGAATGAATTTTCCCCAGACTATTACTTCTTTTTTAATTTTTTTAATTAGAAAATGTTGGTTGTGAGGTTGGGGAGAAATTCATTCTCCATGCTGACAGTCATATAGATCATTAACAGTGCCTTCTTAGCTCTCCTGCTGCTTAACTGTTGCTGTCATCTTGAAACTCTACTTAATTTGAAATATCTCTGATCTCTTGGGACATGGTTGCCAACTTAATACTGTGTGTACTACTCTGTATAATCAGGGAAACAATTTCGGGTCTGCATAATCTGTAGGAAATTTGCACTGATTTCACTGGGCTCAGATTTCATATGTAGTCTACACCACCAAAGTAGTAGTTTTTGAAAATCTTGCGAGTACAGTCCCCTTTCCAACTTAGGCACTGTGGCTTTGTTAAAAGAAGTGTGTAATAGACGAATGTAATTTTGCTAAATTTCAATGTAGCAATGTTAACTATTAATTTGCTGTCCATACATGCTCTAACATACTATCTATATATTAGTGAAAAATAATCCAATTATACCACTTCCCTGGAAGATAATGGGGAAGAAAGCATTATTCTCAATAGCAGATTCGTTCCAGTCACTACTGTGTGTAGGAATGACATCTCTGTTGGAGTGATTTGCTTTGCCTACTGGTCACAACAGAGCTACAAAAGGATGTGGGCTGCTGTAGACACCTTTCCTCTCTGGGATAACACAGCACTTCTCTAAGTGTTCACTGAAAGGGAACAACAACCTATTACCCTCTCTGCTTGACTTTCAACATCCCATTCTTACAGTGTTAGTGTACCAAAATCAACATTTCCCACTTCTTTGAGATGGGACCCTTCCCACCATCACTGTTGGAGAGAAACAAGCATATCACAGCTCTATTACTTGACGGAAAGTGTTTCCATCTAAAAGGTGATGGTGAAACTGGTAGTTCTACAGACTGACGGAATATGCAACAATTTCTTTTAGGATAAGGTGCTTCAACTTTTCCAGTACTGTGCTTCATTAGGTGGTGATGGCTCCCTTTAAACAGATTATTTTATTGCATTTTATTACATTCACTGTAATGTGTGTTAGCTCTGTAGCTATAAGATTAGACCATCACACCAATGGATTTATGATACTGCTTGGAGTTATGTTCAACAAAACACTTAGAAGCTGTTGGAGGTCCTGACTACAGTGGCCTGTTTTGTATTTCACTTAGCTTTTGTGCTTCTTGCAGTTACTTCAGTTCTGGGTGCAGCTCAAAAGGGTAACTGGTTTATAGTAAAAGCCTCTACTGAAAATTCTGTACATATTTCTGAGAGATACTGTTTTCCTTCGCAGAAGCATTAGTGCTCTAAGTGGCTTTTGCTGTGCCTGCAGGAGAAAACTCCCATGATCTCTACTTCTTTCTCCTGCTCATTTTGCTGCTTCTACTTTAAAAATTGCCTTGCTGAGGTACAGCATGCAATGCCAGAGGGCTTTGTCTAATAGAAAAATCTAACTGAACAGCAGAACTGGTCTGGGGGTTTGGGTTAGTGATACTAGGCCCTGCTCTTGGACAGCAGCTGAAATGCTCATTGTATTTTATTGCTTTAGTTATGGGGACAACCAATAGATAAAAAAAAGTTTAAATACCCAGTTATTTTTGTAGCTTGTGAGGCAGGGTGCTGAATGAACTTCAGAACACTTTTTCAAGGACAACTAATATTTTTGCTTGAAAATCTTCATTTTTGAAATTAATGTCCAGTGACAGGGTGGAAAAAGGTAAAAGCTAATGTTAAAGCACACAGTCACAATAACTTAGTATCCTAATGCAAAGCATGTATCCTTACATGTAACACAGAGTTGTTGTATAAGAGTATTTTTAACTGGTTGCATATATCTTAAGATCAAAAGGAGGATGGAAGCTACAGCAGAATATTATTTCAATCACTTTTTTATTTTATAACAGCCAGTGGAAATAAACCCCCTCCATTTATAGATTATTACCTTATACTGTTAGACTACCAGGTCAAGGTTGTCTCTTATAAAGATGTCCTAAAACTCAAATTGTGTTAGTGGTATGTAGTTTACAAATCTTTACACTGAAACTACTGGCTGCTTACTTTTTCAGATGACAAAGTAAGGCAGATCCTTTTGATATCCAGTTGCCACTTGATCTTTTGGAAGGTAATAACATTGTTACCACAAAATCTGTAGAATGACATAGTGTAAAATGGCACAGTCAAATGGTTACTGTACATGCAGAACACTGCAGAATAAAGTGTGAATGCATTTTTCAAAGAATTACACAAAGATTGATACATCATCTATATATTTTAATTCACAGCTCTTCATGGCATTACTAGTTAGTGTTTCAGAGTATCTGTAAAGGTATTACAGAATTCTAAAAGAAGGAAAAATTCCTAAATCAGTTACAGAGGATAAATGGCAACAAGAAAGCAACACTTAATGTCCTTCACAAAATTCAGTTACTTAAACATGCATGAAGAGTCACTGTTGTACCTTCCATGGGTAATGCAGGAACATGGTAGTAAAGGTCCTTGTCCACTTGCTCTTGCTGAGGAGTACCTTATTTCCCAGAAGGCACAGTAGATTTCTGATCTGGAGATATTTGGCATAAGAAGATGAGAGTCTGCCCTTATTTATTGATCAAACATGAAGAACTGTTGATACCATTAAACGTAACTTTAACTTTGACCCATGGGTTACCATTTCTTTTTGAAGCATCTTAACTATCTTGATTCAAATATCTAGATATACCTGAAAATATGTGTTTTCCATTCCAGTTAGAACATTTTAGTCACCCTTGAAAGTTTGCTATTTTATCTGCCACCGTAAGAAGTACAGCTGTGTAACTTCCGAGAGTGAATATCAAGTGTGTATTTATTACAGTAAAGCTACACAGTTCTTTCATTCAACAGCGTTTTAGTAGTGGCTATAATAAAGAAGTAGAGGATCATGAGCTAAAACCATTTTCTTCCTCTAAATTATCATGTGCCCTGGGTAAGCAAATGGTATAAAATCAGAAAAATGTTAATGAAGAACAGGACTAATCTGGGATTTTAGACAATAAAAGTGTAAAATACTGTGAAATCCCCACAGAAATAAAGAGGTGAAACCAGCTTAAATCCCTTTCTTTTTGTGAGGCTCCTCTTGGCAGAACTTGGAAGAAAAATTTGAAACTCTATAAAACACTTGGTGAGATTATATCTGGGTTAAGAGGCTGGGCTAAAGCGGTGATCATTTGGCTGGCAGACTTCCTTTTCCCAGAATTATATATCCAGTTTGGAATTACAAGCAAAACAAGGGTTTCTTAGTCTTTTTTTTTTCTTTTTTTTCTTTTTATTTTTTTCTTTTGATGACATGCAGACTAAGGGAGAAAGGACACAAAACATATGAAACTCAAGATTTCAGTTTAATAAGAAAGAATATGCTCAGAAAACTGGCTCCCTTCCTTTCTTGCTGAATGAACTGGAGGCTGCTAGGGATTTACTTACACAGATTTTGCACAGACAAGAGCAGAAGTGTCTCTTTGACACTATTTGATACCACAGCTGTAAAAGCTAGACTCCATCACAACTGTTTTCTGTCACCAGATAATGGTCTTCAGATTTCTAATCTCAGTTCCTTCTCAAGTCTGTTGAATCATAGAAACCACACCATCTTTCTCCTGTCCCAGTATGGGAGGAAGAGCAACTGAGTCTTAAGTGTTTTGAACAGACGCTTAACCTTAAACATCCAATAACAGAGATTTCAGATTCCCTAATGTATCGTTGACATATTTTATCACTGCTTGTTAATCTCTAGCATATAAATGAATCTACTAGACTCAACCACTTAAAAAAACACCTTTCATATGAGAAGGCAAAATTTCAGGATCATTAGCTAACTCGGTATCTTTATTCTTTATGGTGATAATCGCGGTCATTTTCAGCAGTCGTAATGATCAGAAGTCCTAATGATCATCTGTTATGACACAGTTATCTTAATACTGGCAAGCTCTTGATCATGTCACAGATAAAATTTTGGAAGAAAAAACTTCCTAGTACTTCAATACATAGCCAATTCCTTTTGTGAACAGAAACCTCGGAGTTGCTACACAGGCTATCAGCATCTTGTCCCTGTAGATTTTCAGTTAATATAAGAAATCGGTGAAGACCTTCCCAAGTAAAATGTAGTTTTGACACAGACCAGACAGACTTGTCTGATTAAAGGAAAAGAATTGACAAGACAAGTGTGTTCAAACAAAAATAAATGTCAATACATTTAGAATGTAGGAAAAGGACAGAATACTAGCAAAAAACGTGCAGTCGTTCTGATGATAAACTCTAAAAAGAGCTATTATTGCAGCAAAGAGAACTGAAAAAGATTAGCATTTTCAGGGGCATGCTTATCTCATACAAGCATTATATTTTCCTGGGTTTTTAAATCCATTTATCAGAGAAAGGGAGATTTAAATTTCAGACTAAGGACAGGAATATGGCAGTGTGGCTTTAGGAGTATCTATTTTCTTATATAGAAAGTTATTTTTATTGAAATAATTTGATGGTTATACAACATCCAGAAAGGGAATGTATACACAACACAGTACAGTGAGATGTCCACTGAGTTCTAAGGAAAATAAATTTTAAGATCATATTTGTGACGTTCTTGACATGACATTGCACTCCAGAATTTTCAAGCACAATCACTATTTGTACTCAGTGATAGAACATATTTAATAAGGGGAAGGTATGGTTAGGAATCCAAATACCCTTTGACTGTCTACAACCGTCAGAGTTACAGCTGTATATTCAGCTATTTTTTCAAGAACTGTATCTTTTTTAACTTTTAAAAAAACGACCAACAACATTTTTTTCATCACAAATTTCATGTCAAAAAAAGGCATGAAAAGGCCCTTTTTTCTAATTAAAAAAAAGCATGAAAAGCAAAAGAAAAAAAAAAGAAAAGGTGATCTTGTAATGTTTTGTGAAACTTTTTTGGGAAAAAAAATTAGATTGAGGGTATTTCAGGTACAGCATTCTGAAATCTATGAGGTACAGATTGTAGTGCACACTGATGTAACCTTAACTCTGCCTCCATGCAGCAAGGCCTGAAAGCAACTTTAACACTACTCCCATCCTTTTGTATTCTACCTGTCCTAACGCTCAAACCTGAATGCTGTACTAATGCACTCATACTTAGAAAAGCACTTCCTATAACATGATGCAGTAAATTCTGAATTTCACTTATATCTCACCTTGTTGCTGACAAGACTTATGTGCAGCTCCCAGTACAGCTCACACAGGAGATGTCTTTAATGGAGAGGATGGGGGTTTCACATAGACTTTTGCCTTTTATCACATGCTTGGTGCTTGAAAAGATTCATGCCCTCACAGATCACTTTGTATCCCATTAGTTCTGTTAAGCTATTGGGATCAATTTCTTCACTATTTAATGTAGCTATACCACCAGCGTATGTAGTTAGTATACTTACAAATAATCCTTGTTAACTATCACCAACTCTAAAGCAGCACTGATAAGGTTTAACGTATCTTAATAGTGTGCTTCTTTGATTTTACCCCTTTCCGTTTCATTAAAACCAGTACTACGAGAAAAGCATACAGCCCCAGTCCTTTCACCAAGTTTGGATGATTTGCTTAGACTAGATCATTTCAGGGAAAACAGATCTTGAAACCAAATGATCTGCATCCTTCCCAGTGCTTCTGAAAAGCCTAACGAGTAGTCAGCTGATCCGAAGTGGACACTCCCAGCATCTTGGGCTCCTCAGAGCAGTGTACAGCAGTGACTTCTGTCACAATGCCCAGAGATGTAACACCAGTGAAACAGCTAACCTGTTTTGAGAGAGAGTTCTAGTATCTTTATTTCTACATAATAAAGACATTTCCTTTGGAAACACAGCATGGTTTTCATTCAGCATCCTAGGAAAGGTTTGGATTTGATCTTCTGTGCATTCAAAAAGTTCATTTTACGGCTGAAATAACTAAATATTTTGAACAGAAAAATGGAATTTCAAAGAAATGTTTACCTGTCATTGACAGTGTGCCTGCTGTGGCCCCAGTTATAGAACACTGAATGGTATAGCTGTGGACTGGCTTCATAGTTCCTCTGTAGTTCCGAATGGATCCCTGGTATGCCTAGGCAAGGCATCTCCTGTAACCATTTCTTCATCATTCCAAGGACTTGCAGTCAAAATCATCCCATTAACCAATACATCATCTTCAGGACATGACCACTGACACAAATATCAAAAAGTAAAAACAATCAGTACAATGTCACAGACCAAAACAAAACAAAACAAAACAAAACAAAAAAATCCACTCAGCATAAAATACTGAAGTTCATGAAGGAAGGGAAGAGGTCAAAACCACAGAAAACCTAAAAATAGATTAAATAGATTTACCAACATTATGCTAAATTTAATTTTCATTTGAAATTATTCTGATTAAAAACTTCCATCAGTTTTTATGAGCTCTAAAGAAGACATATGATCTGGAACTAAGAATTAATTTTTAATTGATTAGCACTGTCAGTTTTATTTTATTAAGAAAAACTTTTCCTTAATAATTCTGGTAGCAAATGTCGAAAGTACCTCCAAAACCTGCAGATGCCTATTTTTCCTGAGAAAACACTCTTCTTGATTTCTATGCAAAAAGCCAAAATTTTTCATTTTAAAATCAATGGAAGAATGGTGCAGAATGGCCTTTACATCTGTGGAGTCTGTCAGGCCATGAGGACTATCAAAAGGGCAGCTGCTGACTCCCTTTTTCCTCTTAGCCAGGGGCAGTGGAAAGGAGATGCCCTGTCAAAAGAATCATACAGACAGCTAGCACCCATGACCCAGAACCCTAAGGCAAACAAATATATTTCCATATAGGGTGCTGGGTTTTTTGTCTGGTTTTTGTTTTTTTTTTTCTTTTTTACCTGTCAAAAATCCTTATTGAAAAGAAAAGCTAGAGCACAAGAAAAAAATTGAGTGACCTTTTTTTTTGATCCAAGACTATAAAACCTGGGTGTTTTAGTTAATGTTAGTTGTGAAGTTTAACACTGTGTACTTAAATCATACTTGCTAAATGTGGAAGTCCATGGGTAGGTTCAGCCCATCCGAAGAATTTTTGAAATAGCCATAGTGGGGTGGATGACAGACCCTTCTATCCCAGTATCCAGCTTCCAAGAGTACCAATAATGCCTATGATCTGACTATGCCTCCTAAATCGAAATTTGTTTCTACAGCTTTGCAGCGAATAGTCCTTAATGAATTAACAGGCCACATAGTGTGTGTTAAGAAGTATTGAGACTATAAAACATGTTTATGGCTAATGTGAACAGTTCTGCGTATGACCAGGGTATTTTAATAATGCATTTTCTCAGCACAACATTTTTTACCAGATCTGAGAGCTTCCAGTTTTATAATCATGTGCAAAAAAAACCTCATTGCAAAAGTGTGCCAGATCTTACATAGCCAAGGCACGTGATAATCAGAAAGAAGTGGAAGTGAGAAAAGGGAAATTTCTACATTAGTGATAAGGTGGGCAAGATCCTGAAGAGAAGCTGATGTTTTAGGATTGTGTAGCGTATGTAATCCCAAGCACTTGCCCAGCTCCAAATCTACCATTTGAAATGCCCTATCTGTCAAAGTCTCTTGGGTATCCTTTGAAGGTGTGTCCACTGCATACTACCACTCTAGAAAATCTCTCTGCTAAATTCTTGCTGCTGTTGAATTTAAAATTAATGTGCTCTGGGATTAAGTGACCCAGCATATATGTATCATCAGCAGAAAAGACTACAGGAGTTTCAGGTTCTCAGCAGGGGATGCTTGAAAGGCAAGTAGTGCTTGTGGTAATGAGGATGACAGCTAGAGACTTGGGTCTCTCTAAGGATCTTAAAGTGACATCAGCGTAAACTGGGATGCTGATGCCAGAAACCTGCTAGACCATGTGCCTGGGAAAGCACCATAAAGCCCATGTTACTGAAAGAGGAAAGGGCAACAGTAGCCCCAGACAGATCGGGCAGGTGAAGGGAACGACCTGGTCTCAGAGACTGGTGCAGTGCAGTGACCTGGAAGGCTCAAGCTGTGGAGGTGCTGACTGCCACATGTGTCACAAAGGCTGTGCTTCAGTATGTTCTTCCCACTGCTCAGAGGTCTTTGCCTTGGAGTATAGCATCAGATTGAAACCAAGTGTCCAGAAACAGACTTGGTAATAACATGGTAATAACAAACAGCAGAGTTTTCAGTGGGTGGACTGCATGAATTTTAGATTTTAATTCCAAATTACCTTTGAAGAAATGACCACACAGCAAATTTGGGCCAGTGTCTTCTTTCCTATTTCTGAGCAGCTCTCATAGTTAAAGTAGAAAGAAATCAAATTCAGAATGAAATTCCTGTACCATCTAGAAACACTGTCCTGAGGACAAGATCTTGTACCCAGGTTCCTAAAGGCTTCAAAGGTTCTTCTGCACTGGCCCACAGATCAGGAACTCATTTTTTAGGAAATGACTGTAGATATTACCTGTCTTTTCTGACATAACCACAAAATCAGCAATAATTTTTTTGAGTGTTTCCAAAGAGCTTTAAAACCAAGATTTAGAAGCGTTGTCACAAAATCAGAAGTGGACCACTTATCATTTATTCATAGTTATGTTTTTGTAATGGTTGCTTCTACAGGGTAAGAATAACATGCTTTTTATGCAGAAAACAGTCTCAACGTGTATTTGGGTACTTGTGGGAGGATGTCAGTAGCAAGAAGCAGCCAGATTTACACCATGGACAACTAAGATTGCCATGCGAAAATCTGATTTTTTTGAAAACTGAATCAATGATAAGCATCTGCAAAGCACTGAAGATTCCTCTGAAGTTGGCAGACTTCAGTAGTGAGAGAAATGGACACCTATTTTATAAGGAGAAATTTATTTTCCTCAGTTCCTGGGGATGTGTGTCAGGGCCTGTAGCTCATCTGCACATAAAAAAGACTAATTGATCTTCTAAAACTGGATGAGACAAAAAAATCAATGTACATTTGTTCATGCTTTTCTTTAATGGGTGAGCAGTAAGCACTGTGGTTGATTAGACAGCAACAAATATGTTCTTTCATTTTAGACAAGTTTTGGTATAACAATACTATTTAGTGGCTTTTGTCACTACTTTTATTATTAATTTTGGACATGAGCTTCCTTCCCATAAGCACATCAAAACAGCTTGGCTTTTATCTCATTGACACAATAGTTATAGGTTTTTGCAGCTCAATGGCCATATGTTTTCTACCACATATTAGTAGAATCTTCTTGTCAAGATGAGAAAGGGCTTTGCTCTCAGACTGGCTGGGAGTTCATCTCTGTTGAGATATGTTTTTTCCAGATGGCACAACTGAAGTCTGTCTGATGGAATTCCCAAACAAAGAAATGTGACAAGTGAAACAGGAGATTTAGCCAGTGGCAGAACAAGCTGTTCAGGGTTCAGTGTTCATCATGGGCAGCATCTTGCTGTACTACTCACCTATTTTGAAGGGAAGAGGGCAAATAAGTTATTACACCTTTGCAGAAGTGCAACATATTAACTCCTTTAGAGTAAGAACTCCCTGGTGTTCTCCTAACATTTTCCTCTGCAACAGGAAGAAATCTCCCTTGGCACTCTGTTTTGAGCTCAGAGCTAAGATTATGGCAGGTACCTGACAAGGGAGTACTAATTTGCTGCACAATTAACATCTTAAGAATAGGGTGCATCTACTGAATATTTAGCAGTGGTTCACCGTGCTCACAAACCACTGCACCTACCAAGGCAGTGACAGGCTCCCCTGCCTGACATCAGAATTTATTCATAACCAAGCTCAACACTAGCATCACTGAGTATCTGTAAACCTTCTACGGACAAAAGGTGAATGTTTTCATCTGGGCAGCAAATTCTTCTCCCCACAACATACACAAAAGTAGAATATATTTCTTCTTCTCTGACTGCAATGTAGGATTTGGTGCTGGCTTATGGGCTGCTCTGTTGAGACTTAGCATGGAGAAGGTAACTAAGAAAGACTCTACCATGGTGACCTGTGGTGAAGTTCTAATGGGGATGGACATTTCCTGATGGATGGACCCAGAGATGTCTGATACAGATGGACTGACAAAAAAGAAAAAAAACCACCAAAACATGAACATCCTCTCTCACACACACATACACACAGCTTTCTACACTGTGATAGACTTCACTAGAGAACTGCAGCTGTGAAATGTGTATGGAGACATAGGTGCCAAACTTTCAGCTGATCATGTACTTGTGATGACTGTAATTTCCAGGTGAAGACATGCAGACATGGGAGACTGCGCTGTCTATATGCAAGGCAGAATTAGACCTGCTTCATTAAAACCACTGCGATTGTCAAGTTACTTTTGTCTACCGACTGAAGGAATGACAAAGGAGTGAGTGATTTGCACAGTGAGAAGCACTGAAGCTCACAATACCGGCCAGTTTATTCCTGTACTTTTATGTTCCAAGGAACATTAACGGCACATCTTCTTCTCTATGATTCTTACCAATTGCATGGATGTAATGAAATCCTGCTGGTTTTGTTGCTTACAAGCAGCACTGCTAAAATAGCTCTGAGATTAAGGAGGACTAGCCACCAAATTACAAACACACCTTGAGTGATATGTGGGTCATTGCTTTCCCTTCTCAAGGGCATCAGAAGGGTGGTTTCAATTACAGAGTTCCAGCCATGTGCCTACATTCACTCCTCAGTATTTAAATGCAGATTGTCTTTGTTTTGAATGGTTTTCAGAACCTTTGCTTTCCACAGATCTAAACTAATGGTTCAAGTGCTTGGACCTCCAAAAAAAAGTACTAGATCTAATGTACAGTTTTGTACAGAAAGACTCAACTTGAATTTGCAACTTATGCAAGCTCACATTAATAAAATTAACTCAGAACATTCAGTGAGTCATTGCAAAGCACAATTGAAAAGATTGTGTAATATGCAAGCAGTAGACTGAAATCTTGCTGTACTTGCTATAGAAACTGGGAGCTCTTGGTATCTGTTGGACATTGAAGTTGCAAAGACAATGAGTTCAAATGACCACTGTCAGCAGCAAGCTCTGTATAATAGCAGAGTAATACAAAAGCATCTTCTACTTTCCATTTTGCTTTTCTTCTATTTCAGAGACACAGTAAAAATAAGAGATACCCTAAATATTCAAAGAGTACCCTTAAAGAAATAATCCCATAAACTTGAGTGCAATTCAGATTTTCATTATAGCAGTATATGGTAGTAAAAATTTCCAAGAAGTATTTAATGAAAATTATTAACCCTGTGGTGAAGGCTAGCTGGGAATAATCAAATCTAACAATCATTATTTGCAGCTCAAAACCCAAACTTACAGAGTCTCCAGAGTCTCCAAAGTATGACACCTATAGCAGCTGTCACCTGGTGCAAAATGAGCTACTTGAGTGCCATAATTTGAACAGTTCTTGTAGATTTTTGCACCAATCCAACCTCCTGGCCAAGCACAGTGGCTAGTAGCTCATAGGACCCTCCTTTCCACCATACAAGGAGAACAACTGATGGAATGCCAAACTATCTTCCTCCCAGCTTCACTGTGCCCCTGAATGTCTGCTCACTATCTGTGTGCAGAATCCCTGCAGGCAGCAGGGACCTGTTTCCCACGAGGCTGTTGAAAGCTATGTTGCTTTAGGGAGGAACAATCTTTGCTGAGAGATATTGATCTCTCTTGTATCATGTACAATAAGACAAAACCCCACCCAAACTAGATCTCTCATGCTGTGTCAGCCAATTAAGCAGCAGCCTATGGAATCATATCCATTTATTTCAGTGGAGGATCTGGCCACTCTTGTATTGCATTTAACACTTCACAAGTTACACAGTGACCAGAGAACTGGCTTTGAAAAAGTATTCTATAGCTAAAGGATAAAGCTGAGTGAAGTTTCCTAAAGGTGTTCTAAAATCAATGTTTTTCATAATTTCCTAAGCAGAAAACATTGAATGGTTAAGATTACACTCTTTCAAATGTATTACAAAACAGATACAAATCAAACCCCTTCAAAACTATGGTAAAGCAAATAATAGTATTCCTATAGGCAAACAGGTACAAGTGTTCATGTGAAAAACATGGAATGAGAATGACTGTATCTGACTTGTGCATTGACTGCATGACATTGACGGCAGTGCTTGCCTGGGAAAAGAAAGCAGTATTTTTAAATGGACTTGGCAGCCTTAATTGGTTAGAAAAATCATCTCTACTGCTCAAATAAATTTTCATTATGAGGTATTGTAGGAACAATATACATCTTTTGTTCCACTAGGGAAAATACCATTATTTTCTGGCAAACAGCTATTATTACACATTCACTTAGCTTTTACATTAATTAATTTTCTAAAAATTTTAACACATCACTGAAATGCGTAAGTCTCACAGCTGTTTATATGCTCACCCTGGAAGCATGAACTATCCTGGTGAAATGTTTTGCCTGCCTCCATTTACACTACAATACTGAAGAGGCCTGGTGGTTGCCAGCATCTAGTCCCACTGAATTCAGTGGAAATTGTTCCACTGGCTTGCCTGAATCCAGCACAGAGACTCTCACCATTGTACCATAAAATGTCCAGGGCTTGATCTGGCCCCAGGTGTCCATTCCCCTTCTGTCTTCCCATATAGTTTGTGAACCCATCAAAAAGTAGCTTCTGGAAAACAGAAGAGTGATGAGCTCAGCTAGAGAAGGGCTTGAACTTAATTTCATATACTTCTCTTTTCTAAGAACCATTTTCTCAAATGCAAGGAGGCTTTTCTGGTTAAAGAAACTGAAGAAACCCCAAAATTGGTGCTTAACAAACTGAATTTACCATGCATTGAAATTCTCTTCTGGTGCTTTTCTAAGTTGTGATCTGTTGCTGACTATGTATTCCCTGTTGTGCCCATATGAGCAGCAGGTTAGCAGGAACAACTTCCATGGATTAACCGTGAATTATGATCAGGAGGGTTTTTTCCCTCTTTGCATTCAAAGCACAGAAAATTTTCATGAGTATTAGAAGCTTTAGTTTTTTATGTTACATGTCTCTTTTGTATTTCATTCAGTAAGACTGGCATCACCACAAGTACGTGTTTGTTAAAAGTGAGTTTATTAAAGACTGAACCAACTTTCGCTCTTTTTAACCAACAATTTTTACATTACAGAACAGCAGCACTAGAGAAGGATAGAAGTGATGCTGTCATTCTAGGAAGTTTAGACAAAATGGTGCTAGCAAGCAGTTGAAAAATTGTGTCACTGCTTTTTCCTGATCCTTTTGCTGTTGTTCATGGCTGCAACTCAAGGATTATTATAATTAAAGTATTTATATCTTTACACTGGATAGAGGCAGGGAAATAGAAAACAGGATCTTTCAGAGCACTTTTCATGAGAAGCCTCATCTCATCTTTTCTTTTTTTCTTTGTTCATAAGAAATACTTCCACGGAATACTTGGGATTATGATCTTATTTACATGGCTCACTTCAAAATTCAGTTCTGTTATTCTGCACCAACTTTCTACTTGCTCTCAGCTATTTAGTAAAAGAATAACTACACAAGAAAAATATACTTCCTAAACCTCATTCCTGGGAATTAATATACAATATATTTTTAATTCTGCACAGGATCTATTCCATTGAATTCTAGACTATGAATACTATTTAAATTCAAGATAGATGCTTAAAATTAGATTAAAGTGTTTATTAATACTTTATGCTGATCATTCTAAAGACAATTTTCACTGTTTCAGACATAAAGAAGCTTATTCTTCTCAGTATGTTTCTAATTTTGCTATTAAAATCCTTACGTATATTCCTGAATAAGACTTTTAAACATAAGGAAATGAGTTAAAAATTTAATACTTTTACTTAATTTTCTTAGTACTAGATGTTATGAAATCCTTGTTTCAAGCCCAGAGGAACAAAGTTCATTAAGTATTGTGTTCTTTATCTTCCCTATTTTCTAGAGGAAGGGATTTCTTTTATTTTCCTAGTACTCCAGTTTATTGCTCCAGAAGTCTAAGTTTACAATTACGATTATACCACAGACACAAACTGGAGCTTTTCCCCAAACAGAGAGCTATGAGGCCAGTAAATTGACTTGGTTCAAAAACTGCTTCTAAAACTTGAAATTGATACCATTTTCATAAAGGGACCGATGTGTTTTGTTGTCTGATAGATTTAGAACAGAAATTTAAAGAAATGGAAATCTTGTAGAAACCGACAGATTTCTACACTTCTATACTAAAATTCTATACCACAATTCTATACTAAAAGTATGATTTACAGATAAATGGTATAGGAGGCATTCACATATACGTACTTCTAAACTCACGGGTTTTCATTATTGAAGACACAAAGGCACTCAGAGAAAACAATCTCAGTGTGCTTGGCTGTCTACAATCAATCTGAAGAGCTTTCAAATTGAATAGAACAGGTATAGGAAGAAGATATATCTCATTCTCTATTCAGATAAAGGCAGCACAGATAAAAAGAGATCAAATGACTTACCCCAGGGATCTGTGGCACAATCAAGACTCATACAAAATCACTGCAGTTCTACACCAAAATATTAAACACAAAAGGACATTCTTTTCCTTCTTGTTTATGCATCCATTAGTTTTTGTTGAAAGTCTCAAACTTCCTTACCCTGAGTGTTTCTAAGCATATAATATTATTTAGGTTCAGCTGCTATAAATGTCCTGTTTAAGCAGATTTTAGAGGATTACTGGGGTCCCCCCTAGGAAAAAATGAATAAGATTTAACAAATATAACATTCAGAACATGGATCTGAACAGCTTCTTAGTATTCCTTTACAGTGTTCCTTTGTCAAAATCAGAGAGTATAAAACCACTACTCCATGAAAAGTGATTGTTTTCTGCAAAACCATGGATAACATATATGTTAGTATATAACACACAATGTATAAATAAGTAATTTATTAAAACTTGAATTAATAAGAAATGGGTTAAAAAGAACATCCAAGAATCCTTTGTGACATACCTACATGAAAGAAGCCAGATCTAATGAATAGTACAGTTATTCCTCCTAATTATTTCTGCTTAACAAACTGTGATTGTTAAAATAAATTTGGCCTTTAAGCTACAAAGTATAATTCATTTAACATATTTAGTTTACAAATGTATTTAAGAAAAACCTACAAAACTAAAACACTAAATTGGCATTCCCATGCATTCTGACAATTTCTGGATCAACAGTCAGAGGAAGATTTCAACATATTCTTTAAAATCTTGGAAAGTGTCATCCACATGAGCAAAACACACACCTCTTGCAGAAATGCATATTAAAATATTTTCTTGTGACTTAAATAAGTAAAAATGAAGTATCAGGCTATACATATAACATAACCAGTATAAACAAAGTATCACCTTTAAAGTATCTGAAGCTATACATAATTCACAATAAGAAAATATCTGTAGGAAGGCAGTTGCATCTGCACACAGATGGCAAATTTTTTCACAGGCCGTGACAGCTTTTGACATCCTCAAATTAACATAAGCAATATATATATATATATAAAAACAATTTTAAACTTTCACATTCACATGTCATATATTAATATACATTAGCATTTCAGGAAAAAGATGTTGAAACACAGTATTTCCTCCCTCTTTTTACACTTTGTAACAGAAAACCAAATTGTTGCTTGAGGGAACAATGTAAAAATAACAGCTGGATGCAAGATGTAGCTTGTGATACAATTTACACAAAACAGATCACACACAAAATAAAAGAACAATAAAGCTTTCCAAAACCTGACTGCTGAGCTAAAAGACTGACAAAATCCAGCTTTTATATCTTTATCATTTGTCTGCCTTACCTTTCAGATCAGTTGAATTACTCTGAAGCATGGGTAGGGAAGTGTAGGGCACCTGTCCACTGGGAGACACAGATCTGAAACTACACTATCCCAGACATCCTGGAAAACTTCATTAACTCAGAAGACGTGATTTTCAGCAGCCATACCAGATAACAAAGTTCCCTCCTCATCCGTCTCCCACTGCTCATTTTTTTCCCTTTTGCTCCATCCTCCAGTAACACAGGATGATGTCTTATGTGTTGTGCTAGAACAACTGGATGTGTTACAGTTGCAAACTGTCAAATCAACGAAAAAACCAACCCACACTAGCTCATCGGACAGTAACCTGCAGTGGATTAGCAGCTGCCACCCTAGCACCTGGGCCACCCCTGTGTAGCAGGCACTCCTCTTAGACATCCTCCGTTGTCGCAGGATGGGTAGACAGCTGCTGGCAGGAACTACTACAACTGCTTGAAAACAAACCGTCACCTTTATGATCCACAAGTCCCATTCTTCTGTTCTATGCATGTATTTCACATACAGAAAGTCGATGATGTGCAGTGACTGCAGCTCCAGTCTAGGTAGTGGGCTCCACCTCAGGCCACCTGCTGCATGTGGTGTTACATACCATGTCAGCGCTTTATGGGTTTCTGGTGCTTTAAGGGTATCATCTTCCTCTGAAGCTGGCCAAGTCAAAGAATGAATGCATCAAATGAATGTGCTGTAGTAGGATTCAGGGAATTCCTGAACCTTGTAGGAATATGTAATCTTTATAATTGTGCTAAATCCAACAGAATTTCTAAGGATGAAAGAGGATGTGTAATATACAAGAATCTCTTTAGTATCTGTACAGCCTATTAACTTTTTTCCTGATTTTCGCACTGGGTTCACTCTGATCTGGAATGTTGCTCTGTAAAACGATCAGTTACGTATCATAGCTGCTACATGCCTTTTCGAGTTTTCTAGAGCAGGTATTCTCAGAATGCAGCCTGAAATGGAGGGTTTTCTCCCCCATTTCTCAGCACAGCTGTCATTCTGGAATACTCTGCCTTGTCTGTGAAGTACAATACGAAATTTACCACTCTGTCACACACGCCAACTACTCTGCAGACAACATACAGGTACCATAAAAGATTCAGAAATCCTAGGATCTGTTTCAACTTTTAACACTAAAAATTAAATCCCAGAGCACAGCTGAGTCAAATGAACCTTCTGCTGTCACTGTAAGGGAGGAGGGATTATTTATTCCCCTTCTACTCTCTGACATGAAGAAAGAATTAAGTAAAACAATTGAGTTAGTTTATCTGTTTGCAGATAATACTTTATAAAGTAATGCTCAAAGAATCCACAAGCAAGATTCATAACAGAAGATTACTAAATAATGCCAAGCCTGAGTCGGATGCCTCCTTTGCAACTCTTCCTTCTGATCAGAAAGCTTTGCGTGTGGGAATGGAGGGACACTGCCAATATCCTTCACTATAGAAAATAACAGTTTTTTCCATAAATATCTATATAGAATTGAGCTGAATTTTAACCTATTGCTTAGATGCATGGAGTGAGCATGATCCCAGCTGAAGACTATCATTTCTGTATATCATATTAAAAAGACATATTTTTTTCAGTGTGATATAATCAGACAAACACACAATCATTCACTTTCATGGAGCACACATACAACACCTGAGACTGAATGAATTCCTCTACACAGATACGCAGTCAACTGAAAAATTTTCATCCTTTCTTTGAAATGTATTTACCTGATTATGTGTATTTGTTGTCACTTTCAATGTGTCAGCAAAATAATATTATTTTTAAGGCCGTACAAAGACATCTCTGATCCTAGCTCTCAATACTTTGCCTTCCTGAGGTAATCTCAGCTATGATATTGATAGATTTCTACTGAATATTAAAATGCACATATAATACCATATATATAATATTATATAATATAAATAATACTTTATTTATTCTTATTAACAATATTATTTTTAAAAATGTTTATTATTATTATTAACAATAAACAAATACAAGTATTTATTTAATATAAATAATATAAATAATATGAATAATACTTCCAAATCTCCTGTTTTCAAGAACCTAGGAGACATTGATTTTTTTTGTCATGCATATAGAAATGCAAGTGCTTTCATATCATAACCAGTTCCTTTCAGTTGTTGAATTATAAACAAGTACTAATAGTACTAGAAAATACCTATATCAAGCATTAAAAATCATGTAAATATTGAACTTTCAACATCATACATAAGCAATTGCATACTTGATTTGACTGCAGTTATTGTTCAAGCTGCATATGTATACTGTATATCCTTTCTTTCCTTCGTTAGCCATATAGATGAACAACTGCTTTTGCCCATCTACTTGCACAAGTGCCTGATTTCCTGTGTAAACAGAATCAATGCATGTGCAGAGAAAACACTTGTTCTCACTTTTTTCACCTTCCACCTCAAACTCTGGTCCTTAGTGTGATCATCAACATTCTTAAACTATTTTTGTCTTAACTTCAGATAATGACCGTATTAAAAAAAGTGTTTCAAGTTCTATACGAAATACTAGTTTATTAGTAAGAAATAAAACTGGGTAGACTTACAAACCTTGTACAAGTAATGTTATGTCATCACTGTTTAATTACATATGTGTACGCTAACAGACCCTAGCAAAGACATCACAAACCATTTTCATCTGGCTTGCCAAATTAAAAGCAGAAATATTTTCAAGAAAAATGAAGACAGGTGTTAATTATGTGTTCTGACTTATCTCACAGGGCATATACCTGTGACATGGTAAACAAGAAGTAACAGTTAATAAAGAAGTGACTATGAGAAGGCTAAACAAATGTTAAAACCCCTAAATTGATAGAATTAATCTTTTCAAAACCAGTCCTAGAAGCAGAAGGAAAACCAAGCCAAGAAAACTTCATATGGTTTGTAGTGAATCAATATGCAGATGTTTTGCAGAGTCTGTCTTCAAGGGCTGATACATCTGCTTCTTAGAGTTTAATTCTGTGTTTGTGGTTTTGCTTTTCCACACTGTTTTTTTCTGTCGTTGGTAGCTTTTCTACTTTTCAAGATCTGGCAATTAACAAAAAACCTGATAAACAGTTGATATTCTCACGGATGTAGCATCTCTTTGAAATCCTTGGGTAATGCCTGGGAACAAAAGCTATCCTTTTTCTCTAGGCTAGTTTATAAACTGGGACTACAAAACCCCAAAGTAACATGGTTGCCTAGTCATATTTCAAAAAGGAAAGATACAAAAGAAAAGGAAATAAATAATAATAATAATAAACCCCTAAATTTTAAGATTTAAACTGAGGAGACAAATCATTCTGCACAAAAAGATATCATTAGAGGAATCAAATATTCATGCATATACCCTCTCTAATATAGTAAAAAGATCGTCAAAGGCATTCTAATCTTGATGTCAAAATAAAATCAGTCATCTGTAAACAAGCATTTACTTTCTGATGGTAAATGAACAAACCTTTTGAAACTCATATTGGCTACAATTTGCAAATCAAAAAGGATTTTGCTCAAGAGGGATGCTCTAAAGCACTTGTTTTCATTTCAGCAAATATATAAGAATCTTAACCTTCAGCTTTGCAAAAGAGTTCAGAACAATATGCCCAGCTTTGGCTTATATTTCCTAGTGTATAGGGAAGGTAACTAACATAAAATATGTAAGACCGGACAGAAATACAATTTTTATTGTCATACTCAGGTATCTATCTTTTTAAATATTTGCTTTACAAAAAAAAAAAAAAAAAAAAAAACAAAAAAAAACAAAAAAAAAAAAAAAAAAAAAAAAAGAAGCAACTTAGGTGTAATGGAAATCCAGAAAATTTCAGGGCTTTTGATAAATACAAGATTACATAAAAAGGTATAAAATACAACAAAGTAATCTGGAGAAAGCACTTTCATATTTCAACAGAAAATCCGGGAGATATATTTGAATAGAAGATCTATCTCATCAGATAAAAGTGAATTGACCTAAATCTTTACAACTATTTTTATATGTTACAGTAAATTCCTTTTATTCACATCCTACCCTCCTCTTATTATCATAAGTTGCCAAATTAGTTCCCTGTGTTTCACACACTGGAAAGTAAAATCTATTAATCACAACTAGTCAGGATCATACAAAGATTTTTTTCACAACTAAAATTTAATTACTTAAAGTTATAGTTAATTAAAAATGTAATTAATCTAGAATCTACAAAAGTCAAAGAAAGCATCTACAGCAGTGGATCTATGAGATCGACAACTATGAGAATGATGTAGTGATTCACGGGAGATTCAGAACTCTTGAATTACAGAAAACTTTTCATAACTAGAAAGAATGCAGCTTTTGTACCTGATGAAAGAGAAATAATCCTTTCATAGGCTTATCAAGGCAACATAATGAATAAAAAAGAAAGTGCAAAACGTTATTTCTGTTAGGAAAAGTGCTACATTCTTCAAACTAATGATGAATTGATTAATAACACCTGGAGGGATAATCTTGAAAGCATGTTAAATAATGAGAGGTGGTAGGGAAGTTAGGAACAAGAATATGCTGAAAAGAGGTATGCAGAAAGGAGTTTGCAGGAACGCTTAGGAACATAAAAAGGCAGAACAGCCTTTGACTATGTAAGATGTCAGGGCATGCATGGAAAATTAGGGAAAGAAATGTTCTCAGGTATCCTATGAATTCTGTATTTTTCAGATGTGAAAAATGGGGAATAAATAGAGCGAAGGTTTTGCAATGCCTGTTTTTAAATATACAGCGAGTATCACTCAGGGAAGGAACCATTTCAGACTCTCCAGAAATTATTAAAAATATTCTCAGTACAATTGCTGAAATCTTAAATGGATAAAGAATTTCATCCCGGGCAATCAGCACCTTGTATGTACTATGCACTCCTGCTGACAAAACTCACAGACAGGCTGCAGATGGTTAATACTTTGACAGAATCTGTTAAAGGCATACAGGTCTGAACTTAGAAAGCTACAGAAATGCAATGGAAGAGTAAGACTGCCTTAGCCAGCTATATGTAAGAAAAAAAAAAGGAATACTCATATCAAAAGGAAATGGACTAGAGCAGAAAATATAGATTAAATGATGATAAATATTTGAACTCAACACTGAGTCCTTTCAGCATTTTCATGATGATAGTAAGAGAGAAAATACAGTTGCCTTGGACTACAAGGTTCACTTATCATTATTATTGTAGATGGAAGCTATGACTCCAGTGGAATTTTGGGCAGAAAAATGCAGTCTTGGGGAGCTTGAATTTAGCATCAATGTTGGCAGTTACAAAGACTATGATAATTGAGGGGAGCAATACACCACCAATTCTAGAGCAGAATGTAGGACAAGTATATCTAAGAGTGAAAAACTGTAATAACCTTGCACAAGTGACTGCAGTACTGTGAGCGCTTTGCTCAGTAACTTCTCGTACCAGAAATAAATTGTGCAAATCTGTTCACTGACTCCTTCAATACGCAGAACAGATGCCTGGTCAGCCATAGGGGGAAAACTTCAGGCATATGAATAACCAGACAGCATTCCAGTGCAAATGCAATGAAAGTATGAAGTTAAGTAATTGTGGATTGCTCCTGTTGCAGGGGGTAAGGGTGCTGTCTGCTCTGCAAAGACATGAAGATTCTGCTACATGGTAGCTTGTTCAGTGCAAGCAAGAAGGAAACAAGCAGTTGGGTGATGGGTAACACACTTGGTGGACAAGATAATAGTAGAGTTCAAAGAGGACAGTAGTATGGACTGTGAATGAAAACTGTGAGCTATGAAAGCTCCTTATCATAAAAAAGAAAAGCCTCTGCATTTTGTGTTGGAAGATAAAAAATTGGAAATTTGCTTTTCATCTTGGAAAAGGGTGGATGAAGAAATGCTATCTGTTAATGTGAGAAAATTAATTTCTTTATATACTTATTTTTAGATAGGAGACTTCAAGAAGAGTATCTATGAGTTGATACAAAGCATGTAAGAGTCTTGAACTGTTCTGTGTATGAGGTCTATATGCCTACACTGACAGGAGTCTTTAGATTAGAAAGCTCTTCATTTTCCTGAGGATGAAGAGGTTTAAAGAATCAAAAACCTTGAGTGATATTAAGAATATTTCAAAGCCTCACAACCTTTGCTCATTAATCTATGACTCTGAAATCAGCAGTGGTTGCAGCCCTTATACTTCACTCTACTATGTCCCTCATTTCACTGGGTGCTTCAGTCTCAGAGAGTAAATGGAATTCAGCTCACCTAACTTTAACCTTCAGCAAGTAAGGTGCCTTCTGTTAGCCTGCTACATTGAATCCTCCCTAGTCAGTGGAGTGAGAAGGGCACTTTACTAAGATCATCATCAGCTAATAAAACTGGAAGAATATTTAAATCAGATGGAATAAACATGTAAAACAGAATAATGTTGTGCCTGACAGTACCTGTCTTTCCTCTTTCCCCTCCCTCTCCCTCCTCTTACAATGGATCCAAGAGGCACAGCTCAGAGACTAGACCTCTAACGTTATGCCACAGTTAAGCGAAATAATCCTGCCTGTCACTAACACTCACACTACTCTTAGTTGGCCACGACAAGCCATGTTTTGAAGACAAAAAAGTCTTTGTCTTCTGCAAGTGCTTTACAGATTTAGCTGGAAGCCAGTTGGCTGTGTAGTTTCTGGGTCACGTTGTGTAACACACAGACTGCAGAACACTTCTTTTCTGAGAAAGGCCAGAAGCAGACAGCTACGGACATGGCTGTGTGAGGGCATCCCATGGCATCTCCCTGCCTTGGCAATAAAGGTTTCAGTAAAGCATCTCTGTCATTAAATTCACACCTCATGTTCCAAACAAGAGGTGCAAACTCCTTTCTCTCTTTCTACATTTAATGCAAAATGTAGTTAATTGCTCTGTGGATTTGTTTTCATGCAATTCTAAAAACATAAAATGACCGAAGCATAGATCATACCTTGTCCCCTAAGGCAGAAAAAGGTATATCAGCACTCTTTATGTGCTTTGGCTGAAAACACTAATGCTGAGAAAAATTCCTCTGAATTGCAATTTAATTTAGTCTTGAAAAAGCTGTAGTTAGCAGTTCAGCACTTGCAAAATTGTTAAAATGAGCCATTGAATTCTGAAACCCCTAAATCTCTACCTGAATGCTGGTCATTTAGATTAGATTCTGAGATAATTTTTCATGATTCTTAATAATATTATTCTCACAAATTCTAAACATCGTTAATGGAAATTTTCTGTACATAAATATAACACTTTTTTCAAAATACAGTCTTTATGATTTTTTTCCCATGTGGAGTGAATGCAGATGATCATGCAAGCATTCATTAAATTTGACAGCAGCACCTTTCTCAAGGAGACATTAGAAAAAAAATTAGAAAGAAAACAGATTTCAGCTTCTAAAGAATTCATTATGCTGTGAGATAAGTAATGGGAAATGTTTAGGAAAACAGAATTTAAGCTGAAACCAAGGGCTTTTTAGTGTCTATGTTTTAAAATAAACATTTTAGTTTGGCACAAGCTTCATAGCATCACTGAAGAAATATATTTTTTAAACTATGGGAAATAATAAGAAAGAAAATCCTGCCAGTTTGGGATGAAACTTAGCAAAATTATGTTGGTTCTTTTACAAGAAAACTACTGCTGGCTCTAGTGGAACTTAGTATAAATAGTGCCTTACTGCACAATCGGTAAAGTAACATTAATGGTATTCTTATTGAAATACACTTTCAACAAAGTGGTTGTGACAGAAAATACAAATTGCACTTTGCGTTTGTATTTATAGAGGATGAGCTATGAGTAATTCCCACCTGAAATGTCTCTGATCTGTCTCAAATTTTAGTATTGGTAGAAGTGGTGTGGATAGAATACATCAATGCATCTGAGAGTTGTAAATAAAAAGGACACAGTCGCATTGACCCCAGAATTTTAGAGGAATTAAATAAGGAATACTTTTCCTCAGAAAATGGAGTATGGACATCAAAATAAGCTAGCAGCTAACAAATTTTAAAAAAAAATGTATCAGTGGAGCTCTAGCTTAAAACATTGTGAAGGCTGGAAGTTTACATGGTTTCAAAAAGCAGTTGGGTTTTTTTCCAGAGAAAAATGCCCGTTTACAGCTACTTTATGAAATCCGGAAAGCAGAGAAACCATCTCTAGCTTAGGGAAAAATAAGCCACAAAACATCGGTGCCTAGAAGAATATTATGAGGAACAAATTTTATACTCTGATTTTATACTCTCTTTTCACACTTACTGCACTTGTCTTACCTTTTTAATCAGCATTCTGGCCTGTTCTGGCTGGCCATTCTTTCTGCCCAGTAGTAGAGACATCTGTTGAACCAGCACTTGACAGTGGGATATTATAATAGCTAAAAAACCCAGTTCAATTACCATAAGATGTACTCAGGCAACTTTCACCTGATCTATGGCATGGTTATACCCATTTCTGCAAGACCATTTGTTTTACACCTTTTCCTGCTCCAAATCTCTTCCATATTCAAATTTCACAAATGTTCACTTTTACTTGTGATATGCATGTTTGTCTGACTAAACACTAAAACTCACTGTAGATAAATTCAGAAAATATAGTTTAGATATTGCTAGAGCCTATCTATTAACTTCACAGCAGTACAGTAAAAAACAGAAAGTAATTTTAAATATGTAGTCGGTGTTTTCTCTTTTAATTCAGCTAACCAATGAACCTGAAAAAGAACTTCATGCAGACATCAGGTGAGCATTCATAGAAATGACAGATACATTTTTTGAAGAAAATAACCTTGGAAAAGCAAAGAGAAAAATAATTTTTGGCATTTGTTTCTTTCACGCTCTTATCCGAGTACGCCTGATGGTACTGGAGCTCATAGGAAGAGGCAGTTATAGAAACCAGTTGTTCTGCCTGTCTTACATATTTATGATATTTCTTTAAACAGCATTTCAAAACCATAATTACATTTTCTGCAAAATGTATATAGTGACTAGTTTAAAGGAATCTGTACTGTATTTGTTTAGTTACTGCAAAGCCTTTCACCTGTTGGATTAATCATCATTCAGCAGAAAGGTCCACACAAAACTTGTTACAACTTAAAGATAACTTTGTAATACACAGTACAAAGGAAGGAAACACATAAGCACAAAGTAATTTCTGTGTTTCCAAGCAGTTCAAAGAACAACTGCATATCTGAAGCTTAAGCTTACAGATTGTGAGTGTACATATGGATATATATGCTTCCATAATTAGTCTGTTTTCATCCTGATTTGTTCTTTGATAATTTACTTAACCAGAGATTTCTACTTCTGGCTTCTGACATAGTTGGAAAAGGAACTATTTGTGATTTTTTTATACCTTTGCAACTTCTTCTGTGGTACTTTGAGTCACATCCACAACACATTTTTGAAAAGCAAAGGAGGATGGGAATTTATCCTGCATTTCTTCAGAACCTACATTTCCATTCTGAAGACTTGATACAGGTACCTGCTTAATAGTCATATTTACAAGCACCGCAATGTCAATAAACCACTAAATTTGGAAAATATTGTGATTTGTTGGAACTTTGGATTCTTCCAGCCTTTACTACCAGCAATGCTGCCAGTAAGTTCATCCCATTTCACATATTTATGAATTGGGTGTGTCTTACAACACAAAGGAAAGAACCAAAGACACAAATACACCAGTGTATAAAATCATCAGCCACAAGTATATTCATTAGAAAACAACTTAAATATTTTCTTTCAGGCATTTTATAAGGAAATTGTTTAATATTTTGTTGTGGATTTTCTGAACATATTACCTTGGCAGGATTTGGTAGCACAGGAGCAAGAAAGGTTTCACAAAGTATAGAGCTTAAACAGACCTGAAAATCAAATAATGTTGAATAGACTGTTTTCTCGATAACTTCAGTTTAGTGTAATAACCACATTTTAAGCAACATGGTATGACAAAATTAATTACATTATTAGAGTACTTTAGTAATACATGGCAGTTTCTCTACCTATGATCTGGGAGACGGAATAAGCAATATTGTAATTGCCCTTTGAAAGCCCAGTTGGAAATGGGCAGTTTGGGATTGGTTGAAGGTCCAGGAGAAATAACAAAGAGTACAAAAAGCATAGAAAACTTATGGGAGGCAACAGTTAAGAATTAAGCTTAAAATTCAAAGATAATTATTGAGAATTGCAAAGACAGTAATTATGGGGTGTTTGTGCAATTGTGTCGTGGCACAATCTTTCTTTTGTGTATAACTGCATCACCACAGCTTGAATACAGACATTCCTTTCAGATGTCACTGATACCTATTTAAAAAAAAAAAAGTAGAAACATATGAAATTAATAAGAAACAAATCAGAGATTATGGATGTGTAAGCAAGGTGAGGTGGTGAAGGCAGGCAAAATTATCACCTGCTATATTACTGAAAGTTAATATTGGCAGAAAAGTGGATTTTGCAAAAATGACAGATTGCTATATGCCATGTAGGACTTTCTGTAATTCAGTTCCCAGGCTTTAAAGTAGGATAAGAGTTCCCACTTTTCCAGTGGATTGTCATTCATTCTTTGATGAAAGAACCATAGGTAAGTAACATGGAGTATGTTTAAAAACTGTAAAATGGCAATGATCTGAAGGCCACTAATGGCATAAGTTACATTTTGCATGACAATATAGCAAATAGCAAATGTTTTGATCCTAA
The DNA here is from genome assembly GCF_017639655.2 of Falco naumanni. Lineage (NCBI taxonomy): Eukaryota > Metazoa > Chordata > Aves > Falconiformes > Falconidae > Falco > Falco naumanni. Next base: position 31,412,471 of record NC_054080.1, read on the forward strand.
ACATCTTTCTACTTACACCATAATGTAAGTGAGAACTGTAAAAGCACAATTCTGATCTGGCACCAACTTTGTGAAAACATATTTTAACGCAGAATGAAAATTACATACTTGGCTCTGTTAAACTTTTTAGAAGCTCTCATAGAGCTGATATCCATGAAAAGGCAAGTTGATTGTTTCACAGAAATACTCAATTTCCCAGTTTTATTGCATTTTGCATCATCTTTTCTGCAGTGTATACTTAGCCTTATCCTAGTGAAATTGAATCCAGTCTGCAATAAAGAGTAAATTTTATGAGTGTTCATACTAAGTACAATTTCATATTTGGTCACTTTTAAAATAGTAGAGGCTTTGGGATTTGCCATTTTGAAAAACACTGACCATATTTTTGGGCTTGAGAGCTGATGTCAGGTTTCTCATTCTCATATGTAGACCTAAAATGAAGATGACTCAATTTTCTGAAGAGCTAGACACCACCAAATCTGTAAGCACATCATTTTGTGTGTATTGGCTTAACAACCAGAAATCAAGTGAGCATTAGGCTTTTAATTGTTGTATATGAATTCAGGCACATGGTTTCAAAACCGTTACTGTTCTTACAAGTGTAAAGTACAGAGCATACATAAACTGGGTAGAAGTATATAGCTACACTTATATTATGCAGATGAAATCTCAGTTTCTTCTAAGTCAACAGCAAAATATTATTTGTTACAAGACTTAAGATTTCGTGCACAGGCAACGTAAAATTAAGGATTTTACACAATATAGCACAATAAAGATGTTTTTATAAGAGACTGGTATTTCAAAGGGACCTACAGAAATTCTTTTTCAAATAAGCCTAAGGAATTGATTTCCTAAATATTACTAAAATATTTAGAAATGTGATATTGATATATGCAAATACATACTCAACAGCACATGAGATGAACTAGTGTAATCAATACCATTCTGAATGCCTTTGCTCTTCCTCAAATTGCTGAGAAGCTCCTACTGGGTCAGGCCCAGTGTAAGACAAGCACTAGTGCAGCTGAGGTAGACATGTCTTCATATAGAGATCCAAGTCCAGTCCGGGGATTCTTTATGAATTGTTTTCCAAGATTCTGTATTACAAACTCAGGAAGTACAAAGGCCACCAGAGGAAATAATGATGTAGTAGTATATAAATGTGGAAAAGCTAAGAGAAAAGAACTGTACCTTTACAGCTTCTTGTACAATACCTGACAAAACCAGATGTGTCTTATTTTGTCATCATGCTACAAATAATAAAAATTCAAGAATGAAAAGAAAAATCACTCATCTAGGCTACTAATCTGAAAATTCATTGTACCTAGAAACAACCTCCTCGGTGTATCCGTAAGCAGAAAAGAAGAGATCTCTGCAAGCTACTAATTCTAATAATACTACCTTTACACTATAAATGCTTCAAGAAATTTAGGTCAGCTTCTAGAATGTCCTTAACACAGGGCTGAACTACAAAAGAGCAGACATTCCAAGTAGTTTCACTAGGGCTACAATTCCCACTGCCTTCACAATAAAAGACTGTAAATGACACTGGTGGTATTCCAATCTGCGAAAAGCCCAATTATTCCTCTGTGCAGGAACTGCAGGCAGGAAGCATCCTGCAGATCTATGTTCCTCCTCAACAGCTATGAAACTACAAGCTAGTCTGGCCCCACCTTACACCCAGCTGGAACTGCCTCATAGGGACCCCATGTCCTCACTGTTGCAAAACTCTGATTTCATGATTCCTCTCACAGTTATTTGAGTTCTGGAGCAGGTAGAATTCAGGAGAAACCATAACTTCTGTGCAATAAAGAACTTTACCACAATTAATTTCTGAAACATGATCAGTCTCAAGCCCCAGGAAGCTTTTGTCACATATTCAGTTTTTTCTTCCTCATGTTGTTCCATATGAAATGGTTCCAAATCATAGTGTCCCCAAGTTTCTATGTGAGCATGAATTTCAAGACACTCCACATACGAATTTACCTTTACCTGTGCCAGGAATTTCTAATCAATGCCATATCGGTGAACCAGCATGTCTAGGTCATACTTATGACACATATATAATAAACATATTTTTTGTGCATTTAAGCTAAAATACCTTTGAACTTTCTCAAGTTCAAAGTGAACACATACATTTTATTATGTTCACATGGGAACACACTAAGATGGGTTAAGGGATAAAATAATAATCAGAAGCCACTTACTGCATAAAAATCAGTATATAAATGTATGGCCCTGCTCTGAGCAGGGAGGTTGAAGTTGGACTAGGTGATCTTTATCAGCCTATTCCAACTTCAGTGATTCTATGATAACAAATAGGTCCTTCTCCCTGGAATCACAAAGGAGTGCTTGAAAGAGGGATCTGAGTGTAAATACTTCAAATAATATTACTGTAAGGGATAACATGCCCTACTGATTTACAAAGACATGAATTATACTGTCATCTGATTGACAGCCCTATGCAGCTTACCCCTAAAGAAAGTTTTGTTGTATGTGTGGAGAATACTGCCTCATGCCTCATCAGACCAGGGCACAAACAGTGACACTGGCTGAGGCTGCGAGGAGGAACAGGAAAGAGTGGGAAGAAGGGAGGAGGGGAGAAGGGCTCCCCGTATTCACTTCCGTACTGTGTAGAGGCAGAAAAGGAGTCTCAGGCTGTCCTATCAAAATGTGTGGCAGTTTCCATCCGGGAACTGGAAACACAGACAAGTAGCCTGTGGGAAACCACCTACCGACAGAGCTGAGCCGCTGCCTTTGAAATTGTTCAACAGTAGGTGAAATGAAGTGAGGCAGTGTCGGTACTGAAAAAAAAATCTACTCTAAAACATTGGATTGGCCAAGGATCTTTCTGATCTAACTTCTAGTTTCTTTTGTTACCTAATTTAATTAAGATAGGTCTACAAATCCCATCCCTTCAAATTCCATTGGGAGTGCTTCGTCTCAGCCATAGCACATAAATCCCTGTGGCGTTTTCAAGCCGTGGCACATCCAGTATAGCAAGGCATTGCTCTTGAGTAGAGAGAATAATCAGTGAGAATAAATTAAGAGAAGACAAAGGAAAATTTAGGAAGTGTTTGACTTTCAATAGGCAAAATACAAGTGCTATAAAACAAAGAGCATTCTAAATAACATCCTATTTCAAAAAGTCATTTACACATGTTCTTAAATGAACTGCTAAACTGAAGATACCATTTAGCATATCTGTAAACGCGTTCTTAAACTCCACTGAAATGTTGAAGTGCTAATCAGAGTATACTTTCCTGGACTCAGGCCAGCAAATGGATAATAGCTTAAAATCATGTATGCCTTAGAGGACCCCATGTGTTGGAAAAATATTACTCATGGTCCTACATATCAATATTTTTAAGTCTAAACACTAGAAAACGATCTTTCTGCCCTATCTGCAAATACCACTGTGAATTTCAAACATCTAGTCATTGTTGATTTCTTTGACCCGAGCTTATGGCATGGTACCTTAACCCAAATCAGCAGGCGCCTGGAGACAGAATTCCATCCTGCACCCCTAACTTCTCTCTGCCACAGGGTTTCAAGGCATAACATAAAGCTGGACAGGACTTCATGTTACTCAGAAAGACCTCAAGAATCATCAGCGTATGTCACACAGAAAGTCTGATTAAGCACTATTACCAGTGCTGCTCCAGATTATCATTCATTTCAAAAGCCTTAGTAGTTTTACTAAATAGTTGAAAGACGAACAGATTAGTTGTAGATGAGCTCATTAATTTAATATTAATTACAGCAGAATCCTGGATTAATTCACTAGAGTGTCTGGAACCATTATTCTTACTTGATCTCGTATGCCAAATACAGTTTAAACTAAAAAGCTCATAGGTCCTCGCTTCTCACTAGTGACTCCCTTATTTTTTCTCTAGAATCCAAACTCATCTCTAATGCCAAACTCATGTAACAAGATCGCTAGGGAGGCAAGATGACAAGAAAATTAACTTGTTTTAGTATGTGGACAGCTGCAAGATTACATATTCTTATTTTTGTTTTGATAGGGATAAATCACGGCCCCACTGGAGAGAAATGAAGTGAAATACTGGGGAAAACAGGAGCAGAAGAACCTGGTCTCTTCTAGGGATGCATGACCTTGGAAAAAGTTGATTTAGTCAAATGTTGCTTGATAGTAAATCCACCCACCTCACTCACAGTAAAAATGACCTGATTTTAAAAGGTGATGAATAGTAATTAGGCACGGCAATAGATGGTGTGAACAACTTGCAGAATTTCTGTCAGTGAAGATTGCTAATAAAAGTTTAAGAAAATGCCTGTAAGGAGGGTTCTAGGCATCTCCAGCCCTGCTTTGGGACAGATGTGCAATCAAGGTCCAAGAGCGTTTTCTAAGTATTGTGACCTTAAAATTAATTTACATATATATATGTAGATAGATAGATAGATAGATAGATAGATAGATAGATAGATAGATAGATAGATAGATAGATAGATATGCGCACACACACACACACACTTTGGAAATGAGGGGATTTTCATCTGTCACATAAAACAGGGCTCAATACAAAGCTGCACCTTGGAGTAAAGCATGAACATTTTTATAACTGAAATTATTTTTATTTATTTCTTATGAAATACTTCAGAATAGAATGAATGCTCTCATGAAGTATAGAACAAAGAAGTTTTGTTTACATTTCAGGGTAAAATTTACATTCAAAAGATCCATACTAATCCCATATTTTGAGAAACACATTTAACTTTTTTCTACAAATATTCTAGTTGTAAGTGTGGAATTTTTAGTGCAATTTAGTAAGTTACTATTTTAGGGCATTTTAAGCATGGGTAATGCAAAATGCAATTTTCTTAAAAGATATATTAAACTAACCTGCTTAAAATACTTCAAAGAAAACTGATAAATGGGATCTGTCTCTGACAAATGGGCAATTACAAAGTACATGACTGACCCTTGACAGTCGACAGCCCAGTATTTCTCAAGTGCAGCATTTAGTTTCTGTTACGTTGCTTCTGCCTCTCGCAGCCTTGCAGAAATGGCACTTGATATAACCTAAAAGAAGTACATTTTCCACAGCATTTTTGCAGTGTTTCTACAACTATTAACTGAATACTGGGGACAGCGGAGAAAACCTTCTTTTCTCAATGCTCCAGTGGTTATAGGGACAGTTCCTCTGGGCATAACCCTTTGGTGGCATGTAAATGTTACCTCATGCTGAAGGAGACCTGACTCCACTTCAAATGCTGCCTGACACTTCTGTTCACTACAGACAGAAGCTCAAGACCAAAAGATATTTCTGGCTTGGATACTGTGCACTTTTTTTTACAGAATAACAACATAATCTTAAAAACAAGAGGACTCTAGCATTTTGTGGGAGCCACCCAAGTCAATCCCAAGAGAAGGCAGTAGTTAGTATTTGTTCTACAGGCACTATCCCAGCAGATCATGAAAACTGAGCCTGAATTCCTGATCAAAAATTCTGATTAGAAGACAAGAAAGTATATAATATTTTCAGAATGTTTTAAAAGTAATCCATTGATGACTGTTAGTCAAGCAAAGAAATTTTTCAACTCTGTTTTCTAAGCGGTGTGGAGACCTCAAAGTTTTTTTTAACTGCAGAGTGGCAACATAAATACTCAAAATGTCAATGAAATCATGCCAGATTACACCAGTTGAGGAATGCCTTCTATGGAGAAATCTATGCAAAGGTAAGTGATTTTCTGAGAAAGGTACTTATACACCTTAGGGTTCCCTTATTTATATGGAGGCTACACACAACCTGTCTAACTTTCTTGGTTGGAATGACTTTATAGTGCAGACCTCGGTCTGTTAGGAGGTCAGCGTGACAGTTATATATCAAACAGCCAGCTATATATCCTAAATATCACAAAAATGTCATGTTTGCTTTTATTTTGCCAAAAGCCTCCTTTGACCAATAAAGTTAAGTTAATGATGAACAAGCATGGCAAGAATGACACTTACTGAGTTTAATAAAATAATTATTGGCATTAATATGAGTAAACAAATAATGTGAAACTGCAATTCAGATATACTTAAACTGGCTTTATGGAAAGTTTTCATTTCTGAACAGGCTTCAGAAAATTTGCAACTTTTCTCTGTTCTAAGGAGCATTCCTCTTACTGCATATCATAAGATGCTGTAGCCACAGACAAACACTGGTTGTAATAACAACCATATCAGCATAATATTAAACACCTTAAATGTGAACATTTGAAAACAATAAAATACACTGTAAGGAAGCAGTGTGTGCAATTCATGTCAATTTTCAAAAAGACTTTTAATTCTAACTAGTGGTAGTAACAGGTCACATTTCCAAAAGCTGGATGGTACTTCCTCTGTAGAAATAATTCTATCCAGAAGAAACATGAAACCAAAAATCAGCAAATCACTGAGCTTTTCTGATTTCTGACCAGGAGCTGCAAGCACACCTCTTGCATTTGATTCCTGCAGGCGGGTTGGTGAGTTCTTCATTGTCCAGGGCATTTCCCTCAGAAACAGAATACTTCTGAGAATTCTGTCTTCAATGGTCTTAATTTTTTGGTTTGGGTTGGGTTTTAAGTTTTTATTTGTCAGCATTGGGGCACGCATCGATTTGAGTTCTTTGATCTTGAAGCTCTGGCTCCTACAGATGCACAGCATCACTAGGGAAGATCTGAATTTCTGTTGGTTGCTCTGTTACTTGTGGTCATTGCTTTCCTTTTCCTCAGTTCAGGGCTCCAGCAGTTCTCACTCTTTCCCACAAAACCTAAATCAGATTCTTTTCTGTGTGTGCAACTCCTGAGTGTCACAAAGGGATCACAGCAGGGATATCTCACCATCATGGCTTGCTGCCTCATCCTGGTGTAGTTGCAGGGCTCAAGCTCAGCCTGAGTGGAGGCTTCCATTGACAGAGCTGTCAGCCCGTGACAGCTGCCAAAGCACTGCACCTACTTCATATTAGCAAATCTGCAGACAGAGCAGAAGCCATCCTCCTGATGCCAGAACCTCTTGCCATGACAGTGTCTATTTCCCAAACCAGGAAGTAGAGATTCCACCTGCACTGTATTCAACACACTTTTAAGTTCAGGCTCTTGAAGCTGCAAGGTCTTGGAGAAGACCTGCTCAATCTCTTTCTCATCATCTCTGATGCTGCAGAGTACACTGAACTCCTCCTGCAGTGTCTTTAGTTCGTAACACTGTTTTTCAACACAGGCACACCTCCTGCAGCCTAGGAAGCCTTCTCCCACTGCCCCAGTCTCAGCCAGAGGCCTTAGGCTCTCATGGAAGGCCACCCTTCAGAGCTCCATCTGGGTCACCAGCTCGGATGTTACTGGGACCATTACTCCAACAGCTGTTGGGGACCATGCTCTATGGTGCAGCAACACCGTGGCTAAGGACACGTGTGCTTTTCTATGCCAAGTTGCTTACCCCTGTTTTGTGCAGCCTACTGTGCAAAATGCCTCTTTTGTTGGCTGCCTCTCAACTGTTCCTCTGCTAGCTGGCCTCTCTTATGCATCATTTGTAAAGAAGTACATCAACTAAACAACAGCCTGGCAAGCAGCACCTCTGTGAACTGCATCATTCATATGCATAGGAAACTTATGTCAATTGTACTAAAAATCACACAGCTTTAACAATAAAATTAAAACCAATTAAAATTTCATTTTAAAAATCAGAAATACAAAGCGTTAAGAATAATCCATAGCAATGGCATAGGAACAACCAATATGCAACATTTCTCAGTATCACAAATTAGGAAGTGACTTATGGACAAAGGCTGGGCATAAACGTGCTGTAAAATCTTCACATAGAATGGGCTCCAAAGAATAAACTTCATGACAGAAACTGCTTTACAGTAAAATAAATTTTCTAAGTAAAATAAATTTAATGTAATAAATAGGGAATAAACTTTCGTACTCATGTGTTAAAACTACCTAATCAAACATTAATAGTCTGGTTGACTTAGAACTTTTTGCACGTTTCCAAAAGAGCAGAAAATTTTATTTTTAAATTTTATTATATCACAGCAAATTTATTTTCATTTATTTTTCTCCTCTGGCATTAGTTAGATAATTTAAAGCAGTTGGCTAATCCCAAACTGGGACATTATTCCATTCTAGATTCTGAATTTGCAAATGCAGCTTTTGCTGCCAATTACATGTCTTTGTGAAAAAGTTATCAATTACCAAAAAAAAAGTATTCCTCTGAGTACACAGATTATTTCTTCCTGATTTAAGTTTGTCAGTTCTTGAGGCTGCATCTATGTATGGCAACTACCAGAAAAGGACAAAATCTGCATGGCCATTTTTTAAAAGTGAAAAACAGGTGCAGGTCCCTGAAGGGCAAGGCACAACACTTGGCAAATGACAGCTTTGGCTTTAATGAAAGTCTAATGTTACCACAGTGGGAGCCCCGGGACACCACTGCTAATCAAATGGGGACCTGATGCAGTGGAGTCCTGCTGAGGAGTGAAGCTCAAAGGAAAGCACTGCAGGGGTGGATAATAAAACTGGTACTGGTTAACATATCATATATATTCAATGTCCTGTTTTGCTCATCAGCAAACCTACTGATGTGGTACAGGTTCTGTTGTCCAAATTCTGACATTCACAGCTGCCCACCATCATTGGTGAGGGTGCCACAGTATGTGCAGGTGGGGGGTGGTAACGTAACGATCCTGGGTTATCTTGACAATGAGATAAGACATGTGTGGGATCTACATAATTGCACAGGTGTGGTGGTGCATTTCTTCCCCTTCTCTGAGCTGTTCTGCAACCCTGGGAACTACCAACTGGGCCTCGGCCCCTTGTGTCATGAGTTGGACTGTTAAGCAACCCTTAACCATAACAGTGATTCTTACTTGGCTGAGGCAGAGAACGGCCCCAGTCTGTACTGGAACTCCTGTTGACTGGTAGAAGCAGGGAGCCAGAACGGAGACAATCAGTTTTCCCTGACAGCCCTGGAACGCTGCTGCCAGATCATAGCCTGAGTGGTAACTCGAGTGGAAAGGGGATTTTTGAGAAAATTACCAACTCAGGTTGCAGTCAGAACCAAAATTTGCTGATGACTACAGCCAATCATCTCACAGCCTTATAGACAGCAATCCTAAAGCGACACCCTTTTGAGCTCTCCTAGACTGCAAAGGGCTGCAGCCAGCATCCCCCTCTGGGCAGGATACTGCTCAGAGCTTGCAAACCACTAAGTTTGTGATACTAGAGGGGCCGTCATCGGTCGATGACAGGGCCTCTGCTGATATAGGGGTATGAGCCTCCTTGAGGCTCTACCCTTCTCCTGTTGAGGAATGCAAAGGCATTGTATGTAGCTATTTCACGGAACTCGAGGCCAAACTTTTAGAAGGTATTCCTTTGCTGTAGTGTACATTGCAAGCTTGAAGTAATTAGGTTAATTATGTATTTTTTTGTGATTTAAAAGAAATGTTATTTATTTGCTGCTAAAATCTCATGGATAATCTTGAATTGTGAACAAACCCTTTCCCTGTCTCTGTCCCTTTAGATTGAATCTATTGTCCAAGACTGAGACTAGGAATAGATCCAGCCGCATCTAAACTCTATGAGAGTTTAGAAAGCAAAGGCATCTACCCTAAACCTTGTGACTCAGTGGGAGGGTCTCCTTTACCCTTTTATACCTTTGTTCTTTATAAACTATTTCCAACTCTATTCTGATTCCATTTCAGCTTGATTTATCTCTGTGTCTATACTCAAGGTAAAAAGTAACAAAGAGAACCTTGCCATCAAATCTTGCGTAGTTGCATTTTCACAAATTCATATTAAACTACTTCACTCAAACTCTTTAGTGGTAATTCTTTAAGCAACAAAATCAAACCACTCCTTTTGTGACAATAAGGGAGGCAAACTATCCTGAGTTACCATAACAAAGTCTTGCACACTCCACCATGTAAGATGCTTTTGGGGCTCTGGGGGATGTTTTTTATTTTTGAGCCCAACAGTGTTTTGTGAGGAAGTGCTTTTCTGCTATACCACTACCACCCCACCAGTTGCAGGGTGAGCACTAGGATGCTCATTTGTATAATGTCAGTCTTAGTCCAGAGAGGATTTTTTTTTCTTTTTGCTAACTGCTGTGGTACAGAGCAAGGTTACAGAGCAGACAGCCAACAGTTCAGTCGCAAAAGTGGATTCATCTGTCCTCAAGGAAGCAGGTAAAGACCAAAAATTGAAGAAGCTCGAAATTTGATGTTATTCGTGTCCTCCTGATGCCACCTGCTGGGTAGGCATTGAAAGAGTAAGAATTCACTGCAGCCTGTCCAACAGATAACACCAGGGTAGGGGCTGTCATATACTCTCCAGTTTCTCTCCAGTTACGTCAGTTCACTCACTGAGTCTTCTAAAAATTTGCCTTTCTCTGGCTTTCATAACTCTGGTTTCTGTAGTCTCTTTTCCTCTGCCTCTTTGTCTTCCTTAGAGGGTTTCAAGAGGCTTTGTCACTTTTCCTTTCTCTCTAGTCTTGTTTCTGTGGATTGCCATCAGCAGCATAAAATCAAACAGTGTGGCTACGCTGTCTTAAAATTAATCTCCTTCTTCCAAGCCAGTCTTAAGCTCTGGCACTTTCTTGTAGTTACCTCATCGTGCAAGTCTGCTGATGAAACAAAACTGGGAGCAGGGCTGATACATCAGAAGGCTGCGCTGCCATTCAGCGAGACCTGGACAGGCCAGAGAGCTGGGTGGAGAGGGACCTCATGGAGTTCAACAAAGACAAGTGCAGGGTCCTGCCCCTGGGGAGGGACAGCCCCAGGCACCAGCACAGGCTGGGGTGACCTGCTGGAAGGCAGCTCTGCGGAGAAGGACCTGGGAGTCCTGGTGGACAGCACGTTGCCCATGGGCCAAGTGTGGGCCACACATGCAGTGTGCCCTGGTGGCCAAGAAGGCCAGTGGGATCCTGGGGGGCATTAGGAGGACCGTGGCCAGCAGGCAGAGGGAGGTGATCCTCCCCCTCTGCTCTGCCCTGGTGAGGCCACATCGGGAGTGCTGTGTCCAGTGCTGGGCTCCCCAGTTCAAGAGAGACAGGGAACTGCTGGAGAGGGCCCACCAGAGGGCTGCAGTGGGGACTGGAGCATCTCCTTTACGAGGAAAGGCTGAGACAGCTGGGCCTGTTTAGCCTGGAGAAGAGAAAACTGCGAGGGGATCTTATCAATGTCTACAAATATCTGAAGGCTGAGTGTCAGGAAGATGGGGCCAGGCTCTTTTCAGTGGTGCCAAGTGAACAGGACAAGAGGCAATGGGCCAAACTGAAACACAAGAAGTTCCTTCTGAATTTCTTTACCTTGAGGGTGACAGAGAACTGGAACAGGTTGCCCAGAGAGGTTGTGGATCCTCCTTCTGTAGAGACATTCAAAACTTGCCTGGGCATGACTATGCAAACTACTCTAGATGAACCTGCTTTAGCTGGGGGTTGGGTTAGATGAGCTCCAGAGGTCCCTTCCAACCCTGACCATTCTGTGATTCTATGATCTGTTTGCTAAAGCAGCAGTTTTCACATTTTCTTTCCAAGTATCTCATCCCTGCTGCTCTTACTTTGCTGCTTCATGTGGGGACTACTTCCCTTAATGTGTATTAATTATTAATTAATAATTATTAAATAATTAACTATTCCCTTATTCAGGCCCTTAATGTGTATTTTCTCTTCAATATTAGACATTTCTGTAGATGCATATCTTGCAAGGTATGTTTAAGTCTTTCAGATTCTTTACCCTTAACAGCTCTAAAATAAAGGATTTTCTTCCGACCCACACATTGACTTTCTCATCCTTTGGTATCTCAGCATTCTTTTCATGAGCTTGATGAATATTATCTCTGAGGACAGCAAAGGAAATTAATGTGGCATTCCCTTGTAAAACCGTGTAGAATTATGAAGAAAAAGTGGTAATATATTTTTTTAAAGAAATAACATGTTTTCTAATTTTTTTAAAACCACCTTGTCCTACTAACGACACTTGCTGTGCTTATTTCTCACCCATATCAAATTTCAAACGGAATATAATTTCCTAAAGGGAAAGCAGCACAAAACAGGTATTATTGAGTCTTGCTTGTGTCTAAGTTTTTCTTACATAAAATAACTGCTGTGCTTTTTAAATGTCAAAGGTTTTTTTCCTGCTTTTTTTTGAAACAGCTTCATTTAATTGTGTTTTTTGTTTCAGTCTGGTACATCTGAAAATAATAATACAGTTAAGATGAAGAAAACTTTATGTGATGGTTGTGGAATCATATATAAGAGAAATTGTCAACTGTAACATGCTATTACAAATTGAAATACAAGAACAGTAACCTGAACTTATGGATTAAAAAACTTTTCTGAAAGAACAAGTAAACCCAAATGAATTGAATTCTCCTAGTACACAGAAAGCTAGAATAACTAAGATTAACTATCTTTAAGCCATTTTATTTTTTGGTTTTTTTATCTAACAATTTGCCTTCATAGGAAATAGAAGAATCATCACTAAAATCAGGGAAATTACCATATTGCCACAATACTCCAAATTACAATTATTAAAATGAGGGGTTTTTTTTTATCAGAAGAGTACATTAATTGCATCACTTCTCTGTTAAGCAGCCTCAGATGATAATGCCTCTTCTTGCCTCCATAAAATCTACAGGTTTTATCCTACACTTTGGGATCTTCAACTTCTTTTTATTGCATGTATCTTTCTCATTTACAGACTCAGGACATCCAAATGATGTAACTGATCTAATCTGAAAAGAGAATTGGTTTGAGGGAAGTTCCACTGAACCATGATTTTCAAAGCTAACACACTATGATAGTGGACATGCTAAATGATGCAGTTCATTCTTCAAATGGACATGATAGAAATGGGGATTTGAACATTTTTTTTGAATGAATTGTGCTTATGAACATACTAGCCTAAGGCAAATCTTGCCTTTCTGCGCATATGCAGAAATCCTAGCTTAACGTATTTTTCTGTTAATTTTAGACAACCTGTATATGGAACCTGGCAGAGAGGGGGAAGATAGTGTTTCAGAGTTCTTTGGCTGAAAGCATACACTATTCTTTTATTAGGGCAGGCAATTTGATCCTGAGACAATTTATGTTAACTGGGTTTTGGAATAAATAAAATGGAAAAGTTACAACATAGAATTTTGTTCAGTGTGAGTAACTTCGCCATGTTTGTTGAGCCACTTTTTTAATTCATCTAGTATTTTAAAAATACGGACTTGAAAATTCAGCTGCTATTAATATCCACAGTTGAGTTGGCTTCACTGGACCTCTCCATCATGTCACAACATCTAAAGATCTGGGATCACATGACTTTTAGAAACTCTCAGTACTCAGTGAAGGAGTCCAGCTTTCAATGAAATACATCAGTTGGGCTTGTTTATACATGCCGCCCACCTGATCTGGGAATTAATCGTCACGGGGCAGCACTGTCCCTGAATGACAAGGAATCTGTTCTCTGTAAATACATTTTCACATGTCGTCTCTCTATTGAAGATCTCCCAATATGTTTATCAGACTGAAATCCAGACTTGGTGAAAGCTCTATATTTTGGCATTTCTTGATACAGCAATCTATAGGCTGGAAAACATTAGTTGTTAAACAAGATGTTTAGATACTTCTTAGAGAGATTTGTAAGAGCAAATGGTTGACTATGAGTACATAGTGACTTAAAACTGTTGCCATTGGAAGGCCATGAACTGAATTAGAAAATTACAAGCTTCACCTCATTTCAGAGAAGACATCTGGCTGAGACTGTATTATTAAGAACTAACAGCAGGCTGAGGAACATTAGGTAGATGGGTAGGACTGCTTAGTGGTGTACTGGGCCTGGATGGGATGGAGTTAATTTTCTTTATAGCAGCCCATATGGTACTGTTTTGGATTTCTGACTAAACCAGTGTCAATAACACACCAGTGGTTTGGCTATTGCTGAGAAGTGGTTGCACAGTGTGAAGGTTTTATTTTTGAAGGTTTTTTTTTCCCCTACTCTGCCCCCACAGTGAGCAGGCTGGGGGAACTGGGAATGGATACAGCCAGGACAGCTGATCTCATCTGACCAAAGGGATATCCCATACTATATGAGCTCATGCTCAGCAATAAAAGGTGAGGGAAAGAAGAACAGAGGAGAATGTTTGTGGTTACGCCATTTGTCTTCCCAAGTAACCATCATGTGTGCCGAGTCCCTGCTTTCCAGAAAAATGTCTAAACATCTGCCTGCTGATGGGTAGTAGTGAATAAATTCTTTGTTTTGCTTTGCTTGTACACTCATCTTTGCTTCGCCTATTAGACTGTTTTTATCTTGACCCATGAGTTTTCAGCTTCAGTTCTTTCAGTTCTCTCCCCCGTCCCACTCAAAGGTGGGAAATGAATGAGCAGCTACGTGGGGTTTAGCTGCTGTCTGGGTCAGCCCACCATGTATGGATATAGTAATTCATTTTAAATCAATACAAACTGATCTTGGATACCTTTCACAAGCACATTCTAGAAAGAAAGAAAAGAAAGATGATGTTTACTCACAAGCTTCCTCTATAGTGCTGTGAAAGCTCCATAGCAGGCCACATAAGTGGCTGCTCTGAACTCATTCTTTGTGATATTTGAAATCTCAACTTCAAAATTCTTGATGGTCTCCTCCCATCAAACCTGTTGACCTCCAGCACATCTATGAGCTCTCCATCTTAGGTCAGGTAAGCCATGGCTCTTGGTAACCAATTGAGAAATACAAGGTTTAGATTCTTTTCTAAGATTCCCTCCCCTCACCCCTGCATACCTCCTGTTGCATTATCTGCTGTTATTTGTTTGTATTTATCCCCAATCTCATTGGTAGGTTAGTGAAAGGCACTGTTGACGGGACATTTTCCTTACTTGTTATAGATAAAGAGAGACAGACTTGAGCTGATATGTACATTTCCTTTTCACATTCCTAGCAGTTTCTTTCAGTCCCTAATATACAACAACATTTGCTGACGACATCCAGAAGAAGCTGCAAAAATATTGGCTGTTGGATTTCCCAAATGCAGTAGTGTATGTTTTTAAAAAAAAGCATAAGAGCCAATGAAGTATTACAGCAGTGAAGTCCTGGTGTCATGCATGAAGATATTTTGCTGTTGACTGTATATTTCATATGTCATAAGACTGCCTGATGCAAAGCTCTTACAGCCTTATATGAATATGGACAGCTAGCTCTATGCTGGCAGTATGAAAACCTAAGTTTCAGTTTGCTGACTTAAAGAAAAAAAATCAGTAAGACTTTCTTCCTCTTCAAGTCTTTTCTCATACTGACCTTGGAACACTTTTTTCTGGTCGTCCACCTGTCTCAGCTTCACCTCTTCATCTTCAAGTGTAGGCACTGTAGCACTAAGTTCAGCCTCAGATGGCAGAACAAACATTTGGGGTGAAATAGCTAAGACTGTTGGCTTGATACTTAGAAGCTGTTAACATGAGTGAGAGATCACATGCACAATCAGTAGATGCAATTATGAACCTACTGCTAAGCAGAATAAATCTGCCTTCAGTCACATGACTGTAATATAGAATGTTTCTGTCTGGCCTGTAAAACAGTGTTCTCATAACAGCAGATGTCTTTTCTCATGCTTGTATTTGTAAAGCTTCTTTTTTCAATAGCTTATTGAAACTTGGCATACAGGTAAGGGAGAAAGTCTCTTCTGGACTGCAGGTCTTCAGAAATTCATCCTGAGATCCTTTCTGACCACTCAACCTGATAAAAACAGCTCACATCACTGCAAATATGCAGGTGAATCACTGTGGTGATTCTATCCTAGTAATAATGCTTCTCTGTGCCTCTTTGTGCAGGTTCCTACCCTGTGCATTGGAATACACAAGGCTTAGGACCAGAATTAGCTTCTCTAGCTGGAGAGGCCAGCAGCCCAGAGGCTGGGCCCAGGAGATGGAGGAAAAGCAGAGGTGAGATTGGCTGTATTTGGTTGTGACCTGCTTTGGTAAAAAATGACAGATCTGTATTTGCTCATACAGGCTTGAGTAAATGTTATCTTAGCTTCCAATGTGACCATGGCACTAAATTACATAACTAAATGTAATAATTCAGCTTTTCATGACTAAAAAGAAGTCATGAAAGAAATAAATAATGTGTAACATAAACTGAGTACCTGTGTAGCATAATTTTTTTCTCTTTTGTTTAACTTCTTTGAATATCTGACAGAAAAAAATCCATAGTTCTCACCTAAATGAACATGGAACTGCATGCTTTTGAAACCCTTTCTAATTTTTCAGGTGAAAATCTGGGTTATTGATGTATCTTTGCAGCTTTTGAGAATTTAGGCTTTACATTTTCTTTATCTTATTCTAGAAGCTTTCTAAGAAAACCACCATATCCAAGAAGTTGTATAAGAGGCTTAAGGGATTAAATTAAAAAAAAACAGTGGTATAAAATTAGCAAACAATGTTTTAACTAACACAAATTGAGTGATTTGAACATGTGTAGTGTTTTGAAGTGATTTACCACAAGAAATGCTTGATAAAGACAATGGGCCTTTTTAAAAAATAAATTATTTTCCTGTAGATATAACCTAAATTTATTAAAATTGGGTCTCTGTTTTAAGACATCTGAAAGCTAAGGAAGAGCCTTCCTCCTGAGGAAAATGAAAGGTACTATATGCAGCAAGAGAGCAGATGTGCAAGCAGGGAAACAGTTCAGATTACTGCTTCATAAAAGCATGAACTGAAGTAGGGTCATCACTCCTCTAGTTTTAATTGATCAGTGCAGACATTTCAAAGGCAAATTTCCAAAATTGCTTCTTCATTAGCAGAATGGGCCTTATGGTTTTCTGATACTGAAATTTTAGGCAAGACAGGTTTGAACTCTCAAGACAGTCTGCAAAGCAAAGAACTTGGCTTTTGTTTTAATTCCCAAAAATTTCATGAAAGGCTAATCATGCTTGCCACAGAGTAGAAAATAAACAAGACCTTTTTACTGAAAATTATGGAGTCAGCCTTTCTAATAAGCTTTTAAAGGCATTTTAGATTTTGTAACTTTTATAGTAAGTTTTTAAAGACATGTTAAAAACTGAACAGGTTTATGTGAAGACCAAGGGCCATCCTAGGCCTAGAGGCCTAGAGACTAAATCATGACAAATTGCTAATGCAATAAACAGTGTGAACAGGTAACTCAATCTTAAATTAAATATCACAGTTGTAGTATTCAAAAATACTTGGAGCATACAGTTTATAAACAGGTAACCTAAAAAAAAATATAGAAAGTTTCAAGAAGAAAAAAGCTCACTTACACATATTTACAAAAAGGCTCTTTTCTTGTCTGTGGTTTCTGTTCTTAGTTCTGTCAAATGTCTGGTTTTTTACCCTGTCATCAATTAAAAGTTATGCCTACCCTTTGTTTTTTAATGACACTTTCCTGGCAGAAAATGTTTGCTTACTTCTCAGATGCTGGTTGTAGTATTTTCTTAAAACATATCAGTACAGTCCCTAATGACTGCTAGTTTAGAGCAAGGAAGTGGAGCTGAGTGCAATTTTAAGACTATTTGAAAATGTTATGTGTGAAAATTAATAAAAAACTGACAAACCAAAATGTAACAAGCATCATTACATGTCATGCATATTTAATTTTTTTAGGTTACTCTATCTTCCTATTCCTATTTTCTCCTAGAAATTAGAGAGGAAGGTAGGCACAAAGCTGGCTGCTTGTTCTGAGTGTCTGTGAAGTTCAGAAGGTCTGCATATCTAAGTGAGGCCAGTTAGGTGTGCTAAATGTCAATACTGAATGTATTTTAAGTTCAAGGTATTCTTTACAGGGATTTTGGTCCAGGAAAATCCATTCATAAATTAACACAGCATGGTGAAAAAAAGATCTTTTGTTTAAAATGGCTAGTAGGTACTTTGATTGAGGAAAAATAAATACAGGGTAAGTAATGTTTTTGCTGTGAAAAGTGTTGGTAGACACCAAGCAGCACACTAGATGTAAAGGTGATTGGCCAATGGGAAAGAAAAGAAAGCAGTAAGAAATGCTGAACCAGCTTACTCAGCATTTCAAAGAATATAAACAGTTTACATTACTGTCATGACAAGAACTGGGGGTTTCATAAAAGCTCCAATTTCAGAAATACACACTTTGGCTAAGGAGTCAAAAGCCTTATTTACAGCCTTTAAAACTGGAAGAACTTCAACCACGTTTCTCTGAGCATCTTTAGCTATTGCTTGAGTCTCTTCTGTTTTCACTTTAGCATTAGCTTCATCTTCCTGAACGACACAACAAACTTGAAATTGAATGTGCAGTCAAGGGTTTCAAAGAGTTAAAAGAGTTTATTCTTCACTGTTAATATTCACTAACTCCACTTCAGAGTGTACAGAGATGGGAAACAATCATTTACTTTCTTCCACAGGCACAGCAGCAGTTACCGGAGAATTACATAGAAAAGCATAGAACCATAGAACACTCTCAGTTGGAAGGGACCTCAGAAGATCATCTGGTCCATCCTTTCATGGCAAGGGGAGCCTAGATGAGATGATCTAGCACCCCATCCGGTCACATCTTGAGAACCTCCAGTGATGGGTTCTTTACCACATTCATGGGGAGTTTGTTCCAGTGATTAGTTGCTCTCACTGTAAAAATATTTCTTACATCAAGATGAAGCCTCTCCCAGCGCAACTTCCACCCATTGCTCCTTGTCTTCTCCATGTGGCATGTTATGAAGTGTACCTTCTGGCACCTTCATCCTCTTTGTAGCTGCCCATTGAGTACTGAAAAACTGCAGTGAGGTTTAGGATAGAATGCTGTTATTTTGCAACATTAGTAGCTCTCATTGTTAGCTGCTGGGGAATATCCAAAGGAAATGTTGTAACACTATGTGAGCATGTGTCCATGCCTGTAAGACCATGGAAACAGAAAAGAACTATATTACACAAAGCAAAGCAGGTGCATATTATGAATTGCAGGATATTAGCAAGCTGACAACACTTATTATACGCTGGACAACATAAAAGAATAACCCTCAGCTGGTCTTGTAACTTTCTCCTATATGTCTTTTTTCATCTTCAACTTGACTCAACATAAGTGAATTTTTGTGAGTTTAGGAACAGCTAGTCAAATCCACACCACACAGGTGCACAAAAATAGACGATGTAGGTAAGGACTAGTTGGAAAACAAACACAAAAAGATGGATTTTTAAAAAACAAAACTACATGTTCTGAATAGCTATTTCTTGTTGTAAGTTATTTCTTGTTTATGATTTTTCTGGTTACTTCCTAAATTCAGAGAGGTTAGCAGGCAGCAATCTGGGCTGAATGCAGAAAGAGGAATATATATAAGAAAGTTACAGGATCCTTTACAGAAGAAAATTTCTGTATTTTGTTTTTCAATATGTAGCAATTATATATGCTCATCTTGTATTTTTATCTTGCTAATGAATAATCTATGCAATATCACTTCAAATGATCTTGTTCTTTTAAGTATCTGTGGTGTCCTGTCACCACTGCGCATTGCAGCTAAGACTGTAATAAGCTTGAATGTCCCAGTTAGGAATGACCCCAGTGTTCCCAACATACAGCTGCGAAGGATATGCAGGCCAAGCCAAGTCCTGTGTACTGAGCTGCCTGTTCTACTCCAACAGCATTTCTTATATCTAAGAGATTTTTAATGAACATTTTATTTTTAAATGTTATAACATTAAAAAAAAATAATTTAAAAAAATCAAAACCCATTAAATTTTAAATTATTTTTAAAATGAACATTTTTGAATGTTCAAGTGTTTGTATTAGCAGAGGGAATTTATACCAGTATATTGCATTTCAGTGCATTGCTGTGGTATTTTTTATTTTGTAGTATAAACTGTAAAGTTCTGACAGAATAGGAAATGGAAAGTTCCACTGAGTATTTCAGTGAGCCTAGCCTCTTAAATATTAAATAAGAGAATATTTATGTTTATGTGATGCTTCTGCTCTTAGTCTGAAAGTTTCACTAGTTTTTCAGCTTAAGCATGATAAAAAAGGTTTTAAATATGAAGACCAACAAATTTGGTAATGAGGTCCTCATTTTTCCTCCAAACTTTTTCCTGACATTTAAACCCCCAGAAAAAGAATCAAACAAATATGTTCATGGGGAGGATGCATATTAATTTGATTTATGAAGTAAAAGTTATTTCTTTGTTAAATAATGATTTTGGAGCTTAATTCCACACAAAAAAGTGACATGAATTGAGCTTGTCTAATAATTTTAACCTCTTTCAATGTGACATTTCCTAATAAATCTGCTTGTACAGGTTAGTTTCCTCTAAAGAAAAGTACTTTGATTCAGAACTTTTTCCTTTTGGATTTAAGGACAAACTATATTGAACTTGATTTAATCCAAAGGTTGTTTCTATCTTCTCTGCTATTCAAAATACACCATTGATGTGGAGTTTCAAGGAGAAAATTCTTGAGAAAGCTGAAGAAAAAAGAGAAATACAGAAAAGCAGATTGTTGTATATCAGCTTTGCTTTAGTACCGTTGAGATGTGGCTGGTTTTAGCTACTTCCCTATGTATCTTAATCTTTCTATTGCAAAGTCTGCTGTGACAAAATTAGCAATGCTTCATGCCTTAGTAGGTCCAGATTTCTACACTATTTTTCCACACAAATTTTTCCCCTTCACCATGTCTGCATGCCCTTTCCTAGGGATGCTGCATGTCCTTGAATCCACTAGTCAGGGGTTAAGTTGTCTAGATCACACTGACTCCACCCAGGTTAACTCAGGTGTCTCTGCAACTCTGCTTTTGTGTCCAGAGAATCAAGAAATGTATATTAGATTCTTAGAGTGACCCTTCACTTACATTTTTTGGGCAGAGATTATTACCGTTTGTTCCTTGTTTCATGTTACTTCCCAGCTGAGAACTCTTCTGTACGATAAGCAGTTAACAAGTTTTTGGGTTTGTTCCCTCCAGCTTTTTCAAATAGCACCTCTGGTCATCCAGGGTCAGCCTATGCACATTTAAGTTATTTGTTGCGCTATGTGTGATTAGCGTGTTTTGTTACCAGAGGCCTATTGAGAAAAGCTGAAAAGTTCCCAAACTTTGTATTTGGGTAAGCTGTTGACAGTAGCCAACATTTTTGGAGAATTTACAGTGTTTTAGGGACAAGATCTGTGATGAACTCTTGAAAGATTAGGCTGTGAAGAATGATCATTAGAAAAGTAAAACATTGACAATGGTACAATATTAGGGACCAAGATCATGACTTTCCAGTTCCAAACTTCTTTCTTAAGTCCCTTGTTTTGAATTACTCACTGCTGATATAGATCGTAGCTTGTTTTTATCTGCACATTTTTACAAAGCATTTACCCACATTTACACACACACACAGACAGAGATATAAAGATGTATCTGATCTCTGAGCACTCTTTTGACTTTTTATCTTATTTTCCTTTGGTTTTCTTTAATTTTTCACTTTTTGAATTGCTGTGTGAAGAGATGGATATCTGGGTCTTGCACTTCCTTTTTCTTCTTCAATTAAGAATACTTGTTCTCACAAGGTAAAGTGAGTTAACTTGGCTCTGCCATTAGATTTCAGATGTTCGCTCTTTCCAAGTGATTAGTAGTAATCCCTCTGATGATGCCAGAAAAAAATCGATTTTTGAAGGTATACCTAGATGACTTTTCTGAAATACTTATTTACCTACTGAACTCCTCTCACTAGAAGCAGGTTATTAGTATTCTGTCCAGACCTGATAGAGCACCTAATTAATCAGAAAACCTAGACAGTGGTCTTTTAGTTATAAAGCAAATATAATATAGCAAATGTAATATCCCCTTCTTTTCAAATAAGATACATAGAAGATGCATAGAAGACACTTACTAGAATTTTGCCTTTGCCTCTTTCAAAATAAGTATCTTGATTTCCATGGGAAATGCTATCTGCTATAATCCAGTCCTGGTGTTTCTGTTTCTCTTGCTTTAGGTCTGACAGCTGCCTATCTATTTAATCTTTTCAAAATATATTAGGGAATTCCACAGAATGAAGAATATTTACATCTTTCAATAACTCCTCTATAACAATGTACAGGCAAGGTTGTACATACATTTAATTGCCACTTGCAAAAATAGAAACAGAGAAAGCAATCATAAAATTTGGTATTAACAGCATAAATACTACACATTGCATAACATATGGAAGGCTGACTAAAAAAAAAAGCTGTTTAACATTAGAAAAGCATTTCAAACTATTATAAAGGAGGAAAAAAAAACGCAACTACAAAAAACCTACAAACACACAAAGAATCACAAATACATTCTTCACAGTTTCCTTTTTATGTCTCCAGTTGTGAAGTCAGAAAGACTCATTACATAGCTTTCATATTAAGAGAGTATTGTTCATGGAGTACCTTCAGCATGCAAAAGAGCTGATAGGAGCCAAACATACAAAGGCATGGAATCTTTAAAATATGCATAAAAGGAAATACAGACTGGAAATGAAAAGACATTCTGGAAGACTTGAATAGAAGGATGGTTACTAAAACCTTACTGATTATATAAAATATTAGAGAACTTGAAAGGACCTGTTGTCTTTGATATGAATAGCTAACCACTCCCCATAAAAATAATGTTATGGGTAGGTAGCATCCTGGGTTTACTTTTTAAACAAGGCAAAGCTCCTGGGAACGATGTGTACTTTCTATTGCAAGCCAGGGGTAGGCAGGTATGCAGCTTCCACATTCAGACTAGTTGCAACCAAGGCAAGCTATCCAGGTGGCTGTCAGTACAGCTCCTTGAGCTCTTGATCCCAGTGCTCAGTACGGGATGCTACTGTTTGCAGTAAATTACAACTGTCTCCTTCAATTTTAGGTTGCCATAGATTATGCTGGGTGACAGGACTAACATCATTTGTTTCCATATCAGCCAGATGCCCATACGGTCTACCAGCTTTTTCCATTCCAAACTGAGTGGAAATTCTCTGAACAAAATAAAACTGTGGAAAAAATATATAAAGCAGCACAATCCTAAAATATTTACTTGTTCATATTTTCAAAACCGGAAATTTAGTAACAGGCTTATAAATATACTTATTTTTACAAGCTGAAGAACTGTGTTTAAAATACATGCTTATTTTTTCTGCTGTTTACAACCTTATCTCCATTTTCAGTTTAGTTTTTCAGCTCATTAAAAGCTCCACCTCCACATCTTTCAATATAGGGCCAAAATAAGCAATTGACTTCTCTAATTACAATTAAGCTCTGTTTCATGCCTCATTTTCTGCCAAATCACTATTACAATGCAGCTGAAATGTTTCAGCTTGTACCCATGCAACCTTTCTTATTCAGTTTTAACTTGCACACCAAATTGATTCTTTTTGCCTGCTACCTATATAATGAGGTCTTTTCTGGGACTAGGTATAAAAGGTATCCTAAAAAGTCTTGAGCATCCACTTACAGAAGTCTGTCAAAGCAAAACAAAAGCTTTGCCTGTGCAGAGAAGAGGAAGGAGAATGTACAGACAATTCCGTGAAAGGTGGTTGTCTCTGAAACGTCTTGTGATGGATAGTGAAGTGATCTGATCTAGTCAAGTGACAATAGTGCAGCTCAAATTCCTTTTCAGCAGAATCATTTTGCTAAAATCCTTTGTTTTTTTTAAAAAAATCAGGCTGGAATTTTTCTCTTGTATGGAACAAACAGTGTCAGTCACCAATTATTTTTTTTTCCTTTTTGTTCCGTTGAAGCCCAATGATCAAAAAGTTTTGTGTAATCTACTTCTCACAGGACCTGAAAAGGGACAGAGAACACAATTAGCTCTTCTAATGATGTGGCCAGTATCATCCATGTATATCTGCTAATTAACTTACTCTTGAACTACCCTGTGACCTGACACGTTGTCTGTCCAAGAAACACTATTAAAGGGGAAATAAATTCAATTCAGCCATCTATTCTACAGTTAAGGTGTAAACTGTGCCTCTCTCAGTACCTCAATACTTCTCTAGTTACCTATAAAGCACCATGAGGAAATGCAATGTCTTTTATTAAATCTGTTGACATGAAGAAGTTTCAGGTGCAGGAACCCAACTTTGGGCTCTCCATGCATGCCTGGAAGCATGCTTGTGGGTTTGCTATTTGGTGTAATAAAAGTTACCACCTTTTCCTATAAACTTTGCCTCATTTATATCCTTAGGCATGCAGTACTGTCTAGTCAGCACATTATTTCTGTTTGTGGTGTTCCCCACACTTGCCCTGCTTCCTTTCTACTCTCAGGACTGATTGCAGACCACATTACAAGCCAAAGCAGGAAACAAACAGACTTAAAGAAAAGTGGAAAGATTGTGAATTTTTATGTTGCTTTATTACTGGTTTTGTGGGGAAGGGGGGCTGCTGAATGGGCTTACTGTGCAGCTTCACAAACATGTACCAATGAAGAACACTGCTGTACCCTGGAACTGGTGAGAGCTGACAGGATGATGGGACATTTTAAGACAACATTGCTGCTGGAGAAGTTGCACCACCAAACCCTTGCCATTGCTGCTACAAACTCATTACTATTAACAGCCTAAAAGCATTAGCCGCTTCCTCTACTGAAAAACAGAACAGCACCTTCTCTGACAAACAGACTTTCACACAGAAAATAAACTTGCACTTATCTCTTCATTTCCAGAATTTTTATGAGGTTTTTAGATCTCTAGGGCTACAGTGATTACAGTGTTATATGCAGTTCAGTCTGTTTACAAGGGGAAACTTGATTTTTGAGAGACCGAGACCACAGCTGGGCAAAACTCTGATTTTATTAATATAGACATTTCATAATATGTACTAAAAGGTAATTTCCCTGCTAAATGTAAAGGTTTGTGACCCATTGAACACATGCAGCTTCTTTCTCTTCCATTTTCCATAATTTCAGTTACATCAGACATTTTTAAAAAAATACTTTTATGGTATGCTCACATTAAGAAAGTCACAAAATATAATTGCCTTACACACAATATATTCTGGGATTCCAAACCATTTGGCTACAAATCAACATTCAAAGTTAAACAGGTTTATGTAAGACATATTTGCATACCCAGTGCAATACAAATAAAGTAAGCTGATTTCCTTACTGGCTATTTTAGATGGCATAGGATGGAAATGCTGCTGGTCTCTGTTGTTGGTGAGGTGGTTGTGGAAAAATCTTTGGCTTTCAGGACAACACAGCTGCATTTTGTCTCTTCCTACTACAGGATCATAGTGGAGAAAATCTATGTAGAAAAGAGCTGGAGTACTTTGTTGTTAAAATCAGAAAGTTTCATTTGATGTTAATATAACCTTTAAAAATCTTTACAAGTGGGAAAAGAATTGGTCGGGGCCATTCAGAAAGCCTTATTGGCAGTGAAAAGTGTTCAGCAATCTAACAGCATCAGATTATGAAAAAGAAGAAGCAGAAGAAAAAGTGAGACATTATACAAAATCATACAATGCCTGCAAATGTCTGTGGCAGAAAACACAGGAAGAATGATGCTAGAGGAAGAAGAAAAGTATATGAAAAATTCAAGTTCAGAAATGAAATGCTTAATCCTCCTTTACTATTTCTCCATCACTTGGAATGGAATTAAGAACTGAGATGGAATGTCACAGAAATTGTAACTGGACAGAGTGGCCTATTAAAAGTGAAAAGAAGAAAGAAGGAAAAGGAATGCTGATGTGTGTTTGTGGTGTTAATATTAATTTCAATACTACAGCATGCATATGTTATTGACCAATATTTTTAACTTGCCTCATAAGAAAAGCTGTTTAAAATATTTGTGAAGTTTAAACAATAACATTCTCTGCACAAACTTAAGCAAGGAGGAAAAAACTGCAATCTTATATTTGGTTATGTAGAGTGGACATCTAGGAAAATTTTTCATTTTTTAAATCCTGACAGGGACAGATGATTCAAAGGAGTATTTAAGTTCCCTTGACATATATATCAAGCCCATTTATATGTTACTTTAAGAAAAATGTCATGCTTTATTTCAGAAAAACCTCTTTAAGGGCCATGAAGCACAAATGGATTATTCTGCTTAGTTTAGCTTGGAGAACTATCCATGTTACTTAAAGTAATAAAACTGGTCTGTCACAATAGTGTCTGATGACTGGCTGCACTATGAATTCCACTGGTAGATTATAATATACATGAAATATTATTAGTTACAAATTATTACCCAATTTGTTCTATATGTCCACTTTTCCTTCCACTATGGGAAAAGTAAAAGAAGGTCTGATCATTTTTCAGTGTCACTTGTAGAATTATGAGCATCTCGGCTGATTTACACTGACTCTTCCCTTTTATGAACAAAATAATCATTGTCCCTGCAAGCTAATGTACTGTATGTAAATTCAATCATACCACTTGTACTATTCATTGCTTTTCTCTGGCT
This sequence comes from Falco naumanni, assembly GCF_017639655.2. Classification (NCBI taxonomy): domain Eukaryota; kingdom Metazoa; phylum Chordata; class Aves; order Falconiformes; family Falconidae; genus Falco; species Falco naumanni. The sequence continues at coordinate 31,438,788 of NC_054080.1, forward strand.
TTTACCAATTGGAACCATATTTCTTTGCAAATAATGTTCTAAATCTGCTGGGACAAACTGCAGAGGCAGAATTAACTGAGAAAGCAAACAGAAGGCAGAATCAGAAAAGAAAGGTAGAAGCCTGTCTTCTCTTTATTCACTGTGTGTGCTCACGTATCTGTTTTAAAGTAAATGAGGGAAAGATAAATTAAAAGAGGTTGGTTAATTTGGTTTTCAGGCAACTATATTAGATACCTGAGCAGCTGAAGAAGAAAATGAGCTAGAGGGACGAAATGTGAATATGTATGCCCTATTACCTCTGCAAAGTGAAAGTATTTACACTAATTTATACACAATCCTTTCATGTTAAGTGTTTCCACTGCATTTGCCTTTTTTTTACACCTCTTGGGAAAAAAAAAATATTGTGGGAAACCATAAGCTTCTTTCATCAAGTCTGCTAGCAGAGAAAGCAAGACTAAGGTATGAGAGTGACCTTGCCTCAGAAAATCCAATTACAACACTGGGGAAGGAGGAAAACAAGAGGTTCTGAAGATACAATTATGACAAAGTGGAGCACTGCAAAGGTCAGTGCTGGGTAGCATAGTGCCCTTAATTGTCCTGACCAACTTAATCTGAAGGTGTTAAAAACAGCTTTATCTTACCTTAGACACACTTGGACAAATCACATAAATTAAAAATGTATGGGATTTGTCTGGTGCTGCAAGAAGTTCAGTACTGATGCTTTGATAAATTTCCACAGCAGCATCCACAAACTTTGTTGTGTTCTGCTTTACTGTTTGAGCAAATTCTGCCCAGAAGACCTTCAGGATAGCCTCTGTGAAAAGAAGCAGAAGAATAAAGCACACCCAGAGTGCAACATGCAGGAAATTTGCTTTTACTTTGATCATCAGATACCTGCAGTCCCATTCTGTTACCATTTCAAGGAATCTCAGCTGAAAAGTTTAGCATAACAGAAGACACACTTGTACCACAAAACTGTAGTAAATGATTCTAATTTAAGAAATCTATCAGTTAAGTTGTAAATTTTACTGGAAGGTGCCTGCACTTAATGTTCTAATTCATAGCCAAACATCTACATATGAAAGAGACTGGGCTGTAGGGAACAAATTAATGTCTGTGTCAAGAGGTAAAGGGCCTTTGGAAATGGCCCTTGAGTATTTGGCACTCCATCTTCTCTGCGCTGAAAAGCTGTCTACCTCCAGATAATCTAGGCAATACAGAGATATAAGAGCACTCCAGGACAAAGCAAATACATGATGAGGTCTGCACTAACCAAATAGAGAGATGCAGGTCAATTTCTTAGCCTTCTTCCTTATGTCCAAAACTTTCTCGCACTGTTTGCTAGCACAGAATCTCCTTGGCTGAAAGATGCAAAAAATTAGGAAAAAAGAAGAAATGTGGAAAGAAAGGTTGAGACAAGAATAAATGTGAAGGGAAATAGAGAAAATTTAATTATATTGCAATATGACATAGTGCTTTTAAAACTATTTTTTCCTCCTTACAGAAAAATGTATATTGCTACTGACCTGAAAAAAACTGGTTCAGGTTATGTTCTGAAGGTGTTAGAAGGCACAGCATGGCCAAGCATTGTAATAAAACATGCAGTTACAGGATTATGTCAAAACATATGAAAGAGTCAACATGGCTTCTCCAAGGGCAAATTATGCCTAGTGATCTAGTGACCTTCTATGATGGAGCGACTGCATCAGTGGACAAGGGAAGAGCTATGATTTATTTTCTACCTGGACTTCTGAAAGACCCTTTATAAGGTCCCCCACAACATTCTTGCTGATTAATTGGTGATACAGAGGTTTGATGAATGGACTGTTAAATGGATAAGGAATTGACTGAATGGCCAAATCCAAAGAGTTACAGTCAATGGCTTAGCGTCCAAGTGGAAAACCTTAATAAGTGGTGTCGCTCCCTCAAGGGTCCATACTAGGACCAGCACTGTTTAATTTCTTCATCAATAACATAAACAATGGGACTGAGTGTGCCTTCAGCGAGTTTGATGGATGACACCAGGGTGAGTGGTGCAGCTGACAGGCTTGAGGGAGGGAAGGGATGCCATCTAGATGGACCTTGACAGGCTTGAGAAGCAGGCTTATGTGAACATTACAAAGTTGAATGGATTGAGAGCAGTGCTACAGAGAAGGACTTGGGGATATTGGTGGATGAAAAAGTGGATATTAGCCAGCAATGTCCCCTTGCAGCCCAGAAAGCCAATCATATCCTGGGCTGCCTAAACAGAAGCATGGCCAGCAGATCAAGGGAGGTGACTGGCCCCATCTACTCTGCTTTTGTGAGACCCCCACCTGGAGTACTGCATCCAGCTCTGGGGTCCCCCGCAAAAGAGAGACACAGACTTGTTTGAGTGGTTCCAGAGAGGGGCCACAAAAATTACCAGAGGGCTGGAAGACCTCTCCTATAAGGAAAGACTGAGAGATCTGGGATTCTTTAGCATGGAGAAGAGAAGGCTCTGAAGAGACCTTACTGGGGCCTTTCAGTACTTAAAGAGGGCTTATAAGAAAGTCAGAGAAAGTGGTTCTTACCAGGACCTGTAGTGACAGGACAAGGAACAATGGTTCTTAACTGAAAGAGGATAGTTTTAGATTGGGTACAAGGAAGAAATTTTTTATTGTGAGGATGGTGAGAATACGGGCAATGCAAACTGCAGCTGCCATCCTAAGAATGAAGATGAAGGCTAGTGGGACTTACAGATTACAGGCAAATTAATAAAAAATCAGTGTAGTTTACTGTACTTGTATATTTTTATTCAGACAGTTAAAATTGCATAAGGACTCTCGTAATGTTTCAGAACAATCTACTCTTTGCTTTCAATGGGTTTACAATATGCTAAAATTATAACTTACTGAATTAATGCCCACAATTAATAGCTGCACAAGCAGAAAGGCAATTGTTCACTAATTTGCATTAAAAATGAGACCCCCTTGTTAATTATGTACTTCAGTCCTCAGTTTGGAAATGACAAGGTTACCCTATCTTAAAAATTAATTTCAAGCTTTACTCCACATCATGGTGAAATGAAACTCTCTCGCCAGAAGAAAATTCTTAAAAAATGGGCTCCTATACTTTAGATTTAGCCTTGCCACTGGTGCTTTATGAAGGAAGCACCAGGTAATTCATACTCCGCACAGCTCCATCGTTCTGTCCTTGAAATGTTTACAGTATTTTTTTATCAGCCTTCACAGGCATATTATAGATCCAGCATATTCATTTTAGTGCTACATATGGCATAAAATTTAAGTATCCATAGAGAAGATACATAATGTATAGTATACTACCAGAATTATAGATTTAAGACCTTTATATCAAAGGCCTGAAAGATTAGATGAGGTCGTGTATGAACTTTTGCATCTCCTCCCTTGTATCTGTACAGATTACTGATTAGGTGGTTTTGACTCACTATTATTATTAATACAAAATTCCCCTCTAGGCTTGGAAGAGCAATGAAATGAGGAAGCCAGCACAAGGAGAGCATTCTTGCCAGCTAAATTGCTGCTAAGCCATGTGAAAATCACCGAAGAGTGAAACAGTTGAGGTTTACACAACTCTGTTTTTATCACATTCTCATAATTTATACTACTGCCCATTTGTAGTACAGAATGACCATTGACAGGCCATGGACCTCTCTTGGCAGTGGAGAACTTCCCATACTTCAGAGAGATTCTGGATGGGTTAGATCCACCCCTGACAGATCTGTGTCGTACATTACAGAGCACCCAGTGGAGTCTCCTTCAGTCAGTTGCAGGAAAGAGGCAGTTTTAAAACATGTTACCCCTGCCCTCTTCTTCTTTGTCATCAAACTCTAAGTCCTGTAGTGGCTTTGCCCCCCCAGCAATCATTCCTGCCATTTTTGGCATGCAACAGATGACAAAAAGAGGACCAGAACCTTCATTCATAAAATTGGTTTGTGGTGCAGACAGAGGAATAGACACTAAATAAGAAGCTAGTAAAAGCAAATAATTGCTGGATGATAATATTGGAATTGCCATTTGAAGAGAAAGACCAAATTCAGAAGCTGACTCCTTGATGTATACCATTAAGCACTGCTGAAAAGCAGTCCTGCTACTTCAGTCCCTGGGCTGGTAGAGGTCAGAAGGTTAAAATATGTAATTCATACTGTTGATACAGTGAGTGCTTCAAGGAACAGTGATAGCTAGTATCAGAAAGAAATGTGTCCTTCTCAAATGAAAGTGATACACAATACAGGTGCCGTTATGTAAAGTGCATGTCACAGAGTACTTGAGACCAAGTCCTTGCATACATTCAGACAAGGAAGAAAATCTCTGAATATACGCAAAGAATAGTAAAACCAAAATTCATGTTAAGAAACAGTAAAAAGTAGTAATCCCATAACTATACAAAAGTGTGGAATCAAAAAAACCTTACCAGATTCACCACATGAATAATTTAGAACCCAAGGTGACCTTATTTTCTTTACAAAAAAGTTTATTCCTGCGATAAAACACCTCCAAATCTGCTGAAGCAGCTCAGGAGGAGTCTGAGAGGCATAATGACCCAATTTATGCATGTTTAAAGCATCCACAGAAATAACAACTGTTTTGTTTCCTACTGCACCTAGGAAATAAACAAAAAATGAATGAATTAATAGAGAGACATGTTATTGCTTTATAATTTCCATTCATGAAATTAAAATTACAGTTTTGGAGTAACACTTTTTTGTCCGTGTGACAGAACTGTTTACAACCAAGAAAAAAAGATTTACTATTGTTGCTGTTGTTTAACTTCTAAGGTTAAGGACCTCTGAAGTTTCCACTACGCAACAGGGTGTAATTTTAGATCAAAGGAATACCAGCCTACAGGTCTTGTCATGATGCAGACATCTAGGTAGCAGTTTTATTCACACCCCTGTGATATGAAACTCAAGAGTAAAACCTACCAGGTCAGTAGAAAAAAACTCAGGAGAAAAATGGCATGGAAGCAGGATGCATCTGAAAGATGCAATCTTTCAGATTTAACTGTAAATTAAGGACAGGTAGGAGGAAAAAAATCAGGTTTCCATGGCATTTCATTTAGAAGCTGAAAGAGTTGGTAAGTACTTACACCAGGCAAGCAATTTATATCCATCATTTTTAATCACAGATACCCTCAAAATTAACAGGATTTTCCTCAGTGTTTGTTACATTCTCTAGTTCAAAGTCTTCATAAATGATGGCATGACTTTTCACTATTCCAGACTTACATGTTTTCTGTAATCTAGCAATGCCAAATAAAGCACACTTTAAAAAGAGTTTCAGCTTTCAGGAAAGTGCACAATGGTTAATTTCTGGAAAGAAAAATTCAAATCATTCAAATAAGTATGTAGTGCTTCTTCAGTGCTATGGTTCAATATTTTGCCATCAGGGTTGGCAGAGGACAAGAATATATGGGACAAGAGGATCTGCCAAATTTTGAGAAGCAGTGCTGACCCATGAAAGGTTTTGGTTAGTTCCATAAAGGAAGTAAATGGCTGTATACTTCTATTGCTTTCTAGTTGTATTCCTCAGGTTGCCCAAAATGTTACCTGTCTGTTGCTGTCACCATATTTTTATAGGTATTTGCTGTTTGGATTATGGGGTAAACACACTTTGTGAAGAAAAGGACATTTCCATTGCATACAAAAATATTGACATTAAAAGCCAATTTACAGCTCAACAGAAGAGTTTGTAGTTGTTCGGTTGTACTGGCAGGGGCTAAGTCTAGATGTGAATTAAATACGGATGGTGTTTATTTCTCTCTATGTTAGTAAGTTGGCTGACAAGTAATATATTACAAGTATAATCCTAAAATATGTTTTTAATGTCAGACCATGTGGGTATGATTGAACATCAAATTGTAAGTCGTATTGGTAAAAATGTCTAATTTTTTTTTCATATAAAAAGCTCTGTGTTAAAATAAATTTGAAGTATGAGATACCTCAATTTTGTGCTCAGCTGAAAAGTGAAAAAACTGAAAGAACTACATCTGTTAAATTATAGAGCTGAAGTTTCATTTACAATGTTACAGTTTAATAGTAACTTGACTGTGAAGCTAATTTTCAAAGTCACTGTGCTTCATAATATCTCATTAGAATCACTGAATCATAAAATCATGAAATAATTTAGGCCAGAAGGGACCCCCAGAGACCTTGAATTTCAAAGCTGGACCAAACAAATTAGGTTTCTTGCCCAATAGAGCACTTGTGTCTACTTGTCCAGTGGAGTGTTGAGCACCTCCAAGGATAGAGACTCAACAGTCCCTGTGAGTAAACTATTCCAGTATTTGCTCACCCACATGGCAATCTTTATATCCCCTGAGTCTTCTCCAGGCTAAACAACAAACCCTGTCCTCTCAGCCTTTGTTAATACGTCAAGTGTTGCAGCCCTCTAACTATGTTTGGTGGCCTTCCACTGGACCTAACTATAGTATGTGAAGATCTGTGGCAGAAAGTATTTCAAAATGTTGTCATTCAAATAAAGAAATAATAAGGAAAACAGTAGCTCAAATATTTTTTTCTTCTCTACTTTCAATTCAATAATCTCTTGTGTTCTTGATGATATCCGAGCAAACAAATTTAGATAAATTGACATATAGACTGTTTATCTTGAACTTGGTTTAGTAGTTCTATTGCCACCACAGGCATCAGAAAGAATTAGTAACAACTATAGCATATTTCCAGCTACGTATAGTTACACGCATCCATTTTCTGCTTAATTATGCAATAGTGTACACAGTTCAATGAAATAATTCAAAGGAACAGGAGAAGTGAAACAGATGCCAACCCTTCCTTCTGCTTTCCAGTTCCCCTTGGAACATGTTGTTATGCTAATCCTCTCCGCTTCTGGAGAGACACACCGCTGCAAACTGATGTGCCCAGGGTATTTCACATTGCACCTACAATACCTGTTACTTAGAAACAATGAATTACCATCTAAACTCAGCAACCTTTTTTTGCCAAAGCCACGTATTCCAGAGGAAATAAAGCTGAGAAATACCTATAGAATAACTTGGTCCAGGTACATTTTCTTCTTAAAACTAGATTGCTGTTTCTACTTTCTTATTTTTTCTTCTTGATGTATCCTAAAATCATGTTTGACCACATGATGCCTAGGCCTGTATCTTGAACCAACAGTCAGACTAGCATAGAATAAGATGCATGAACAGGGAAAAAATCATTATCCATGAGACCACCACTTTGCATGTGCCAACACTAAATGTCTTCCACCATGATGTTTCACTTTCCTAGGAACTGTAAACTGTTGTAAATTCTTGATTATAACTCTCTGACATACTTGTCTTACTCTGTCCTCCCTAATTTTACTATCCAGAAATCCAGACAGATTTCTTCAGCTTTTAAGATTACTGATGTTTTAATGATTAATGCCTGATAATGTTGAAGCATCCACTGTTAAATACTCTTTGCTATACTTCTTAGTCTTACAGCCAGTTTCCACCAAACAAAGATGCAGCCCTGGAATGGACATCAGATGGAATTCACTGTGCCAATCAGAAATCTGGCTACTAGAAAGCAGCTCAGGCTCACCTGAAGGCTCACCGCTACGCATGTATTCCTGGGAAGTCTCAGACAGCATAAGAAATGCACAGCTGGCACCTGGCTCCCCTGAATATCAAGTCACTTTGCTTTGGCAGAATGAAGATTTCTGTGCAGGATTCACTGGTGGCTCTTAAAGGTGACCCCCAAAAGCTGCAGTGCTGCCATGACTTGTTCTTTTACTTCTCTCTTATCATCATTGCTGAGACTAGTACTGTCAGGTTCTGCCCATAAGATAGATGAGGTGAAGATTAGGCTGGGATTCCTAATGTGAGTGGGGAACAGATGAACACTTCTGTACTATTAGGACTTGGGCAGCAGCTGTTTCAGTGCCCCAAAATAGCAACACACATCTGCAGACCTGCCTACAGCTACGAGATAAACTGAGCAGGGGTTTGAAAGAAAAGAAAGCAGTGTGTCCTAGGGAAGAGATATATTGCAGAGGGGCATAAGGATCCAGAAAAATACCATTTATTTTACTGGATAGAATCACCATTGTCACATTATGGCAGCTGTCTAGCAGTACAAGGATATACAAGCATAGAGAGAATTAAGGATAGATGCAAAACAATTGCACAGCAGGTGAATGTTCTCAAAAAGAAAAAAGTCATGACGAGCACAGCAGTATCCTGATATGCTACTGCTCTACATATTGATTAACCACTTAACACCTGAAATGTGAGGTTACAAATGTTGACATAAACTATGCCTTTATAAATTGATGGCTGTATAGGTGAAAATTAATGTACAGCATACAGCCAATAAATAACCAGTCTGTGAGGCTTAAAAACTCACATAAGACCCCTGATGACTACAGGTACCTGAGACATGGTATTTCAGTAAGTATCTTTCTCATTACTTCTACTTTCAAAATTAATACTTTGACCTCCCAGAGTTCCCCTCCAGTTAGTCACTGGGTTTCTTTATTTTGGCATCAGGGTTTTCCTCAAACATTAGTCTCACAGATACATCAAAATCATCCCAATAATATTCAATTTAATTTTTACCCATTGATCATGAGAAGCAGAAAGCAAACATCAGGCAAAAGACGGTATGCAAACCTGAGTGCCCCAGTGAGGAATAAATATTGATTTAAAAGTATTTTCTACAGTGTTTTTCTGCAGAGTACAATCTGCAAAAAGTCCAGCTGTCATGAATGAGGTGAAGTACTTCCTATTAACTACAAGGCAAGTACATCAAGTAAATCATCAAAGCCCAGGCCTAATGCAAGCAAAAGAAAAAATAACAGTTCCCCTGAATATTTTTAGTAAAATTGCATAAGATGGCATACAGATTTGCTCAGCAAGCTATACTTGGTTTCCCTGGTGCCTTGGAGGGAATTACACAGGACCAAGAGCCTGCCTGGAATGATGATTTAAAACTGACACAAACTGACAATTTGAATTTTATAAAGGATTTCACTGCTGTTATAACCCCTCTTCTTGTGATTGAAGCACACCAATTATAATTACAAATATAGTCTACCCTCCAATGGTAAAATCAACAGGAAGGTGTTTCTTTGAAACACAGGAGGCAAAGTGAACAGCTTTTCCCCTGTAGGTCGCAAAGAAATGGAAGCTTCTGTTGGATCATCCTCCCCAACATATCAAGAGGTTTTGCCTCTGCTGACATGAAAGGACACCAAGAAACCACCACCAGGTAGCACAGTCATTGTGGTATCAGTTTCCTTGGCAGGAACACTTAGTGAGGCACAAGAACTAAAGTTTCAAGCACCTTTGTCTAGTTTCTTCTAGAACTAAAAGAGTGGAATGTGCTATTAAAGACAATAATTTCCAGTCCTGAGGGCACTTACTGTGGAGGAAGGCCTGGTGAGTGCAAAATCTGAAATCAGCTCTGACCTAAGGAGACACAACTGACACCACTCCGTGTGACAGTTTTTTGAAATTTTTGATCTGTCTGATACTAAGCTTACAATCTATAAATTAGGTCCTTAGGAAATGAGAAATTATTGATATTTCTGCTAAATGTAATTTGACCACAGGCTTTAGGAAGGAAATCTGCAAGCTAGAAACAGAATCTGAATCTCTGCAGACACAGACAAGAGGTTTAATCATATTTCTTCATCAGTGCTTTTTATACCTGCTACATGCCTTTCAGGTACTAAAGTGAATTAGGTATATCCTTTCTAAGCAACTGTTTTGTTTACAAAATAAATCTGACACTTTTATGAACACTGCAGACCTTCAAATCAGATTAAGTCAATGAAGGAATTTGAAAAGCAGTGCCTAATAATGACTCCACAAAAGACTTATGAAATGCACAGGCAAATGTGATCAAAATTAAGTAACAAAACTAACACAGACATTTTGTTATCTTCTCAGGGTTTAAGTTAGTTACCCTCTCAATTTCTTTCACATGTTCTTGTACTGCAATAGGAATGTTTTGTGTGTGTTTTTAAAATAAAATGGAAAGAAACCAAATGCAATTGTGAAATTTCTGTCAATTTAGACAACATGCTAATGACTTCCAGACAGCAGTAAAATGCTTAATCTTGGAGGCAGCCAACACATGCATGACTATGAAGCTCCAAAGTGCTTATCGATGAGTTCAACTTTGTGGACAACACAGTCAACCACACAGACAGATGCAGCAAATTCATTGCGCTACTGAAACTCAACGCATATGTTAGTAAAGACCTAAGACCTCAGTCCGTTCCTGAATGAGGCTGAGTGAGGGAGAAATACAGCTATTTCTTCCCTTAATAGCACAAAGATGCCACAAATATTAACAATAAGAGCAGTGACTCGTTAATTATTATTATAATATAAAATATATTAATTATTATATAAGTGCATTCAATTATTAACATCCAATCAACAGAATAGATAAAAGGTAATCTTGCCCTTTACTACACTGTCTTAAAAAAAAAAAAAAAAAAAAAAAAAAGATGTTGCATTAAAAAAAATAAATAGCAGTGGTAGCTGCCTTGTACACATAAGCAATTTTTAGAAAATTGCAATGTGAACAACTTGAACATATTATTTTTAACAGGCAGCAAAATGACACTTCTGTGATGTGACCTATATCTGTGCTGAATTTCAAAATTGTGTTCCAAAGTAATAAGCTTTGTGCTGAAAAAGTGTCGGAAAAGAATTCTAAAAGTACTTATTTTTGACAAAAATATTTTTTTTATTCGAAGTTGCTAAACCAATAAAAAAATATCAAAGTCCAAACTTAAAAAACTAAACACCAAAAGGACTAGATGGATTTTCTCAAAGTTACCATGAACAGAAAACAGTGCAAGGCAGGGTAGTGTAAACAAAAATGTGACTCTTTTCCTATCAAACAAGTTAAGCTAAATTATGACACGTGATAAACTAGACTTAAGAGTAACAGGTGCATGAATGTTTTACTGTGGTATCATTTATAGCATGATTATGCAATAAGAAAGAAGTATTATATTAAAAAAAATATGCCTGAACAATACTGCAACATCTGGAATAGTCTTTTTAAAGTTGGAGATTCTTGAAGCCCTTACTAAAATCATGTCTTCATTCAGATCTGAATTTTCTCTGTTTTGTGATCTAGAGAAGTAGAACAAAAAATAATGAACATAGATGAATTTTCTTAATTGTTTAGACCTACACCCACTTTATTATATTATAAATATTTATTATTAATATAATATAATTATTAAATAATTATAATTATTTATAAATGTTTAATGGATTATTTACATAAGTAGTGAATGGATTAAATGTCAAGATTATTATTTATTTGGATGTGACTTGATTTGATCTGATTCTATTCACATGCTCCACTAATAAAGCTCCACTTCTTTTGTTCTGAATTCCCGTTTTTGACTGGCTGGTGTTTATCTGTTATTTAATTCCCAATAGTGCTGAACAGGGAAACAAAGTTAGCTAACCTTGTCCCCAAAACCAATCAATGCTACCCAACAGAGTTCTGAGAGATCCATTAAGGTAAACACTGTTCATCTTTCCCTTGGTATCTAAACGTCTTCCTCTTTTGGATTGTAAAAAATTGTAGCTTTTAAAAAAATAATCAGTGGCTGAATTAAAACATTTTCAGAGATTTTCATAAGGTTATTGTAACCTGCAGTGTATGGAGAAACTTACTTGGACATTGTTAATACAAACTTGGCTGCTGCCGTTCCAGAGTCCTACTAGATTGTAGATTTGAGTCATCTTCTTTGCAAGAGGTTTGCAGTAATCAAATTCTTCAGAAAATAATAACACTGGGTGGGAGTGAGTGAGTGGTTGGGTGGGAGTGGGGAAGGCAGGCATGTATTATTCCTTTTACATTTGAAAGATTTTGTGGATATAGACTTTGAGCTTTTCACAGGATTTACTCTAAAGGGAACAAAATTTCACAAGACCGATGTACATGCAAACAGTAGAAATTTTGCAGTTATTCATTCTGTTGGCACCTTTAACCATTATATATTTTCACATCTATAAATACTAGAGTCAAAAAAGAAAATAAATTTAATAATTTCTGAAAAAAAAACCTGATTAAATTTAAATTTACAGGTCAGGATAAGAAGTTACATGCACATTTCAGGTTATCATGACTAAAAACTCTGGGTGTCTGAATTGTCAAAAGCAGAAGTAAATGTTTCATAGTGCAGCTGTAGAAGACAGCCTAGCAAAAGTACAGTTAAAAGTCAACACAGGAAAAAGAATTAGACTTCTGGGTATGTCTACCTAAACGATATTTAGTACATTTTATATCCACAGAAAAATACATTCTCTGAAGAATTAAGTTTATTTTAATAAGTAGTTTCAACTATTTATTTCTATTTCATAGAAAATAATTTTAAAAGATATCTAGGTGTATTTGTAAATTCATTGCCAACAATAGTAAATGTATAAAATTACACATATAGAAACAGGAGTCAGTTTCAAAACTTCTTGTAAATCATTAATATCAAACAATAACATCAACCAATCTTGTTTCTTTCTTTTTCCTATAGGATGGCACCCTAATACTCTGCATGGAACATATAGGATGAAGATAGGTTGCAGCAAAGTATCTGGTAATCTTTGAAATGTGAACCTGCATCACTAAGCCTGGCCCTTGCCTTAAGCCAGAGCAAATGAGCAGCTTGTAGTGAAGGAACTGCTGGGTAACAGCATCCTTAACCAGGTACAAGCTGTCTGGCTCCCACGAAGACATTTCTCATGCACTGGTGTCTAAAGTCACACATGCTGGGGCATCACCACCCACACAAGTACACTGTATGTTCACATAAACTTGACGTATATGCAAACACTCCCCAGGACAATTTGCGTTGCACAATTTGGTGATATGTAGACAAGCTGTAGCTTAATATCGCAGCGATGTTTAGGGGTACAAGTATGATTAGGGAATAATTTATCAGACTCTCTGGAAAATGGCTTTAAAAGTAGGAAATTGTAAGACTGCATGATCTACAAACAAAGCAACAATTAACTAAAATTGGTGACAGAAAGTTACCATAAAACCTGGTGGATTTCAATTCAGCACCAAGAAACACGCCATGACAGGTACAATTCTGGCAAAAGCAACCATTACCTTTTTTTTTTTTTTTTTTTTTTTTTTTCAGTCCAGACATTCTTGACTGCAGTATGTGCATCAGTAATAGCATAACTCCTACTTCCAAATGATATCTCACAAAAAGGAAAAAGATTACTCCCTTGTTCCTTGGGGGAATGACTGTTCAAGGACTAAATGCAGCTAAAACAGTCGAACTGTTGTTTCTTGAACAGATTGCTTACTGTCACAGTCTCCAGATGAGAAAAGGGCATGAACCTGAACTTATGTCTTGTCCTCACTTATGTACAGCCCACAGTTTTCTGCTGTGATGATCCCCAATGAAACTAGGCTCAAATACTCCTGGTTCTATGTATAATCCTGTAGGTTTCTTCAGGCCTACAAGGAGGGATAAAAGATAAGATCTACAAAGTTCACTGGATAAGATCCTTAATTACAAAGAATTAATATTTACATTGATAAAGTCACATTAAAACATAAGGTCTGAATGAGTACAGAGACTGGAGATTCAAGCCCTCAGGGTTGTGGCTTGGCTGTGGATGAGAACATTTCCCTCACACTTCCCCTAAGACATTTACTCTTCGGGTAAACAAAAAATAAAATAAAAAAAAATTAAAAAAATCAGTTCACAGTGGTATCAGCAACCCTGATGGACTTACAGGTATGGAATACCTTTATGATGTACATAAAAACTTAATTGTTTTAATAGGAAATAGAAAAAAAGTCCAACTTTTTAACTTTAGCATTCCTGAAGGTAATAGGCTGCTGCACAATCACAGAAATAACTTCAATATCAATACAATTAAATTCATCAAAGCAGCATTATGTCCCAGATAGAGCCAAGCCACTGAAGAAATCGCCCATTATCTAAGAAGAAGCACTTTCAGGGCTTATTTAGGAACTTAGTATTAGATTTTTCAACTAGCTTTACAGTAGGATCTCATTCAGTTTCAGAAAAAGAAAGCAGAAGAAACCTGGCAGATATGACAGCTCTCTTCTCTCCTCCAGCAAGCCCAAACTAAAAGTTTGGTTTCTGCAGACTTCCAACAATTTAGCAGCCATGATAGCCAGGATGGATATCTTGTGGCAAAAGATAGCATATTGCCATGCAATTAAAGCCTGAGGTTTTAAACTGGAGAGCCAGCCACAGAGGTTGCACTTGAGAACTACTGGTGTACATGGCATAGCAGGGAAGAAAGTTTTGCAGATAGGTACATTATTGTCACAGGTATTACATCAAACTGCTTCTATGCAGACCCAGGTTATTCCACTGAGTGAATTCCACCATTTCCAATGTTACAGAATTCTGCTATTAAAGAACAGACCAACTTTCCCAAAGAGTGGCAAGCTTGTGAAACCCATGGACAGGTGCGTATATTGGTAGTCTAAATACTACTGCCATTTTCTGGGGAAAACCAAAACAACAACAAAAAAATCCACTACACTCAGGTAGGTCCCAATCTGTCTGTTAAGGGATGCCTAACAGGTTGAGTTTGCACTCCCTATTTCATTCCTTCTGCGTTGTTGAAGAAGTTAAGAATGGGAATGATCTGGCCATCGCTATTTCTTCAGTAAAAAGGGAATGAAAGCGTTGGGCTGGTCCAGCACTTAGACACACCAAACCACAGGAATGGCATGCACAGGGATTCACACAGGTACAAAGCATATGTATATCTGAATAGTTATGAGAAAAGTTGTATGTACGCTCAAGAACATACCCACCTTGAAGTTAAAAGCCCATATGTACAAACATGACATTTTCTTACTGTACATGAGACTAGTTTTTACAAATGCAGTTTTGACTGGTTTAGTCTGAATGAAACAGTAAACTTAATCTGAAGGTATTTATAAATTTTTCATCTAATATGACAATGGTGCAGATGTTAAAGACTGGATGGACTACACATATCTATGTAAGCTTAGGACATTTTAAATTATTTATTAAAGGTGCAGCTAGCAAAAGTTAACAGCTACAATCTCACAATCTTTGATTACCCTGCACGGTTATCCCACTTTGTTCATGCTGCGAGTCAATGTCATACTAATAGGTCCAAACTATCAGACTAAATGGGTACAAATTATCTACAGCTGCATCCAATAAAAATCCAACACTGCATTAACAGAACACTAACAAAAACTATAACAAAATCCAAACAGTATCTGGGATTATAACCAAACCTGGACATGCTTCCAGGTAATCATCACTATATGTGTACTGAGATAAACCCATTCCAATGGCATGGTTATCCAGAGCTGAAACCCAGTAGTAATGCAGCTATTTTTGCCATTCAAATCTGTCATCAGAGTCTACTTGCAGAAACTGATCATGCGTTATCTTGGTCAGGTTTGTACAAGCAGAAACCTTTTCTGTCAAAAGCCCTGTAACAATGCCTTTGGTATGCTTGTCAATAGCTACCAGTGCTGTCATGATATTGCTGTGTAATTTAGGAAGATTACTAAGAACAAATCCAGCCAGTACATCTCTGGATATGAAGAAATACATTATAAGGTCATTTTCTTACAGCGTATAATACAGTTTTCTTAAGGTTGCACTAGTTTCAATAGAGAGTCAGCAGGAAACATTTGCTTAGTTCATGACTGAAAAATAAAAGTGGCATAGTCCTAATGATATCAGTAAAACTTAAAGAGCATAGCAAAATAAATCTGCTTGTAATTTTTATATATTTGGATTGGTTCTGAGTACAAAAAAGCAAAACCTACACATTTAAATGTAGTCCCTATAAAGTACAGAATCACTGTAAGAAATACGAGAAAACCAAATAGGCTATTACTATGCAGAGGATAGTTCTTAATACCTTCTTTATTAGGAAGCAAATATTATCCAGTGGTATAGAAGAACAATTAACCTTGAACATCTGAGCACTTTTTTTCTGGTGCTCACACACTTAATTTTACTAGCCCTTCCCTAAAACGGCTTGTACATAATTTCTTCTCCATAGCTGTGGCCTAAAAGAAGCTTGCACTCCTGGTTGTGAGCAATGCTGGCCATCAGTGGCATTAACCACGATCTGAAGCTTGGCATTGTCAAGACCTATTCATTTCAGCTCTTCTTTTAAGACCAGCTAAGGGAGGAAATGTCCCCAATCTCTCCCTGTCTCCCTGTTGTTTCCTTGCCTTTTTTTTTTTTTTCCTTTCCTTCCCCGCCCCGCCTCCCCCCCCCCCCCCCCCCCCCCCCCCCCCCCATCCCTTTTGAGCTCTTTGTTCCTAGTGCAGGAGCCTGATTCCAGGTTCTTAAACAGAGCAAGCATTACGCCATACATTGAGGGTGCCATACATACAAAACTGTAAGGCTATGATGTTGCAAGCAATGAACATCTTTAAATTCAATTGTTAGTACGCTTAAAATGTTTGCATGAGTTTTTGAAGGATCAAAGAGTAAGTTCATAACTTAAAATAAAAGGTTGTACAGAGAAACCAGGTCATGTTTTACCTGAGAGAGGTGTCCAGGAACAAACCATTCCCTTCTTAGCCTGGTCTGATAATCAGCAACATCTCCATGTGTCAGGCATGCAGGAGAGCTGTGCATTGCTTCTTCCACTACAAAGAGCCAGTCTTCTGTGTTTCCTTGGGCCCCTCAGCCTTTGCCTAAGCTAACTTAAAATTAATTTCCAAGTGAGTTATAAAAAGGTGTATTTCTGCCTGCTTAAAACCTTGCGGATGTCATACCTTGTACCTGAAGGAGCACTGGAAGCACAGGAAAGGTGTCAAAAATCTGCAATGTAGAAAGAAAAAGCAGTAGAAATGGGTGTAAAACAAGAGAGGAGACCTGAATATGCACGCAGGCATGCAGTAGCGATCAGAAAGAAGAGGAAAAAAATAAAAATACCCTTAGGAAAAATAACTGTACCGTGAGATGGGTATGAAGCATAGCAAGTTTAGAAACAAAGTAATGAAAAATCTGGGTGAAAACAGGTGGTAACCAAATGCAAGTACCAATGAACAGCTTACATCCCCTATTCTCACTTGGAAAAGGAACTGTCACAAAGAAAATGCTCTGTGGATCTGTGGATTTTTCATCTCTGGCTCAGTTTGAAGGCTTGTATATTTTAAGTAAAGATAAACACAGCCCACAATACGTAGTGCAATCTGTTGGTATGTCAGGACAAATGGCAGCATGGAGAGCATTTGGTAGATGATTAACTGTTGTCGTTACTTACTTCCAGGACTTACCCATGTGTAAGAATATTTTTGCTTTGCCAGGAAAATGTCTTCGAATATCAGGAGTATTTAAAATACTTTTTTTCTGACAGGTCTACTAATCTTCCTGAAGACAGATTAAAACAAGAGGGTGTGTGTGTGTGGGTGGGGGGGGGGGGGGGTGTGTGGGGGTGGGTGGGTGTGGGTGGGTGTGGGTGTGTGTGGGGGGGGGTGTGGGTGGGTGGGTGGGGGGGTGGGGGGGGGTGGGGGTGTGTGGGGGTGTGTGGGGGTGTGTGTGTGTGGGGGTGGGGGTGGGGGTGTGGGTGTGTGTGGGTGGGTGGGTGGGTGTACAAAGAAGATAACTGCATACAGAACCTGATTTGTGTATTTCTACTATTAAGCATAAATTCTGTGCAGTATTTGTGACAGCTAGATAGCTAATATTGGTAGGAGAGTTTATAGTTTAAAAAGAATTATTTCCATTTTCCTATATTTCAATGAATTTTATTATCCTTTTCATTGTTTATTTTGTCACTGTTATTTCCATGTGCAACAAAGGGTGTTGTAAAATTCAGATTCCCAAAATTATTGTATTATTCCAACCACAAAGTCTTTGTATGCTGTCCCATTTGAGGAATTTCTTGCTGAGCATTTTTCTCCCACCAGATGTCTCACCTAACCACTCGCTTGTAAACGTCATCCATTCAAACCACTTCCCACGGACTTCACACTTGAGAAACGCCTGTACCATGAAGTATTTGTGTCTTCATAATATGAAGTATTTCATACAGTCCTGATCTCAACCATTTGTGTATTAAGAAACTGCATATTCAAAATACTTGCATACTGTTTCTAAGTAAGCAAGCAAACCTATATATGAATTCCAGCATTTGAAGAGAACTACACAATATTTCCAAGTCTCTATAATCAGCACATAAGTGAGGTTTCCAGAGCCATTTTCTTACCAAGTGAAGAACCTTCTTAAGATAAAATTTAACTATAAGTAATCCCATCACTGCTTCATATAAAGGCAATGATATGTTTTAAATGATGATTTACTTTCCCCAGATAAAAAGGTTTCTTATGACGTACAGCCCAGCTGCAAAACCGTATCAGAGAAGACAAAGCATTCTCTTTTCAGCCATCTCAATCCAGATGATTTTATGAACTAAGATGAACCAAAGAGCACAAATGTTTTGTGGTTTTTTTTTTTCTCTTTTCTCGGTTACTTGCTACTCACCAGTGATTGAAAAATAAAAGTTGTTTCTGCCATTCACCTACATGGGTTTTAAGAGGAACCATATATCTTGAGGAGGCTATAGTTGCTGTTTTAAGAGTGCTGCCATTAATTGTAACCTTAAGGAAGCAGTAAACAGTTCTCAATGCCATTCCAAGATCCTCAACCACTATCAGTAATCAACAAGAAAGGGAAAAAGCAAGCTGCACAGAGGCCTTTGAATGACTGCTGAGATGGAAGGAAGTATCTGCAGGTGGCCTCTGCCAGGGTCAGTCTGCACCAGACCGAACTCAAGATTTCTCAGACATGGCTCTGAGCCAGAAAACTGCTGATGCTTCTTCTTCTTAATGCAAACATTCCACTGTGTTTCTGTTTAACTGAGAAAAATGTCATATTGTGATAAGCACCATAACTTGTTAATGAAACAGTGGGAAAACTATTAAAATAAGTTTTGCCTTAAGAAAATATTTTGTCATTCATATGGTTATGAGGAACCTCATGAATTTAAATTTTTGATGTGTCATTTTTCATTTAAGAACATTTTTGCTAATATGTTGTTACCAGATTATGTTATTATGTCAAAATTACTGCTGTTACTTTTATCTGTCCTACACTGAGTAACATTTTATAGTAAAAGCATTTACATGCTTGAATATTTTCTGTGGGACCAAAGATAAATTCCTCTCCAAAATGATGGCGAAGATGAACAATAAATGCAGTTGCTTTTCAAGAGAATGTTCCACTTAGCTGAGAAAATTAGAGAATCTCTAAATCTAGTTAAAATCTTGAAATGTTTAGGTTTTACAAATCATGTATAAGTAACAAAATATTTTGATGACTGACACACCCTTTTTATCTAAACTGTCACTAAACAGATTGCTATTTTTTCCATTTCCTTTTGTCAGAAAACACAGTGGAAAATTGCAGCTACTTTTGTTCTTTTTAACTGAGTAAGCACCACATTGTTTTCTCATTTGCAAAACAAAGAAACTGCATGCATCATGCCTTTGTCCACTTGCAAAAATGTCGATTCACATAGGAACTTTCCCTTCCAAAACACAACTGTGACTTAAAGACTTAGTCTGTGGCTTTAGGAACTGCAAAAAGCAGAGAAATTGCTCTAATTAGTAATTGCTAATTAGAGTAACACTGTGCAATTGCAGATTAAATCTGGACTGTAACAGTGCTCTGTGTAAATTTCACTCATAACACCTACAGGTACAACAACAGAAAGTATTCTTTTGCTTACTATATTTTCAGCTATAATAACGACAATATCAATGTAGTATGAGTATCTTACGATCCAGAACCGTGAAAACCACAAAGATCAAAGCCAGAGATCTCTTTGCTAAAAGTACCTTTTTGAGAACTGACTCATAGAAGCTTTGCCAGATGCTTCCCCAGAAACATCCTGAATTTACTAAGCAAATTTGAAAGCATTGAGCTCAAGAAGTCAAGCTTTGCTTACAGCCTTGACCACCTAGACAATTCATCCCTTTAAAAAGGTATTGAGAACAGAGAGTAGTTCTAATTTCAAAAGATTATGTCTTTGGGGGAAAACGTACAAGGTGTGTGTTGTTGGAGGTCTCTTTACATTTGTTTTTGTGGGGTTGTTTTGTGGGTTTTTTTTGTTATGAGTAGCTAGTTTTCATTTGTTTGGAGGGTTTTTTTTTCATTTTGGAGAAAACTCTGAAAAATCTTTGTTTTCAAAATATGACAAGCAGCTTCACACAATTAATTCTCCATAAACAAACAAAAAACCCTCTTAGAAGTCCATGTATGTTATTATATTTAAAAATGCATATTATTGAAAACATTCAAATTTCTATTCTCAGTTTTACTTTTCTTGCCTCTTTTCTGCCTTTGCTTTGGCTGTGGCATCATGTAATTATATAGGCCTGTCAGTCTGACCTCAGTGCTGGGGAAGGTCTAAGATCTAAAAGATCTTTTCCAACCTAAATGATTCTATGAATCTGTGATTCTAGAAAGATATTGAGGTGCTGGAGCGTGTCTAAAGAAGAGCAAAGAAGCTGGTGAAGGGTCTTGAGAACAACTCTTATGATGAGTGGCTGAGGGAACTGGGGTTGTTTAGTCTGGAGGAAAGGAGACTGAAAGGAGTCCTTACTGCTCTCTACAACTATCTAAAAGGAGATTGTAGCAAGGTGGGTGTTGGTCTCTTCTCCCAAGTAGCAAGTGATAGGAGAAGGGGAAATGGCCTCCAATTGCACCAGAGAAGGTTTAGTTTGGCTATTAGGAAAAATTTCTTCACTGAAAGTGTTATCAAGCACTGGAACAGGCTACCCAGGGAAGTGGTTGAGTCACCATCCCCGCAGATATTAGAAGACGTGTAGATGTGGTTCTTAGGGATGTGATTTGGTGGTGGGTTAATGGCTGGACTCAATGATCTGAACAGTCTTTCCCAACCAACATGATTCTACGAATCTATTAGGTGGCAACCATATTTGGCACCCTATTAGATGGTGTGGATCCAGATGATTCACAAACCTGGCATATTTGGAAACTAAGCAATTTAGTGGCTCTGCATCCAAGCTCTCAAACTTACACCCTAGAAAATCAAACACATACAAAAATGTATTCGTTAGTGATCATGGAATAAGACTTTGCCACACACTTTGAATGTAAACTTTATTCACCAGGATAAAATAGAAATCAATGTAATTATTCACAAATTGATGTATGACTGACCCAAAAAAGAGTACCAAAAGTTGAAGTAAAGTGAATACAATATTAATGGTTCTGAGCTAGAGCCTGTAATTCCTGTGTATTCAAACATTTTTGTTCGAATATTGTATGTAACAACATATACTAATTAAATTGTGCATTTTTTCAGGAGCACCAGAAACAGCGCATGTTAAAGTAAATTATTACTTTATTATATATTAAAAATTGGTAACTACAAGTGGTTCAACAACACACTGCAATAGACTAGAAAAGGACAGACATTCCTGAACTGCTAAATTTCATAAACAAATGAAACTTCTGAGAGCTTGTAGGCAAAGACTCTTCCTTTCATTTCTTCAGTTACAAATTATGGAAACATAGTTTTTATGTCAATGATAAACCACAGATAAGAAGACGTTTCAAAAAATCCAGGTCCCATGACTGCCTTTTTCATCTACTAGGTGCATGTTTAGTCAAAAACTTTATATACCACATAGGGCAAGTCTAGGTAGCAATTAATAACTATAAGTAAACACACAATTATGTCAACTACTCCATACAACTGGATGACAAAGATCTTAGATTACACAGATATTTAATATTTTTCTGAGATCTGAGCTCAGAAAGCTGGAGTGACTAACAGCAATGTAGAGACTGATGCAATACCACACTATTCTAGGAGATGTGTAAGGGAAATGAGTCAGAAAAATAATTACCTTCCCTCCTTTTGTATCAGCTGTTTCCACAGGCAGAATCAAAGTTAATTACATAAAAAAATATAAATTCTGAGGGAAAATTGTAATAAATATCTTAAAGCAGATAAAATGCTGGGTAATCCAGGCGGATACAGCTGCAGGAAGTGATGGGGAACTTCTCTCACAGTCATTAGTGAAAAAGGGTCTGGGTGCTGAAGGACTACGGGCTTCCCCATGCCGCACCTAGAAGAGAGTGTCCTGTATGCTGGCAGATGGAGCAGTCTGTCACAGAACTATAAAGTGAAGGCAGTTACTATTTTTAAGGAAGAAGGAGTATTCACACAAAAATGAAGAATTACAACAATTAATGAGACTTCACAAGCTGTCACATTATAGTAATAAATTTCTGTATTGTAATAGTACCAGAGGTCTTACTTGAAAAGAAGGACCTTATTGTGGTAGAGTCTTGCACATTCATGTGATCAGTACAACATACTGACCAGACACCAACCATATCTGTAAGTGGCCAGAAATGTCATTGCAGAGTAAAACAGGCATAGTAACTGCAGAATGGGTAACTTTATTTGGGAAAATTTAAAAGACAGGCAATAGTGCTTCTTTAGAAACCTGTGTAATCTATCTGCAAAACTCACTGCTGCAGAAGCTCGGATTGTCAAAGTGCACAGTGGGACAAAAGGGAGACAGAAGATACTGTGGAATGTGGAAAATGGAACAACTCCTTACTTTGGAATATAAGTGAAAGGAAGATACCTTTAGGAAAGTGAAACAAACACCGCAGGTTTCATGCATTCCACCCCCCACCCACCCCCATCCCGTAAGTATGATGCACTGAAGTATCAAGAGACACTGGACTGACACACTGAACTTATAATTTAAACAGCTGGAATAAATATTACTTCTCCGCAACACTCAATTTACAGCAATCTGTGCATCTTAAAGTTTTATAGGGGGATGAATACAGTTTGATGTCTTTGTTAATGACTAGGATGATGGGAGAGTGAATCCAGTTTATAGATGGTAGCTAGTTGTAAGGAGAGTAGTTGATACTCTGGAAGGCTGGAAGGCACAGCCACATTTTAAAGGGATACTGACAGGCTAGACAGATGGACTGACAGCAATCTCTGAAGATCAACAAATGCAAATGGTAAATCCTGCATGTGGGACAGAATACCTCATGTAAAAGGACTGGCCATACACTGAGTTGTTAAAAAGAATATCTGCAGGAAAGTATCTATGGGTCTTGGCAGTCAACAAATTATGCACCAGTAAGCAATGTGCCACTTCATCAGTAAGAATTAACTGCAGACTGGGCTGTATAAGCAAGGGTGCAGGCAGCTGTGCAAGGCAAGTGATTCTTATGCTCCATTAATGCTTGTTATACCATATCTGGATGACTGTTTCCAGTCTGGGGCTCCTCAACACAAGACAAATTTTGCATACTGGAAATATCTCAGTGGAGGCCAACCACATGATGGGGCTGGAACACCTGTGACACATAAGGAAGACCTGAGAAATTATTTTGTTTGGCCTGGAGAAGAAAAGGCAAAGGGGGTATCTTTTGACTCTCTTCAGTCACCTAATGGGAAAGTACAGAGTCTCATTTTAGAGAACAGCTAAAGGACAAGGGTAAGAAGCACAACAAAGCAAGTTATAATTAGATATTAGATATAATTAAAATTAGGAAAAAATCTTTCATGTTCAGAAATTGCAAACATTGAAATAGTGCCCCAGAGAGGCTGTGGACGCCACCCTGCAAAAGATTCAAAACTTGCAGAAATCCTTACTCTACCCTCAAAGTTGGCCCTGCTTGGAGTAGAGGGTTGAACACCCCCCACCCCCTGCAGAGTAACCTCTATTACTGAGGTCTGAAATATTGTGTGTTACTAACCATGCTTTAGGAACATCAGTTAGGTTGGAGAGAAATCTAAGCAGCATAATATGGAAAAGTAACCTCTATTTAGATCAGTGATGTAAAACTTTTAAGACCATTTTTGGAGAAAAAAGGTACCTGCTTTTAAATTTTATGCATATAACTGAACATAATTTCATACTACTGACTTCATTACATGTTTTTGCATGGTATTTCACTCAATAATCTGTGTATTAAATTGACCTAAGTCTTTCTATTTGAAGTGCTTCCCATTTAGCAATAGAATCCAAAAGCAGCTGTTTGAGTTTCAGCTCTGCACATTCTTTCTTTAATGCATCCCATTACCTCCTGATTCACGAAACAGGATGAAGTATCATCAGTTTGGGCAGGTCAGTTCCTTTGAGGCATGCTCAAAAGAACTCTGTGCTACTGAACATGCCACAGAGGTACAGAAATTGATTATTTATTTCATTGTCTTAACTTCACTTTTTATTTCTGAGTAACAAGTCACATCAAACTGGAGTTAGAGTAGAAAACAGGCACAAATAGATAATGATAAATCATATAAAAAGGTATTGTGACTTACTAAAAAAATGAACAAGTTTAAATAATTCAAGAAGCTTTAAGCTATGGAAAATGTGAAAGAAAATCACATAAATTTAAGCTTAAAAGCCCACAGCTATTGCACCCTTTGATTTAGAATATACACTACATTCTACCCAGCAGCAACATCATACACAAAAGATGTCCAGCTTTCCTGTCCTTGTGTGTAGCATACCAAAACCTCCACAACACGTGCAAGAGACTTCAGCTGCAGGGCAGCCTCAGTGGTAAACCATAGAACAGTTTGTGTGGAAAGGGACCTGTAAAGGTCATGTAGTCCACGACTCACCACCACCACCCACAATGAGCAGGGGCATCTTCAACTAGATCAGGTTGCCCAGAGCCCTGTCCAACCTGACCTTGAATGTTTGCAGGGACGGGGCATCTACCACTTCTCTGGGCACCCTATTGCTGTGTTTCACTACCCTCACTGTAAGAATGTCCTTTCTTATATCTAGTCTGAATCTACTCTCCTGTAGTTTAAAAGCATTACCCCTTGTCATATTGCAACAGGCCTTGCTAGAAAGCTTGTCTCCACTTTTCTTATAAGCCCCTTTACCAAAGGCTGCAGTAAGGTCTCCCTGGAGCACTCTCTTCTCCAGGCTGAACAATCCCAACTCTCTCAAACTTTCTTCATAAGACAGGTGTTCCATCACTGTTGTGGTTTAACCCCAGTCAGCAACTAAATACCATGCAGACAGATCAGGAGTAAGATCAGCCCTTCCACTCTGTCTGGGGAACTGCTGACTGGAGACTGGAGCCTCCTTGTCTCTCCAGGTCTTTACTGACAATGAGTTGGCATACAATGATGGTGTGCTCTGTACAAATTTCTGCCACATGGGTCATATGCATTGGACTTCGTCTGGATCTGTGGGTAGCTGCATGCTGTTCGGGTCATAATAAATCATCTCTAGCACAGCTAATTCCCTCAGGGTACTGGACACCCCTCTCCATGATGGTCCACATTCCTGGGTAACATATTACACCTTCCTTGAAGGAATATCTTTCCCTCATACTTGAAAGGAGTCACTTCCAGAGGCTGAGGAGTCGTGTCACTCTTCCAATCACTTTGAAAGTGATCCCAGCTGTTTGGCTTCCCTACCCTCTAATTCCAGGCTACTAGCCCTGTAATCCAGGCATTGGACTGGCCAGGTGATAACGTGCTCACCTAGACAACAGCTGAAATCTTTTTGTATATCCCATAGCTAACTCAGGGATAGGGATCGAGTGGCTACCTCTTGTTCTGCCTCTTCTCCTGTTCTTGTGATGGCCCTGTTTCATCCTCCTTTTAGCAAATGAGCTGACTTTCCTGTCCCTTTCTTCTTATGTATAGGGGTGATTGATCCTGGCATGGGTTGGTCCTCTGGTTCACCTGCAGTACCTGCTGCCAGAGTTGGAGCAGCTGCAGTGTGCTGCTTTGCTGTCAGGCCCAGAGACCTTCTTTTCTCCTTGAAGGTACTGAATAGTGTTGAGCAGGTCTCAGCAGACATCAGCTAAGCTCCAGCATGTTGCAGTGATTTCTGCCTCTCTGGAATTACCAGGGTGACAACATACTTTTTCCAAATCTTTACTAGTTTTTCCTAATTCTCCACTTGCTCAGGGGTGAAGTTCCAAAACACTGGAGGTGGCTGCAGTCCTAGGCACTTGCCCATACTATCCCACACACTCTACGACCCTTAACTACCCAACTTCAGGGCAGATCTCTGGGTAGTATTCCTAAATAGTTGTTTAACCTTAAACAAGACCTGGAATACATTCACCATTCCCAGCAATAGGACCATGCTGATTTCAACATCTCAAGGATATTCAAAATTTTCAGAATTCTCAAATGTTACTGTAATTAACCCGACAGGAAGGGGGGAGATATGGGAGGATGTTTCCTCCAGAGGTTGGCTCTCTAAAGAAAAAAAACAAAAGGTATGTGCTCATCTGATCTTGGCTGGATGCCAGGTGACCACCAAGGCATTCTATCACTCCCCTCCTCATCAAGACAGAGGGGGAGAAAATAAGGTGGAAAAAACACCTCATGGGTCAAGATAAAGGCAGTTTAATAAAGCAATAGCAAAGGTTGTACATGGAAGCAAAGGAAAACAAAAGAAGTTATTCTCTGCTTCCCATCAGCAGCCAATATCTGGCCACTTCCTGGGAAGCAGGGCTTCAGTACCTGTAGGGGTTGCTCTGGAAGACAAACATTGTAAATAACAAATGCCTCCTCTTCCTCCTCCTTTCCCTTAGCTATTACTGCTGAGCAGATGTTGTATGGTATGGAATATTCCTTTGGTCAGTTTGGGTCAGCTGTCCTGGTATGTCCCCTCCCAAGATCTTGCCCACCAGCCTGCTGGTGAGGGGGAGGGATTGGAGATACAGCCACTGCTCAGCAGTAGCCAAAACGGTGTGTTATCACCACCTTTCTAGCCACCAATAAGAAGCACAGCACTAGGAGGGCTGCTGTGGGGAAAATTAACTCCATCTCAGCCAGACCCAATACAAGGTGTAATTATTAACAGTTCCCATCAGATGACTCCTGAAGTACAGAAGTGACAGCAATACTGAGTGCACATTAGTTTCACCACCAGCAATTCTATCATATCACAAGCCAGTATTACAAGGTACAGCAAAATGAGAACCTTAGCCCAGGCCCCAAGGGTCATGAATACCGTGAACACGGTTGCAAGTAAGGTGTGACATAACACAACTCTGAGAACAAGCACAACAAATCTGAGAGCAATAAAATCAATACTATGACCAGTGACTATTAATGAATACAACAAATGCTTATAACAGGTTTATTTTAGAATCATAAAATCATAGAATCATTTAGTCTAGAAAAGACCTTTATGATCAAGTCCAACTGTTAACCTAGGGCTGCCAAGTCCACCACTAAAACATGTCCTTGAGCATCACATCTACACATTTTTTAAACAACACCAAGGATGGTGATTGCACCACCTCCCTGGGCAGCCTGTTCCAATGCTTTAACCCCTTTCAGGGAAGAAATGTTTCCTGATATCCAATCTAAACCTGCCCTGGTGCAACTTGAGGCCATTTCCTCTTGTTCTGTCACTTGTTATCTGGGAGAGGAGACCTACCCACCTGCCTACAGCCTCCTCTCAGGTAGTTGTAGAGAGAAATATGGTCCACTCTGAGTCACCTCCAGACTAAAGAACCCCAGTTGCTTCAGCTGCTCCTTACAAAACTTGTGCTCCAGACCCTTCACCAGCTTTGTTGCCCTTCTCTGGAAATGCTCCAGCACCTCTATGTCCCTCTTGGAGTGGCCTAAAACTGAGCACAGGATTCGAGGTGTGGCCTCACCAGTGCTGAGTACAAGGGAAAAATCCCCCCTCTTGACCTGCTGGCCATACTGTTTCTGTTACAAGCCAGGGTGCTGTGCTTCTTGCCTTCTTGACCACTAGCCACCCGGGCACACTGTTGGCTCATGTTCAGCCAGCTGTCAGCCAACACCCCCAGGTCCTTTTCCACTGTGCAGCTTTCCAGCCACTCTTCTCTAAGCATTGCATTGGGTTGTTGTGACCCAAGCGCAGGATGCAGCACTTCTTGTTGAACCTGTCATCCAGATCCACCTGCAGGGCCTTCCTACTATCAGGCAGATCAACACTCCTGCTCAACCTGGTGTCATCTGCAAACTGACTGAGGGTGCACTCAGTCTTCTCATCCAGATAGTTGATAAAAATACTAAACAGAACTGGCCTCAGTACTGAGTCCTGGGGCACACCACTTGTGACCGGTCACCAGCCCGATGTAACTCCATTCACCACCACCCTTTGGGCTCAGCCATCCAGGCAGCTTTTCACACAGTGTAAAGTCCACCCGTCCAAGCCATGAGCAGCCAGTTTCTCCAGGAGAATGCTGTGGGAGACAGTGTCAAAAGCTTTACTAAGGTCCAGGCAGACCATGTCCACAGCCTTTCCCTCATTCGCTAAGCAGGCCATCTTGTCACTGAAGGAGATCAGGACTGTCAAGCAGGAACTGCCTTTCATGAACCCACACTGGATGGGCCTGATCCCCCAGTAGCCCTGCGCATGCCATGTGATGGTGCTCAGGATGACCTGCTCCATAACCTTCCCTGGTATAGAGGTCAGGCTGACAGGCCTGTAGCTCCCCAGATCCTCCTTCCTTCCCTCCTTGTAGAAGCACATCACACTGGCCAACCTCCAGTCAACTTGGACCTCCCCAGTTGGCCAGGACTGTTGATAAATGATGGAAAGTGGCCTGGTGAGCTCCTCCACCAGCTCCCTCAGTACCCTCAGGCAGATCCCATCCAGCCCCATAGACTTGGGCATGTCTAAGTGGAGCAGCAGGTGAGTGACTGTTTCCTCCTGGACTGAGGGGACTTCATTCTGCTCCTTGTCCCTGTCTTCCAGCTCAGGGGGCTGAGTACCCAGTGGAAAGCTGGTCTGGCTGTTAAAGACTGAGGCAAAGAAGGCACTAGGTACCTCTGTCTCTTCCTCACCCTTTGTGGCAATACTCTCCCATGCATCAAATAAAGGATTGAGATTATCTTTGGCCCTCCTTTTATTTCTCATGTATTTACAAAAACATTTTTTGCTGTCTTTTATAGCAGTGGCCAACCTGAGTTCTAGCTGGGCTTTTGCCTCTCTAATCTTTGCCCTGTATAACCTTGCAACATCCTTATAGTCCTCCCAAGTTCCCTGCCCCTTCTTCCAAAGGTGGTAAAGTCAGTCCCCTTTTTCCCCTGAGTTCCAGCAAAAGCTCTCTGATCATTTTAACATGCTCTGGTCAGTTCTGTCATTATCTTAACCCTTTGAGCCCCACGTTGGTACCAAAAAGGACTGTCACAGTTTAACCCCAGCTGGCAACTAAGTCCCATGCAGCTGCTCAATCACTGCCCCCATGCCCCAGAGGGTCAGGGAGGGGAATCAAAGGTAATATCTGTGGGTTGAGATAAGAACAGTTTAACCACTGAAATAAAGTAAAAATAATACTGATACTACTAATAATAATTACTGTAAAGAAAGATAACAAAAAGGAAAAAGAAATTAAAAAAAAGAAAGAAATCGATGCACAATACAATTGCTCACCACTTGCTGATCAATGCTCAGCCAGTCCCCAAGCAGTGACCCATGGCCCCACTTGGCCAACTTTTATATATTTGTATTTATATATTTTTATATATTTATATTTATATATTTTATGTATATATCCCAGTTTATATACTCAGCAAGATTTTCTATGGTATGGAGTATCTCTTTTGACAGTTCAGGTCAGCTGCCCTGGTAGTGCCCCCTCCCAAGATTTGATGCCCCTCCAGCCTTCTTGCTAGCAGGGCATGAGAAGCTGAAAAGTCCTTGACTTAGTATAAACACTACTTAGCAACAACTAAAAACATCAGTGTGTTATTAACATAATTCTCCTACTAAATCTAAAACACAGCACTGTACCAGCTACTAAGAAGAAAATCAACTGTATGCCAGCCAAAACCAGGACAGCTGCAAGCACACACTGCTGGCTCATGTCCAGGTTTTCATTTACTAGTACCCCCAAGTCCTTCCCTGCAGGGCGGCTTTCAACCCCTTCATCCCCCAGCCTGTATGAATACTGAGGTTTGCCCCAACCCAGGTGCAGGACTTTGCACTTGGCCTTGTTGAACCTTCATGAGGTTCACATGGTCCCACTTCTCAAGGTTGTCCAGGTCTCCCTGGATGACATCCCTCAGGCAGCTTGGTGCTGTCTGCAAACTTGCTGAGGGTGCACTAGATCACGCTATGTCATTGATGAAGATATTAAACACTATTGGTCCCAATACGGACCCCTGAGGGACACCAGTTGTCACAGAACTCCATCTGGTTGTTGACCACTACTCTCTGCATGTGACCATAAAACCAGTTCCTCATCCACCAAACAGTCCATCCATCAGATCCATATCAGATCTAATCTAGAGAGAAAGATGTTGTGGGGGACTATGTCAAAGGCCTTACAGAAGTCCATATAGATGGCATCTGTTTTTTTCTTTATACAGGCAGGGACTTGCATTACCTCACAACCACCCAGCACTGGCACGGGATTCATGTCAAACATCTTCAGAAACTTAATGTAGCTGGAGAATCCGAGCCTGCATGCAGGCAAAAAAACTTCTGACTTACGTTTCCTGTGTAGCTAGAAAGAGAAGCACAGGGCTATAGAAACCACCCAGCAAAAACAAGCTCTGAGGAATGCTAAGAAAAGCTAGACCTTCCGAACAGACATTTGTCTAATATGTTGTTGTTATTAATTATTGTTATTCATAACAATGACAACAGTCATTACTATTATTATAATAATTAATAACAATAACAACAACAAAAATAACAAAAAACTTAAGGAAAGGAAAATTCCACACTTTTCTGGGTGGAATTTCATCACCCTCTCCATAAAGACTTTTTCCCTAGTATTACAACTAACTTCATTTTTGCTAATCAAAATTATTTCTTCTTATTTTTTCCTTAATAATGCAAAGAATCATGTCTTAGCATCCTCTCAATATGGGAAGGTTGATTTAAGGAATGTCTGTTAGCTTGCATAATCTTGAATCAATATATCAATATATTTACAGGAAAAGAAAAATAAAGTATCTTCTCTCTTTTTCTCCCCTTCACAACAGCGTTACTGCAGTGGGCCTTTTTTCCTCAGAAGAGAGTCATGGCAGGGTACTGCAGGAACCAACATCAACAACACCCTTCCATGATAATGCATTAGGTTGGTGAGAACAGGAGAGCAAAGACTTCAAGAGTAGCTACAAAAGCATGAGGAAGGGAGCTCGGTTACACATCTTGCAGTTCTTTTTTGTTACTATAAGTTGCTTATATAATAAATGCTGGTGAAATGTCAGGCTGCACTTTTATTCTTTGTTATACAACACTGGTATACTTGGCATAAAGTAAATTTGTGCTTCTTGCAGTGTTAATAATTCATTCAGCCTGGTACTCCCTTGCAGCATGCAAACAAGCAAGCACACCAAAAAAAGTGATCACATCAGTTCCCAAGTCCTGAGCAAGATAAAGCCATATCCAGAAAATTAATACAGGAAAAAAAAAAGGAGTTACGTGATGTTGCATTATGTAATTGTTATGCCAGTAATGTATTAAATTCATGAGGAAACGTATCCTATTATGAACAGATCTACCATGGCCTTTCATATGTGAGAGCCTGTTTGGAAGCTGATTTCTCACTGAGTGACTGAAGAGTACTACCCATTGAATTTTTATCATGAAATATAAAATGCATGAAGTAAAAACCAACTATATTATGTAAACACAACTCCAAAAAAGCAATTCCAGACACAATTTGGTTTCATATGGGTTTTATTATATTAGCATTAGCACATATAAGCCTGTCTTACCATTTCAGATTAGGGACTCATTTCTAATACCCTTTTTTTCTGCAGCACTGTTCTTTACCCTGTATTTGAAAATGGCGTAGGAGGAAAGTAGCAGTGAAAATATACTCTAGAGTAACTTACTCCTAAAGTAAGCTTCAGTACTACACAAGGAAATGAGTGGTTGAATTCTCAAAGTGTGAGAGCAGACCTCTTTCTCTAAGTTTTTTTTACTGTCATTTATGAAATCTAAAAAATAAAAATTTTAGGTAAGAAAACCATGCTAAAAACCTGGGGACTAAAGTAGCGTATTTGTGAAAAACTACCAGTAATTGTCTAATGACATGATGAATTTAGATGGACAAGTAAACTTCAGACTGGGGATGTGTCATTATCATTTGTTTATTTAAAGCGTCAAACCCGAGGAATTTCTAATAGTATACACAAAATCTTTACAACAAACAATCAAACAAACCAGAATTCATCCAAAACGGTTGTTATTGAAAGTATATGCCCCCAAATCTGAGAAACCGTTAACATAAGTGGAAATCTCTCACCAGCTCTCCAGTGACGGTATTACATGAGTTATTCTAATGCTCTGCCGCTGCCTTCCAACCAGGTGTACTCACCAAGGGAATACACCTGGGCTGAGCTCCAGCAAGCATTACTTCTTCCCCTTCAACAGGATAAAGAAGACAGCTGTCCCAGTAGGCCTCCATGTCCTTCTCAAACTCTAATAAGAGGGAAGAAGAATAGATCATGGGATCTGTTAAGACAACACATCCCAAGGAAGAAAATCTTGCATATTGTAAATAATAGCTCTTTGACAGTGCTTACGTGGATCCCTCTGGCTAGGAAGCCAAGAAGTGGGAAGTGAAAGTCACATTTAAAACATGGCTGTAAGATCCAAAAAGGGAAGATACTAAATAATAAATAGTTAATCCTTTATGAAAAATCACTATATTGTTTTGAGCATATTTTTAAGGTGTAAACAAAAAAATAAAAGCCTACTGCAAGCTAAATGCTGATGGCACGATACCACAGAAGCCAGAAGCAAAACTTTCACCCGCTTCTAAGTTTGTTTCTATGGACAAACTTTAGGAGATTTGTATCAGATGTCGGTTAAAGAGGAAGAATTAGAGAACAGCTCCACTGGGGACAAAATAATTACATGTGATTACCGCTGCACTACATCAGCTGAAAATCTTCAGGAGATTCTGCCAATGTCAGAGCAGCAATTTTGCTATGCTTTGCTGCCATCTAGAGACTTGTTTCTCACAAATGAGTACAAGTGAATCTTTTTGCTCCTCGGTACTATACAGACAAGGCGCCAAGCGAAATATTCAGAAGTGAGATTTCTTGGAAAAAAATGACATTTCAATCCAGGAACACAGGAAATGCTCCAGTTCTAGAAGCTTAAGCGCACATTTCATAGCAGATCTGCATTAGGCACATATTGGCTTCAGGTGTGACAGCAGGATGGGGAGAGAAAGTAAAATTCTAAATGTGAATTAAGTCTCAAAGCTTGTACGCAGGCCAGCCAACCCTGTTCATTTGCTTTGGTGTCAGAATTGTAGCAAATACTCATGCAAGTGAACAATAGCTCTTAAGAGTAACATTTCAGCAACTGCACTAGCAAGGTTTTTCTCTATAAGAATCTTAGTAAATACACCCTACTTCTTAGCAAGTTTCTGGGTTGTAAATTTTCATACCAAAGATTAACCTTCACATTAATTTTTGAAACTGGCAGTGTGAGAAGGTGAATATGTCCTACCTTGTCTAGACTAGCTTTGGTGATATGTGTACTTCTTGTGAGATTCAGCACTTTTGAAAGTCATGTTGTCTTCAAGATGCCTCATTATCAAACTAAGTCACTAAATTTAAATGCTCATATTTCAAAACATTTACCTTCAATTCTGCAGAAATTAAATGACCTTTTTTCCCCATCTATAGTTTCTTCAGTGTTCCATGCTACAATGTCAGCAGCTGGTAGAAAGACAAATACTATATTTCTAATAGGGTGAATCCTGAAATACTCATTCAAATCTTGCTAAAGCAAACTGTTGTCCTATACTAGAAGGATTTTAGCTTCAGTAGGGACACAGTAAGGATCTAGAATCTAAGGATTCTAGAACTAATGGCATCCATAAATGACATTAACCACATTCAGTTACCTGTCTTGTGAAAAATATATTTAACATATATGCCCATTCATTCTGTTCAAAAAAGGTCTATAACCCAAAAAAGTGTCCTTTGAACATCAGCCTCTTCATGTCTTTACATTCAGCTTTGGAACACTCCATTTTCTGTGTCTTACTATAAAAAGAAACAATTACACTGTTTGGTTGAGGCTAAATTAATGTCTACTATGAATTTCTATTTTAGCCTCTGTAATTAATCAAAATAGCAGTAAACTAATTTCTACTCACCTGTATGTCTGGCCTGGTCTATTTGGAGCCACAGGTCCATAAGGGGGGCAATGAGACAGAATAGTTATAAGCAGGACACTCACTCATTTTGGCCCCAGCCTGGACTTACATCGGCATAAGCTGTATGTGAAACTGAGTTGGGACTGTCCTGTCCTATTTCAAGCAATAGATTTGCATCTGTGCAGGTCCCCACCCTTCACAGGAAAGTCCTCTATTCAGCTGAGCAGTCATGCCTTGCCTCTTCCACATTAATGGGTGCTCAAGCCCCTCCAAATGAAGAAAAAATTGAATCTGTAACGGACCTTCAAGGTCATGCAGTGATGTTTTCTTCAAACACTGGAAGACTTACATCTACAGTGAAAACGGGACACACAGTTTCATTTCCCTCTACTCCCTTCCATAACACTCTCTCAGACACTCTGAAGTGCTCATCCAAATGGGTACTGCTGACAAAAACAGACAGAAAAATGTGTCGTCTCTGCAGTCCAGCAGGGACAAGATGAGAGCTAAGTCCTTCATAGCACTATTTGGGATCATACAGCACTGAGCATCTCTGAAATCAGATAAATTAATTTTGTTCCCCAAAATAGATAATGGCAGTTTTAATGTATAACATGTGCGTAAAGAACCTTCAGAACTGAACTGCTAAATGTGCTTTTGAAAAAATTGTAGGCAGGGAAAGGTCTTCCAAACCTCCTGGAGTCAGGGAGGCATAAAGAAGGTATAAAAGGGGCATAAAATGTTCCCTGGTTCTCCCATTAGTCATTGTCCAGGTGTAAATGGTAAGCATAGAAGTCACTCACTATTTTGCTAAGGTAAATTAGGGTATTATCTCCAGCACTAAACACTCACGGATACAGAAGAAAACTGCAGGAAAGTTGTTTTTACTCTTCTGTGACATCCTCCCAATCCTTTGGACTTCCTGTACCAAAGACATAGCATCATCGTTATATTAAATCAATGGCAAATGACCTATCTTTCCCGAGCTTTGAATGACTTTCAATTTTTATAACTCAAAGGTACTACATTAACCTAATTACTACTATTTATAGTGGTAGCATAAGACCAAGAGAATGGTAGACAACCCATATAGTCACAAACAGACATGAGACACAATGCTGGCATTGTTAAGAGCTGAATGATGAAAAGACTCAGGATCTCAGCAATGCTGAAATATATAGGATATTACAGGATTATTACAAGATTAATTGAATTAATTACAGGATACACAAAGCAATGGCATTATGGGAAAACTATGACACTGCCCTCACATGGAGGATTACAAAAATGTCTAAGAGGATGAGGTAGAGAGAAATCCCCAGGAGGATTTTGAGAATGATAAATAGACTGACATAATAGAAAACAAAAGTAAATGACATGAAAATTAACATAATTAATTATGTACTCTGGGGCTAGAGGTACAAATGAAGAAAGAGAGGAAGCAAGGAAGCATGAGAACCCCCAAGATATTCAGGTGCTAGGACTACTTAATTTAGGCACCAGCCTCACATGCAATCATTATTTTTCACTGACTATACACTTCATTCAGGTTGGTTCCAGGCTTCAGAAGTACTGGCATAGAAAATATCAGGCAAAGAGAAGATTCAGACTGTCTGAATCTCATCTTTGGAGTCTCAGCACTCTCATCAAATAATCATGGAGTAAGACTTTCAGCCTTATTCTGGTTGTTTCTGTTTTTTTCTGGTTGTTTCAGCCTTATTGTGGTTATTCTACCACAAGCAGAGGTTCTGAAAACTTCATCTCCAGGAAGAGAAGGATTCTCATCATTGGTACGGGCAGAAGACAGACATAATGCTACTTCTAGAGGACCTCTGCAATTCTGAGGGTGAGTTTGCGCTGAGGACTTGTGTAAACAAGGAATGTCATAGTCAAGGTCACGGCTCTGCCAAGTTTCCAGGCTATGCTGCCACTCGTAGGGCTGCCCGCCAAAAATGCTATTATTTAGATCCACAGTAAGGTTTAAGTCGTACCGTAAATGTCTCTGTCTTTTAGTGAAGATCAGAACAGAGGACCTGAAAGTCCTTGTTAGCCCAGACTATGACCATAAACTTTGTGAGTGAAGAACAGGATCTTACCACAGTTTTCACAAGACCACACAGAAATGCTTCTTAAAGAGACCTAGTGCAGTCTTCAGTATAGTTATGTACAGACACATAACCATAGCAATCTTTAGTTTTCTTTCCCAGCTCTAATTAAACATAGAAGGGATCAAATTTAATTAAAAAACTAATTTTGACATTTAAAATTTAAAGTAAATAATACTACACATACAAAATGCTGCAGTAAAATGAAGGAAAAAAGAAAAAAACATGCCTTTGCAGCTATGAGCTCATCTAAAAACAGTGTTAACATATTTTAGGCTCTGTTTTCTCAGCTGAGGGGATCAGGATGTAGATTTCTCTCATCTACATCAGATTTGAAGAACTGGTTAAAAATATTATGAGAGAATCTTGTTGCTATTTGATTAATCTGAAACACACATACAGACACTCTGAAGTATTTAATATTCAGTCCTTTCAGAAACTAAATTGGTGTGTCGTTTGATCTACTATACAGGTTTTATTTAAATAGTTAATTAGCTCAGAATTTAGAGAATTCATCAGCTCAACAGTTACTATTGTGCAAGTTATTTGGAATTTATATGGCAATGAAATAATAGAGGAGAAAGCACAAAAATAGTTTTTTCTAGGAATAGCAGCAATCATTAACCAGGTTAACCTCCTGCAAAAAAGACCTTTTTGTGGCCTGCTCCACAAAATTAATTTTACAGCTGACTCCTTGCAATGTTTTTTTATACAATTGGGAGCATGGACATTCAGTCTAGATAACAGACTGTATGAGAATGTTGATGCCTGTTCAATGTGGGAAATAAAATAAAGTCTGTGAATAAAAATACCACAAATATTAAAATACACAAGTGCACCAATCAAACATTTCTGGCTTGAATTAGAAACAAACTGTCATTTTTTATATATGTAAAACCACAATATTAAAGGACCTTGAAGCGCCTACAAGAAATTTGATGGACAACCCCATTACATAGTTCCTAGCCCTTTATGACTCCTCCAGAGAACAGCAAGGCTTCAAATTGCTTAAGTTCTCTGACAGGTGTCAAGTGATCCTGCAGTGACTACAGACAGTCACAATTTATTTTGGAGAGGACTTCTGCCTTTCCCAAACAGTATATTTACAGAAAAATTTAAAATAGGAGACAGTTCGAAACCATAAAAACATGTATAGGCACAGAATCTGAAGTCTTTAGTAGAGACTTGCAGATAGCATTTGACAATGAGGTCAAAATAGCTCTAACTGAAAAATAGAGAGAGGAAATGAAGAAATGCAGCTTTATACCATTCCCACTTCCTAAACCTAACATACATAAGCCAGCAAAAGAACTTTCCCAACTTATCCCACAGCAGCAGTAATGCAGAACCTCTCTGATGAAAGAGAAGGGCAAAAGGAGCCTCTTCAAAAAAGCATTCATAACTGCTATTATTATCTTCTCCAATAATTTATTATTCTTTGGGAATATTCAGCTAAATGTATTTCTTTACAAAATTATAAAATCACAAGCTGAGTAAATGGAATATTAAGACTTTCCAGAGACTGTTGAGTTAGCTGCAAAAAAGAAAAAGTTTACTAGAAAGCTGTATCTGAGTAGGAGCCACTTCCACCATGTTCAGCGTGCTTTTACACCTGTAATACTCTGTTCTACACACGTAATCATCAGAAGCTAATCTGAATACAGCCTGAGTAGCCTCATGAGCATTTCCAACAATTAGTTTTGCAAGCTGTCTGAATTCCAGTAGACAGATTGTGACCTGAAAGCAGTAGTGCACTTCAGGAATTGAGATACCAAAACCCTAACAGAACCAACAAAAAGTGCCAGAGCTTTGAGCCAGTGACAATTAATTACCTCCTCCAGCTGCCTGAGGTGGGAAACTCCAAGTTCCTCCAGGCTGCACGTGTAACCTTTTTCAACATGACAAAGTCCCGTGTCACTGATTTTGAATGTTACAGTGCTTGTTACAAGGGCTGGCAGTCAATAAATGCAATTTATCAAGATAAAGCTACACTTTCAGAAATACATTTTTTTTAGAATAGGGTGAATAAACTTGTGAGTGGAGGCAAAAACAGAGAGATTGCTTACCATTTATCACTAAGGGCAAAACAGACTTGAACTGATAAAAATGAATTTGATTTACTTCCAAATAAAATAGATTTGGGTATTCAGAAACAAAGGCAAAGAAACTGAAGCAACCTGTTATCCTTTCCACAGGCTCAGCTTCACTCCTTTGTTGCCAACGCCGCTACCTACTCTCCCACGAGTGGTGCAGGAGGATGGGGAATGGGGGCTGTGATCAGTCTGTAAACTTGCCAAGAAACACAAGAAACCGAAAACTGGTTCAATACTCAGGGATGATATGCAGTACTTTAATTAAATCATTGTAGTAATAAAAATTAAATATTTGTTAAAAAAACATATAACCAAGGAAATACTATAAATGGAGGAAACAAATGTAACTGGAACCGATACTGTTCAACAATTCCATTATGAACTTTTGTTTTCAGTTATTTTATAACTGTACCATTACCGGTGTTTGACAAAACCTTTCCCTTGGAGGTATCTGAGCTGTGGTAGCACTGTGTAAGTACTGCCGTGAAAGTGATTTAAAAGTCAGACACTAGAAGCAGCACAGATCCAAGTTTAGAATGAAAAGTAAGTTAGGGCAAACACTTTCACAGCTAACCTTTGCTAACATCTGACTTACTATAGCTGAATTTTTAATGCTACTCCATTAGGCTGTACTAGCAAGTGCAGTAATGTTTCCAAAGCTAATACGATATGCTGCTGTCAGAGCATATCCCACTTTGTCTCTTTGCCCACTGCGAAATTATTTGTTCAAATCTTAATTTGAAAACACTTCAGCTATTTCCAAGGACATTTGAAGCTAGCAAAAGCCTGGTTAAAAATGAATGAAAGGATATGGTTCCTCACAGAGGAAGAAGAAGATCTTGGAAATGTTTGCCAAAACATATTGCAGATGCTAAGTTTACAGGGGTCCAAGGGGAGGTTGAACAAATTTATGGAAGAGAAATCTATAAGAGGTTACTAGGCACACAGAAATGACATCTGATTCAGACAAAAAGTGCTAAAGCTAAGAACTGTTGGCAACTGGGAGAGTATAAAATCCCAGGTCTGTTCTATGCCTCTGTGTATTCAATGTTCTTACCATATGAGCAGCTTTCGACACTAGTTGCAGAAGTCTTACAGGCTTTTGCACCACATAGGGCTACCAAGAGCAGAACAGTCTGATCACTGCCTTTTCTTCTACTTCACAGCCCTTTGACAATATTTTCCCTTTATTACCCAATACACAGCGTAATGGGTTTACGTGGCAAGGTTTTGGTAGCAGTGGGGCTACAGGGGTGGCTTCCGTGAGAAGATGCCAGAAGCTTCCCCCATGTCCAATGGAACCAATGCCAGCTGGCTTTAAGGCAGACACACTGCTGGCCAAGGCTGAACAAATCAGCAATAGCGGTAGTGCCTCTGTAACAGCATATTAAGAAGCGGGGGAGCATGGTGGTGGTAGTGGTTAAATAAATAGATCTGTGTCAGCAGGAGAGAGGAGTGAGACTATGCGAGAACAACAACTCTGCAGACACCCAGGTCAGTGCAGGAGAGGCAGGAGGTGCTCCAGGTGCTGGAGCAGAGATTTCCCTGCAGTCCATGGTGAAGCCCACGGTGAGGCAGGCTGTGCCCCTGAAGCCCATGGAGGTCCATGGTGGAGCAGATATCCAGCTGTGGCCCATGGAGGACCCCACGCTGGACCAGGTGGATGCCCAAAGGAGGCTGTGGCCCATGGGAAGCCCACGTTGAAGCAGGTTTGCTGGCTGGACTTGTGAGCCCATGAGGGACCCACACTGGAGCAGCTTGTGAAGAACTGCAGCACATGGGAAGGACTCATGTTGGAGAAGTTAATGGAGAACTGTCTCCCATGGGAGGGACCCACACTGGAGCAGGGGAAGAGAGTGAGGAAGAAGAAGCAACAGAAACAATGTGTGATAAACGGACTGTAAACCCCATTCCCCATTCCCCTGTATTGCTTGCAGGGAGAAGAAAGAGAAACCAGGAATTAAGTTAAGCCTGGGAAGAAGGGAAGGGTGTTTTTTCTGATTTGAATGGTGATAAATTAAACTAATTTCCCCAAGTCAAGTCTGTTTTGCCCACAACAGTAATTGCTGAGTGATCTCCCTGTCCTTATCAAGACCCATGATCCTTTTGTTATATTTTCTCTCCCCTGTCCATTTGATGAGGGGAGTGATGGAGTAGCTTTGGTGACCACCTGGCATCCAGCCAGGGTCAAACCACCACACACAGCCAAGTGCTATACATTCCTGAGCAGGCTGCTCTAGCCACTTCTCAACACATCAACACAGACAAAACACTTAATGTGTCAGTAACAAGAAACAGACCCTGGCAGAGGTCTATAATGTTGTGGACTTGAGATATGTTTATTTATTCATAATAACTTTCAGAATAAATAACATGATCAATTACTGTGGAAATCTGATTTCCTAATCCTCCAGACAGTACTGATTCAGGAATCAAGTTTTGCAGTTCTGAACATTATACCTACAAATACCTGGCACTATTCAAAGACAGGGTCACCTCCTCCTCTACTGCCTAGTGCACAAAGGGCAATAGCTTCTTCTCATATGCAACTATTACTTAGTATAAGCAGCAAATATTTGTGCTGTGATGTAAAGATTATTGGTCCAATGTCCCTTTATCAGGCACAACAACGATGGTTTTGCTTACATGAAACAGAAATGTAGAATTTCTGATTCATATAAACTATTATGAATCTTGAAATTGAGTGGCAACATTTCGGTCATTAAATACATTAGTAACACACTGCAATTGAAGAGTAGTATGTGAAATACGTTATTGTTGAGCATATGTGTGTATGGAAAATAAGCTCTTAGTATCCTGCAAAGTAAAAAAATAAAAAAAATAAATATTATTTTGTGGCAGATAAGATAAAAAACTATTTAAATTGCAATACACTTTTTCCATCTGAGCATGGTAGGTCCAACTGAAGATTCCTACAAAATAAAAAATTCCTTAGCTAACACACGTTTGTTTTATGACTTCATTAAATACATTCTGTTAAGAAATACTGAAGAAGACATCAGCATGTTGCTCAATATTATACACACAAAAAAATAATTAGTTCTAGTGACCTTTGTTAGCAACTAGAGAAAAGCTCCCAGTAGGCAGCACCAGGTCATCCTCCCTCAGACCCAGCAGAGAATATTCCTCTAATGAGTCACCATCAGTTCTGAAAGAACATTTCTGACAACATTTGTCCTATAGACTATAAATGCAGCAGGTCTCACTGCAGATCTTTCAAATTACATTAAAGCCTTTAACATCCAAGTGTTTCACACTCACAGCTTGCTGTCTCTTCCTTGTTCTGTTACACAGAAACCTCAAAGCACTTGGTTTTGTTGCTGTGTGTTTGGGAGCCATACAAAGCAGCCTTTCCCTTGGCTTGCTGGGATTACTAACAGTACTAACTAACTCCTCATTTGGATATTTGTCACTCCTGCTGTTCTCACTCATGGGTGACTAAGGGGAGAAGGATGACAGGGAGAGTTTCTTAGACATCATTGCCTACAAAGCAAGCACACACTATCTGTTAAGAAAAAAAAAAAAAAAAACCAACCTAAAGGCTTGGCAACTTCAAATCTAACAGGTACAACTTTAAATGCCTAGATACTATCTTCCTCCGTACTTGTACTGGTTGTGATCGGATAATTTTCTTCATGGTAGCTTGTATGGTGGTATGTGTTTGATTTGTGCTGAAAACGGTGTTGACAGCATACATATGTTCAGGTATTGCTGAACAGTACTTGTGCAACATCAATGTCTTCCCTGTCTCTCATGCTGCTCCACCAGTGAGCAGGTTGGAAGGGGATACAGCTGGGACAGCTGAACCCAAATGACCAAAGAGAATCCCATACCATATGACCCATACCATATGACATCATGCTTAGCAATATAAGCTGGGGGAAAGAAGGAGGAAGGGGGGACACATCTGGAGTTACGGTGTTTGTCTTCCCAAGTAACCCTCACATGTGATGAAGCCCTGCTTTCCTGTTTCTGGCAGAACATTTGCCTGCCAATGGGAAGTGGTGAATGAATTCCTTATTTTGCTTGGCTTGCACACACAGCTTTTGCTTTCCTACTAAACTGCTTTAACTCAACCCATGAGTTCTCTCACTTCTACCCTTGTGACTCTCTCCTCCATCCCACTGCAAGGGACGGAGCAAGTCAACTGCCTGCCAGGGTTAACATACAACAATAGTTCTAACACTTTTTCTGTTTAAATTTGCAGTGGTTAAATCTCAGATCTTCTTTCTTCTCTCTTCAAGCAGACGAAGTCTATGACTGTAGATTTTCCAGTTCCATCTTTTCTGACAACAGGGAGCCCCTCACAGCCCTGTCCAGAGGAAACAGAATAACCTGGGGGAGATGACTGCACAGTCAGAGAGTCTTGATTAATAGATCATTGTTTTTACCTTTTTAAAGGCCTCTTTCTGTGGGCGACGCGAATCACAATAGTCAGCAGGTGGGGCTTGGAAGTTAGAGAACTGGAGCATCCAAAAACTGGGGCAGGGGGAGTCGGGGGTGGAGGGCCTAGCTGCCTACATATGCAAGGCACGGGAGAAGAAAGCGGCAGGGTGACCACCCTCATCACCTTGGCCGCCTGCAGCCGAGGTGCAGCTGTGTCACTCGCCGCCGTGAGGGCGGAGGCTGAGCCTCGGGGTGCCTGCACAGGAGGGGGAGGCCAGCTCTTCCCGGGGGCATTCCCCTGAGGGTATCGGCGGAGGTCTCTCACTACAGGACCACCGGCCACCCCCCCTGCGCAGCGGCTGTGCCCGGATGGAGGGAGGCGCCGGGGCAGGGCTCCACGAGCCGCCGCGCTGCCGTACAAGCGCGCCCCGAGCCCCGAGCCCCGCCCCGAGGCCCGAGCCCAGCCCCAAGGCCCGAGCCCCGCCCCGAGGCCCGAGCCCAGCCCCGAGGCCCGAGCCCCGCCCCGAGCCCCGAGCCCCGCCCCGAGCCCCGAGCCCAGCCCCGAGCCCCGAGCCCAGCCCCGAGGCCCGAGCCCCGCCCCGAGCCCCGAGCCCAGCCCCGAGCCCAGCTCCGAGCCCAGCCCCGAGCCCCGCCCCGAGCCCCGAGCCCAGCCCCGAGCCCAGCCCCGAGCCCCGCCCCGAGCCCCGAGCCCAGCCCCGAGCCCAGCCCCGAGCCCCGAGCCCCGAGCCCAGCCCCGAGCCCCGAGCCCAGCCCCGAGCCCCGAGCCCCGCCCCGAGCCCCGAGCCCCGCCCCGAGCCCAGCCCCGAGCCCAGCCCCGAGCCCCGAGCCCCGCCCCGAGCCCCGAGCCCAGCCCCGAGCCCAGCCCCGAGCCCCGAGCCCAGCCCCGAGCCCCGAGCCCCGAGCCCAGCCCCGAGCCCCGAGCCCAGCCCCGAGCCCAGCCCAGCCCCGAGCCCCGAGCCCAGCCCCGAGCCCCGAGCCCCGCCCCGAGCCCCGAGCCCCGCCCCGAGCCCAGCCCCGAGCCCAGCCCCGAGCCCCGAGCCCAGCCCAGCCCCGAGCCCAGCCCCGAGCCCCGAGCCCCGCCCCGAGCCCCGCCCCGAGCCCAGCCCCGAGCCCAGCCCCGAGCCCCGAGCCCAGCCCAGCCCCGAGCCCAGCCCCGAGCCCCGAGCCCAGCCCCGAGCCCCGAGCCCCGCCCCGAGCCCAGCCCCGAGCCCCGAGCCCAGCCCAGCCCCGAGCCCAGCCCCGAGCCCCGAGCCCAGCCCCGAGCCCAGCCCAGCCCCGAGCCCCGAGCCCAGCCCCGAGCCCCGAGCCCCGCCCCGAGCCCCGAGCCCCGCCCCGAGCCCAGCCCCGAGCCCAGCCCCGAGCCCCGAGCCCAGCCCAGCCCCGAGCCCAGCCCCGAGCCCCGA
The DNA here is from genome assembly GCF_017639655.2 of Falco naumanni. Lineage (NCBI taxonomy): Eukaryota > Metazoa > Chordata > Aves > Falconiformes > Falconidae > Falco > Falco naumanni. The sequence continues at coordinate 31,482,917 of NC_054080.1, forward strand.
GCCCCGCCCCGAGCCCCGCCCCGAGCCCAGCCCCGAGCCCAGCCCCGAGCCCCGAGCCCAGCCCAGCCCCGAGCCCAGCCCCGAGCCCCGAGCCCAGCCCCGAGCCCCGAGCCCCGCCCCGAGCCCAGCCCCGAGCCCCGAGCCCAGCCCAGCCCCGAGCCCAGCCCCGAGCCCAGCCCCGAGCCCCGAGCCCAGCCCCGAGCCCAGCCCCGAGGCAGCCCCGAGCCCCGAGCCCAGCCCCGAGCCCAGCCCCGAGCCCAGCCCCGAGGCAGCCCCGAGCCCAGCCCAGCCCCGAGGCAGCCCCGAGCCCAGCCCCGAGCCCCGAGCAGCCCCCAGCCGGCGGGGCGGGAGGCGGTGCCGCGGGCTGCGGCCTCGACCGTTGCGCTGAGGCGGCGGAAGCATGCAGCCTCACGGCGGGAACGGAGGAGCTCACCGGGCCCCAGAGCATTGAGACCGAAGGGACCTGGGGAAGGCGCAGCAGACTAGAAGGCAGCGCTGGGCAGGAGGACATGCGCTGGGCAGGCCTTCAGCCTTCCGGACTGTGTGCTTAGATTCATCACCCAGCCAGGCTGCGTCTGAAGTGCTGTGTGACACACACAGTGAAGATGCAGCATGCGATTCCACTAGGTGAATAACTGGTACAAAACCCAGGAGTGATATTAAACCCAAGAAGAAAAGCAGTAAAATCAAAAAAACACAGCTGACACTTTTTGTTGGCACATCAGGAAGAAAGTGATTTATTGTCAAGAAAGGCAGTAGGGCTGGGAGGGGAAGTGGCTTGCTTTCACGGGGGGAGAGGCTGGAATAACCTGGGGTCTCCTAAGGTATGGTGATGAGTATACAGCCAGCCTGTTGCCTCCTTAAGTCAGGACGGAATTCAGGAAAAAATGTGGTTTGTTTTTTTTTTCTGAAAGAGTGATGATAAAAGCATTTTGAAGGATTTGAGATGGACAAGACTTCACTTCAAGGTGTCCCTCACCAGAAGAAGAGCAGTCATCTGGCCAGGATTCAGGGGAATTGGCTATGAAGACTGTACACTGACCATTAATTCCCTGAAATACGTGATACTCTGGAGAGCTGAATATTCAGAGATGGACTTCCATCATTAACACAGATGATGCTTTTACGTGTACTTTTCTCCCACATGATTTTATCGCTCCCATCCAAGGTATATATTTAAGAATGTAACACTCCCATGTGGGAGGGAAGCACCCCTAGGTCTCTTGTTAAGAAAAGAGACAGCAAAGCACAAATAGAGGAAAATCACTCACCTAAAACAGTTAAAAGACGTGTCTGAGCAAGGATGTGAACAAAGTACTCCAACTAACCCTTCCAGTGCTTTAACCATGTGCATTTTCTTGCCTGAGAGAAAACATGACAAAGATGCTCTATAGGGTATAGAAATGGTGAGGACATTTTTGAGGCTTAGTAACAACTCTGACATATTCGTCTGAAGGGCACATACTTCCACCGTGGGTACCACTGCTTCTGACAGAGGTAACAAAAACCAGAGTGGATATTTTAAGAAGGCAGCCAAGAATTTCCTTCCAAATCACCATTCATATGGCACTAGCCAGGCCTAAAGAGTGGTGAGAAAAATAAGAAATAACTGCCAGGTAAACTGCGGAAGATATATATATTTGTACTGCTGACTGAAACAGTTCTGGAATAAGATGCCCATAGCTTGCAGCCGGGTTAGCTGTCCTAAAGCCCTCCAGCTAGCTTTGCTCCCTTTTGCATGATGAGTGTCAGCTTCTAACGCACATCCAGCAACATCTAGTGTTAGCTGAGGGATACTGCATATTCCAGGATCTTCGTGGATGGCTAAACATCTGTCATTCATAATCAATGACTATAAAAGAGTTTCTACGAAAACCAGGTCTTCTTACCTCAAGTCAAGATGGCATATCCCAGAGATCAGGCAGGCATTACCACAAAAGACACACATTATATATTTTCTTGCTTTTTCTCAATGCCTGTATGCTGTTAGTAGTCAGTTCTGTTGGTATCCTGTTTAGACTTAGTAATAAACAAACAGTCAGGAGCCATGGGAAAGCAGATTAAAGGAACAGTATCAACTCAGAAGTGATGTGTTTTAGATAAATTTCTTACCCACATGACTAATGCTATGCTGAACTAGCTAAAATGAATAGCAAAGGTCTCACCATCATTTGAGCTGCAAATCCTAGAAAATCTACATGGAGACATGCAGAGTTTCTGTCTCCAGTATCAGCTAATGGTGATGACTACAGTCCAAGAAGCCAGAAACACGCTGGTCCTGCCAGACAGGAGGAGAGTTACTGACCTGCAGAACGAGGCAGGGCAGTAACTGAATGGGAATGGATGGATGTCTTGATTAAGTAAGCAAAGCCTGAATAGCGTGCTCAGAGCTTCAAGCAGGGAATGACGAGATCATAAGTGATGATGTGCATGCTCCAGACATGCTTTTTAGAATGATGAAGAATGGGAGGAGGCTGTGTTGCAGAGATCATTACAAAGTCATCTGATGCTGGCATGTAGAGGTCAGCACAACTCAGATCCTTCTGCAGGAGCCTTTACTCCCTTTGGTGAGGTGCCAGTCAGCCCATTTTCTGCCCCGTTCCTCCCTCATCATCTGTCACCCACCTCCTCCAATGACCATCTTTCTTCCATAGTGCAACAGCAAGGCCCTAGGACCAGCAAATGTCTACAAACTTTCTGAATAGGTTTAGCACTGGCCAGATCACAATCAAGCTGTAGCCAAAATGGGTGTTTTTTACTGTGTGGGTCTAGCCTTCCTCTGGTGCTCCAGAACAATCTGTTGTCTAAGATGGTGAGAATCTTTCCCTTGCCCTGTCTGGGGAACAAGTTCTAAGACTTGGGGAGATATTTTGGACCCCAACACTTTTATCCAGGCCTCAATACTAGACTAGAATCTGTTATCTCAGCAGCACGTTATACTGACATCTGCTGAATCCCAACAGTCCGGTCAGCCAAACACTGTATTCACTAGTTTTACATCACAGCTCTGTATGACCTTTACCTTGTCATTTGTTTCAAAGAGAAAAATTGGTGGGGAGGGAGAAGGCAGGGTGTGCTCAGCTGGTATGTTTCCCCAGACAACCAAATGTGGTGTTTTGGCCTGAGATTAACAGGTCCCAAAACCCAAGATATACAGGTAACTGCCTCCAGCAGGCACATCCCATGATGCAGTTCATGTGGTGGCTTCAGACCAAAACAGCAATTGCCTGCACGGCAAACCGTATCTGTATGAGGCCCTGGGGAAAACACCTCAGCCTTTTTGACAGGATCAGAACTCACTCCCCATCCCTGCAGAGACTTATCCCTGTATCTGCCAGTTAACAGCCACACTCCCAGCAAGCTATAGATGGTTCTTAAGCTACGAATAAGCTGCCAACAAAGATTCTGAGATGGTGTCATCAGCTTCCTGTTTCACACCACCTTGATTCAGCCCATTTGGCTCAGTGCAAGGTGCTAGTGGCTACAGCTGCATCAGGGGGTCACACAAGCTAACAGCTTCAAGTGCCATGATAGACATGATTATAGCAGCACCTGCAGTTTGTCCTTCCATGCTGGATTTCCAAAGTCGGGGATACAGTTTTGTTTCTCAGTTTTAGCACCATGGACTTGGTTTCAGTGAAGGAAGCTTCAAGGTGGTATGAGTTTGGTACATTGTGTGCCCTGGACTGTGCTCTTGCTGTGACACAAATAGAAGCTGTCAATAAATAAATAATAAAATAAAAAAAAATCACTTGTCTTTCCATCATTCTGCTAAAAGAATGTCCTGTGCAGTATGTATTGTCAGGTTATGTGGAAGGTAAATGTGTCTGCCTCATGAAGGTTATCTGATCAAGAGCCTTTTCAGTGCAAAGGGGATAATAAATAAATGATAAGCAAGTGAAATGATAAGCAAGAACACATAAAGAGACAACAGATAAAAGAGACCATGCCAAGGATTAAGTGTCTCTAGTTACTAATTGATGGATGATTGAAAGAAAGTCCCAGGCACAGCTTTGGAGATGGCCACCTGGACTTTGTAACTGATAAGAAAGGGGAAAAAAGATAATGTGAGGATTTGGGAATTCGAGGGGGGTCTGAGGGACTATGCAAAATTTACAAAGGAATGTTTAGTGAAAGGGGATTGGGAAGAAGCAAAGGGGAGGAATGGACAAAGTGGTGTAAAAGGGACTGGTTGCATGTAAAACATTGCTCATCAGTATGCTTGTTTGACCACACCCTGTGCCTGATCACTGAAATTTGCCCTATTTTCTCATTAAATCTTTTCATAACTACAGCAGGTGGTGGTCTTGGCCACTAGGCACTGGCATGGGAACAGTGTGTGTCCTGAAAACCAGTAATTGTGAGGAACTGGGCAGAATGAAGCAGGTGAGGGTCAGCTCCAGCAGCTGGAGTGGGATCTCAGGTCACAGATGCATACCCAGCACCAGTTGCTGTGGGGCCGAAGAGGGTCTGTATCTTCCGCACACCTACTGTGTTCAGGGGCGGTGTGTACTTCCAACTGGCAGACCTCCAGCTGTACCAGCCAGCAAGTAGTAGGTGTTGGATCTGGGCAGGGGTACCAAGTAGGCAGAGGGTCTGTGCTGGTAACCAAGGGGACCCGTGAGTGCAGATACCTGTCAGATGAGTGTGTAAGTTCTGGATTTGTTAGCTGGACAAGATGGTGAGTAGGAGATCCATGAAGCATGTAAAAGTGTTCAGGATCTGGGTGGTGGTGGCAGGTGGACAGAGGAGTGGGCCGTGCCCATACAAGCCACAACGGTGTATGTGCTCATGAACTCCGGGTGAGGATGCAGACATTTTCAGTAGCAAATGTCTGTCTTTACCACTGAAGAGGAAGAGGGGTCTTGGCTGGCTGTGCTTATGTTTTATGTGGGTGCTGTTGAAGGCAGTGTCTCATCTGTGTCAGTGTGGGTAACCGGCCATGTCAGTGTCTTCTGTCCATGTGTGTGTCTGCCTGTCTGTCTGTCTCTGGAGTACGTGCTCAGCTTTGCCGCTTTTATTTGCAGGTTGAACTTGCAAACAGGAAAGCAGCAGCTACATCCATCGGTCTGGCACAGAGACCTCTGGGTCCCTGGACCAGGCTCCAGCTACCAGGCAGGAGGAATCCTCAGGATCTGGAGCTGCTAGAGGTAGTGACCACTTATAAGACTGTTTAACATGTGTCTGTGCTTTTCAAGCCTAAATTCTAACTCACTTCTTGATCTCCCAGTTTGAAGACTGACCTCATCATATCAGAATATGTAAAAATCACTGAAACTTCCTCATCCTCGATTTGCTCATCCACCAGTCAGTCTGGATTGAACCCTAATTCTTTTTGATATGACAGGTCATGAAGTAACAGATTCCTCAAAGAGTTCTGGCAGGATGTATGCAGCAAGACAGAGGTGCACAGAGACCTCTAATGAGCTATGGTTGTCCACACAAAGAACAGACTGGCTTTAAACACCTCTGGTTCTACAGCACAGTAACTCTGAATTAAAAAAAGAGAACTAATGCATCAAGAATTGCAGTCCCCGAATTGCAAGCATGGAGAAATTTCAAAACAAATTTGACTTTTAATGAAATGCAGGTGCAGGAAATTCAAAGTCAGATCTTTGACACATTACCAGAGGAAGTTGCTGTGACTAAACAGATAACAAATTCGGTAAAGAATTGGGTACTTGAAGAATGTTCAGCTTGCTATTAGCAGCTGCCACTGAAATCTTAGGAAGGGCATTTCTGTCATTTTTTAGGCAGTAAACCAGTCTCTGTACCGTAATTCATCACTGACACCTGGCTTCCTGAGCAAATTATTGTGTGTTTGTTCAGGGTGGTACACCTAAATGTTTCCTGGATTATCAGTTTCTATTCCTGCTGTCTAGGTGCTGAACTGTTGAGACAGAGGTTGCCAGCTCTTCTGTAAATTGCTTTATTTGCCTAATTTCCTTTCTAGCAATTGAGTTTTTGGGCTAACCGTAAGTGACATTTTCACAATTCTTCACACAACTGATTTTCCTCATATCTGGGTCTTGCCATGTAAAACAACTCCAGCATGACAGCTTTACCTCTGTCACGGGTTAAACCCCGCTAGTAACTAAGTACCATGCAGCTTCTCCAGCAGGTAATGGATAACTGTACCCACAATAATAAATAAATAAACAATGCCATAAATTCAGATGAGTGGAGTGTTTTTATTCTGTTTAAACTGCCACACATCAAGACGATTAAACACCAACCTTGAAAAAGCTTGAGCAAGCCTGAAAAGGTTCTCCTGCTAGCCTATGACTCTTCAGAAAAATATGAGTGGATCCTAGGCCATGTTTGGTGATTTCTGGTGCCAAGGACTTCATATTTTCTTGAATCATTATGAATATGAAGAAACTTCACCAGAGTAACACTGGTCCCTAGTGATCTTCTAGAGAAAAGTTCCTTTGCAAAGCACTATTTTCATTATTATATTCTAATGCTATAGGCAGCACAAATTTACTGGCGAGCAGCATAAGCTACATAGGAAGTACACAACACTGTGGAAAAGAAATAGTGCTGCGTGGCATTTAAGGATCTAACCTTTTGGCATAAGTCTAATGTGGGGAAAAGAGCCTGTGTACATGCATGTCTCACAGGAGCCTGGATACGGGTTTTCTGCTTAGTAATGGAAATGCCTAAGTTCTTCTGAGTGGGTGGGGTGTGGCACAGTGCTTGGTAACGTTAAAGCCCAAAGACAGCTGGTTTATATGGCCTGCTAAGTACAGATGTGTAACTGCTGTACTTAGGTTATGCATCTTTTTACCTTTCATGGTAGGAGCCTGATATTCAAGATTCTTGTTGCTTGTAGCAATATCTGCTCCAATTCTTTTAATAGCCTTTGTCCGTTTGATCTGAGTAGTTGTGAGTTTGTATCCTTGAAGCTATATTGGCAGGTAATTACCCAGTATGTCATAAAAGTCCAGCACAAAACTTCATGTGCCTTCCACACGGAACTGAGGCTTGGCACCCACTATTGGAAGGTCTCAGAAGATTGCCTTGCCTGCTAGCAAACTCTGGGGCGGGCCAGTGAGTTCATACTTCTTTATAACATTCCACTATGTTCAAATCAGACATACAAAATGCATTTCCTGGGATGCTTTCAAAAGCTGCATACCAGATGGACAATCACAATAACATGAGATGTGAGGGCATGCAGCAGCACATCTATTGCAATGCAACCTGAAAAGATAAATTTGTTTTCTTCTATGGCTAATTGGAACTTAATCAAAATATCTGATTTTGACCGTCTCTTTAGAAGGGGCCACCTCCTTCCACTCCTCCACAGACGAATGTTTATAAGCTTATAGTGAATACTCACTAAATTATTGAGGATAAAAAAAAGGGGGTTTTTATCTGAAGTGTTCAGTGCAGCTTTATTGACAGCTCTGTTTCCCTGTTAATCACAGGGTCAGAGCTGCTTTGCCTCTCTGAGATGTCTATACCACCAGGTGCTGCTCCACAAAAGGAGCACCAGCTCTCCTCAAAGACTCTAGTTCCACCAGCAGCTAATCAGACCAGCCTCAAACTGACCCACTGTGCTGTACTGAGAAGACATACAGTAGGCAAAACCATCTTGGACAGGACTGGTATTCCCAGCATACATTCTGTCACGTGCACTAACCCTGAACGATAAGTACTGCATGTATGCAATGTTTGAATCATTCAGGGGGCTGATCATTAGTGTTGTGTCTTTTGTGATACACTGCCACCACTTGATCACCTCAAACATGTCCCAGGAATGTTTACATGTTGGATCCAATGAATATCAAATAGCCGGTACAGAAACGGCAGCAGGAAGGTGGGCTTTCAGTGGCTGATCACAGCTATCCCTGGTAGATGCTGGTAATCAGCTCTTAAACTTGTAAGTCATGTTCACCTATTGCTTAACAAACATTTATATATTCCGTGCACCCTACACAGAGAGGAACTACCTCCCTCCAGTGAACTTCTCAGTGGATGCTAGACTGCACCTGGAGGAGCTGTGGCTTCAAATCTCCTCTAGCAAAGACAGAGCTGAAAACAGGTCTTACCCAGTACTTTAACCCCAGAGCTACCTGACAGCAAAAAGGCATTAGCTCTGCTCCTTGTTTTGTGGGGACCCTAGAGGCAGTTCCCACACTAGGTATCCACATGTAGAAAGCAGGTCCCCTGACCTTCTGCTGGTACTGCCTAAAATTGCACAGACTAATTTAGAGCCAGGGTGAGGTGTGAAGAGGAGAAGGGAGAGCTGAGACAATGCACGAATAGTAACATTTGTCAGGAAATGAAGTCAAAATACTGTTTCTTGTCTTCAGCTGCATGAAGCTAAAGCTACATGCATAGCTACATCCTTGAAGGGAGGTGTTAAAATTAACAGAATGGAAGAATGCACAAAAGACCTGTAGTCATTTGTCACAGGTATCAGAGAAAGAGCTGTGACAGTAACAGTATGTTTTATGCTGGGTATCAATTATTTATGCATCTACAAAAAAATAATATCAAGGCACATAGAAATGACATTTTAAAATCCAAAGCTTTTACTTGTTTGCAGTGTTGGAGGGAATAAACTCTCCATGGGTGTTGCAATCTGAATGATCAAATGACTCAAGACACAAGCTGTATAATCAGAGGTAAGTTTACCACGGTCAGAGAGTTTGCAGGGTGGAGGTTTTCTGAACTGTTTGATGCCCAGTTTCCCAGGTAGTACCTGGTTGCTTGAGCACTGGAAAACCTAGCTCTTGGGTAAGATATAGCTGAACACTGCTGGCAATACCCATATAGAAAGACACACACCTCAGAAAGATTCAGAGGATCAAAGGCAGGGGCCTCAGTTCTCTGCCTAGACCACAAGTATCTTCAGAGCAGTCCTCAGAGTACAAATGCTGGGTGGCTGTTGCTATCCTGAAGCACAGGGAACACCCAGCAACACTGTGTGCTTCTAATTTTATGCCATTTAACCCACTGAGTATAGCTGTGACCTGCTTGTGTGCAAGAGTGTTAATACATTGTGATAGACACTTTTTCCAGCCTTTACTGATACACACAGTCTTTTTGATAAAAACAAACCTGCACCACAACAGGACTGTGATCTTGAAAGGTAAATTAATTTCAGCATCAGACCTGACCTGAATAAACCTCATGTGCATTCACTGGTGGTTACAGGGTAGCAGTCTGGATGAAGCAGAGTAGAAGGGTAGAAAATAGCGATCAGTTTCACCATGGATATAACAAGATCACCTTTTATTAATTTTCATGGCTTAGATTTTATTTTTTGTGTTAAAGGGTAAATGATATATTTTGTCCACCTTCTCAAGACAGCAAGCCACTGGAGAAATACATCTTCTAAAGCACATTCCTTGGTTATCTAAGAGGTTTCAGCCTGATTTCTACACACTGGCTGTGTCACAGTGTTTTAAATAGCTGATCAAAAGAGGCTATAACAACCCACTGAACTATATTAGCTTGTTATCATATTTACGGAGTAATTGTGCTTTCAACTCTACTGAGACAAGAAAGATCAGCCACAAGACTACCGTGGTGTTCAAAGAGAGGGATCTCCTCTTTCAGTGCCTGGCTGTTTTCCCTAGTTAAAGAGTGCCATATTTTCCCCTGAAGTGTTGTTGCAGAGAGTACAGAAGGAACACAGAGGGGAAAAAAAAAAAAAAAGAAACAATATGTTTAGATTTCTTAATTTTTATTTATTTACCTGCCTCATGTAACTCCTGCAGTTCTTCCCTCTAATCTGTTTTAGAAGTATAATTTTGGTATATGAATGGTTAAAAACAGGAAAAAACACCCACTTTCAAAAGTTTCAAAGTGAAAAGAAAGAAATACAAATCACTGAGCAAGGTTTTTTGCATTACTTTGTGTTCTTTTATGCTTCTGCACCTTTAAAATAACAAAACCATGCAAGGTCCTTAAGGCATGTCAGAAGTTAGAATGAGGTAATCCACAAAGTTTATTGATCCCCTCTCACATTGTTGTAATTATTCTTTTTAGACCATATCTAAACAACAAGAACATTATTTTTTTAAGTGTTTTTATTTTTCACATCCCAATCTGAAAGAGTTTGAAAGTAAACCAGCACTGCATCACCACCTTGCTAAGGAGCATTCACAGTTCACAGAAACTCTGTGTCAGGTAGGAGCACATTACTGTGTATTAAAGCACACTGAGTGAAGTCATGCCTCCTGCAGTGCTTTGCAAGGAATCCCAGTTGCTAACCAAATACCATATCAGAAAATAAAGCTTCAATGCAGCAGCAGAAAGAAAAAGCTGTGAAATTGCAGGAGGTAGCTGTTGGAAGGTAAATAAGTTCAAAATAAATGGTGTCTAATGCCTGGTCCATTTCATCAGCAAGTAGAAATAAAGTGCAAGTGCTGACTATCTCAGGAAACAGGAAGCCCTTTTCCCAAGGAGGATGTTTGTCTGCCTTTTTTTTCCTTGCTATATACATAAATGTGAAGTTTTAACATAATTAAAAAGCATATATATCATAATACAGTAGTCCATTAGTCAAGCTTAGTCAAGCAACAAATATTCACAAGAATTCACAATACACTGCTGAAAATCAGCGATAGTTACAACATATACTCTCCAACATTACAATTTGATCAGGTGGTGTGTAGAATATATTATCAAACTAGTACATTTTGAAGTGAGTAGGTTTCTAATTTCTGCTAATAACTTTTCAAATAGGAGCCTCCCAACAGAGAAAGAGAAATCTTGACCACAAGGAACCCATGGCAAGAGTCCCAACCATCTCAAAACAGATCTGTTAACAGAGAACATTGGAGAGAGGATTTATGAGAACTATTTAAGCAAGAAGGGGAACAGCAAAGTGCACAGGTTAATCAGTAAGTACAAAGGAAAGAGAATGGAAAAGGGAGACCAGGATGTTCAGATGTAACAAACACTTTGTAATAGCAGTTAGAGAATGCAGAGGCACCTAGCTCAGGAGACAACATGAGATTTCAGCCCCTGCACTGACAAAAGGAGTACCTGCACCTTTCACAGTTATTTCTGAGTCAAGTCTGCTACTCATCACAAGCCTGACAGTATCTCACTTGCAAGGCCACAAAAACTATCTCAGCTGCTTGAGAGGGACAGACAGAGGGACAGTGAAGTCTTCCAGGCACACGATGGGACCGGTTGCTTTCCTGATGCTCTCCTGCTCAAAGAAGGGTGATACCTGAGCAGACCTTGGCCATTAGGATGGCTCCTCAGGCTGTTCCAGTCCTGGTAAACTTTTCTTATTCTGGAACTAAGGAGAAACAACTGGACCTCAGTGTAGCACTCCCCAGCGGTCACTGTAAACAGCTGAGTAGCACGTGCAGTTAAGTAAGGCTCTGCTCTCCATACCAGTCATAGTTTCAAGACTTTGGTGTCCTATGGCCAGTCGGCAAAGACTACTCTAGAAGAAAAAGTGAGGGGTAGGAACCACTTGGTTAGTTCACAGGTACCAAGCCAAGCTCATGAGACCCTCAAGAATACCTTGAAAGAATCTGATTACTTTGCAGAAAGACCCCCAGGATGGAGCTTCTGTGGGCACACAATCAATCACAGTTTAAGAACATCTTTATTTCCCTGACATAGTCAGGCACTTGGACACAGGCTACAAAATAAGTTATGCCACCAGAACTGAATTATCCATAGTGCTGCTTCAGGTCTCTGTTACCCCTGAGTGTTTTATAATTACTCTTCCCTCATGCCAACCTAAGAAAAACATTCATGGCTGTTCCACTCAACTCAGCTCCTTTCACAGAGGTGACACTCAGGAGCAACCATGGAGGAGGGAACAAAGGGAAAAGTCAGTCTGGGGCTATTTTACACAGCAGCCTTTGTCTTGTAATGGAGAAAAGAAATGCCTCAGCCCCTTCTAGCGCTTCCAGAGCCCTTTGGACCTGTGCCATACCTCTTCATGCACTTCTGAAGGACAGAGGAGAGGGGGAGGAGAAGCACTACCAATGCATAGAGTAGCAAGTGGCAGAACACACTTGGACATAATGTATCTGATGGCCCCTTCAGATGCACTGGGAAGTACACATGTGCTCAGTTTGTCAGGCCTGCAGTGCATCTTGTAACCACGCTATCTGCCATCTAATCTGCTCCCCTCAGGTCATATTCAGGCCAAGGAAAACAGCTCTGGACCCACCAGGCCTATGACAGTTTACACCAGTGAAAGATCAACCAGAGAGAGAGACAGGGGACGGCACATCACCAGCCCGGCTGCTGTGTAAAGCCAAGGAAGCCAGAACGCATTCAGGACCCTGAAGCCTTGTAGTAGTCCCTATAAGAAGGAACATACAATGAGATGGTTCCATCTTCTGCCTCAGCCTAGATATATTTCTTTCCCCACAGTGTGGCTGCAAACTGTGGTATTTAGCCTCTCCTTTCTCAGTTTTCCTCAGCAAATTGAGAATTTGTTCAGATTCAGTTCTTCTGAAGGGGGTCTGAAATCTGAGATTAAGAGATTGAAAAACTGTTAAGAAAGCTAGAACCATTTGCTCTTCCTCCTCCCATGTGCAGTAGAAGAATGAGAAGAGGTAGTTTTTAGAGGCAATGAAAAAAGCAGCAAAGCATATGTACATGCACAGGAAGGAAAACCTGAGGGTTTGTTGTCTCGCTTGACCAGGTGACTGCTGTGTTTCCAAGGTACAAGGCTCAGCACATTGGCTCCAAGCCTTCCCATGGGTGAATCCTATGAGACCTTCCCAGGCAATGAAACCCTCCTAAGATGAGGGAGGGATACGTTGAGGGATACGTTGCTCACAAAACAAGTCAGTGTGATAATGAGGTTGTCCTGCACAAACACAGAAAACCATTCATCACCACTTCCAAGCCTCCTACATTCAACAGTCAACAGCATGTCCATTTTAAGTAGACAGCAAAGGACTTAAAACAATTTGGAAAGTCCGAGAATTTCCATTGAAATTGGTGGAAAACTTGCAAGGATTTCCTAGAATGAAGCCTAACTGTGCAGAAAAGGAAAAGAAAGCCCTTTATCCCCAAAAGTGATTCCATCTATAAAATAACTATGTATTTGTGATGTAGAAAGAGAGGGAAAACCTGCATCTGGATTTCTCAGATCAGCTCTTGAGAACTTCCTGTTTTGGAAGCATCCAACAGTATGATTGCAAAGCTCCCAGGTTATATTTTTTCTTAAACATATATTAGTTTGTGCTTATGAAACTTGTCTGGCCATTGGAGGTTCAGGTGTACCCATCTTACAACAGCACCAAACAGACGGCAGAAACATTCTGTGTTCAGAAGTCTTTAGTGGTTTATTCTATTGTAGAAGGTGTTGTCATGAACCTTTAAATGTAATCTGGAGCCCTAACGAGCAAGAATTAAAAGTATTACCCAGTAGAGACATAAAATACTAACCTCTCTTTCCCAGCTGTGCTTGTATGACCAAGATATTCTGGTCTAACAAACAAGTTAGTGTGTGTAAATCTTCTTACAAGGCACTGAAGGTGAAAAAAGTGTAATTTAGTTGGGCTTATACAGCTAAACAACAGCTATGTTATAGCAAACATTATAATCTCCCCAAAGCATTATGGGATAACATGAAATCATTCTTCTGCAAGAGAAGGATAACTAACACTTTCATTAAAATATCTTCTCCTGCTTTGGGCAGGTCAAACCAGTTAATAGTGTTAATGATCCAGATTCAGGAAAAGGAGGCAGTTTAAGAACACCTGAAAGAACAGGTGTCCCACTCAGTCTTCTATTTCTGTTTTTTTTCACGTAAGTTTCTTTTTTTTGCTTTTTAAGGTGAGTTCCCTGCAGTTTGTCTCCCCCTGTGTTTCAATGCAGCCTTATCATATGTAAAGTCAAAGTCAATAGTGGGAGGAAAATGGAACGGGAAAGCTGGTGAGCGCTGCCAGTGTCTGCACGAGCGTGACTAGACTGTCTGTGGCCCCGGGGCTGCGGTTCAACCGTGATGTAGCCGTTAATGATGCGGATCCGGGGAGGAGGGTCCGTAGCACTGCAAGGCAAGAGAAGAACATCAGTCCAGACTCAGCCCAGAACCGCTCCATGCTCATCAGCCTCTGTGTCCCACCATCAGTCTCCTGGGCTCCTGGGAATGGTCTCTTGTACTGGTTCCATGCTCACCAGAGGACTGTCTCCTGGTGGCAGAGCACCGCCTCATCGCTTCCTCACAGGTGTGGGCAGCTCCCATGACAGCCCATATGGACCAGGGTGCTGCCCAGCTGAACTGCAAACCAGTCTTGAGGGGGAAGAGATTGAGGAGGGTGGAGGTAGCCCTTGAACACCTGCCCTGTACACAGGCCTACCCAGCCAGCCTGCCCGTTGCTCCCACACATTCAGATGGGCAGGACCACCATGTTCCTAGCACCTTTCAGCTAAGCAGAAAATATGCAAGAAGAAAACAAGCTTTCTTGCAGGGGACTGTAACTGCGGCAACATGCTGAGCACAGCAGGAGTGAGGCACCTGCTTTCAGCTGAATCCGTCTTCCCCTGCCATGTCTGTATGTGCATCTTAGCACGGACCAAACTTGTTCCTGTACTACAGAATTACAAAGGGTTTACATGACATGCTTTAAGGAGAGGAAGAGCTACTTCCAGAAATGAATCCTAGAGTCACCGGGAAAAGACCACCACATCCCAGAGTATCTCCCAGTGGTAGTGAGGACTTTGAGGTGGTGATGAACAAGAACTGAGTCAGAGGCTATGTGATGCAGAACTCCCATTATGGCAACATGTGATGGAGGAGAGAAATTTGTATGCTCCAGACTGAAAACACCAACCATTCCAAACTGAGGAAGCTCCCACACCATGGCAGGTCAAGAGTCAGAAGGGTCAGATACTGCACAGGTGTTGTTCTTTTTGTCAATGTATTGGAAACTATGATTGACCCCACAGCTGTAAGGCTGACGTACACCCCAGGGCCTCATGGGGCTCTGTGGAACCAGAAGACAAATTGGGACAAAATTAAATGCAAGTCTACCTGCCAAATAAAAAGGCATAGTAATTTTTCCTGCTGCCACTCCCCCCGCTGCTGTGCACCATTCTTGCCTTATTTTGGCCACCCCCATTAAGCAAAAATGGTTTGGGAAACTGAAGGCAATTAGTATCCTTTTTAGAGACACTTACCCTTCCATACCTGAAGGTCCCCACAGAAGGTTTGAACAGTAACTGGAGAGAAGCCAGCTGGCCACACATCAAAGAAATACACCTGACAGCTGATGCATACAGGAGCACAAATGAAAGCCACTCTGCCAAGCGCACTATAAGATTGCATTAAATCACTTGAGCTCTGCCTTTCACATTTTCAGGCTGACAGGAGGAAAGCTGTGAACGGCCCAGACATAAGAAACCTGACAGCGCTACCTGTGCCTGGGGACCCCAGGGAGTGCTTAGAGCAAGGGCTGAGGCTCGCAGCGAGCCGTGCCCTGCGCACCTGTGAGCCTGAGCCCAGGGGGCTGCGTTTCCGTGAGGACACGAGGTGGCGCTGTCGGCTCAGCCCAGCCCGCACGGCGCGGCCCGCTCGCGGCGCGGGGTGTCGGCGGGGCCGCGGGGCCGACGTTCCCCGCCTCGCACAGCCTAGACCCGGAGCAGGTGGGGGCTGTACGCGAATGGCAGCTGCCTCTCTGACACCCGCGGCTCTCCCTCTGTAGCAAGGGTGCAGCGATCTCCCAGGCAGCAATAAACGTCACTTACCTGTCTTACCCAGTACTCCCAAGCAACACCTCCACCTCTAGAAGTTCAAGCTCTCTCCTGCTAAGGACCCACACCCCTAAAAAGAATTTGTCACCTAGTACCTGGGTAAGTTTCTAGCACAAAGGATGACTTAATTAGCAGGAGAAAAAAGGAAACATTACAAAAGAAGGAAAGGAGGCATTCACTGCTCCCAGGCTTATGCAGTAGTTTCCTAAGGTTACCTTTGCTTTTTACCTCACTATTGCCTTGCAGTACTTGCAATCCAGTATGTACCTCCAATTTAGTCACAGTAGCATATCCTCCCATCTTCCCTCTTCCTCTGAAGGCACTGATGCTGCAAGTGCATGTGTATCTCACATCACTGTGTCCATTGACTTCCCTGAGTTTCATATGAACAACTGCATGTGAAAAACTGAACACGTCAGTGTGCTGGCAGGGAAGGATCTTGAGATCATAGAGACTCCAACTTCAACAGAAGCTCCAAAACCCCATTCACAAACAACTGGTATCAACTACATTAATAGAAAGTAAATGATACACTAAATGACAAAATCAAATATGATGACTATAAGGATTTGCTGACTGGTGAATCTTGGACTCTTTGTAGGTCTGTCAGTGGGCATGCAAACCTCCATGCACATTTATTAGTCTTCCTTTCTCTCCAGACTACTCAGACTTGGGTTGGAAGGAAGAGCAGAGATAAGACCCAAAAACTACTGTAGAAACGAGGAAAAGGAGTCTGGTCTAAAAAGTCTGACAACGGCTGAATGCTTAGAGCAGAACAACAGCTGTTGCACCTGCTTGCATCCAGCCTGAGCAATGTATTACTCCAAGAAGTGGTACAGCTGAGACCCAGGGAAGTGATATAAGAGGCACAGAAGAACCATGATATACACAGTACCTCAGGGAGCTGGAAGAAATATTCTTCAGAGGAAAAAAAAATATTAATGTAGAAGCTTCATTTCAAGAACTGCAGGCTTTTCCCCATCATCCTGACCTGTCTTGTTATGTACAGTACCACAAAAATAAAGTGCTTTCAACCTGAGTATTAGATACCAGAGATACAGAGACATAGAGTACAAAAGTGAGCAGACTTAGGTCTGTGTGTTATTAGACAGCAGGGAAACATTAAGGTACACATTCAGCCACAGGCCTAAATATAGCTAGTGAGGGACAAGTTAGCTTTTTCTGCAGGCTGCTGTAGTTCTTGTAGTCGAGTAAGCTCTTCTGGTTGAAAACTAGGGGGTATGTGTGAACCTTTGCCCCTATATACAATACACTCAATTTTTAATATTAATTCCATCATCCATTAGGTTGTCATCTCCCTTTCCAGATCTCCAGTAATGCCACAGGGCTCACATGCTTTTTAAGACTGGAAGAATATAGAAACTGAAAATACTACACAAAAACTGTCCAAATGCAAGGAGTACACATGCCTGATACGGCAGTTTCCACATATGCAGCAGCTCTTGGAAAAAGGTCCAAGGCTTTTATCTGTACCATCTACCACAGGACCCAGCCTTCTGTGATAGAGGACTACCACATGCTCACAATCCCTCAAGCCCAAAGGCAAAATGGTCTAGACAAGGCTTCTATTGTATTATGCCCAATATTCCACAAACCTAACCATGCAGCAGAAGCTATTTTGTCATTAAAAGCACAAGCAGCCTTGAGCAAATGTTTCAGCAGGAATCACGGTAAGGTAGAAAGTCACATCCTGCCCTCAGCATGTATCTAGCCCCTGTGGAAGTCTGGAGTACTGGATTAATCACTGCAAGTTGAAGTCCAGTTTACATGACAAGCCCTCCACCCTTCCCAGCCGTTAGGTACCTTTCTTCAAGGCGAACCCAGAGGTCATTAAACTGTCGCAGTTTTTGCTTCTTCTGCTGCTTCTTTTTCTTCTTTTTGTACTTCCTGTCTACCTTCTCCAGCATGTCGATGCTGTCAGGGAGCAGCAGGTGAGGTAGGACTTCTTCCTCCTCCTCCTCCTTCCGGGCATGCAACGGCAGTGGGAGCTCTCGGGATGTGACATAGGCGCTGTGTGCCGGTGATGATGATGAAAAGGCTAACAAGGTTTTGGGGGGGGTTCTGCTGGAAGGAGGAGGGAACACAGATAATATTTGAAAGGGCTTTGAGGGAGAATCCTGGTACAGATGCCATCAAGGCACACACACAAAACAAGTATTTCTCCCTGATGTATCAGCTGGATGCTTATTTCTCTATCTTGTGCTCCTGCCCTCCCTTCCTTAACTCAATATTCTGATGAAAACTGTTCTCTTTAATGAAAAAAAGCTTTGGAAAAGTGGTAACCTGGAACTGCAGAAAGAATGCAGTCTGGCTGATGGTAGAATAACTCTTGGCAATAATGTTGTGTATCTAGAAAGAGACAAAAAAGGAATCACTCTCTAAGTCATAAGAGGTCAAACCACATTCCTGTTGTCTGTTGTACTGTGGAACACAGACCAGATTATTCCTTTCAGCAATTCCTGCCCAGAGCCAACTAACTTGGAGGGCTAGGGGAAGGGGCAGGGACAGGACAGCTAAGGCACACTAGTTGAAGGAGCCAGTTCTAGACCAACAGGTCTCACTGGTGGAGAAGACAAGTAATGAGCTAGGGCACAGACTGCAGTCATAGCTGCAGAAATGCATCTTGCGAATTACCATCTTTGAAGGGAATGGGTCAATATACCATTAAGCAATTCTTTGGGCCATCTAGTCTGCAGCAACTGGAAGCAGACTAGCTGTGGTGCTGCCAAGTTCACCATCATCTAATTTTCTCTTTCATGAAGCCAGGCAGTCCAGAGCAGTGAATGCATAGCCTTTATAAAACGTCAGGTCAGGGGACATGTCTGACACATAAGAGACCAGAGCTCAACTCACTGTTGCGGCATTCACTTCTAGTGTAAGCACTGATGACTTCATGCTGATCGAAAAAAGAAGATAATGCTGTCCTACCACTCAGATAAGCACACCAGGGAGCATGAAATTGTGGTTTTAAAGGGTTGTATCAGACAAGTATGGAGGTCAATGTGGAGAGGAGAATGCAGAGGAATCATAGCCCTTCCACAATGCAGGAGTGAGCTTTGCACGCATTTATAGCAAGTAATGAGGGAGCAGGAGTCAGGACTTCAGCTTTCTGGCTGCACAGATCCTCTGTTAGGCTGGCACCACTATCTAGCACTACAAAGCAGCTCCAGCAAGTGAGATACTGCAGTGAGACTATGTGCATGCACAAACTCACAAGGCAAATCTTGGAAGCCCAAAGGAGCACTCAGTCAAAGCCCTCAGAAAAAAACTATAAGGGCTACGCATACCCAACTTCATAGGAAGGTGAAATACTGAAGAAACAATCAATCAGCTCTACCTTGATTACTCAAGATCTGTTTCATTATACTTAAAGTAAGCAACATTTCCTCATGTACACTCCAAGGCAGGCAGTCTGCAGTCTCCTGTCCATTCATCGCTCTGCTGGCCCACACTTATCCTCATTGGAACAAAGCGATTCCCCCTCGTCACTTGTTCATGAGCATTTTGGACAAACGCACAAATTCAGTCCACTCTGTGGATACACAGAGCACAACACAAATATCTGTTTGATCTTTATGACTACTTCATAGAGAAGAGATGCAGCAGTCATCTGTAAGAAGACAAAATTGAAGACTGGCTTGGGCTGAAATTCAGAAAAGTGACAAGACCACACACCACTCTGCAGAAACCTGGCTTCAGTCAGTAAAACCTTTCCAGAATTATAGCGTGTTTCCTTTCTGCCCTGCAATAGCATCGCAAGGAGTAGGTCCTGAAGGAGACATGTTTCAGCATGACTGCCATTTTCAAGCTAGCCCATCACTGTGGGCACATCTCTTTGATGGAGAATAAAAAGGGTTCATCCTGAAACAGGTGAAATGAAGTCGTAGACTGTAACATGAGGAGGACAGTAGAGGGAAAACTAAGAGATTTTAGTCTTATTTCTTGCAAGGAAAATCACAGACTGATCACGTGGTGAACTTTATGTGACAGAGACTGGTGCAGAATGGGTCTTGGGCTATTGACCCCTTTCAAAATCCTTGTGATTGTCACACTCTCACTTTATCACCTGAAGTTTCACGACCCTTTCACTCTCCTCCACAACACCTTCACATCACCCACCCTTTTAACTCCACCTTACAGAGTGACCCCACCCAGTTGTCTCCAGAGACAACGGATTTGATCTCTCTGAAGGTCATCGGCTTATGGTTCCCTTTCCTGCAGTGTCTCTCCACTGTGTGCCTGTTCCTTAATTGTGAAAGTCACAGAGCAGGCACCAGCCCTCCCCTGTAGATTAGAGTGCCTTGCTGCCTGCAGCCTCCCCTACCAAACTCGTGTCCATACCACGCTGGAGTTCAGCATCGCTACAGGCACAGACAGGATGACCTCTATCCTGCACGGCCAGTTATTTATTCTGATACTTGCAGCCTCATAACTCTAATAACAACAGACACTCATATACATAACCTCCTTTGCAACAATTCCTGCAGCCAATTCTTCCCAGGACTGACAGAGCAATCACAGGAAAAAGCACACAGATGCAAAAGCATGTCCTTCTTCCCCAAGGCCAGCTTCCTCTCCCAGCATAGCAGTTAACAGAGGAGTCAGGAAGCACCTTAATTAAGGCTGTGATTGTGTGATGAATATTTTACCATATATATGTATTCTAAAATCAGGATCAACAGTTAAAGCCCAAAATAAGACAGTAAGAGCTTGATTGAACTTGTGGCACTATTTATAAACTGTCCTTTGTGCTGCTGTGCAGTTGGAGCAGCCCTTTTGCCTTCCATGCTTTGGTGACACCACAAAGAAGGAGCCCTCCGGCACTCATTCCTCTCCCCCTGCAGACGGGCAGGATGGCAGCCCTGTCCGCAGGTGGAATTGTGTTACTGCATACAGCAGTTTGCCTGTTACAGGAAAACATGCATGATTATTCCTGCATCTTTCTGTGTTCCTGCACGCAGGTATCTACAAGATACCTCAGGAGGGACTTTCTGCTTAGCCAGAGCACAAGAAGCAGCAGACTGTGCTGCTACTGTACAATGTCATGTTGTGGGGAATGGAGACAATTGCAGACTTCTCATCTTCTTGTTTTAGGACTGCTCAGCTAATATCCCCTACTGCATCAGACAGTAGAACAGCCATTTGAATGCTCTGTCTCAGTTCAACCACTTGCCGGTTTTTTTTCCTCTCTCAATTTTGTCATTTGAAATAGTCCATGGGTATTGACTAAACTGTGTGCAGCACTGCTATCTAGGACAGTAGCTGGATATGTTTCCATATTTATGTGGGCTGGACTGTGTTTATTGACTCAGACTGCCCTGGACTTTGGTCCTTAGAACAAGCCCAGGATAGCAGTCAAGTGAAACCCTCCATTCAGTTCCCAGGACTCTGACGTACTCTTGCCGCAGGTCTTTCCCTCACCTCAAATGCTCTTCTCCTTCAGAACACACATTCTTCTTGAAACTTCATATTTTAGATCTGTTTCCAAGTCATCCAGGAATGTTAACATCTTTTCTCAAAGAAAATATTAAAGTGAAATTTTCTTCAGCTTCTTCACTCAGCTTTAAAATCAAGACACCATGAAAGATGTTCTGTCCAGTAGTTCTAATTAGAGGTTTGAGATGTAATCAATGCCAAACTGAGGGCTTTCAAAAGCACAAGAATCACTGGCAGGACAATGAACTCCCATGATGTAGTCAGAGAAATGGGTGCCCAGCTACCCTGATGATGCTAGGTTGATACCTACCTTCCTGATGCATAGCCTGATGTGTGAAGATCTATCTCTCCTTTTCACAGTTGTCTGCCCTTGATTTCCTTACAGCTATATGTTTAGAGATGGGGTTTATTTACTCTCAAGTATATATTAAGCATATTAAGCATTCTTTCTTTAAGCTTTAAGAAGCTGTTATGGTTGGGTTTAGGAATACCTAAGCTAATGATGTTCTGAGGGGGAAAATATCAATGCAGACAGGTTTCTGATTAACCCCATAAACACTGATACACTGAATTGTCTATCATGACTGAAGTGTTATAGGATCATTAAATCTTCTGCCTAAGCACAGAGAGCTTCTCCATGTCAGACTACCTGCCTATTAGGTGGCAACAGGTTTAGGGGTTGCATTCGTGTTCTCATGGGGATGAATCTTTGCTCATTTTGTTTCACTGCATGTAGAGTTAGCGGTATATGTCCATGTCAAGAAACACAGCAAAAACATGACCTGCCAGAACTTGAATCTCATGGTCTGAAAAAGGCAGACATGCTGCAAAGAGAAAGATGAAGCAACCAGAGTATGAGAAAAACATCTGTTATTATTTTGCACCACTTCTGTGTAGCCCCAGGCACAAACCAAGACTTTGCACTGGGCCCCTTGTATAAAAGGTGATCATCCTGCCTGAAAGCCTCATATCAGTAATATGGGGGAAAAGGAACAGAGATGTAAGCACTGAGGGACAGCATGACTGACACAGAGGATAAGAGGGAAACAGTACCATAACTGGGATCAAACCTTTTTTCCACTGTGGTCTTTAAGCAGTGATATAAGGAAGAGTGGGAATGTCTGACAAGACACAGGAGCACATATTTGGCAAGAGTCCGGAGAAGGGGAAGACAAGGATTGCAGACCCTAAGCTGGTGGCAAGAAGGCCAGGAAGAGGTGAGTCAAGAGCACATGTAATTCTCAGCAGAGCATGGAACAGTAGATTATTTGGCATTTTGTAGTTTCTGCAACCATAGAGATGGATACATGCATCCAGTAAGAAATAAAAAGAGGCAGTAAGGGTATATCCCGAAGGACAACTGCAAGATGAACAAAACCAACGAAGTACCTTGGCTTAAAAATGCAGAAGAGAACAGGGGACATGAGAGCCATCAGTCATGGGGACTGCTTGCAAAGAGGCTGGGTGGACTCTGGCAATCAGATTCCAGGCTGAGAGAGCAACCAGAAAGAATCAAAAATAGGAGTGAAAGAGAAGGGAGGCAGGACAGTCAAACACATAAAAGGGAGGAAGAAGGAGCCTGGAAGCCTATGTGGTATAAGAGAACATCCAGACCTGATGAACCAAGCATGCATACTGTATGGCTGTTAGTTTAAGAGTTAACTTACAGGGGAAAAAATATTTTCATTTTATCAAAAGGACCCCATAACAAAACAAACAAACAAAATCCCCCAAACAAAACACACAAAACCCCAAACCCAAACCAAATAAAATCCTGTTTCCAAACTGGCTCACGGAAGAGAAATGCAAACAGAGGAGGAGAGAGGGAGCCCAGCTCATCAGTAGGTATAGTCCCATCTGGCACTACCTCTTCTTGACTGTTTATAAACCCACCCTCCCAATGGCTGCTCAGCTAGATAGAAGCATGCATTACTTGTTGATGGCTTGTCCAGCTGGAGTGTGTTCTACCTCGTACCCTTCTTTCCTCAAAACATCAATCACTGTGTTGTTGCCCATGAAGTGACCTGCAGTTAAGAGAAAAATGACATCAGAACTCAACAAGCATAAGGAAAGAGAAAGAACAAAGTTCTTCCTCATCACGGGAGGAGTGCCACACTCAGGGCAGGCAGTGCTTTACCACTCCCCACCACCATGCACCAGAAGCACAGGATCTCTAACAAACAATAACTGAACTTTCTCAAGGTCACTTCAATAACACATTCTGCCTTTCTAAAAGGCAGAAGTGATTGAAATTACTCTGGACCCGCAGGATGTTGCATTACCAAGCTACTGTGGATTTCTTGGGGCAGTAAGAGATGAAGTCAGGAGACACTTGTTCAGGAGCAGCACTGAGTCTACAACTGGTGGTGGTGCAAACCAGGTCAGAATCTGTCTGCAGTGCATTCATCATTTTAATATCCTCTGGCATCATAAAGGCACTATCTGAGATGTTGGTCAACATCACTAACAATTTATAAATGGTTAAGAATCATCCAACTACAGAGAACTGAAAACAGCTCTGAAAGCCAATGACTTAAATCAATCCCTTTCATTCTTTCAGTATAAGCCACTGAGGACAGAAACTCCACTTCAGTCATGTTGACAAAAGTTTTGGAAGGACTTAGCTAGCTCTGCCCTAATTTTACCCCTCTTATTTATGTGTCCACTCCATTTCCATACAGTTGTGGTGGTTGGTCAGCCCATAATTTGGCATAATGAGTAAATGACTACTCAAAGGATGCAGAAGTATTCCTGAAGGACTGTATGCTCTGCACACTGGCTGACTTCCACCATCACTAACACATCAGACAAGGCTGCTGAGAAGCAGATGGACAAGAGGCTTTGTACAGTCCCTCATAGATCTAGCTTTCTAGAAAACATTTGTTCATTTAACAGCCTACATTAATTAAAATTAGGCTTGAGCAAATGACTTATTAGGGGGATCTCTTGCCTCTGTAGGTAGATGTAAGCAGTGCTAGAACTGATAATGAATTTCAGAAAATCTGTTTCCCACTAATATTATTCATAAATACATGACAATAAACCCACCAGAATTATTCTAGTAGCCAGGAAACGTAAGGACATAGAAAGAGAAGTTCAACGGCGATGAGATTAACACAGGACTAAACCCAAGGGATTTATGATTTTTCACTACAAAATGGATTCAATTAATTAGGAGCACAAAATTCCAGTTTCTTATGCCACAACAGCACAGGGCTTATTTGAGCACAGGTATTTATCAAGATGAAGTTTCCCCAAGAGTCTAAGAACACAAACGTATCTAGCTTAAATGAAATATTTTAATCAAACACTGCAACACACACACCCGTCAGGTACCATATTTTCTCACTTACTTAAGCAGATTTTTCCTCAGCTCCTTGGTCTATCTTTTGCCTTTAGAAAGAGTAAAGCTAACATGCCATTATATGGACCTAACCTAATACTATTGGTATCTGTCACTTGCCAATGGTTCAGCCCCACGTGTAGTTTGCTGAGGATTTCCACATGTCAGCAGAAAGACCAGATGCAGCAGGGAACGGGAATGACTGTAATTAAACATTGCAGCTGAGTAAAATTAGCCACTGGTAGGCCACTACCAGGTATATAAGGTGCTAGACCTAGTTGCTGTCTCCCACCTTTAACAGAGGAGAGGTATGTGCAAAGGGAAGGGGAGGGGGGATTCACAACTCCTCCACCCCTGCCTCCAGAAAGCAGAAGAAAGGGGTGCTTCCAAAGGGTGATCCACCCCTTGTGAGAGTGAAGCAGGACAACTCAGACTTTTAGAGAACTGACTTTATTGAGAAGGATAGGGGCAACGTATATAGAAAGTTCAGGCTAGGCATCCATCACATGCAGGCAATGCCGGATGAGCTGAGCAATGAAAAGCAGTGCCAAGACTCTGAACTCATGTTTTACTAATCCAAGTCCTTCAGGAGGAAAGGGACAAGACATAAAGATAAGGAATATATAGGGCAATCTATGCTGTGAAAATAATTTTCCTCATGCCAGTTTAAGAGCTTACAGTCACATGCATTCACATCACACCATCAAACACATTACCCCCATCAATCTTCAGTTACCCTTGCTCAGAGCAGCGATTTAGGTTGGTATGTAGGAAATTACCATAGCACATGGATTTCAGTCAACCTGCTCGTGTGATATCCCGAAGCTGGGACATAATTTTCTTTTTAATTTGATGGATGATAAGAATACCTTTTATACCACAGTCACATGTGCAGGCCTTCACAGGAAGACTTTGCTCATTTGTTGCTGATGCAACAAGTTATATCTGCCTGTGAAAGAAAAATGGTGTGCCAATATTGTGCAAAAGAGAACAGATGAAATTAATAGATATGTGTAAAACAGAGGCATACACATACAAACAGGCATGTGACATTAGATTGTTCACAAGATGTGATCAATCGTGAGCCCCTCAGGCTAGGTACATAAAAGGATTAGGTGATGTCAGTGTTTGCTGTCCAAAAGGTGGGCTGCTGTGCTCCATGAGACAGAGCTGGTCTGGCGCCCAGAGGACCCAGCTCTACCCAAGCTAGATGCAAATGAAAAAAAGACAGAAGGGTGAGGGTTTGAGGTACAGGACCCAACCAGGAGCCTCTCTAGCATCAGCACTTTTGCCTCTTTTCTAGGAATAGTCACAGAAAGAGCTTGGTGGTGTGTGAGAGACCTGATTACCAAAAACAACTGTAAGAAACATGAGAAATAATGACTCCAAGGTTTAAGATGAAGCAGCTACACTGCAAGTGAGATTTTGTCCAAAGTCACATGACAGGGAGTAGGCCTCTTTCACCTGTTTTCTGTTTTAGCCTAACACACTTGAATGCCCCCCAAAAGAAAAGCCCCGGGCCCTGTCCCATCAGAAAGCCTGCTCTTTTCTTTCTGTACACAGCCTTGCATTATCCTCATACCCTTAGGTGAAGAGATTCCTCTGAGAGGTCAGTTTACTCTGGTAGGGGGTTGGGGAGCCATGAATCTCTATTCTTCTGTATTCAAGCTCAAAGAGAAACTAAGAAGCTGTTGTGTGCACCAGTTCAGCCATGCACTCTACTGGAGAGTCAATAAGACTCCAGCCTTTAATCTGCATTGAAAGGAGATGGCATGCAGGGACCACAACAGGCAATACACTCAAACAACAATGCTCTTTGACTAATGTGCACTTGCAGACTAGTCCACACACTCCTGTGGACATGCATTGAGCTCTCCTGACCTTCCTCAGTAGCAATACCCAATCTTGCAGAACACAGGCTACAACTATTGCCATAAAATCCACTTTTCTTGCTTGCAGCTTTTACTGCTAGTGCATGCAGAGGTGTTTTCATCTAGGTAACTGTGCGAGGACTGTGGGTTTCAGCAGGGGGTCCTGAACCACAGTCTGAGCCATCATGAGGCTGAATGAACAAGGAGATACTGCACAACAGAAGTTCTGTTTCTTTTCCTGAATAGTTATTTTTTATCTAAAGCAAGATTGTAAGGCTGAAGAAAACTACATTCCTCTCTGAATTTCAACAAAATCCACAATTCCAGGCTGATACACAAATTTCCTTGGCCTTCTCTTGGAATCATGTAAAAGGAAACCCCCAAGCCCATGTAATTCTTTATGTCTGCTGTATTTTCCTTGGTAGAAAGACAGCGCTTTCCATGTGCCCCAGAAACTTGCCAGGACCTCACCATCTACAAATATCCCAAGACAATAAATCACTGGATGTACACATAAAATAACAAAACTGTTTGTTAGGAAACCTGATCTGGATTGCTGGCCTCCAAGAAGTGGTGGCAACAGCTACAGCACATGATCATAATAGTGCAACCACAAAACGGCACAAACAGTTCTAGCCACTGAGGACATCGTAAAGTAGGATGTTTATCTCTGACTGGGCTGGGAGTGCTCAGATAGGCTTTTTGTGCCAGAGAGTCTATGGGTCACTGAAACAAGTATTTTCAATAATGTTTTAGAGGTACAGATCTTATTATTATTTAGAAGCTTCTTGCAAATACCCATGGCAACGATCATCTGCTATCATTCTTCTTAGATTGCTTCCAAGATTTGTATAGATAAATTCATATAACATGCCCCAGGAGGGTGAACAGAACACTTGGAGTGTCTGGATTAGAGATACTGACCTGTAAAAAGGGCATGACATGAGGCTGCTGACTATGCTATCCATGAAAAAAAAAAGAAACTTAAGCAAAAATTACCACTTAACTGTAAGGCACAATGGACAGTTCATCCCTCTCTATGTCACACCTATGGCAGGATTCTTTTCCTACCCTTTCAGTAATCAAAGTATCCTCCAGTAACAGCCTGTGAGCCAATAAAGCCATGGAGAAGGGTTCAAGACTGCCAGTGCTCCCTCAAAGTATGCAAACCAAGCAAAGCAGAATTCCTGATGGTCTGGATAACAAAGAATCATAGAATCATTTAGGTTGGAAAAGACATTTAAGATCATCAAGTCCGACCAGGACTACCAAGTCTGTCACTAAACCACGTCACTAAGCACTGCATCTATGTGTTTTTTAAATACCTCCAGGGATGGTGATTCCACCACCTCTCGGGCCGCCTTTTCCAATGCTTCAACACCCCTTCAGTGAAAAAACTTTTCCTGGTATCCACTCTAAACCTCCCCTGGTGTAACTTGAAGCCATTTCCTCTTGTTCTGTCACTAGTCATCTGGGAGAAGAGACCCCACCTGCCTAAAGCCTCTTTTCAAGTAGTGGTAGAGAACAGTAAGATCACCCCTGAATCTCCTCTTCTCCAGACTAAAGAACCCCAGTTCCCTCAGCTGCTCCTCATAAGACTTGTGCTCTAGACCCTTCACCAGCTTCATCACCCTTCTCTGGACATGCACGACCCAAGTCAGTCCCACAGGTATGTGCAGTCAAGAGCTGAAAGTTCACGTGTGGCAGATCCAGCCAATGACATAGAGGATGCAGAGTACTCTTAAACAATTTCATTGGATGGAATTCAAACTGCAAAACAGACATCCTACTCCTCCCACAGGTACAGATCACTTTGTCCACCTTATGGGCTGATGAATGCTAAAGTGATCCTTACTGACATCAGGTACCTGGCAAAACTAAAATGAGCTCCTGAAAGACACAGCTCTTAGGACACAATGACTAAGAATGGAGACTCAAAAATCAGTCATGTGATATCACTACCCACAGCATCCCCACAGGCAAGAACCCATGGTCTGTTATCCCCTGAAAGCAGCTGAATGAGTGCGAAATAGAAGCAAACCTGTGGAAAGAAAAGGATGCTCCTCCCTATCCCCAAATCTCTACTTAGTTTAACCTTTTGGCATAAGGACAAGGGACCGCTTATGCTCTGTGAATAACAGGCAAAGTCCATTTTTCACACATACCACAAAGTGACCTCACTCTGCTTCCACAAAGTACTAAGTGACCAGAGAAAGATAACCCTAACCATGTCTTACTGGTGGAGCTTGGCAAGCCACATTGGAGGCAGTCATACCGTAGTCATACCATAGCAAGCACAGAGAGAGTCCTCAACTATCTGTAACCAAGTTACTACCAAACTTGATTGCAAAAATATCTGTGCACAACTGCACAGAACTTCCTATACAGGCTGACAACGGCAGCAGTGGCAAACATTCCCAGCTGAGCACCCTTGAATAAGGCTGTACTTGGTGCTCAGAAATCCCTCATGCATACACATAGTTATACTTTTTAATTACATGTTGGGATGCAGAACATGGAGTCATTTTAATGCAGTTAGTAAAATTCTGGAGGAAAAAAAGATAAAAGTATTTAATACGATCCAAAGCAAAAGAAGGAAAGCAGGTAATGTGATCAACTGTTACATTAGTTTCCTTTAAATGCATGCCTTTGTACACACTGTTCAAGAGAAAGACACTGCTTTCAAGCATGAGCACCATGCACCCAGGCAAGGTGAGCTCACACTTCACTTCTCCCAGCATCAGAGGGAGGAAGTCCTGTGCAGGAGGTAAACAGAGGTTATTGATAAAGTAGCTGGTATTCCTGATCTGCCACCTAAGTTAAAACAGTTTCTCAAAGAGAAAACATGTAACACTAAAAGTAATAAAACCTTCTTGCTTTCCAAGTCGGGAAAAGCTCAGGTACCAGAACACAAACCAAAGGACCAAGAGCACGGTACTCTCACAAATTTAGTGCTGCCAGGGGAAGGGAATGACAAAAATTGAAGGTGATGGAGGTGGCCCTAGGGGTATTGTACATCAACTTAAAGACTTCCCGAACTCACATTAAGTGAGGGGCTACAAAGATGTTGCATTACAATACTTCTGCATGCATGTAGATCAAATCCCCGGCAAGCAGCCCTACTGTGTCCTCCAATCCTTTTAAGACTGCAGACTTCCAAACATACTCCTTCCTGTGACTACCTGTAAGATTAAATACTACTCCACAAACACTGAAGTTCAGGTTTTACTCCACTGAGGCCAGGTCAAGTGTTTGTTTTCAAAAACCATGATTTCCTTCAAATCTCTTTTTTAGTACAAAATCTTGGTGGATTCAGCCACTCTCAATCCAAAGCGGAAAATCTGGTGGGCAAGACTGTGGAACATTGGTAATCTCTATGCCCCAGAAAAAAAATTTCACTAAAGATGGAGAGATTTAAAAAAGGTGCCTCAAACCTGCATTCACTCAGGAGGAAACAAAAAACAACCCACCATTTCTTTAAAACTTATGTGCTTTGCTAATTAACTCACCTATATGGAATTACTAAGATTCATTTACCATATTTGTTTGTAGGAGAATCATGTAAACATTAAATCCTTCTCAGAATAGTTGAAGATGAAGGACTTGCACAACATGGGAAAAATTGCCTAGTACCACAGAAAAGAACCATATGAAATTACAATTTGCATGAGCCAAAATGAAGGCATTTTTCTTGTGAAAGACACCAAGACACTCTTATCATCCAGGTTCTGTCAAAAACTAGGTCTCATAAACATATGACTTTTGGTCCTGAGGATTCCCATTTTTACCTTTGGGTAAAGTCAAACTTTCTGATAACTACTGACGGATAGTTGAAGCTAGAGAAGGGTTTTCCACTGATCATAAGGCCAAATTTACAGCAAAGTTAACATAAGGAAAAAGTTTACAGCTCCATATCACTTATTTTGTAAAAACTGAGTCAAAAGGAACAGCTTCTGTTTAGTCAGCCTTTGCCACTGAGGCTGCATCTGCACCGGCATTTACTCAGAGTTTTCCACTGTTGAAGCTCTAGTCTGATTAGGCAAGCAGACCCTCATGTAGGCAATTATGCTAGCAGCCAGCATTTTGTTACCAGTAAGAGAACGAAATATGAATGCTATGTCTGAGCTGCAGTATTCATAGCCACCTCTGCAGTGGGACCTGCTCCCATTCCACCCCACTGCTTCCCACTATATTAAAACATACAATAAAAGATGAAAGTTTTCCTACTGTAGCTGCCCACTAAAGGTAGCTTGGATAAACCCTAGCACTGAGAAGCAGCTGATGGTCACCACACTGTCAGTACCTGAGCAGAAACAGCACACAGTTGTTTGAACCTGGCTGATTTTAACAGTTGTACTTACTAATACATTGGAACAGAGGTTTCTGCCTCTAATGCAGAAATGCAAAGCTTTCCTTATTTCATGTGTCAGACATGCCAGGAGGAGCGCCCTTCATGTGAACCCTGGGGCTTTGGATGTGGATCCTGCCTCCACACAACATTATCTATCCCCTTCAGGGGTTGTTGTTCTAATAAACCCTGTCATTAGCATTCTGCAGACTCAAAGAGGCTACTCAGGAAAACAGTCTCAAACTGCTGGGTTGTATCTGGCATTCTCAGATTACAGAGGTACAGGCACACCTTCAGGGACTCAGCCTTTCCTCCCAACCAAATAGGCTAAAGTGATGCTGCACTGCAGAGACATAAGAAGCAAGCAGGCAATCAGCAAGCCCTTTGTGCCCGTGTAGAAGTGATGTAGCCCCAGAAGATTCAATTAATCTGTTTTATCATTATGTTATTGTCCTGCCCTCCCCTCCATTTCTGTCCTTTTCCAGGACCTGCCAAGATTCAGCTTCTTGTTCTCATGAACTTCCTTGGTTAAACATTTCAAATCCTTTATATAATGTACAGATAAATTTACATTCCCTGTGTACACCCACATCTCCCATCCTAAATGTGCTGATGGCAGGTTCAAGGGCAAACTAATGGCCCATTTACCTGGGCAACTTTCATATTCTCATGGCAGGTTTTTGTTTGGTTTTGTTTTACAGGTATAAACACCTACACAAAGTGGACAGAGACATCCTGGGCTTAGCACTGTTGATTATTTTTACAAACAGTGGTGACAGGTCCTTTCTCCGATTTTTTCTTTTCCAGAGACAATGTATCTTGTTCCTCTTGCATAATTTCCCATCCAAAAATGCTAGATGGAATAGCAGGTTTCAAGAAATAGCAGTGAACAGCTCTACATGGAAACACTACCACCTAACACACCACTCAGGACAGAGACTCAAGGGAAACTGGAATTGTGCTGAAAATCTGATCTTTTCTTTTTGCTTTTTATGACAAAAGGGGAAAGGGGAAAGGCATCAGACATGCCTGTGGATCCAATGCACTTGGCACCAAAGACTGACACATAACTGACCAATCTGCCACATCCCAAGGGCTGCCTCAGAACCTAGAGAAGTTTGAAGAAGCCATTTGGTGGACTATGGCAGACTCTGCGGTAACTATACGTGGTAGCACATTCTTTCTTTTCCTTGTGCAGATGGCTAAGACAATAGGTTACACACCCATCTTCAGCTCAGACAGGGTCAATTACACTTCTATAATGATATCCAAATCCTTCTTCTGTGTGTTGTTGAATCACATGTCAACCATCCATGAGTTAATTTTAGTTTAGCAAGTATCAGTTGACTCAGCTGCTGGGAGGAAGACAGCTAAGATCTGGAGCTCTTAGCTGGATTGCTAATTCAGATACTGGCTCGTCAGTCTGCTCACAATTCTTTCTGGGAGGTCTTGCAAAGGGCAGGGTAGTAAAGGCTGGGAAAAAAAGCAGCTAGTACCTGGAAGTTTGAATCCATAC
Source organism: Falco naumanni (assembly GCF_017639655.2). NCBI lineage: Eukaryota > Metazoa > Chordata > Aves > Falconiformes > Falconidae > Falco > Falco naumanni. The sequence continues at coordinate 31,515,151 of NC_054080.1, forward strand.
AGCCTTAGCAATGCTAAATAAGCACACGCATTATCTTCTTTAGTAATTAGAAGAAATAATAGCTGAAGAAGTTTTCGCCACCATCCCCCTTTTGTTAGTGTTAGTGGTAGCTTGCCAACATCCACTACACTTTGAAGCCTCAGAAACATGCTTTTTTTTTCAGGAGCAGCAAAGAAAAAAGAGCTCTGAGAGAAAAAGGAATTTGCCAGTTTTTACAGCTTGAGAAGTTGGTCCTTTTAATCTTGTCACATCAACTAGCATCTCTCAGTGAAGTCGGTCATTTCATCCACAGGGATATAAGGCATCTTAGTTCCCCCTGTACTTTTTGTTCCTGAGCCGGCACTTCTGGAGTTTCTCAGCTGTTCAAAGTGGCAGGAGATACTGGAGGGAATTTAAACTTGGCTCCCAGAAACTCTGGCTTCACCTGAGGCCTTGTCTGTCACAATAAATTCAGGATCTCATGCCACTAAGTATGCTTCCTCCTGCATACAAAAAAAAAAAAAATCCCATGCTTCCCCCCCCCCCCCCCCCCCCCCCCCCCCGCCCTTGTAGTAAGTAAGCTAAAGCAAACAAGCCATGCTCATCCTAGAATAAAAGTGACCATACAGAAGGAAAGCCCATCTAGAGTAGAATCTGGTGAGAAACATAAAGGGAAACATGGAATGCTTCTACCTCAACAGGAAAATGTAGGCTAGAAAAATATCTTCCCAGTGCTGAAGGGGGCAGGAAACATGATGGCAAAGAATATGGAAAAGGCCAAGGTACTCAGTGCAGCTGTCACTTTATTTACTGGTAAAACCAGCCTTCAGGAATCTCAGGTTTCTATGACTAGAGAGAAAGTACAGAGAAAAGGTTTACCCTGGGTGGAGGAGAATGAGTTTAAGGTACATTCAAACAGAAAAGACGTGCAAGTTCCAATAGGATACACCCAGAGGAACCTTGTGAGCTTGCCAATGTCACTGTGAGGCCACTCTCATTATCTTTAAAATCTTGTGGCAATTGGGGAAGGTCCCTGAGGACTGGGAAAAAGCAAGTATTACTCCTATCTTCAAGAAAGGCAAGAAGGAGGATCTGGGGAACTACAAACTGGTCAGCCACACCTCTGTTCTTGCAGAAGGTGATGGAACAAATCATCCTGCAAACCATTTCCAAATGCATTAGGGATAAGCAGATGACTGAGAGTGGTTGGTACGGATATATGATGAGGGTGTCCTGGCTCATGAAGCTCAGCAAATCAAGTCCTGCGCCTGAGCAGGAATAGCTCCAGGCACCAGGATAGGTTGGGCATCAACTGGCTGAAGAGCAGCTTGGCAGAAAAGGATGTAGTGTCCTGGTGGTCATCAGGTTGACCTTAAGCCAGCAATGTGCCCCTGTGGCAAAGAAGGCCAAAGGCCTCCTGGACTGCATTAGGAGAGGTGTTGCCAGGAGACCGAGGGAGGCAAACCTTCCCTGCTCCTCAGCCCCATACATCTGGATCCAGTGTCTACCTCTGGGCTCCCCAGTTCAAAAGAGATGTGGACATATTGGATAGAGTCCAGCAAAGGGCCACAAAGATGATGAACAATTAGAACATCTGTCATACAAGGAGAAGCTGAGAGAGCTAGGACTGTTCAGCCTGGCAAAGGGAAGGTTCAGAGGGTGTAAGATGTATAAATACCTGATAGGAGGTTGTAAAATAGGTGGAGCAGAACCTTTCTCAGTGGTGCCCCATGAAAGGAAAAGAGGCAATGAACACAAACTGATATAAAGGAAATGCCAATTAAATGTAAGAAAAAGCTTCTTTAGTGTGGATTACTTGCTTGCAGATACTCAAAATCTGACCAGGCTCAGTCCTAGGAAAACTGCTCTATATGATCCTGCTCTAAGCAGAAGAGTGGACCACAAGATATCCAGAGATGCCTGTCAGCTTCAGCTATACTGCGATTCTGTGAAGGTTTTTATCAGAAGGCAGCACCCTTTTAAGATCTGTACAACTGGTGAAGCAGCCTTCTCTATGTCAATGTACACCTCTTAGACAAACCAGAAACCTATAGTGTTATCTAGCTGGCTGTCTATGAAGTCACATGTGACATCACTTACTTTGGCTTAGCGTTCAAATCCTGAATGTTCCACTTACAGTTCAGAGAAATTAAAAATGCACATGGAAGAAAGACTGCTTGTGAGAGATTATAGCTGGCTTTGCTTCACAGGTTCTTCCACTGGCAACAGGGAGTAGGTTTGGCTTGTAACTTTAGTGCCACCACACAAAAAAGCCTGTCTACAATTAAAATAAAATACTTACTGAACATGGTGGAATGCTGCTGGCATTACCATCTCTCTCTTCCCATACTTCCCTCTAATTCCCTCAAACAGAGTTATATTGGCTTGAAACTTTCCAGGTTTGCACTTTGGCCAGAAGCAAAGCTTTTTGGACAGTTGCAGCAAAATCTGTTATTTTTTAGCTCTCCAATTTTGTGCAAGCTTAAATTACTTCCAAACAAAAACAATTCCAAAAATGAGCTCTGACTGCGTAATGTTTTCAACAGAGTATAGGGGGTGTTTTTCTGATCTGTTAAAATGTAGTAAAAGCATAAAATATGCTGGATCTAATGATCAAATCTATCACATTCCAAATTACCACATGTAATTCCCTATAAGAAATCAACCTCTATAGCCTTGCAGCTGTATTAAGATCTGGAAAGAGATAGGAGCTTTATTTTGCACAATGTATTATGCATCTCTGAACTATATCAACCCATCTGAGATATAAAATTAATCATCAATCTTTTCTGATTTTTTCTCCATAAGAATAAAAATACAGAGAGTAGTTTAAATAACAAGAGGGGTATTTGTAATACCACAGCCACCCACAAATCATGACCCTGCTTGGATGTAATTGATGATAAAAGTGTTTTTTTCAATGATGTTTGGTTAATGAAAAGAACAGAACTTTCCTTACAAAAAGTCTAGCCCTTTTAAAAATAAAAAGCACAGGGTGAAAAAAATCTGGGAAGAAGCAATTAAAAGTCTTCTCTCCCTCCTAATCTGGAGACCCTTCAGTATCCTACTACTATTTTAATTCAGCCTTGTCCTGGAGTTTATCAGCCAGTGCTGGGAGATACTTTTTTCACTGTGGGCCAGAAGAGGGGAAGCCACGATGCAATGATGATTTTGTCCCATTCCTATGGCCTTCCCTTTTCTCCTCTTCTGCAGCTCATTCTAACCTGCCTTCTGTGAGCACTTTCCCAGAACCCTAGTCCAGTAATTAACAACTGTACAATACTCAAGTAGTGCTCCAAATGGAACAGAAGACATTTGTTCATCTTCATTGCTGGCTAGCATAAAAATAAATCTTCTGCATAATTATCTATCACATACAGCAATCTTGATAAGCAAAAGGCTAAATTAGCTTGCTGGAAAATAATAAAAGCATGCACTCATATTTGTAATGTGCACTCAGAAAACCTCTAAACTGTGTAGAAATGCATCTGTTTTCTGCATTATATCCTGTGATGTTACTTGTCATTTAGAAAAATAATACAAAACAAATAATAAAAAAAAAAAAAAGAAAAAAGAAATGCCCATGCAGTCAAAAAAAAAAGGGATAATGAGGATAATATGCTGCTAAAAGTGGGAGGCTGGCACTGTCCTTTGAGCAGAGCTATTTGGAAGGGCAGATGAGAACATAGGCCAGACTGGTATCAAAGCCAGACTGTAATCGGGGACAATTTCAAAGGTGATCTAGAGCCCCCAGAGAAGACAGAGAACCTGTCTGGATTCAAAAGTATGATGGAAAAGCACAAGAAGACCACACATGTTGCTTGGAAAACAAGCCATGTGCACATAAGCCACGGATCAAAGGTGTTCATATAGGCCCAAGGCTCCAGGCAGTGCTGCAGTACAGCAGTGTTGGGTGAATCCCAACTCTGTTTGACTGGAAGCGTCAATCAGGGGACAAAGAAGGGGACAACTGGGAAAAGGAAAATAAGATGAAGGAGGAAAGCAAGAATTCAGAAAGCCTGGGATGGTTTGTAGGACTGTCAATGAAGGTTGAAAACAAGAGAGATGGGGAAGGACAGGGATCTGTCCTGCTCCTGCAGTGTTTCTGGGCTCTGGGGCTGAGCTGTGCCCACTAGTGACAATGAAGACAGTCTGGGGCAGAAGAGTGGGAAGAGAAGGAAATTGATGGAATGAGACAAATGAGACAAAAGCATCTTAAAGACAGGTGACTTGTCCAACGCAGCTGCTGGGATTCAGGGGCTATGTGCAGGAAAAGGCTCTTTTCTCTCAAAGGATTCTGCTCCTGGAGTAGGGCATACTCAGAGTGACACTTGCACCCACAACTGTCTGTTTGCATGGGTCACTCATTGCACAGTTATGACCCAGTTACTGCAGCCCCAACATCTGTGACCAGCCTCCTGATGGAAGACTAGCTACCTGCAACTGATGCAACTGGCAGTCAGGGCTGACATATATGCTGGTCAGGAACGCACATCAGTTCAGCAGCAGGGACAAGTGCAATCAAAACATCAGCAGCAAAGTACAGCAAAGCTCTGGTCTTAGCTTACATACAGACGTGACCAAAATCTACACAACCTGTGCCTGCTTCACTGTTCTTTGCGACGGCAAGTTGCACAGAGCAACGATAGCGCAGGAAGATAGTGTGTTACAATCTTCATGCGTGCCTGAACAGACATTATCAGCCACCTTTCATTACCTCCCTGCTGTCACAGGACCCTTGTTATGATAAGTTTGTAACCACAGCTCCCTGCTGCAAGTGAAGAGATTCTCACAGACTTCAAATACCAATGCTTTTTGAATGTTTAAGTAAATATTTTCCTTGCCTTGTCTAGATCTTCCATCCTCACTAAAGCAGTAGCCACTGAGACTGGAAAACATCACATGGAGCCTAACACCAGTTTCAGTTCTCCCCCCTTCTCAAGGCCCATATGGTTCATGGTGATGGGATGTGATACTCCTCTAGGAATTTCACACACCGATAGGTGTCTTTTCACACACTGATCCTCACTTCTTCCCTTCCCTGGAGCTAGAGCTAAGGACAGGAGTCACGGCAAACCAATCCTATTTACACCCTGCACCCAGCCCTAGTGTGAAGTGTGGGTGTTAACCTCGCTGAGTTGAATGTGCCTGTAGACTCCTGCTGGCTGCTAAGAGGCAGAAAATGGAGTAGGTTTTCCCCAGCTGGGCCCAGTGGTCTTCTCCAAAACAGTGGCAGACACAATTTCCTTGTGGAAGCACAGTGAAAGACGTAAGGAGCTGCAGCACAAAGAGAAAGGTGAAAGTGCGTCTCACCTCTCCCCTTGCATTTATTGAGCCCCTTAAATTCATGCGATTTGGCATGTTACTCTTTTGGGTATGTTCTTGAAAGGTTTATTCAAGCACTGGTGCAACATCTGACTTTCTACCTTCTAGCTCAGCTCCATGTTTCTCCTGCCCTTCCACCCTGGTTGGCCAGACCACAAGGACGTATACCCAAGAGCTGTTCCTTTTGTGTATGCACTGTAGTTCGTTCAGTATCTTTGGCTATGCATACAAAAAAAAGTCTATAATTATTAAATATTGGAATCAATGCATACACTCTGAGCTCTTTGCATACTAAATAAAAACAGTCTCCTACACTGAAAAAGTTTTCCTGCTGGAGTACAACTATCAGGGTAAAGCTGTGTTCTGTGTCCACCATGGCGAAAGTTCTAACCTTTCTTTAAACTAAGACAAGCATTTGTAAAACGCTTCTAGCGGACGTGGGAAGAATGTGTTCAGGTTGAAGGGCACCTCGATCACATACCAGCTCCAAATGCAAAGAAGAAACTCTTGTCTGGGTACTCTTCCAGCAGATCCTTCACCCTCCTGCCCATTCGCTCATTTCGCTTGTAGATGAGCTCCTGACGGAAGTAGCTGTCTATCTCTTGGGCAGTAACGCGTTCATGGGCCAGAAGTGTAGCATTAATGAAATTTGGGACCTAGGGTAGGGGAAAAAAAATTCTTCATGAAAGGGGCATTTATTTCACAGGCAGCCATCATACACAGGTATTTTGCTCCATCACTGAATGCAGCAATTGCCCAGTAAGACAAACCCCAAAGAAAGCTAAAAAATTACTCAGCAAATTTCTAATAATGCACAGAGCTTCAATTCTCTCAACATATTGTTTCATAAGTCAGCTGGCTGAATATTATTTTTTTTTACAAAGTCAAAAAATATCCTCCCTTTTCTACACTTTAGATCCCAAATCCTGATTGTTTGGCTGAAGAAAGTAAATATTTGCCATGGGCTATCTTTAGCTACATACCTCTTCCCTAAGTTGCCATAGGTATGACATAACTGTAACGATAATTACACTCTTCTAAGAGAGTTTGACTGGTATCAGAACCCTCAGGCTGTCAAAAAATAACTGCAATTTGAACTAGTTAACAAAACATCCCTAAACTTTCCAAAAGAAAGAGGGCCAGATTTTGTCAGGAAAGAAAGTATTACCACCTCCAGTTCACCTGTCCTCAAGGTATCTTTTAAATTACTGGCTTCCTCCCCTGGGGCCCCCAGGACAGCTGTGGCTGCACACTACCCTGACCTCTTGCTAGTAAACAGAAACATGGGTCTGGAGTTGCAGTCATCCTGACTTCTTGAGAAGTAGCTTCAGGCACTGCAGCTACAGGGACTACTAAGGAAAGGGCCTGCAAATGGTGGTTTCTGGGGAGCAAACACTAAACTAGATGCTTTCCCTTGCAAGGCTGCAGCAGCTAGAGTATCTGGGGGCAGTCAAAGACTATTATCGACTGTTTCCAAAGGGTTCTTAGCCCACAGAGGGTCATCTACTCGGACAGGATGGGGTCAAATACAATTTACAAAGAAGTTCTGCTTAAAAACATAAGCTGACACCGTTGCAGACTAGCTCCACTGTGAGGGAAACTGTCCTGCAGTAGGGCCCTTCAGGTAAGTAACGGGCATTTGCTTCCCTGGAGACATACATGTCTTGGCAAGAGCTGTTTTCTCCAAGGACCTCAAAGCAACACCAGCTGTCTGCAGCTTGTAACACCTCAGCAGAATAGCGATGCAGCATCTGTATGCTCTTACAGTGCTGGCCTCCTTTAAGAAGCCCTTTGAAATCTATGAATCAAGTGCACTGTGTAAAAGCTAAGCAGTATTAATGAGCAGGTTGCCTGCACTTGCAGGCTGAAGGGTGTGCAGGACAGAAAGGTGAGAACGCACGCACAAAGCTCAGCACTGGAGAAGTAAGGGTTCATATGACAGTATTTCCAGCTCTGCAGCACTGCACCATATATATTAAAAAGCCATAGGAAAATAGTTATTCAGCAGTGAAAACCCAGGTACCAACACTCGCTTGTTCAACGCTGTGAGGCTAGAACCTATATTTTCATTGATGTGCACAAATTGCTAGGCAGTACCTCACAGACAGGAATAGAAAGGCCTGACATCCCAGTCTGAGGTTAGCTAATCTAACAGCCCAAACAGGCGAAATTGGTCCCTGCTGGGCATTTTCTAGTGGTTTAAAGATCAGAGCATTACATTCCACTGTGCTGCTTAGGAAACAGTCTCCATAAACCAAGTCTATGAGACTTCAGAAGGTTTTCTTCTCCTTAAGATTCAGTCTCTATCTTTTCTTTGTTTCACTCCATTTCCCTTCTCTGGGCCTTGCCCACGTACACAATCACACTGATAGGGGATATTAAAAAGCTTGCAGCTTGCCCAGCCTTACACAAGTGTCCAAGTCAAGAGTGCATTTCTCTGTTGCTGTCTGCACAAAAAGAGCCTGCTGCTTTTCTCTGTTGGCGATAAGTTTGCTCATACCTAAGCTAGCATAATGTCACAGGATCCTTAAGAAAATAAAGGATCAACTTATAGAGCTTTGATGCTACAGCAAACACAGCACTCATCCAAAAGGTAAAGCCAGGTGTGCCTTTACTTCTTGCATGCAGGAAAATGGGGTGAGGTGGTGCAGACTCCTGGGACAGGAGGCACAGGAAAGCCAACAGGCCAGGGAGCCAGCAATGTGCCCTTGGCCCTTGCCTGTAAAGGGCCTGCCTGAGGAAAGATGAGCATGAGTGAGACAGGGGTTACACTATGGGGACATGTACATGGTACAAGGGCTGCGGTGGCAAGACTCACTTGAGAAGTGTCATGGTTGAAGATGATGGAGTTGAGGTCTCCACAGTTGTAATGCTTGATAAGATCTTCTGTCGTATAGGGGATCTGGAAACTGCCTGCTCGGAGGCTCTCCTGCTGCAAGAGAGTCTGATTCAAAGCAAAGACCACCTGAGGAAGGGGAAGAGGGAGGAAAAGACAGAGTTCCTGGTGAGTTCTCATCTTGCCCCTTGAGAAGGTCACAGACACACAGCGGCCTGCTGAGGGCTCTCTGAAGCTGCTCCCACTCTGAGCAAGTCAGTCCACATGCCTCCTCCAGGTCTGCAGGTACTCAGGTCCCACAAGCCTGCTCACAGGGAACAGACTCACCACAAGTAACTCCAGGAGGTTTGCCCATGATGTGATTAATACAGTAGATACAAAGGGGCAGACTGAAACAGGGGCTGTCTTGCTCCCCTAGATGACAGTTTGCCTGACCACCATAGAGCCTCAGCACCCAGACGGGCTCCTACCCCCACAGCTCCTCAGCTACCTACCTAAATTAAGCACAGCTTCTCCTTGTTTGCCCTTTCTTTCTCATCCACGAGGAACATCAGTGCTGTTGTTTCCTGCTTTGTGTCTCCTTCTCCTACACACCCCGTTTGTTTCAGGCAGGAATGGCTCTCTGGAGCAGGCCAGGGAAGGTTGGTGGCTGCTGTCCCACAGCAGCCTAGCGGTCTCCCCCCAGTGATGGACTCTGCAGTCAGGGGGCTGCCACCGCCTGCGCTCCATCCTCCTCCTCCTCAGCATTCACCCAGGAATGCAAACACTCTCATTCCCTTCACCCCAAGCTGAACCAGCGTGGCTTCCACAGCTCCTAGCCACAGTGAGCCACTCCCTTGACCAGAAGACGAGGTCTTCTCCAGGTGTTGCTGCTTCCCCAGCTCCTCCACAGCATGGGTGTCCCAAGGCAGTGGCCTCAGCACCTGACCCAGAGAGAGCTGCCCCCCAGCTGCCTCCCACCCAGGGCAGCGCACACCTCACCAGGCTGACTGTCACTTCAAAGGCACGACACAGCCCTTTGGAGCAACACTTGACAGGGGCCTCTGGAGCCAAACAGACCATACAGGACCGCTGTACACCTTGCTGCTCCAGCCACCACGGCAGGTGGCCACCAAGCTCTGGAGGGGCAGGGAGCCCATTCTGCCCCAAGTCCAGAACCCTCCAGGCTGAGCACAGGGTGCCAGCGGGCACACAGGTGGGGCGCAGGGCTGGCTACTCACCTGTGCAGACAGCAGCTCGATATCAGCATGGGGCAACTAAAATGCTGCCATCTCTCCCAAACAGCGCTTACTCAAGTACCACTGGTTTGCATGCTGAGACTAGACAACTGGAACACGCTTTCCTACTGCGTACTGGCATATTGCTTTTATTTCTAAAGGAGACATAAAGCTGAGAGATATCACTGAGGTCTTGAAACACATTTCACAAGCTACTCTTGGGAGGGCTGTTTTCCAAGCTCTCATGACTCTCTGCAGCCTGACAAGGGCTCTGTGTAATTAATGCCTCCTGGATATTTGCCTTGAACACCATCAAAAGCACTCTGGAGCTGGAGGTATTCGTCAACACCATGAAAGTCGAATGTTAGTAAGCATACTCATGATGTACTCAGATTATGTGCACCAAACCTTGGGATTACAGGACAGGGCAGATGCAGGAACAAACAGGTGCAATTTGCCCTCTCCCCACACAACAATCCATCTCCCACAGAAAGATGCAGGTCCCATCAAACCTGGAATCACACTGTCCCCACTACAGCTAGGGTTGCCTGTCTGGATCCAAACCACTGTGTATTTAACTGAATATGAAAGCACATAACTTCGCATTAGTTCTGGAAGGGTGTTCATGAATAGCAACATTAGCTCCCATCTCATGTTTTTAAAAAGGGCAAGAATTCACTTTGTTGGTACAAACTGCACCTGATTAAAAGAATACCTCCAGGCAGACACTCAGGAGAGTTATATTGAACTAACCAGTGGCCATCTTGCAAAGGACCCCTGTTTAATTTGGAAGTAAACAAAACTAATTGAAACCACTTCATATCTGAACAAAAGTTTGCATGCTGGCTGAGGCTCATTGCACTCAGAAGCCATCATTTTCCATTTGTTTGGCTTCACTTCCCACACAGAGATGCCCTAATGGATGTTAATGATCAGACAAGATTCACTGAGAGACAGGCCAAATCCATGCTGATAACACAGGATTTCTACAGCCAGGACTGCTAGGTCATGCCAGGAAAATCTCATACATACAATCAGTCCAGCCAAAGGCACTTCCATGGGAATGGCTTGGTTTGTAAGTTATGTGACTACCATCGCAGCATCTGCCTGGACAATTTACCATTAAAGCAATATGGCCCTTTCTAGACTCAGCAGCCTCTGAAACAATAACCAGGCAGTCCCTGACCACAGAGCAGGAATAAGACCTGTGATGGTCACCTGAGCGGGTCAGGTAGCTCTGCCTCCATTTACAGTAAGTACAACAAAGAGGCTTTACAATTTTTACCTTTCGATTTTCGTCAGAACATAGTGGAGGGTAACAGGCTTCTGTGCAGAAAACACCAGCCTGCTGGGTGAGACATGAGAACAAAGCAAACCCTCCTCTCTCTGCTGCACTCCCACAACCTGCACTCCTGCTGTCACTTGCTCCGCATGCTACCTTCTGCTCCACGCACATATCTTCCCTCCTCCCTTGCAGTGTGCTTCAGGTGGAACAGTTTCAGTCTCTTCTCTAAGCAGACCTGGCCTGGACCATAACAGTCAGGTCAAGCCACACAAGCATCTTTCTTCCTTGTGCCCACACACCAGCCACAATAAACTAGCACACAGTAAACTGCAAAAAGCTAAATAAATGTCTCAAGAGCGCAGTTTAAAACTGCACTGACTACCCGCAGTTATGGAGGATTACCACACATGTTTACATAGGAATAGAGTCGACTCACATCCCGCCCCACTACAGACACTTCAGATTTCTACTGCTGGCATGACACAGAGCTGTCCTGGTAAGGCAGTTTTGGCAGTTCTCCAGTCTTTGCTAAGAGTACATCCTTCTGGTATGGAGGTGGGAGAGTTGATACTGGAAATGTGAAGAAATCTCAGGATGGCAGCAGCTGAAGGACTTGCCTTCCCAGCTGGGGAAACACAAAAGACCTTTCACAATGAGGTGCTTCATGTTTCACCTCAAAGAATAACAAGTGTCCAGGCTCACTGCCCAAGACTCCCACACTCCATTCTGACCAAACTGCCTGGGGACAGACCATCCAACAGGCTGCTAAGGACCCATAGCCCAGTCAGTGGGTTCGCATGACACTGCATGGGCTGTTTTTCTTTGGCACAGAGGATTACAAAGTGCTGTTCCCTGCCAGGTGAGACCCATGAGCAACATCTTTGCCCGTTTGGATCTAGATCTGCATCCTATCACTGTACATAGCACCTGAGAGAGAAGTCACACAAGAACAACCCGAAGTCTACCCAGAGAGGGGATTTTCATTGTGGCATTGTAAGGGACAGTGGTGGTCTCAGCTCCTTTGAAAACAGCTGCAGCAGCTCAAGTCCCTGCATACCATTGTCCACCACAGCCCGAGCACTGGGAGCTGGAAAAGTCAAGATATGATTAATGGTAGAAATCTAAAAAACATCAATGTCTTTGACAGTTAGCCCTCCCTAATGAGTTACAGTAATTCATGTCATCAGGCTTTGCACAGCTAGAGGGTAGGAGATGCTATTGCCAAAAGTACTCTCCACATCAGCTGGCCTGAACAGAATGGTGGCATCTGCTGGAGGGAGATCATGGCATCTACTGAGCAGTTACACAGGATTATGATTTGGTGTCTGTTTGTGTGTTGAGCCTCCCAAAGGAATGTGATAGTTTCTCTCCATTTCTGCATCACTCGTATATTCTTGGAGGAATTTTAACCAGCAGAAAGAAGAGTGTGGGGTTAAAGAGGGAGGAGCTGTTTCCAGTACCAGGTGTTGCTTATAGCTGTGCCCTCGTGAGAAGGTTATCTTCAGTAAATAGTAATGGATAAACACTGTCAGGATCTCAAGAGAAAGAAGATTCTTGAACCTACTGTTCTGAAAATATTTAAAGACCCTGAGGTGGGTCTTACTCAGAGGTTGGTAACTCTTATCTGTCATTATTTCTCAAAGAAAACATTAGACTAGGTGCAAAGTAATAGTTAAGGAACACCACAGCCATCAGACTCGGTGAATCAGATCCCAGTCTTGTTTACCAGATGTGAAAAGCTGAAGAAAGTCGATAAAGCGTGAGAAGCGGGGACCAGATCACCAGTTGATCTGCAGCTGCTATATGTGCTTGGCACAAATACTGCTTGCCTTCCTAGGTCTCCATTCAATCATGCAGTCCTTTCATTTCTAGGAAGTCCAAGGAGTTAAGACAACAACAGGAAAGAAGGGAAGGCTGAAGAGAAATTTTCAATTCTGCTTAGAAATCAAAACCAAGAATTTGTGCTGAGCTCCTCCAACAGACAGTACAGAAAGCATGCATCTGTCTCCCAGGTATCTCTTCCACTGCACTGTTTTACCAATTCCAAAATCTTTCCTGTGCTAGAATCCACAGAAATCACTCTACATTAATCCTCCTTGCAAAACTATTCTTCCTTACTTCACACCTCCCCGCCCCCCCAGCCCAGCAACTCTACCCTACTCTGCTCCATTAAGTGTATTCATACTAGCATCAAAGCATCTCCTGAAAAGATGTATTCTGAGAACAAAAGTAACAAGTTTATTAGAAAGGGATTTTTTTCCTCCCACCTCCCATTTCTACTGTGATCTCTCTGTCTTTCCCCAACTCTCTCCCTTTTTGTACTGTGGAAAAAATCGATTAAGCTCTCTGGTATACATATTGCTGCAAGCCTCATTCTCCTCTTGGAGATTTCTTCAGCTGTCAGGAGACACTTGTCCCCTTTGCTAGCATTCTTGGAGTGGCCCGCTAGGCTAAGGGGGTGGGGAAAAGGGGGTTAGAGCCCAGCAGATGCCTTTTTTGTCAAAGACAAAAGACCCCCTGCCATCCTCTCCACTTTTCAGCACTTTCATCCACAGTGGATCAAAGTGCTATTCTGCATATGAAAGGAACCTGGCATTATGCGCCTCAAATTAGCCTATCGCCATCCCGCTAGCCTCCAAGTCTTCCCAACAAAAGCACTCACATCTGTTCCATCATTTGCCTCATCTTCTGGGGTTTTTTCTCTTTGCTCTCAGTTTTTGAGGGCCATTCAGGCCCTTGAATTATAGTCTGGGGGAGCATCTTCCTTGCTCTGGGATCGCTCAGCCGGACAATTTGCTTTTAATTGTCTTAAGGAATCATGGGTTGCTTTTGGGCCCTTCCCAGCGACTAACTGCATCTATTATGGCTTTCCATTCAGTCTCTTCAGCCAATTCTTTCCCTCTTCCTCCTCCTTCTCAAAAGTGTGTTTCTCTCCTTGCTCTTCACCTGGAGGAGACTATTGCTTCTCTGGGCCAGCAAACACTACTGCCCCAAATCAAAGCGAGCCTCAAATCAAAGACATTATCACTATGAAAGTCAATAGTCCTCCTTTGTCATGGTAATGGTCCAGCACACCAAGTGCTGAGAAGAAAGCAGGATTCCTTGCTCAAATATAACGCAGCTCCTGAGATGTCTGGTGCCTGTGCCTCAGCTGCCTTCAAGGCAGAAAGTTTGGACTGGTATTCTCAGAGCCTGAAAAGTGAACCCACCTGCCATGAGAAGCCCTACAAACACCAGCCTGCACAAATAGGCAGAAGTCTGATTTTGGCAGGGGCTGAGGTTGCCAACAGGAGATTTAACCCACCACCTGCACCTGTCAGAAGAACCTAAGTCACTTTAAGGGCTGTTGCATCAGATTAGATGCTCCTTGTGGCCCCTGCAATAAGCTTTTGTAAAGACAACAAAAAGGGAGCAACTTCCCAAACTTGGATCACTTCTGTGAGAAAGGATGGATTCAGGTGACTAGAAAAGACAGGTTTTCTGAGGGACTCACCCAGAGGACAAGAGACAAACAATACAAGTCATGAAACAAAAGGAAATGGGAACTGTTCTAGGTTACCTACGAGCTGCAAATTTCCCATGGACTTGGTTTTATTTATGATTTGTGTTCTCAAAAGCCAGCATGGCAAACAGAGGGAACACTTCTCCTCTAGCACAATCATCCAAGGCACTTAGGTGACACTGTCTCAAATCAGACACACAGATGCTGACAGAGGTAATGGCAGTGAAGGATTTGATCTTTGGTCTGCTGACAACAAAATCACCCTGGCACATCTGGTGCCAGATTCTTGTAGCGCGTCTTTCTAGAACTGAATAAAAAGACATGAAGTTTTTTGTTGCTATCTGAGACTTATATGGGAATACACAAGCCAACCTTTCTCCAACTAGGAGCTATGAAAACAAGGGACTTCCAGTAATTTTCAAAATTGGGCACTTTTGAAGTAGTGAATGAATTTGTCATCTTTCTCTTGATGCAGAAGGATGGTAGATAATGCTGAATCAGAGAAGCACTGCTTACAGCACTGCTAGAAGAAGTGCAACTCATTTACTTGTAACAGATTGCATTAATATGTAGTCTTTTGCCTGAGTAATTTACACTGACTTACAGGCTTTTATGTTTCCACTGAAAGCAGGAGAAATAAACATCCCACTATGTGCTGAATGTGGAATAAGACCAGCAGTGGAATAGATTGTTCCCATTTTCACAGGTCAGTTTGCAGTTCACAGCTAGACGCTTCCATAACCTTGCTGCAACTTGCTCCCGTCTTTCTGTAGGGTCATAGCGTGGCTATGAACCTGCCGCTACACCTCATCCCTGAGAGCTCTCCACCCAAGTGTTCACTGGGGTGCCTCCTTGTGCTGCAGGAGTGCCTGAAACTTTCATGAAGTTCATGCTTGTGCAGAAAATCACTCTGTGCTAGAAATGAATGGGTGATGCATGTTTGCACGTTACTAGAGAAGTAACTTTTTTTTTTTTTATTTCATCTTTGTTAAGGATTTTGTAAACATTAGAAAGTTTGCTTTTAAAACCTTCATCAGATACATTGTTACCTCATCAAAAGGAACTAGGGACTAGCCCTCAAATAATTTTCAGGTTTCTACAACCCTGAACTGAAGTTCAAAGCAAAACAATGGACTTTCAACACATTACACTTAGCATACCTGCCTGTCTCCTACTCAGCATTTCTTCAGTTAGCAATGTCCAGCTTGTTTTGGAGTAGCATTGCTACGTAGCTGGTAAACTCGGGTCAAGAACAGGCATCAGAACAATTAACCAAATGAAAGAGAATTACTAGCAATCCAGATTTCTCTTTGGGTATGCCCGCTTTCCAATTTAGAGGACTGTTTAACCAGTATGCTAGTAGTAAGGGTATCTTTCTTTTGCATAATTATTTATTTTACAAGACACTTAACTCCAAACTGTATTAAAAGACCAACAGCTGGAAAGTGAAAAATCTTAAACTTGGTTTCCTTTGGCTAAGACTGGCTATACTTTTAAAATTCAAGATCTGCAAGGCTTTTTTTGCTTTGTTTGATTGTTTTGGTTTTGGTTTGGTTTTTTTAATCTTCTACTACAATAGGAGTTGCTTTACTCCACTTCCTTCTTCTTTTCCACTAGATACTCTTAAATTTAGTGGATGCAAAACTAAAATACCGAGGTTAACAAAAGAAACCAAACTTTTTTTTCCTTAACTTTTAAACAACTTTACAGGAAAATTCCCTTGGAAAGGAAACACATTGGCTTTCCAAACTGTAGAAATGATGAAGACATCACTGTGTTTGCCACTGCAAGAAGCCAGCTAGTAACATAGCTTACATAGCCCAGCCTATCTCCACACCTTCAAGGACAACATTTAGCAGTACTTTTTATCTTCCTAAAATGCAATCACTGAAACTAAACAAATTTGGTATTGATGACCTGGGATTTGGCTTCCAGTTAGTTCTCTTTCACAGATGCTCTTTGGAGTGCTGCTAGATGAAGAAAAATAGTCTTACAGGTCTGCTCTTGCCTGCATTGATTATTTTTTCACTTGTTCTATGCATGGCCTGTGGTAAAGAGCTCAAGACTAAACCTGACAGCCAGTTGGAAGACTGCTAGAAGTAGCGTGTCATAGGAATGCAGACTACTAACACAACTGTCCCCAGTTCTTGTGCACTTTTTTTTGTGGAATGGAGTAATTCAGAAAGGAAACTTTTCATTGGCTTCAGTGCTTCCCCCTTGTTCTGTAAAACTGATGTACATTACTTGCATAATTCACGTAAGCATGAGCAAATAAAGACTATAAAGTTAATAGAGTAAACAATCTAGCCTTGCAATATGAAGAACAAGCTCAGACCATTATCGTATGTCTTCTGGTAACCATGCAACAAAATACTTTGGGTTTTCTTGAAGTTCTGCCAGCTGGGAATGCATGTTCCATATAAAACACTCGGCATTGATAAAACATTTTTTCCACTCAAGAGAACAATTAGGCCAGGACTCTGGCTGCTGTTCTAAACAGAACAACAACTTTGACCAGTGTTTATGTCAAAAGCAACTCAGAGCATCTTCAAAAGAAGCTTCTGGCTTCCAAATGGAGCACAGCAGAGCAAGATGACTTCTTCAAGGTACAGGGGTGAAACAGAAAGTTTATATTAGCGGTAGACTTTGACTTGCCAAGAAAAACCTCATGCAATGTTAAAATGGTCCCTAGCTATTTTCAGGCAGATCAGAGGCTGGAAATTCTCAGTGCAAAAGCTTTCCAAGAAAAATAGTTGACAATTTTCACATAGTGAAACATAGGCCTAAAGTTGTGCTTCTTCATAGTAACTGTAAGCTCAGCCACATAGAAAAATTAGCGTATTCCAAGGTAGGATAGGAATTTACATGCCACCAGCTGTGCTGTGCAACCCCCCTGAGAAGATGTTCTTGGAATGGGCCAGCTGGCTCTGCTGCCAGATGGCACCTTCCGTCACCTCCCTGGCTGTCCACATTAGGACATGAGCAGTGGTCTCACTTCAGCCAACACATCAAACTGCTTTTGTGGAAAAATCTAAAATACTCTGATTTTCAGACCCCTGAAAATCTTTTCAGACCCATGAAAACCCACCTGCTGCCAATGCAATCAGGGAACTGCTGGGCATTTGGCACTTCTGAAAGATAGGCTGTTTATTATTAAAAAGTATCCGGGGTTTTAATTTTGTTTTTCTCTTTCAGTTTTTTTCTTTTTCTTGAGAGGGACTGCTGCATGCCAACAAAGACCCATTAGGAATTTTAAGCAACTGTCTAAGTTCAATGGATTTGCAAGCAATCTTACAGATCAGGTAAGCTATTGCTCTCAAAGTTTGGAAGATTTTAACCTGTGGAGTTTAACTCTGTGCCAGTTTTAATACATCCAACGCCAGAAGAAAAGATTATTTCCCTTGCTAACGCCAATACTTATCTGCTGCACAACAGGCCTTTATTATTTTCCTTACCCTGCTGACTACATGTTAAAGTGAGATGTGTTGTGACACCAGATTAAGGATAAAAGAGTTCAGAGATTACCTCACTCTGTTTTGTGACACAGAATAAATAACAAAAAGAAGCTATCCAACCCTTGAAATACACTACCTAACCCCCCTATAAAGCTCCTCAGGGTTTGTTGCCTTTTTTTTTTTAATATTCATATATATGAAAGGATTAAAATGCTAGCCCAAACTCATAATCAAGGAAAATAAAAGTTGGCATTAAGAAATGTCCCAAAATCCAACAGATGGAAGAAACAATCTCATATATTAACTCCTCTAAATTTTATCATCTTGGGAAAAATGCTGCCCTGTTGGTATTTCTGATCAGTCTTCATCTTCAACCTTTCTAACTAGAAACAATTCTTGAGAAAAAGTTGCCTCCTTAGAACAGGAGATCTGGTATTTGCTGTTGTGCAAATTTCCCCAAATAGGAAAGTGACATTATTTTAACGCAGACACGAACAGTGAGGGACCCTGCTGGAGTAGCTCATGTCACAGCTCAGTGGCAGCTCAGCCCTTCTTGAAAACTACACAGACCAGTATGCCACAATACACAATGCATCCTTACGTTGATGTATTTTTCCACCAGACCTTATCAGGATTCTGTTTCCATTTTGGTGCTCATTCACCTTCAAAGCAGCCCTAGGTCCAAACCTTCCCTTCATTTTTTAGTTGCTACTCTTCTCCCAGGGTCATTAGCTTGCTTTTTCACTCGAGCTTATCTTTGGGTTCTTTTGCTTCCTTACACATGAGCAGGACAGGGAACTTAAAGACAGAGAAATGTCAATATTACCTCTTCCCTATTTTTTTTCTAGACACAGCAATATTTCATCTTGGAAGAAAAGCCCACAACAGCCCTCCTGGTGCAGGAACCTTCCTAGACATTGCCCTTGGAACGCTGCTCCAAAACCACTCATCAACTAGAACAACTCATGCATGGTACTATGTTATGCCAGTTCTCCAAGTTCTGCACTGTTCATGATTAAATACAACCAAACAAAAACCTACCAGGACAACAGAGATTTCCTGTTCAGAATATGTCATACTGAACATGTTGTTAAACATTCTTGGTGTTTAAAAGAAAATTCACAGCAAACAAGCATTTCATTAGGGAACCTTACATAGAAGAACATCTGTTTGAAAGAAAAAAAAGGGAATTAAATCACTATCCCTCAGAACAGCATTTCAAGCTTTTGTATAAATCCAAAAAACCTGAAATGAGGTCAAGCCTCCAGAACTTGCTGACCCATTTGGAATTAATGCAAAAAGGAAATTTAAGTTTCCCAAGAGGTTTCAGAACCCCTGGAAAGTCTTGCACATCAATCCCATTGTGATCTCTGTGAGCCCACTGGTGATCTATAAACTACACTGGGGAGACACGTGAATACCAAGGATAGAGGACATTAAAGTCTTTTGTCACCTGCATCCACACTGCTGTCTAAAAACTTCGGTCCTAACCAGCTACAGTCTTGCAGCTGAACAGTGCTGCAAATTAAGTGTAACGCTCTTGCTAGAATCTCACTTGACTGTTTCTACTCTTCTTCTTGCACTCAGAAATAGGATTTCACACTACATAAGCACATTGAGTAGGTTCTGATACATTGGATGAAGCACCCCTTCCTACTGCACAAACCTGAGCTGTACATAAATTCCCTTCCTTTACCATTCCAAGCCCCCTCTTCCAGACTTAGTCTTCCCTTTCGGCCTGCTTATTTGTGACCTGCTGGCACTCAGCTTGATTGCATGATTATTCAAATAACCCCCAGAGTCACTGAAAGTGCCCTTGGTGGGCTTGAAACCAGACAAGCTCAGCCAGAACTCACTCAATGCAACACTCCTGGGCTGCTTTGCTGCTACAAAGGTGGACAGGAGAAGGGTAGGTTCCATTCCTGATGGTCACATGCTCAGTGCTCAACCTCAAATGCTAACTGCCATCACATTTGCTTTTTATGATCAGGCTGTCCATGCCTCCCAGAGTCCATAGCAATAGGTTTCAGTATCAAATTCTAGTTGCAATGTTGATGTATCAGATTCTTCTAACATGACAGTATTGATGCTTTGCCAAGTGAAAAGAAGCGTTAGAGGAAGGAAGTGCTTCAACACTTATCCTTAAATGGTGAGAGTGAGATCCAAGGGAGGAAACTCACTCCCTTGGTATGTCCTCTGGTCAGCATCAAAGTGTAGTACCAAACCCAGAACCCCAATCTTTTGCAGCCTCTACTGCAACCCCCTTGTATAGTCCCTTCCAGGAGACCTTTCACACGAAGCAGAGAGCACTGCTACCTGACAAGCGGCTTGCTTGTCTAATGTGCACATGACGAAAGTGCAAGTTTACGAACATAAAAATAGCAGCACCACTGGTTAAGGAGTGTAAACCTGAGTCATACACCAGGCTCACAGCTAGTGTGTCTAATTGCATATATGTTTCCAAACACTTCAAACCAAGTAAAACAAAACTTGAAACTGTGCACTTTGGCAAATAACTCTCACTATCCTCAGGTATGGGAACTGGCAAGCCAGCCCAGCTTTGGGATACAGGACTTCTGCCAAGTTCTCTTTCTGCAAGAAAGACAATCAAATAAATGTCAATCCAAATCATAATTCCCTTCTGAGTCTGTCCACTAGAGATAGCCAGCTTCTGCTGGGACTATATCACCCCTCTGCAGAGGCCCTTAAAAATATTATTAGTATCTTTATTTTGCTCCAGAAAGGAACATACAATTTTACTCATGGTCCAGTTAATTCAGGCCCGTGTTTTCAGCTTACTCAGTGATCATATAATTCTGCTCCAGAGGCCATCAAAGTTTTGTCAGCACAATCTTTCACCTTGAATGACCTCATGATACTCAAAAGCCACTGGGCCAGCCCTCAGTACATTGTGTCAAGGATGTATTTCGTGCAGCTCAGTGATTATTTAAATTGTGGTCAGTCAGACCAGTTATCCAAGGACATCAGCCCATGAGATGACTGCACATTTTAAAAGCCGTCAAAAACCAGACCCATGCAATCATGAAATAAAAATAATTAACACCTTAAGCCTAGCATGATTGTTCTCTGCTGATGGAATTGTTGCAACAGCACTACACAAGATGGCCTGCAATTCTCCACCACCAGGAAGGGCTAATTCAATTTAAACTTAAGATAGCTGAAAAACATTGCTTGATACAAGTGCTGCCATGTTTGATGTTTTGTCACATTTCAAAATGGTTTTAATTCACATTTTCTGTTTAACAACTTCCAAGGACATGCTTTTGTCTTGTTAAAGGCTGTTACTATGTTTTCCTAGTCCAGTTGTCTCGGATCTCACTTGTTCTCCATGAATGTTCAAAAAGGCTGGCTAGCAGTTCATGGTATCCTCTGCTAGTTCCTTTCGAAGCCTTGGCACTGTGTCATCTGGTCCTGCTGGTTTTGAAATGGTTAGTTTTACCAGGTTTCCTCTCACCCTTCCCTCATCAATAACTTGCTGGCTAAACCAACAGATTACTTCCATTCCTTACAAGATGTTCCATAACAGCACTAGTAAATATTTGCTTGCTTCAGCCCTTCTGCCATCCTCAGACACTCCAAAGCTGTTCCTTCAAGAGTTTCTCTCTTTATATTTTCCTTTCCTACTTCCACAACTTTTGCTCCCCTGATGCAAAATGATGTAATGAATATTTCTGCAGCACAAGGGACTTTCCACCAGTGCAGACCTGCTGGTGGAGAGTTCTCAAAAAATCTGGCCAGCAAAAAATCCATTTTAAGACACTTCTTGCTTCTGCCTACACCATTTTCTTATTACACTCATTGGACTGCTTGGCTTTATCTACCCTAGAAGCAAAGTCTTCATTTAACAACTCAAGTAAAAAGTGCTGAATTTAAATGAGCACAAATTTGTACAGTTAATTTACTTCATTTAGAAGGGAACATAAGCAACAAAGCATCAGCTGCAGTAATAACTCCTTTGGTTGAACCCAGAAAGCCCTCTGAAACTTTTCCATGGTTTTGAGTGGCAGCTAGACATTTACAGGCTGCTTGAGGAGGGCAGGAGAGGGCAGCAGAAGCCCCACGTCTGCTTCTGTAAAGTTTTCTTGGCGTCTTTTAAATTCCTAACTGCTGACATAAGAAAATACCTCTGCTTTTGTCATGAGGACCTCATCCTCAGTCCTGATCTTTTTAAAAAACCCATGATGGACCAAGGAATGTATTTCAAAGGTGTTGGCAAGCACTACAGCTAACACACAAAAGAAGCTTTTGCAGAAAGCACACGCTCTAGAAGGGCAAAAACCCCAAACAGCCCAAATGCTACCTACCATCAGGTTCCCTTTTCACAAAGAGTGACCAGACAGATGCACCAAGCCTGCCAAAACAGCTCATTGGGAACTACTAAGAACTTGGACCCTGGGGTGGCTGCTGGCACTAACACTTCTGACTGCAAAAGTCCTCCTCCTCCTCTGCAGATGTGAAATACCATGATCTCACACACACTGCTACAGTTGTTTAGGACAGATCTCCCAAAACTTTTGCTGCTCCTCTTTCCATATAGCAATGCACATGTAACACAAACTTTAGCTGGAGCACACATACCACCCTGTGCTACTAGCCACGGCTGTACTACGGCTTGGGGAATCCATAGTCACACTGGCTTGTGACCTGTGTGCAGCACTGCAAAAAGTCAGATGCTGTGATCCAATAACTCGTCCAGAACCACTGCACAAACTAGTACAGCTAAGTATACTAAATCTTATATTTATAAGATTTATAATAATGAAACTTACTCATTCCACAATCCATTTTATTCTTGATACTTTCTAACACTATTTAATACGTATTTCCTATCCAGCAAAAGATTATGGGATTTACTACATTAATGGAATGAATGCATAATTACAATTCATTTGTAACATTTCTGACAAAATTTGGTCTCAAGTCTGTCACATCTTTTGAGCTTCCAAACTGAAAGGGTACTGAAATCAAAGGATTTTTCATACCTACAAACAGGCAAATATGCTCAAGCAAGCTAATTCATGAGGTCTGCTCAGGACAGGGGCTTTCACTGCAAACTAAATGAGTCTTTCTGTAACAGGCTAAGGAGCTCAAAGTAACAAAATTGATTGTGAACTCCTGGCTCTCTATCTTAGTACAGGGAGATTTACTATGACAAATCCATCTTCTGTTTTTTGTTGCTGTTTTTAATTTCAAGGTCAAAATGGTCCTCAGAACTTCTTTGGAGCCACAGCAATGTTTCACAGCAACCATGGTAAAATTAATAAATAATCTCAGATGGATCAAATAGAAATATGGGAGGAAAAACCAAAAATCAATACACAAGTAAATGTGAGGATTCACACAGGATCTGTGGGTGGCAGGGCACAAAAACATTTGAGTCAACAACTTGATGCTTTTGCAAAAGACATTTTCCAAGAGTGTAACATGCAAACATTGAGAAGTAGTTATCCTGTCTTATCCATCCCTGTCGAGGCCTCTGCCAGACTCTTGCATCCAGTTTTGAACACTGCTGAGACAGAAACAAATTCAGAGTCCAGAAGGGAAAAGGAAGACTGTTCAAAGGTTTGGAAACATAAGCTACAGGAAAGGACAAAGAAGCTGGCTTAATCAGTCAGGAAAAGGAAGCCCAAGGAAGGAGACAGGCATCACTACAATTCACCCTGACTACAAAAGGTGATTAACAAAGGAAAAGGCCATCAAGTTGTGGTCCACAGCTTGGGGACAAGAAGACACCAGTTCAGCTTGCAACCGCAAGTGTTTTAGGTACAGAGGGAAGCTAAGATGGGAAGGAATGAAATAAGGATGGATTCTCCAGGGTCACTGTACAGTCTCCACCACAGGATCTAAGACATCATTGGCCTCATTTGCCAGGCACAATTTTGTTGTACTTCTCTGGCCTGGACAAGAAGATTAATTAGGTTTCTAGACCTTCAGCAAGTCTTTTTAGCTGTCATAGCCAAATGCTCACATGCTACAAGTAACTGCTTCTTCAGGTAAGAAAACATTAACTGGAGACAGAGAGACACACTGCTGTTAGGAAAAGCTGAGTGTGCTCAGCAGAGCCTAGGTGCAGAGCACACCTGGTCCTCCTGCCACCGAGCTCCCACCACACGTTGTAACTCACTGTGAACCACTCAGACAGTTTCCCTGAAAGCCGTGAGTTTAGAACTCCTGGCTGTCTCCTGTCTTTAGGGTCCAGCGCATAGGGGATGCTTTGAAGTGGCCTGCTAATGTTCCCCACTGTATGCTTTTGCGTTGCAAGGCACGTGTGATGGTTTAGGTGTCAGAGGCTGCAAAACTATCATTTACTTACCATCCTCCTCGGGCTATATTGTTAAGGAATGGACGCTCAAAAAATGGCTCGTTTTGGACAGTAAACTAAGTAAAATACTAAGTTACTAACTGTGTCCAGCAAATCAAAGACAAAAAGGAAGCAAGCTCTGCTTTTATAAACTGTATTATAAAATGCAGACAAAACCAAGCAAGGTGCCTCAAAGTGGCATTTCCTACTGTAGTAGTATCAACTGAATTGTTCAAGTCCATCTCCATTTTGAACTGACATAACACTTGAGGATTTTATCTTAAGATGTTTGTAGTCTTGTTTTCCCAGTTATCTCTGCAATGTTCCCCATCTTCTAGGCCTAGAACCTTTGCCCAGAACCTTCTTGTTTCAAGTGACACCAGAATACTGGATCTTTCTAGCACTGGAAAACAGCACTAAAATGAAGCCAAGAGATGTATTGACTGACAGGTTGCTCCAATCTCAAGTCTTTTTTGTATGTTTGTGTGTCCCTATTTAAAAAGTTCCAGATGCTACTGTAATACAAAACTGAAATTGGCTAAAGAACAGAATATTGTACACACAATAATTAAAGAGGCATCTAGTATAAGGAAAATAAACGTATGCTGAAAGTCAGTGTCCAAAATAATAAAGATACTTACCTGGTAAATTCATTAAACTTGGTAAACCCACAAAATCTGAAATGTTTCTGTTTGTTACTTGACAGAATAATTTCATCATGGAGACTGTCTACATAGTGGTGGTTAGAACTTTCTCTGGATCATGGCACCTGATGACAATAAAATCACCCACATCATATGAGCTCAGTACCCACAGAAGTGGTCTGCAAATCAGCTCAGTCAGGAATTTTAATAACTGCCAACTTGCAGGCGCTTACTTGGTCCTTCAATTTCTATTTTATTAAATAAAACAGTTTATTTTATAAACCAACCTAACATACCAAGTGTCATTAAATTAGCTGTTAATTTAGTTACTGAACAGAAATCATTCATGCATATCCACAGAGCTCACAGGCCACTCAATTTGTTTGTACAGCACAGGCAGCTTCACAATGTATTTCTGCAACCAGAAAATGTTGCCGAAAGTGTGACTGCAGCCAAGGGACTGGATGGCATACATGGGTCCCATCCACAAGTCTTTATGGCAGAGGAAAAAAAAAACAACCCTAAAACAACTTTCACAAGAAAAGTCATGATTTCCCAGCACTCCAGTCCTTCCTGATAAATCAGTTTCTGCTAAACCCTGCCCCTCAACCCTATGTCTTTCTCAGATCCTCTTCACACATCTGACCTCCCATCGTACTGCTGCTTCACCTTAGTATGCTCGCATGCTCCAGGAACACCAACACATTCACCGAGGGAAGTCTGAATGCCATTTCAGAGCAGTGTGATGGAGCGGCTGAGGCTGCTCCCCAGCACAGGACAGCTCCAAGAGAGATGGATCCAGTGCATTCACCTTCCTTCTGAGACTCAGGCATGGTAGGCAATGCACCCAGCATTGATGACCAGTCCTAAGGCTGATGAGACAACAGCAGCTGCAAGACTTCGCCCACAATAGCAAGCTTACACTTACATGCATACACACAAAAAGCCACAACTGCAGCAGCATCAGCAGCGCCTAAAGCTGCATCCCTAGCACTGGCTGCTCAAGGTTTTTACTTGGAGGCAGCACCACACAACCACCTGGATGCAAGTGTTGCCACGCAGCATGGAACCTGGGCAGCATGTTGAACAGCAGAAGGAATAACGATAACTCAGTTTGCCCATGTTTTGCCATGCTGCCACAAAGCAGCTCCCACATATGAGAAGCTTGGTACTGTCAGCAGCAATCAGCAGGCTGCAGGAGGAAAAGCTCCTGCAGGAGAGGACTGCCAGAAGAAGCTGCAGAGCAGAAGCAAAAGCCAAGTTTAAATCTTGGTAGCAGATAGGTGTTGCAGCATGCCTAGTATTACCACATCTGCATGTTTCCCTTGACTGGAATGGTACCAGCTGCTCTTACCTCCCCATGAATTATAAAAGTTCACATAATTGTGGGAGGCAGAAGCAGACAAAAAAGGATTCTGTGACATAGCATTTACACAGACCTCTTAATTCTCCACAAAATTGCTTGCAACATCCAAATATAAACAGAAGTCTTTCAGTGTAGATTATAAACTTCATATTGCCTTCATCAGTCAGAGCAATTCACAGGTAGACACTTCTAATCTTTCCCTGATGCCTTACATGCCAGTGACTTGAAAGCCCAGAAGAAATTTGCATACAACAGCTGGATCTTTTAGTGACTGCCAAGATAGCAAGTGCACAGGTGCTCTTGGAGTTGAAGACGGAAATCAAAGCTATCAGAGTTGCAGAACAAGCCCAGGAAGTCAGTACAAGGCATATCCAGCCAGCTTTCCAGAAGTCATAGTAAGGTTTTTCAAAACTGGTTCTCCAAAGTCAACTTATGATTAAGTTTCTCTATATAATGAGACTGCATTTCAAAAATACTATGCCTCTTTCACCTCAACTGAAATCATTGGGAGTTAGAACCTCTAAAACAAAATTTAACTTTTACAAACAAATGTAATGAGATAACAATTTAGAAATACGTCATTTTGGAGCTACCAAAAAGATTTTCAGCTAAGTTAAAGTCCTTCTATGTCTCCAGTTATCGTAAATTTGAGATTACAGCCACACATTATAATTAAAAACAGAGGGAACTTTTTGTAGCCTGGACAATTCTAATGGAAAAAGAAACCCTTTCCCACCCACTTTTACTTGTAACATTAACATTAACAGCCATAGCTGAGAAAATATGATTCCTTGACCTGGGGCCATGATCAGTCCAATGAGGACAGAGAATAAGCATCAGCTACCAGGACTGTGCTGAAGGACTGTTTAAGCTGCAGAACTCAAGGGCATGGCTTTTCTTCTCCAATTCAGGCTCCCTCCTGTTTTATTCATTTTATAAATAAAAATATTTTTTTACAGAGTGTGAACTGTGTCTGTAAAAGGTTCAAATTTCCCTTGATCTGAGTTACACCAAGCACACATTTTCAAAAAGCCAAAAAAACCCACCACCCAGCTTCACTAGATGTTTGTTCGCACCCGTCTTTGCCTATCCTGCTGTCTCTGCTATAAGCATAATCCATGGAAAAGATACTCAGCAAAGCACTTTACTTGGAAAGCAACGTTCACCTCTGCTTTAGGCCAAAAAGCATGCTGACACTTCTTTGCATCTTTGTTACAAAGCAACACAGCTGACAGCAAAGCCAAACCACCAAGAAGCAAAGAGTCTTCTCAACGCCAGAAATCTGAGCAGATACATGCACTTTCTTAACAGCTGGAAAAATCACTTGTTCACAGCTCCTCTGCAGTAACACTGATGATGGGACTGTCACAACACAAAGTAACTGTGACAAGATTCAGACCCAACATCCTCTTACAAACCGTGTCACTAAAAAGAACAAGGGTGCTTTAAAGAACTCCTTCAACAATCCAAAACTATACAGATTTTGGTCTATCTCAGACAGCCCTAATGAGCAAAGATTTTCAGATGCAGAAAGAGGACATAGGAGCCCCAATCCCACTGAGACTAACAGGACTTGTTCTTCTAATCCACTTAGCACTTTCCAAAATCTGCTTCAGCAAATAAATATTTACTTATCTGGCAAACATCACATCCAGGAGCAGTGTGTTCTGCCTTCACTCTGCAAGAAATCTACAGAAAAACATACAGGGATTTCAGAAGCACTTTCAAGTTACTTCTTAGGTGACTTCTGCACTGATTTGCCAGCTGTGTTCAGCACACATTGTCTGATGCTCCTCTCTTCAGCTCTGCATCTTCTACAGCACCAGCAGTCACTGGGCATCACTCCCTGCACTAAGCACAAACTCACCAACATAAGCCACAGGCTTGAACTAAAAGTTACCACAACACAGTGTCACTCATTTAACCATGGGAGACATAGTAACATTAGGTTGACCACATAGCACAATCTGCCAGAACCTCCCTATCTTAATGGATTTACCCTCCTGCTATTTTTCAACATGCCCATTGGCAACAGAGTGTGAAATACTGTTCCAGTCTCCAAAATAGTTCAATTTATGCTGATCAGAGCCCTGAAAATAGAGAAATCTTGAGACTTCACCTACCTTCCTCCCCTAGAAGCATGTAGAGAGAGAGTCACTGGTGCAGCACTATGCTCTAATTATGTTTTAGAAGATAATCTTCTCAAACATGACAATCTAATTCCTGTAGAGGAACAGAGATGTATTAAGAGGCAAAACACAATAAATACACGCTACAGCTGGGACTCTGCAATGCTAGGCCACTGTCAATCCTAATAAAATCTGGGCTAAAATTAAACTAAGATAAATTAACAAAATCCACCTTCACCAAATCATTTAACAGAAAAACATTTTTTGAAATAGAAACAATCAAAACAAGAACAGCATCACCTGAGGTTAACAGACACATTAAGGGAATAGTGGAGAAAGGAAGAAAAACAACTCTATTCTGGTACTTCCTTTACTGCTAGGCAATTATTTGTTTGTTGCTTACAGAACAAATTTTGTACCCATCCACGAACGAACTGTAATTACAATTACCCATTGTAATCCTAATGCATGTTTTCTACCTTTCACCATTCCAAAAAGACATTCTTAGCTCCTGAAAGAAAATTTGAAATCTACTTTATTAACATAGTTTCACTGCATGTGAAAAATCTAGACTTACTGGGGAGCTAAATCCACTTTCATTCAAAGCAGTCAGGCTACCTTACACATCTCCTCAGCTTCCTTTGCACTAAAAACCACACTTCCAGCTCTCTAAAAGGCTACTGAAATGGCTTGCTGCTACTCAGGAAACTAGATTCTCAAGCTAGGAAAGGATCAGCTCCTCAGGAGTCCTTAAAAAACTGAACCTAGAGTATGACTAAAGCATGTGGACAGGCTATATCCATTTTGGAGAACCAACAGCAGAAGCAGCATGCTACCCACTCTGTTCCTGTGAACTGTTCTGATACTGTTGTAGCAATAGCAAAACAGTGTATTGATTGCAACATCTTCACAACAGCCATGCACAGCACTGTTAAACCTGATGTTGTACAAGTAACAGAAGGCAAAGAAGGGGCAGGAAGACAGAAGCAGGGCTGGGAATTGAAGTGAGGTCTTCCAATTATAAGGTTTCAGCCTGGAGACACCAGGTTCTTTTTTCATCACATACCATGCCACAGCATCCTTCAAAGGGAAGGAATGTTCCTGAAAGAAAAAAAAAAAAAAAACAACAAACAAAACCCAAATAACAGTCTTAGAAATTTTCTTTTCCAAACCACCATCAAGACTACATTTGACGGGTTTGGGTTTTTGGTTTTGTTTTTTTCTTCCTCCAAACTGAAGACTCCCTGTGCTTTTGACAAAACTTTTGGTAGAAAAGAGTCTACCTTAAATCCTCAGACCAAACCTAGTCAAAGCCCTCTATAGAACTGCCAATGAGGGATTACAGTGCTGCCACAGAGCTGGCCCAGAAAACAGGCATAGGTGAGACGTGGCAGGCACTACACTGTGTTGTCATCCTGAACAAGACACATGGAAGTTCACAGAAGCACAACAGCATTTGCTTCCCCTCTAGCCCACAGGACCTGTTTGCAGAAACTTTCCTCCAGCCACCACTTGCAAGTCAGGCTCTCTATCTCTTTCTCCTGGTTACCAAAGCCTGCCTCAACTCTGGAACTTGTCTTGCAAGCTCTGCTTGGTGTTCTTGTACATGAACCCTGGGCACAGCCTACGTCAACTTTTATCTGGTGAGATCTCTCTGGTATGTGTCCGAACTAATCACTCTGAGGAGACAAATACAGAGAGGTAAGGGAGAAGAGACCATGCAGCTGGGTGTCCTCACACATAGACTATGTTTTTGCAGCATCCTCTCTCACTTCACATACCCCAGTCCTACAACAGCAGAGGTGTCCTGTGCTCTTCTCTTTTCAAGGGAAGACAAATTTTGCACAGGTAGGGTATTAGCAAAACATGCTACACTACACCACAGGGCCCAGGCCAGTCTAGATTATATGTGAACAATTAAGATGGATATATCAGCATGCTGTTCCTCTGAACCTATTACAGTGAGGTAATTATCCTATAGCATTTGTTAAACTCCAATCCACTCCTTTATAGGACTGCACCTTGTTCAGCTTTCCCTCCCACCTAAACCAGGACAAGATGCTAGCCAGGCCTCGGATGGATGCACTAGCTGTGCTGCCAGCTCACCTGCTGCTGGGAGTTCAAAGCCTGCTTGCTGGTTTTGTGCCACCACGTTGCGTCCCAGCTCCCCAGTGAACTGCTACACTGCTTGCCTGCAGCAGACAAAGTAAAATCTAGAAAAGAGCAACGTTACAGGATACTAAACCTGAAAGACATTTAAGAAGAGGCCAACACTTACTCAGTTCAGCTGATATGATGCACATGCTTTGACCTGTTTGAACAGGTCACACTGTTTATCCACAGGTCCAGATCAGCAGCCACAAAAAAAAAAAACAAAAAACAAACAAACAAAAAAACCCCAACAAAACAAAAAAACCCACTATAAGGAAGATGGTTGAAGGGCAATTCTTTTCTTGTAGACAGAGTCCCAAACTAGCCCCTTTTCCTGGGCTGGTTTCTCATTTCTAGTGAAGTTTTCCACTTCAAATTACAAATACCAATGGAGACAACAGATGAAGCGTTCAGTCTTTCACACACCTCGTTCTACAGTAGAAGATACAATGATCTATTTTAACAGTACATCACTGATAATAGCATGTATGGCTCTTCCTCGCAGCCCTTCTTCCCTCCTTGCTCCCAACTGCATTTTCCTGAATACACTTTCCACAATGCTGTCTCTGTCCATTAAACCAATGGACCTTTCTCTGGTTTGTAAGCCACTGAAGTATCATTCTTTACAACAGCAGCAACAGGCCTGGATGGTTGAAAGGTTTTCTGAGTAATGAAATCCCTAGACTTGGAAATGACAAACCAGCAAGGTCTTCAAGGCCATAACTGTTAGACTACCTTGCAACACAATGGTATGCTGCATCCCACAGTTACCTGATGCATCCACATACTGTCTTCTGCCCACGACCTCCTCTCAGGAATTCTTCTCCAGCTAAACAAATCCAGTACGTATTGTATCTCCAAACCCATAATGCTTTTGATATGTGGCTCTGGAAAAGTTATCTAGTCCTGCCTGGCTAATGTAGGCTAACTTTCTCTAAATCTTATTACAAGGTAGTGAAACAAAACAATTCCTTCATGTCTGTGCCTGCCTGGACAGCATCTCTGTGCTAGCCAAGTTCAGCAGAGCAGCTGTAATGTCTTCATCATCCCTCAGCCATAATGTATCTGTAGCTCAGGAAGTCCCCATGCCTCTGATAACCACAAACTGAAAGATCACACAGGGGGAAGTAAATTTATGCATGTCATATTTCTTACGCTCATTCCTTAAGTACCCTGTGGGTGAAATCTAGCTGGAACCATGACTCCTAATTTTTATAGCTAAGCAGCTAATGTAAAGCTGTTGTTAAAGAGTCAGGCTGAGCTGGGACAGTGGGAACTGCTATGTTCACTCTCTGTCCAGGAATTTCCCATTTCACTGCTCACTGGAAAGAACCTAAGTGAATAAAATTTGCCTTATTGCACAATTTGCAGTTGTAAACACTCCTAGCCCAGAGGAGGTGAACGGATCTGCAAAGCAGAACAGGAGCATTCCTTGCCACATCTGATTAGACGGAGCACAGAACTGTACATTAAATTCAGCACAGTCTATAGAATAGCAGGCTGCAAATCAGGTACAGCCAGATGAGTTGTTTCAGCACAAAACAAGAGAATGAGAAGGTGAGAAAGACTTTCACCAACTACAAAGTAAGAGGACTCTCTGCTGCCATAGGCTACACCACTAATAATTATTGATGTAATGTTAGCCAATCCTCTCCAGCCAGCTTGCTGTACAGCATTATAATCTTGCACTCCAATAAATACCATAACAGGCTTCCCCTGTGGCTGCTTCTGTCTCTCAATGCCACAACTGGACTGCTTCTTCTGAACACACCCTTCTCTTGATGCACTGAACCTACAAAGCCTAGCCTAGCTACAAATTAGCACAAGGAGTATTGGCTAGCAAAGCCATGTGGTGTCCTCACTGTCTCAGTAGGACCAGTTGTGATGCTCTCCACAGAGGCTCTCAAAAGACCTGGACATCTGAAACTTTAAAGGATATATAAAGAGTGAAAACATCAAGCACCTAGCTCATAAACTGTACCCTGTGCCTTTAACTCTGCAGTTGAGCATTGCTTTCTCCGGTTGCCGCTCCATTTGCGCAATGATGTGCAGCACAAGTGACTCACCTCTACGACATTTCAGTGGTAGAGCCTGGTGTAAGCCAAGACCAGGCACCTTGAAAAGCTTTGGAGCCAAACTCTGCAAGGTTACACGTTGTTTGAAAATCAGATAAAACCAGTATGAGCAGATATGTGCAAAGTGCAAACTCTTAAGAGCAACCAGACCTCTACAGGACATGCTGAGCGACAGCCAGCCTGGCATAGCCTGGGGAGGTAGAAGGGAAAGCAGCGATGCCAAAACCAGAATCCGGTCTCTTGTGCTATATTCCTTGCACACTCTCTCACTTACTTTATGACTCTGTAATATCTCCGAGGCTTAAGTAGTCTCTGTCCTTGAGAAATTTGATTTCAGCCATCTCCAATCCTGGACCAACTATTTCACAACCCATCTTCCCATGGCTGCTCATGCTGTGCAGTTTTGAAGCCAAATCCAGCAATCCCTTTGCTGTTTGACTCATGCTGGGACAAAGCCATTTCCTACCATAGTTCTGCCCCTCCTCAACAAATAAGATGGCACGTGACTGAAAAGAAAACCACCTTCCTGGTAGGAGCTAAGGCTGAGAAACGGATTGTCTTCAGGCACCATTATCTGGGCCCTAGAGACTTTACCCCATTTAAATTCCTATGATTCTTAGCAACAAGACAGTACCTTAATTTTCCTCTCCCACTCTTTTTAAAAATCATAGCAAAGATAAGGGACAACTGCTTCTACTCAAATCAGTCTGAGTAAGTACAGTTTCTGCCCTCATCAAAAGTAAATGCATCACAGCTTCCAGAAAGATGCTTTCCCAACAGCATTAAGTCTAAGCTATGAAAGTCCATCAATAAAATCCTCTGCTGGACTCTTATGTGGCCAAGATAAAGTTCTCGTTATCAGCTAACTAATCTGCAATTACTCTTCTCCAGGGACTGAAGTGGATGGAAAAAAATACCTTGGCCAGGGCAAATGCAATTAGAAACAGTAAGTTATCTACAGGATGTTTGAAATCTCCACATAATACTTACAATATGTAAGGTGAAGATTCATACATTGGTGGGTCTCCAGGTTTCCATTACACGACCTGTGGCTAGACCCTGGATGATACATCAACTAGTTTCTCGGGGAGCCAGGGTGGATTAAAAAGCAGTGGGAATAGAAAAAAAAACAGGAGTTCAAGCAGACCAGCAGTGCTGAAGTGCACATACCTGCTCTGGAAGCCTAGAGACAGGCATTTGCAGGCAGAGATGCTGGGGATGAAGAGGATCTTGCTCAATCATGTGTGCGATCCCAACTTCAAAGCAGATGTTCCTCCTAATTCAGCAGTGCTGCACCTCTGCCTGGCACAGGTGACACAAGAAGAAAGGAAGGAAGGGAAATGCTCTTTATTAAAAGCCTACAGACAGGCTCCGGACAGAAGGACTGCATTGTCCCCTGGGACAAAAAGGCAATGTGGACAACCTCTGGCTCATTGTGGAAGTCCCTGAGGAAGGTAGCTAAGCACAGAGACCAGGAAACTCAGCTGGGAAGGAAATGCAGAGGAAATGCAGCAGCACCCATCAGAGCAACTGCCTTGTTCCCAGCCTTCCAACAAGTTGCATGTTTTACTCCCTCTGCCAGGTAGAAATTGATAGGTGTCTGCACAGCAAACACCACCGCAGTCCCTGGGAAGCTATTTAACCCTCTGTGGGATGGCACGGTCTACGTACACCACGTGCCCTGGTAAACCCATTTCACCTGCTCTCACCCCGTCCTTTGTTTCCCAGCTGGAGGAAAGACCATTTCTTTTTACCTCACAAGAGGCTGTAAGTGACTGGAAACCTAAGCCCTATCGCACCCCTCTCAGCATCCTCCTGATGTCTCCCTGCAGCTCTGGCTGTGCAACCTGCAGACTGTGCAGATGTATGAATCCAGCCAGAAATACAATCCTGCCCAGAGGGCACTTTCTGTGTTGGGTGTAACAAGGTCGTGGGAGACAGGCAGTTTGACTGCCAGGAATCTGGGCTTCCTTCTCACTCACCTCCTGGCAGGTAGGGCCACCACCTGGTGTGCACACACTAAGGGCAGGAGCACAGCTGGAAGACCTGCTGCCCCCAGCTCTGCACTCATCTTCCAGAATGTCACACGTGCTTGCACCCAATGCTGGGGAAGAAAACTTCCAGCAGACACTGACTCCCAGGAGGCCTGCAGCACTTCAGCAAGGAGCTGAAGTGTCTTGGGGCAAGCAGTGATGCTCTTGCAGAGCTGACGCCTGTCACCCACCAGTCCAGGAAAGTTTGCTTAACAGTTGCCTTTGTTTTTAAACACAAACCCTGGTGGAGTCCAAAGTGTTTGCTTGCTTAGAGTCAGTCCTCAGGCACTCCACTGGTTCATGCTAGACCTGTCTGACTGTCTTGGGAATAAATCTGTCTCTGTATTCCATGAAAAAAGAAATAAAAGGAAAAAACAAAATTCTGGCCAAATGTTGATATTAAACTGGAAAAAGGAGCCAGGCAGAAATGTAGTTAAAGCTCAGTTCTAGTTCTGCCCTTTTACTCTTACTCCGAAAAAGGGCATAAGGTCAGTATCCAGAGGGGGGGGGGGGGGGGGGGGGGGGGGGGGGGGAAGTAAAAAAAAAAAGTCAGTTCACACTGAAGTGGAACAGGAGTGTATTTCCCAATGCCTGTGTTGTTCAGAGGCAGCAGGGAAAGTGACAGCAGCACTATAGTACATAGTGCCGCAGTACCAGGGTGCCAAGCAAGCCAGATCTGACTAAAGAGTTTCTAGAAAACCAAGCCCTGGATGTGGGACGAAGTGCAGAATGACAGCCCAAGGCAGAAACTGAGACTAACTCAAGTCCCGGTCCCCTTGACCTCTCCCCTTCTCCTGCTGCACACACACCTTGGGGGCTGTTGCTGTGCCTGCAACCACGTGAGTGCAAAGTGACATTTTGTTTAGCTTCTGCATCACCAGCAGTCTGACCTCAGCTGCATTTATGTCAAGAGGTGGTGAGAAGAATGAGAAAACACAAGCCAAGGGAAAGTAGAACTGAGCAAAGAATGTTTTTCGTAACGCTATGTGTAAGGCTCTTTACCACATGAACTGGAGGAGTGACGTTTTAGGGACAGCAAGGAAAAGCTGATTGACCTGAAACAGCAGGAAGACAGGAGGGTCACTTGCAACAGTTTCCTAATGAGCTGAGATCATTTGTGCTGGTTCTAGCCCATGTAACACATTGGTCTCCATTGAAAATTCAAGCACTGAGTGCACAGGTACCCATATAAAGACTAAAAAGAGAGCGATGAGTGTAAAAACCTTGTATATTTCTAGTAAAATCAATGCTGATTTGCAGCCACTGAGCATTTTAATGAGTAGGCAGTTTTCAGGATGTAAACCAGTGTGACTAAGGCATGTGACTGCAGAACTAGCACCCTGCAATGTTACACCACAAAAACGTGTATAACATTCTTGATACAGGGAATTGCTGCTTTCCTTGGCTGGGACACGTCTTAGGAAAGCAGTGTGCAAGGAGGGATTAAAAAATGAAGGTCAGCAGCACCCCTGACCCAGAGGAGCAGCTGTAAATTCAGCATATACCATGTGTTTTCCAGAGAGGTACTCTCCATAAAGACCCATAAAGGTCCCATGTTTGTATAAAGAGATCTAACATCAGAATTTACTCCTAGGACTTTTCCCATTTCTTCTAAAAGGACTGAAGCAGAAATCCACTGACGTCTGCAGGAGATCCTTTCCTGACTTTCACGAGCTTTGCATCAAGAAACAGCAGCTGACTTTTCACAAATATCCTTAAGACAAGGCTATTGTTACCTTTCCAGTTTCCACAGTCTACCTGCTCCACTATTGACCAACTTGATCTGCATGCAGAAGTAGCTCTTTGCCAGACTCTGAGCTTCACCAAAGCTAGGAGAACAAGGAAAATGGCACTACAAGCTAGGGCAGAGCTTCCCTGCAAAATTTAGATTTGATCTGAAGCAGCTCACCTTCTGTTTGGCTACACAGGACTCTCTAACAGCCTGAGAGCTGCAGGATTCCTTTTCACAGTCTTTCCTAAGCCAAGCCTATTCTGGCTTGGGGGACACATTCCAGATCCACCACTCTGGTTCTACATCACATGGTGACACACCTTATTTAGGGAGGTCTAGCATCATGCAGCAACTCTACAACTGCTTGATCTCTAGACATGGACAATCTCTCAAGAGATCTCCATCCTCTATTTTAAGAGCAAGAACAGAAAAGCATGTGGCACATGGGATCACAACGGTGGAGGCTAGGCAGATACCATCGAGCCACTACCATCACTTCACCACATTGCCTGGGAACCTGCTTTATGCCAGCATACTGTCCTGCACACTCCCTTCCAAACAAAAGCCACCAGCATGGAGCTCAGCAAGAAACCTGCAGGGTGGCTCCTTCCAGAGAGACATAGCTGGCAGAAGGATATATAGAAACATCAATTATGGACCAGCACACATCTCTTAAAAGCAACAGTATCTGGGAATACCTGTTTCTCCTGTCTCACAGTCACACAGCCTTTGATTCACTTAAGGTTTCTGAGCTGCCAAAGGATGCAATTCCTCTAAATTTTGGATGTCTGCTTAGCTATTGCATATGCACAATCACACATGATGGCACTGGAAAGAGGACAGTGCCTTCTCTCAAGGACTTTCCCCAGTGACCCCACGACTTCTGGAAGTTACAAAAACATTACACTCCAGCAGTCACAGACAATGGGTTGCTATGCAGGTGACACAGCTTCCCTAATCCACCACAACAAGGAATGGACGGATACATACAAGACAGGTCTTCAAAACACTGTAATGGCCTTGAAACACTACCAGCCTGAAAACTGCCTAAGCAAGGCAATTAATGCATTTGGCCAGGTTCCCAGTCCTCACTGAACATGGGAAGGACAGAAAAGACATCCCCACCTATCCACGATGCTATCTGTAACAGCGGCACCACTATGACATTTTGGAAACAGTTTTGCACCAGCAGTAATGAGCTCCAACTCTTGCTTTGGCCAGCTGGCCAGAATTCAGTAAAGTCTGAAGAATCCAGCCTAGAAATTTTAGCTCTTAATGTCAAAGTGGACTAGCCTAAAACAACAACCAAATTTTAGGCAAAGGAAACAGGATTATACCCTGAGGATCCATCACAATGCTACTGTACAGACATGCTGTAGGTTTCCCAGACATTATGAGCAAGAGGAGCAACTTCTGCTACTTACCAGCATCACTGATGCCTCAGTTTCCCACCTGCATGCATCACAGGCTCCCTACCACTGTTGCTGTCCCAGTAACTGCCAAAAAGCACTGCTCTGGGGACCAGCTCAAGCCATCTTCACAGAAGTGCCCAGGAAAGTGTCTTGCATTCCAGGATAGCATCCAACTAAAGGGACCTGGCAACACAAGTGCTTTTTAAACCACTTTTCATCTGGCTGGTGCTCCCTGCGCTTAGTGCCACAAATCAAGGGCAAGCCAACGGAACCAATGGCAAGGGCTGTTGTCACTTGCCAAAATCCCAGCCCTCTACTTGACAGCACAAGGTATGGCAAGGGCTTTCGTGAACATAAAGGGAGCAGTGCGATACCGAACAATTGCAGGGCAGGGCACTCAGAGCCCACATGCCATGCATCTCTGCAGCATCCATGTCCTGCACCAGGCAGGGACAGGCCCTTTACAGTCTTGTAAGCCACGAGTTTAATGTGGGAGCTTAGTGAGATGAAGGGGGCATTGAACTCTAACCACTCACCCATGACTAGCCTGAGCAGGAATGTGGCTTACAGGCAGCATTATGTCTTTATGGTCACACGTCATTCCTTGTTAAGCAGGTAAACAGATCCCAGAAGAACTGGCGCCTGTTCCTTAGGGATCTTCCTCTGCAGGTACTGCAGCACTGAATGCAGCCCTACAAGTATTTGGTCCCTCTCACTCACACACATCTGTCTGATGCCTGAGGGCATTTGGAACTGGCTAGCAAAGGCCTTCAGTACCACAAGCACACAATAGACCCCTCTGCTTGGTGGCGGTGTACTGCTCCTGAAAGCTCAAGCCCATTTGCAGTGGATGTGCAGCAGAAAGCACACAGCTTTGACCTGCAGCTGCCTCCCACTCCTGCCTGCCTCCATGCTAAAAAAGTCACAGTACCTCAGTAACTCTGTTTTAGAATAATTTCTTGTCCTATGTCTCACTGTCAGAAAAAAAAAAAAAGAAAAAAAAGAGGTCTGGTTTCAGATCAGCATTAAGAAAGTCACGCTGGCACTGACAACAAACTTATGAAGCTTCAATCTACAGGAAAGATCTTAAAAAAAAATATCTGGAAGCTGCTTGAAACTGCTTGTCTAGCCTTAAATACAGATGTCTACATGCCCCAAAGTGGTATTTTATAAGACAAAACAAAATGTACATTGATCCTATGCGTGAATCAGCAGCTCTTGAACACTACCTAGAAATCTTTTCCATTTCAGAGAACAATTTGGTTGTGATTTAAAGCTTGAACAACAGCAATTCCACCAGGAATGAAGGAAATATGTTCAGCTGGCTACTTTCAGAAACCAATTGTATTGATTCTGATAGTGTGTATCCTCAGCAGCCAGACGACTGGACTTAGGGGTTTTGCTGCATTGTTCCTCTTCTTCAGACAGATACCCAAGCATGCTCATGAAATGACTCAGTTTCTCTACACACAACTTTGTAGAATAATTTTCATCACTCTCCTGTTGTGCAGCATGGTGTTCAGGTCCCAGACTAACTGCATAGCTCTTCTCTAACCTTGCTCCAATTCTTCAACATTCTCTGAAGTGCTGACACCAGGACTATGCAGTGTTTCTGCACTGGGCTCCTCAGCACATTTCTGCCATCCTCAGGTGAGTGGTAGGAGCAGGGAAATCTCCCTCTCAACTGCAGTACTGGGCTTGGCAGTCATGTTAGCAAGTTATCTTTCAAGCCTTTTGCACCTTTAATGTATTCCAGATAAGGCCTCCTCCAGCCTCGCTAGCTTGACCTCCGTGCTCTGCTCCAAGATGTACGGCCCTGCATTTAACAGCAGGAGATCAGCCCAGTTTTCCAGGTGACTCAGCTCCACTCCCACAGCTGATCCGTTGTTCACGTCCCATCCATCTGCAGGATCTCCATGTTTGTGCTAACATTTATTTGGTACTTGCATCACTTACAAAGCCACTGATACTTTCAGTACTTCTTTACAAGCACCTTCTAGCTTTCCTCCTCCCTGGTGGAGGATGACTCTCCATCTGCAGCCATTTTATGAGAATGATCACTGCCCCATAGGTATTTACAATAAGCCACTTTGATTTTGTCTAGTGTGTACTCCTGTATCAGAGTATCCCCAGGAACAAAATCAGAAGCCTTCAAATCTATGTATAATTAATCAGCACAATGATTTTTATCACCAAAAAGTCATACTCTTATCAAGAAGTGGAATCATGTTTGTTTGACAAGGCCAGATTCCCATTCAAGGGAAACTGGCTAGCAGCATCCTGCCTTCTCTCAGCTCTTCACCAGCTGCAGAGTTTATCAGCCTTTTTATGCTTTGAGCAAACTGAAGTTTGGAGAGCTTGACAAGCTACCCACTCATTGTCCCAGAATAATGCTGATACAGTAAGTTTTTTCCACTCCCCTGAAGCTTTTCAAGTGCCTATATTAATGATTCAAAGAGTTCCTTGGCTTAGTCTCTAAATATTCTGGACTGTAAGTTAACCATCGTTAATGTTTCGTACATTCAAAAACACTGACATTTAACATTTTTCCTAATTACTGGAAGTAATTTCTTACTGGAGCAGAAAATATTCCCTTATGACCAAGCTATGAATACCCAGTGTTCCCCTTTCCAAACACCAAGAAATAGTTACTAGTTATTTCTGCCTTTCTTTTTCATAAGCAACAATTTTGCAACCCTGTTCAGTATGGAGCCTGTACCACTGCTAGGATTTCATGAATCCCCGATACATTTAAAGAATCCTGTCTTATTGTTCCAAACCCACTGCCCAAAGGCTATTCATTGGTACCCTTCAGTTCTTTCATCAATTGTCTGCATTTCCTTGCAGATTACTTGTCCACGCCGCTTCCTCTATTTTTCCTTTCATTGTATTTTGGGTTTTTTATTGCTGCTTTCATCTCCTCTGTTAACTAAAACAGCTTTTTTTTTTACTAAAGAATTCATCTTTGCAAATGCAGGATTGTGGTTTCTCAGGGACCTAACATAGGATTCTTGAACAACTCCCAATTATCATTCACATTTTTATGCTTAAGTTCTTCCTCCCACTTTATTTGGCCTATAATTATCTTCAGTTTGGGGAAGTTAAGCCCCCTAAAAGCACCCATCATACATATTATTAGTTGGGACTATATATTCCCTTTTCACGTAGCGAATGAAGTTCAGTCACAACTACTTGTACCTAAGCAAACTTCCTTTTCAGTTCAGTGATTATTTCATTTTCATTAACCTGGATGAGGGCTGAAATTGCATTACTCCAAGCCAGCTGTGATACCTTCTAGACAGAGTGTTATTCACGTATGTCTTTTAAGTGAACAGGTTTCTTCCAGAGCTGCAAAACCATACCTCAGATACCTAAATGGAATTTCTTCTCTTTCTTCTCCTCTAGCAGAGTTTCAAGGAGCTGCTCACCCAGGCATTATGCAACACTGCTAAGAAGTTATTTCCATCCTCTATGTTGCTGTTGATCACCTACAACCTTGAGCTTTCCAAGCCTTCTTCCTTTGACCTACCAACAGCTTCACAGCAAATAAAAAAAGATATGGTGTCACTCCATCTTCCTTCTCCATTTCATCCTTCCTAGAAAGCAGGGTTGTAGCTACTTTATTTTTAAACATTCCAAACATGCAACTCACCCCACCGGACTCCAGCTGTAACAATAGCCCATTTATCTTAATAAACAGGCCTTATAAATTCATACAAAGAAGAAACGTGATCAAAACACCCCAGCTTAACAAGTCACTGTATGCTGGCTAAGCAGCAGAGACTGTCCAGACTTTGGCCATACTGTATGAACTGTTTCAGCATTAATGCCTCCATGAGCAGCTCCCAACCACTCCTTATATGTCTGCATTTTGCAGGGTCAAGCCTTT
Source organism: Falco naumanni (assembly GCF_017639655.2). Taxonomy (NCBI): domain Eukaryota; kingdom Metazoa; phylum Chordata; class Aves; order Falconiformes; family Falconidae; genus Falco; species Falco naumanni. The sequence goes on from NC_054080.1 coordinate 31,556,503, forward strand.
TTGCAGGCATATGGAAAACTAGAAATACAGGGTCCAGTGCAATTTATTTTTAAACGCTCAATCTGTCACAGAGCACAGACTGGTGAGCCGTTGGGAGCACATAGCCAGACTGGGCAGAATGGATCTGCTTAGTCATCTCTTACCAATGCAAGACTGAAAGGTACACTATCTGGCTACCAGGTACCCACCATGGTCTCAAAGACAGTATACATGTACCTCACCTCAGGATGTCTGCAACTGCTCGAGTACAGAAATCTCAGCCCTAAATATCCCTAGAGACCATTTTACCAGACTTACCAACAGTGACAGGACTTCAGATCCTGTCTCAAAGAGCTATAGAGGAATATGGTATGTTTGCATTTTGGGGGATACCCTGAAAACTCCATGGGCAGGAATTTCCCCCAGCATACACGGAAGTTAGGGAGATTCTTATATGATATAGGCATGGGATATCACAAAGCTGAGTTAATCAATACACTCAGGTAGTCAAACTGCTGCACAATCCCAGCAGAACAGGTTGCTTTGGCCAGAATATCGTAAGAGCTTCAAAACTGAGCTCAGAACATCAGCAGCAAACCTCTGTCTGTCTAGCGCTGGCTAAGGACAGGTCTACCCTCCTGGGACAGCCCTGTCAAGTGGGCTAGCAACCACACTGTCAAGCCTTCCCAAAGCTGTGCAGCCCTGAGATGCCTAGTGAAAGACCTGTGAGAGTTAGTTTTGTGCTGATCCTGTGCAGCTGTGGAAAGCTAACCTGCTTTAGCCTTCTTTACCATTGGATTCTGACACAACTTACCTGTCTTTCTGGGTGCACAGCAGAGGGATAGAACTGTGGGAAAAGACCAGTGGATTTCGAGCACCTGAGTGATCTAGTCAGCTCCCCACTACAGAAGAAGTACAAGAGAAGCCCAAAGCAATAATAAAACCTGCTTTTCACCCTGTTTCTTCAGATGTACCAGTGAGCCAAGACTCCATGATCTGGTGAAAGGTTTGCAGGTGGAGAGGCAGGAAGATGCTTAGGAAAATGTCCAGAAGAAAGGTCAAATTTTCTCAGCACTTAAAATCTTTAAGCAGTTAATCCAGGAGCCTCAGAAAAGGTAAAGCCTTTAGCTGAAATAACTGAAAATCTAGCTTACACTGAATGAGAGGAATCCAGGGCTGTAGTGTCAGTAGAGGGACTTCAACAACACCCGGCATTGGGACACATCCAGCAACACGCCACTGCAGGGCTGCAGCTTTCCTGCTGGTTCAGAGCTTCTGGTGTTTTATTTATACAATTGGTTCCCACAAGAAGTCCAAACACTTTCTCTGAGCTTGCAGGAAACTCTTCAAAGTGCCACAAGGTGCCACAAAAGGAAAGCCAAGGACCCTAGTGATGCAGTCCTCTGCTGCCCTGCCTCAAGCATGAGTGAAAATAAGCTTGAGCCATGCCTGGAGCAGGCTCATTGCTTAGCCAAGTGGAACACACCATGAAACTTGTCTCCCTGGTGCAGGTTAAATGGCTCATCCTGTGTGACATCACAGTAAGCCAACAACTGCCACTTCTGACAGGTGGAGGGTGCTAACTGTATTTGGGACACTCTCAAGACAGCAACAAGGCAGGACGCTCTCCCAGAGCCACGCATCTCAGTGGGGTCTCTCAGCTACTGCAAGTGGCGAGTATGACAACACCTCACCACAAGACATACACAGAAAAGGTAGCCAACACCTCAGCTTATGTCTTCGAGAGAGAGGATCATCCATGGGATGATGCTTGCTGTCTGGATCAAGTAGTATGGTTTACTTGCAGCAAAAAAAAAAAAAAAAAAAAAAAATCGCAGCAAGATTTGATGCACAGTTGCAAACACAGTTCATTTGAGCTTTGACAGCCTGATGGTCCATAAAGATGTAGAAATATTTTTCTCACATGGTACAGTTTGTGGGATACACTGATAAATTATAAGTAATCCACATAGAAATTAAGGGTTTGAGTAAATAAGATGAAAGTCAGACAGGAGCACTGAGTACGTTGATGATGCAGCCTCTGTGCAAAAAGAACGACGCTCAGAAAACAAAATAGAGCAACACAAAACCACATAAAAGCTACCATTTAAAAAATATACATATTTGCTACAACATTCCTATACTGCATTTACCAGGCACTTCATGTAGGTCAAGTCTGAAACAGCCTATCTTTTTTTGCCAAAGGTTAATTTGAGTTCTGGCCAAAACCAGCAATCCTGCTAATCTTGTTAGAGCAAAGAGACTGAGAAATGCACAAGGCCAGCTAACCTAAATCTTCCCTTACACGGTTCTATGACAGGATTGTGATCACAGTAAGTGGCAGACTAAACACTGTTACACATTTGTTTTTAATTGACAGGACCGGTCTTAAGTTGCATGGATGGACCCCTTCATAAACCTCTCCCTGCTTTCAGACTGCACAGCCAACTGCTCCTCACACACTTGTCTGTTTGACCTTTGCACGCTCAATAAAGATAAGCTTCATGAAAAGGAAGGAAATGTGGAAGTCTGAGTGCTCCAGCCAAGACACCGCCAAGGTTAGGTCTGCTGACCTGTTCCTTATCAACTTCCAAGACCACTTCCTGTTCCCGGTGAGCCAATGGAGCTTGAAAGCTGTTGTGTCTGAGCACCAACTTTTACTGCCACTTGTCTCAGGTTGAGTCTCCAAGCATCTGCCCACACAGACTGCATGCTCCAAGAGACTGGACAGATGTAGCATGACCCAGAGCACAACCTGGACTGCAGGCACTGCATGCAGGACCATCACACGTGCCAGGGCTAGGCTTTGGAAGGAAAAGGGCTGTTGCATCCCTGGGAACACCATCTCACCTGAAAACCAGCAGGAAAGGTTGTTGTTTTCCGAGGGCACAGCACATGCAGGGGTGACAGGAACACTAACCCAGACACCCAGCCTACCCTAGCATCTGTCTTCCAAAAGCAAACAGGCTGACCTGGAGGAAGGAAAGTGGGCAGCCAGCTACCGGTGCACTCAGCTGAGCCTGGCACCAGGCGACTCCCACACAGGACACCTAGCTAGGCCCATGTGGATGCACAGGCTCTGTCCCCACTGGCACTGCTGGCATAGCTCAGCATCTCCAGAGACAAGTCATGCCCTTTGTTTCAGCTGCTCACTTCAGCCAACCCTCTGGAAAATGCAGCCCCAGTTACATTTTGGGAATGATGTTCCCACACCTGCCCAGTGAGGCAGAAGCCCAGCACCCTATCTCCAATGTCAGCAGAGCACCTACAGAGTGGCTCTTTCCCTAGCACTTGCCCTCAATTCAAGCTGTCAGGGGCTGAGGGATGTCTTGAGCCAAAGATGCCATGTGGGACACACATGAGACTCCCTGGTGTGACTATACATCTGTCTAATTCTTTCAAAACTGTTCACACATTGTGTTCAAGCACCTTTCACCCAAGCACGCTGGAAATTAATGATGCCTTGTGCGGATGTGCATCTACCTGCTAAGATTTCTGCCTGGTAATAGTTTTATTGAGGGTCCCAATCTTTCCTAGGTTATCAAAAGCAATGAAGAAATGTTCCTGCTGCTCCCTTTCTGCATTAGGCCAGATAAAGCAGTAGACATCTTAAACTGTTTTTCAGCTTCCTCGTCCTACTTGAAATCAACCTTTCTAACTAATAAAATCCTTCATGAAGATTATTGGAAATACTTACAAGATTATAGAAAACTGCGGAACAACAAGGATAACGGAAAACATACCCTTTCCAAAATCCTGATAGCTTTTTGTGAGCTTTCAAGTTTACTTGGTAAAGGCAATGGCATCAGTGAACAGAATTCTGAATAAAGCATATGGGCAGTAGGAATTTAGATAAACACAAACCCAACACATCACACACTGAAGACGTGGAGGAAAGAAATGGTAGTTAGTAGACCTGAATATGTAACTGCAGATGAGAAACACTATGTAAGCTACTAAGCACCTCTGCAGGGGAAATTCTTTGCCATACAGCATTCAATATACATGCCAACAACCTAGAGAGCAAAAAACACCCAGCAAACCCCAACTCTATCATTAATGGATTTTACAGGTAAAACAAAGGTCAGAGGAGCAAAATAATAAGGGGAAGAGAGCAGAGGTGCTGTGAAATCTGGATCTTCTGTTACAACAAATATTGTCTGCTGGTTTGCAGTTCATCTTGGCTACAGAGCAGGCAGAGACTGGACCACACCACCACAGGTTACACTCTCCCTTTCCTGGGAAGCAGTGAAGAGTAAAAAAGACTGAGTCGCTCAGGCATGAGCTCTGAGAAAACCACTGTGCCTGAAAGAACCACAGACAAACTCCGATGCATAAACAAGGAAAGATGAGGGTAGTGACAACAGCACTGCACGGAGCACACGCTTGAGTGCCATGACACAAGACAGATTCTGCTAGGCCTGGGAAAAGCTGAGGAATAGTTAACACATAGAAAACATGCCCTGCTGGCCAAGGCTCAAGGGGTTCCACTTGCTTCATTTAACAAAACGAACATTCAAGGGCAAACTGATTACAGTTGCGGCACCCGCACAAGGTAGAGAAATTTGATAGTAGAGGCTTTTCAGTGAATCACAAACCCTCACAAATTCCACTAGTTGAGAGCTGAAGCTGGGCTGTATTTTTGGTCTGAATATGTCTAGGTTTGTTGAAGAAAACTAAAAATTAGTCTTCAGAACCACTGCCATGGGACAGAAACCATGTCACTGGGATGCAGGAGCCAAGTGGTATACCCATGGACCTGGCAATGCAGTCTGGGCCAAATAGGAACTGTTCTACAGCTGTTGGACAGGAAGGTGACAGCAGTGCAGACCAGCTCTTCGATCAGAAAGGAAGTTGGTCTTCCACAACTCTGCAGGCATGTGCCTTTAGGTTGTCCTGACAGCTTGCAACCTTCGGGTCCAAGGGAAAAGTTGGCAGCTACAGTCCCACAGTCTGGGTTCAGTAATTGGCAATAAGCAGTGAGCGCTCAGGATCAGGTGTCAGACAGAGCCACAGCATCAGGCCACTGTGACTGGTCACCGTAAGTCTGCACCAGGACCTAAGGATGTGCAGACCAAAGCTTAGTATGGACACACCTGACTACCTGACCAGCTGAATGAGCCAAGCCCACATCCCCTTCCTGCTCCACACTCCTTACTGTTGGTTAAGCTGCTCCAAAAAGCATCTAGTCCAGAGCTTCTGTGCACTCCCTTGAGTGGCCCCCAATGCCCAGGACCCCTCAGCCCACTGACAGGGCTGTGCTCCTCTGCAGCAGCAGTACTCTCACCCCAAGCTAGAGGATATCAAGTGTCATTGGAGTGTGTCTGCCGACCAGCTCACCAGCCTAGTGCTGACTTGTCAGAGGAGAGCAGGATAACCTAGTTACGAGCACACTCACAGCAGCGTACACACAACTCATCACCCAGCCCTCACGAACTGGGAAAAGGGGAAAGGTATTGGCATGCTCACGTCGTAACACTGGGAGCCAGCCACAGGCAAGGGGCCATCTGTGGGAGCTGCAAGGAGAGACAAAGCCACATTTACCACCTGACGTCTTCTGTTTCTGCTGTGTAGTATGCTGAACAAAGGGCATTTTTAATAGGCAAATCCAGCTGGTTGACAGGCACACAGAGTACAAATGCTAGAAGCTTATAGTGGCACATGTAAACCAGTGCCACAGCAAAATGCAGTTTGGGATTTCAAAGCCCTACCGCAGAGTCCAGGCTGTTTGAAACAAAGTCTCCACCCTTCTGAATGCAGAGACAGCAGATCAGTAACTGAATTCCCCTTTCACTCTCAGTAAAGAAAGAACTCTGAACTCTTCAGGTATTTAATAAGATCTTAATTAAACTCTAATTATGACAATGGAAATGCGAAGCCTTAGCTATTTTGGTTCCCACCAGCCAGCCCATTCCCCTTGCCTGATGTCTAGACGTGGAGGCTGCAGGTGTGTCTACATACAAACTGAAAACAAAAACAAATGTAGGTCATAGACTCAAGCAGCCAAAGATGCAAATAGGATCAATGCAGTTGTTTCAGCTCCAGTTCATGTGCAGAAAACCCTGATGTTCCCATCACCTGAGAAGGGAGGGCTGTTCCTGATGCATACATCTTGAAGTTACACCCTCAGGGCAGAAGATGCAATCAGGTTACCACAAGTAGTGTCCTGTCCAACTTGTTCAGCAGTGAGTGCTCTGCTCCTCTGTCAGCTCTTTCATCAAGCAATTGCTCTTCACTTTGCTCCAAGTTTGGATCTGAACTACTCTTTGCAGAGCTCCCACCACATGCCTCTCCTTGCTCTTTCTTTCTCAAGGTTCTCAGTTACTGCTGTTGGCAAAAGTGAACCTGAACCAGGGTCTCATGCATGGAAGCACTGCCAGATCTGACCTCATCACCCCAGAAATTAAAGATGAATGTTATAAATGATCAATTCAATGTAGAAAAAAGGCCCTTTGTTTGAAATGAGAAGACTAGCACAATTCCCTTTAACTTCATGCCTTTTGGGCCTAATTGCAGGCCATCACTGCTGTTCCTCTAACTTTCTTAGGGAAAAAACAAATCAACCAGCTCCCCTCTTCACACCTAACAAGGCAGTGGGTGCCTTGGCTTCCTACTTTGCCCCACAGATGTGCTCCTAGTTTTATTCCAGGGGCAATCAAGGCTAGTCCTTTCACCCAAGTGGGTACATAGATTAAGCAAGAAAAATTATACTGGTAAGTCAGAAGGGTTGTATTTGCTAAGCAGGAGTCTACAGCTCTCACAGTCTTCTTAGTGATCCAGAAATTGGAATACCTGAGAACCCTTTAGAGAAAAGCAGGAATCTCTCACCACTTTGTTGCTTGCAGGGGTTGCCCTTCAAGTAAAAACATGAACAACTGATGTCCTAATTAATGCAAAATGATCAATCCTAGAAGTGTTTGCTTCATCTTCTATCTACAACTGACTCTTTGGGGAAGTGGCTGAAAGATGCAAAAGATAAGACTTTCAAGTGCTCTGTCTCAGAGCTGGAGCAAGGATTTCAAGAGCAGTCAGTCCTTAGTGGCTCCCTGCTTTCTACTGACACCCCAGCAGCTTTGAAGACTACTTTTAAAGATGTAGGCATGTATTCAGATGCTTAGGTAGGAACAGAGCGCAGTGGCAAAGGTCTGGACACAGGAAAGCCACATGGCGAAAACAATTCTCAAATCAAGAACAGCTAACAGGTAGTCTTCCATCAAGCATCCCAAGCTTGGAGAAGCTAAACAGGTTATGGTCTTGGCTAGGAACTAGCAATGGCTCAAGCCTGGGTCCCATGCAGAGGGTAGTCACAAGCCTAAACTTTCTGTGTTCAAGCTCAAACGAGTCTGTCAGAAACACAGCCTGGACACCACCTGAGCGTGCCAAAGCACAGTCAATTCAAGTGTGTGGCACCGCAAGGGCCAAGGCCAGCTCATTTTGTGAGTCAATACCAAACTGATGTTCAAGATGCTACAGCTAGAGCCAACAGCAAAGCTGCACGGGCTTTAGGCTGGAGCACTAATGCCTCCAATCCTGCAAACGTCTAAGCACATGCGTAACTTGAAAGGAACAGTCGTGAGGTCTGAGGTATTGACTCCAGTGCTGGGAGTCAGCAGTGGTAGATTGTGTATAGCTACAAAGCCTTTTATCTTCTAGAAGCCCAGCTGCTGCTAGGAATGAGACCAGCATCCTTATACGGTATTGCAACAAGAAAGGCACTACCCATGAAAAAAGGTGGGGTGGGATAAAGTCTTCAAGACAAACTAGGACAGAAACAGTTGCGAAACAGGAAAATAAACACCATGGTCCTGGCATGGAGACAGACTAATCTTTCCATACTCCCTACAGTTACATAGATCTTTGAACAAGAGAGGAGGATTTAGGAGGCAGTAAGGTATTTCACAGATTGTTTACACATCATTGTGTACTATATAGAAATGATACTTTTATGGCCTGGCTATGTGGGCAGCCAGCCTGAGCTGAGCAAGAACAAGACAGATTTGGCAGGTAAAATAAGAGAGTCATAAAACAAAAGATAAAGAGGAAACTGGAACAAATACAGTCAAAGAAAAAGAGCCCCATGACAGGCAGTGTTAGCTGTTGTATGTGTGTGGGTTTTTGTATATTTTCTCCTCTTTCTCCTCACAAGGAGGAGGAGGAAGTCTCTAGCCTGGGTTTGTCTGCACTTTTCAGCTACTGAGCATTGTAAAACTCCATCAACACAATCAATAACAAACTGTTGCAGATTTCACCTGCAATAACCACTACCCACACCAAACGGGCTTTGTTCAACAGTATGGATCAAAAGTGGGACCTAGCCAGTAATAGTGTATTGCTTCTAACTGGCCTGGGAGTCCTCCTCATCAAGTAGTACAACCATGCCATAAATGAAAGAAAGAGCAAACCCTATGCAGAAGCATAAACTGAAAGTACTGAACTTGCTTCTCTGGCAAGGAAATCATCTCTGTGCAACAAAAAACATTCATTGTACAGGATTAGACCATTCCTTCTGGTTTTGTGTCCCCATTTTCCCCAGCAGAAGTTTATAAGCTGTCCCTGTGTATTCACCCACTTGAAAGACAGACGCAGAAGTAGTCTGATACTGGAAGTTCCCAGATAGCAGCACAATACCACGGAAAATCGTTTTCAAAGAGCTTATTTCAAAGTATTTGTTTGGTTTAATATAAACACATAATTAAATCAACTGCCTCAACAAACTGAGAAGAAAGCTCTGAAATCAAAGATTTCAAGAATTGCCAGCCATGAGAGTTCACAAGTCAGACTCTGAAATGCCTTGGCTTGGAATTGAAATTAGTTGGCTTAGAAACACAAAGAGCATCTGCCTGTGGTTCTTCTTTTCCTTGAGCTGCCCATATTGGAAATCTAGTTGTGGGCAGAAGTGAGGGTGTGAATTTGCGGTGTAAGAGCTGCTCCAGACCTGCTCCCACATGGGACAACATGCCTCTTCCCTATGGAAGTGAGCAGGTGTGAGAGCAGCCACAGCTCACATGGTGCACGTGCACACTTCGACCCACTATGGGGTAATCACAGGCTGTGATTTTCCCAACCAGAGCTAAGTTTCTCCTGCAGTTCTGGTTACCCTGACTTCCTCAGCTGGGCTCTGACAGTCAATGTCACCAGGCTGGGCAGCTGTATGTTGCGGGTCTGTGTTCCCACCCATGCAGTTTGCCAGCTCACTTGACATTTACTCCGCCTGCAAAACAGTACAGCAACAGCCACTCTGAAGAAAGCTGTGCGACAGCCTAAAGCAAGTGTCAACAGTTGCATAAGCTTGCAACCTGTATTTCTCAGCCTTCCTACTACTTTCTTACAAGGCAGTGGAGGAAGCACACGCCCCTGCCCTCCCACTTCTATCATACTAAACCAAAGGGGCAGTTTCAGCAAAATAAAAACATAGGCAATAATGTTAATAACAATGTTAATAAAGCCTTAACCAGGTAAGAGGTGGTGGAGATGAAGCTTCCCAGCCCATTTTTAGGGCGGCTGCGAGCAAACAGCGACAGCACAAGTATTCAAAGCACAGTTAAGCAAAAGACTGGAGATGCAAATGAGACTGCCCAGCTCCAGACAAGGGAAGAGTGCAGATATCTTGCATGCAATTAAGGACAGCATAAGTAATGCAGTGTGGGCTGCAGTGCCATTCCCTGCATTGTGGTCCCTGCCAAGATTGGCCAGGGTAGCAGCATTTCTGACATCTGCCCCAAACTGCCGTCCCTGCCTTTGCTGGGCTGCAGCTCCCTTCAGCACGGGAGACTGCATCAACACAGGGGAAAGGGTCGGGCATCAGTTGAAACTCCTCAGCCCCACGACCAAAGGTCCCCCCACCGTGGGCTACAAGGGCACGCTGCAACAGGCGGTCTTGCCTATTCCTAAGCAAACACCACTTTCTCTCCCCAGACTAGCACCTCCCTGCAGCAAAGCTACCCCAGGCCAGAGAGCTGCCTTATGCCTGCTTGTAATCCCACTGGGCAGGCAGGGACAGCAACAGATGCAGCTCCCTGGTGTATTTAGTTCAGAAAGCAGAGCCCATAACTGCCCCATCCAACTCATGGGCAAGAGAGGTCAGTCTTCTTGCCTGATGTGATACTGCATGAACAACAGTGCTAAACTCCAGCTGGTCTGAAAATATAAAGGCATTTGCACAAGGGCCCACAGTAGCCTGTGGAGCTCCCTGCAGGAAGCTGTGCTGTGCTGACCCTCATCTGGTCTTAAAGGAAGCAAAAAGCCAAAACCACCAAACCCAAAACTGAAACACGCTTTTCCCAATGCAAAGGATGGGCTCTTATTTCTGAAGGCACTAAGAGGTCCACTGGCATACTTTCCCAATCAGCACTTACTTCTCAGCTTTACTCGCAGCACCTCTGCTTCCCACAAGTGCTTTCTTCTTAACTAGCTTTTACAAAATCAAGCTTAGACAGTGAGCCCCAGCCTGCCCTGGGCTCCAGCAGGGCAGCCCACTCAATGTCAGTGAACAGACATCCAAAGGTCTGGTGCCTCTTGGGGTAGAGCCTGCCCAAGGCGGCCCAGGGAAGAGGACAGGGGTCTCTCCAGGGCAGGTCTAAATAAATTTAGGATGTGGCCTGAACTCCTACAGCTAGCAAGCTTTCCTGGGGGCACAGGTAAAGGCAGGGACTACAGGGAGCAAACACAAGTCTCACACTTACCCCACACCCCAGCCCGTGCTCTTGCTGCTGTGACATCCACCCAAGCAGCCAGCCTGGCAGCCAGCACACCACTGTCTCACCTGGGAGAAGTTCAGCCCATTGAGCGGGTGGCACTGCTCCTCCACTTTTTCCACAGCCCCAGTCTGCTTCTTCAACCGCTCCGCTTCCTGGGCCAGGTACAGATCCAGGACAGGCACGCCTCGCGACTTGATGTCTACCTCCGTCAGAGAGTTCACCATCAGCATCACCCACACCGGCCTCTTCCGCTCCCAGTTGCCTGCAATGGCGTTGAAGAGGTAGTCTGCATACAGCCCTTTGCCCCGCTGGTCTGGGGTCATCCAGGATGGCATCATGAGCTTGACATACTCCAGGTGCCGCTTGAGCCGGTGGTAGATGTCATGGGGCAGCACATCCTGGAGGTTCTCCCCCTGTGGCAGGAGCTGGCAGCTGGTGAGAGCCGAGATGGTGTAGGGGTCAGTGAGGTCCAGCTCAAAGTACACAATGTGGCTGTGCTGGAAGGCCTTCTTGGAGTTCTCTGGGATGAAATCCCAGACACGTGTGTACGGAACATGGATAGTGCCAAAGAAGTAAGATGGGGGATCTCTCTTGATGGTCCACAGGAAGGAGTTCAGCTCGCTTTGCTGGGGGAGAGGGAGACACAGCTGAGTAAGTACAAACATTTACACCACAGCACTGCAGTCCAGGGCTTAAGTAAAGCATGATGCCAAGCCAGCAGGTCATCTGTCTCAGCAGCTTGCCAGCGGTCGTTCTGCTCACACAGAGTCAGTACTCTCTGACCATCCTTTCTCTCAGCTCCTGAGGTCAAAATTCTAATTTCACTAATTAAAAACACAAGAAGATTGGCCTTGGCTTTCTCCTCCTGAAACTTAACACTGGGTCTTCTCAACAGTAACACCACCCTGGCTTGTCACCCAAGCATCTGGCAAAACCAGATGCAGAGCACAGCCCAAGCAGGCCATGCTCCAAACATTCCCGCCTTTTAACAAGTCAAAAGCTGGCATCACTTTGCTGAAGCACTTCAGCATAGCAAGGCACCTTTCAAAGAAACTGATGTGACACTTAGAGAATGCCACAGCATCTTAGAAGAACTTTCCGCTCTGAGCGAGACACCAAACAAATGAGAAACACACAACACTGCTGGCAGGCAGACTTGCTGGAGCAGGCAGAAATATGGGGCAGAAATTTTACAGGGATGTACAGGACCTCTTACAGCTGAGTTACCTTTTTTAAGTAGCAGAGACATGCATGCAATACCTTGGAAAGTGAGGGAAAAAATTCTGCAGACCAAACTCGGCCTGTGGTTCCAGGGCATACTATTTCAAACACAAAGGAGGAAAAAGCTTCCTTCTTTCTTAATTTAGCTTTTAAAGTCTCTCAATAAACCACAGCCATCAGGAAGTCAGAATCAGACTAAGATTGTTCCATTGCAAAATGTGCCTCATAGCATCCCCAGGAACACCAGAGCACAGGGCTGTGCTCAAGCCCTAAGCAATCCTGTGGGACAGGAAAGCAGATGGGGCAAAATGGATCTTGCCAAGTCACTTTACACCAACAGCAGACATGACCTCCATCACCTACCATGTGCACCCTGCTGGTGCAGTTGTCCTTACTGGTGCAATGGACACAGTCTCTATCTTTCTGTGCAGACAGGAAGAGGTAGCCTTTGCATGTCTAAGTAAGAGAACAGGCTTCCAGATGCACTCAAACATCTGGTCAGCCTTTAGCCAGCAGATAGCCTCAGAGCTGAGGTTAGCATTAAGTGTGCATGTGTGCTGATCTAAGCAGCCTGCCTGCCTGCCAAATGCAGAACAGGCTGCTTAGAGGAATTTATTGGAAGCACATTGCCTATAAATTTCTGATACTAAAGACCCAGGGTCAGAAAGGTTAATCTTAAGGACTGCTCTGCAACAGCTCATCCTGGACAACCTTCTCCAGCAGCTCTCTATGTCAAACTCAGGCCATGGATCAGGCAGCACTTCAGTGAAGTGCTACCACCAGTCCAGTTTACCCACATAGATCTGCAAACCAACTATACTCCAAAGAGCTCCTCACACACTTCTGCAGCACGTAAAGAGTCTGAAGGATACTTCAGACCTTGGTAACACCATGCTACAACTCCAGATCCCATAGGACAGTCTTGGAGTTCACTCCTGACTTACAGAGCATAAAAACTCTCCTGAAGACCATGGGAAGAAGGGAGAAAAAACATGATGCAGCACAGAAAGGTAATTAAGATACAGGGCAATAGGTGAGTATGAGTATGACATAGACCCAGGAAGAACACAGGAAAATAAATATGCAAAGTAAAACAAGAGTGAGAACACCACAGGGTTCCCTCCTGTTGTTATTCAGGAGGGAAAACTGGAGGGAACACCACTACAGTGAGAAATTAATGGGAAGTAGTCATCAGCCAGCAACAAAGAAGGACCAGAAGTGCTACTTTTTATCTATAAGCAAGCAAAAAGACAGAAGAGGCACCTAGGACAGGCACGAGGTCAAGAGGTCAACACTCCTTCACTTCACACAAGTCTGATCATGTACATGGCAGTGCACAAGAGCAGTCACAACTGCAAGGAATCATAAGGAACTAGTGGTCACCAGCCAGCTTAAAACTTCAATTCAGCTCCTGAACAAAGCCAGAAAGTTCAAGTCCAGATAGATGGTACCAGGCTTTAATGCCCATCATCAGTGCTGCTCTGGACAATTCACACAGCCCAGCCAGAAAGATGTTTGGCATTTCACTTTCACTTTTTTTTGCTCTGCAAATCACTCCAGCTTTCACAATCAGATACTGAAAGCAGAGTAATACTGCCAACTATTAGTAGTACTACCAAGGAAATTACACAGGCCATCAGGCACACAGTAAATAGTCTTCCTTTGAAGAGCCTGCAGCGCAGGCAGAAGATAGCAGGCTTCAACCTAATGAAACTTCTCACACAGTCCTAGAGACTGAGACCTTGAAAAGGGGAGCAGCTGGGCACTCTTGTTGATACTTCTATGCCACCAGGAGCTATCACGAACTTTGCAACCCACCCCAAGCACCATTCAGACCTCCCTTCTCAGAACTGCTAGAAGCCAGTGTGAGGGGCTGGAGAACAGTCCTGTTTCTTACAGGAAACATGAGAAACCTCATGAGAAACCTCCCCAGACCCTGCATAGACAGTTTCCAGGCACTAGCAGTTGGTTATCCTTACCAGGTGATGCTACGACAGGAGCTCACAAAGCTCACTTTCCCTCCAAAAGGTAGCATTACAGCTGCTCGGGACATGCTAGTGCTTCACACCCTTTTGGCATCTCCTTTTCCTGCAGAAGGTGGAGATTGGAGTTCCAGCTTTGCTCTGCCTCTATGCCAGACCCCTGCAAAAAGCTTTCTACTGCCTTATGTGAGACAGGATGGAGCAAAGTCGTTGGTGTGCCTGAGCAGGTCTGTGCTTCCCCTGCTATACCTTCTGGCACCCTCACATCCCCCTTCCCAGAGCTCACACGAGTTTCACTACAGCTTCTTCAGAGAACAAAAAGCAAGGGTATAATCTCTCCCCAAGACCATAAAAGGGAAGCCATTAAAACAATGCTTTAGGTGGCTGTGAGACAGCACAGGAGTAGTGCCGAGGCTTGCTCAGCATCACAGTATACGCCGTCACTGGCACTGCCTTTCCCTCACCTCACTTCCCTGACAGCGTTCAGTAGATAAAGGTGCTACAACCCAATTTTCCTTTGCAGTAGGATCCTTCTACACAGCTGTTACATCAGAGAGGGGTGCTTTAAAACCAGCATAAATTACAGTCAAAGTGGTGTCCTGGAGGCTTAAGAGAGCTGCATTGTATAACTCTAGGAATTTCACTTTCAGCTGCATAACAACAAAAGTCAGGTTCATGTATTACATCAAGACACGTATTTCTGTCTCCCCTCTCCAGTTTACAGGTGGTACTCAACACATTACTCATGACAGGAGAAAGTAGAAACAAGGGTTAAAAAAAAATGAGGGGCAGCCTAATGAAGAGAGCAGCAGTCCCACAAGAGAACACAGGTCTCCCCATCTGCGGGCACATCAAGACCTGAAGCAGGATCACAGTAGCCATACCACACCTCCTCCATGCCTCAAGTTTGACCTCCAACTACATAATCCCAAATCAAGGTATTTCTGAATGCTCAGCACTATGGCACAGTGCCTTCTCCCCTACCTCACCTCCCCAGATGAAAAACAGCTGGCTATGAACTAATTCAAGGTATCAGCCCAGCCAAAAAATGGCTTGGAACAAAAAAAGGAAAAAGAGAAAGTCTTTTCCCTAGCCAGCAGGGGAATGAGGGAGAAGAAAAAGGAGCTGCTTAAGCTGACACTGTCAACAGAGACAACACACTGGGAGCTACAGGATCCACTCCCTACCAAAAGACTGAGGATGTCTCCCTCCCCAGCCAGGGCTGCACAAAGGACAAACTCCACTGCCTCCCATGAGATGCACTGGGGGCATGTAAGGCCAGACAATGCTTCCTAAAATGTATGGACTAGAGCGTCAGGCACTGCAGAAATCCTGGAAAAGCATGGTACACATCAAGGGGTTTTCCTCAGGAGCTGAGGAGGGGTCTAGGCAAGAACAACAAAAAACTTAAAGAAAGGGACAGCGAGATGATGCATTGCAGATTGCTAGCTGAAACCAGAGCGTGCTCATCCCATATCACATCTGCCCTCTAATCACATAGCTGGTTGTCCACAGGTGGCACTGGAAAGTGCCATGACCTCCTGCCTTTCTTCTATCTGCTTCAGCAGAACACAGGCTCTGACTGAGAAGTATTTTCATTATCTTTCCAATAGGTTGTTTCTTTTAAGATTTGGGGAAAAAAACACCCACACAACAAAAACAAACCAAAAAAACCCCAAAACCCAAGCCTCAGATTCTGTTTATTTTAACTACCCCAGCAGCTTGCTTTTCTAGCGGTATTTATAGTCCACCATAGGATGCAACCTGTAGTCTCCAAATACACAAATACTGTGTTTGTCAGACATCATGCACCACTTTAGCTAAGGCAGCAATGATTCTGCTGGAAGAGAGGTGCCAAAGAGGATCAGAGAAAGTGTCATCTTTCTTCTGAGAAAATAGCTCAAATTGGGCCAAATGACATACTGACTGTCAAGAGTAAAATTATGGTAAACTTCCAGAAAATAATTCAGCAAGAAACAGGAGGAACAAAGAATGCACCTAGTGGCAGCATTTTCAGTGTCTAGAAGAGCATGGGAGTTCAAAAGCCAAAAAAAATTTAATAATGACAGTTGTAGTGATACAGGAACAGAGGTTCAGAGGGAAAGAAAAACTGCTGTCCAAAGACTGAGGAACCAGATGCAAACTCCAGACATGGGAAACCTATACCTCGTCTGCTTCCTTCTACATCACTTCTGCTTCCTTCCATCTCCTGCCTGTTTCATCTATGTAGACGATAGATTTTCCAGCACAATGTGTGTAGCTCACCGTGCAGGTTGGTGCCCTCTGTGGCTTCAGTGTCTTTCAGGACCCTTAACACCCATACTCACCACTTGGCGCCACAGCCACATCTTCCAAACCTCAGCCCAGGATTGCACTGTTTCTCAATCCATAATACTCTCAACATTTTTTTGCTTGCTACAGGAGCCAAAGCATGTGATATGCAATATCTTACCCAGGCAGGCAGCCCTATCACCCTCCCTATATGGCTTGCTCCCTCCCTTTTACCTATATTGGTGTTGTATCTTGTCATCTTCATTTATACCTAATTGGGGCAAAGACTGTGCCTTTACTCGCCATGTAAAGTGCCCCATGCATCTGTGGCAATGCACACAGAAATGCTAGGGACACTTTCAAAGGTCACCATCTTGAGCTTTTGCTCACCTGCGTTACTGAGGCTTTCAAACTCAGCTTAAGACTGTAAGTAGAATTCACATGGGGATAAACACCACAGTGGCTGCAACTATTAAAAGAACACACATTCAGTCTTTGTTTGATATAGATTAAAAATAAAAATAAAACTTTTAACAAAAAAGCCAAGGGTTGAGAGCAGACAGATCACTTGCCCTGCTGAAGGGCATGGGGAAGTAGCCATTCCAATGAACTACCCCTCTGTAAGGTACAACGCAGCACAAAATACTAACCAGCTACAACCATAAGCACTCCGCTGTTAATCTCTGGATTCTGGCTTTAAATTTACCAATACACTCCAATGTTAAGCAAAAAGAAAACATCACCAGACTACACCACTTATTAACTGGAACATAACCCAAAGGATTCCAGCATACTTTATTTTAGATTAACTGTTTTCAAAGTCTTTCCTTTTTCCTTTTAGAAGAAGGAGGATGGTGCACATTATTGGTTGCAGATTTAACTATAATTTGGAATGATGATGAGAAAATCCTCTCAAGTATTGTACGTTCATTCCTTAAAGTAGCAGCTTCTCTCTTTCAGGCACTGATGTACATATTTCTTTCAAGACAGAAGCTTTAGGCAACCTGACAAAAAGAAGAAAGGTATACTTGTAATCTAGAGAAGTAAGAAAAGAGGTGCCATAAAGAATTATGATAAAAACAAGCAAAAAAGCCTTCCCTGATGACACAGGGACAAGGAGGAATATTTTTCCCCAAGGGATTGGTGTAAGGGTAAGAATACACTCAGCTTCACAAATAAGGCAGATGCTGCCATTCCTAGACAGTGTGGTTACCACCACTGTTCTAATGACCCTAGGAAGCAACCTGCCAATACCAGAACTACAGGTGGTCTCACATTTTAATGACAGAGTAATCAGCAGATAATGAGATACCATTAACACATTTCACCTCTAGTTTTGCTGGTAACTGGCAGAAGTCTAGTCAATGGCTCCTGAGAAAAACTCCCTTCATGTCCCACCAAACTAGTGGAAATGAGTAATTCACAAGTATGCTTAGGCTCTCAGGGGCTGTCCCCTTTCTTCTTGCTCTCACTAGCTCCTTGCAATAGATTAATGCCAGCCCACAGCTTTTGCATTTCGTGCCCTCAAGAGGAAAGGGGCACCCACCCCAGAGGCTTGAGCTGACTTCAGGGCAATGTCACAGCTGGCCACCTATAAATCCACTTGACAAACTGGTTCCAGGCACAAGCAAACTGTTAAGGCACCATCCCCCAAGGTAAGGTTAAGCTCTAGCCCAAGGTCAGGCAGACAGGTCCAGTGAGGCACACGCAGCTTGGCATATGTTTGAACTGGCAGTGCCCTGTGTCTGGGAGGAGACAGACGCCTCAGCCTCCACAGCTGCAGGGAGGCTGGCATGCTTAGCTGGAAGCAGCGAGGCCCCTAGACCAGCAGCTATATGTAGGTGCACCTCCAAGTGAGAGAAAGAGAAGAAAGGTCACAGAACAGACCTTCTTCATAGTTGCGAAGCCTTCTCACACCTACCCTGCAGTGAGCCCACTGTGCCTTTGGCACCTCCCCAGTGCAGTGCTCCTGCACTTACTCCTAAGGGCTTCCAGCTGTGCTGGATGAGGTAACCCTGCCTGGTGCAGATGAACACAAATGGCAAGGCACATGTCCCAGGGAAATCTCGGTGCACAGCACCTCTGGTCAGGCTGCTTCCAGGTGCAAACAGATGCCAACAGACAGCATGGATGGTCTGTTAACACCAACAGACACATTAACACAAAGTTCAGGAAGTCTTTTCCTACATGGTATTTGGTCTTTTCATCCCAGAAACTTCAGCGAGACCTGCTTTTTCTCAGTGTCCGATTTATAACAGAAATCACACCCTTCCTTCGAGCTTCCCGCTGGACGGAACATCACCCCTAACTCGCAGCAGGGTCCCTCAGCTGCGCTCACTACCTTCCAGCCCGTGTTGCCCCTGGTCGCTACAGTCAAGCTGAGGATGTTAGAGGACGCACAAAACCGAACACAACTTACAGCCGTGCTTCCACCTCAGGGGCACGGCCGCTTGCCGGCCCGAGCCCGCCCCGCCCCGCTCGGCGCCCAGCCGCCGGGCAAGGGCCGCCGCCGGGCAGGGGTGCTGGGGCAAGGCGCTGCCGGCGGCCCGTCCCGCTGCGAGCGGCGCAGCCCCGCCCGCACGGCGCAGGGAAAGGTCCTGCCAGGGCCCGTCCCGGGGCTTCCCCCTCCGTCACGCTGCCCCGTCGGCACCGGCGGTGGTCGCCCCACCTGGCCGCAGCCCCGCGCACCGCCCTCCCCGCCCCGCTCCCGCCAGCCGCCCCCGCCCCGGCCGCTGCCCGAGCTCCGCAGCCCCGCGCACCCCGTCCCCGCGCCACCGCCCCCGAGGGAAGGGCCGCCGCGCCGGGACCCGGGACCCCCGCCGCTCCTGCGGGACTGCGGCAGCGCCCGGCGGCCGGGGCGGCGCGGGGCGGTGCGGGGCGGGGGGCGGCCGTGCCCCCACGCGTCGGCGCTTACCTTTCCGTGGGACGGGCAGGCGCCGGCGGGGCCGCGGCTCTGCCGCGCTGTGGCCAGCAGGAGGAGGGAGCCCTGCAGCAGGCAGAGCCAGCCGGGGTGCACCATCCCTGCTCGCTCCCAGGCTTGGCACAATTTGAGGACGGCTTCCTTTTTTCTATTTTTTTTCCCCCTCTTGTCCTGCTTCCACACCTCCCCCCCCCCCCCTTTTTTTTAATTCCCCCTCTTTTGCCTTCACCCCTTCACCACCCACCTCTCTTTTTTTTTTTTTTTTTTTAATTATTTTTTTTTCGGCCGGTCGACCCAATCCCAGAGCCCTCAGAGAAGCGGCCCCGTCCCCTAGCCAAGCCCTCCAGCCGCTGCCCCCTCCTCTTAAAGGGTCCCGTGCCGGGCGGGGGGGGGGGGGGGGGGGGGGGGGGGGGAGCGCGGGGGGAGGAAGGGGAGGGCGCGGGGCCCGCTGCACCGGGGGCGGGTGACAGGGCAGCAGCGGGGGGGTCTCGCCGCCGCCTGGTTGAGGCAGACGGCGGCGGGGCCGGGGGGCGCCCCGCATAGGGCGAGACTCTGGCCTGGCCCTGGGGGCTGGGGCAGCTGCGCCCCCCCCACCCTCCGGCAGCCCCCGCCCCCCCCGCCGCGTCCGGAGCCCGCAGGGAGCGCAGCGGCCCCGGACCTGCCCGTCCCCTGCCCGCCCGCTGCCCTGTCCCGCTGCCCGCTGCCTTGCCGGGCCCTACCTTCCCCTCCGCATCCCGGCCCGGCCCTGCCTGCCGCTGCATCCCGGCTCCTGCCTGCCCCCTGCCCTGCCTGCCAGTCTGTGCCCAACCTGCCCCTCCTGAAGTGAGTGTGACATCCAATACTGTGATTCTCCCCAGTCTCGTTTACTGTCCGCCAGCTTCGCATCGGGGAACTGCTTTGACTCGCTCTCGTTTTCCTGTTCCAGGACGCCTGTGCCAAAACTGTGTGTCCGGCGTGCTTTGCACAAACAGTGTGATCTACTTCAGATCAAAAATGCACTGAAGGATGTATCAGCATCTTTAATTGTAAAATTTAGCCATATCTGCTGAGGAGAGTCATATTTAAAGCCTCATAAAAGCACATATTGCTATTAATCACAGTCTAAAAGTACTGAGCAAAGCCAGAAATATGCCAGTTTTTAGTTTGGCGCAAATTAAAAGAGTGAACTTACATAGCTCTCAAAATATTCACAATAGGATCTTCCTGATGATTTTAATACAGCTTGTGTGATTCATGTATAGCAAAACTGTCAATGCTTTTAGGGCTTAAGCTAAGAAAACCTTTAAAGTTAAAATATTAACTCTCCATTAACCATCATGGTGTGTGGTGCTACTGTATGGTACATTCCCTCCTGCACCACCCCCAGTTATTTTAATTAAGTATATTCAAACACAAAAGAAGCCAAAATCTGTTGAAGCCATAAACAGAGTCAAGAGAGGTCAAATGAAGACAAAAAAGTAATGCCACTTTATGAACCAGTGTCTGCTTGTTTAGCAGAAAAAGGTGTTGCTTTTATGCAGACCTTTCTCCGCAGTTAATTTCTCCACCTTTTCTCAGCATGCAGTAACAGCATTTTTATGATTTCTACTTCAGTAGTCACTGCTATGCTCACTGTCCTGCGGGGATGAATGGAGATCCTTCTGCGTTTTTGTGGGGTTTTTTTTGTAATAGCTAGTGGACCTGACCTACCCGTGGGCTGGGTACACTGGATACACAAAGATGGTCTTGGAAGACTACTGTAATTTCTTTACAGTGTTGACCGTTCCTTCTGAAGTTGTGTGTTTGAAAATACCACGCGCAAAGCAACAGGCAAGCTGCAGAACAACTGTTTCAGGCTCTTTGCAGACTCAGATAGTAACTTCTTTAGCTTTATTCTATTCTTACTTTTTTTCAATCCCAGAGATCCACATCTCTGTCCCTAAGGTTAAATTCTGGTTTTGAGTAAACAGCAAACTTCCCACAACCTTAAATAAAGATGCCATTCTTTACTTTTACTGGGAGAACCTAATTTTCTGTGAAGTAACTGCCTCCAGAAGAAGGTAGCCAGAGCCAAAACTCTTCATTCTCTTGACTTCTGTTATGTGCCTTACTCTATTTCTGAATACTGTGGATTTTGATGAGGAGAATGATACTGGTAATATATGCAATGCGTCTTTTTTTGCTAGGTCATGCCAACCATTTATAAAAAAATCATTATCTGACAAAGAATATGGCTTATATGCAATATATAGTATAGTAATTATAATCCCTAACTATTTCAATTATTATTCCCTTTTTACATTGGGGGAAACAGCACCTTGCAATTTTCCAGCACTTTAGGTATTTCTGTATCTATCAGAGCAAGAAGTGAGGATGAGACATCATCATCACTTCCAAAAAAAAACCCCCTGATTCCACAATGGGGGTTCAAATAGTGAGTTTGCCCACCAGTCAGAGACAGGTAAGCAGCTTTTCCAGACACCACTCTTAGCAGCCAGGTATAAAACATAGCAACAAAATTTTTCCGCCCTGTAATGCAGTAAGCCAGACCCGTATTTGGTTGTATGTATTTCTGGGCATGGAAGCTAGACAGCATTCATACAATACCTAGATCAAGCTATAGAGAATAAGAATAAATCTTTCATGGAACAGAGATTTGCTGCCAGACTGCTTAGGTACCTTCTGTGTGACAATTTTAGTTGCTTTTCATTCTAAAATAACAAAATACATAACACTCTCAGAGACACGCAGCTTGCAGGCATACAGGCAATGCAGATTAAGATGCTGCTTGGCTTTATTTTTGAATTGGTGAGAAATACGTTCTTTGTGATGAATTGCTAGTGAAAAATAGGGAACGAGGGAAGGACAAAGGGAATGTTTTACAGACATTTTCGAAAGAATTTATACTTTCACTGCAACATTTCAGTAGAAAGCCACATCCTAGACCTATTAACAGAAACCGAAGAGATAAACCCAACATTTTCATTTAATAAAGTTCTCCCTGTTGAGTGGCTGGGATTCGTTTATCCCGGTCCCTTGCAAAATGATTTCAATAGGACTTCAGCATGTGTTTAAGGCTAAGCATTGCTTACGTACATTGTACAGAAAGAGTAAACTGAAGCATGCACTTAAATGGTTTTCTGAATCAGGGCCTTAAAAGACAGTCTGTGACCTGAGCTGTCTGGTTGGTAGTTAATTCAAGGTAACCAAAGGGGCAGGCTCCACAGTTGTGTCTCTCAGAACAACAGAGTTTAAGCAGCTAGTTTAAGTAGCTGTCATGCACAGGCAGCTGCTCACACTCACATCCCACACTTTCAGGTGTGCGTAAAGGTGGGTCCAGTAGTGACCTGGGCTGTGTGTAAAAAGTAGCAACTTTCTTTTTGTGTGTGTGTCAGCTGATGTTTACCTTGAGTCAGTTTCCCAGACCATAGGAGCAGTTACATGGAAATGGCTGAGAGGCTGTCAGAAGCCTAAGTCTCCTTAAGTGGGTGTTACTGCGGACAGATCTGCAGAGGATCACAGTCCAAAACCTGTGCATGCTAATTCAGACGGCATACATCCATGTGCATATGGCACAGTGTGCGTACAGTACACACACTCCTGACAGACCTCTGGCTTGTGCATGTGCCTTTGCTACCCAACATTAACCCACAATGGGAAAGAAAGCCAAACACAGCAAGCCCTGACTGAAAGAAGCTGCCACAAAAGAGATTTGCACAGACTTCAGGACAGAATTATATTCACACTCCCTTAACAGGCAGGTCAGCTGTGATTCACCCACTATCAAACATGACTCATCTGGTTTTGCATTCAACATAGATTTTAAACACCATGAAAATTAAGCGTGAGGATTTCTTACCATCTAAAATTATGAAACAGATATCATAAAGCAGATAATAAAGGAGGCAAAGGAGCTTTCTTCATCAAGTTGAGAAAAAGTACTCTACTTTATCTGCATTTGAAAGGAAGTTTGCTTAGAAGGATTGATGTGGACTTCAGAGATTCAGGAACACAGAGCCCCAATTATGCCTCTAGATAAAAAGGGTTAGTGAACTTTGCAGTATGTTACTGTATGAAAGTGTTAGGTCAGGTGGAAGGGAAATATGGGGAATATATTACAAAGTGAAGTGGTTACATGTAATTATCAAGCATAGTCAGCCAGAAGCCAAAAATAAAGAGTGGAATTCTGTTCTCTAAATGCAACTTAATAATAGTAATCTCAATCTGAATGGAGAGAGAAATCTCTTAGGCATTGAAAGGGGGTGAAGGGAAAGTACATGACCAGAACAGGGAGCTCTGAATTGCACTAGGCCCCAGCACTTCAGAAATAAAGGAGAGGATCTTTTGAAGCCAGGCTAGAAAGAGTTAAAGAACAGCTTACAAACACCTTTCCCTAAACTGAAAGTATTCTTTATAAGAGAGCAATCAAGCCCCAAACTGTTTAAAAGGTGAGAATAAAGTGCTAACAAAATAGTAAGAAAAGTGTGAATTATTCAGCTATTAATTTGTAATAAGGCAAAATAGGAGGAAAAAATGAAAAGCATTGCCAAAATATATACAATTAATGTGTTATTTTACTACATTCAGTAAATAGGGACCCCATATCTCATGCACACAGAAAATACTGTATTTCTTGAGGTTTTTTAAAGGCATGGCTGAGTTGCACTGTCATCATGCAGCAACTGGAGAAGCAGAAACAGACCACAGCTCCACAGTGAAGCGCAAGTAGTCTGAGCAAAATTAACTGATTTTCTCCACCAAAAGGCATGTTCCACCCTAATCAGCCCATGGCTTACGCTCTCAACTGATGCTTTGGTGCTCCTCGATGTTGAGCATGGCTGTGTCATGAAATCACATGCTGGACAATAACACCTTTGCCAAAACTGCTGTGCAGGGCTGGAAGGGAAATGCAGGTCCCTGAAGGCTAGTCCATCTCTCTCTTTCTGGGAACTGTAGCTCCACCACTAACCTATACATGGCCTTCAGCCCCACTAGCTGAAAAACAGCTGCTTAGGCACTGGAAGAGAAGGATGCAACCGTCCCGCTTCTCACTCCTTCTTGAGCCCTTCACTGGATTGAGGGAAAGATGCAGTCCTGGAAACCTAGGTAGATCCTGGTCCCGTGCAGATAGCCATCCACCTGAGAAGCAGCTGAAAAGTCTGAGGCCCCAGGAGGGATCCACAAAACCTTCAGTTTGCATGGGTAGATTTCTGATGGCTTCCAGGAAATACCAGGACAACTTCACTGCAGCACAACCGAAGAAGATCTGAGATGGGTAGAAATGCATTGAATTAGCATGATTTTTTTCAGGATGTCTTTGGTGGAGAAAAGCTATCCTGATTTTTTAGCAGTTTTAATTAAAGATTTCCACAAAGGGGAGGAATTTTCCAAGAGAAAACACTCAATCTTGTCCTGGTTTTCTAACTGGCTCTAAAAAAATACTAGCAAAGCCGTCAGGTTTGTAAAAACATTGTAGGTGACACTCTTAACTTGTTGCAAAATGTTGTCTTAGCAGTGTGTAAGGTGCCTCGTTTTTGGAAAAACAGATAAATACGCGGTGAGCAACCCCCTGAAGTTATTAAGGCAGAAACAGACACACGGAGTGCATCATGAGGTGAAGCTCCAGCACAAGGGGAACCACATAGTTTCGATACTGATTTCAGGGGGTGGGATTTTTCCTCGGGGTGGTGGACCTCAGGTCAGGCATTTGTGGCACCACAGAATGGCTCTGCATGTGCCAACCCATTCAGACCTGACTTCTCAGCAGCACTTGAATGTGTCCTTGAACGGCAGTAAGCCAGTGGTGGTCCTGCTGGGTTATTTGCTATACAGACATGCACAGCAGATGACCGTCCCTGCCTCAAGGGGTTTAAAGCTCAGACCCTGTGAAGATTTACAAAGATGGTTTGCTTCACACACTGCAAAATGCCCCAGGAAAATTAAAGAAACAGCATACTGAAAATGTTCCATACAATTCTGTATTAGCCTTGTGCTCTCTCAAGAGACCACATAGCTGGGTATGAGCCTGCCAGTGATTATGCTTTACTCGACTGTAGAAATTCTTCTTTCTTGTCAGCCCATCAGTGCAGCAGAGCTGAAATTAAGTTTCTATTCTAGTTCTATTTTCATTGGTAATTTTCTTTTAGTCAGCACTTTCTTTGCTTTCAGTCAATGTGGAATTTTCTTTCTCCCCACTAAATATTCGGGAAAATGACTTCAGTTTCTCATAAGGATTTAAAAAAAAAAAAAAAGCCAATAAATGTGCTTTCTACTTGTTCCAAAAAATGGCACAACTCTAGCCCGATGATTTTTAATGCTGAATTTCTTCACTGAAACAGTATTTTGGGGTGTGGAGGGGGGGCTAATAACTGCCCTTTAGTCATGGCTATTACACCTAGCTTTGCAGAACAGTTAATTTCAAGGAGCTAGAAGAATATCCAACCCTTATCAGGTAGGGTGTCTATTTCTACTGGAAATGCTGTATAACTTTCCTGGCCAGTCTGGATCTGATTTGCACTCTCTCCACTGAGAGCTCTATCCAGGACTTCAGCAACCACAGGATTACCCCCTAAGTCCTGTGTTAAAGATGTGCTACAAACAGAGGCCAAATTACCTCCTTTGCACCCACTGTGGTGACATAAAACAACTTTTCATCATTATGGTGTCTTTTAAGTAAGTGAGTTGCCAGAGACTTGAAAGCAGCAGGAGCATGTTCAAGCTGCAGACCAGGAGGGTTATGGGATGCATGCTTAACTTGAAGCAGATGGACAGTACCACAGCTTAACCAGATCTCTACTTCGAGACTGAAATCTAGTCAAACACCCCGTTGTGCAGAAAATAAAACCAAACCAAGGACAATCAAATGTAGCTGAACCCTCCATTGCTCTATGTGGCTAATACTGAATACAAGTAAAACCGTTTAGGATGGAGGTTCCTGGGGAGACAGTTCTTCCCCAAGGATATCTCCCCATCATGTGAAGGTGAAAGACTTGGTACCAAGCCATCAGTACCACACCACTAGCAAACCAGGACCTGGTACCAAGCCATTAGCAAGCCAGCCCATTCTTCCCTAGACCCCAGACCCATACACTAAAGCTACTCCACCCTGTTTCTTTGCTTTTCAATGAAGGACAGGACTCCTACATAGTTGCCATGACTATCTTCAACTCTTTTAAGCCAAAGCCTCGTTTTTTAAACCTCAGAGGCATTTGCTAGGATGAGCCATGGGCTTTCACACTTCATGGTGAAATTCTGGACGGAAAAAAGTAATTCTAACATATGAAGCAGAAGCAGAAGGACCTGTGGACCTCATCTAGTCTCCCTTCAGCAAGACCAGGACACTTTTCCCATAGCTGGAAAATGCAAAGTCCAAAGCAGGACTTCCATGAATCTCCCAGGCTCTTCATCTCCACAGCTCAGTAGTAGTTGAGCTAGCTGCTACCTCCTAATTCTTCCCAGGCCATGGGGTTGACTTTTATCAGTGACAGGAGCCCACCCACAGACTTATCTCATCTGCTTTCTTGAAACTGCACACAAAGGGTCAGAGCTATTTTCCCGCTTGGACAGCACAGGATTGCAGCCCAAGTGCACACCCATGCACAAGCAAGATCTGCACTAGATACTGAGGGGGATTTTAAAATGCATTCAGCATAGACTCAAATCTTCCTTCTCTGCAGATAAAGGGATTTGGGATGTTTTGTTCTTTGCCTGTACTTCTCTTCTGACCCACAGAGGTATTCTGACCAGAAGATGACATGATTTATGTGGATGCATTCTAAAGCATAGGGTTGTATTTTTCCTCAGCCAGTCTTCCTCCTTATCCATCTTCAGGCCACTTTAGTAGGCTTCAGACCTCACTAGGAGCCCAAATGTCTTTTAGCCATTATGAACCATCTGCCCCAGGGTCCTCCTGCTCATCAGCTGCCAACATCAGAGCCAAAAAGAAGGGCAATATATAGACTCCACACAAAGCATGCTGACTGGTACCAAGCATTCAAGTGCCGTGGTGAGCCAGCTCTCACAGCTCTGCACAGAAGGTAGGAGGACCATACACACAAATCAAACCATCTGGGTTCATCACAGGCAGCAGTCTTGCCCAGTTCTACTAGAAGGAATAAGGGAGGTACTAGTTTTTTCTGGACTTTCACTTCCTGGTACTATTTGACTGATCTATAAATGCCAGACAGTTCAGTATAGAGAACTGAGAAAGGTTACAGATAGCTTTTTAAATCCAGTTTGAGAATGTTTCTTTCCACTGCTCTCTTCTTGAATGTGGTTCTTTCCATTTTCAAACAATATGACAACAAAGCAAGAATGGTCATTATATAGATGTGTCAGGCTGTTTCTGGACAGGTACAGCAATGAGATGGAGTAACACTCATGTAAGCGAAGTGGACAGAAAATGTTTTCTAAAGATAGCAAGATTTTTGGGAGAGATAACATCAAAAGCAGTTGCATTTCCTTAATGTCTAAAAATTTAATGAAATATTTTCAGCTGAATGTCAAGTCTTGCAGAATATATCATTCTCAAGTCAGAAGGTCAGATGGATGGGGAACTGAGGGCAGGAAGAGGTTTCTCCAAATGTTTGACAGTGAGTAACTCATGAAAACCAAACAACATTTTCATTACCTATCCTGCAAAGCTGGGCCTCTAAAAGCCGTATACAAGCTGGAGCAGGGAACCAGCCTGGATGATTCCTTACTCCAGCCTATATATATTTTTTGCCTGAATTAGAATCCAGGCAAATGCACCCTAGCAGCTTTTCAGTTCCTTATCAGGAACATACCCATCATACGTTTTGGGACCAGGGTGCAAGAGATTTTCTGCAGCTGCGTGGTTTACTGGTGGACTTGGCAGTGCTAGGTTATGGTTGGATCTGTTGATCTTAAAAGTAATTTCCAACCTAAATGATTCTACAATTCTGTCACAAACCCCATTGCTCCAGAACATGGCTTTGTTCACCACCTCTTTTACGCACTGACTATGGTGCACAGCAGTTCAGCAGCCTTGCTGCATCTGCTGCACCTCCAGTCTTTGTATTGCCCTGTTATCTTTTGCACCACCCGCATGATTGCTTTCCTGGACCTATCTGGCAAAGGAGGAGTTTTCTGCCTGTTTGCACTTACCACACCCCCAAGACACTGCTAATAATGACTTCTTTCTCTCAACCTCTCACTCCTTCATCCTGCCTTGCAATGCTGCCAGAACGCCAACTCATGCCTGGCATGGCTTGTGAATTTGGGCTTAATGCTTTGCACAGACAGTAAAATCACTTCTAGTCCCAGGCTGGCTGTGTGGGGGGCCTTGAAGCGAGCACCCAGTGGTAGGGTTTAGGTGCAGACTGACTAAACTGCAGTGGATACTGAAGCATCAGTTATGTATGGAAGGGGTTTTCCTTACCATATGCTTATATAATGTCAACCTTTATATCTAAGATAAGCACTTGAAAAACATTATCACTTAAAGGACAGACCTCTGATGGGGGTGGCAGGTAGGGCACATAGGGTGAGGCCAATGCCTTGGGAGGGGAGCAAGGAAGACGCCACTGCTCTGGTTTTGATGGTGAATCCTGATTGTGTCAGAATAGCAAAAGGTGACTGTATACCTCCTCATCACCCATGATGAATTCATCTGCAAGATGGTGATCTTAGAAACACAAGGGCTAACTCTCCAGTAACAATTCTAGGGCTGTAGTGAAGGTCATCCTACAAGGAAATTCCCTCCACATGCTCATCAGCAGCAGCTAATATTCCTATACTGGAGACCACAACAAGGCTCAGTTTTGCCAGGACATGTTCTTCCTGTGCTGGCACAGGACAAACTCCTGGCGGGTTCTAAAAATGGCCTGCAGGCTGTAACCCTAAACGCAGGGAGGAGATCACACTTCCTCATGAAGCGTGCCCCTGGGCCCCCATAAATTATAGAGAGACCCTCAGTAAAGGCTGGAGGGCCGGCTATTTGTTTTTCCTGTGGAGCCTGGGCTGGTGTTGATTCATGACGCTTGCTTAGAAGTGCTCTTTCAGCACATTTGCGTGAGACAGCAGCAGCGTGTGGGCCCTTGCAGATGTTAAAAGCACCGCAGGACCTCTCCTAAGCAAACAGGGGTGTTAATCCTTGGCCAGACCCCAGCGGAGGAAGCAGGATAATTTACACCCCACTTCCTGGGATTCTCCCTGTCCTGGGGACACGATTATACCTTGTCACTTCCTGCCTGGCAGTCAAGTCCTCCTGGCTTTAATGTACTCTTCTCACTACCCAGCACCTACCCAGAGGTCCGTTTCTTGCCAGACTCCAGCAGATTTTCATGGGCCTGCTACCTCTGATCCTCTTCAAGGAAATTTTTAATGTAGAGATGGAGACTTAGTGTGAGTTTGCCCCTTGTCTGCTAACAATAAGGTAGTGCCTGCACACCCCAGAGGAGGCTCTGGCCTCCAGAAGCACTTTCACCGTAACTTAGCCCACTCGCCTGTCCTCAGACACCTGTTCTGGCATCTGAAGGTGGGTCTTGTTACAGACAGTGAAAAGCTGAAGCAATGAGTATTTGCAAACTGCCTGCTGTCACGTAAATCTAACCAGCTTTTGGGACTGGTCACCTTGCTCTAACCAACACAGCATACCCTGTGGAAGAAATTGTACCATAATTTTACAGTACAGTTTGTGTTCAGAATAGTTGAGGGATGCAGCTCAATGCACTGGTGTTCAAATTTACTTGAAAGCTATAGGGGTTTAGGGTCCTTGATACATAGCGGGATGAATATGCTATTATATGTAGTGTTACGCTGAGAAAACAAAGTTCAAAGGCTAGGAGGGTTGCAAAACTCAACAGTATAGCCTATGCAGGGGCCAGGTTGTGTGGTGCATTCATGTAGCACTGTGCTGAAGCAGCTATGCCTCTTCTGGATTTCTTTGTGTGATCCATGCTCTGCTTTGGTGGCCAGAGACATGGAGCCATGCTAAATGAGGATGAAAAGTACCTCAAGGTAAACCATTGCAATCAAGCATGCTGACACATCTATGGCAGCCACCCCTGTCACAAATGTTATTATTCAGTGTTGGAAACAGCAGAACAGAGTTTAGAACTGAGACGTTCTTACAGTAGGTGCCTTAGAGAACTAACAGAGACAAGCTGCCCTCAAAACCGGGAAGCCTGACAGAAAGGATAGTAATGTTTCCTCGGAGCTTTAGGACTGGATCCAAGACCTGTCTCTGTTTATATGACGACCTACTTTCTCTATTATAGCCTCACTAAAATATTACAAGGGAGAGAATGTTCCAGTTACAGCTGACAGTACCAGTTTCCTCTTATGTTCCGGTAAAGAAGCAGTGTTTACTCAGCTCTCTAGCTCAAAAGCCTATACACCTAAACATTTGCCTTCTACCCTAGCTGCACCACCACACGTGATAGAAGAGATCACCTCTTCCTGCAAATACTGCACTTGAAATCAACATTGCTGAATTACTGCCTGATCCAAATCTATATTGATGTCTTTCTCACAAACAGATGAGCTTCAGCTTACATTAACATGTCCTCTTAAACTGATTACACAAAGAAGTGAGGGCAACTCAGAAACCTGTTTTGGCTTGGCTTAAATAAAGCAAAAGTAAATCCGTTTAGTCTGACTTGAACACTCTTCTGTTCCTTCATACAGAAATTCCCACTGCTACATTCAGTATTCTGGCTGTGTTATACCTTGTTTGCCAGATGAATTACCTCTTGCCTCTAAAGGCACATCATTCCTCTGTCCTGCAAGTAGACAGGCCAGTGCTACTGGAAATCTAATGGTAATTGCTCTTTCTCAGCTGTTCATGGCACATTGTGCACTGCAGTAGTGGAAGGCACATGGACCCATGAATGTCTATAGTTTTCTTGAGTCTTTTCCCAAAGGAACTGCAGAAAACGGCTGCTTTCAACATCCTTGAGGACAGATGCCTTCTCCTCTCTGCCTACCACTTCCCTTTCTGTGACAACTGCTTCAGAAAAAGCATTGTGGATTTTTGGATACTTTTTCATTCAGGAGAGATACTGTGCAGGGCTGCTTGCAGATTGCACGTTTGCTTTCTCTGAAGCTAGACTTCACTACTGAGCAGAAAGCCTTCTACCATCCCTGGTCCCAATTCAGAGAACATATACATACAGAGAAGTTAGGCCATTTTTTCCCCCTCATTATTTTTTCCCACCTATGTGAGAGAAGTCTCTGCCCTAATCTAAGCAGTTCTTCAAGCAAACCTAGCTAGGAAGAGGATGTGGAAGGCTTGTTGGAGCTCACATAGTTTTCATTGGAGCTAGTAATGCCTAAATTTCATGTAGCAAAGACAAGGACTAAGAAGAAATTCCTTTGGTTTCAGGGATAAATCTTCGGCTGAGAGGAATCATCTTCTGGCACTCTCTCTGTCTGTGCTGTGTACAAAGCAGCCCAGAATCTTGCAGTAGCTCACATGAGAAGATGGACTTTATTGGTAAAGGCTAGGCAAGACAAACTCTCTGCCTTATGTTGCTAAGTATTCCAGTGCCTTCCCAGCATTCCCCCAGGGGAACTGAAATTTTTTAGCAGCAGAATTACTGGGTGATAACTATAGCACCAAATGTTTTCCCACTTAACTTAAAAACTATGGCTGCACCTCCACAAGCATGAAAAACACAGGTGAGTGCAGTAGAGGTCAGTCACCACAGAAACCACTGGAGACATAGGACATTCATGCTGCAGTGGTCAGCTCAGCAGTCAGGACATCTTTTCTTCAGCCAAAGTCACCACACTGCAACATGAGCACATTTTCTTGTCTTCTAGCCATAAAACCTTTGCTAACTGTGGGCCATGGTTGCCTTAAAGGTAGTCTGTAAATACCAACACTGAGAACACAGGATCTTGTGTAGAGACCTGCTATGCAACTTGTTTTGCACAGGCTAGGTTGACCCTGCCGCCAGAATCACAAACTAGCTCTGCTGTGGCAGCAGAAGGGAGAAGACCCCTTCAGAATGCCCTTGGCATCTTACATAGTGTGTGCTGAGGCCAAATTCTCTTTTGGTTCAGCTTCAGAAACTCCATGTCTCTAGATGCTTTGCCCTGTTCTTCTCAGTGCCTGTGTTCTTTCTCAAGACTAGATTATTGTTGCTGGAGAAGATCCCAAAAGCTCTCACAGACCCAAGGTTGACTTCCACAGGCAGCCAACTGTCTCAGCAGTAATGTTGCTCTTCTTCATTTCCAGTGCTGCATGCTCAAAATAGCGACTAGGATTTAGACCTGACAGGCATTGGAAAATTGCCTCTTTTTCTATCAGTACATCAAGAGAATGAATCATTCAACATTAGGGGCTGTTTCTGAGTCTGGCTTCTAAAAATTGCCCCAGTGAAGCACAGAGAAAGCCATTTCTGAGGCCTGGATTACAATCTTCCATTTGTTATTTCCACCTAGCCAGTTGCTGGACATGTTATCATTGCATATTTGTTAAATCAGTTAGAGGCATCATTTCAAAATCCATCTGGTACATCATACAGCTGTTTGTTACCAACAGACTGCAAGTGTCTAGAGCACATTTCCCCCACATAGTGGAAGAAAACATTCTTGCAGGCTTTTCATTTTGTTCATACTGCAGTATTAGTTAGTTCTGAAACAAAACTGACCAAGCCTTTGCTTGTGTTTCAAGTTTAATAGATGGTAACAGGTTGTTACTAGTGCTTATTGTCTGGGGACTTTTCCAGTTCTGCTCCTCATCCATTTTTATGTGACTTCTTAGATCTGAGCTGGGCACACTTTCAGCAATCTCACCTTTGTCAGGTACCAGTCAAATTGTCCCCAGGCATAAAGGGAGAAGCAAAAGGAATATGTCTCTGAGATTTCCTGGCAGAAAATGCTGAAATGCTTTGCTTCTTTGTTCCCAAGGATGGCACTGCAAAACTTCATGCACTAAGTGGTATTGCCTAGTACACTGGCCTGTGAAGCTGTCTTGCATCTAGATGATATCATATCAACTTCCCACTGCTACTTTTTTCCCTGGTTGTTAAATGTGGGTAGTTGTTAATGTGCTTCCATGTTTCTAACAGAGAGGAGCTGCACAGGAGTTAGCACTGCTACTAACACAGCATCATGGCTAAAGCATTTCACTATCAGGCACCAGACCCTGCTCCCAGTACCTGGGTGAAGAGCATGCTCACATCAGACTGGTCTGAAGAGATGGTCTCACTCACTGGCACGGAATCACAGAATGACTGAGGTTGGAAGGACCTCTGGAGGTCATCTGGTCCAACCCCTCTGGTCTAGCAGAGCCACTTACAGCCAGTTGCCCAGGCTTTTGTGTCCTGATGGCTTTACCTCCAAGGAGGGAGGTCCACCACCTCTCTGGGCAACTTGTGCCAGTGCTTCGTCACCTTTACAGTGAGAAAATGTTTTCTGATGTTCAGAGGCAGCCTCCTGTGTTTCAGTTTGTGCCCACTGCCTCTGGTCCTTGGCGCCACTGAAAAGAGACTAGCTGCAACTTATTTGCGCTCTCCCTTCAGGTCTTTATACAGATCGATGAGTTTCACACTTTTCTCCCAATTTGTGTTGTCCTGTTTGTTTGGGTTTTTTTTTGATACAGAAAGACCTTTCCTGCAAAGATTTCTTCCTCCAACTGACATGATACAAATAAAACAGCTCATGCACACTTATCTGAGCCACAGCCTTTGATGAAAAGATTTCCTTTCCCATGTAGACATCTGTGATCTCATGCAGGAGGTGCCTACAGAAGAGGGGATTCATCTGCTAGGCCAGCCAGCTGCTGAATGACTGCTCTGCTCCTACCAGGATTAAAAGGCAGTCTGCAAAGAACTTACCCAGACATCACAGTCATACTGGGAAGTTTGAACTACTGTGCTAACAAGCTATCATTGAGTTGCAGAGGGAAAACAATTAAAAGGATGGTGGCTCTGATTTTAAACTGTATGGCAGATCCCCTCTGCCAGCTATAATAGCCACAGAATCCCATAAGGCTGTTAAAGCAAGCCTTGAACTATCTGTCTCAGAAATGTTGGGGTTTTACCAATACTGCCTGTGCAGAAAGACTTTTTTCCTCTTGCTCTCAGAGCAGCATAAGGAACTGGAGCATGACATGATCTCAGCAGAGGATTTGGTTGCTGGATCTCCAGATTTGCACATCAACAGCAGTTAGAGTCAGAAAGCTGTCTGTATAAGATGTCACCTTCTAACTCACTGCCTGCTGCCTCTATCATGTCTTGATGATCGCATTTGCCCAGAGACCACACAGCAACATGCTGCTATCACTTCCCACAGTGTTGCAGAAACAATGTAAAGGTAAGTGAGTAAGACAGATATTTTGTCTTCTCAAGCACTGTTAGGAGACCTGCTGCTGAAGTGGGAGTGGCTGAATCCTTCACTGATTTCTGGAAAGGCAGAGACAAGCCCCAGATCCAGGCTAACTTTGCAGTAATCACTGATACAGTGGTTGCTATGACAGATATACAAAGTCATAAGCCAGGCTGCATTGCCTTGCACATCATATTAAAAAACGAACAATGAAAGTCTTGTAAATCATCATCATGCCTGTTTGCACCCCCACAGGTCACAAAAGGAGCACCCAGAACAGCAAAAGTATTTCTGATGAAGACCTCAACAACTGCATGTGCATGTGACCCAGGGAAGCAGGCAGTAGGAAGCAATGAGGAGTAGGGGTGACCAGCATAAATGTGATCAGGTGGTTAGCAAGACAGAAAATATGACATCAGCTTCAAACAACAAACTCCAGTATCACAACTGTGTTTGATTTAATGTTTTGTTTTATTTTTGATTTAACAATGTGATTTAAAAGTCAAAGGAGAAGACGACCAAAAGTGTTCAAATCTTTGTTACAGAAATACACCCAAAACTCTCCCCAGTATTCCTGCTGAGATCCCAAAGCAGTTTCTGGAAGATTTCATTACATGTTTCATTTATGCTTTTGGCGATGGTAGTCACAGATACACTTGCTTTTGCCAGGGACAGCTGTGTTCCCACCTTCTCGAAATGTGGGCTTTCACTGTCCTATCCATATTCAACACCATAACTGTACCATGTAAGAAAAAGAACTGCAAAAATGCATGCAGAGGAACAAAAATGTAGAGCTAAAAAGAAAGAAGGGTGAGGGGAAATTACTCTTACTGTGCTATATAGTTTCTCTTTTCCTGCTGGTTGGTTACCCAGCCCAATCAAGTGCAAATCAATCAACTGACTTCTGATGTGTTTTGCAGATGGATCAGCAGCGATGCAGTATCTGACACAGATGTTTTAACTTGGATTTGCTAGCTATCCAGCAATCAGACAGAATCCTGATGCTGATCATTCACAGATGCTGCAAAAAGAAAGAAATTCCTCCATCCACTGCAAATAAGTTTATGCTTTTTACTTTTGGTCAGCCACAGCATCGTTCTCCTATGGAAAACAAATTGGGATTCTCAGCTAGGATGGTGGGGTTTTGTAGTTGGCTGCATTGTAGGTGTTGCTCCTTTGAAAGGAAAACTGCTGAAGCCATTTCTGAAGCATGGAGAACTTTGTTTTAGCTGTTCAAAAGGTACCTTTGATTACTGCCAGTACTGAGGACTGTGTGGCTGCATTTGAAATTAAAGTCACAGCTGCTAAACTGGCTGCTTCATTCAGTGGGGAGATTCAGCCAGCCCATTGGAGATCGTGTCCAAGAGTCTGTGTAGTTAAGGGGCAGCTACACTCAGAGCTGCAGCTGGGGTGACACACACCATCAGCCTGGCAGCAGTACTGAAAACACTAAACTCTTCAGCTTAGCATTGACAATATCTGCACCATCAGTTCTGGTTCCTGAAAAATCATGGCACAGGCCTGAAAACATCAGATAGAAAAATAAATAGAGGTTCAATTTGTTTTGTGTTGTTTTAAGTACTCGATGTATCCAGTTTTCACTTTCTTTTTTGTGAATCTCAGCTGTTACAAATGCCTGCTTCATGAAAACTGTGTTTGTCACCAAGGACTATGTGACTCTCAGCTTGAGAGGACAGTATGTAGACTAAGTATGCAAAGTCCCATTCACCTCCATGGGAGCCATCAAATCCTGCACCAAAAAATTCTGAAGGCAGGAAAACCTCATGAAAACTATTTGCATGTGGCAGGGAGCAGGGATACTCCATAGCTGTGGGGATGGTGACTGTCTCAGGAGCCTCAAACAACATGCCTCCTACACCATTTGTGCTTTCTGAGTGGTAGGCTGCAGACTCAGAAAGATGTACATTCAACTCTTGCCCTCTCTGGCTTGCAAAGGTCAAAAGCAGGCAGCATTGCTCCTCACTGAAATAGCCAGTCTGTCATTCAAAGAAGTGATCTATCTTGCCCTTTCTCCTTCAAACATGCTGTATATCCATTTCAGACAGATACCTCTTAAAGACAAACCTGCCCTTTCTGGCTCAACAGGGCATAGCTAAAGGCTATTATCAGCTCAAGTGCAGCTAACCTGCATTCATGCTACCGTGTAGAAATTAAACCATTTCAGGGAACTGTTGGAAAACATTTTGGCAAAGACCAAGTCATCTGATTCCTTTTTCCTGGACTTCCAATAGCATTTGAATACTTGTTGATCATCAGACTTCACCTGCTCATCACAGAGATGTCCTAGAGGACAAGCTAAAGCATTCAGAGTCCTTCCTTATGGAACATACTCAATGCACGATGATGACCGACCAGGTCTCCACGCTTGGGCCTTTTATGCAATTCCTGTTTAGTGATTCCCATTTAGAGGCTCCTTTTCAGGTCTGGCCTGTGACAATGTACCCACAGAGAAAAGGATCACAAGAAGTACATGAGGGACCAAAGGCACATGGTACCAGAGTGAAACAGGAAGGGACTTAATATAGGAGGCGATTTCTTAGTCCCCCTGGTTTTCACACACACCTATGGCCTGAGAGCAGGAGATGAAAACACCAAATAAGTGTGCATACTGTGTGGTGCTCTCAGCTTGACAAACCTTAAGACAATGCATCCAATGCATCCAATCCACCCCTGTAGGACTGTCCCCACCAGGTCCTTCCAGCCTGTGCCACTTCCACAAACCTCTGGAGAAGTCAAATAGTAGGGCTTAGTGACTGAGGGAGTGTCACAGCCACAGTAACCTTTAAAACAGATCCATTTCCAAATTGTTGTACCTAGTAGCCTGGGTTGGTGGCAGGAATCAGTCTGCAAGCATGGAGCTGTCATCCCAGAAGGGAAATGGGCACTCTTTACTATCAGGTTACAGGGAACCCTTTGGTTTTACCCTGCCTTGGCCCTTGTTTGCTGCAATCCTTAAATATGCAGAGTAGCCAACCAGCATCTTCATGTGCTGAAAAGTTAGGCATGCATGGATGCCAGAGCTTCGCTGAGGCAGAGCTGGAAGCTTGACCCCACAATACTGTGGTCTCACATCCCTGGTTCCTCAGGACTCCTACAACCAACCTAGACTGCTAATCCCTACAGGGCGAGGGCAAGGGAACAAGGACAAACAGCTGGTTTGCCCTGTTTAAGACACAGACTGCCCACAGAGAAGCTCTTTCCCAGAAGATGGAGGTGCTGCAGGCCGTAGCAACTGCAGGTAGGAAGTGTGGGACATGTCAGGGGCCTGGGCAACAGCCAGGTGTGCAGTGACAGGCAGTGCTGCCCTCGCTAGCAAGGAGGGAGGATGGGAAAGATCCTTGAAGTTATTTTGCAGTTATCAGAGGGAATTACTGCATCTTTACAACAGTGTCGAGCTCCCCCTTGCCTGCAGCAACACTGGAGGTCATGAAGGATCACCAGCTGGCCTGATGATGACGGATGAGGTAGAGACATTGGTGGATGGGGAATGCTACAGGGAGACAGGACCAAGCATTAAGTGGGAGAAGCTTCACATGAGGGTGGAGTTTCATAGCCAGGCATCTTCACAGCCAAAGGAGGCCGTAAGCCACTGTATTTAGAGATAAGGCTTATTTGCCACTTGAACACACTACTTACAAATTCGTCCCGTGCTGCTGCTAACCTGAATTTCACTTTCCAAAGTGCCTGGCTCACCCAGTCCTGCCAGAAATCACACCCCACGGTCTCCAAGCATGGCCAACTGAGGAATGGGCAGAACTGTGTGGGGCTCCACCAAAACATGTCATGTGGAGAAGAAGGGGCTTTAGGGTGGAAACTCCCCATTTCTCTATAAATTATGCAAGTACTTAGTGTGCAGAGTTGTCAAAAGGCACAGCATGATTTACACGTACAGCATGGAATTGTTGCTAGTCTGACACAGCTTCACGTAGGCTTGCTGAGAGGTGTTTCTGGTTCCAAGAAAGTGTACTTGGGGAAGAAGAGCAGGTACATGTCACGAGTCTCCTTTCCCCTCTGTTGTACTATACCCAGTATGCTGAGTTACTCACTAGCTAAACGGGGGAACACTTCTGAAGTGTGTATTGTATTACTGTCAGCCTACTGCTCCTTTGATCGCATGAGTTCTGCATGTCCTTGAAACCAATACAAGTATCTCCATTGCCCCTAACAACCTATACCATGTTTTTCAGACTTGACCCACTCCCCTCCAGCAACATTTAGTAAAAGTTGTTCCTCACAGAGGGGAAGCAGGAGGCAAATATCTACCTCTGCCCCCAGAAAATCTTCCAGGGGTACATAGGAACAAACCAGTGTTAGTGGGTAAATATTACCACTGCCTCTGTGAGGCAACTCAGACAAGGCCAGCTCTTCTCTCCTTGGATCACAAAAAGAGAACAAAATCTCAGCTGCTTATTCCATCTGGTACTAGAAGAGCGTTTGACTTCTCCCATCCCAAAGCACTATTTCAAGGGCTATTTGTAAAGAAAGCTCCATGGTTATAAATCTTCCTGGAGCCACTTGCATGCACAGCCTTTATGTTAATGTACCATGACAATCTTTTCCCTTTCCTTTTAGCAAACAAAGGGTGAAGGTGTATAAACCAGAGTTTCTGAGGTCACGGGCTCGCAAGGCAAGGGATATGATATATGCTTTATATTGCTTTAAGCTCCAACTCTGAAGCTTGTGGGGACATTCTTGTTTGGTGTGGGGCTCCCTCCTGCTCCTCCCCCCTAAGTCTTCTTACTGTCCTTTGGATGTCATGCTGGACACTGGTGCAAATCAGGAGCAACTTGGTTAGAGCCAGTGAAACTATTTTCAGGAATGTGAAAACTACATAAACAACAATGGCATCGTGCCTCACAGTTTGAAAATAAACTGTTTCTAGCAGAAAAAAACAGTGGGTTGTTTTTTTTTTTTTTTTCTGAGACTACTTATTATCTTGGAAGAGAGCACACAAATTATTCAGACATGTTTTCACTTAAAATTCTGTCGAAAGAGGCTTTGTGACACAGGCTGGCATCATGGCTAAGCAGGAAATAATTTTAAGTGTCACGTCGCCACTTCCCCTCCTCTGCCGTCTCATACCCTTGCTTCTTTGCACCCCTGTCCCCTCTCCTTCATGCATAATTTTCAGAAGAGCAGTATATTTCCACTTCCTAAGGCTAGAAGCGTTAAGTTTCTTCTCCAAATCAATAATTTTTCCTGCTCTTCCTTTTAAGGGGGCACTTAAACCTTCTCAAAGTCAAGGATTAAGCATGGGAAGAACATTAAAGGAGTTTATGCACACAGAAGTATGCATCTGGGCATTCCTAAAAGGGGGGCTACGAGTTTCAGTATTTTTGAAGAAAACCAATCTTACACATAAAAATCTCTAAAGCTCTCAGAATGACCAGGCAGCATGGGAATTGGGACAATATTGCCTTCTTTCAGCAGGCTTTCACATCCAGCAGTTGCAAGAGATCCAAAGGCAGTTTCCCTGTAGATGCTTTTGGCTTCTTCCAGAAACTGTAGTATTTCAGGCTGGGATTTCAAGGTAAAGTTTTGAAAGGGTTTTTCTTCCACCTGTACATAAAAAAGTCACAAGACTGAAAGTTTTACAGACCAGGAGGCTGCTCAGTTCTTATCTGGGCTGTCGAATGTGTGAGGCTTGTCTCACAGAGAATAAAGAAACCACTCCTGGAGTCAAAGAAATTTCATGTGGTTTTTTATTTTGTTTTTCCTACCCAAACACAAAACAGCCTCTTTGATATCAGACAGCTATTTCAGGCACACGGAAGAGCAGCAAGGACAGACAGCTGGATTAATAAATAAATAAATAAATAAAATCCTAACAAACCCTGCAAAGCAGAGAACAGAAGGATTAATCATCCGTCTTTAGACAAGAACCCATTGATGAAGAAATCCAGCTTCCAGGTCCTCTTCTGGTGAAGGAACACTGACCATGGCAAGAAGCCTGCCCATCTCAGCAAAGCCTGTTGGAAAAGGCTGCTCTCAAGTCCCTCCATTAACAGGACTGCATTTCACTTAAACAGAAGTTTGTTAGACTATGGTTTGGGGTGCACCTTCATACCTCTGTGCTGTACCTGCTTTGAAGATTCTGTCAGGATCCAAACCATATATTAATCTGTTGTTCTGATGTCTCAGGTCTGTTTGACAGTGTTTATATGGCTCTGATGAATTCCTGTGTCTAGGCCAACCTGATTAATTTGCAACATTTAAAATAAAGCAATACAGAGGGCTGCAGCTCTAATACAGCAAATAGCTCACCTAAAATAACTTCTGGAGACAGCATTTAAAATAGTACGAATTAACTGCTTTCTTGCTTGTTAGACAAAAGCTGCTAGCAATACATAGAAGCAGGGAGGGAGGCTTCAAACATTTACAAAGAAGAGAAAGTTACAGTTCAGAAGGGATTTTTCTGAGGTATTCTTCCACAGAAATCAGAGATGAAACTCCCACTGAATTAAATGGAGGGCAGTCTCAGGCAGGCAGCAAATGGTTTAGTAAAGTTTCTGTCTACCTAGTGGTCTGACTAAATGGCACTTTGCTGCAGCAAAGCCTGACTTAGTGCTTGACTGTGTGTATTATGGACTAGCAAAGATGTATCTCATCAATCAGCAAAGAGAAATTGCTGCTCAGAAGGACACAGGGGCTGCTGAGCAGTCTGAACCAATCTGTTTCATTACCAGAACTATGGTCACATCCAGTTTCCCAGATGCTTAGATGGGGGCACTCCAAAAGGTCACTCCCCAGGTTCCAGAGCTCTCTGATCCTTGGACACTTCAGGCACTGAGGCAGAGGTTAGTGACAAAATGATACCTTGTTTTATGAGGGTGTTCTATCAGGTTTTTTGGGAAACACCTTGGGTAAAAACACAGCAGAAAATCTCTCCAAAAACTCTTTTGCAAGCTCAATGCTTTCCCCTGTTATCAGCCTTCCACAATACCCTGCACCTGTCTGTCACAGCTGCAGGGCATTTAATCTACATTCTGCCACAGCAGGATGAATATTTTCTCTGACCAGGTCAAAAAACCCAGAAGCAGTTCTTCCTGGCCCTTTCATGTACTCTTGCATCAGTAATTTGTGGTGGGGAAAAGCCACACCAGAGCCCCACAGAAATTTCTACACAGACAGACTGAATTCAGATCCTGACTCGTAATGGTGCTACTGGGAAAGGTTTTTGCCTCCTGCCCACGAACATCTTGCTGCAAAGGTGCTAGATGAAGTCGGGAGGGAGTCTGGCTGATGGCAGTAGATTAGATTCCACGGTCTTGTCTGTGAATCAGAGTAAAAATCTCGATTCCCAGTAGATGGCACCACCTGTTTCACTGATTTTTTTGTTAATGCGACAAGCAGCACACAGTCAACTGAGCCTGCAGAGCAAGAG
This sequence comes from Falco naumanni, assembly GCF_017639655.2. Lineage (NCBI taxonomy): Eukaryota > Metazoa > Chordata > Aves > Falconiformes > Falconidae > Falco > Falco naumanni. The sequence continues at coordinate 31,598,254 of NC_054080.1, forward strand.
CTCAGCGGTCACAAAAGCCATCAGCTCTGGCCTTCGCTGGAGAGTGGCGTAAGAGCACAGCAAACCGGGATCAACACAGGGGTACCACATCTTCCAATGAATGCCGATGCACCAGCTTTTAGAACAGCATAGCCACAAAGAGGGTAACACCATGGAAGGGCAGCTGTCCTCTGTGTACCACAGGGATGGCTGCATGGACAGGGCTCTGTCCTGTGCTCTTCAAATCCACTTTTTGCAGACCAGTTCCTTGCCTGAGGGCACCGTAGGCTGCATTGCCGCTGCCCACGGGAGGACGAAGATTATGGACCTGGCAGTGCAAGACAGCAAACTCCATAGCAGAATTTCCTCACCCACAAGGTGGTGCAAGGCACCAGCAGCCCTGCCTCTCACTGCCTGGAAGTCCAGTGCCTGTTCGGGACTAACAGGCCTCATCTTCCTTGGGGAGGTGTTGAGTTAATAAACACACACTCACGTAAAAACTGTAATGGTTATTTTCCATAAGGATTTATAAATTCACTATAGTTATTAAATCAATTTATTCATGAGACTGACAGTTGTCTAAACACACAGCAGGCTGAGAAAGACATTTTTTCTCTCATAAAATAACATTTCTTGCTAATTAATTTCTTGCTAAGGGAAATGGGAACATGCGCTAGTATTTAAGCAGACAGAGAAGAGTCAGGCTAAGGGTAGAAGGAGGCTGGTATTGTCGAGATGTGGTATCGCAGGGGACTACAGCACCAATTCCAGCTCAGACACATGTCTGTGTGACCTTGGGCAATGCACATAGCTTCTCTGAGCTTATGTCAGTGCCATTTTACACCACAGGGGTCAGAGGTGGGAGTACATGACATGCCACAGCAGGTCTGTGCATGTGCTGATTTGCACGTGCTGTGTCTAGTGCCTCCCAAACAATTGCAACAGTCTGGCCTCACGTCCCTTTTCCAAACCAGGACTGAAATGAGAATGGCTGCAGCCCATCTCCTTAACAGTACTGGCCAAAATAAGCATACATTGGCTCTTCTCTTGACACAAACCCCAGCTCAGAGTCTCTGTTCCCCTGTTTAAAATGCTGCTCAGGAATATTTTTTGAGTCTAACAAGTCCCCTTCATCAGCCTGTTTGATCTATGAAGTGGAAAATCTAAATGCAACTGCTTAGCAGTGGTGATTTGTCACTGAAGAATGATACAGCATAGAGGGAAAAAAGGGCCAAAACCAAAAAAGGGTTAAGATGGCTGGAAGCAGGACTGCCAGAGACAGGACTCCTTTCAAGAGAGTGAAGTTTCCCTTGGTGAGGAGATAAGAAACCTCGTGGCCATCTTTGAATGGGAGCTGACAGGGGCTCAAGCTCAGAGGCCACCTTCGAGCAGCAGACCTGGGCTGGAGGATGGATCCACATCTGAACTGAGGTGCCCCATGCAACCACGCTTGGGATTGGTGCTGGTGCAAACGTTTATAGGGAATCTGCTCGTGATGTATCTTTGCAGACTCCATGTAGAACCGCTTGTTGCTGTAGGACTTTTCACCGTGCATTGTTCATTAAAGGTTTCTTTTATATTTAAGAACAAATGTGCATTTGATTCACCTCAAGGGGTACCATAAAAATTCCCAACATCTAACATGGTAGTTCCTCTTCCAATGAATTATCTGATCCTGTTACACCAGAAATTAAAGGCAAACTCAGAAGGCTGATGCCAAGTTCTGAACATGTGCACAAAACATACTACCAACAAGTCACCTTCACCAGCTATGAGTGAAGAGTTACTTGCCCTTTCCCAAGTGGAAGTAGCTTACATATTGTGTGATGGTGTGCAGTATCATTGATGACATCTGTAAGTACAGAAGGGTGTCTTATCAAGTCCAGTTCTTGTCTGACGTTCTTCCACCTGCAGATCTTAAAGCCTTCTCTAAGGAAGCTTTAATAGGAGAACATGAATGGCATATGACATCAATTAATTCCCTTTCTTACCTGTGGTGATGACCAGACCTCCAAGCCCACGGTCAAGACTTGCCAATACCTCACTGGGCAGCAGAGATGCCATGTTTGCTCTACCTCATTGCCTGTTAAATACCCAGAAATATTTCACCCAGCAATAGCATTTTCCTTAGATGCTAGAGTACAACTGGCTTTTTTAAAGAACTGTTTAACCTCATTTTAAATCCCTGGAGTTCTGGTGTGTCCCAAACCTGCTCTGCTGCACTATTTAATTACCCTCATAGCCACATGCTGACTGAGAACAGTGCCTGCTCCCTGTCTGCTGAGGGAAGGCTCTTGGCTGGAAGTAGACTTCTGGCAGAAAAATTTCATTTCCAGGGGACATTAAGTCAATAACATATTGTAGAAAAATAATCTGGCTTCAGCTGCATCGTTTTTGCCAACATCTTTGGAGCAGTTACCGGGCTCTCCTGCTTTGTTTCTGATGATGGAAGCAATGTTTGTATCAACAACCTGCTTTTTGTTTTATTGAGTATTTGCAGGATGTCTCTGTTTTACTCTGAATCTCTCTGACAGATCCAGCAGTTAATTCTGTAATTTCACGGCTTGTATGGAGGCAGCTGCATGCTTGCTGGAGCTGAGACTGCAATTTACACAGTCTGCTGATTTTTCAGAAGTTTAGGCCACTGTATTTCCCCCCCTGTCCTTTTCCCAGTCCACTATGTTTTTCAGTTCCTGTCCTTCTAGGTCTGGATTTAACTCTCCCCAACGACCCCCAGGGAATGGTGCCTCCTCCATCTACAGTAGCTTGTGCCAGCTTCCACAGTTACACATGCATCTTTTTATAGGTCCCACCTTCAACCAGCGAGGCAGACTGCTGTGTAGTGGACACCACTGTTCTCCGTGGAGGCCCACCCACATCATCTAGCTGCCAGCCCAGGATCAGAAGTTTCACTTGGATGAATAATAGTAGGCCTGAGCCCAGCTGTCTGCTAGAGGGACAAAATGACATCCATCAGCTCCCAGATCCCGCTTGATCTTAGGGTACACTCTGTAAGCAGGATAGCTCTTATTGCTGAGTGCTGATGAGGAAAGGTGAGAGGCAGCAGCACAGTAAGATCACTTTGGCACAAGCTGTGGACAAAATGGCACTGCTCCTAGCATCTTCTGCCTTCTAAATTTCTATATCCTTTCTGCAGCGGCAAGCAGAGCCAGAGTTTTCGCAGACCCATCTTATCTCAAAAGGCAGATGTACCCCCCTTCCACACTATGGGAGGCCTGCAGTGGCCTGCCATTTCCACCCTAGCACGCCTCTGCCCTTTTTGTGTCACAGCTGTGCCAAACCCACCTTTGCATACAGACGCTAGTCATGTTCCCTTTCAGGGTGGTCTGCCCTTTTGTGTTTGGGGGGCCTGCATCACAACACCCACCCCCGGGTTTTCTGATCAGTGAACAGACCTGTGGTAACTGCTTGACGTTCAGCTTGGCCATTTTCTGCGTGCTAGTTTCAATGGGCATTGCCATTTTTTGCTCCTCAGCTCATCCCTTGCTTGGTTCAGGTTATGCCACTGTTTGTGGGCTTCATACTAAGGACTAGTTCTTTCCTCACACCATTTGCATCTTCCCACAAGACAATAAACCTGATGCTGTTTGTTTTCTTGTTCTGTGTCCAATGTCGTTTTCTGCTCAATGACAATGAGGACCTTCTCACATCCATTTTATCTATACTTTTATACCTTTCCCTCTGATGGCAGAGTACCCACTCTCTATCACCCCTAGGCCCTTCCTACTTTTGAAACCCTCATGAAGTTCTGGGCCCGAGCTCAGCCAAGCCCCATCACCACCAGCTGGAGCTGTGCCTTCTCTGTACCTCTGAGTGGCCAAGCTTGTTCTCACTAGCAAAGGAGAAGGGGGAGTTCAGGACAGCCAACTACCTTCTAACCCCTGAAGTACAGTCATGACAGCACAGAGGGACTGGGCTTCCTGGAACAAGGAAAACTGATCTGGTGCTCCTTTCAGTTATGCAAACTTCATGAGCATATAGCTCTGCTGGGTTGAGCTGTGATTTACCCCAAGTGAGATGCTCATGACTTCATCTCTCCATTTCACCCTAAACAGAATTTATGCTGTGCCACAATCCTCCTCTCTCTTGACTTTGCTTAATGGGTAGGCACCAGATGAGAAGACAGAGCCAGGCCTTTGATTCCTTTTGATGATGTTTGATTAGCTTCTCAGAAGACAAGAAAGTTATATGTGCTCTGGGGGACCAGTCAGAGCTGAGAATGAGAGCAACCTGGCTTCTGTAAGAAGAGGTCACTTCTAGTAAAGCAAAGGAACGATTTAGTTACTGAATCTAGCATTTGGTGGGCCTTGTACCATGCAACAGGAGTGCAGGGGGGAAGGACAAACTTAATTCTTTCAAAAAGCTACAGCAACAAAGTATCCAAGAGAAGGAGAAAATGAACCCCCCTCCCCCACTATCACAAGAGTCAGTTCAATCTTGAGAGGGCACAGGCAGCAGTAAAACTGCAACAAGGAAAAGCAAACCTGTTCCAGCGTAAATAATAGTTAAAAAAAATAACCCCCCCAAACAAGGGATTAAGCATAGATAACAAAAAAGCAGTCTAAGCAGAGTCCAGCACCATGAAAGAAAAAAAAAAGAGAAAAAGAAAATTATGGAAAAGTTCTCTGCCAAGGAGTCTGCCATCTAAAAGCACAGGAGCAGCGGAGGATTTTTATCTGTTTTGCAGACAAGAAACTGAAGCATCAAGCAACACCATGTTTTGACTGAGATGATGCAGAGAAAACATCTAAAGTAATGAAATAAGTCATTTAAATGTTGGCTCAAAGTACCATTTTGAGATAAGGAGAAGGCTTGAGAATCATAGAGCTATGCCAGTGGAGACCATGAGAATAACTATAAAAATCCAGCCTACAACATGTCTTCCTAACACTGTTTTCAGCTAATGCAGATGTTAAGATCCCATTCTCTCCTAATGTCAGGATAGTGCGGGCTTAAAGTGACACTTCCTTTCTCTGGAGAGGCTTTGAAATTACTGAGCCATCTGTCTGCTGCCATCTGTTGTTGCCTTGGAAATGAATTTGTCAGGTCAGTTGGAAACAGGTTTCAAATAAACCACTGCTCTGAAAGATAATGCACAATTGTGGTTAGTGGTGTCACCCTCCCATCACAGTGCATCTGCTTCCCAGGAATTCCCAGCTGATGCCTGCTTCTTCTGTGGGGAAAGTGTTCTCCTTCTCCAACAGGACCACTGTTGCTTGTGTGCATACCCCCCTTACAGTGGGACTGCTTGGCATGTGAGTGCACGCACTTCCCTGTGGCCTTGTCCCCACCATCCACCAAGAGACTACAAATGAGCACATCTCATACTCCAACTCTGTTTGCAAGGGCCAGGCAGGTCCCTCCAGCTCTCCACCAAAGGAGGGGCAGACCTACTGCCAGAGCATGAGTGTGCAGCCAGGGTGGCCAGAGGACAGGTCAAGGGCACTATGCAATGGGGCACAGACCACTTTGCTGCAACTGTGAGCCTGTGTTCACAGTCACTTTTGCTGTGAGCAGCCAGGGCATGGTCCAGTGGGGAGCTCCTGGGGAGAGAATAGTCAAACTCTCGGATGGAAGCAGCCATGTCCCTTTTTCCCCAGCCCCTAATTACAAAGTCATTTTGAAAACCCTCCAACACTATTGGACTCAGTGGCTCTTCTCATATTGTCTCTGTTTCCTAGGACTGCAAGCCTTTTCCTTGGGGAAGATGGAAAAAGAGTCATTGAATAGCTTACGCTACTGTTCCAGGCAAACACCTTGTCTGGTGCTCCGGCATTGGAGTCTCTCTAGCTGCTAAAGAAAAGAAAGGCACATGGAAAAGCAGGAAGAAGCACAGAAGCTGCCTTTTCCTGCAGTGTATATAGCCCTACACTTAGACAAATCACAGGGTCAGCTCTGCCTATGACAGCACTCTCAGGACAGGGATTCAGCCTCTGTGAGGTGGTATATGGTGCACTACATCTCTGGCTATCCCTGTAAGTAAGCAACACTGTATTTTGGTAATGTGGGACTCACAGAGGACATGAAAATCTGCTTGGAAAGATGTGTAGGTTGAAAGGGTTCCCTCAAGGCTTCATGCTGTCTCAGAGCACCGCCAACGACACTCACATTACCTCAGGTGTTTCATATACCCAGGCTTGGAGTCAAGCTCTGCACACCCTTGCTGCATAAAACTACCTACACCACTCAAATTCACCTGCTGATGGGTGGCAGGACCAGTTTGTGTCCACTACAGCATACAGAATGTGGAATCGTGTGTGAGTTGAGCCCGGAGGAAGATGCGCCTTTATTGTATTTGTAGGACCATACCAAATGTCTCTTCTGTATACACATCCTTTGCAAGGGCGAGCTGTCCCATAGCTACTGCATCCCCTCTCACATGGTGGTTAGATTCACCAAAATAGCTGACAGACAGGGAGACTTTCTGTATTTCCTCTGAGCACAGATCAGACTACGCAGAAAGTCTGAATCTGAAGGTACTGTTTAGGTGAAGGTGCTGGAAAACAGGTAACTGCTGGTCCTTTCTTACAGTTGTATTGTTTCACTGTTACCCAACAAAAATCCAGTGCACTTGGGCTCTGCTGCCCTGGCTGTGAAGGAAGAGAAAGAGGAACTGCTCTCTGTGCCAGTGCTCCACCTGTTCCTTCCCACTTGAAGCAAAGAGACAGGAATCTTCCATTAATAGCCTTTGCCTGGATCTGAGCAGAAAAGATAGTGGGACTGATCAAGGTGTGAACATATTACTGTTTCCCACCATGCCACAAATGAAGGAGGGTTATGTGAGGTGATTGTGTAAAAATATTAACTGTGTAGAGTGGAGCGGATGATTGCCAGTGAAGGATGTGAGCAGAATATTTTCTGGAGAGCCGCACCACTTGACCTGCAGCCCAATGCTGGTAGGCAGGATTCCCAAGGGAGAGGCACTTTTCCAAGGGAAAGGTGTAGAAAGGAGACACTGTCTTTTATGCAGAGCTAGAACCACTTAAAACAGATGAACTGGCTGTGGGCAGAGCAGGAAGGGGACTGAGCAGCGGATGATGGAGAAAGACCGTGCTCAGCCAGGATCCCACTAGATGAGAGGAGCTGTGTCAGAGTTTGCTTCAGTGGAGAGCCTAAGCTATATTCTTCAGAATATACAAGCAATTCAGAAAGCTAAAATCCTAGTTTGAAGATGACAGGGGCACCAAAGTCCTTGAAGCTGAGGCTCCAGAAAGCTATGCATGCCATTGGTGCCAGAGTTCACAGATGCAGGTCCTGCTGGCCTCAGCAGCGGCTACAGTCATAAGAAGAACGGAGTTGCTCAGCATTGCCCAGTGTGGCCAGGCATTGGTGTGCACAGGTGCCAAAAACCCTAGGTCGGATGGGGATCAATTTTCAAACTTGTTATTTGAAGATGAGGTCAAACCCCCTGTGAATGCCTCATTCAGCATGGTCTTCTGCTCTGTGCAAGTCAGGGCCACTCAGGAGGTTGCTCTGCCCATCAGGCTGGAGATCACAAACAGGCATGTCTGCTTTTTTCTGTTTCCAAAGGGAAGGGCCTAGAGTGCAGGCAGAGGGGAAGGGGTTCACAGTGGAAAACCAGAGCAGCAAAAAGTGCCCGGGCACCTTTCAGATCAGATTGTAATTTACACAGCGCTGCTTTCTGGTTTGCACCCTCTGCTCCATATGCCAGCCCCCAAGGATCCTAGACCTGAGTACCCTGCTTTCCCCAGGAATTACATGGGTGTTTGGCTCAGTGCTGAAGAGCCACAGGCCACTATACTCCCTCATGCGTGACTTTGGAGCTTTTGGGAAAGAAAACCCATTTTACTTCTGAAATAGGAAGTAGGTGAAGTTAAAGACACTCCAGCAGGTAGAACAGGTTATGCTGCTGTTACTCAGAAGAGAGTATTTCTAAAGCAAGATGGGAAGCTATCTAGCTGAAGCCATTTCACGATTCAGGCAAAGAGCTGCATTGCTCGCTTGTGTATACTGATGAAGCTTTATGGGAATGAGTGAAACAGCATCAGTTTTATGCTCACTGTTAACACAGATAAGTACCTCTCTGCCTTAAATTTATTACCTATCTCATCCTTTTAAGCAAAATAGTTTCCTCCCTCTGAAAAACATCTCTGTTCTGTTCCTGAATTGTTCTGTATCCTCTGCAACTTACCATAGCTCCTTTTCTTCAGTACACACGACTCAGTTACTTCCCTTTCTTAGTCCCTTAGTGGTCGACAAACCCATATTTAATTTGCTGCCAACTCAACTTGCCAATATTTCTTGATGCTTTGCTACTTTCAAACAAGTGTCCTGCCCTGCTAGGTATCACTAAATGCCTTTCTTTTTACTGTGTCTAATCTTTTGTTTGTATTCTCCCCCAAGATACATTTTAGAACATCTTATTTACAAGCCATTCAGAGTGTGAAAAATTATCTTCCAGAGAAAAGCTTAAGAAGTTCTTGTAGTTTAGCTTACACAAGAGAAGACAGAGTGACTCAGTCGCAGTCATGGGCTACGTACTTTGGGGCCAGACTTCCAGAATCTGAGGTCTTGTTAACCCACATACCCTACCAAAAGCCCCTCCCACCCACAAACCACAAGCTCTCCTAGCCTCTCCACCACACCTTGCAAATCTTACGTTTGAACCTGAATTTAAAGGACAGGGCACTGAATATGTAAGTGCTGTAAGTAGTAACTGGGACAATACCCCTGGAATATAGAAAAGCCTGTGCTTCAGAGGTGCTCCCACTCAGGCAGAACACGAGAGTGGGATTTTCCAGGTTCACTTTTGTAGCCTGAGTTGCGCAAGTCCAAGAGACATAAAGATCAGTCCCTTACCGTGGCCTGATGAATGACATCTCTATGCCTGCCTTCAATGGTGTTTGTTTCCCTGGCTATGGGGAACCAAAAGTGCAAAGTCCATTGTCCTTGCACTCAGAGCTTTCTGCACTGTATCAGACAGGAGGCAAAAAGGTTATTTTCATTGACTATGCCCTCACCCAAATATGAAAGAGGCTGGCTGGCAGCATCAATAAGGTTAAAGCAAATATCCCAGCTTTCAAAGAGGTACCCATCTGCAGTGACAAACTTCAGAAGGAATTTCAACTGAGACATGCTTTATGGTAGCTTTTTCTATTTCACAATTTGCAATGTCAATTGAAAGCCAGAGATGACAGTGATGTTGGGCTGAAGAGCTCAGAGGTATAATTGGATATGAAATGAGAATTGGTTTTGATGTAAAAGGATATCTCAGCCACATGCCCTCATATACTTACTGTGCTCTCACCCTCTCCCTAGACCTCTTTATCATTGCCTTTTATGGAGGAGCTGAATCAGAGCTCCATCTTCTTTATTGTGCCTGGGCACTGATTGCTTTGATCATGTTGAAGGGTGATATTGCACTAATGATCACTAAACCCCACCTTTGATGTTGGTTGTGAATGTGCTGCATTGCCAGTGGAGAGAATGTAAATGCTTTTGTTTTATGATTATTGTCTGTCATGTTTAAAAACAACAGCAAGACAGGGGAAGAAAGTGTGAATACTTAATGGAATGAAAAATGCCCAGCTCCCAGCATTGGCTTCCAGGCAGTTTCTGTGGAGGCAAGGCTGAATGCTTGGATCTGTGCTGAATTGCAGGGAAAAGGCTCGACCAAGCTACGTGCAGTGTTGTGCCTGGGAAGCACAGCCGGCACACTGCTGTGGAAGACCATTGCAAAGGCAAAGCACAGCAATTCCACTGGAGGGGGGGGGGGGGGGAGGGTGGTGGTGGGGGCACACGGCTGGCTGTACCCTACCCTGGTCTTGCCTCACGGCTCCCCAGCACAGCTATGCATTGCCTGGCCATGCTCCAGCCCTTTCCAAACTATTTTGCTGTAATCTGTCTTGGCATTTACACTATGCTTAGCCCCATTGTATTCAACTGTTTTACAGTACAAGAAAGTCCACTCTGTGGTTAGGTCTGTCACCAGTGAAAAAGAGCATTGTTACATGAGCACTCATTGCTTACATGTACTTAAATAATCCTGATGGATGGCACTCCAGAAGGCATAGCAGCACAATCCTTGGGTCCTGTAGGACCAGCAAAGTCTGTGAACTGTGAATGATTTACCTGATGTAACTATTCCCTTTGGTTATTAGCTCTGTAGTCTACTGAGCACATTTACAACTGATGTCTGGCCTAAGCCTCTCTTTCTTCCATGCCCTCTGGTCATGGAGCCTTTGTAGGTTAGTCACAGGCAGTTATGAGGAGAAATGGTGTTTTGGATGGTGTTTGATGACTGAGAGCTCATGTTGTGTGCAGCATGATCTGAGCCTTTCCTACAGACCTAGCCAGCTAAACAAGCTCAGCATCTCACCAAACCATAAAAAACTCTGTTTGGAAAATAAGGGCCCATCTTCCTGCTTGTACCAGAAGCCTTCTCCATCATCTTGTTGCTGTAGATTTACTTATGTTGCCAGGATCATTGGAACTGTTGCATCCATGTCAGGTAGGTCTTTTAAGTTAGCTGCAGCTCAGACTTCCCCTGGCACTGCTCAGATGTTTCCTGCATTGGATGAAGGATGCTTGTCACAGAATCCAATGCAGTCAGGATGCAGCAGTCAGTCACCTTAGAGGAATAAGAACCTCGTTGTATGAAAATGCAATGAGGCAACAGTAACAACCAAGTGAGATATCTAGTCTGCCTGACAGCTCCCTTACATGCTGCAGTAAATCCTTCCAATAATTTTAAATGCGCTTCACCTCATTTGGTTATTTCATTTTCATGAGTCCTGTCATATCACACACCCCAACTTTTAGATTTGCCATTTCAAATAACTTCTTTCAAAGCCATCTTGGTGAAGGGTGGTGATGGTGTTCCCATATGCCTATAAATTTTAAATGCTAGAAAACAGTTAACTTTTTGCTAAAGATATCTTTAGAGAGACATTGCAAATGGCTGGGGTTTTTTTGCTGTCTATTGTAAGGGCAGTAGTTTTGCTTCACAAATATATTTACAGCATCAAATATCATAAAGGGTTTCTGTACTGTCCTTTCCTTGGGATGACATTCAGCACATACTTCAAACCAATATATACACTTAGAGGTGTGATGTGCTCATATTGTAGCAACCCAAACCTTTCAGGCAGAACATTTGCATAACATAGTTATACCCAGTTATCAAAAAGTAAGTATTTCCAGCAGAGAAATACTGATTTCAGTGACACTAAATCATGAAGAATCACAGTCTGTCTGAGGTTGAAAGGGATCTCTGGAGGTCATCTGGTCCAACGCCCCTGCTCAAACAGGGCCACCAAGAGCCAGTTGCCCAGGACCATGTCCAGATGGCTTTTGAATATCTCCAAGAAGGGAGCGACTGTCCCTCTGGGCAACTGTGCCAGTGCTCAGTCACACTCACAGTGAAAAATGATTTCTCATTGTCCAGAAGGAACTTCCTATGTTTCAATTTGTGCCCATCGCCCCTGGCCATCACTGGGCACCACTGAAAAGAGCCTGGCTCCATCATCTTTGTAGCCTCTCTTCAGGTCTTTACATACATTGATGAGATCCCCTCTGAATCTTCTCTTCTCCAGACTGAACAGACCCAACTTTCTCAGTCTTCCCTCACTAGAGAAATGCCCCAGTTCCTTAATCATCTTAATGGCCCTTTGCTGGACTCTATCCAGTATGTACGTATCTCTCTTGTACTGGAGATCCCAGAACTGAGCCCAGCACTCCAGGTGTGGCCTCACCAGTGCCGAGGAGAGGGGAAGGATCCCCTCCCTCCACCTACTGACAACGCTCCTCCCAATGCACCCCAGGGCACCATTTGCCTTCTTTGTGGCAAGGACACATTGCTGGCTCATGTTCAACCTGGTGTCCACCAGGACTCCTAGGCTCTTTTGCACAAATCTGCTTTCCAGCTGGTTGGCCCCCAGCCTGTCCTGGTGCACAAGGTTATTCCCTATATACCTGCAAAGCAAACCAGGCACTTGCAATAGCAATATCTACCTTTACAACACACTGCAGACCCAGCTCCCTGTCAAGAGTGTGTTGGGATTGCCAACAGCAGCTGCCAGGCTGTAGGGGAGAGCTCCTAAGTCCAGCAGGCTGGGGAAACTACCATGTGTCAATGCACAATGAAGGCTCACAGACTTTCTGCAGAGTAGCACACTCTTGGATGTTTGGTAGCACCTTGAATGAGTTTTTTGGCTCCAGTGTTGAGCTGCACCATACACCTAGACACTTCAGCTGGCTGTCCTGCTTGTTTGAGGCCTCTTCAAATAAGAGAACACTATGAACCTATCAGACCTCTGCAGAGCCAAACTACGGTCCTGACTTTGTCTGAATGCCATGGTGATGTCCAGAAGACCTGTGAGTCCAATTCCCAGCGAGAAGATGCAGGGAACTGTGTTTTTCAGTGGTTCTTGTGAGACTCAGAGCTGCTTATTCTGTGCAGATACTTACAATAAAGTAAGTCAGAGCTTGGCAGGATTGCTTCAGGTTCTGCACAAGCAACTTGGAATCCTGAAATTGGACAGTAACTTTGGGCAAGGATACAAATCCCCTATTCAGGCATCCTTCATTGCAGAAGCTCCCCTCAGAAGCCCACTTGTGCCTCACCTCCCTTTTTCTCAAGAGCTAGCACCCCTACAAGCACCTCTGCTCTCGTGGTCCACAGTCTTTCCCAGCAGACTGCAAATGTGCTGAACCTCAGACCACTAACTGCTACCCTGGGCTGCTAGTTTTGTATCACAGGGCAGAGTGGAGGCTAAATGGTAGTAAAGGGAATACCGCATCCTGGGAAGAGGTCAGACATGTTTACTTTACTCTTACTGATGAGTCACGTGCAAGGGCTGACACATAGGTTCCCTGCTCTTTCTCTTTCCAAGGAATTGCTGCTGCCTCTCACTGTGTCCATCATGTTCAATGATTACATACCATACAAACCTTGGACATCATCATGGAAACTATATCTTTTCAGGGTGGCTGGAAGGCCACAAATGGTGTAATGATGCAAAGAGGAACAACAGAATGTTGTTCTGCCCCTGCCAATGCTGCATGTGTCTCCCTTGTCCTTGTACAAGCGACACTCCCCACTTAACTCCCTGAAGTTTTCAGCTGCTACTCCATGCCAGTCATTCCTAACACAACACATAGGGCACAGTCTCCCTTCATCCTCCTATTCAAAAGTGTCCCTAACAAAGTGCATGGACCACTTTGGAAATGGAGACCTCTTCAAGGAGAAAGAGACTAAAAAGGTGAGCTGGAAGGAAGAATATGGCAGGCTTTCTTTTGGTACAGTGGAGTGGCTCAATACGAGTTCTGTGCCCATGTTTCAGTCAGTATCACCAAGCACTGAGAGGGCCTGGCACAAACAGGAGAAGTGCGAGAGGATATGTGATGAATCTGAAGTCAGGAATTCATCTGTGGTAAGAAAACATCCATTTTATACATGAAAGTAGGGACAGAGGAAAGGGTTGTCTGTGAAGGGGGCTGGTCAGAAGGATGAGGTATGGGAGTACAGCCTTGAGGCAGGAAAGAACAGGGCTTCAAACAGCTGGGGCAGCTCACCACCTTTGTGCTGCAGAGACTCAAATTTAGCACACTCTGTGTGCACAGCATCAGGCACATCAACAAAGTTGAATGTTAATGGATGCTCTAGAAAAATTACCTGTTGCATGGAAAGGACTGGGATGTGAAAACTACCGAAGACAGACAAAGATTTAGCATGCTCAAAAAAGGGTAGCGTGCTTAAAAGTTTAAGGCATTTTTATATTGACTCAGCCAATGTTCTTCTGTAAACGGGAGTGGTGGACTACTGAAATTTATTTCAATTTCTGTCCAGACAGGAAACATTACCACTAAAGTTTCAGTTACAGGTGTGGCTTTGGTTCAGTATAGATGACTACAAGTTAGATGTTTTCACAGCCCACAGCAACAGATGTGTTTACAGTGAAGTTGCATCTTAGAGAATATTCATTTATCTTCATTTGCAGGGGGGCTTAAGTACAAAAGAAGAACTTGTGAAGCATGGGCTACATATTTCTACCACGAAGGAAAGTTTATCTCCCATCTGGCAAAGGCACAGACCAAATAAGGTATGTCAAAGGTCATAAAAAAATACAGTATAGTAGAAACAGTATATGAAAGTAAGAAAAGTGATCTTGATTTTCAGAGGCAGTCTTCCCCAGTGAAATTTGCTTTTCCAGTCTTGTGCAAAAAAGGATCCATAACCTCTTTTAACAAGTGCAAAAGGGTACAACAAATGAAAAGAGTGGGGAACAATTCAGGAAGCACCATTTCCAGACAAATGCCATTCAGCTACAAAGGCTTCTAGCAAGGACTCTTGAGTACAATTAGAAGTTGAGAAGCATTAAAGTAAGAGATTCCTGGGGCATAAAGGGAGGGAGAGATTGATCAACAGCCTTAAAGTTCATCCATGGGAAATTGGAACATAGCAGCCTCTCTGAGCTGGCAAAGGTGTAGGTACAAAGGCCTCTTGGGAAGAGTCTGGAAGCTGAATTAAGATAAATTTGAACCAGATATGTGGTGTACGCTTTTCAATAGAGAAGAGATACTACAGCCATTGGGATGGTCCAGGAAAAAATGTGCTCTTGTTTAAGCGAAGGAGTGAATACGGGTAAATACTATGGCCTGCTATGCCAAACATAAAGTTAGGTGACCACTTTTGACTACTCAAGCCAGAGAACATGTAGGTGCAGCTCTTTTTCTTCCTGAAGTCTGAGGTGTAACGTTGGTATTCTGATGACAGTTTTTCACTTCAGGTATGCCTTGAAAACACTGGAGCTCTGCTAATGCTTAAGTGTTCCCCATGTTATATTGAACTGGGTTCGGGCTGTTTATTTACTTGTGGCGTGGAAGTAATGATATAATAATGGTTATACTTCCCAGTAAAGCTCTGGGAAGTGACATCCCTTATTGGTTGTTTCCATAATAGCCAATCTTATACCAACATCCCTAATGAGTCTTGGTGCATGAAAAGCCATTTTAGAGGATCTAGATTTCTCACTGAAACATTCCACCAGATCAAGTTTTCAGTTTTTTTTTCATCTTTTATACCTTCCCTGCCTCTCCCAATGAATTTAATTAGAATTGCTTCATTGTGATGAGCTGGCATTTTCAGCTAGAGCAGCCAGATCTGTTCAAGACCATTCACAGATAATATAAGGTGAAATCTAAGGTGAAAGAGCAAGCAGGTATGCCCAGTCAATATTACTGGCAGGAATTTAGAGTGTGTGGAAGCAAATGTCCAAGGAGATGTTCCAGACCCCAAGGACTCTCTGCAGCTTTATGAAGTTATAGAGGAATGGATTGAGCGGTACAGGCCAGTCCTGCTCAACTCAGGACAAATCACCTAGAATGGATATTCAGAAGAAAACTTCCATGAACTGATGGCAGCAGTGCTGTGGTGACTTATGGAAAGAGCTTATCCTACTGACTGTCCTGTGGTGTGTTATAGGTGGTTTTCTAATGCACTTGCTGCCAATACTGGGCGGGGGGGGGGAAGGAGGAAGCTCTGGACTCTGGTTTGTGCTCAGTGGTCCCTTTCTCTTTTCCAGAGTTCTGTCACTATGTACATGTGACATACAATTATCACCACTTAGAAAGACTAATAGAAAGTCACATAAACTAACATGAAGGATGTTGACATTTCCATGGAAGCAGGCCAGAGTCCTTTATCAGAGATATCTTGCATCTCTGTATGCAATGATAACTAATAAAGCAAGAAGAAACGGACAAAACACCCACAGACAATGTGGAAGCTCCAGAAGTGCACAGGATGGGATCTTCAATCACTGTGTGTTGGCCTGCTGTGTATGCTTAATCTTATATATGAAATTGATCTATTGTACTTGGCCTAGAAGATCTGACTTGTAATACATCTAATACTTGTGATGAATCTGACATACGTGTGTACTTGTGAAGATCTGACTTGTGACGTATTGGTACACTGCCTTCGCTCATGGGCTTACTGTTCAGCTGATCAGGTGCTGCTAAGTCATATGGGGGAGAAGAAGTGGTATGCACATGTGCATGACACAGCTGAAGTAGCAGTCTTCTAAGCATCCTGGTGCGTTTCTGTGGTTCTTACAGCCTCTGCCAGTCAGGCTGAGCAACACCACAAATGTGACAGTTCATCACTGCACTGGGTCTACTATCCAGTTTTCATTATAAAGAACTCATTGCCATGAAGAAGTGGCATCTCACATTGTACTGTTAAGCTCCTTGAGCCCTGCCTGATATTTTTCTGAGGTCTGAAATGAGGTTTGGAACAGGAAACATGCCCAACTGTATGGGTTGCAGCAGTGTCTTCAAGATATTAATATTGGCCAAGGCTCAGGTTTTCACCACTTCCAGTTTTCCAGGCACTGTCCTCGTGCAGAACAAGGACATTCCTTGTGCTGAGTTGCTTGGTCAACACAGGAATGGAGGTTAGCGGGGCATCTAGGGTAGAGCTCCAGCATCTTGCATTGCGGGCTAACACATGGCATGCTTGTTCAGTCAGGGATCAATTTCCATCTTCACAGTATAGAAATGTCTTATCCTCCTTCCTGCCACTATGTCCTTTCATCCAAGACCAGAAGCCTTTCCACTATTGCCCTTTGTTTACTCTAGGACACTCTACACCATTTTTACTGGTGGTAATGTCCTTTGGCTTGAACAGCTTTTTCTCCTCCAAATATTTCCTAGCATGTTTACTGCTAAACATGTTTTCTCTGAGACTTCATTTTGCTGGGTAAGGCAAGCCAAGAATTCCTTGATACATACTTCCACCAAAACTAGTGCAGGAGGGCTCAGCCTTCCCAGATGTTGGCAGTTGTACATACTTTCCTGAAGGGTGCTTCACTTGTCCCTTTTACAATAGCATAAGTATTCCTCCAAGCTGACTGGAAATTGCCGCATTAGCGGACAATACACTCAGCAGAATGTATTGAGGGGAGTAACATGCACAACCTAAGAACTGTGAGAATCAATAAGCTCTTCTGACTCCATGGCATTGTTTACTTGGTTATGTCTCCCAGAAGGCTTTAACCTCCAGATTTTACAGCAGCAGGCAAGTTTTTCTGTGCTGTAGCATGACCAGAGTCCTAAAGACCCTAAAGCTACTCACTTCCCCTCCTCTTTCAGACATAGCACTTCACTCCTGTTGGAATGAATCTGCCACAACTCCCCAGGGCCCTGGAAGATAGAGAACCCATGCAAAGGCTCCTCAAAGGTGAGGAAAAAGGAAGAGTTTCAGTGAGGACACGATCTGAGTGCACTGAGACTGCTGGAGATGCTGCTTATCTTAGCCCATGGAGTAGCTTGGTGCTGGGAAAAATGAATTCTCATGTCTAAAAAGCAGTATCATACTATCAGAAAAAAAAAGATGAAATTGTTCAAAAGTCTTTGTGCTCAGCAGGAGGAATGATATCTTTGCACAGAGTTGGCTGCATAAAGTGATGAACTTTCAGAGGAAGGCTCTTTCACTGAGCCAGACACCCTGGCAAGGCAGCTTCAGCTACCTGTTCCTTCTACACCATCAACAAGTCCAACTGTGTTCAGTTCCCATACATAAAATGGAAGTGACAGCAGAGACCCACCTCCCTACAAGAACAGGAGTGCAGAAGCATCAAGGTCTCCTTTGATATTACAGAAAGGAGGAGGGAAGGGAAATCAAAGAACCTTTGATAAGTAGGACATCAAAATGATCCCATATCCCTGCCCTTTGGAGTCATGAGGAATCACTCTGTTGGCTGTACTACACATAAGGTCTGAACCAAAACTTTCTGAGAAATTCAAAACAGCAGAACTCTGGTTTCTTGTGAAAAATACCTTTGCTTCTTCCTGTACAACAGTGAAAAAACCACTTGATTTTGGATTCATGCTTCAGTTTTACTGGTGCCACAAGGGTGATGCACTCCTAAACCCCATGACTATTAGCTGGTATTATCCATATTTGTTTCTAGAAAGGGCCAAGGCTGAGGAACTGTTTTCCTTCCAAAAAATTAAGATTAGTGTTTGCCTGCAAAAGCATTAGGGCTTCTACTTGCACTAGAGGTAAGTAGTATCTATCCATCTTCCCACTGTTGAAAAGTCCCAAGCTGCTAAGAAGGTTGGAAGTTCAGATTTCAGTTTGAAGCATGCCAGGTCCACTTGACTATTTATAGTTTGACTTCCAGATCTGCTTTAAATTTATCAGCTTCATTTATCTTTTTTAAACAGCTTCAGGAAGGAGTGGAGTGTGAAGTGCTGTTAATACTGTTAACTTGTTGGCATTTTGCTGTTCATCTTAATATCTGGTTGATCTGTCATCTGTTAACCCAACACCAGATGTTGTTCAGCCTAGTTTAGCTGTAGCAGAGATGTAATGCATATGTCATGTCCTGTGGCTCCCACTGCTCAAAGCTAGTAAGCCATCAATAAATGCAGCAGTTACCTTGTCTGTTGCTGGCCTCCTTGACTGCTATAAATACGTTGTGACATCTCCAAGAATAAAACTAAGTAACATGGTGTGCTGGCATAAGACCACCCAGATGGTTCCAAACACAAATCAAAGATCGTCAGAAGTAAAAAAGACAGAAACAATTGTGTGGTCTCTGATGTTCAATAAACATGTTCCAGACTTATTGCAAAGATTAGCACCTGCACTCATGCAGAAATCGAAGCCTATTTCCAAGCACAGAGAAAATGATTAGAGGATGGGTGTGAGGGGATAGCCTCAACTTACACGCATCCGGCTGGAAAGAGTTCATGTTTCAGCAAAAAGTGGGTGATTCAGCATTTTCGTTAACCCCCTGACAGTTGAAAACAGATTTGGTATCACAGCTTTTCTTCAGAGCCCACTAATGCTGCTGTACTAATTGGAGAAAGCTGACAAGTCCTGCCTATGTCTCATGCCAGACCGGAGGACTGCAGGGTGGCTGGCCCAGAAGGAAGGAGGGCAGTGAGCAAGCGCTCCCTAGTACAGGGGCTCTGCTGCAGTTAACACTTTTTTAAGGTGCTTTTAAAGCAAAAGACATGTACTGAAGATGCTCAAGGGTGTCCATAGGCTCTGTATGGCTTTTTCAAGGGCCTGTAAAATTTCAGTCTGTCATTTTCTCATGCACATTTTCTACCTTGTCAGATGTCAGCCAGGGAAATGTTATAAGACTGTTTAGATTGGTTTAGATTGTCCAAGCATGCAGCAATTGTTCCCAAGTATTTATTCTGGGACAACACAAACTCAGCATTTTCAGCCTCTTACTGCTTCAGCACAGGTAATCTTTATAATAAAGCCTTTGTTATTTGTAAACTTAACTGCTTCAAACCTGTCAACATTTAAAGTCTTCAAATACATCCCATTGCACATAGAGAAGGTTTCATTCCTCCTAATGCAAAGATGCATCTACCTTCACAAAGGGAAAAAAAGAAAAAGATCGAAATGACAGATTCAAGTAGCACAGCAATGGGACATCCTTACTTGGAACAGGCCAAAACTTAGGTTTTGAGAGAGAAAAAAAAAGATTCCCCTAGTCACAGGGCATTACTTGAAGATGCATTAAAGCCTGAGACATCAAAATCAAAAGTCCTGAAGCTCTGCTTTGAAATTCCTGTGTAGATATTCAATGTGTGAAGTACCCATGGCAGCTGGAAAGCACTGCAATGGGACAGATTTTGCGACAGCTCTTGACAAGCTCTTATTCTACACTCTCAGCCATGGACACCAGATCTCAGGGAAGGGTCCCGTACCAGCTGAGGGCTGGGGGCCAGGGCTGGACCCCGAGAGCGCCAAAAGCTGCAAGTCCCAGGGGAGGCCAGGCTCGGTGGGATTCGGAGCGGGGCTTGCAGCAGGACCGTGCCTGCTGCAAAACTGATCCAACAGTGCCCTCCCGTGCGGAAAGTAAACATCACAGCTCGGCGGAGTACGTTTCACCTCCCCACGCTCTCTGCTCCAGATGCCCATTTCGGCTGGGACATGGTAGCGCCAAAAAGCCAAACAGATAGATAGATAGATTAGATGATAGATGGGTAGACTGACGGACAGACAGATAGATAGGTAGATAAAGGCAAAAGATGTAATGGGGAGGAGAAGATGAAGGCCAAGGGAGGGCTGAGCTCTCACAAGTTTTGCAAGATGATCTCATGTTGGCCGTAACCCAGTACCACTGTGACCCCTTCCTTTCCCAGGGGCTGATGCTTTGTTGACCCTGTGTGTGCATAGAAACAGAAGTCACAGACTTAAGTTCCTGCACATATGTCAGCCAAAACGTGTATTTGTCTTTCTTAGCCTAGGGAGATTGTCATGGGCCTGTCAGTAGCTGGCATATCACACTTTACTTAAGAGGTGGGCTGCCTCTCACCCTGGGGTCAGTGGGGACCACCCTGACCAGATCTTTATAAACATGGTTAAAATCTTTGTTTTTATGTTGACTTGCAGTGGCAGTGTAACACAGCAGAGCTAAAGAGAGCTACATTGTACAAACCAAGAACTATGTGTAGGAAATCCATTGTCAAGATGATAGTGCCAAGACAAGAAACCCAAGTTCGTTTAAGCAGGTAAACAGGAAAAAAATGTCTCTCAGAATCCTTGTAAAGGACTGTGTAGCCTTTTCTTAGATGCCCCTTTAACACTCAGTCCAAGTTGCTACCTGCATGTCCCAGTGAGCTTAGGCATAGACTGGGAGATCCCAGGTGAGTAACAAATAACAAGAAATATTATAACAAATCGTTATAAATCATATAAGTTCCTATATACTCTTTAGAACCAAAAAACAAAAAAACCCAATGAAATCTTAACTCCACTGTACAGCCCTCATGCATTTGTGTATCTGTGCAGTAGCAAATTAGTTGGTTGTCTCAAAGCTCACTGAGATGATGAGCATATGACAATTCAGGCTAAGGGTGAGAAGAAGTATGTAAGAAAAAAGTCACAAGGTCTTTCATACATGCTTATGGTCATTTTTAATTCTCCAGCATGTGACAGCTGTGTATTTTTGCCTTGAGACTTTTATTTCAGTAATGAATAACCTGTGTTGTTCTTGATTTTGGTTTTTTCCTTTTAAACCTTCACTGTAGTATACAAGCTTGTGTGCACACACACATACACACTTTCTTCGCCATATTTCCTATAAAACATTCTTTTGAGAGCTTGACCAGCTAAAAAAAAATTAGTGTTGCCTCTGTATTATGCGTTTTCACACTTATTGTAAGCTTATCTAAAAAGCCACGAGCTGGACTTGACCCATAAAGCATTCAAGGCACAGCTGGAAGGCAAATACGATTCACACACCCTCCTCCATGAGCTAGAGTACAGGATCAGCCAGAGATGGGGCTGACATGAGTGTTTAAAGCTTGGAAGTCTTGTTCTACCATTACCAGCATTATTAACCTTTCTCCAGGGCAGCTGTTCACTGGTCTGAAAAAGAATCAGAAGTCAGGCACAAGATTTTCTTAACATCCTCCTCCATCTGATGAGAGCAAATAAAATGGCAGAGGCATCAGGAAGCTCGGGGCTTCCTCCAATGAGAAGGAACTGCCTTCTCTTTGGTTTTTAGCTGAAAACGAAACACTGAACATTCACTGAAGCATTTGCACATGTGCTAAAGGCAGCCTTACCGCATGAGTCGTGTTGCAAAAATCAGACTCAGAGCAGCCCACAGAAGACAGTGTGCAGAGCTGAGGACAAGGAAGATGAGGAAGGAAGAGAAAGACAGTCTGAACAAAACTTTAAGTGGCAACACTGTTGACAAAAGTCCATGCAGGCAGGGGAAAAATAACAAAACCTCAACTCAACACTAAGGATCCCCAAACATTAATGAACTAGTGTAAACATGGACTTTTGTATCTTTGACTCTATCTGCAGCTACAAACTTCAGGGGGTAGGAGCTGTATTATCCCTGACTGTCTTGGGTACTGGGTTCTCAAAGGGTCGATGCCATCCATTTTGTTTCATTTCATAACAGAAGAATAGGGTATCATTAAATTCCCCAGCTTGTATGATGGTTTAGCCTATGTTCCTGAAGAAAACAAGCTGGATATTTTTACCTAGACAGGTATTCTCTCAATTAATATATAATATGTGCTTCATTTGAGTGCATTTTAAGAGGTTAACATATGCTCTTTCAAAATTATTGTCTGTTGTTACGGGAGCTATGACTGCTCCCTTAACCACTGTCTTCACAGAAAAAAAAAAAGGGCAATTAGTCTGTCTTTGTGTTAATCACTAAATAGGCCTAATTTTTTGTTATAATGCTGCAACACAAAGACTGCTTCACAATAGCCAAATTCAGTTACTGCAGACTACCAGCTTTTCTATAGTCTCTGCTTTGGCATATAATGTTTAGTAGATGAGGCATAGTATCTCACAAGCAATTAAAAGTATCATTCACAGAAGAAAAACTATCATCTGGGGATGAAATGGCAGGTCAGACAGGCAATTGCAGCACTCTATTTGTTCTCTTCAGTGCTTTTTAAATTCCATCTTCTCTGAAGAGCTTTTAGAACATAGTCATCAACATCCCATTTTTCTCCTCATTAAAGAGTGGGATTTTCAAAAGAGCTCAGCATGGGCCTAATTCTCCTCCTACTGATCCCAAGGGTAAAATACTCAGTGATTTCAGTGGCAGGAGGGTAAAGCAAGTGCCTGTGCTTCTGAAATCCCACTTGCTGGTATTATCTCAAGGGAAAATCTGCAAACTCCAGGGATATGAAGTCTCTATTGATAAGCAGCGAAACAACACAGGATGCAGCAATGCAAGGATATTCAGACACATAGCCCCAGCCAGGCCTGGGACATCCATGTGCTGGAGCAAAGCACCTGCTCTGTCCTGTCCCAGTTGTCTATGGCTGCCTGCAGTTCCTTCTGCTGAGAGCTTCCCACAAAGTGCAGCTCAGATTTTCCCAAGCCGTAACAAGTTTAGGAGCACAAATACCCAGTGAATCTGTAGGTGAGATTTAAAACACATCTGTAGCATATATGCAGGGCTAAACTAAATAGCTTTTCAAGGTGCCAGTGCTAGCAAATAGCAAAGGAAAATCTAAAAAAGTAAAGAGATAGAAATCTTAATAATGGACTATGTGCATTTCTGGACACATAACCTATTCTGCTTTCCTGGCAGAACCACAGACCTCATCCACAGCTTTGCTAATGCAGAACCACTTTTATCTCAGCTGTCTAGGTAATATCATCATTTACATGGAAACACTGCACTGTTCTCTGCTGGACCAGGCAGAGGACTGCGGAGATAGCCTGATAGAAAAATGCAGGCATATAACCAAAGACCAAGGTGGGAGGAAGGAGGAGCTGAGATCACTGAACAGGTGAGAGGCACCTGAAAATCTCACCAAAGCAAAACAGTAAATACAAGCATAATCATTGCAGAGACTCTGACCATAGGATATGGAGAAGGGGAGGCCATGGGGTCAGTCACAGAGCCGGGGACATGAGAAGGGAACGTGCACTGTTGGGATGAAGAGAGTAGGTCCTCCTAGTGCAGCTGAGGAACTGGCCAGGGAGGAAAAGAGAATACTGCCAAGCAAATCATGAGGCAGTTTGGGAGACTGTGGTGGTTCTTCAGTTGATGAAAAGACAGTCAGTAGTGTCCTCACACTGTAGCAGAAAGGCACTGATGTTTGGGGAAGCTGTTGCAAAAGTGAGAAAATATCGCACATGAGTTCAGACCCTTCAGACCTATAATCAATCCAGACTAACACAGTATCTCCCAGGGTGGTTGACACTGAAAAGTCCGTGTAAAGGAATAAAGGAGTAACCAACTCTATGGAGAAATTTCTGGCCCGTATCTGGAGCACAAAGGAATAGGCCTAAGCTGCTCTACATGCATCTCCACTGACACAGAACACTAGTAACAAACATTAGCAAACATGTTCTTCACCCCCATAGAGGTTTTAACCTGGAATGGGCTGTAGGACTCTGAGGATCCTGAAAAGCACATGAAAGATCTACACCAGTAGAAACCACAAGTTCAGCCTTGTGACATAACCCAAACTGCAGGAGATCCTGTGTCTTACATCCCTACACTTACTGGACAAAATACACAGAAGCCCTCACACCTATTTTAATAGAAGCCTGGGCTGGCACTGAAAAGTCCCATGGCTTCTCATACTCCTGAAAATCTCTGCTATTCAAAGTCCTTCCTCATCAAGGTCGAACTGGTCAAATGGTAGCAATTATAGTGAAAGCCAGTGTCAATAAGGTAGCCACATCTTCTTCCCCTTCCTTGGTTGTCTTCCCACTTTGCATAACAGCATCATCTACTCTACCTTCTCATGCACAAGGAGGTGCAGAAGCAGCCAGACTTGGAGATCCAAAGCAATCCAACACTTCTGGCCACCACTGCTGATGATCTGGCAGCTGGTATCACATTCCTGCCTGCAGTACTGTTGTGCTGACCTCTTCGTTTTCTAAAGTAATTCCAATGCTACTAGTCATGTCCACTCCTTTCCAAAAGAAATTAATTTTAAAACCTCCCCCACCATGTTTCTATTGTTTACAATCTAGTGAAAGGATTTCTAAACGCAGGAGTATGAAGCCCAAACTCAGAACTGTAAGATGTTCCATACTTGGTTGATGACAAGGTTTAGCAACCTATGCTGACAAAATAGGTCAGAAAAATTACTTTAAAGTTTCAGTTAGCAGCAAGTATCAAAAGAATGCCCCTGGGTCCATGCTGCATGAATTCAAAGTAAAGCACAATGACACAACACATGTCATGCAGAAAAGTTCACTGGGAATGGATCATCAGTGATCTCATCGTGTGCTTTGTTACAAGACATAACCAATGAAGGGGTGAAACCAGCCAATCTTTCTTGCCATCCTAAATCAAACAACTCTTACTTCAGAGACAAAACTTTTGAAGTTTGATATGTCAATCAATAAAATAACTGGGAAAGTCATCCATCCATTTATCTCTGCAAATCCTAAAACATACCTTTCAGAATAAGTCAACCAAATTATTAAGGCTGCAAAGCTTCCCACAACTGCTGAAGTTTCTTCCTCCCTGCAATGAGAAGCACAGTAACACTAACATTGAAATAAAAAGTAGTCACAAAACTTGATATAATACATGCTTTGGAATTGAAGAAATAGTTGAAGATACTCAAGGGATAAAATACTCAGTGTATTGCTTCCTACACCAAGACAGTACAAATCAGTTCAGGATTTGCACAGCTAGCCTAACTGGGAAAGGAACACCAGGGAAAAGAGCTTTAAGGGCACACTGGAAAGTGAGTTAGGGAAGGCTTCAATATATTGGTGCTACTCATACACATTAATTGCTAAGGTTTATCATTTAAGATACTGCTTTGTAAGTGCCTGACTTTATTAAAGCACACCCAGTATAGACATACATGTATTCATCTTTGGACAATGAAAAAGGGAGCGAACGAATGAAGTATATTTATTCCTACTGAGGAGCAGGGGATGTTGGGTGGAAAAATACCTTTTCCCTCATGTGCAGTGAGAAAGTTTTAGACCAAGGTGGGGTTTTGTTTTGTTTTATTTGTTTTGGTTTGCTTTGGTTTTCTCAGACACTCTAAAACCTGTGTGTCCCTAGAACTGCACGTGCAGAACTGCTTTCTTTCCTGTAATTTGCCATTCTAGAATGAACACAACAGCTTTCAGTGAATGTCAAAACTGAGGCTTTCCTCTACATCCTCCAACTTTGTGTTTCTCAGGTAACAGAAGATCCTGATGCACTGGAAACCCAGGACCAGCCTGTGGCTGAAAATGAGCTGTCAGATCCTGAACTTGCAACAGGGAAAACAAAAATATGCTTGTTAGAGCCCAAATGACAGTTTCACCAACACTTATAAGCAACAGGAATGGCTACCTGTGAAAGCCATTAGTGGACATGACAATTCTGGCTCCAGTCTGACAGCTGAGCAATTACTTCAGTGATTCAGTGATGGGGGATTCAATCTTGAATTCGCAACTCATGCATGCTTCTCTGAATATTAACTTTCAGCCACAGCATCTCAATGGAGAATAAATATTGCCCTACTGTGGATCCTGATGACAGCCTTTAACTGAAACAGCCTTTGAGACAACTCAGAGAATTTCAGAAGAGCAACTGCAGCCACTTTTTTGGAAGCAATGAAACAAATCCCAAAATACCAGGCTGTAACAGCTCTTTATGACGTTTCAAATTCAGAGTAATCACTAAGTATTTATATCATGAAAAGATTAAAGTTAGCTACACATAGGTTGAGACATGAAATCTCAAAAAATATTAACTTTCATTGGAAAGTGAGAGGCTCACAAAACAAAAGGGGAAAAAAGAAGAATGAATTAAAGGATTTTGACACCTCCCTCCAACTGAAACAAATGCAGCTGTCCTATATTACTTTGAAAATCCAAGCCATAAATACTTTGACTAACGGCCTCACAACATGATTAGATCCCACACTATCTTGCAGCAGTGAATACCACAGGCTTTATCTCCCATAAGCAGTTTTAAAGGTGCTCCAGTGGACCTCTCTTGTCTGATCTGGAAGGAGAAGGGTGACAGCATGTGCAACCTGAAATCTGGTTCATTGTTATATTATTATCTCCTTTCTCCATTTTTCTTAGTTTTTTTCACCTTTAAGAGTTCCAAATTCTCATCACATATAACTTTTTTATGCTATTCCCAAACTTGTATATAAATTGGAGCAGCAGATACAAAAATAAGTAAACTGACAAGTAAGCCCTTCAGCAACATAAAATGAGTGACTGATGAGCACAAAACAAGTGAAGAGAGGCAGTTTTGCATGAAGGGAGAAAACTAGAAGATAAAGATGACTCCAAAGTTATGAAGACCAGAAGCTAAGAGGAGGTTTACTGTTGAGAAAGGTAGCAAGGGAGTTTGTGTCTTTTCTGTTTGGCCCATGCCTTTGAGACATTTCTGGTGGATCAGACATTTCACAACTTCCTTCCCATTCCTCATGATCAGATTGCAGGGAGCAAGGGAGAGAGAGAGGTGTGTCTAAACCTTTCTCCATGTTTGTAGTACATTAAGAGGAGGTAAGATCCACGATCCACACTGGGAGCCCAATTAAACCAAGACAGAACTATGAAGGCAGCTGGTGAAGCCTGCAAGTCTGCCAGCAGTGGGTCATGTAACGTTCTTTATTAATTCTGTGTGTCTGCCCCCAATGTTCTGTGTGTACACACACACACACCCCACCCCAAGTTTGTTCTACTTGGAAAGTATTTCCACTGCCTCTTCTTCAGCTCCCTCTCAATATACTAGAATGATTTTTCTTAAGCCTTTTCTCTCCTGTCAGTTTTTTCATTCCCCTTCTCTTGTTATTTTCTGAATTATGTCAGTTTGTGCTTCTGAAGCCTATTACAAGGAGACTTTCAATGCAGCCAATAGTTTAGCTGGTGAAAATCAGTCTGATTTGTACCTCCTGGAGACTAAAATACCATGTAAT
The DNA here is from genome assembly GCF_017639655.2 of Falco naumanni. Lineage (NCBI taxonomy): Eukaryota > Metazoa > Chordata > Aves > Falconiformes > Falconidae > Falco > Falco naumanni. Next base: position 31,625,635 of record NC_054080.1, read on the forward strand.
ATTTGGGATTCATTTCCATTATGCTATATTGCTAATATAAATTTTTCCTCATTAAATAAAAAAACTTTAAATATTTCAGAGCTGACAAAGAATTACATGGGGCTTTACTGCACGGTTAAATCACTATGTTGATTCAGAAAGGCCATTAAAAAGCTACAAGAAGCTTAAGTGAACTCTTTTAAGCTTTTGCAAATGCTTAAAAATTGAGCCCCACAGCTCAATTCATCCAGATGTGTGCAAATAACCTGTGCATGATGGAGTGAAAGTGTGAACACACTTTTATAAGTATACATGTTTATGAAGACGTAATCGCAGAGCATGACTAATTAAACCATCTATAGCAAGGGCCAAAGAGGTCAAAAAAGGTGTACAGGGGAAAAAAACCTTCAGCTCTTACTTTTGTTACTTAGAGGGGGAAAAAAGTGAGTCAGCACCATCTTCAGGCAGCAGGATACTTCGCCAGAGCAGAAAGCAGAGTCTGACACTCAGCAGGCTGCCTGGAAATGTACAAGCTCTGACAGGTTACCCTTTTGTCATATTATTGTGCTGTTCTTATAAATAATGATCATCCAGCAGCAGTCCAGATGATTAGTCCAACATGCAGATAGCTGCCTGGCTCATGGCAGACAAATGTTTCTACCCACCACTCCCCTCACCTGGGAAGCGCTGTTTGTTTTATCAGACTGGGTCTGCAATTGACATAAACTGAAGCCAGTGCTTTTGTTGAGCCAGTTCTTACCATTGTAATTCATTGTCTGGGCTTTGCTGTGAGAAAAACAGTCCAGCACACTGAGGTGCAGGGAGAGGGGATGCTTAGGGAGAGCTGGGGCTATTCAAATTGTTCAAGGGAGGAAGGGGTGAAAAGGGGAGAGTGGACTTCAGAAATGCCCTTTGCAAAATATCCCCTGATTTTTGGCCAGGAGTAACAGATAGGAACAATGGTAACAAAGCCAGAGCTGCAGTGGAGAGTATAATAAGGAAAGAAATTAAATATTGATCATGCCTTGTGTCAAGTAGAGAAACAGTGAGTGAGAGGAAAGAAATCGAGTGAAGAGGGGACATTTTCTACATATCTAAAATCCTCCTGTAGCTGCAATGGGAGGCTCAAAAGCATCTTGGGATGCAGGTGGGATTGCCTAGGAATCTCAGCTGTTCAGAGCCAAGGGCACAAGAGCTCTGCTGACTGGATTAGACCAGATGCCCCAATCTCCCTGCTTTTGACTCCAGACACTTTGCTATCTTGTTGTGAGAGGACGGAGGCCTTGAAGAGGTCATGACAGCATGTGAGAGAAACATCCTTTCTGACCCCCAAAATGCTATGTGACGCATGGTGAGGTTGTTCTCTTGACTTCTGTGTGTAGCTGTTGGACCACATGTCCCCCAAAGCACACCTCAGCGAATGCAGTGCTGCCCACTCCTGTGGACAGTCATAGTCTGCCAGATGGCTTCAGTAGCAGGGAAATGAAATGAAAACACCTAGAAAATTCTGTATGCACTTCCTATAGACTGAAACATTTTTGAAATTTCCCCTTCTTCCCACAAGGACATCTCAGCAGAGGAGCATGCTGAACCTATAACAAAGCTCCAGAGCCATCAGCTTTTTAAGATACACACCTCAAGCAGTAAAGAAATGGGACAAAACTTGGTGAAAGTGTGTTCTACATATCACAAGCTCCATGGTTTCTGGCTTAGATCCACACTGAAATACGTTTTCCTGTGTTATGGGAAGAGAGAGTGCCCTGGGCCATGGGCCCAGCTGATGTAAACTGACACAGCTCCGCTCACTTCAATGGTGCTGCCCTGGCAGTGGCAGCAGATCTGCTCCACAGCCAGCACCACCAGCATAGGCCTGGGGCTAGGTTCAAGCAGGGTTTACACCATTGCTCCTCCAGAGTTGCCCAGTTGACTGCAGGGGAATGGAACTGATTTATAGTAGCTGAAGACATGACCTACTTCTTAAGGGAGCTCCTTAAAGCACAGAGCCTTGTCAGGAAGTTTACTGCCTCTGCCTAACTTGTAGCCCACCTGTGGATACAAGCACGTATTTGTATATGGGTAGACAGGCAGAAAAATAGGAAATGTTAAGAAATAATACACCTGCTAAAATAGAGTTTCACCCTAGTTCAAACTCATGAGAGATGGCCAGGAGCTGAACTGAAACTGGTGTGATGCTGAATTCCATGTGAAGACCAAGGGATCACACAAAACTTGTGTTTCATCAGTCCAGCTAACGTTACCTCACTTTGGACTGAGCAGGGATTTCTGAGGATCCTTGGTGAATGTCATATTGATTAAGCACGAGAAGTGAAAGACACATTCAAGCAGTAAACTTGACACTGTTTAATAACTGTGTAAAACACCGTGTAACGTTATTATGCTGTGTTCTTAGCCAAAGCAAGCAGCTCTTTCTCAGGGATTTTTTAACTCACTGGCTTCAGCTTATTCATAACATTTTAAATAATGTCCACAGCAACTTTCTTGTGGGAGTGGGTCTTAAGTGTAACAAGCTGAAAGGACTATATTAGGGTAGGTTTCCTGGCTTTCTGCTTCCAATTACCTGAGACAAGTGTTTCTGAACCTTGCTAGATTTAGTGCTTCCTCCCAATAAGAGATAATGCCATCTTCCTACCCCTTGGCCAGGCTTTCCTAAACCACGAGCATGTTTGGGAGCTTGAAGGAGCAAACCATGTGGGGAAGAAAGAAAGCTGCAACTTTCCCCCACTCCTGGTGCAGGCACAGAGTCACAGAAGGCACTAAGATTTCCAGGGAATGGGACTGGAAAGCAAACTGGTACAGGCACTAAGAGCTTAACTATCTGTTCCATGACAGGAGAGACACAGTCCAGTGGGGTACCATGATGCTCACAGCCTGACTTCCAGTCACCCCAGAGCATCATGCTGCTGCTGCTGAACAGGCAGGTTGCTTTAGCCCTGTTCCCAGAAACGCACACTGAGAGTCATACCTGCCCAGTGAGATGCAGATTTCAGCTTCACAACAGGGCTTAACATCAGTATGCCAATGCCAACCTCTCATGTGGATGCAGACGCTATCCCTCATCTGTGCTGCTGTTTGTCTTCTTTCAAGCAGGGGCTGCTTGTGCTTGGTGTCTGGCATGGATGGAGCAACCTAAGCTTTGGGAAGGAGAGTTGCACTCAGTACGCAGAAAGCCTGCCATTGTACTTAAATCAGAGTCAGGAGACTTGGCCCATCAAATGACCCTCTGTCATCTATCTCCAGACACAACAAGCTGGATTTCTTTTCCTCTCTCCAGCCTCAGAGGGTGAGGCCCAGGAAGAAAGGACAGTGTTTCTCTGTTCTTTGGTTGGTGATTTCCAGCCTCCCTTCTTGGTTACTGCAGTTTCACTCTCCCTTTCACAATGAAACTGAAAACCATTCCGCTGCCTGTGATTTCTCTAGGCTAGTCCTTCCAAGGCTCTTTCCAAAGACTTGCTCCCTGTAGTTCCTTGTTCTGGAGCCTGTAGATTTTACAGTCCCAACAGCTTCAACAGCGCACTGGCATCCACTGTTTGCCATATTCCTTGTGTGGCTTCTCCTCCTCCTGACTGCAATGCATTTCTCTGCTGGCAGCAGGATGTTCGTTGCTATACTGATGGGCCCTTGTGGCAGTGTTCCTCTTTACCTGTTTCACTGCTAATCAGCCAGCTATGCTGACCAACGGATACACCATTGATGGAATAAATGGTGACTGCATTCTCAGTGCTGTGAAAATTCCCCTGTCCAGGGCTGTGCTTCCAGGGAGAGCAGCTGGGTACATGTCCACACAGAGAATTTGCTTCCCAGGAGCTGCCAGTTACCTGTAACACATGGCAATCTTTTTCCTTGAAGGTAGCTGACTTCATTCCAGACTTTTCCTGGGAGTAGAAAGAAAGCATTTTACAAAGTCCTTTTTGTTTTCTAGGCACAGTAGTAATGGCTGGCTGTTGTATTTCTTTGGAGATGTCTCACAAGTCAAATGCCTCAGGAGTTTTCTAAGATGCTTTTGATGCTCTGTCTAGTCTTTAAACAAAGCTTTAAAAAATGCGCTGTCTGTGTAAAGGCTATTTCTTTTTTACTGCAATATATTATCTCCAAAGTGACATTTTTAACCTGACAGTTCACCTTCTGTCCCAGGATGTCTCAATGAAAAAGGTGCAAAATCTGGTCTTTTTCTCCTGATTTAAAAAACCTTTGCGACTAAGGAGTACAATGCCTTCTGCAGTTCCCTAGTTAAAGGAAAGGACAGTTGTCCAGTAGTGTTATTGATATGAGGTCACTGGCACCAGGTATCCCAAGGTTACCATCCCCAGACATGGACAATTTTTGTCTGGATCAACATCAATACCAGCACTGGATCCAGAGAAATGAGTCATAGCTCAAAAATATATCTCAAGGAATGGCAGCTTCAGCTAAGTTAGCTCATATATAGACCATGGAGGGAGAGGAAAGTCTCCAGGGTGTCTTGCACAGGCTCTGGCTACCAGTCAGCTCTTGAGGAGTTGATCTTTCTTTTTAAATGGGATGAGGTACCTAGATGTGGATATCTTCCAACCTTGCTCTACTTCAGTGAGTACTGAACATTATAGAGCAAAGCAGTTTCCTGATTAACAGACACACTTTTCCTGTTCAAAAAGACATACCAAACAGTATCAGAAAGAAGTTTTCAAATCTGATGTGGCTTCCTGTTTATGGAAGCTTTGTATGACACCATGAACCCTGAATGTTCTGCAGATCCTTCAGAAGGGCTCCCAAGGGTACTTGGTACTGTACAGAGGTAGTGAGCTGTACATCTGGGATGACGAAAGATCAGAAAAATGTGAAGAAAGAATACTTTGAAACACATAACACCATTTGTCACTAGTTTAAAGATGATGTCTTTATCTTTCTAAAGCACTTTTTAATATTTTCTTTTTAAGACATTCTATACAGAGCATTCATACCTCTCTATATAGATAAATTCCTACCCATAAAAAAGTTATTTCTGTATGATTAATACCTATGCAACAGAGACAGGTAGCAAATTTCAAAATGTTTGGATGAAGAACAGCATAAAGACGTCATTACTGGCACTGAACATTGCCAACAGAGGTAAATTGTATGCAACTTTATCATCTGTAGTTGTTCCAGTTAATGACTGTGATAGAGTGATGAGAGCACAGGGGTACTAAATGCTGCGCTTTAAGACTTAAGCCAATCTCACTATAAGTGGTTAGGATGAACCTTGTGTTAAACAGATTATTCGGCAGTGTCATGGTGTGAAGTCCCTGCACTTGTCTTTATAGCTTACAGCAGTGACAGCTGTCCCAGTGAAAATCCAAGGCAAGCTGGACTGTCAGTTGACAGTAAGCATGCAAATTTCTACTTTCCAGAGCCCTGACAGTGCACTGCAGCAGTCTTATACAACTGCTCCTCAGTGCTCAGCACAAAGCAGTGAGAAAGCGGTCATCTGCCACACCTGTAACTGTAGTTTCTGACACCACTATGTCTGCAAATGAAAGAAGAATACCATTTTTCCAGTCCTGCAACTGCACCATGATGCCTTCCATCTAGCCACAGAATAACATATTCAAAGGTAAACTGTGGGTACGGTAGATACACCATGCTGTCCACAAGCATGACAGTAAAAGGTACCAGGAGCTCCTTTGTATTTCTCCTCAGACTTTTCCATCTACATAGGGGACATGGGTGAGGGGCTTACCTAAGTAGCCCTCTGGAAAGACCAGCTTCTTCCCTTCTGTCATTCAAACCATTCTGTAGATCCCTTTCTGGAAATAAGGCAGGAATGTTAAGGAATTGCTCTGAGACACTGTGTGGGCTCTTAATTCTTGCCCTTCACCATTCTACCCTGTTTAAAATCATATGCTAAACTCAGCTTGAAGATGTGAATGTTGAGCTTTTCTTCCCTCAAATATTAAGGTTCCATTGATTTTTTTATTTGTGAAAATAAAAATACACACACTTATAATGGATCATTTCCATGTATAAGCAAGTTATTTTTATATGTTTACAGACAGTCCACAGAGCTGTTGCACTTCCATTTATAGTGAATAATTTCAGCATGCATTACTCAGTTAAAAATATTACCAAATTTTCCTCTAGAGTAAGCTATGTATATATGAAATAATGAGGATGTAATTCTTTAAAGCTGAAATATATATAGGGACAGGATGATAAATAATACTTGTACCTTCTCCTGCCATCATGCATTGCATACCTACATGAGTTTTGGTCTTCCCAGGTGGCTTGGGATAAGCCAATTATTGTGGTGTTGATAAAGTGCTGGCATATCCCTTACTTCTCAGATATATGCTGGAGGAATTTTGCAAATGGAAGAAGAGATCTAGAACGGGCTGCAGTCAATACAGTACCAGTGTATTGTCTGTGACAGACCAGCTCCAAGGAAGAGGAGGTGCTTCTGTTGCTCTCACTCCTGTCGGCTGAGATCAGACTGCTAACAACAGCAAAGCAAGGCAAACTCAGTGAATTTGCGGCCAAAACTAGTGTGCTGACCTCAGGAGTCAGGAAAGTGCATTCTCATTTTATTGGGTGAATCTTAAGTACACAGTAATGAGGAAAGTGAACTGTAATATTCATTTTACTCTCCTGCCTCTATAAAGAGCTGTGAGCGAATCTGGGATCTGCGTCCTTGCTCTCTCTCCGGCACAGTGAAGTGTTCACTAGGACATCATGTAGATACTGGGTAGCAGTGCAGGAGGGGCCCTGAAATAATAGCCATGTATGTATCCCAGATGCCAGGAAGAGGCATTGCAATCCATGTTAGACAGGCATCATCCTTAACTTCTGTCACCTGGTATTCAGGGGGTTCCTGGATACCTCCATGCTTACACAGGGCTGCCAACAGCAGCACAGGGACCAGTGAGGCAGTGTCCACAGAGGGGCAGAAAGTCCTTCTGGGCAGCCTCAGAGGTGCCCATATGGCAGCAAGGCAAAGGGAATGATGACTATTCACAAGTGATGTGAAACAATAGGAAAGCTGGATCAAGCAAATCTATTTTCTGTTTAGGTCTATGCATGGCGGGGTTGATATCCAGCTCCCACTGCTTCTCTCAGCTGCTATCCCTGATCCCTGGAAGGAGTGCCTGACCCTTCAGCAGAGGATTTATTATACTTTGCAAGACGCTGCCCCTCAGGGGAGCGGGACCAGCCTCACAGAGTTATGTGACAATAAGGAAAAAGACCTTGGACAATGCACTCGCTGGATCGCTGCTGCATCAAGACAATGACATCATGTTGCTTGCATACAGATCGGTTTGGCCACAGTGGCACTTAGACTCACTGCTTTTGTTGCATCCCTTAGCAAGGATCAACCCACACAACCTTAGGGCTAGAGTTCTGCTGAAGCTGCCCATCTATAAGCAACTGCCCCCTCAAACTGAAACTTGCTTCCCCACTGGTTAGTCCTTGGGGAAAAAGCGAAGTGCTCCCTCCCTTTTGGGGGACTGCAAGGGACATGGGAATGTTTGCATCTTTTCCTTCTTAGAATGAGAGGAAGCTGGGTTGTGCTGTGTGTTAAAACTGTGTGTGACTGGACAGCACATTATTTATAATTGAAAGGAAGGGTGAATAAATGACAGCTCCCCAGTCAATGTCTCAGTCTGTGCAGACATCCCATCCAAGAATGCTCCCCTAGGTGTGCAAAGAATATTGTTTGTTTAGCCGGAGCCTCTGCAATACGCTGCAAGCCCTGATGAGAGGTTGCAATGCAGCCAGAGAGATGGGTTGTGGGGCTCTGGCTCCATCTTTCCATTTTAAATTTCTCATTTATGATCAGATCTTACTAAATGTATTTCACCCCAAACCAAGCTGGTTCCAGTTTTGTCTTGAACAAAGCTTTTTAATTTTTTGAAAGCAGGTGGAGACCTAGTTGCCCAAAAGTTCTTTAAGGGCCTGAGTTCAAGAATTACTGCTTTCTGCAGTGAAACAGAACAAGGTCTTAAAATAAAAAGATTAGTCAGGATGAGTTTGGTACAGTGCTCTGGGTGATGCTCTGTTTGTGTTGAGAAAGGAATGTGCTCTGAATAATTAGAAAAGATAAGGTGGGCACCTGAAGGAGATAAGGAGACCATCAAGTCAGGAAATCGTTGAACAAAGAAAGTTGAAAGGTTTACTCCTCCTAGATCCCACCTATTGTGAATGGAATGATTAGGTGTCATAATCAGATGACTATGTATGTAAAGATGTTGTTTAACCTCTCATGAAAACTTTATAAAAGAGCTAACTTTTCACTGAAAACTTTGGAGCTAGTTTATCCAGTGTGAATCAGCTAGCACCCCAACTTTGCACAAAATAAATACTTTTGCTGCTTAAAGACAAAATTTGTCTCTGAGCACTTACTCTGTGCCGTTTTGGCATCAGCAGGTGGTATCTTGTTAATTGTAGGAGCACCATTTTTGTTGCTATCCTAGCACCTCAGAACGTTTTGCAAAGGCAAGAAATTGAATGAACTGGCAACCATGCTTTGCATTTCCAGGGAACGTTTGGCAATTCAGTGCACTTAGCTGAACTGGCTGAACTAACATGACTCATGTCATGGGTGTATTGGGAGGCTGTAAACATACACAAAACAAGACAAGCCACCAAGCTCCCCCCGACCTGTCAGTGAAGATCAGCCAGTCAGTAGGGAGAATCTGTTGTTAGCAGGTGATGTTCACCCGGTCTCTCAACAGCTTGCAATATAAATATGTAAAGGGCACAACAGGCACCAAAGATGTGAGAGGCATGTGAAATAACTAAAATAATTTAACAAAGCAGTATCAGTGTCAAAAGCAAAAGTCATAACCCCTATGCCTCACTCAACCTGACTGCCAAGTGCTATACATCCTTGCACTGCTCACCAACTTTTCTTGTGCCTCTCTGAATGCAGAAACAATATGAACTGCAACATACCTTTCAGTTTAAAAGAGTATCTTTATAGAAATCTCCTTGTAGAAATATGTGGAAGAGTTTTCTTTTTAATTTCAAGTACCAACACCTAGTTAGGAACATATGTTGTTTGCTTAATATGTACAGTTTCTGCTACAGGCATTTTGACTGGAGAGCTGCTGTTTATGTAGGAGCTGCTCCATGGCTAGTCTGCAGGCAACGACCTCCCAGTCAGGTGCAATCTGCTCAAGCAACTTCTAGGACTTGTCTCTTTCATAATTTTTCTGAGCTATAAGGCAAGTTGCCACAATCATTTAGATTCTCTTCAACACTGAATTTGACTTGAAATCAAAGTCCTCCTTTCCAAGGAAAGCTCAGATTTACCATTACTTGCTCTCTGCGGGTGTGACCTACCTATTCATAAAATACGTAATCAGCTTTTTGAGGCAAACCGCTTATACCACCATGAAAGCCTATTATTGCTGTGAAAATAGAGATGTGCCTGTTGTGACTGTTGATTGAAATAGCAAGATTTCATTTTCATAATTTATTAACATCTCTTACTTAGCTCAGGTTAGAGTTTTCTCTTTCAGTGCAAAAACTGTGCTGCTGATCAGACTCACAATTTCTCTTTGAAAATTAAAAATATGCAACCTTCTATAGCTGTGAGTGTTAGCATAGAGAACACAGATGGCTGTATAAGAGCCTTGCTCACTCTGGCCCCAGGGGACTCACCCAGCCTTGGGGAGCACTCACCCAGTGCTTCTCTTGGTCTCCTCTTACACTCAAGTTCTCTTGAAAACTGTATTTTCTCTGTACTTCAGAAGTGCAGTCTGAGTTTCTACACTTCCCAGGGCTTCTGAGATCTTTCTATGACTGTTTAGGAAACAAAGGGAGGGAAGTCCCTGGCCTTCCTTTTCCACCCACCTGGCACTGAAGCACAGACTAGACCTTTCTTGTATGAAATCACTGATGGTTCTTACAAAGCCCTCCACTGTTTTCTTGCTTAGATATAACATACACACGATCTGGGTGAAAAGCTGGCAACAGTTTAACATGATCACATGTTAAATTCTTAAAAAGAAGATCACAGAGGTGTTGACAGTGACAGGTCTCTGGTTTTTTAACCACCTTTGTTCATTCTTTTTCTCCTTTTTCCTAGTTGTTGCCCCTCATTGCAGTCTCCAGGTACTGCTGCATCTTTGGAGACCAGCTGGATGAATTCTCCTTTCAGTAAACTGATCTCTAGCTGAAGTACACAAAATTGAATTCTCACAGCAAATATTTCAGAACCATTTTATCTTCCTCTGCGTCATTTTTTGAAAAATTTGTGCTTATGATTGACCATAGTAGTAGTCATTACAATCTGAATTAAAAGAAAAACCTGTAGAATTCACTAATCTTTAAGTGCATGGACAATCTTTTTGCATACTTCAAATTCAGCATACGTGTATACTTATGAATTGCAACTTCCACAGAAGGGATTAAAACAACGCTTCTCTATTCATAGTGGAAACTGCTGTGGGTATCTTTCCTTGCACCAGAAAAGCAGAACTTGAAATGTATATACATGACACTATACAGACAAAAGGGAAAAAACTAAAACTGGTTGACATTTACTCCTATTGTCAAATAATCCATAAACCTTTTCTCCTGATAAAAGATTAGACAAAAACCCTGGCAATTTGGACAAATCTGTTGTAAAAATGCAAAACAATTTCCTCCCTCTCCTATGCATCAATACATACCCTAGAACTAGCATTGTATGTGTATTAAAGAAGATAAAGAAGATATTCCTAATTTAAATGCTAGTGGCACTTACTAGCCACTTGAAAACTACTGTTGTAGCACTGGACGTTGGACTTTTCTCTGATTCTGAAGGTTTGTTGTGGGTTTCACAGTTTCCATTTTCTGTAATTCTGTAGTTTTGTTAAAGGCCTCCTAGAGCCATAAAAACCTCCAAAACTGTTAGACTGCTCCTCTGCAGATATAAAAAGACCAGATACAGTAGGCTTGATTCTTAATCCATTTCCACAGCATTTAAACAGGAATAATTGATCTGACTTCCTTGGAATTCCTCCTGATTTGCAGTTTTGAATGTGAGAAGGACCAGGCCCTGTTTTTTAATTACTATTCCAATTATCCATCCAATTTGCTCATGTAATCAATCATTTGAGATTGTCCTGGGGAGGCTTTGAGATGAAAGTCAAAATGAAGATCAAAGGAAGAGGCATGCACTTACAAAGCAGTGCCTTCAGATTGTGGTCTGCCAGCATTTAGAGTGCCATCTCCTGGACCTTCCTGATGCAGCATCCTCTCCAGGAAACCTGGAGATGTATGGGCTCATGAAAAACAGCACTTAAACATACTTTTGAGAGAGAAAACACATAGCATCTAAGGACAAAACTCTGCTTGCTTCACTGGCTGTCCACAAACATGTCCCCTACACAGAACTCTCAGCTCTGTACTTGGGCCCAGGTGTAGCATCCTGATGCTGAGGATGCATGACCCAGTACTGACTGTCTCTGATGTGATGGATGGCCTCACCCATCTGGGCCAAAGCACTGGCTGCTCAAGGAGTTTGGATGGGCTGTCAGTTGCAGCAGGTACACCGTGTCGGCAGGAAAGCAGATGCAGAGAAGGAGAGAGACAATGACTTGGATGGAAGCAGCATCTAATATTTGACTTCTGCTTTCATTAAAGCAGAGGACAAGTACCCTGAGGTTAGGTCATGCTGTCATATCTGAATATTAGCCTTTGTCATTCCAGATGTTCGTCTTTCTGAGACAAGGAGGAGAGGCTGGTGCTGGGACAGTGCTGTCCATTTTTGGGAGCTGCATTTAAATGTTGACCCAGATAACCTGCTCCCAGAGAGGCTCTGCAAGGATGGGGTGGAGTTTTCAATGAATATGTCTTAGATGATGCAGGAAATGTAAAGCTTGAAGATCCTTCCAGAGGTCATTTGATTTATTTCACAAGGAATATGAATTCTACTTCAACATGTGTTTTTGTGACCTTTTTCTAGAAATCCCTAAGGAAGTGGCCAGCACTCTTCTTTTTTTCTATCCCCCCCCCACCCCTCCCCAAGAATCCCAAGTCCCTTATATTTTCTGTATCATTTATCTCGCTGGTACCTTTTCTGCAGACGCAATCCAATTCTTCACCCTTCATGATGTGCAGAGGCCAAGCGTTGAAATAATCCAACAAAAACTGAGTAGAAAGGACAGTCCTACCTCTACTTCTACTCTGTATTACACGCAACACTCCATCTTCTTGTACTGCTGGCAAGGGAGCTTGGTACTTCCATAAGATCAACATTTGCCTGCTATAGTATTTTGTTCTGTGTGGCAACTCTGAAAGTCCTGTCTACAGTCCTGTTCAGGACCTAACTGTTCTTCAGTTTTGTATTTGTGCATACACTCCTTCTTCCTTTGTGTAGGAGCATTGCTATAGGGAATGTAGGAGCAGAGTACTGAAAGAAAGCCAATCCACCCGATGAAATTGGCTCTGTCTCAGATAAAGGATGCATGTCACTGCCATACACTTGCCTCTGTCTTGAAGGCAGAGACCTCTCCATCCACTCCCCCTACCCATCCCCCGCTCCATTCTCACCCCCACACCCCTTCTCACAGAAGAAGAGGCAAATAGCTCTCTGCTGATGGGTGCTGTTTTCACTGCTTCCCAAATTATGTCTGCTCAGACTATCCAAAGGAAATACAGGCAAACTGTATATTCCGTTTGAAGGCCTGGAAGAGCCACACACTCAAAATGATAAATCTTGAGATGCACATGAGCACATGACAAATTAGTTCCTAGATGATACAGCCACTGCATTTATGTTCTCCATCATGCTTTGCAGTGAAAATATACTTGAACTGGTAATGCAGAGTAATACTTTATTTTTGTAAGAAATTTGTATAAATTCTGTTTAGTCTGTTTCCTAGAAATTAATGCAGCCAACTGATGAATCAGGTGCTACTTAGCATGGCAAGAGATAACACAATCTATGCACTAACAACAATTCGTAAAGCAGGATCAGAGTTGTTACAGTACTGTAGTAACCACAACGCTGTTATGTTACTATAGTAATTGACTGCTTGGGTTCACTGTCAGGTGTACCTTGTTCTTTCCTAGTTGCTTCCAAAACAGTAACTGAGGTCTTTTTAGCAGTTTTAAGGAATGATAGAAAACTGATCTTTGATCTTGCATGTCACTTCATAACATGTAATCCAAATTTCAGAAATAGAAAGAAATGAAGCACTTACTTTCTTCCATTAATTATTTTCAGGCCAACTGGGAAACTGAATACTTGAATAAAGGTTTATAAGAAGGAATGGCACAGACAAAGCGCAGCATCTGCAATGCAGAATACTCACTACTGAACAGGTATTTTCTATATTTTTTTGGTATTCCTCAAGGAGATGTTGTTGAGAAGCGGGTTAATGTAGATCTGAAGAAAGCACTCTTTGGAGATGTCTTCATGCAGAAGCTGATGCTCAGAAACATAAAGTTTCAACCCCTTGGTGACCGACAATAACTTGAATCATTATTACTTGTCCTAAACAGGAGGTAGTTAATCTCAGTTTCATACTCTATAAGACAAAGCTGCACTTTGCATGCACAAACTACAGGAGGAAACAGAGCGGAGAGCCTGCTGCAAAGCATTTTCCTCCTACAGAAAAACCAAGCCCTTTGTCTGGAATGACAGAGTCTTTATGGGGAATTATTGTGCTGTAGCAGCTCATTCTAAGCTATATTTGGCAATTCTCATAGAGGTATTGAACAAACTGAAAGGAATTTCGCAGACCTATTGCCTTGGAGAACAATGACAATGCAAGTTTAATTTTAACATTTATCCAAACTGTAAGTTCTGTTAAAATAGTGCAATAAGTGTCTTGCATGGTTTTCTAAAGAAATAATTATACAGAAATGGCATAGAAAACAAAAATCTTCATACCAGTAAAGTTTTCAGAATGTCCCTGTGACTCATATCATCTTCTACAGCATGAATGGAGAGTTGGCCACCCCCTGCAGATAGTGGAACAGAAAGACCCTAAAAATCACATAAAAACTTAAGTCTTTTGTGAAGAAAAATAGAAAAAGCTGTTGTTCTTATCCATAGTGCCTGGAAAAAATCCTCACAGGTTTAATATTTCAGCATAAGAACTTTTATTAGAACAATAGAGAAAGTTCTTCTTAGGATTTGATGTAGGGTCCTTGAAAACAGGTTATACATTAATTTACACCTTCACTTTTGTCACTGTTTAGTCTGGAGGAGAGAAGACTGACAGGGGATCTTATCAATGTGTATAAATGTCCTAAAGAGGAGCGTCAAGAGGATGGGGCCAGGCTCTTTTTAGTAGTACCCAGCAAGGGGCAACAGGCACATACTGCTACATAGGGAGTCCCACCTGAATAGGAAGAAGATTTTCTTTACTTTGAGGGTGACAGAGAACTAGAATAGGCTGCCCAAAGAGGTTGTGGAGTCCTCTGCTCTGGAGACATTCCAAACCTGCCTGGATGTGATTCTGTACAACCTGCTTCAGGTGAACTCCAGCAGATGGCTGGAGTAGATGATCTCCAGAGGTCCTTTCCAACCCTGACCATTCTGTAATTCCATGATTCTGTGATTCTGTCAGCATAAATGTAACTAGATTTGATCCTGATTGTTGCACAGGATGATCTAGGTGACTGCTCATCCAGTCTTCTAGTTTGTGATGGTTTTTACTGGCGTAGACTTGATTTTCTTCATAGTATGGGGCTATGTTTTGGAGTTGTGCTGGAAATAGTGTTGATTATACAGAGATGTTTTTATTACAGCTGAGCAGTGCTTACACAGAGCCTAGGCCTTTTCTGCCCCTCACTCCACACCACCAGCAAGCAGGCTTGGGGGGGGCACAAGAAGTTGGAAGGGGACACAGCTGGGACAGCTGACCCCAACTGACCAAAGGGGTATTCCATGCCATATGATGTCACGCTCAGCATATAAAGCTGGGGGAAGCAGAAGTAAATGGGGGTATGCTCAGAGTGATGGCATTTGTCTTCCTGAGTAACCGTTATGCATGATGGAGCCCTGCTGTCCTGGAGATGGTTGAACTCCTGCCTGCCAACGGAAAGTGGTGAATTAATTCCTTGTATTGTTTTCCTTGAGCACACGGCTTTTGCTTTACTTATTAAACTGTCTTTATCTCAACCCATGAATTTGCTCACTTTTCTGATGCTCTCCCCCATCCCAACCAGGACAGGATGGGACAGGATGGGACGGGATGGGATGGGATGGGATGGGATGGGATTAATGAGTGTCTGTGTGGGGCTTCGTTGTCAGCTGGGGTTAAACCACAATGTAGTTCTATGACATGAAAAGGCACTTGGCTTTGGCTCAGACCAAGGAACTTCCGAGCTTCTTGTTGCTGTGTTCAGTGCTCATCCCCAGCTCTCTCCAGCATATAATGTCATGACAAGTGATGGTGGTGTGGGGAAACGAAACGTACCACCTTGTTTCATATGCTATCTCATGATAGAAAGCATAAACCTGCCAGAGCTATGTGGCACTGTGCTCAAGTCTTGATTGCTGTGCTACAGTGCTCTTTCTTGTATTAGCTGTAATTCTGCCTCAGCAGGATTTCCGTGGAGCTGGCAAGCAGCAAGGCAGGCAGCATTTGGCATTGAGGAGCCCTGCAGTGAAGCAATAGTGTCTAGAGAGGTGTCCGGATGGTGCTGGAGCCTAATTGCATGCTGCTAGCTGGTAGTGGCAGAGATCCACAGAACCTTTTCACATGCACAGCAAAACCAAGCACCCTCAGAAGCTGTTGGTGCAGTAGTTGAGTGTCAGATAGGTGCTGCATTATGGTGAGAAATGAACAGCAAACAGTATGGTGTTGCAGGTAGCAAATAATTGGGTGTATGTGTGCAAGTGTGTGTGTGTGAAAGACTGTAACTGGTCTTTTGAACGGTCAGGAAGAAGCCTGAGAGTTGCCAGCCACCACCAGGACAGATTGGTTGTAGATCTGGTAACAGCTGGACTAAAGAAAACAGGCACATTCCAAGTCATCCAATGAATAGAGAGATATTGGCCAGGACCACCAGTTAGGAGGCTTATCACGCATTGTGATCCTGCAGGTAGACAGCTTGAACTAGGAAAACCCAGGTGCTAGGGTCTCCAGAAAGGGCAGCTGTTGCCAAAAAAAAAGTGTTCCCCAAAAGAGGTGGTCTTGGAAAGAAGGTAGGGACTAGGAAAGAAGGAAAGAAGGGCTAGTAAAGAACCTGGCTGGAAGAAAAATACTGAAAGTGATGGAGATTCCTGTTGATCAGGGAGGCAGCTGGAGATAAATGCAGGGAGATGACCAGGCACATTGGCTGCTGATGCCAGTTTGTGAGCAGCAGCACAGAACAAACCAACAGGACTTTCTGCCCAAGCATCCCAGGCCAGTGGCAACCTTGCTGCAGGGAGGGAAGTTGAGACCTCATTAATGTAATGCCATAAAAGCAAGTAAAAAGTGTAAGAGCTATCAAGAAGGATAAAAGGTTTTTTAAATAAACCCCATCATCCAGATACCCTACAGGTTGTCATTCACTGTCTTGTCTGTGACACATCACACCACAGCAGACCCACTGCATCTTTGCTGAGTTGCAATAAAGGAGGCCTGAGGTTATGCACCGCAGCTAAAGGCTTGACGCTGGAGCAGATGCCTCACTGGCTGCCCACCACTCTCCTGAGTTTAGCTCTGCAGTGACAAATTCCAGACCCCTCCTTTTATTCCACCTTCTTGGTGGAATGAAAGTATAATCATGGAAGAAATGAAGGAGTGCTTTGCATGCTTGTGGTCTTGCTAACCTGAAGAAGTACAACTACAGGAGTATATTCCTATCTCATACGGGGAAGAACATGCTTTGCCTCTGTAAGCATCCTTGGGTATTTATCAGTGTAGTTCGCCACGCAGTAGAATGATAACCATATATGCATCAAAGTGCTTGAAACCACCACTCAGACAAAAGATAGTAAGTAGCTACTTTTCACTGCCCTATAGTTGGGAGTGAAGCAGTTTGCTGCTTGCTTTCCTAGCTTTGCATCATCTTGTGTTTGACAAAATATGGCATATATTTGCTGCACTAAATGGCCATCAGTTAATGCAGAGAGAAGCTTAACAGGCTCAATTGCTTTACAGTCTTGTAACACACTTGGTAAAAGCTGGAGTATTATGGAGTTTGAAAGGCTACCCAGAAAGCAACAGATATTATCAGAAATCTGTATGGGCTTTTGGCTTTATGATTTGTGTTATTTACAGTCCACCTAAAATGAGAGTCTTCATGTCCCTCAAACTATTGCATTTCAAGGGAGTGTGACATAAACCTTGATATAAGCACAGAAAGGTGTGATTGGTGGTTTTAAGTACTATACTGGTAGTCATTTCTTGACTGGCTTGAAAGGGAGAGGAGGAGAGGGAGAGGGAGGGGAGAGGGAGAGGGAGAGGGAGAGGAGAGGAGAGGAGAGGAGAGGAGAGGAGAGGAGAGGAGAGGAGAGGAGAGGAGAGGAGAGGAGAGGAGAGGAGAGGAGAGGAGAGGAGAGGAGAGGAGAGGAGAGGAGAGGAGAGGAGAGGAGAGGAGAGGAGAGGAGAGGAGAGGAGAGGAGAGGAGAGGAGAGGAGAGGAGAGGAGAGGAGAGGAGAGGAGAGGAGAGGAGAGGAGAGGAGAGGAGAAAGGTAGACAGCAGATAAATATGGTATGAGAAGCATAGTGTTAATGCATTTCTTATCAAATACAGGATGCTTGTGTCTATATCTGATTGTACTGCACTGTAGTGAGATTTAATCAACAGAGTGTCTCAAACGTACACTAAGATCCCATACTCAGAAGCAGTTGCTGACTTCCTCATCACAAATGAAAGACCAACATTAATGCTCTGCTTTTACAATGAATGCAATGTTCTGAAGCTGTATTTGTTTATGTTTCCTAGCAGCCAAATGACTCTTCAGACAGCAAGAATAATCAACCCGCCCCTCTGGCAGAAATGTTACACTAGGACAAGGCTGAGACACTAAAGTGAGAATAAAAGAGCCCTGCAGAAGAGAGAATCAAAGGCAGTACAACACTCCCATCCACAGTTTTCGAAGCCAGGACAATAAGAGCATAGAACACATAGCATCTACTAATCAGAAAACTGTATGTGGGTTTACCTGGGCATGTCTCTAACAAGGGTAATACCACTTGCCTGCAGCACTCGTGCCATTTAAGGGTAGTGCTGCTGAGTGTGGGTCTGTCAGGCTTCTTACCCTGACTGGTAAAGAGGTTTCTCATTTCTGCTCTGATACTGCTACATATTCATACAAAGCCTCCCTAGAGGACTTCATGTCTGTGTCTCGCTTGCTTCATGAAGTAAGCATCAGTGAAAACAGAAAGATCAGGTCTATGCATTTGATGTCCTCAGAAGTACTGGAATGGCCTGGCATTGCATCCTCTGCCTTTGAAATGCATCCTTTGGGAAGGGCTTTCTTAAAGGCAGCAAGGCAAAGGAAGTTTTACCACCTGCTGGTGCTGAATGCTTTGGTCTGCAGCACAGACACAGCTGCATGGGACAACACAGAAAGCATATTGGTTTTCTAGGCACAAAACTCCTTTCACTTTTTGCTTATGCAACTGATTTTAGCAGAAGGCCCAGAAACAACCTGCTTCATTTTTTTAAGACATTGTATGAAAGACAGTTAGCCTTTAAACGCAATGGAAGATTTCTGTGAAGCTGCTACTGGAAGGGGGGGGGGGGGGGGGGGGGGGGGGGGGGAGGGAGGAGCTGTACAGCCTATGATAAA
The DNA here is from genome assembly GCF_017639655.2 of Falco naumanni. Classification (NCBI taxonomy): domain Eukaryota; kingdom Metazoa; phylum Chordata; class Aves; order Falconiformes; family Falconidae; genus Falco; species Falco naumanni. The sequence continues at coordinate 31,644,317 of NC_054080.1, forward strand.
AATACAGTCTCCCAATCACTGCATACTTGAAAATCTTGATTATCCACACCCTGGCTAACTGGAGCTCCCAGGCTGCTAAGGAAAAACACAAACGTATTCTAAATTCAAAGAAAGCCAAACCCTTTTCACTGCGGTTCCAAGACTATCTGAGCTTTGTCTTGTAGTGTTTGCAGATTTATCAGGCTCATGTTTATCTGAGTCATGAGAATCCAAAATAAATTTTGTACTCAGATAATTAAAGTTACATAGTATAACTGAATGAGTTATAGACCAGAGAATGGGGAAAAGGGAAAAATGCTTCAACACAGTAATGCTGAGAGAAAATTCCTCACCTATTCACCCTTTATAGTTCTTTTTAAAATGAAGCCACTTATAATCAGGGTGCAGAGAAGCACAAGCAACTCTATTATTTGTATACATATCTAAATAGAGAATTGATACACCTTTCTCTTGAATGTTTTGTTTGAGGAGAACAGCATACACTTGCTAAGGAACAAAAGAACCAGCTTCTCATGCAATGACCTTGTGCCGAATACTCAGCTATGGAAAGGATCTGGTTCTACTAACCAAGTTAAATCACTTCAAGGTGTGACCTCAACAGTGTTGCCTGCAGGAACTGAGGACATGCAGGAGGAGATACGATTGTTCTCCAGCGGCAGTTACATTTATTTTCTGTTTAAAAGACTGATTCAGAGAAACGCAGATCTTCAGCCATCTACAGTTCTTCCACCAGCACCAATGGAAGCTGCTGTGGCCAAATGTCTCTTGAAACTGACAGTATGTTAATGGGAGTATCTGAATACTGAACAGTTTTGAAAGCTCTGCTGGTGTCAGTGATAGTGGCCACCTGGAATGGTACTGCTCGCATGTGGGCTGATACCAGTGTGACAGAGCAGGGCTGTGTTTAGATGTGATGAGTCCCACTTCACTTTTGAAGTCCAAGTCTATCTCTGTTGAAAAGCCAAACTGACTTGAGCCAGATAACTAATTCCAGATGCTATTCTGCAAGTGAGGAACATGGAGAATCCAGAGCTGTTGAGCCTGAAGGCCACTTAGCACTGGTCTTACTCATAAAGCAGTAATCATGATGCAGCTGTTGGGTGGCCAAGTTCTTCTCCACGCCATACTAATGGCCAAAGAGACCCCAGACGAAGGTTTCAGGAAGAAGAATATCTACATCCCCAAGGTGGAGGAATAGAGACTATATAAGGGATATTTTTCAGCCTAAAATCATGTCCTGGATTTAGATTCACAGGAGCATAAGACTGCGAGAAGTAAGTAGAGTCTGAAGGAGGATTTAGTACCTTGCACAAAGCTGTAACTCCCTAATGCCCTTTTGCAGAATTTAATCAAGAATAGATGTAAACTACATTCATTGTTTGCCAAGGCTGTTGTCAAAGAGGTAGAAAATTTGAGGAAACACATTTCAGTGTCTCTACAGGATGGAGAGAGGTTGCCATTCTGCGCTTGCAGTGTTGTGAAAGAGGGTGACCACTTTGGGGTGTACAGTGATGGGTGCACACCAGTGCTTGCACACTTGGGGTGTACACTGCTGGCTGGGCCTTTGCAAGGTCCTGTGCAAACACAGAACCTGATAGACCCTGCTCCCTCCTAGCAATAGATGGGGAAGAAAACACTGGCACAAAAGTGACTTCTGTCCAGAGAGCGACCAAACATTGGTTGTGGCAGTCAGATTTGCAGACCGGCACTGAAATAAATGCAGAACAATGAAAGCTATGAAGAACCACCACACTGTGCTGTTCTGGCTTTTGCAAGGCTCTGATTTACTGGTGCTTTCTGTGGACAAGAAATATCACTCATGTCACTACGAACCTTCCTTTTCATACCCATTACTTTGAGGGCTGTAATTTCCAGTGGAGCCTGTGCTGGTGTGGTCTTCCCCAGGCAATACAGGCCTCCAGATATAGCTCTTAGCTGGTGAAGAACAGCTCACCAGCCTCAGGCAGGGAGAGAGATCTGCTGCTGCCACACTCACACTGGTAGGAGGTGCAGCTGGTCTCAGCAGAGCCTCTGCAGACCACATCTCTCTTTTAGATTAGCAGAGGCATATGCAGCAATGAGGGCAATGGGTTGAAAATCCTGGCCTTGCTGAAACCAGCTGGATCCTGGGAATTATCTTATCTGACCAGTATGACCCTCCCCATCATTCTTCAACTGTTCAAGAAAACTGCTAAAAGCAAATCTACTTGACCCTTTTGCAGAGACAAGTACCAGCTTGTGTCATCTCCCCAGATGCTAAACTGCCTAGCTATTGCAAATGAAGTTCAGTCAAGTAGGACTCCTTTCCCTCAGAAGACCTGTTAAAGGAGCTCTTCATCCTAGGTCAAGTGCTCCAATTACTTTTCACTGCAAGCTCAACGCAGGCAATACATATGTACTGAAGTCAGAAAAGAGTCACACCACCCTCACAGTCTTCCTCCCACATTCATTGATGAGGCTTTTCACATGCTCTTCACATACATTCCTTGACTTCAGAGACACTGGGCAAAGATAAGGGAAACTACTGAGGGTTTGAGGCTCTCACCCATGCAGTGGACACCAGCACAGAGCTCGTATCCCACCCCACTCCCAACCAAGCCAGTAAGGGCTTACATTTTGGCTATTGCCCAAGAAAGGCACTCACTGGACCACTGGGAAGATTCTGGCTCTGTTTTCTTTACTCTTTGCATCAAGTGTTGCATATCCATCCACAGGATCCTCCTGAACCTTTTTTTCTCCAGGTTAAACATCCCAGCTCTGACAGCCTCTTCTTGTATGTTGAATGCTCCAGCACTTTAGTCATTTTTGTGGCTCCTCAGAGGACTCACTCCAGTATGTCCTTGTCTCCGTTCTACTGGGTAGCCAGACAATGGACACAGTGCTTCGGATGTGTCTCACCAGAGTTGGACAGAGAGGAGTGATCACCTGCCATGGCCCACTGACAGCGTTATGCTTAACGGAGGCCAGGACATCACTGGCCACCTTTCCCACAAAGGCACATAGTTTTCTGACTTGTGATGCCCACCAGGACTCCCAGATACCTCTTTGCCAAGCCACTTTCCAGTCAGCCAGCTCCCAGTCTGTCCTAGTGCATGTGGTTATTCCACCCCTGGTGCAAGACTTGGATCTTCCTCTTGCTGATCTGTATGATGTTCCTGTGTCGAGGCCCCTCTGAATGGCAGCACAGCCCTCTGGTGTACCAGCCACTCCTCCCCGTTTCTGATGCTTCAAGCACTGGCCACCCTCCCCCCGCCCCCAACACACACATACACTTCTTGCAGACAGTGTACTCTGTACCATTCTCCAGGTCATTCATGAGCATACTAAACTCTGCTGGCATCAGTTTCAGTTCCTAGGGTCAGCCACTATAGTGTGCCTAGCCTCCAGCTGGACTTTGAGTCACTGATGACAATCCTCCGAGCCTGACAGCTCAACCATTTTTCAGTCCAGCTCAATGACCACTTACCTAGTCCATACTTCATCAGTTTATCAATGAAGATATTATGGGAGACAGTGCAGAAAGCCTTGTCAAACCCAACAGAAGCAATATCCCTTGCTTTGCTCTTATTAATGGTCTCCTTTTTAATTACAGAAGGCTATGAGGTTGGCAAGACATGATTTCACTTTTGTAAATTCATGTTGATCACTCCTAATCACTTTCTTGTCCCTCATATTTGGTAATGGCTTCCAGAATTAGGTCCTCCATCACCTTCCCAGCAATAAATAGGAAACTGGCCTGTAGTTCACTGATCCTCCTTCTTGCCCTTGAAGACAGGAGTGACATTGGCTTTCTTCCAGTCCTCAAGAACTGTCCCCGGTCACCATGGCCTTTCAGAGATAATCAACGGTGATCTCACACAACATTGTCTAGCTCCCTCAGCATCCGTGGGTGAATTTCATCAGGGCCAATGGTCTTGTGCATTTCCAGCCTGTTTTCATATTCCCTAACCTGATCCACCTTCACCGAGGATAAATCATCCTTGCACTAAATGTGCCCACTGATTTCAGGGATCTGGAACTGCTGAAGGCAAATCATACCAGTCAAGACTAAGGCAAAGAATGTGTTCAATATCTCAGTCTTCTTCATGTCCATTAAGACCATGATTACAACTCACTGGTGTGTCCAAATCTTTCATAGTTGTCCCTTTGCTGCTGATGCACTTGAAAAATCTTTCCTTTTATCTTTCATCTCCCTTGCCAAATTCAACTCCTTGTGGGCTTTGGCTTTCCTAACCCCATTCCTAAATGATGGCACAGTGTCCCAGGTAACTTCCTCCTGCTTCCATCTCCTGAGTGCTCCTTTTTGTGGTTGAGCTTTGCAAGTAGCTCTTCGTCCATCCATGTTGACGCACTGTTATGTTTTCTTGCTTGTCATTGCATTCTTGAGTATCTTGAGTTTGGAGGAGGGGATCCTTGAAAATTCAGCAGCTGTCCTGAGCCCTGCTGCTCTTCATGACAATATATTATGAGATCGTCCCAGCCAGTTCCTTGAACACACTGAAGTCTAAAGGTCTCCTGAAGTTCAGTTCTCTAAGTTTTTTGCCTCCTCCCCTGGACTCCAGCATGCTGTGGTCATACAATCAAGACTGCCCAGCCCTCATATCCTCTACAATTTCCTCCTTGTTTATAAGAATCAAGTCCAGCAGTGTTCCTCTCCCCTTCGGATCCTCAGGCAGCTGTTTCTGGAAGTTACCACCAATACACTCCAGAAACCTCCTGGATTACTTGGGACCTGCTGGGTTGTCCCTCCAGCACCTATCAGAGTGGTCTAGGTTCCCCCTGGAGATCAGGGCCTGTGGTGGTGAGCCTTCTTGCAATTTTCTGAAGAAGGCTTCATCTTATCTCTTCTTGATTTACCAGGTAGAAGACACCTACCACAACCTCACCCATGTTGATGTGCTCACTAATCTTAACCCATGAGCTTTTTGCTGGCTCCTGACCTATCTTCAGGCAGAGCTCTATGTGTGCCATCTGCTCTCTCATGCACAGGGCAGCTCTCTTTCCCTGCTTTCCCTGCCTGTCCTTGCTGTATCGTGTATAAAAAAGCCTGTACCCACCTATGGCAGCACTCCATTTGTGAGCTATTTTGCCACATCTCCATGATCCCAGTGAGATCATAGCCCTGCAACTGTACGCCGCCTCGTTGCTCCTGTTTGTTCCCTATGTGGATGCACTGAGATGCATCCAGCTGAGCTGATTTCTCAAAAGGAGTGTGAGAGCTTCCCCAATCATGCTGTTTGGTAGGCACTACATTACCTGTGTGTATATGTGTGTATATATATGTGTGTATATATATATGTGGGGTGACTCCATTTCCATCCTGTTTTGCTCATCAGAATGTCTGTCCTGTCAACATTGACCTGGACCTTTTGCTGGCCAGCATAGGCCACCATTTCATCACTTAACTGGGGAGTCACCCTTGCCCTTCTTTGTCATTTAAAGCTCTCCTCGCCAGGTTGGCCAGCATGTTAACAAAGATACTTCTGTGCCACTTAGGCAGATGCCATCTCTTCCAAGCAGTCCTCAGTCCTAACCATAAACTGTGGCCACCACCAGTTTCACAAACAATTTTGACCTAGAGGATCCATCCAACCCTCCTCAAGCTCTTCCTTCTCACTGGGAGGATAAAGGAGGCACTGCTGCAGCCCCTGTGCCCTTGACCATCACCTCCAGAGTCACGTAGTCATGCCTGAACCTGGCATTCGGTCTCCCCTGGCGGTTTGATTATGCTGCCTTTATCACCACTATAACAGCTCCTTATGCCTCAAGACCAAGGTTGGTACGGTTTTTTTGGATAAGGGATCAGTTTTTCAGCATTGGTGGTTGAAGTAATCTAGGTTTGATCAGCAAATCAGCACAACTGAGGTATAACTTGCTGGCAGAATTGGGATTAGACAAAAAGTGTTCATCTTGACTGATGCGATTTCTTAAGGAGTACCATTCGGGGTCACACGTGTCTAACATGTTTAAGCCTTGTGTGTATGCTCCCAGGGGGATACATTTACTTGCCCTCCCTCCATATGGATTTGCCTTTTAACTCTCAAACCTAGATCTAAAGCTGTGTCATACACTCCCCTCCTTCCCTCTCACTAAGCAAGTGAAGGTGCCACATCATCAAGGGTGGGTCTTCTGTTCGCCCCTACTGCTCACTCTGAGGAGACGTGGTGAATAAGGAACCCACCAGGCTGTGGCTCACCATGGCTTGCATAAGGCAGTCTTCCTGCCAGCCACACCAGTGTTCCTAGGAAGGGGTTAAAGCTCCCAAAGTGAACTGAGTCCCAGGATCAAAATGAAAACTCTGCATAGCCTTGTCTATGTTAACCAGTTTTGTTTTGTTTTGTTTTTACCACAGCTTGCTTTGAAAGCAAGGAAAGCATGGGGTTACTATGTGTTGCACCTGTTGTGTCACACAGTACTAGGGATCTCCTGGGAGTGCAGCTGTGTCCTCCATCAGCTGAGATGAGCAGGGAATCCTCCTTCTGAGCTGGTATCTCAACCAGCATAGTCCCTTTCATGCCAGAGCACATCCTGCGCACGGGATTGTTATACACGAAATGGGAAACAAACTACTGGGTACTTCTGGTGTAATTCATTTGGTGCAAGAGAAGGCAAATGAACCAGGAGGCTCTAAGGCCTTTAGCTGAGGACAAATGACTCCCCGTTTTAAGCTTCCAAAACAGTGTTAACTGCACTTTAACGCTGCAACTCAAAATGGCCCTGCAAGCAGGAAGGGAAAAAAGAAGCACAAACAATCCTCAACCAGCTGAGAAGCCACCTTCCTACATTGCATTTATCATTCTCCCAGCAGTTCCTTTATGTTTTTTTCCCAGGGAGAATGGAGTTTCATTTACAAAGGACTTACCCTGAAAGATTAAACAACAGAAGTACTACATCCACTTAATTAGTAACATGTGTAAAAGCTGATAAAGAAATTTCTACCTCATGTGGCTTGCATTTTGTCATTGGTTACTTAATATGATAGAGTGGCAGTGTCTCAGCCATTAGGGAAGTTTTCTCTAGTGATGGCTGACTCCCATATCTTTTGTGGTTCATGAGAGTCAAGGCATTCGCTGGTGACAGTGAGAGGCTTTTTTTTCTGCCCTTCTGTGTCAAAAACCATGCCATAATCTGGAGACAGTCACTGCCACCCAGACCAGAAATCAGCATTGTAATTGCCTGTCAGTGCTATGATAACTTAACTAAAATGTCCTCTGCTGTAAAGTTAAAGTGTTTTTCTATGTTGCAACCAGTGCTGATAATGGCTTACTCTTTCATGGTACAGCTTGTTAGTTCTGCACTTTCTGTAGCACAACCAAAAGGTCTGCTTGGATTTTCCTAGTTCACAGAAAGTGGCAAGAAAGGATAAGAAACTGAGCTACTGAGCTGAAATGTGCACTGTGAGGCAGGGACAAACCAGAAGGTAAGCTGTGGCAAATTCACATCTCTTGGGCATTTGCTTTTCCCAAACGCTATAGAACTGATGTCTGGACTGGGATGCAGTAGGGTGGTGCAGCCACGTGGCAGAAACCCACAGCTCTGTATATAAAAGCCCACACATAGAAATCTACACAAACTGTAGCCAGCACTGCCTCACTGCAAGAGGTGTAGCTAATAGCACACATTGATATGAAGAGGTCTGCCCTTTCTGCTCTCACATGCACTTGCAATTTACCAAGTGCACAGGGCCAGCCACCTGATGACTGCAACCAGTGAGAAGGGGACATCCACCACTGATGGATGCTGTATCATCACCTGATTATTGATCCTTATCAAAACCAACATATTCTTTCTTTACCCTTCACTTCCTTTCATCCTTTTTATTTTACCTATAAGCCTGGGATCTGTGTGATGTAGCCATGGAAAACTGAGCCCAAATCAAAGACCTCAAAGAAAGCAGAGGGACATTGAAAGCCAGCAAGGTCCAATCTCAAGCAAAATGCTGCTTCGCAGGGACAAAGGGCAGGAGCAGGATGCACAGATGAAGCTCACATCCACAGGTGGGAAGCTGCTGAGGTGAAGTTCAGTAACAGAGCTAAAGGCACAGCTTAGACCAGCATTGTGATAGCCTTTCAAAGAGAGTGGGCTTATCCTAAGAATAATCTAGATTGGATGTCCGGAAGGCGATGGAGTTGCAGTGAGCCCATCTTACACAGACCTGAGCATCATACATGTTTTTGTACTGGAAATGTGGTTAAGGGTTCACTGAGGCTGACAAAAAGCACATCCACTGCTTTCAGTGAGCTCCCAAATCTGAGTCTTAGGTGTCTGAGTCAGTGAGGCCTTTTCCCAGTGAAGTAACCAAAATGATCATAGCATGGGACAGACAATGTTATTGCAGAGGAACTTGCCAGATCTTTCAGACTTTTTATGATTCATTGCCATATTGTCTCAGAGAAGCCAGGGTGATGCTCTGTGTCTTACTGATGGTACCAGAGGGTGATTCCTCTCAGAGCTCCAGTCAAAAGTCTGTGCCTCACCACAGAGTCTGGGAGTAGACCCAGGAGTTTAGCATGGGTGGAAAAGGCGGGACATGGCCAGACTTGGAGCAAAGGAGAATCAGACAGCTGAAATGGTAGCACTGAAGGAAGGGAGTGAGAGGACAAGACCCTGTTACAAGCAATTCACTCTACTTCTTAATCCTGCATTAAATGCAGAGAGGAACAGACAGAGGGGCTGAGCAGGTGCAGTGGTCAGCTCAGTACAAATAGCTTCAAGCTGGCTGCATGGGACAAGTTTGCACTCATCCCACATCTGCGACAACATTGAAAGAAATTTTGGGTATTGCATTAAAGAGAAAAATTCCCGTTGGGAGGACAGAGACACAGTTGGCAGCATAAATTACGAGGAGGTATCAGCCAGAGCAAAGCAAGCTCCACACTGCAGGCATAAAGTGACAGGCTCACAGCAGAGCAGAGGGGATGTTTCCTCAGTCCAGAGTTCATTCTATCAGGACTGTAGGTCTGGGACAGTGGCGTAATTCAGTTTCCTTCTGTCCTAATGACATTCTGCAAGAGATGATATCTGTCTTGGGATTTACACCCTTTTTATGAATCCACTGATTTTCAGTCTGATTTTTGCAGGTAGAACACTGCTACAGTCCCCTCTACTCATCCAACTGCATAAAAGCATCAGTGTTAAAGTGAAAAGCTGGGGCTGAGGTAGAGTCTGATCTGTACTCCAAAGGCCACTCCACTGGGCCAGGTTGGCATCACCTTGCTTCATGTCTTCTCTCTGAGTGCATTTTGAGCCAGAATGAGGTCATGGCTCTTGCATCATCAACCGTATTGATGAGGAGTTGTTAGCACAGTTAAATGGTAGAGAAGAACCTCTGGAATATGTTTAATGTAAAGATTAGCTGGTTTTCTCCCCCATTTTACTAAGTTGGGTTTTCCTTCCTATGGCATAGCACAGCTGTTTCCAGCACTACAGAAAAAAACCCACAACCCAGACAATCAATTTAAAAATAGAAACTGCTCTCCTACTCTTTTAGGGGAACTTTGCCCAGAATGTACTATTTTCGTATTGATTTTTTTATATTTTTGATAGGTAAGGATATAAGATTTTGAAGCTTTTTATTTTTTTCTCATATAATCAGCAGTGAGGGTAGAAATCATGCTACCCACTGGTAATTCTTTGCCTTCAATCACAGAAGCATTTAGTACCTGTGATAGTTACTACTTCCCTGTACAAGAATCATAACTCATAACTCAGAACCCACTAAATGTACAAAGTGCTGAGAAGTTGCCTTGTGTGACCCAGCACAAAGCAAAAACCTCTCCCAATCCCTGTATTCCTCTAGGGGAAGGCAAATTTAATTCTAAAGCGTATTTGGATAATACTGAGAACAGTACAGCTGATCAGACCCTCTAGAAAGCAAAATCAGAATATAAACAGCAATAAGCCAAGTTTCACAACAGGCTACAAAGAAACACAAATATCTGATGCTTGACAGAAGCATAAAAGAACAACAAGCTGAAGCTGCCTTTTCAAATAATCAGCCTGTCAGTCCAGAAAAGGCAGTGTCTGGAATTGGTCCCATAGCTCTAGTCTTCTCACAGGGTCAAAGTCAGCTCTAGGTGCAGGGAATTAACCGGGATCAGATCACTTAGCAGAGCACCAGGGGTGGACCTGCACAGCATGCCACATTCCTAACCACAGACCTTCCCCAGTAAGGGGGCAGGGGGGATGTGAACATGGGTATTCTTTGCCACAGCACTCCTGTCCTTGATGATGAATTGTCTTCTGACGTTTGGGCTTCAGTAGTGTTGAGTCCCATCACAGTGATGCACCAAGTCTGTTTTGAAAACAGGTGTCTCATGAGAAAGTCTTTCCCAAAATATTTTTTAGTATTTAGCTGAATTTGTCTTTACTTTCTCTCTCACTGTTTCTGTTTTTGTTTTTCACCAAAGGTAGCTTTTATCATTGGAATCAATATAAGCTGTCAGCTACAAACCCTGCCAACAAACCTCCATGCAGCGAACATCACACCTTGTGCAACAAAATGACGTACAACAGACCTGATACCTGATTTTCTGCTTGTTATTACAAGCCTCTCCACACACCTATCTTCCTGGACAACCACCCATTTCATACATTTATCACAGTTTGGGCTGGGAGGAATTGCCAAAGGAAAATCAACAGCAGAAAACATGCAGAAGCCAGAGCTGTGGATAACCAGCATGACTGCACCGAGTGCAGACTGCAGTCATACCACATCACTCAGACAAGCTCCCGGCTTGCCATCCACAGTCTCCTCTGCAGTGGCATCGCCGAGACAACCCAAGACAACATATCCACAGAATAAATCCTGTATCAGTCCATCATATCTCCACAGAGAATTCAGCTCTTTAGGGACAGATGGGACAAGGAGGAAAGCAGAACATCATTCATCCACGCATTTGGTACATCTATGCGGAGTGTTGTCCATAAACCACCTTCCTTGTCTGCTGGCTAGGGATCCAATAATGCACTTGAGATATTTGGAGTACATTTAAGAAGTAAATTGAACTTTATTAGGATTATTTAATACTAAAAATATAAAACAGCTGAAATCTTTACCTCAAGACTTTTATGAAGCTTTGAAAGGCAATACCCAGCTGAGACCAGGTTACCTCACTGGAATGGACTACTCTTGTATTTTTCACGGAGGAGGGAACTCAGTGATGTGCTTTGTCTGTGAACTGAACCAGAAAGGTCCTGGTTCAAACCACCAGGGAAGGAGTGAGGAGCCAGCTTTCCTGCTTTACATGAACCAAAGCTGCTTGGACTCCCATCACCACCAATGAGGCCCAAAGGAGCTCCCTGAGGAACCCTGCCACCATCTCAGACTATCCGTGCCTGTCAGACCACTTCCACAGTCCACAGTGAATGGACTAATGAGGGCATCTCAGCGAAACACAGCTCTGAGTGTGCTATTTAACAAGAAGCTGTAGAAAGCTGTCAATAAGGAGAAAATTGCTTACTTGTCTTGTTCAGGACTGTGAAAAGCCCACACGAGGATGCAGTGAGTGACCCCAGGGCCCAGACTGTACAATTTTAATGATCCAGTCCATCTAGATTAGGCAGAGGCAAGGCATTTTTCAAAGAGGGATTCCAAATGACATCTTCATGTCAGTAAAATGAAACTAGCCTTTTCTAAGTGAATGCCATCTTGCTGTGGAGAAGCAGCTACTTGGCTGAATTGTTTCTTGGGTCATGCAGGCCCTCTGGAAAGGCGGTGCAAAGCAGCAGGGGTGCTGATTTCTGAAGGGTAGGAGAACCACAGCTGTGACCCTGCAGACAAGCCCTTGGCTGGTGTGTGCTGCCCTGAGGTCCTACTAAGGTGACCTTAGCCTTGCTGTGGGAAATGGGTGGTAGGACACCCTGGACAGCAGTCATGGCCACCTTCCCCACATCAGACATGATGGGGATGCAGGGCCGAGTCCTTCTGGCCAGGCAAAGTCAACCCAAGAGATGGCTGGAGCAGGTCTTTCTGGTGCTCCTGATGCCTGTGGTTTTATCCTGTACTTCTATTTACAGGGAGAAGAGGAGACTGTCTTAGAGCCCTCAATCTTAAAATCATTTGCAGAAGGCAATTCTCCTTCTCTTTTCTCCTGTGTCTGCCACATTTGCCACATTCCTTACCTGCACGCCTCTTTTTCATGGCTTCAGCAAGATGAAGTGACCAGGTGTCAACGAAGGCTTCAAGATGAAAATGAGCCTCTGGGCTTTGTGTCTGAATTTTCACATTATTATTCTTTTCCTGACATGCCTGACACAGATCATTCATTTTTCCCTTGTTTCTGCAAAACAGACTGTCCATAGTGAAAACTGTTTTCTTTTCCCTTCTCTTCCTGGGTAGGAGCAGTGGTTTGTGACTAACTCAGAATCCAAGCTGCTTCAATTGTTTCTTACATTGTGCACTGCCAATTTGCAATGCACTTCCCTAAATTGAATTTCAACTACCATTGAGCTGCCCAATAACTAGTTTTGCTCGGGGCTTTCCAGTGTTTCTCCAGGCCTTGCTAATCTAAATCATTCAGCACCATCAGGAAATCTGCCACCGAACTAGTCCCCCTCCTCTTCTAGGCCATTACTAAACATACCAAGGCACACCTGCTCTAGTGCTCCTCCTTAGGGCACCTCATGATCAACTGCTCTGTCTGCTAAAAACTGGCTGGTCTTGTCTGCTCTTTGTTTCCTAGTTTTTAACCACTTTCTAATCTATGGCAAGACCCCTGCACTTCGCCTCTTCTCTTCTCATAGCCCTGGTCAAAGCCTTCTGAAATTCTGATAAAAATATCAGTGCTGATTCTCCATTCCCCCATGACCTGTTACCTCCTCCAAAGGACCATCCCCTTCTTGCCCAGCTCTCACAAGCACTTCTAAATCCTTTCCAATTCTGTCTTCAGTGTTTTCATTTGCCTTCCTCCTGCTATGAAGTGCACTGCACACTGTTCAGTGCTGGGCATCCTTTTTAACAAACATGTGCACTGTCCATCACCGCTGTGTTTTGAGACAGAAAAGACTACACTTTTATTAATGGCTTGATGTGACAAGATGTTATATGTAGATGTATGATTTATGACACTGTAAAGCATGAAAAAGGTAACAAGTAGAGCAGTCCATTACCTCTAATAATTTAATTCCAGTTAATTCTGCAGCCTTGAATGTCCAGGAACTCACAAGACTTGATTTATATTAGAACTAGTCAAACATTCAAAAAGTCAGTCCAGTGGTATTTCCACATTTAAAAGCCTCAGATCTGACTTGTTAGAACTTGTGGGGCTCTTTCAGAGTACTCAGGTAAGCGTGAGGAAAAGAGGTTTTTTTGGAAGTGATTTTTAGTTCTGGGGAAGGAGCTGGTGGAGTTCTAGGGAGGAGAGGGTCTGCCACCCCAGCTCACAGCACAGGGAGCTGGTCACAGGGCTGGGCACGCAGGAGACAAAGCAGACCCGAAGTCCCCACAGGAGCAGGGTTGTGCAAGGGGCCCAGGAGCCCTCCCTCCCACGCCTCCTGCCTGCTGCTGACTTCCCGCAGGGGCAAGCAGTTCTCCCTCTCTCTCTGCTTCAGTTCCCTAGATGGAAAATGAAGATGATAACATTTCTTCTGTCTTGCCTGCTCAGATGGCACAATTCTGATCTCTTCCAACACTGTGTGGTATTGCTATAGCTGTAGGTGGGCTACAGGAAGCTTTTTTTTTTTTTTTTGGTATACATAAGTCCTGCTTTAATAGTCTCATTTTAGTAATTTATTACTGTGGAATGTCTTGAGCTTTTTGAGACCTTCATCTCTATATCTCATGCTTAGTAGCTATAGCTGTAAGAAAGAATAAACTGAGACTACTTATTTTCCAATAGCTTTTGCCTTTAAGGCCAAGGCAAAAATATCATTTAGCATGCCTGTTATGTGACTGACCATTTCACACTCTAATGGTGTAGTACAGACACTGACTGTCTTGCAAACTTCATATTTCTGATATACATCAAATAATTTATTATTGCACTTGGTATCCTTGGCTACTTGCTCTTCAAATTTCCTTTTATACTGCTTCCACTCTGGAAGGTAAGATATAAGAAGAAGATTAGTTTCCACTCCATTAGCATTACAAGCGTTAGATTTCCATTTCTTAAACAATATTTTTGGTATGAATATATTCCTACTCTTTGCCATTTAACCAGAGTGCTTTCTGTTTCCTCTTTTCCTTTCCGAGTGATGCAACCTTCTTGTGACTCTGTGTTAGCCAAAGCTTGTTACTGCTACAGACGTGTGTTGTAGCCCAGTGTGAGTATATCAATCTAGGTTAAATATAATATTAAAAAATATGTTACATGCAAAATCCATTTTCTCCAATCTCAAAAAGTCTTCCAGAACACTGTGGAAAGAGGTGCTGCATTGCATATTTGGCAGAAAATTTAATATATGCTGAATTTCCTGAATCATTCATCACCCAGTGCAGACAAGTACTTTTAAATACCTTTCCTCTTGAGAAATCTTGACTACCTATGATCCCAAACAAAATACTTAGGCACCAGGCTACATGCTGGGCAGAATTGTCTCATCACAAAATGATGAGCCCCAAATCTAGGCATGCATCCAGGACTAGTCATGCAGCTACTGCTGGAGCAAAGTATGGGATGCAAGGAAGGATGCTTTGCTATCTATGTACAAACAGTAATGCTGGGACATATGGGCAGTGCAGAAGGGCTGAAACAGTCACTTTCATAGCATGACTGCATTTGCCAATCATCTGGCTAGAAGTTCCTGTAGATTCAGTGGCCAGTCCAAATTCTCTCATGCCAAAGTCATCTCTTTTCCCACAGACATTTTTGTGTAGGCAGGGGAAGAACAGGAGCAAGTAAACAAACGAGGGTCCTGCACGTCACCAGTGCTAGCCATATTAAATGAAAGGCCTACCTACAACCTATAGGGCTACCAAGGTTAATGGGTATAGATTCCAGCATAGCTTCTAGGAACAGCTTCTCAAGGTGACTCACCACAATGAAATACTTGCCTTTATCCATACAGGGTCTTCAACAACCTTAGGGCTATTAATAAGGGACTATCAAATACAACAACCTAGGAGAGACAGGAACAGGAAGAACCAGGGACTTCTCTTATTTCACACTTGCATGAACTGTATTCATTTCAGCTGTTGTTCAGCCAAGTCTGCAGGCACTTGCAGAAAGCACAGCCATAGATCCCGTGATTTTATTAGGACCATGTTTTTAGGTTCCAATGTACATTTACAGGCTTTTGCAGGACCTAAAGAAACATGGCCTTCAAAGAAAACGTAGTTACTTTCTAATCTTAGCGAAGTAGCTTTCTCACTGGTCTGCTTCCTTGATGGATATGGCAGCAAACACCACCATTTCATATTTAACTGTAGTTCATTACCATTCTCTTAATATCCATCAGAGAGCTATGTTCCACTGAAATGGATGCAAAAAATTACAAAAGTCACTCTTTTGGACCTTAAAAAATAGAGCTAGAAGTTTAAACCAACTTTCTTTTCCGGGTGCTTAAAGACTAAGAGTCAGAGAATTTTGGTCTGGTTTCTGAGACCAATCTGCATCATAAATACTACATTTGTGGTAGACTCCCCAGCTTACATCACATGCAGAGAAGTCCATATGGGCAAACAAATCCCAGAAATTCACATTCATAAATAATTTCTCAGGCATACGAGATACTTTGCTATGAATTCATTGTCAGCTCTGAAAAATGATACAGTTTCTCACCAGAGCAAGTAATTTAACTATCCTTCTGAATCTGTTTATGAGGGACACATTACCTGTGCCTTACAAACACTTCTCTGCACTGATTATTGCATGCATGCCATAAGGTCTTCCTCCCTTTCTGAAGCATTTGAACACAGAAAATTTTCTCTTCCTCCAGCTCACCATAATGCTGCTATTATCTTTAGATGCAGTACATTGCCTTGTCTCAAAAGCCACTAGAAGCTGCTGGACTGCCTTAACCTTAGTGACAGGACTTTGCAGGAGCAAATAGCTAATTTTAAATAGAAACTGCAATGCCAAATGTATTTTTCAGTTTATAAATGGCAAGGAATGGCTTTTTGACATTTTGTAGTACAGAGTGCGGGCTGAGAAAAACTATCCCTGGGACTCCAATGTCAGAAGCAATGCAGGTCTAACTGGAGGGTAGGAGGTGATGGTATCTGATTATGGACCAAGCCTCATGAATCTCACATGCTCCGTTAAAATCATACACATCAAGGTGTCTTGTTCTATCAGTCAACGCTATCAGCCCTCTCTTGGGCCCTAAAGCTAAGTGAGGCAAAGACCTGTCTGTTGGCTTTGCAAGACTATGGGAGTGGAAAGAGTGAGCCTTTCCCCTTTGGCTGTCAAAGGAAAGCAGAGGGAAGTGAAGAGGGGCAGTGGCAGCTGCCTTTCTGAGAAGAAAGAGGAACAAAAAGCACAAAGAACAACGAAGCAGTCAAGCCCACCTGGGATTATGTGCTTGGACTGTACACCCCTGCATTTTGCATAACCAAGCAGAGCAAATTTTCAGGGTGTGCTCAACACTTCCATCATCCAAATCCTGCTCTATAAATCAGGCCTCTGGGAAGTCATGCTGAATGCTCCAGGTCTGTGGATGTCTCTGGATGTCTGGGTGTGCACTGCTGCAGCACCATCTCCCATCATGGGCTGCACAGCCCAGCCACATTACAGCCTGTAGTGCTGGGCCAGTGTGCCTTCCCATGCTGCAGAAGTGGTAAGGATGCCTTAGCCTCCTTCAAAGGGTCTGGTCAGTGCCAGTGCTCTGTACCCTGTGCTTCACTACAGTCTTGTAGTGTTAAAATTATTCAATTGGGTTTCAGGTGAGTGTTTTTCCTTCGTTTCCCCATGGTTCCTATGGAAACCAATCCCACAAGCCTTCCCAAGCGAAAGCAGAAACTGCAGCAGGGTTCATAAGTGGGAGACATGCCCATTTTCTGTATTGGCCAGACATTTACTCCACTTACATTACAATAGCTTCAAGACATGCAATTGAAGTGCTATGTGCTTTGGGAGATCCTGACCCTTATTCCATTGGGGTTGGCTCTGCTTTATCAGGCTGCATTCTTCAAGTAATAATTTGTCACACCTGCCAAATTTTGCTTGTGGAACTAATTTATGTACATGTCAATATTCAACTCAGCTGTGTAGTTCAACAGTACATGGTGATAGAGATCTCCTGGCACAAAATCTCTATAGTTCCCACATATATTAATTTATTCATATGAAATGCAATGAAGGAATTTTTGTAATAAAAAGTCATTCCTAAGTATTTAGTCATTGCTGAATATTTATAGCTGACAAAAAAACCCTTCATTAAAAAGGTAGGTTGCAACCTTTAGCAATGACAGGCTAGGGATGTTAGAATCTCTGATCACAAGCACAGATTTTCTCTGAAGTGCTGCTTGCACAACACGCCTGGCAAAGAAGTCAGAAAACTGCAGGAAGGGGAGCAATGCTTGGGGCACTCTGTTCCTCACAGGTCTTTGGGAACAGCCATGTCACATCCCACTGCACACACAAACGACTGCATCCCTCACACCCACTGCTGACCCAGCTTGCTCTGTCACATGTGGCTTTGAACTCAGCTGCAGCAGAACACCTCTGCTGTGGAGACAGACTGAGTAAAACGAACCTTGTACACTGAGCAGGAGGTGCCCAATGTAGCTTTTCTCTAAGAGTATTTGAGACAGAGAGGGAAGTACGTTGTAGAAGTCAGCTTGCTTTGTCAGGCTCCAGCCAGCACAGGCAGCAAAAGGCTCCCTGCTCCCTGCTATTCAGCAAGCACACTCAGGCAGCAACTGATCCAGCAGCTGTTTGAAGTAGCTGAAAAGGCTCCTGCTGACTTCATGCAACAGCTGACTCATGCCTGACTAAAGACTGGTGGAAAATGGTCAGTTGCACGGGATCCTTCCCCTTAAACAGAAGGATTTTCTGCATGGAGAATGGGAGAAATAAGTAAGTCAAGGCCTTTCATTCCCAAGGAGTGCTTTTGGTCAGCACAATTATAATTAGAATTGGAAATAAACTGGAGTATAAATTGGACTGCAGCTTCAAGAAATGAAAAAATATTTTTATCCCTGTTCTGTAAGACAAAAAGGACCTTATAAGTTGAATGAACTGGAGGATCTTAGAGACATTTTAGTGCAACAAAGCCTGTAGCCTGGGACAATATCCTTTCTATAAACACCAACAAAGTGACTGAGAAGTTAAGGGACAATTCTTTCCAGAAATATGGCCAGCCCACCAAAGACTATCCCAGGTGTTTTGTGAGCAGCAGAGCAGTTGTAAAGCTGACAGCATCCCCAAAATATGAAAGAGGAAAAGGCTTTCTTAAAACCTAAGGAGGGCACACTTTTCTGCACAGGTTGTGCCTTGTAATGTGCTGCTGAGGTACACGCCATTTACAACGGCAAATGCTCTTTAGAGCTGAAAAGCAGGACAGTGAAACACAAAGCCCAGAGAAGCACTCTACAAACCACACTGCATGGACCTAACAGCTCTGGAAGGGCAGAGACAAAATCTCTGCTCATAAATTGCTGAGGTACATTCTGGAGATGAATTTAGAAATATAATGTCCCAAAGTGACACACACAGTCACAAAACATCTGCCTGAAGAGTGAGTACATCTGCCATTTGTCTGTTAGTCCCCAAAGTGAGGTGAGGCTGGGACCCATCTGCTAGGCTGTTACCAAAAGACATGTAGGATACTGATGGCTGCTCATAGCCTTCATGTGGGTACATGTATTCTGAGATGTTCGGGAAGTAAAAACAGATGCGCAGTTCACCTGATACAATGGGCATCCAGCAACAAAGGCAGAATGGCCTCCAAATGGAAAGCAATCATAAAAACTGATGTTTCCTCATTCAGCAACAAGGTCTCCAGGCAATCTGAACTCCTGTGAGGAGCTCATGACACTCACATGCCAAGAGGCTGTTCTGGTCACTTCAGCTAACCTTCCATGTCACACCAGTCAGGGAAGCTTACTGCAGCCCCGTGTCAGCTGGACAACCTCAGGCGAGTCGCTTTCAGAGAGAAACCTGTAAGCCAAAACACTTCTTGGTTTTTGTTTCCTGTCTGTATCTGTTGTGTAGCTTCTGCTAAGCTAACAGCACCACAGGTGGAGCTGCAGGTGAGACCAGGGTCACTCTGCTGAGCTGCTGTTGGGATCATGTCGTCCACTCAGGCAGAGGTTAACAGGTGGATTTAGGACTTCTAGCTTTTTGGAAGGAGTCAGCAGACAACTAGTGTCTGTTTGGAAACTAAACCCTTTGCTGGTACTCTCTCTTGATGAAATTCTCATTAAATCTTTCTTCAGTGACCAACATACCCAATTTTTGGTTTCTCCTACACTGCAACCTCCCCTTCTTGTCTGCTGGTCTGTGCCAAAAGCAGTCGCCTCTGCACATCCGTTCCTTTGGCTCCCTCCCTAATTACCATCGCATTTCTTGTTCCTAGAGCTACCTCCAGAGTCCCTTGTCATTCTCCATTTACTTACATGACATGACTGAGTCTCCGTTGCCTAACCCTGCCTTACTTGCCTGTTTACAAGTCTGTGATAAAGGCAGCTCAGGACTTCTTTTATTCAGGCTTACCTGCAAACAGGATGCTCTCTCTCACTACATGGTCCTCCTAAACAGCAGTAGCCACCCTGTTTCTTACAATGACTCCAAGTGACATGTATAAATCACCTCTCGTTCTCTTTTCTAAATGCGTGTTCACATATCCACCTACTCCTTCATGTGGAGACTATCCTTCTTGAAGATCTTCAAGTGCTTTGCACAGGCTAAGCATGAACAGAAATAAATGTGAGGTTTTTTTTAAAACAATGGTAATTTAAGGTGAGGATTGACATTTCCAGGTTTCTCTGAACCAGGCAGGACACTGAGGTGTGGATTTCGAAGTTCCCACAAGCTGTGCCTGTCTACCTGCCAGGCTACTTAGGCTATTTTATTACACCACATTTGTGCAACTGACAGGGAAAATACGATTTCCATTCCCACTACCCCAATAACATTACGAATTCTAGCTGCAGTAGTTTTGATTCCAACAGTAAAGATATTTTTTACTGTAAAACTGAATATACCCACCTTTGTAGAATGCCACAGTAAGCTTGCCTGTCTTTTGTTTGTTCATTCCCTTGGGGACTGAGCTGTGCCTAATGTTTCAATTACCTTTCTTCTGCTGCAGAGATGATTGGATTTGGAGTTTCAAGGGACTGTGAAAACACCAGATATCTAGACAGAAAACCAATACCTCAGGAGCCAACAATTTGCTGGGCATATATTATAGCACTTAAACAACTTAACTCTCAGCAGTTAATGGCCCTAATGGTATATTTATTAGACAAGTAAGGGAAAGAAAAGAAAATTACATGAATGTTTAATGAAGACACTAATATAAGCCACATGAAAATGCTGAATTCTCTTTTCTGCTCAGGAAATACTAAGTGGCTGTTGTCAGCCACATGTATTTCTTATAAGTGAGTTCAGTTAATCAATAGGTTTTATTGTATGTCCTAGCATAAAGAAGTTAATCTAAACCAAGGAAGATCTAATTAATCTAAATATACCAAGTGTAAGAGTGCAATGCATTTGTTTCCTGAAATAATCCATCTAGCTCAAAGGCTAATTTATAACTGAATACTGAAATGACAGTGCCTGCACTCTTATAAAAAATGGAAATTTTTTTTTTTCGCTTATGTGAACAGAGAAATAAAAAGACTTCAGCTGCAGAGAATGATTCCTGCTCCCTGCCGGTTGAGTCACCAGGACTGTTGCCTCTAGCGGTAGTAATGTGAATTTGAGCTCCGCAAAGCAAAGTGCTTGTGTAAACTGCTTTTTTTATGCTTTGTGTTATATATGGCTGATTTTCTCTCTGGGACAAAAATACAAAGTAGAATAAGGAAAACCAGATGCCTAGCAGCTTATAGAAGTGCTTTCTTCTTGCCATCAGCTGAGTGAGAGCAATTTATATCTCCTGAGAGTCAAATGCCATTTATCCTTAGCATGTTTAGGGAAAACATACGTGTTTTAAGTCCAGTCATCATTTCTTTAATAGGGTACAGGACATTGTAGATACAGGGGTCAGTTCATACTAGCTGGAAGACTGGTCATTGCTGAGTATGACATCCATCCTTTTTTTGCAATTCAGGAAGGGGATACTCATGACTTACACTGCCTTGAGATTCTCTTCTCAGATATGTGTCTAATACTTCAGCTCCCAGGCAGTAAAAAACACAGACCACAGCTGCCCAGGCCACAGCACCAGATCACTGCCAGGCTAACCAAAAGCACAAATTTGAAGTGCTAGCCAGAACAGGTGGTATCAGCTCACTCAAGCTGCAGAAGGAAAGAACCAAGAAGCCTTCTGGCACAAAAACCATCCTGGCAACATGTTTGGGATAAACTTGAATTGGCAGAGTGGCTGCACATGTGTCATATGGCTGTGACATCTTTTAATTTGATAGTAGGGGACCTAATCCCAAATTCCCTATATAGGCAAACAACAGCTGTCAGGTACTATCCAACAGCTTTTGTTTGACCGAAATAATAAATAGTCATATTGGAAATGCTAGTTTCTAACATCTCCAGCTACACAAAGCCTTCTCTCTGACCATAGCTGCCCTGGAGTTGCCAGCCTAAGCCTGGAAGGTCAGCTGCTCCTTTCGGGAGATAGTGTCAAGTTGGACATCAAAAGGAATATCTAAAGATGCAAAGAAGCAGTATCACAAACAGAATGCTACAATACAACATGTTCTTTATTTATTCAGTGCCAAACCAGAGAAATCGGCAGTTTCAGTTCCAAAATCCTCTTAGAGGGCCAAGCTCTAATATTGCAAAGACTTACATTTTACTGTGTTATATATTCTCATTACCTAGCTGAAGAATGGCTGGTTATACATGGTCGTGATTGCTTATGTCTTCAAAAATTTCATATCAATTCTGGAAGAGGAGGAGAAGTATTAGCAGAGAAGGTATAGCAGAAAAAGGCTTCACATGTGACCAAGAGGAAGGTAAGGAATATGAGATATGCTTTGCACAGGGCCCTAATCAGCTTCACAGGGCTGAGTTTATTAGGTGTCTGTCAGGCTTTGCAGCTCCCCCCACAAGAACAAAGAAGCACAGAACAAAACATCAGCATTTCACCTTTCACCACAGGGCAGTCTTGTTCATCACAGCCCCTTCCCAAAGCTGGGAACAGCTGCAAAGCTGTCAGGCTGCAGCTAATGAGTGGAAGGTAGATGAGTGGGTGGCTAATGAATCCTGAAGATCAGAGCGTCAGATCCACAATTCAAATCCATATCACGAGATGAAAGTTATTCTGTTACACATATTCAGTTTATATGATACAAGCTATACTCACCTCCGTAAGTGACAGAAATATCTGGCAATACTGCTGTGCTACTTAGAAGATTTTATCCCATCTTCATGGGAATATTGATGAGTAAGCAAATCCTTTATTCTTACTTCTGCTTTTTCAAGCTAGGATTTTAAAGTACCCTGAACAACACAATTTGCACACACCCCAAGCAGACAGATGGCTTAATAAAATATGGGCAGTTCAATTGCCTGTGATGGGAAAAATATCTGGCTTCTGAAAAAATATGTACCTGTATGACTCATTAGCTACAAGAAAAGGTGCTCTCTGGCTCCTACTAAAGTTAATGAGCCTTTTTCCATATTAATATCTTCTTCACTGATTGCAGACCAAGAGGCTACCTGCTATAGTAACTAACTTAATCTGGGTTTTGTATTTTTTTTTATATAACTTACTGTATTAAAGAATTAAAAATAGCACAGTCTAATAGGCTTACAAACAAATAGGATCACTTTGAAAAAGTTATCAGTTCAGCAAACAGGGTAAAGCAACCCTCCCAGCAGCCAGGGAGGAGGGACATAGCCCCCCCCCCCCCATGCAGGTCCTCAGTTATGCAAAGGAAACTGAAAGGAATGATGCCCATAATGACTGGAGTAGCTCTTCCATGAGGGCTGAGTCCTCACCTCGCCTTGCTAAATGGCTTGGGATATAGGTAAGGAGGTGCCTCTTCTACCAAGACGTCATGTCTCCACCCTGGGCTTTTCTTTACCTGGATGGGGCTTGCTGTCACCTCTGTGCAGGCTGACATTTTTCATGCTCAGTTCTGTTCCACAGTAAATTTTTTATGAAAGTTTGAGCTGAAAGAGTGCAGACATTTTGCATACAAGACAAGTGGATAAAATACGCTTTCCCACAATAAAAAATTAATGCTACCTGCTCTGGAAAGCCCGTATCCAAAACGTATGGCACCAGGAAAGTGAAATTTAACAGCAAAAGAAGGCTGGTTTTCATAAAATGCCTTTCATAAAAGGCAGACAGTGTGCATGCTGTGCTTACCGGAGTTGGGAAGGGCATCGCTAGGGGCTGGTGGGAGATGTGTCAAACCAGGCTTAGCGGTGGACTAAACCACCAGCTGTCTTGCCCTCACAGGCATCCCTGCAAGGGGTGGCTCCTGTTGGGGCAGTGATCCCTCCTGCATGAAGAAATGCCCTTACCAAGCTGGTGGAGAGAAGCAATTTTAATGGATACTACCTCAGTCATTTCTGACTGTGAAATGAACACACTTTGCTGTTTTGACAAAATAAGCTCCCCAAAATCTCAGCTGCTTAAATGTGGAAATTATTTTGATTTCTTTACCATTTCTGAAAAATGCAATTAAGAGCTTTGCTCCTGCTTTCCACTCTCAACCCCTGCCTGATTGTTTGGATTGTAAAACCTCTGGAGAAGGGACTGTCTCCTACAAGAGGTGTCAGCAGTGCCTAACGTAATGGAGCTTGTATCTTATATACTCCTGGATACTAATGAAAATGTAAAATAATAACACAGGAAATTCCATGGGATATCTCCATTGTACTACAATATCTAAGCTGCAAAAGGAAGAACTCAAAGCCAGGAAAGAGCCACATTGGTGCTGGATGTAAAACTTGAACCGTTTTCCCATGCAATGGTATAATGAACTGTTTGCTGCTTATTCAGCATTTGTGAATCTCAAAATACAGACATTCCCAAGCACTCAAAAATCAGATCAGAACTTCTACTTCTTCACTAAGCCAATCCCACCTGGCTTAAGCTTCCAGGAGTTGTTAACACATCAGTTTTGAAGGTGCTGCCACTGTTCAAAGTGCAGATATTTGGAGACAGATAAATGGGGTCAAATTAAAAATTCCCCCCCAGTGAAGAGTTCATTTTAGCACCAGTGTTTGATTTTCTGTTTGATTGACTGACAGCAAAAATTGCACATTGCATCAAGATGTAAAACGTCAATAAAAATGTGTTTAAAAGATACTGGTAATTTGCTTTGTGCAAGTGGTTCCACCCACAGGATAATGAACGCACCTTGGCTCCCATGAGTGCTGTTTGTAGCATAGATCTATTAGCACTAAGTAGAGGCCAGTCTTACAGCACTGCTGCCTTCCCCTTGTTTGGCACACAAACAGGGACCCTCTCTCTCTTTTACTTGGGCTTTCCATAATTTTTTTTGCACTTCAGATCTTCCAAAACACCAGCCCTCTGCCAAATCTAGATAAAAGTAGTTGGTTCAAAGAAGGAGGTTAGAGAGGGGTTGTGATAGACAGACAAAAACCTCACTTCAGGTGGGACAGGAGCACCGCAAAAATATCCCACATCTTTCTGTATATAACAGGTGCTGTTTTCTCTTTGCCTTGAGGAAGGAGAGTGGAAAAGAAGGAAGTACACTGGGTTTTTTTCTTTTGAATAGGGACAACTTGTGCTGAGCCGGTGGGTGTACCTGCATGCAGGTCAGGGGAGCATCCACCCCAATAAGCAGCACACACCCTCTCACCATAACATGAGCCACTAGCTCTCAGAAGCCATAACCCCAAGCAAGACAGACTTCTTGTTTTCTAGCCATACACAACAGGAAACCCAGATCTATTACAGTCTCTTTCTGCTGTTTCAGGATGGAAAGCAGCACCTGCCTCAGCCCTTTCGTCTGCCCCTACATCACTCTGCCACACCAGAAGAAGGGGAACAATGGAAGAACCACCAGGCATCTGAGATCTCCCATAGCTCCACAGGGACAGAGAAGGTACATAGCAAGTCATTTATGTGTGTGCATGAGTTACACATGCATTTTGAAAACTCTGTCTCCACAGTTTCTTATTGCTTCTGTAGTGCCTGCACCCATCTCCTTTTGTAACGCTCCATCATCAGTGTACTAACCCTCCAGTCTCCCCAGGCTGCCAAAAGCATCCTGGTACCGAAGTGCTCAGAAATATATGTGCTGTAATACCAATCATATATACCAGACCCCACTCTTCATGCGTGAAACCTGATGCTGTACTGTATTTTATGTTGGCCTATAACAGAGGGAGCCAGAGCTCTTCATCAGCTTGAATTTTGCAAACAAATTGAAACCTGCTAGGTATTTGTATATCCTACCAAATTCCAATTCCACAAAAGATCCTTTCATGTTTTCTTTAGGCTGAGAGTATGGCTGACTACCACCCTGACTGCTACCCTACCAGTGCATATACATGCACTGATCTCCTCAGTAGTCCAGTGTCACCAAATTACAATACTTACAAGTTTTAGAATATTTGGCATAGATTATTTTTCTCTGTTCTAGCCCCAGATGCTGGATTCAAGGAAAAACATTTGTTTTCATGAAGGGGAGAAGCTTCAAAATGTGAGGTTACTCCAGAATCGGATGCCAGAAAGCAAAACACAGAAACGTAAAATGTATTGATTATTTATATTTTTTTTATAGCTTCCATTATTTCTGAGCTGAATTTTTGGCACATAACTCACAATCTTTGAAATACTCATCACACAAGTATGTACTCACATTCTCTTCCTTGTTAGCAACAGGCTGGTGGATATGGAGAGGGAACACTGAAGGAATGGAAAAGCAGCAGGTCAGCAATAAAGAGCAAGCACATGCTCTGCCTTGTGAGACTACTTACTGAGCTCTCTGAGGGCTCCCATCTTCTGAAAACCCTTCCTCTAGGTTTCTGCAGGTGCCTTGCAAAAGCATCCCAGAGGCTTCCTGCATCAACCTCACAGGGTAAAGAGCCCAGGCGTGCTTGTAGATACGCAAAGTGATAAAGGCAGCAAGATGCATTATTATTCTTGACAATATTCACTCCTGACACTTAGTTGTGTCCTTCAGCCTCCAATGAGGAAGAGACTTCTTTTGCTTCCTATTTGGCCGTGATTGAAGGAAACAGACTTTCTCCTCCTCCCATACAGGCTTGAGGGAGCTATTCTGTTCTCTAGACTCAACTCTTGCCTTGACGCCTCTTTAGACACAGGCAGAGTTGCTGAGGCCACAGGGAGGGAGTTGCCTTCCCTGCCAATGCAGGAAGCTGTTATGTGGAAAAAACATGGTGAAGCCATGGTGTCCTGCCATCAGGGTAAGATAGGGCCAGAAGCTGGATGATCAGTGTGTTAAGCCTGAAATCTTTGCTCTATTAGAGAAGCCATTAGAAGTTTGCTCAAATCAGGAGCAAGCATGGAGCAGGAACAGGATTCAGGGCAATTCCATACTCACATCTAGGCTTAGATGCCACTGTGTATGGCCAGCACTTTCCAGGATTGATCCCTTGGTGCCTGAGCCAGAACCAAGGCTTCTGTTATCTCAGGGCCCCAGTTCTAGAAGCTGCTAAGGACAGTGAAACATGTGGGCACAGGTTCATAAACCATTGCCCTCTGCCTTCCAACGCAGCCTGTCTGTGCCATGGTCCGCAGGCACATACAACCGAGAGGCTCCTTTGCTCTAACGAGCTTCAAGGATATACAATTTTTTCCTGGCTCCTGGGGCTAGAGTAAGGTAAACACCGTGTTTCTTGCTCCACGGACTTTGATAGCTCTGAAGCAACCGCTGATCTTTATTTCCTGATTGTGTATTTTGAAGATTGAATCTTGATGACAGAGAACAGGGAGCCAGGCTTCAGGAAGAGATAATGATATGATTGTGAAATTGTTCAAAAGAGGACAGGCACTTAGAGAGAGCTGAGACATAGCTATCTGTCTGGGGATTTAGGTGTATAGTATGCTGCCATGAATTACACAACAAACATAAACATGGGGCTTGTTCCAGTCTCTGTTATAGAGGTACACCATGATTCTAATTAAGTTTCAAAAAAAACAGCAACAAAAAAACCTTGTCATTTCCTGTGGGTGGCAATGTACCCAGAAGACATACTCCTCTGCTGCAATCACAGTTGTGTTTTTAGAAATGCTAGAGCCCACTCATTATCCTTGAAAATAGCTTGGGGCAGGGGGAATGGGAGAGCTGGCAGCGGTGTGTCAGCAGAAATAATGTCTACATTAATGTCTACACCATGATGGTACCTCCTAGTTTCCTGCCTGCTCCCCAAGTAAAATCCGAAGTTGCTACAAGGCCAGACAAACCTCCAGAAGAATACTTTGTACAGGTGTTGAAGAAGGATCTATAGCCTGGTCAGAAACAAAACCTTTGCTTTCTTGCACTGTTCAAGAGAAGACAGCAAGGAAAGCTGAAGATGGATGCACCAAGAGACCAAAAGCATGTCTGAAGGAAAGGCTCAAAAGGCATTGCTTTCCTATGGAAAACGTGACCCCGAGAGAGATTCTCCTCTGTCTCCCAGGAGTGATGGTGTGTCTGAAAGGAGGCTGAAACCCATCAAGGGTTTCTGCATTCTTACACTCTGCTTAGAGGTAATCTTCTCCTCTCCCGCCCCTGGTTGTCTTTTTTCTTTTATTTCCTCCCTGTAAGTCTCTAATAATAAAAGGGTGGCACAGGAAGGTCCTTCAGTTGCTGCCTTCTTTGGTGATGTGTGACATCCAGCTACAGATGTCAGAGAATGTTAGAAGGAAGACGGAGGACAGTGGAGGGAAGACCAGAATGGAGACCAGAAAGGAAAAGCAATGGAGAGAGACAAAGTATTAGAAGAAAGGTTATGCCAAATTACCACTAGCAATGAGGCTATGAAAGTCAAAGTGCTCATGGAGCGTAAAGTACACTCACTAGAAACCTCAGTATGCTGAACAACTAAGAACCCCTTCAGTGCAGTGAGACTTTTGAAGGACATTTGAGAAAAGGAAAGTGCAGATTCAGTGGGGTACAATATCTACTGGTGTCAAATCTTGTGCTGGACATGACTTCTCAGTAGTGGAAGGGACATGTAGCTAATAGCACGATCTGTGCCCTTCCCCATCATCTGTCTAGAGAGGAAATTTTACTCATAGATAAAACAACTATATGCTCTACGCAGAGGAAGGCAGCAGAAGACTTTAGGAGAGGAAACAGGAGAATAAAGTTCTGTCTTCCAGGGGCCTTTGGAAATAAGACCATAGACAAGCAAGTCTGGGGATACAAGTGTGGCTTTCACTTTAAACAAGCTCCTGTTTCATAAAACAGGACAAGACAGGGGAAACAGGCTGTCTGAGGTACTGGGTGTCACTGGTGAACATATTCAGGGTTTATGTTCTATCCTTGCACTTTCAACCTCTCACATGGCTGTAATGGGAAGATGGACACAATCCTAGAAGGACCAGGAGACAAAGAGAGGTCTGGGGGCCAACTGTGCAAGGCACCTGCTGGCACCCTGTGAGGCACACGCTGGTGGAGCTGCCACTGGTGCCACCTGTGTGGATAACAGGAACTGCTGAACCCAGCAGGTGGGTATGGAGAAGAAGCTCTCTTTCCCATACTCCTGGTGGTTCTTTCAGGGCCAGCATTTCCCTGGTAAGTGTGGGAGGGAGACCTATCATGAGAAGAAACAGAGCCAAGTGGTTTTGTCAGACTCATGGTTAAGTTAAGGTTGGCTACTTTTTCCCTCTTTGACTTATGCCTGTTTTGCTTGAGCAGAAATCCATATTGTAAATCACCAGACAGCCTCTGTGCCTCCTTCCAGGGGATAAGAATATTCCAAGATACAAGGAGAGAGGACTGAGATATGAGGGAAGAATCACTACCTCCAGCACAAGGCGGAAGATTCTTGTTTACACCCGAGTTCAGAAAATGCCAATATTTTTCCAGGATTTCATTACAGAAGTCTTGGCCACCACATTCACTCTGCAGGCTTTGACTAGATGACTGGAATAACAATCATGACCGCTAATGCTCTCACTGCATGCGTCATCAACATTAGAATGGACACATTCAGAGCCAGTATCACTCTTCTTGTCATCCAAAGCCCTATCCTCATGCTAGGTGATTTTTCAATATCTCTGTAAGATTTTCAAGCTTTCAGC
Organism: Falco naumanni; assembly: GCF_017639655.2. Classification (NCBI taxonomy): domain Eukaryota; kingdom Metazoa; phylum Chordata; class Aves; order Falconiformes; family Falconidae; genus Falco; species Falco naumanni. Next base: position 31,673,555 of record NC_054080.1, read on the forward strand.
TTGGAAAAAAAAAAAATCATCTCTCGAAAACAAAAGCGATCCAGTCTGTGTTACAAAGCATTTCTATGTCTTCACTGTCTTCTCAAAACCTTGAGACATTTCTTTAAATATTATTCCAAGATAAGCCTATTAATACCACACGTCCCTTGCCTGCCCTCCCATTATGTCCCAGTAGTGTGTCCAGACCAGATGAAACAACAAGAACTTCTGTTTGCAAAAGGCTCCCAGCAGGGTTTTGCAGATTTAGCTAGAACGAGATAGAGATAATGCTTCACTTATCTGAAAGAGAGCGTTTCCCCTTGACTTTTCCCCGCAGCCCTAGAATTAAGGACTATATACTGCTACATTCCTATCACAGTTTTGGCATTTTCAGTGTGTTGCTTTGGCCTTTCCCTGCTGCAGCACATCTTTGCTGGAGGTCAGACTCCATCTAGAGGGCCTGTCATGATTTAATGAGGGGATCCAAACCTATGCTCAGAAGTCCTCAAGCTACAAATCACTGGAAGGTGGGAACCTGTGTCAAGAAAGTAGCACTACCCTGCACTTGTGCTGTGCTTCTCTTTCTTAGGCATCAGTTAAGAGATCTGTGTGAGAGAGAACAGAGCATTGAGGGGCTCTGAGTGTCAGCCAGTGCAGTTGTTATCATTACATTTGCATGCAGTATAGTGTCTGAATATCTCTAATTTACAGTAATGTTGTGGATATCAATAATACAATATATATTTGTTGGGCACTAATGACTTGATTTTAGCTGAAATACGAATATGGTGATTCTGACCCAGATGCATCAGGAGCGTGAAAGACATTCGCAATCGCAGTTAGTAAATGTAAATGTTGACTGAAGCCATAGCTCTGCTTTTAGAATCTGGCTCGCAAAAATCTCAACTTTGACTTCTAGCAACACCAAGAAAACTTACACCAAGGTGCTTTGTATTTTACACACCCACTCATCCACTTTCCTGGTAAACAAGCACTACAGACAGATCAAGGAAGAGTATGTGCGGGGCAAGCAGACCCACATGTTGCATTGTGACGAGAATATAGTGTAAACTCCAGTGTAGATTGTAAGACAAATCAAAGTTTTGACCCTTGGAAAACCAAGGAGAGTAGGGAGGATAGGTGTTATGTCTCATGACTCTCTACTTTCTAAGCAGAGCACCAAATAGCATCATAATTCCAATAATCACTTTCCTTAAACATATAGGCTGTCCCATTTTAGGGCCATATTAGCATGTTATGAATCACAGCTAGAGGTATCAGTTGTCAACCTTTCCTGGCTGGCAGCAGAAAAACTCTGGTCATCAGAGAGCATCTGCAAGTTTATTGCTTACTTCAGAGCCTCAGTAGTGTTTTACCATTAACAAAACCTTGGGTGGACATGAAGAGTGGAGACGGACCACAGCAGAGCCAAGGTGAGGAGACAGGTCACTCAAAACACCACTGTTGCTAAAGGAAAGGAAACACAAGCCCTTGATGATAAGCAATGGGCTGCAGATCACAAAGTTGTTAACTGGAGAAAGGATGTGCTTCTTACAAAATGTCTCCCTACTCCTTTCTGTGAAAACCTGTGCCTGACAGCACATACCCACAGTTTCCTTCTTGTGTCTCAACTTTGCTTTGGTTTGCACATTGTGAGGTACTGCACTGAGGTGACACCTAGTGCAAAGGACAATCCAAAGCTCAGCATCATAAGAAACCAGTCATTAACAGCCAAGTAGGCAACATGCACTAGCCCATGTTGTGCAATCTGTGGCTAAATGAAATCTTTTGTTGTTTTGTTCTGGATTTACCATTTTTTTAAAATACAGTTAAATTTTGGGGGCTAAATCGGTTTTAATTTAATTACAGCTAAAATTTAATATTATTAAATCTTTCCTCATGGGGTTCTAAACAGAATACAGAGTTATCATAAAGTGATGTAATCACCACTGGAAGTGCCAAACTGCCCGGCCAGATCCTCTGCACAGAAAAGCAACAACCTTCAGAGTGTATGCTCTGCCAGCAATGGCTTTCACACCAGTACAGAGGAATTCCCAGCCTCTGTAAAGCCCTAAAAACTGCACAAGAACTCCTTCCAACTCCTATGCTGACAAAACTGTTTGGGATGGACCTCATTTTTAAATGAGCTCATCCACCCAATTACAACATCAAGCAGACCTGTGTTACCAGTTGCTGATGCCTGCCTCAGAAGCAAAAAATGCTGCAAGGACCAGAGTGAAGATACACATACTGGCAAGGCTTTTACAAAGCTGAAGATACCTGTACAAGTTAGAGCACCACCAGCTGTCCCAGATCATGCTATTTGCTACACCTCACCACTCCAGAATAAGTGTGCATAGAGATTGTTCTGGCCCCAGACCATGAAGTGGACTCCTCTAAATGCTAATGATGGGAACTAATGGTATCCCAAAGCCTCCTCAGCCTGCAGTCCCACTAGCAAACACAGAACCACATACCCCCATGAAAGAAGTGAAATACAGTAGCTTGTTGGGAGTACTGTACTACATAAACTATTTTCTCCAGGGATGCTAGAAGAGAGTGGAAAACAGCATAATGCTGACATAGCTTAGGCAGGCATAACGTGCTGCTCAGTGCAATATAATAAGGTGTTTGAATTCTGCAGGGAGGAAAGAAAAACAGAGAAATTAACTTCTGAAGTGCTCTTGGAAATTATAATTATGGCCATGTAATTTGTTTAAATTAATTGTTTAAATTAGAAAAACACGCAACCTCATCAGTTATATAGGTGCTTATATTCCTTTCATAGAAGGTTTCTGGAGGCATTGCAAGGAAGTGTGACTTGCAGAGCATGCACAGCAAAGACATCAGTGCAGCATAGTTTTCATGGAAGTCCTGCCATTAGCCTCCAGCCACAGAGAAAGAGAATGAGGGCACCTCACTGATGCACCACAATCCCATGAGGGGAAGAGGCAATCCAGTGCCAAAAAGCCAGGCCTAAGTCTAACCAGTAGCCCCACTGCCATGGATGCCCAGCAGCAACTCAGAGGGTTTGAACAAAAGGAAAATTTGAAACAGCATAGTAGATATTAGTTTTAATTTGGCTATCATATGGTTCCAGCTTTTCTAATTAAAAATCTGTCCCCAGGTCTTTTTTTGCTACATTTGAAGATTGTGGTGGATTATGCAGCTACCACTTAGAGTACTTACAGTGATTATGGTAGTGCTCAGAGATGTCAGCTGAACAAACAAAATGGAGTGCATACATTTCCTAATGGTCTCAACACCTAATCATTTGGCCAGGGCAAGCAAGAATGAGTTTAGTAACAGCACATCACTGTTAGTGCCAGCATTTCATCGCTGAATCCTTGTAACCGCAACACAAAAATTTTTGTCCCAATCAAGACTGCTTTTAGAAAATTAGCAGAGAAAAAGAGCTCATTCTGGCCAAATCTGTTGCCCCAGAGCAACTGGGGCACACATGACTCCTCAGCAAGTCCCCAGGTGTGGAAAGCAGCGCATGAGCTGCCCATGTCACTGAGTAGCTAACCACATGCTGGTATTCCCAGCATTAGCAGATGGAAAAGAAGAGCTCAGGTGAGGACACCGCCTCCCGCCCTGCATGGGGCAGATGCTACAGCCTCACTGATGCCTCAGTTTCAGGAGCTATCTTTAGTCCAAGACTAGTTTTTCAGGAACTGTGGTTTTCATGGTAGTTAATCACCTATCCCAGCAAACCCTGCAACCCGGGCCACGCACTGCTCCTGTCCCCACTCCTGACACACCCGTGCTACCCACGCACCACAGCCAGAGGAAATTTCCTTCACTCGCAGACAGCCTGTGGGCCACCCCTGATCTCACAGACCATCTGGAGGGAAGGAAAGAGATAAACAATAAGGCTAAACGAAGAAAAAAACCCAGTTGGATGGCTTTTGGGCATCATCACTGTGATGGGCTCAAGAAAGAAACTGTTTCTTAGTAGCCCTGCACTCCGGACCAAGGAGAGGGACAGGGGTGAGAAAGGGGGTTGATGCTACAGGGACATGAGAGAGACACGCAGCATTTGCCTCATCGCCTGCCACTTCAGGTAGGGCAGGAAGATTACTAGGAACACACCGCCCAGCCAGCATCAGTAATCAGCACATAACCCCCCAGCAGCGGGCTCCACCTCTGTGCCCTCAGCAGAGCGCTTAAACTCTCAGCCTTGAAGCCGAGCACTCCCTTAGCACTCCCCTGTGCCTCCTCGGACAGCAGAGCACTGGCCTCCTGGGCACAGTGCCACCTCTCAGAAGACATGATATAGAGCCAAATAATTGCAGTAAGCAGGGTAGAGACAAAAGATAATTGGGGGGGAGGGAGAGAGCTAAATCAAGAGGTAACTACACCAAATGGCCAGAATACATTCGCAGAATATATGGTAGCATTATATATAATAAAACTAATAGCATTATTATAGACTAAATCATAATCCATATGCATCAGGGGACAGAGTTAAGGTTACTGCAAATTCACCTGCTTAATACTTTATTACAGGTTAAAATGATAAATTATCCACTTCTCAGCAGCAGTCAGTCCTTCTGTCAACCTTGAAATTGTTATACAGGGAATGAATTGGCGCTTATAGAAAATGTAAATGTTATTGAGTTATTTTATAGTACAAAAGTTTCTCAGCCTTACCAATAAGTTAATCAGGATGAAAACAAATTGTTTCTGCAGAGTTTACCACTAAAACCAGCAAGAGTCAGGCCAGATGCTCAACCTTGCTCCATCACCTTTGTGTAGCTCAGTTGTGTGTGAGAGCTGAAAGCACTAAAGACTGCCCTGCCAAGGCGTACCTCCAGCTCTGGGTCCACCTCTCCCAAAGTGCCCTCCTGCAGGGCCCACCTTGCCCTGAGGGCAAAAAGGACACAGGCTCCCAGATATTCAGGGTTGTTGCATGGGTTCCCCTGGCATTGTGCCCCTTCCCCTGCCCTACGCTGGCAGGCACCATGTCAATAACTACGGGTAACTATCATGACAGTGTTCAAATGCAAATCTAGCATCCTTCCTCCATTTCTGAGATGGCAGTCAAGCTGTGGGTTGGATAACTCCAAAGAAGAGATCTCATCATAGCTAAGCTATAACATTTCCATCAGCTGTTTCAAACTCTTCCAGAGAGACGCTTCCAGCTCTGCTGGCAGAACTGCAGCTGATGATCTCTGAGCCATCCCACTAGTGTTCCCTGGAGCATGCAGCCCTGGCGCAGCTCCCAGAGCAGCTCCCGCTCCAGCCATGGCAAGGCTTCCCTCCACTTCAGAGCAAAACAGAGCTGACCAGTGGAGAATCCACCCAGAGCAGCCAGGGCATCTGGGCTGCAGAAAGCAATCAGTACACCAACACAGCTCCCCTGCAGCTTGAACCCAGGACTTGTGCAGTCGCTTCTGGACTTTAATTTTCTCCATTTCACATTGCTGCTTATTGTACAAACAACTGAAATTTCTGAACCACTGAAAAATGGAAGAAGAGAAAATGTGGTTTTCCAAAGGGACAGCACAGCCTTCAAGGCACTGCTGGACTCTGCTGTCTGAAGAAAGTGATTTAAAACACAGTATTTCTCTTTGATGCTTACCGACTTAGACATCACATTAATCAGAACTTTGTGAATGGTTGATGTGCAACCATATGCACTTTTACTTAAAAACAGAGAAATCAAGGACATTTAACAGCTCCTGATATGGTCTTTTTAAACTTCAAAAGGGATAACTATTTATAAAGTGCCACTGAGGGGAGTGTTCAGCCTAATTCTATATTTGTTTGAATAGCTGGCCTGATAAAAAAAAAATGCCAATGTCTTATGTGCAGATACAGTTTACTGAAATGCTAATGTGCATGCAGAACTCAAACAGAGTCAATGGCCATGTCAGCTTTCTTTGCAGCCAATGACAGTAAAAGCACATTCTCATTCACCCTACAGAGAATTGGGGAAAATACCCCAAACCATCAAAAAACTCATATAACCTGAAGCAGGTAAATTTCACCTGCCATTTCCATGGATGGGAGAATTCCCAAAACCTGTGGACAACATAACCTGTCAAGCAGCTGTCTGGACTGTCTGAACTCAGGTGCCACTGTAGCCATAGCTACCAGGGAAGAAAAGGCATTCTCTGAGAAGCTGACCCATTTTGCCCAAGGAATTGTCCAGGTTAGGAAAATACCACCCCAGTTCTCACCAGAGATCCTCTAACATAAGGTAGCTGTAAGAACACAGATAGCACCTTTTTACACAATAAAGAGTTAAAATGCATTTGCTAGAAAACTGTATTTTCCCACCAATCCAGACAAACATCATACGTCTAAGAACGAAAATGGGATTGAGATGCTTTGGCAAATGGCACTCTGTCTAAGGAAGCAAAGTCCCAAAATAGTACTGCACACAGCTGCAGCTGTTTCTGGCTGCTGCAACTCTGAACATGAACATTGCCTTACCCAGCTGTGCAGACCTTTAGCAATTCATATTCTGTAACCAATTGGTGCTCTTCAGTTTTCTGTGCAGTTCTTGCACTGTTTTCTTTCCCTGGAAATGGCCATTGTTTCCTACCTGAGGCTCTTCTCTCTACCTTTTCAAATATTGAAATCTACCATTCCCTTCCTCTTCCATCTTCAAGAAAACAGTCTTGCATAGCTGCTGGCTCTTTTCTAGTTCAGCAGAACAGTGCTGAATTAAAAAGCAGAATAACAATGCCAAGTCTTATAAAATCTGCAGCCTTTCTTTCTATTAAGTTTTTTTTCCTTGTTGTACAAAAGCACCTCTTTTAAATGGAAGAGACAAAAAAAACCCTCTTTTGTGCAAATATGGACCTCTAGAAAGTGTGATAGCCTAAGCATGATTCTTTGTAATACAGTGGCACAATTATCTTCAAGAGGAAAAGACGAGTCTGTTTCAGGAGGGTTGCTGGAGAAAGAAAGGAAAAACCAAGGTGAAAGCAACTAGAACAGTTTATCTATTTAAAATAAAGGGACTTAGAGTTTCAGCATTTTTTTCAGTAACTGGAAGAAAACTATTAATTTTAAAAAAGCAAATCTGTCAGTGAATAAAAGACAACTGAATGAGTTTAAAATAGCATGAAAAGTCATTTTCAAAGGACACCAAACCCAGAGGTATTCAGGATGCTTTGCTATAAGCAAATAAAGGAAATAGATTTCTGCCATGAAAGGAATAACTATATTCTTTCAATGAGGTCTTCTGGACCTATATTCATAAGTGAGAAAATTGTCAAACACAAATGGTAGCTGGGTGCCTGAACTGTACAGCCTTCATAAGGACAGGGCCCTGAATGTTATTTCTGCTCTTGAAAAATAGGTAGCAATAGCAAGTAGCTGTTCTGTGTAACTACCTGTCACCCTAGAATAAAATTGCAGCATAGAGGTACAGAGACGTGGGAAAAGAGCAGAGGACTTGAAAATACCATCATAGGAAAATAACCAGAGCTACACTAGGTCTACCAAAACTCATCAAAGTCAACTACTCATTGGTAAATTAATGCAACCTTAGGATCTCAGTAAAATCTGCTTCAGTTGTAGCAAAGACAGCAAGGAACGGGCATCCAACATACAGAAGTCACCATAAATGATGAAATCAGATCTAAACTGGAAAAAAATTAACATATAATTTGAAATGTAAGGCTTAATGTCATTTAATGGTTCATTATTTGAGACCTTAAGACTTCTTTAGACTTACGATAAGTTTTGTTCTCTGTTCCTTTGGACAATATAAGCATCACAAGGTAGTGCAATAAATTGGTGGACGATTTGGCAACTAAGTGTGCAATTTGGATGGAAGAATTTGGTCGGAAAATTGGTCAAATTACACTGCTTAAATGTAGTTTAACAGCCTGATCAACTGGAAGCTTCAGCTTGAGTGAGAGCAAGATCCATGCAGCTCAACTAAGAGCTTCACCCAGCTCAGAGAACTGGAAATCTCACTATAAGCAGCAGCACTCAGTGCCACTTCGGTAAATAAATCTAGGATAGTGGCCATGCTGGCTGGACGCCTCATAGGCACTGTAGGAACAACACTGAAAGATCCTCCAACAATTCTCTTGGTCCTGCAGATAACTACAGCAAATAGGAGATTAGCTGGACTGCCAAGGTCTTCCTCAGCTTCACATCCATTACACACAAACACGGGCACTGTGCAAAGGATAGTAAGCCATGGGGTGTGCGCTGTACGCAAACGGTTCCCCTGGCACCATAGACCAGTCAGTAGACCTACAGTACAAGGCTTAAAGCCTTGAGAGGTGACTCTTTTCTCCTCCTTCTCAAACATCCTGAAGGAGTCAAACAGAACCTGAAAAACCCAAATGTAAAGAATCAGAGCTCTTCCACCCAGAATGTATCACCACTTAGAAACACAACAGTTTCCTCCACACATTCAGAGCTAGGAAGTCTAGCAAATGAAGCCCTAGAGAAAAGAAGCAGTGCATGTAATTAAAGTAAGGTCATTTAATGACTTTTTAATGGAATAGGAACAGAAGCAACACTAGAATAATGTGATGGAGGAACACAGAATCTGGAGAGTTTAGACCTGTATGTTTGTGGTTCACAAAGGAAAAAGAGAATGTCTTGTTTTTAAGCGACAGGTTTACTTGAAAGAAGGGACCTGAACAGAAACTAGAGCAATTCAAACAGTTTGAATGTGTTCAGCATCAGTGTCCTACACTGTTGACTAGTAGCAGATAATGTCAGATGCAATGCTGTATAACAGCAAATGGGAGGTTGATAGTATATGGCTTCCTGCTGAACATCACAGTGAGAAATCCTCTGATGAAACAAGCTGTTACAGACTCTTGTGGTGAGCTTTCCTACATCATGCCTTGACCACTTGCCATGTCACCCAACTGAAATCTGTGGGTTGGCCCACAGGCAGGACTCAGGGAGGAATTCACCTGCAGGCAGTCTACACAGTGACTGGTCTCTGCAAGCTGACCTGTGGCTTGGGTTCCTGTATGGGGTGGATCTTCCTTGCACTTGAACATTGCGAAGAACAGAAGACATTTATCGGAGAGGTGGGCAAGGGAACTGAAGATGAAGCATTCCACTAAAACAGTTTCTTCCAGCTGAACCAGTGGTTGCTGTGGAAGTTGTTTCTGTCTCCATGCTCAAGGATCTGAAAAGTTAGGATCTGTCCATCTCATTTGTACATCTGTCATCCTTCCCATCTGCCTCTCCTGTATGTCCCCACAGCCATTTTCAATGTCCTCAGAGCCAGCTATTTGCCTTGTCTTATCCAGATCCAGCATGGCAGTGTCACCACCCCCCACCCCCAGCTTAAAGCTGTACCACCAGTGGGGGTTGTGATGGCTGCATCCAGCTTACTCTGGACTTTGAAGGGTGGATGGCAACATGGTAGCCAAGGGCTGCTTGGTATGTTGACCCAGACATCTTGCTGGAACGCAAATATGACTGCAAGTCAAACACCTTACCTTATGAACAGTGGACAGGTCAGGGCCCATTGAGCTTTCCTGCACGGCAGCGGCCTGCATGGCAGGAACTCCCCTTGAGCAGAGACACCTCTCAAGGTTACTCCTAGAGGTTAAGAGATTCCTTGCTATTGGTAAATTTTGACATCTCAGCTAAGTGAGATAAAGGATTAATTGTCCACATACAATCCTTTAGATATAAACCATTAACCAAGTTTGGGACTAGAAGTGGATCCAGCTGCACCTAGACTACTCTCTAAGAAGGAGTTTGGAAAGCACAGGGATCCTTTCTGAACCTCTTGACTCAACAGGAGGACCTCTCCAACAGTTTTGTCTGATCCTGTCCTCTATGCAGTAAATAGTCATGTGTATCTTACCATCAAAACTTGTGTTTACCATTGAACTTTGTTAACTTACTACTTTATATCAATGAAGTATGTTGTTGCTTCTTTCTTACAAGTGAAGTATCTGACTCCATCCATGACAGTCACTTCTGAAGGACCACATAGGGTGATGCTAGAGCTGATCTGAATTTCACCCACCCAGTTTGAGATAAAACGGTGGTGGTTGCTGGTTCCTTCAGAAAAAAGCACCGTGACACAGGAGACTCCCATTGTCTGTTCCCGGTGACACCTAAAGGCTGCAGCTGCTATTCTTTCCACATGGAGGACCCCAGAGAATCGGGGTCTCTCAACCCATCCAGACAGCTGAAGCTATCTTTAAAATGACTAATCTATGTGCATTCCAAATGTGCTATGTGACTAATTTGATAATACTATAAAGGCTTATTCTACTTCAACTGTACTGGTGTCAGGGGACTTAGAATGGGTACAGTAATGCTGGATTTTGGAAGGTAACCACTAGCAACATGAATGCAGAACAAGGTTATGTAATACCTCCTCACACTACCCTCCCCCAGCAGCAGCTTCTCCACCACAAGGGAAGGTGCATGGGGAGGGGAAAAAGGCAGCAAAGACAATCCCAAGGATGACAGAGTTTGTCCAATATCTCAGTCAGTCCTGGTTTGTAGTAAGGGAACTGAGTCTCCATCATGCAGCAAGAAAACTAGAAAACCCTGCAAGGGATTTGGCAGAGGTAACTGATGCCTGTCTGCACCCTGCAGTGTCTGGTTAAGAGGCAGCTCTGAGCCCAGAGCCTTACTGCTATACTAGCACCACCACCCAGGCTACCTGTATCCGTGCCTTCCTGAGAGGTCTGAACTTGGCAGAGGCACCCATCATCTGCTCCCCATTTTGATAGATCCCAAGTATTCTCATGATCCTGTCACCTCATGTTACATGGATGTTTTCACCCTGGATGCTGTTTAAATACTTCTCTTCAAGGATGGCTCTATTAAGTTGCTTTGTCCCTCTATTTTTTCTTTCTGAGCTGGTGGAGGAAGAGAAAGGTTTAGTTATGTTTAAGATCAGTAAAAAATTAAAACCATATGTACAGGATAGTCAGAGGGCTAGAGAACAGGAATCAAGTTGGAAACAGAAAAGAAGAGCAGATCTGTACAAACAGGCCATAAAGCTCTCACCGGTTTTCATTTCCTCAAGTGATCACTAAGGTCACTATTAAATAATATATCATTATTGGAAATAGCATCCATAAACCCTTCTTAGAAAGTTAAAACACCTGAAAGGTGTTGTTCCACCATCTCTCCTATGCTGCTGATACCCAACTTTATTTCTGTAGATAACCTCTGGAATGTGAGGAATAGGTTACCTGTGCACATGGTATATCTTTTAGGAAATGCAGGGAGACACAAGAAAGAGGAGGAGCAGACCAGTAACAGATTTAGTACAAATTCACAACTGGAAAACAGTGAAACAGCCAGGGCACAGGTGCTACACCAATGTGAACTCTTAACACAGCATTTCCTCCAGGCTAATTAGTTTTGCCACAGCACTTAGTCATAGGTTGTGGCAGGGCTGTCTGTATGCACATGAAAGAAATACCTATCAGCTGGGACTCCACTCATGTTAAGGCCTTCCTCAACAGGTGGTAAACACTGAAGGGCCATCTCACATCTTTTATAAACCTTGACATCACTTATCATCTCTTACAAGAGTTAAAGCATAATCCTTGTCACATCTCTCACTCACGCATGGCTGGTGTTTGGGACTGTGTCATTCTGGAAGCATCCTTACAAAAGACCCAGCGGGGGGAAGGATGCAGCTGCTGGAGCTGGTCCTGCCCCTCACAGCAACAGCACCCTGTCACAGCACTCTCCAAACTATCAAGCTGCAACAAGGTCTTTTACCATCTCATACCAACACACTCTTCATGCCAGTCCCTCTGCTGCCTTCTCCTCATCCAGGGCCCGCTCTCTCTTCTCTTGCTTTTTCCCCTCTCTGCTTCTCCCTCAGCTGCCCTCTCTTCATTGGCTCTCAACCCCTTAACAGAACCAGCCACAGCTGCGCCTTATCTACATCAGCCAACCCCGAGGCCCTGAAGCCAGCCCACAGCTGTATATCACCCATGCTAATTAACCCAGCTTCATTCCTCTACAGCACCCCAGGCACAGGTCAGAGGCAGTGGTGGCTGATCACGGCCACCACTGCCGAAGTTTCACCCTGTGGCTGCTGTGCTGGTTGGTGCCAACCCCACAAGGTGAGGCTGCAAAGAAGGAAGACTGTGACAACAGAAGAGCAGCCCCAGCTGTTCTGGTGCCATAACAGCCATGCTAAGGGCATTGCAGCACGCTCCCCAAACTGCCGCTGGCCTCAGCCAGAGCTCTTACAGCTGTCAGGGCTCAAAGGCAAACCCACTGGGAAAGTAGGACCGCTTCCTACGAAAGAGCTTTTCCCCATATAAGCACATACTCCTCTGCTTCCCACAACCTTTATTCTTCACTATGCATTTGATTCCACAAATTTATTCAAAATACAGCCAGATCCAGTATGGAACAAGGATTCTGTTATTGTTAAAAAACCCTTGGCTGTTCTTCATATGTCTACAGCTGAGGTCATTGATGATATGGAAGCAGGACAGTATCTGCGGTTTGCTGTCAGCAAAGTGTGTGTGCAAAGCTGTACACTGGCACCTCTCTCTTGCTAAAGTTAATGTTTGCCTTCCTCCCCTGCCTGCCCAAAGGCACTTGCACCTCCCTAGTTTGCAACTGCTACTTCTGCTTTTGCACCCTGACCATAAACCCTTAATTTTCTGTTTCCACCCATAAGGTCTCACTTGCAGGATTGCCTCAAGAATCAATGAAGGTGCAATATTCTTCTGCTGCCACTCATTTCCTTTGCAAGTGGAAAGCAGCTGGTGATGTGGTTATGCTCTGCTTCCCACTCTGCATCCTGTAAAGAGCATGGTCCGTGTCATTCTGCAGCCTGGTGAGGTGGCATGGCATGTTGCTCTCCAGCAGACCTGGCCTGAACCACCACCCTGCCCGCTATCTGCTGTGTCCCCAGCCTGCTGCCTGCAGGTTCTTGGCAGTCCTGGGTTAACAGTTGGGCTTGATGATATTAAAGGTCTTTTCCAGCCTAAATGATTCTATGATTGTATAATTCTGTGCATGGCTAGGTGCTCCACCCTGCTGCTGAGGTGGAGGCCCCTCATCACAGCTCCCCTGTGCACAGAGCCATACAGAGGTGATGGCACCAGCTCATCTTTTCTTCTCTAGTTTGCAGGCAAATACTAAGTGTGGGGTGGGAAGAAGAGTGGGGATTATGACCAGAGCCAAAAGAGGGACTACGTTTCAGTTGCAAACTGAAGAAGCACCAGTAAAAGCTTAGTGCAGTAATAGATGCAAATTTAATTAATATGTTATTATCATACTGGCAATATTTGTATCATGTACCATGGGATTCCAACATCCGGTTCAAAGAGAAAAAAGGGAAAGAGGGTGTCCAGTTGTGTACTTGTGTACCCCAAAGAGAAAGTGATGTATCCCAGACTTACTCAGGCAGCCACTACAGTTCTTGGGTGGCAGCAAAGAACTGGAGAAAGGAGATCAGTGTTTTTACCTGGGTGATAAAAGCTTAAAAGTTAAGTAAAATAGAAGAAAATTTTCAAGCAACATGTTTGGGTTTTTTTATCCCACAGTGGGTGACAAAGCTTTTGAAGTTTATCAATGCACACTATCAGCACAGCAGCTAGAAGACAAAGATATTTTGCTGGACACTTTAAAAATATTTAGGAAGCCCTGTAACCCTGAAATGAACATTGTATTTGAGCAGCACCAATTTTTGCCTCATCATGTTGGAACAAATGGGATTGACAAGTATACAGCCAAACTGAGACAGGACGAGCAGCAGCAAAAGTCTGAGATTACTGAAAATTATATGCTTAGAGACAAAATTGTTTTCCATGTGACTGACAAAAGGCTGGGAGAGAGGTTATTAAGGGAGATGGATTTGTGCTTGCAAAAAAGCAATAGACATCTGCCAGGTCTTGGAAGCCACACAATGCTAAAAGCGATAATGTCTGGGCAAAGTATTGAAAAGTCTGTATGAACTGTCAGCTGAAGCAGCATGGAAAGTAGCAGACCTAGAGCTCAGCCATGAACAAGACATGCAAATCAGCAATAGAGACAGAGTTGAGAGAGGCCTTTGTGCTGCTGAAAATTACTCTGCATGGACACCACAGGAGACATTAGGACTAGAGCTGTCCTGCCCCCAGCAAACAACTTTGCCAAAACTCAGAAGGACCCAATGTCTCTGTCAAGGCTATGACTGCCAAAAGTGGAAGCGAGAGGATGCGTCAGCTTTCGAAAGCAAGAAGTCTTCTCTGGTGTTGGAGCTGACACTATGTAATATGGGATTTTGTTAAAAAGCCAAGGACCTGACCAATGCAAGTTGGATCCTAATTCTTCCCAAATTCATCCAGAATTTGCTCAGAATCACAAAGAAGAGTAAATCTGCAACATATACCATCTGCAATCACAGGAAAAGGCATAGTGATGAGACTACAGGGAATAAAAACCACTGTATCTGTAATCTGACAGAAAAACTGAAATATTCATGAAATACTCAGGAACATTACTGTTTTATGAATCCTTTGCATTGCACAAAGATCCATATGTAACTCTTTCAGAAGCTGAGAGACTGGGGACAGAGGAGACCCAGCTGCTGTGACACAGGATGTCAAGCAAGCCTTTTTGGGTTTGGGTTTTTTTCATTTCTTCAGTGGCTCCTACCATCTCTTCTGCTGCTCCTTTTCTCAAGTGCATGGAATTAGCCTCACTTGAGAGCTAGTCAGAGTGACAACTGGTGATGCAAAACCTCCCTTGAGTGTACCACAATGCCACACCTCGCAGTGTTGCTCAGGCACAGCACAAGGCCAAGTTCTGCCACTCAGCCCGGGGCTAGGCAGGAAGAGGGAATGAAAACATCGAATAAGAATCAAATCCCAGGATATAACCTGCTACCTGTAGGCCCCTTTGCCCCAGAAGAGAAACAGAGGATGATGAAGTCATAGGCCAGTGCTATCAGGCAGCATGACACTGCCTGCTTACCCTACAACTTTTGTGTGTCTTCTCATAGCTGCTCATTCCAGATCCTCCGAAAAAAAAAAAAAAAAAAAAAAAAAAAAAAAGTTTTCTATATATACAATAGCAAAAAGGTATTAGAGATTTCAGGCAGTGCTGCATCAGGCACCAACTTATTTGAGGCTCCAAGATCAGGTGGACATGAGGAACTGGTGCACATCCCAGAAGATAGTGGTGGCACTGTGCCTAAAACATCCACCTAAGCAAACACAGTTTCTCTTGGGACTGGGGATGCTGAGCCACACTCTGGGGTTTGGCTTTGCTCATCTGGTTAAAATCAATACCCTTTGCATTAGCAGTTTTCTATAAGCAGCAAACTGCCTGGATGCTGCTGGAAAGTTGCAGAACTCTGATGGGTGGTTTAACTACAAGCTTCCGCATTTGTACCTGTGAAGACAGGATTTCCCAGGGAGGAGGTTCCTGCTGAGATCAGTTGTCATGGTTTAACCCCAGCTGGGAACTAAGGACCGTACAGCTGCTCACTCACTGCTCCCTCAGTGGGATGGGGAAAGAATCAGAAGAATGCAACTGAGAAAACTCATGGACTGAGATAGAGACAGTTCAACAAGTGAAGCAAAAGCCGTGTGTTCAAGCAAAGCAAAATAAGGAATTCATTCACTGCTTCCCATGGGCAGGCAGGTGTTCAGCCACCTCCAGGACAGGCGGGCTCCATCACATATAACGGTTACTCGGGAAGACAAACATCATAATGCCAGATGTCCCCCCACTTCCTTCTTCTTCCCCTAGCTTTATACTCTGAGCATGACGTCATACGGTACAGAATATCCCTTTGGTCAGTTGAGGTCAGCTGTCCTGGCTGTGCCCCCTCCCAACTTCTTGTGCCCCCCCAGCCCACTCACTGGTGGGGTGGGCTGAGGGTCAGAAAAGAGCTGTACTCTGTGTAAGCACTGCTCAGCTGTAATAACCAAAGCATCCTTGAACTGTCAACACTATTTCCAGCATAATTCCAGAACATAGCCCCATACCGGCTGCTAGGAAGAAAACCAACTCTACCTCAGGAAAAACCAGCACATTACGGCACAGGGATAAGGAGTCAAGTTCTGCTACAGACATAAACCAACCCCATGGTCCTTGGCTGCACAGCCACTGCCAGCCTTCAGACAAGAGCTGCTGCACTCACTGCCATGCTTCTGCTTCCTGAAATGTGCACTGAAAGAGGCTGAGAGGTGTCTTATCTTGTTTTGAACCCATCCCTATTTACCTAGGTAGTGAAGGAAGAGGTGGTACACATATTTATTTTCCAGTCCTTTCAGGTATCCTTTCATTCTCCCCTGTATGCCTGCTTCACAGCCCAGACTTTTTCTTAATCCTTATCCCTTGGTACTGCAGTCACTTAGCAGCCTATAATCACAGTAGTCTGTGGAAACACCATCTCCAGTGGCAGATTACAAAACCTAGATCTGCAAACAGGTGCAGGAGAATGAGTATCAGGTGTATTTTTAAAACTATATCATCTCTAATGAATGGATTTTCTCAGGCTTAAAACATAATCAGTCCTAAACCTTCCTCTGGCAAGTGGTGGGTACTTACTTTCACACGTACTTGCTCTTTGAGCAGGATTTTTATTTCAGGGAGGATTTTTCCTTTCTTACTGTTAATTGTTCCCAATTTACAACTGACACTTCCCCCCAAAATCTGTTAGATTTGTCTGCCACATCTGTACCGTGCACAGAAGTGGTCCAGAAAGCTACAGCCTGAACTATGCCAAATGGGTGTTATTTAGATGCATTTAAGATTTTCTGTATCAGGCTGAGTAAGCACAATTTAGCCTGGAGAGTACTATGTTTGGCAAATCTATTGCACATTGTTATTAAGGAGCAAAATTAAATCTAAAATAGAAAACTGAACACCCCATTTATATATAGCTACCACAGTATTTTCCAAATAGCTATTCTCAATGAAACTGCTACCAGGCAATGAGGCATTATTTGCTATCTGCAAGGCCAGATTACAGCCATCTAGTTTAACACACCCCATGAGGCCGGGACAACTTTCCCAGCCAGCATCCCCGCTTCAAGCACGCAGCGTACAGCATCTCTTCTGGAAATTGTCCATTTCAGCTGAAAGCTTCAGCTGAGAAAGAAAACATCGTTCTTGGTAAGATGCTGCCACAAAAGCACTTGAGGATCACGTGACTCTGCAGACCACCTAGATGGGATGAAAAAGCAAGTGTGAGCTGCCAGTTTGCTTCCTCAGCCAGAAAGGACAGACGTTACAGGGATGGGCTGCCTCCTTGAGGTGTTATCCTGGTCTTCTGCTTCTTAGTGCAGCAGCCCCTTGCCCCTTGCAGGAAGCCTTCTCTCTGTAAGCCTGAACATGACACCCTGGGCATCTCTGGGTGAGAAAGAACTGCTCGCTGTCACCCATCTGTGGTGCCCACTGCCTCTGCTTTGTCAACCAGCTGGGCTCAGCCCTTGCTGCAGTTCTGGATACACTCACAAGTCCTTCTGGGGGCCAGCAGCTCTTTGGTGAACATGTGTGTGCAAATCATGGCTGAGACATGCACTTACAGAAAGGTTCATTAAAGTTAAGCAGACTTCTTCAAAAAGGCAGGACACAAAGACACCAGTCCATCCCCATCTGTATGTACTGATGCAGACACACAGCAAAAATGTCAAAATTCCTCTGCTGCTACAGCTTATCGGTCCTTCAGCTGCCTCTCATAAGAGTAATGTCCTTCACTTCCTACCCAATCTTTTTCTTGGCATATGAACTATCAGGAAATTAATTTTCCTTCCCCATTCTATGTCACAGTGTCTCTTTTGGCCTGGTATTCACAAGTACCCTACGCATCTTCATCAGCACTGGAAATATATCTGTCCTGTGGGTATATTCAGGAAAGAGGTAAAAGGTACCACAGTCTCTTTAATATGACTTTGGCTTCCTATAAACTGAAATGTTTCTATTTCCTCTGCTGTTACAGAAGCACAAATGTATTTTATTAACCATCTATTGATACATATTTAGCAAATATTGATTGATATCTGATGTTGTGAGAAAAATCGATTCTCAAAAGCTTTTAGCCTCTGAACTCATCTCCTGTTTGCCAGTCTGTATAATCAATAAGCTTATTTGCAAGGAAACGGGAAAGTATTGACTTGCTAGTGAGTGTATTGAAGTAACTCAAGTGATTACTATTACATATCATTTAGTAATTGTTACAGGAGCCTCTCAGCTGGGAGGCAGCTCATGCCAGAGTTTTGTAGGATGAGTTTGTAAAGGAAACAAAATCAAAGGTATGGAGTTTGTGTGATATGATATACCTTATTTTATTACTGTTACAATACTAGTATATTCCTCACACAGTAAGAACACTTCTCACAAATCACAAACAAAACCCATAGTGCCTAGTTCCCCAGAACTGGTGCTAAACTCAGAAAAAAGCAGAGAGAAAACTAGAACCAGGAAAACTACAGATATATTTCAGAGAAGTTGCTGCATCAAAAATTTAAGTATAAAAGTGTTCCTTTGAGGGCTGTACCCTGCATCCACACTAAGAAGAACTTAAGCCTATATATAACAACATCTCCTGGGAATCTTCACAATAACTGTAAATCCTCTTCTGTAAACCTAATGGGTTGACTGCCATGAATTTACTGCAAACTCCAGAGACACTGTGCTGCTTGGCAATGTATCTAGAACATCCCTCACATAAACATAAGACTAAAGGACCAGGCTTGCACCAGGTCTGCTTCTGACTTTCTTTCTCCTTCCCGCCAGTTGTAGGAAACATACCTCCAGTGACACGCACAGTAGCCTCTCATCCGTGCTCTGTGCGGTGGCAGGTAGCAAATGTACCACTGTTTTATCCTGACACTCTTGCAGGAGTCCTGCATCCAGCCTTACTCCTTTGCTCTCTTCAGGGGTCAGCAGCAAATAGGGGCCTGGTTTACCTAGTAACCCCTGGTTGGACACAGAGTGCCCCAGTGCTGTATGTCATGTCTATCAGACATCACAGGAAAAGCATACACAAGCATGATCTCAAAACAGGGCTCCAGCGGTCTGACAGGGAGAGCTGTGGATCTGGCTGCACCAGGCTAAGACATTCCCACCTCCACTGCCCATTGGAAGCTGCCATGAAGTCAGCAGAAGAAGATATTGCTTGTGTCTCAGTGCCCAGTTTGTCATCCTGAATATTAAACTGCCCATGAGGGTGGGCTGGTGCTAAAAACCACCATCCCACACTGGAGTGGGGAAGGCAATAGCCACTGACAGCTGACAGCTCTCAAAGCAATGAGACCTGAAAGCACCACAGTGGTTTGCCGTGTCATTACCATTCTTGGCCTGTAAGTGGACACATGCAAAATATGGACTATAACATGTGCTTGTTACATACAAAATATGTACCAGCAGGGCAAAGATGAAGGCTGGTGAAGCAAAAAAACTTGTTGGCTGGCTTGGAGCAGGATGTCAAATGATACAAAGGAGAAGCTGGAGCCTGTGGCATTTACACTCAGCTCCATGGGTACTCTGTCGTTGTCTCATGAATTAGCATTTTGCTTGACCTCCTGGCAGATTTATTTATGTGTCCCTGGAGTCAGCTCTGTATCGAACAGCACAGCCTGCAAGGGAGGCATAGTCTGAAACAGGCTGAAGTGAAGGCTCTGGGTGACAAAACACCCTCTGGTCAGCTTCACCATGTTTTGTTTCTCTCCTGCTCTGAAACAAATCTGCCATCCTATGAACAAGAGTTAAATTAAAGGCTGTAATGTGCTGCTGTTTCACCTGATGCCTATATTTGTCTGTTCCAGATATGCTCCTAACACATTATCAAAGACTTATCAAGCAGGAGTTTGTTGAGCTCCAACACAGTGACTGCCCCCTCCTGCCTGGAAATCCCCCAGGGTCCTGCCCCACGCTTGGGCCAAGCCAACCATGCACAGCCTGCTGCTCATATCGCCCTGCCACCGCGCCGCACCCTGCCAGAGAAGGAAAAGCGCTGGAGAGCACTAAGTAACTCAGTCAGCAAAAACTGTTAGCAGAATTGTAATAAGTTGTTTAAGCTTTTTTTTTTTTTTTTTTTTTTTTAATTATTTGTCCAACTGCTGGAGCTGGAGGAATCAGCCAGTTGTGTAAACCTCTTACTGTGTTTTTACAGCATAACTACTTCAAGCACTTTACATTGCATGCATACACATACATATACATATGCACATACACATATATACAAATTGTTTCCAGCTGTTCTCTCATTCAGATTATGAAGTCTAGTCCAAAGAGTCCCCATTATTACCCTTTTTTGACTCTTAAACATCTTTGTTTCTTCTTTCCACGACATCAGTTTTCATATGAACAGAAGAATTGCTTCTGGCAAACAAAGCCAATGCTGCTTAGTCCAGTATCTTGTTCAGGCTGTTACCAGCAGGATAACACCAAGCCCACCCTGGAGAGGCAAGGAGAAAATTGTTTATCTCACAAAGTCTGATCCTTGCCTTCAAACCTCCATCTGCAGTAACCATCAGGTCAGGTATCTTGCAATTCATTCCAGAGATCCAGGGAGAAAAGGGTTATTTTCCTTCTGAAGAAGTTTAGTGGAAAACTAGCCTCTCCATACTCCTCTCTGCATCTGCTGGAGCTGCAGGCATCAGAGATGATGTACAAAGGGCGGACAGAGGCAGCCCTCAGCATCCCACTTCTCTGCTGCAGCAGCTGTGCACTGGACCCAACTGGCACTGGGGTCGAGGGCACGGGCCCTTCTGCACCTACCTGCTGGGCACCCCTCATTCATCTCCTGACAGGCTGTTAAACAAAGCCTAATGTGAGGCGGCCAAATCCACTTTCAGCCCTCAGCTAGAGCTGCATTCAGGGCTGCAGGAGGAAGAGATCAGTGCCTTTAGTTACCTGTTCCACTCAGCTCCCCAGCATCCTCAGGGTGTGGGAGATGCCCATGCCTCTCCTGCCAGTGCAGCCCCAGAGCAATTTGCAGCAGATTGCTTTGTTCCACCCCTGCTGGTGTACAGCTGCCAGCTGACACATGAAAGACACAGATTACTTGAGAAATCAGTTCCTTTCCTCACTCACATGGAGGAAAGATGCCATAGTGACAGTCAGTCAGAGATATGAGAAACTGATTTTTTTTAAAAAAAAAAGTATAGAAAAATACACCCCAGCACTGCAGGGTGATATTCTAATGATATTAAATGAATGTGTTAAAAATAGAATACACCCACTCAAAATGAATATCTTCTAAAGAAATAAATGTTCTTTACAAAAGATGAAAGCCTGCACAGAGTAACACATGGGAAGGCAAATAAATGAGTAATGGTTCCAGGGAAGGTAACCACTCCACTGTGAAAAGCATTTCCAGTTCCCTGCGCTGCAGTTGTACAACTCCTTAGTACAGAGCACGTGTATTATGCACATTTTTATTTCTTTGCCAGACCTTGCAGCCTGGAGAGAGCTAGGAAGACCAAGTCTTTGCAGCCAGACTGTGACAGGCAGCACTTGGTCACCCAGACTCATACCACACTAAGTGAAAAAGAGCAGCTCTGTGGCCATGTCCCACGTCCAGACACCCATAATTCCTTGTAAAACTGGACAAATGACTGATGTTTGGTTGGGAAAATATAGATCTGCAAGTTAAAAAGGCATAAACTATTATCTGATGTAAACAGTTAGCACCAACAAGTTTAAAAACCATAAGCCACATCAGCAGAACTGTATGCAGAAAAGAGGCAAAAAAGTTTTAGGACTCACGACAAACAAAATTACACATAAACCCTTAGTGCAACACGATGATATTAAACAAATAAACGGGTTTCCATGTGTAGGAATGAGGGGACAGGATTTAGCACTAAGGTCTTTCCAGCCCTCTAAAGAGAACTGGTGAGTTCAATATCAGAATCCCATAAATTGTTCAAATGCCTATGCTTTTAAAGGGATGTTAAAAATAGATTTCCCTATACTTTTAAAGGGGTGTTAAAAATAAATTGAAGAGACTGTCATGAGAAAAGAAATTGAGGTTTGAGAACAGTCTTGTTGTATAAGTGAGTCAAGGAGCCTGGGCTGGTTATCTTATCACAAAAGGAAAAAAAGCATCCAGAAGATAGAGAGGTGACTTGATTATAGAGTACGAGCAGATTCTTAGAGAGAAAATCACAAACATTAAAGGGATTTTTAACATGGAACATGGGTAGAAAAGACATGCATAAACTCACTGGCTGGGAGTTAATGCCAGACAAATTAGAAACAAGGAGCAATTTGTTACAGCAAGGATGATTAACCATTAGGACAAGCCATTACTGAAAGCAGTGGATTCTTTTTTTGCCTCAGATTCAGAAAGAATATTTTCTTGGCAGGGAAGCTTATTCTACAAGGTTATGGTCCTATATACAGCAGAAATAGATGAAAGCATGTAATCTCCACTGCAGCATGTTGGGCTGGATGTCTCTTCTGGCCTTCATATCTGCCCTATCTGCCCTCCTCTCAAATGAATTGAAAATATCTGAACTGATGATTACTGCAAATAGAGTTTTGAAGGTGAAGAAGAGATTTATGAGATAATTTTTATCTCACAATGGTCTTTAATCTGGCTATTAATGACAATCAGCATATTAAAACTGTATCTCCAAACACAAATATCTTTTTTTATTCCTAAAGAAATGCAATTGGATCAACATGAAATGCAATGCCCCAACAAGGCAATGTTAGCTGGAGCGGGTATCATTTCTCAAGCCCTTCTCCAAGAACCTGCTGTGCCAGGAACATTATTCTTAGCACTTATCTAAAGAGCAGAATAACTGCAATCAAAAATGTGCAACTTCTAGACAGAAACAACAAATCTCAGTTACAGAAACCTTACAAACAAAATCATAGGAAATGTCATATATTTATAGCCACACAAGAGACCAGCTTTTCTAGTAGCTATCTGTCACATGTAAAGCAATTCGTATGAAGTTTGCTAAGACATTAAGACAAACCTTATTTTTTCTGACACCTAAATGAACGCAATTTCTGACAACGTTGTACACTACAATATATTCCCTAAATTATCCAACTTGAAGTTCGTATCAGCCAAGAGTCTGCTTCCTAAGTTCAGGCTGGTTTTGTACCAAGCAGCAAGACAACCTGAGCAGTCATACCAGGTACAGAGGGAGAGCTTGTAGCAGCAAACACAAATCATCCAAGCAGATTATTTGCTTGGTCATCCAAAAGCATCTGCAGTGACAATAATGGAGCAGTTGGCCCCAGATTCTGGAGAGAACAAGCATACATCTCTGGGAAATCCTTATACTATGTATACTGGATGACCTTCACAATAGCACATGTATGTTGCTAGCGCATGCCAGGCAGTACCAGCTCTCACTGCCCACCAAGGATGGCACCAAACTGCAGTGATAAGGCAGTTGCACAGAAGGCAGCATTCATTCCTTGCAGCATTAATTATTAACCATATTACAGCACTGATGCTTTCTAATTGCAATGTGCAATGTCTTCAGTTTGGTAATTCTACCCTACAGCCAGCAAAACTCCTTGGGATGTCCTGGGATTAGCACACTGCACTGATGAGAAGACCATCGTGAGCTGTTCTGTCACTCCTAGACTCTGCAGCTGACCACCTGACCACAAAACTGGATGGGAAATTGTTATTCCTGAACCATGGCCACTTGGTGAGTTTGGCTGGGCAACAGTAACTTCATTTCTGGCAACCCAGTGTACATGTTTCTGTGGAAACAGGAACCAACAGAATGCATGCACATAGCCACTGGTTTGCTCCAGTCTCCATGGAAACAATAATTGCGCGGGTGAAAGAAAGGGTAATGATTGCAAAGTAATGACTTACTGGAAGCTTTCCTCTGTCTTAATTTTCCTTTTGTGGTCCTTATTGTTATGAAAAAAAAAAGAAAGAAAAAAAAAAGAAAGAAAAAAAAAAAAAAAAAAGAGGGCATATATGATGATTCCTCAGATCCTTGACACGATAAAGACCAGGGTCAGAAGTCATGGGAGGAAGCTCACAAGACCTCAGGCAGCCCAGCACCAGAGCCCCAAAGAGGCGTCTGGGATGGAAAGGGTGGGTTTGCATTCTGAAGAGGAAGGTGGGACAAAGATCCACCCGGTTTACACAGATAGGCTTGCTACCTCCAAACACAATCCATCCCAGACTCCAAGGCTAGCAGGACAAGGGAAAGCAATGCACCTCAGCAGACTGACAGTCACTTGCATGCCTGGTGAGGCAGTCCTCCCGTAGCAGGTGTCTTGGCAGAGGGAAGAGACCCCCATGTGGTGATGCCAAGGCACATATACCACTTTCCTAACCCCATCAATCTCCTAAAGTTTTTCCCCAGAGCAAACCAGCTTTTTTTCCCTTTCTTTATGTCTGTTTCAGAGGTTCAGCAGTCTCACAGTATTACTCCCACACAACTGCCTCACTTGCCATGACATGACCTCATCTGAGGATTTTCACAGTCAGCATGTGACCTGATGTTTTCATGTATTTCTCCCCTTTCCTCTGAGGACCTTCACAGTGACCTTCTGCATTTGCTTTCACCCACTCCCTTTGCCTTACTGCTTAAGGTCACTAGTATCTTTGGCCCACACACGTTTTTGCCAGAAAAATCCACATAGGCACCTTTTTTTGTGTCGGCAACCACCATTCAAGATTGCTAGTTATTGTTTCACATCAACTTGCCTTCTGCAGACATAATCATACCCTACTTCTTTCTGGTAACACAGACAGAGATAGCCCATCAAGTAGTGGTGTACTGTGCAGAACAAACCCTGCACTGCGCTGACATTGCTCTCCAGTGTGTCTCACCAAACAGATGAAGCCATGCTACCACACCCTCAGGATGTCAAAGCCCATTCAGTGCCTGTCTTTGGGGGTGCAATGGCATCACCTTTTAACCACCATGTACTTAAGCAAAAAGTATGGAGATGGCACCATTGGCCATACAGGAGAACAGATAGGACAAGATGCAATGCAACCAAGGAAGACTGGTAGTATGGTGAGGGGTCTATAGTCTAGTAGAAACCACTACTAGGCATAGTAGTATGTAGAGGCTGGTTAAACCCTGAAAAATTGAAAGCATGGCTTGTCTCTATAATCCTTTACCTGACTTTGACCTGTAAAGGCCCACCCCAGGAAGCATCCTTCCCAGAACACCCCTTGCCCCAGTTTCCCCATGTGCTTCTTTGCCTTTAGGGCAAAGGATTATGAACAGCTCTGATGTGTTTGGTGGGCTGGTGTGACTGCAGGCACAAGTGCTGCTCACTTCGGTGGCTAGTTAAGACCAGCAGTGCTCCAAAGCGCTCCACTGCCTACTCCTGCCCACGCAGCTGTGCAGTGAGATGTTCCCTCCCAGCTGGTGAACGCACTTCCTTCTTCAGGGGCAAAGACCTTTTGTGCTCAAGTTGACTACCTGAGTGTATTCAGGTGGCTGCTTCATCTTCCCGCAACAATCATGTGAGCAAGTCTCCTTTCTGCTCAGGCAATCTAGATAAATAAAACTCACGGCTAATAATTACCTGACTATAAATACATGGCAGGAAATAATTAAGCCATTTACATGAGGAGCTCAAAATGACTTTGGAGTCTCAGACTAGCAAAATGAAAGGACCTAACATTCATACTGCTGTCTAATTGTTCTGTGACTGACCGAAAACCAAACCTAGCCCCTTTTCAATGGGATTTAGGGGCTTGGGGCAGGAAGATATCTAGTGTTCCTAGTGGTGGTGAAAACCTGGAAGTTGTAATTTTTTTTAGTGTATTGCAGTGATGCCTAGAAGCCCAAGTGGTAAATAGTAACACCTATTCCCACCTCCTTCTCCCCCCCCGCCACGCCGCCCCATCCAGTATAGTGCTCTATGCAGAAAGGGGATCGTTTCCTTGAGAGCTCACATTCTTATTAGGAGTTATAGGACAGAAATAAGACAATACTGGTGCTAAATATTTGCTAAGGGAGGAAATACAAGCAAGTGCAACAAAAAAACTGCATGTCAAAATAGGATCTTTCAGGGGAAACCTATATTTTATCCTCTGATTAAAAATTGTTTGGTAGCTCCAGAATAGAAAGCCAGAGCAAAGGTGGCAAAAGTAGTTTTAAGTATATAATCATAACCAAATGCTGAAATACTGGGTTTTAATTTCTTTTAATAGACAAAAAAAGCACACCTCTCACTCCAGCTGCCATAAAAGCAAAACAGAGAAATTCAAAGTCCAATAGATGAATGGGCACAAATCCAGGAAATGCCAACAGCATTGTAGTCCTAAAAACAATGACTTAACAAATACTTCACAGGCCTTTCAGGTTGTTCCTGTCAATCTTTTTGTGACTGTCTCTTCTGTTTAAGATCAAACAGCTGTCCGCTCTTCTCTGGAAGACACCCAGAGTTACAAAGAAGAACCTCATCCAAGAAAAGATTTATTTTGTA
This sequence comes from Falco naumanni, assembly GCF_017639655.2. Classification (NCBI taxonomy): domain Eukaryota; kingdom Metazoa; phylum Chordata; class Aves; order Falconiformes; family Falconidae; genus Falco; species Falco naumanni. Next base: position 31,699,862 of record NC_054080.1, read on the forward strand.
ACTCAGTATTCTGGTTGTTAAAAGTGTTCTGCCATGAAAACCAGCTTCAAGAACAGGGATCCTGCAATATCCAAATCAATGTTAATGTAAAACCAAGATCAAGAAGGTCCAGACATGATAAACATATTTACTGAACAGCTGGAAAAGGTGAAATGAGAAAGTTAAGAAGAATGGAAATGTGGCTACCCGGAAACAAAGGCACTGCGCAATTGCCCAGCCAAAGCAGCTTGCTTTTATAGTATAAATGTATCAGAAATATTGAGAACCTCAAAAATCCCTGTTAGTAGATTTCAAGTTAGCTGCTACATCCCAACTTTACATCTAACACTGCAACAAAGTTAAAATAGATAGGGAAGAGATATCTGCAGGATGACATTCTCTACAGGGTAGTAACTCCACGTTGGTATTTCCACTTAAGGTACATGTATTCTTTGTACAAGTGACAAGTCAACCGTGATAGTGACAAGGTTTAAACAGTGTGTGGAAATTTATCTCCAAATTACATGTCACATCAGAGGTTTGGCAAGTGACTCCGCTCTCAAAAGAAAAATCTATGAAAATGCAATCTGCATAACACTGGCAGTGTCAGAGTTTCGCTTTCTCCATCACCCTAACTGAACAGAGATAATGGAAGATGCTCCGGTGGAAGAGTCACATAAGCAATGTTCTGCATTGTGTGCAAAGCCGTGTTCACATTTCACTTTTCTAACATGGCTGTCCATCACAGAAGAGCTTGAAGCTCAGCTGCGAGGAGGCTGGACTGCACAAGTACTTAGATGAATGCTACCTCTTTTGGTTTTTGTGGAACCTATAGGATAATTTTGTTTAGGTCCATGTAGTAGGAATCAGCATGCCTGTTCTTTTTGGCAGTTGCACACTGTCCCTGGTAGGGAGCTGCCAATCCTTTCCAAAAGACAGGAGGAAACACAGGCTTTCTTGCAGGAACTGGAAGCTTTTATGGTCCAAACACAGGGTGATGCCTGCCTCTCAAGCAAGAAAGAAGGGTATGCAGGTCTGGGTCTGCAAGGATCCAGAAACACTGCCCTCACCAATGTCATCTTTGTGGCATTCTCAGTATAGTCAACACCCAGACCCTCCTCCACCACAAGAAAAGATGTCTTGAAACCATTATCCTCACTGTGGGATTGAAAACAGGAGAAAAGAAAGCAGAAATCACAGCCCTCAGCCTAGCTTCTAAAATGGCTATGCCTTCTTATGCCTTTGGCAAAGCACACGTAATACTTCCAGTTGCAAAGTCAGCTGTAAATGAAACATAAGTAGCCGTGACATCGCCTGGCTGCTTGGTAATAGAATTTGCTTCCCTTTCACTTACCCTCCCAAGCTGAGGAACAAGCATCCTTTCCCTTTCACACTCCCAATTTTTACCCCAGCTTCAAACGTCCCTCCAGTATGAAGAGAACAGAAAGAAAATTAACAGCCAAAACATGAGAAATACCTGTTGTTATGTATCAAGTTATCAATTCATTTTTCTGCTAAGACTTCTGTGAACCGCACAGCTCTTTATATGTAAGACTAGAACAACGTTTTTACAACAGCTGCCACTTTTCTACCTGTTGGAGGCACGTTAATCTGAGCAGAGGGCAAGAGTTATAATTATAGCCTGTGGGTAATTTTAATCTTCTATTCCTACACTTTCAAAGCACATAATTTCTATTTATCTGAGCTTCAGAATGCTTGCTTTAAATCTTTACATTATGAATTCCCAAACAAAAGACAAGACATTTTGTTTCTCCTTACCTTTCCGTTCTCATTGCTGTGAGAGCCAGCACCCCTCCTACACCCTTCAGGCTTCCCACCTCACCCAGGTCCCTGCCACAGAGGGAGGCCTAGCTCCCAAGCAAGGCATGCCTTGTGGCTGTGTCCCTGTGAATGCCTTCCCACAGAAGTCTGCCCTTTTCTTAAAAATGCGAGCACTGAAGGGATTCCTCACATCACTGTAATATCTCTTACAGCTCTCACCAGACCCTCTCCGAGTCTCAGTTAGCTACTGATGATGGCAATGCCACCTTTCGTTGCTCCCTTTCTGGGCAGGGATCCAATAACCTGCCCTGCTGAACTCAGCCCTTCTTCCAAATTCAACTCTCTGTCATGCCCCTCCCCTCCAGTATTACCTGCACCCCCTCACTTTTCCATGCCAGGCTCCCCACAGCACCTCACATTCCCCAAGCTTGGAGCAGCTGCCTTTTTGCCTGTGGGCATCCCTTCACACAGCTGAAAATGGATGCTTCCCTTCAGGATACAGGTGGAGAAGAGCAGCCATTTGGCTTGGCTCTGTCTAACAAGCAGCTACAGAAGGTGCCAGACTTTGAATGGGGGCAGATTTGTGAGGCAGCAGCTTTCTGTGCCATTCTTCCTGAGGAAGCTTCAAAAACACACACCCAAACTGCACAGGTTGCAATGAAATTGTTCAGACTGGCAGTATGGATCTGACCCCTCTCCCACCAAACTCAGCCAACAGTAAGCTTATGCAGCATGATGCAGCAGCATACCGAGAAATCTGAGACAACAGAAGTATGGAGGACACTTTAGTTTGGTGCTTCACCTTGGTTAATCCATCCTACTTTTTGGATAGACTACTTAGCCTCAAATAGATTGCTATATTAACACACGTACGTAACATCTCTGGACCTGAGATAATACTGATGCTTTTTCATTGCACATAGCAGGCAAACTCCAAAATGCTTCCAGTGGCTCTTGAAAATACAGAAAAGTCTCCCGAGAGGAAAAGCAGAGTTTTGAGAAGAAAACTTTACCCCGATAAAAATTTCCATGAAGAGACATAGGCATCTTAATTATGCACTGGTCTGGTAAGCAAAGGTAGGATGAAGGAGATAAAAGACAGATGGAAGGCACAGAGATGCAGTATGTAGTGCTCATTAAGCTGACACCAAATATCTTCCATGTAAACACCGCTTTTCTGAAAATTCTACCAAAAAAAATGCACTTTCAAAATAGATAGAGTGAACTCATGTGTGTGTGGAAACTCTTGATCTGGCTACACATGATGCCTACTTTTAGCCCAAGAGTGCGCTGTGCTGGAAAAAAGATTCGCTCATGTGTACCTCTACTGAGTCAGGCAGGGTGGTATGCTTCCCATAACTTGGAAACATCATGGGAGTGAAAACTCAGCAGGGACCCATGAGCAGAGAGGCTGGGTGCTGGACCCATGGGTGGAGGAAAAGCTGGATAGTGGTGTCGTTAGTCCAAGCCCGCATGTCAAGGATTCATTTTAAGGTCCTCATGGTACTAATTGCAAGCTGTGGCCTCTGAGATCCTGGCACATGTTCTTGACACTCGTGTGTACAGAACAGCTGGTGCCATTAGCATGGACAACAGCTCACAGTTCATGCTTGATGGCCTGCCTGGCTGTGCTATTACTAGTTACGAACCAGAGACACCAGAGATCCAGCTGCAAAGCACTTTAAGCTCCATCTCAAAGGCAACCACAGAACACCGGCCTATGAGTCTTCTTTCCCTGCAGCACGCTGGAAAGGTTGTTGCCCTTGTGGAAAGTAACAGCAGAAGTGCCTTTCAGTGTGCCTCGTGCTGTGGCAAATACAGCTGCCTTGCATGTTGTTTGGACTGAACCATTCTCAAACCTCTCCACATTGAAAAGGCTCTCATGTTCTCCTTTTTGTGTACCCTATCATTACTTATTACCTGATATTTGTTCCTTTACAATATTGGAGTGCTTCTAAGATTGTAAAGCACTATGTTTCATGGTCCCCTTTTGTAAAGCATTGTGTTGTTTCCCCACAGGCAGCATCTGCTTCAGATGTTGTTTTAGTAAACACACAAATTGCTTGGAAAATTACTTCTGATTTGGGTATAATACCAGGAATGGGCATAAGACCTCCCTTCCTCCTCTATCTTCTTCCAGATTGAGATGTAAAGGGGATTTTCTTGTAGGAGAAATTTCAGAGAAAGCCTCTCCATCCCTGATCAAACCAGACTTATCACCTGCCACACTTCTTCTTCTTCTACTGAGAGCTGACGTATTTCTGAAAAGGCAGGATTGAATGTGCTGATATTACCAAACAACTCAAAACACTACAGAATTTTCACTCCGCTATTTCTGTCCCAGGGTTATGACTGTGAGATATATTTTGGGGTTTATGCCTAATAAAACGTCACTGTCTCTCATGGGATACTGTCACTTTAAATTACTCAGGAAGACTACAGAATGTGTCTTTTTTTTTTTTTTTTTCTGAACGAAGTCACTAAAAATCACTTAGTTCAGGTTTAAAATAAGCTCTCTCTTGCTCACCCTCCCTCCCACAGCCAGCAGAAGAAAAGAATCTCCACACATCCTTCCAAAACTCACATGTTGCTAAATTACTCTTATTTCTGATCCTTGGGCTCTCACTCTTGCATGATCATGAGCAATGCAGCTGGAATTCAGATAAAGTGTGATGCTGGTGAGCAGCCCTGCCTGGGATGCCCCTGCATAACTCTGCTCCCAAAAAATCAGGGAAGACATCCAGGGAGAGTTCCTGGTGCTCAACAAGCATGTGCAAATAGGACACATGGGTTGGGTCAGGCTACCAAGCACAATAATAGAGTGAGATGGAAGAAGTTGTTCCACCCTCTGCTCTGCTTTCCAGCAAAGCTGATGATAGTCACCACACACAATGGACAAAATCCACTGCTAGCCTCTCACTACTGGAGTGATAAGGTAGGGGATAAATTCGTCTGAGTCTCCAGTTGGCTGCACCTATATCCCTCTGCCTAATGCCACAGGCATGCAGCTGTGCAGCAAACAGCTGTCACTTGCTAGCACTCTTCCCACTGCCAGCTCTGCCCTTTCCCTTTCTAAAACAGCACAGTCTTTCCAGTAACAGAAAAAGCTACAGACCAGCCAGCGCTATTCACCTGCTCAAGTTTTTAGGAGGTCAGTGCTATGCTTTCCTTTACCTTCTTCCATCATGCCTGCCCTTGAAACACCATGCATATCAGGGTCAGTTTTCACCCTGTTAGCACTTGTAGCCAGCACTGCATTTCCCAACAAGTTCAATTTCCATTTACATAAGTACAGGATCCAACATGTCCCAAAATCTCGACATCTGGAAACTGCTGAGCTTCCGAGTTCACTGGTGAAATTTCTCTCCCAAGATGCAAACGTGATCTGGGATACGTCATTGAGCTAATGTCCTGAAAAGGTCATTAGCTTTTGTATGAGGATAGCAGCCAGCAATGAATGAATTTCAAAAGCTATTAACAGGAGGACTGCACAGCCATCACCATGCATGCACACCTGGATCTCAGAAATGAAGCATGAAAGCTGTGCTAGCACCATTGTGCTAGATCATTTCTCTCATTATCCAACAAATCTTTTTGCTTGTAACTCTGAAGCCTGAAATGGGGCTTAGTAGGAGAGGTGTGCAGGAAGGAGGAAGCAGAAGCACAGCATCAAAGTAATCCAAGCCTTGAAAGGAAGATACAAGTAACCAAAATATGATGAGCAGGGATTTGATGCCATGAATGGCATGGCCTGCAGATGGTGGGGTGGGGAGATGACTAACAATTGGGTGGGCTTGGGTAGGTGGATCCTACAGTATCTGACATTAGAAATGAACAAGGAATTCAGTGGGAGAGACTGAGAAGAAAGACTGGATTTTAAAAGACTATAGAGGAAGAAGAAGAAAAAATACTCAGGAAGAAGGCGTCTTAGGAAAAATAAATACGACAGTAAAAGAAAACAAATCACACATCAGAAAAACAAGCTAGTATTTCAGCTGACTTCATTAGATAAAGGGCTTATAGCACTAAATTAAATTAAACTAAACCAAAGCCTTGTATTGCAAGCAGGGCTAATTTGAACAGCTCAAGCTCTCAGCACAAGAAAAATGTACCTTACTTAAGGGAAAAAAGACAAATCACCATTATCATTCATAACTCCTGCATTTCTACTCTTCAGGTCTCATTTGTACCCACACTTTGTTCTCTGCAGATCCAGTCAAATTGTGCAGTCAAGATGTGTGTCAGTCCTGATACTCCAAAAGGTGTTGGAAAAGCTTTTTTTCTGTAAGTGCAAGCTCAGCCAGGCTGGATTTTCCTCCCTTTTTCACTCTTTTTCCTGATCCACAAATATCTGCCTTCTTTCCAGCTGTTTTCTACATGGATAGCATGACTTCTTGTGTTCTTCTGTTATGGTTTAGCGTCAAATGGGAAAACAAAACTGAACTGGAAAATGTATTTGCTGCTAGCAAATTTGATTTGCCTAAATCCATGCCATTGGTTTTAGGAAGGGGTTGAGGAGCAGTCCCACTATTAGAGAACTACCCTGGAAAGGTTGTGGTGTGCTTTAGTAACATACAGGCACAAGAAGACCAAGCCCCATGGCAGAACAAGTAACATTTAACCTACCTCTAACGAGTATTCCTCCAGTTTGCTCATACAGAGCATCCAGTGAGTCAGGGACCACCACATCCTCAGGACACACATTTAATGACTGCTCCAATTACAGTATGTAATGAGGGCAAAAATATGAAAAGGTTTTCAACACCTAATCTGTACTTCTCTCCCTACAGATTAAACCAACTACTTTTTGTCCTGCTTTGCTTGGATACAAAGGACATTTGATGATCATTCTCTTCGAAGCAATCCTTTTATACTTCTGATGATTTACCCAGTCCTGTTCAACTGCTCCTTTTTCTAGATTGAACTCAAGTACTTTCAGCCTTTCCTGAGAGCTCATGTTCTCTTTTATCTTTTTCCTCTTGGGTCTCTCCAATTTGGCTGTATCTTCTTAAAGCCCGGTATACAACTTTAAAAGTTACTGTAATACAGCTTACCAACCTTAAACTCAGAAGAATGGTCTCTTTTGTCTTGTAATTAATTCAAGAACAAAACTTGGCTTTTCCATAACCTATCTTCTAAAGAATTCAGAGGCCCTGATACATCCTCATCCTTTTACACAGTGCCTTTTGTGTGACCTTCTGTTGTGGCTATGCATTTGATTTCTCTTTCATTACTGAATTTCATCTTTCTGATTCAGACCACTTTTGCAGTTCATTAAGAACAACCTGATGCATACGAGAAAGAAAAAAAGGCATTGACATAATGTGGGGGTTTTTTTTTGTTTTTCCAAATTGTGAATCTGTTATTGAACAACCATTTCCTTATCTAAATTAGGGAAGCAAGCACAAGAAAAAATTGAGATAATTAAAGATATTTTTTTAAAGGTAAACGTGCTTCCAGCTTCTTTTCCTACAACATCTTATCTCAGTGGAAGTTCAAATGTTTGTTCCAAAATGAAATAACATTTCAAAACAGCCAGTCCAAGTAAGGAAAACAAGCATGGAAAAATCTCACAAATAGGTCTTCATCGTTCTCCCACCAGGAAAACAAAGCTGAAATCAAATTAAACCAGGTGCTCATAGAGGAATAAGTTGACCAACCTTACAATGACAGTCATGGCCTGCTCTCACAGCAGCTTAAAACATCAACAAATAGCAAGATTTCATCTGAATAATGAAAGGCAAACCTCTCTCTGCCAAATTTGGACCCATATACCAGAAGACAGAGATGTTAAGTGAAGCAAATGAAATATCACCTGGATCTATTGGATTTTGAGAAGGTTGGAGTGTCTTTTCTCTCTAGGAATCATTTGTAGGTACAGCAGCCTGAGTCTAAGTGACTTTTAAAAAATAAATGAACCACCTAAGACTAGCACCCAACGTGGAAAAATGTAAATAGTTAGATTTTTTTAGCAGAGTTCAAATCAATAAGATTTTTTAGAGGGTTTTAGAATAGAAAATTTTGGTTAGTAATAACAGTAATACGCAGTGTTATTGTGTCCACCCACAGAAGGCAGAAGATACCTTAAAAACGCTGGAGAAGACCAGGGAGGTCCAACTCATCAAAGGTCAGGAGGGGACTTCCATACTGTGACTCTGCTATGAGAACTTTAATCACACCAGGAGGCAATTCCTCATCCGTGTAAGCGGTTTCATTTTCTGGGCTGTGATTATCTGCATAAGATTAATTTATACTAGTGCTGGAGAAGCAGGATCATACATACCAACAGTGGCATAGGAACTTCTGTAACCCCACAGATGAGATAATAAATCCTGCTGTTACATTGCACCATGTGGCAGCTGAGCTCCAGCCTTGGGGAAGGAGATGATGAGAGGATTAGCCAGGTTAGCTGCTTCCATTCGCCAGCTGGGGAACTGCAGCATGGACATCAGCTGTCTCTGCTGGGCTACATCATGGGCTGTTGAGAGAACAGATCTGACTCCCAGGTCATGAGATCTGACTCGGCCAGCAGCAACAAACTGTGTGGGTCTCAATCTGGACTGAGAAGGGACAACACACATAAAAAATCAGCACTCTTTCCTTTCAAGTAAATGCATGGTAGATCTTCATCTTGTGCAAATCAGAATAGCTTTCCAGGGAAAACAGCTTCAGTCCATGTCAGCTGAGGATCTGGCACTATGTTGCTTCTAAATCATTAATTCCATTGCATCATTTAACAATAGTCCATTTTTTCTGCCATACTGCAGTGCTGTGAGTTTGTTGTCTTAGCAACTGAAATCATTCTTAAGTAAAGCTCCCTTTCCTTAATATTGAAGTTATCAATTGACCCCAAGTGTTATCAAATCAGAGTACAGTGGTGTTACAGTATAGTGTGGGAGAAAGCTTTCTGCAAGCTCATTCCAAAACCTATGCAGTTCAGAATATGTTGCCTCTTTTAACAGTTTCAGCATAAAGCTCATTCTCTTTTCATACATTTTTCCAAAGATTCTCAGCAGCCTAAAAGACCTTTTGCTGAATCAACCAAAATTTGCACAACGTGTGATAGCACAGCACATAACGTTTAATGTCAAAACTCCATCTTCATTTATCAGGACACTAGTATTGCCAATACAGAGCAAATAAATCATTTCAGTACAAATTAACTTGTATTCTGCATACTTGCATTCTCTGCATATTTTAAACAAACAACTTATTGGCAGGAACATAAAAGCAGTCAGCCAGATCTACATGAAAATTGAAGAACATACATTGAGAGTTCAGTGTAAATGGCAAATGTTTGTTCTACATTTCCAATTTAGAGAATAAAAAGGAACAGGAACATGTGGTGTCCCACATGTGACCACTCCAATTAACCAGTACACATAAAATCTAATCTTTAACATCAAATACTTGCAATGAACAATTTATAACTCAAAAAGCATCTCAGAAACATGCAAGTAACCATAAACAATAAAACCTAAACAAAAGAATTGCATCTTTTATAAACAATCAAATGGGAAAAAAAAGTATTGCTAAAAATTGCTTGCCTAATTTTCTCACCCTTTCCTCTCTGAGAATGCCTGACATATTTTGCTGTAGCAATTTGCCACTTCCAGTAAATATCTATAAATATTGAAGATTATGAAAATCTCAAAGAAATGTTTGGTTTAGAAACTGGTTCACACTGCCTCAACTTCAGAGACTAAATTTCTGCATAAAGGGACAAGTGTACATGCAGATATTGCCAGCAAGTTACCGTAGCACCTGCTCAGGGAATAAGAGATGAGTTACACCTTCACCAGATTTTGCAGAAAGAGGTCAATTTGCAGCTTTTGTGCTGACCAGAAGCCTGAAACTGCATTGTGGTGGTGCTGGGGCCAAGTTAATGTCCGGTGCCTATGCAGTGACTCTTCCCTAGACAGATGTTTGTCTAGCCACAGTGATAAATGAATAAGTGACCATGTATCTGCTTCCAGAATACCACGCAGACTTCCCTTCAGAAATGAATCAATGATGATTTAAAAAAAAGTATTTTAAACAGCAAAAATATTTTATGAGACTACATTTCAGGCACAGTTGGATCTCCAGTAAAATATCACATCAAACCATCATGTGTCTGGGGGTGGTTTCAGAAGGTAATTAACCTCTTAGAATTTGTTATTTTTCATTTTGGAAGGATGACCTACAGACAGCGTTTTGCTACCTGTGATCAGTCCTTGTCACTCCACAAGCCTACTGATGCTGTACAAATGTCTTTTCCAGCACCTTCTTATGCATATAGCATGAGTGCCATCAGAGGACACATGGGCTGTGTAGAGCACCCCTAACTGTACCCCTGAGCCCTCAGGAGAAGCCATACACCTGCAGTACAATGATGGTAAGAGCATGTCAGAAATTAACAAATGCTACATGTTAAATCCTTAGAGAATCATGAAATAATTTATGTTGGAAGAGACTTCTGGAGGTCTTTACTGCAACACCCTAGTTTTTAAAATCTCTGTGGCTGGATTGTCCTCATCCCTCTGGTCCCTGACCCAGAGCAACACTGCTTTCAGGTGAAGAACTGTTCAGTCAGGTATTTTCCTTGCTGCAACTTGCTCCTGTTGCTTCTTGTTCCTTCAGTCTGCACCTCTGAGAAGAGCCTGTCTCTTTCTTCTCTGTAACCTTCTAATGGGCAGTTAAAACAGGAATCAGAATCGTGGAATCATAGAATCACAGAATCATAGAATCCTAGAACCATTTAGGTTGGAAAAGACCCTTAAGATCATCAAGTTCAACCACAAACCTAACACTGCCAAGTCCACCACTAAATCATATCCCTAAGTGTCATGTCTACATGTTTCTTAAACACCTCCAGGGATGGTGATTCAACCAATTCCCTGGGCAGCCTGGTCCAGTGCTTGACAACCCTTCTGGTGAAAATTTTCTTACTAATATCCACTCCAAACCTCCCCTGGTACAACTTGTGGCTGTCTCCTCTAATTCTATCACTTGCTACTTGGGAGAAGAGACTGACACCTCACTACAACCTCCTTTCAGGTAGTGGTAGAGAGTGATATCTCCCCTCTGTCTCCTTTTCTCCAGGCTAAGCAACCCCAGTTCTCTCAGCTGGTGCTCATAGGATTTGATATCTAGACATTTCACCACCTTCGTTGCCCTTCTCTGGACACGCTCCAGCACCTCTACATCCCCTACATCTTTAAGAGAAGTGAGGGGCCCAACACTGAACACAGTAGTCAAGGTGCAGCCTCACCAGTGCCGAGTACAGCGGGATGATCGCTGTCCTTGCCCTGCTGGCCACGCTGTTCTGGATACAAGCCAGGATGCTGCTGGACTTCTTGGCCACCTGGACACACTGATGGTTCATGTTCAGCTGACTATCGACCAACACCCCCAAAATTAAGGCACCTTCTTAGCATTTTCTCTTCTGAGCTAAACAAACCCATCTTTTCCCAATAGATACCATGTTCATTGACAACCTCCCCAACCTAATCCCTAGCTTCTGCTGGACTCACCCCAGTTTCTTAATATTTCACTTGCATGGAAGAGCCCAAAATTTTACATAACACTCCAGATGAGTCCTCAAATCTAATGAGCAGAGGGAATAATTGCTTTCCTTCATTTGCTGACTACACTTTTCATAATGCAGCCGAGTACGTGGTTAACCCTGACTGCTACAAGGGCACACTGCTAACTCATGTTCCACTTGCTGTCCACCATGGGGTTCCTTTTTGTAAAGGTGCTCCCTATCCTGTTGGCCCGCAGCCTGCGTTGTTGCTTGTGGTTATTCAGTCCCGTAGGCAGGTTTTCACATTCCCATTTGCTGAATTTCTTGAAGTCCTGTGAGTTCAATTCTTCCGATTAAGTTCTCTGAATTGCAACCCTACCCTCCAGTGTATCAATGATGTGCTGTCATCCCCAGTCTGTCACTCACAAATACACACAGTGTACTTTGTCCCATTATCCATGTCATTGATGAAAACATTGGCTCTGGTGTTGACTCCAGAGGAACACCACTCCCTCAAGCCATTGACCTATGGGCTCTCATAAGTACACCTGCAAACGGACCCACAGAGTCATTCCTCCTCATCTCCACAAGGACAGGCAGATAGAAGACGTAAAGATGCTGATTCTGTGTTCAGTTCTCTTCAGGTCACTGAAGGGAATCGGCAGGTTTCAGTTGCGTGAGGTATGACAGGCTGTTTGTGTACTGAGAACCAAAGGTTGTTAGTGCCAGGACCTGGCTTTGGCATTACATTAGTTCATGAGGCTAACATCTTGCCTCAGATTGCATGCTTATACTATGCTGATTCATGCTGTTCTGTATGTCTAGGAACAGATTGTGTTCTCACATGAACCATGTGTAGTTAATCATTGTGAGCATGTAAGGTGCAAAAGGATGCATTCAAAGGGTACGTTGCTTCATTGTCAGTAGGACAGATATGGTTTGTGTTTCTGCTGTGCCCTGAAAGATAAAGGTAAGGTCAACATGCAAAAGCTTTACCTGCACTCTGTAGCCATTTTAAGAGTACTTCAGCGTGTGTGTTTTCTCTGTTGAAATATTCATCACTTGGGCAACATGCTCATGATAGCTTAACAAAATACGTCAAAAAAGATCCTGTTAGAATAGTTGCTCTGGTTTGGGGGGGACTTTCTAGTGACTTAGCATTTCCTGGCATCAGAACTGTGTCACTGCCTTTGATGGCTGCTTTATAAACTAGGAAAAAATTTACATATCCGTCATTTCACAGATAGACCCCTGTAATCTGATTATGACAAAGAAATGCACCTGATACCTGCTTTGGTGATGGATTTGCTTGGAATGCCTCATGATAAACAACCACTCAGACTTTGGTCTCCCAGGCACTGAAGAATAAGCCCATGGCAGCTTTTTTACTAACCTCCTCTGCAATAGGCAGTCCATACGACCACAAGCTTATCACTTGGGCACTCTGTGCCCCTGCCTCATACAGCGTCCTGTGCAGCATAGCCTTGGGTGGCTCTTGTGACCATAACAACTCTTGAGGGCAGCAAAATCCAGCAGAAAGTGCCTGGGAAATTCTCCTCCCCATTTTTTAATTTTTTTGTTTCCTGCTGCTGACATTTGGTAGCTCCATCCAGTAGCAAGGCTGAGCATGCACTCTCATTAGGCACACACATACACAGTGCACACGTGGGTGGCCACACAGAGGGGGATGCTAAGCATGGCACCAGGCCTGGTACTCCTCTCCAGGAGGTGGGGAGTGACATTCACTAGCAGACCTACCCACACCCTTACTCTCATGGTTCACAGCCAACCTCACGTTCACAAGTCCCTCAAACCCTGGATGAGAGCTTAAGAGCATCCGGAGTCCAAGGGTTTCTTGCCCAGTCATCATCTCCAACACGAGTGTCTCTCAGTTCAGGTCTCCTGCTCACGGGCAAGTCCACCCTGGAGTTCACTACCAGATTGCTTGCGCACAGAGCATAGCTGCGCACACATATGCACAGAGAGCTGAAGTCCCCTAGGAAAGGTTCAGCACACACACATCTCTCCCAGACGCTGACACTTCAGACACATGGGCCCCTATGACCTGCAGTTCCTTCTCCATTTTCTGGCACTTAGACCCCCACAAACACACACTGAATAGAGACTGAGGTGGTGGAAGGAAATAGGATGAGGCAGTTTAGTACCAAGGCAGGAGAGGCTGCAGTGACCAGGTGCAGGACTCAGCCACACAAGGTCAGTGGCCAACAACCTATTTTACACTGAAACCAGCTTCTTTTACCTTTCCCACCTCACCCTTTCCTCACACTTGTTCCTCCAGGATCCACCGTATCCCCCTGGTCCTGTCTTTGGCCCTCCGCTTGAACATCCTATGGTAAGTAACACGCATTTCCATGGTCACCTTGAAAAATCTCACAGTAAGCTTTACACAGTCATACCACAACCAACCACACCACATCCACAGCAAGTTTCTCTTTCCCTTAAGACACATGGTAACTTCATTTCTTCCCTTCCTATCTGTCCTGGCTGACCATCTCCAAGGCTTTGCCCACCAACTGACGAGCAACTTGCTCTCTGGACTCTACTTCAGTACTGTCCCTGTTACCCCCTGCCTGTTGGTATGTGTGTGTGTATCTAGGTGTGGTTGATTACTTTCCCATTGTTTGTCTTTGATTTTAAGCTGAATAGCCATTAACAGGATAAGCTCACAAACCAGTTGCTCTTATATACCCTTCCACGTATTCTCACACAGACATTTTTTGCATGATACTACAATAGCTTGGGTTATGTAAAGGAAGAGAAACCAAACCAAACCAAACCAAAAAAACCAGAAAGGAAACTTCAGAGATGTCTACACACAGCAACACACAATGCCTTCCACACATCCTTCCAAGGATGTAACATTTCTTTGGAGCATGCAGGCAACGTTTAAGGAAAGTGATACAGAAAATGCTTCCAGACATCAGCAACAGGGTGTTAGCAGAGATGACTTAATTTTTATGAACCCTTTATCTAACCCAAGACACCACATGGTCTGTAACCATAAAACCACAGTCTCAGAGCATGCACTCTCATGAGTCAGCCCACTGGTTACACCTCCAGCTTGGATGGTGGTCGGAAGCAGGGCTCAATGTTCCCTGAGGTTCAGGGCCATTCAAGGAGGAGGATGGGCACGTTTGAATGCAAGGTCAGCATGTCGGTCTCTCGGCGAGCACCTCCAGTAGGACTAAAAATGTAGTGCCCTCAGCAATTAGGTGATTCTTAGAAAGCTGTGGTGGTGTGGGGCCCAGGTGTTCCTGCTTTGATGTCCCATCACAACACAAATATGCAGCTGGAGACAAGGAAGAGCAGAGGCCCAGGTAACTAAGTACGCTTCAGCGAAGGCAGGTTTGAGGCACAGACTGACCAGAAAGCCCAGTGCTTTGAAGAAATACAGATATGTGCCCTCGCAAAAAGAGGCTGAGTGCTTCAAGGGAAAATGAGAAGCTGCTTAGTGGATGGCAGGAAAATGAAGACCTAGAAAAAAGTCTTGCTGCTTTGTGAAGCAAGATTTTTATCATATTTTTTAGCCAAAGTGCTCTGTTTGTCTGAATGAAGATTATGATAAAGTGAAAAATTGTTGATAACAATTTTTACGCAGACTGAGTTAGAAAAAATAGCAAAGAAACCTGAGAGAGCTTTCACAGATTCCTCTTACACTATAGCCATTTGTTTCAAAAAATTATCATCTTCATACAAGCATCATTAAATATTCTTCCTGACAACTAGTAAAAATCTCTGCTATTCAGAGATGCTCTACTGACAAATTCCAGCACTCTTTCCAAAAGAAACACAGCCCAAACACTGAATGTGATCCAAGTCTGCATTACTTCTTCATTTCTTTTCAGTGTTATTGACTACCTCTGCTCTAAGATAAAGGAAAAGTAACAATGCGTTTCTGACGAAAGTATTAAATAGGTAGACATTTCCTTCACCTCTAACAGCATTTTAGCCATTCTGAAAAAGTACCATGATAATACACCATCACATCTTCCAGAAAAAAAGATAAATATATATATATAAAAGCAAGAACAAACTCCTCAAAGGAGGCATTGCAGCAGTTTTCCTGAGTAGTGGATGATGTGACTTTTTATCCCAGAGTAAAGTGTAGACACAATAAAGCTGGAAGCACAAAACATCTGCAACTGAAGACAGATCTCCTTGAAAATCAGACTGTAGAGGTTAAAACTCTTATTGCAAATTCAGCTCTATATTTATCTTGTCCAAATGAGCTGAAACACTAGTGATTCTTACGAAGCATGTTGCAGAGACAAGCTGCTTAACCCTCATGGCCTTGTCCTGCATGTCGTGTCCACATTTGTGCTGTTCATAGGGGAAGTAAATGAAGTACAAAAGGTATTCATTGAATAAAGACTCACAGAGAAAAAATGATGATGCTTTTCTCCAGGGATCTCTGTGCAGTGGCAGCTAACATCAACAGGCTTGTACAGTCTTACTACTAAACGTGCAATTCTGTGAAACTTTGCAGAGAAGTGAATGACCGTGATGTGAAAATGGTTTAAGAAGAGTGCTAATTTTTTTTACTCTTGATCAGTTCCAGGCAACAGAATCCACAGAAAAATTATCTACAGCACCTGGGACAGCCCAAATTTCCCACTCAGGTGAAGAGCATTCAGTGGCTATTTTTCTCTTGAAACTGCCAAACTAAAGACTTTCAGAAGAGCCCAGCAGAAATGGAAGAAAAGGGATCAGAAAACCAGTGACAGCCTTACAGAGAGGAGGGACTGTGCTGTCTGGGCACTCCTGGCCATTTGCATACATTTAGGAATTGTAAAAACATTCACTACAGCAGGGAAGAGGTACAGTCATTCCACTGTGGAAAATACAATCACCAAGACACAGAGGCTGTTACTTAGTGAAATGGGAGATGCACCTGATACACTTCCTCCCAGCCTGAAAGGAGATCGTCAGCCTAAAATGTGGACCAGCTCTAAAGCCAGCAGATGCAACTATGCTGTGAAAAGGCTTCGGCAGGGGTATCTAGCAAAAGGTATCACTTGCCCATGGTTTATTTTCTTAGGAAAACAGCACTCCCTCTTACACCCAAGAATCATAGTCCAAGCACTGGTAAACCCATACAAACCAGCTAAGACAGCAAGGCTGGCAAAAGACAGGTACACAGGCACCTGTCATTAGTAGTCCAGCCCCTTTGGAAAGTACAGGGTTTTGTGACAGAGCATGCTAGATATACCAAACACCACAGCCAGCATCCAAAATACTAGATGTCAGATTCTTCTGGCATTCCTCTGAGCTTTTGCAACCACTGCTGCATCACTGATGCTCCTATAAGCATTGTTTCCCTGACAGTCTGGAAAAGTATCTGGTGGCAGGATAAGAACAGCCAAAATGGGAAGAAAGCTATGCTTTCTATCTCTCACAACAAACCTGGATGCTCTCCAAATCATACAGCCATGTTATAATCCTCTGAATGGCTGAAATCGCCATCCTTGATCTCCAGCCATGTCCAATAGCCAGGAAATTGGTCTCCAAAGGCTGCTGCTGCCTAGAGAGCACACTCTTTCCTTAAGTGGCAGAGGTCACTTCTCTCCCATTGCACTCTCTTACATAACTTTATGTGCAATCGAAGAGATGGGCAGGAAGCCACAGCAGGAAACACAAATTCTACCCTGACACACAGAAACAGCCAAAATGTTTGCTTCCCAGTCCACATCACACAGACAGTTGTCTGTCATCTTTAGCTCATCTGGGATTGACAGCCTCCTCCCTGGCCGCCCCACTGCCATGGGCAAGCAGAGATACTGTCATTACTGCAACAAAAGAAGCTGTATTTCAAGCAGCACAGTGCATCCAGCACCAACAGAAAAGAGAAGGCCACACACAGACAATCTGGCTCCACTAGAAACTCAGCCATGGATTCTTCAGCAGTTCAAACCACACAAATTTAGGGATGCTTGTTCACCTCCACATCTTCACTCATTTTCTTAGAATTTAACCTCACGTAGCTGTTCTTGACCAGGAAAAGGGGATGGTGGACACAAAGCACATTGTGAAGTTTGCATCTGCTTTTACCATCCACATTTGTGAGACTTAAAATTCTTTTCAGCATAGCATGTTAAAATGGAAGAAAGGAAGGGGTTTGGCAAGGAAGATGGGGCTGGAGACAGGAAAAGAAGGGGAGGAGAGGATTCCAGTGAGGTTGCTTACTCAGCACTTAAAAGCTAGGTGGAGTCCTTCTAGCAACAAAATTTAAAGTATCATTTATTAGAAAGAAGCATATCTGAGTACTGACTACATAATAATTTGGCCCTCTGTTGTGGCAATTCACTAACAGCATTCAGATGAAGAAAAAATATTTCTAAACTTGAAATGAGTACCAGCCATGAACAATTCTAATCCAGCTGCTGAAATTGTACACTGAAGCAAGGTGAGTTTGTTGCCTCCTAAATCTACTCAGCTACTAGGAATGTGTGCTTAGAGGTGTAAGCTATACTCCGCAGCAGACACAGACTGGTAGTAGAAAAACATGCTGCCAGGCCAGCAACGGAAGGCAACAGCCATTAGCCATTGCCCTATGACTGAAGTGAGAACAGGTACCTGCCTTCCCGTTTTTCACCTGTGTGATCCTTTGGGTCCCCAGGAGGTGAGTCCTGCCTGTAAAAAAGAGCCCCACAGTCAGGCTGGAAGAGCCAAAGTAAACTCACTGTCTCACTGACCATCCTGGGGGTCCTCACACAATACCAGGGGAATGGAGCATGAGCACTGCTTCAAGCTGCTGTAGTAAAGGATCTTTCATGAGAAAGCAAAAATTGCCACAAAGATCGTGACCTTCAATATTTAACCAGCTGAGCTTGCCTTTTGATGGAGGATAGCTAAGGCTCCTGAAAACACACACGCCTAATTCATTCACGAGCAAGTCATCATTGGTGAATACAAAATGCTCCATCTCCTGAAAATGAATTGTTAGGTATAGGAGATGGAGGAGGAGGAGGAGGAGGAGGAGGAGGAGGAGGAGGCAGAGCAGGAATTGCAGCCACTTCAGAAACATATATACGCCCATCACTGTAGGATAATATTGCTACGTCATCAGACTTAGGTTTCATCCTTCAGAGGTCTACACACCCACATCAGATCCTTTCAAAAGGCAATGGCATACATCTTTCTGGCATTCCGCCAGACCTAGGTTCAATCTTGAGTGCTCACTGGTCTTGATGTTGGATGTTCGTGTCCTGTGTGAATGTAGCATTCATTACCAGGATCAGCACTGTAATGTATGTTGTTCACTCACCACTCCAGGCTCTTTGGAGTTACAGGCAGACATCCCATTGAGAAAACATATGCCAGAGAAGGGCAGTTGTTTTTAATGTCTTTCAGGGCTTGCAAAACATTATATAGTTGTTCAGCAGGAAGAGAGAGACCATGGTGTAGCTATTCAGGAAGAATCATGCCTGCCTCCTTAGAATATTTGCCCTCAAAACCCACTTTCACCCTCCAGACACTTAAGGACAGTAAGTCTCTATGTCCCCTACATGTAGCTGATGGTATTTCTTCCCTGTCTTGATTCCTTAGCAGACAAAAGCAGAGAGGAGTAAGAGTAAGCAAAATTCTCTCAGGGCACCTAGTGCTTCCCACAGTAGTTTGAGTGCTTCCCTGCAGCACAGTCCGCTGGGAAGGTGGGAGAAGGTGGTGTTGTTCTTAGGGCTATAAATGCAGCAGTTATTCTTGCAGAAAAGCTCTGCTATTGGGTGGAGGAGACCTATCCAACACACTCCAACCAAATTTTCCTATGTGTTGCTGGAACATGTATAAGATGGTCAGTGGTGGTGAGAAATGTCTTCTGAACCACAGACCCACATATGCAAACACAGTGGCTTGTGAGTAATCATTCCCAGCAGTTTCTGTGAGAAATCTGAGTGCAGCTCTGAACTAATAATATTTCTTCTTAGGGGCATGTTCCCCCTTCCCCACTCTCACCAACACACACACAAAGACATCATATTAACAGCGCCTTTTTCCACGTGAAAGAAGAGCTGACACTGTTTACTGTTGTACATCACTCAACATCTTACTTATTAGCAAACATACTCTCTCTAAATTGTTTTTTTGTTTTGCAATAATGAACCCAGCTCCCAGCCCCTCCTTTTTTCCTTCACTTCTAAACAAACAATAGCTTTTGCAGACAGGAAGAGAATAACAGCAGTTAAGTGCTTACTTTTAATTATACAGAGGCTATATTCTTACTTAATATAAAAGTATGAACAATTGTTCTCAAAACCTGTTTCAGTTCCCCAAATACTTTAATTATAGTTTACCACATTCGTACCAGGAACAGTCATTACCTCTCAAAGGCACTCTTGAAAGCTAATCCTTTAACCTGCGTCTCTTATGAGCAAAGGAAAATGCCTGCTGTTTCCTTGCACTTGCCTTTAATTATGTATGATGAGAACATATGAAATCATATGGAAACATTTACCAGCCTTTTCCACAGAAGTTGCCTGTATTCTAAGATTTACGCTTTGTTTGCTATCAACAAAGGAGCATTTTACCAGATAAGCCCCCACACCCCCACACATACCCCAGGATGCAGTAGGATCCATAAAGAAAGAAAAAAAAGAGTTTACAAATGCCTCCACATTGTATACATGCTATCTGGGAGAAGGTAGAGGATGAAAGACTGGACCCTTTGGCCAGAAGAGATAGGGCAACTTGACCCTGGATGCAGTGAGTCCTCATTTTATGTGTAAGGTTGGTTTTAGCATGCCTCCTTCTGAAATCTAAAAATGGAGTTAATTTTACCAGGAATTTGCTGGCCTAGAAAGGTCATTGTGCTCTCTCTGTTACTTTTAGATGCAGGAATGATCTGAGTTAGGCAGGATGCAACCAAAGAATCCTACATGGCTATCATGGGGCTGCACACCAGCTTCCGCAAACACCATGATCATCAACAGCTCTTTTCACCTTGCTGGTAACGAACACAGCAGAAGGTCACTGCGCTCTCTCCCTCTCTGGCTCAGATTTTAATGCTGCTTCCCTTTGCAAGGCGTTAAATAACAGGGCTTTACTTCAATGTAGAGCATAACATGACACATGTGACAGTGACATTTGCTCTGCACACAGCAGGAAGTGCTCAGGGCTCTGGAGTTGCAGAAATAAGCAAGCAGGGACTTTTTCTTGTTGATGTTACACCAGGCTAGAAGCAGTCCCTGCATTCTTTATAGCTGTGGAGGAATTGATAGTGGAGCAAACTATACACACCGAACCTTAACAACCTCACCAGAAAAAGTGCAACAGATTAAGTGGCTGTGGGCAGTTTGTGATTTCTGAAAGTTCATAACCCCACCCAATTAAAAACAGCACTTCTGCAGAAAGTATCCAAAGGCTGGGTTCCTCAGTGAAGCTGATTTCCAGCCTCCTACCCTGGCTGTTTATTCCAGGGGCCTATTAACAAGCACAGGAGGATTCTTTCTGACATTGCAGAAAGCAGATTTCATCAGTCTTGTAGTTGGAGAAGAACGATTTGTGCTGAGACTTCAGAAGGAGACACCCAGACAAGTCACAAAAGTTTATTTGGGGAGGTGATGAAGGAACAGGCCAGTAGCAGTGAGTAAGCATGAGGCCAGGGCATCCTTATTAGACCAGCCATTGTCCATCCTGTAAAAACGCTACTTTTTTGATATGAAACACTGGAACTACGCTTTGATTGCAGAACAGTCACTGTTTCAGGTGTACTCACTAAATTTGCATGTGGGTGGAAATCCAACAATTCTGCCACTTTGTATGATGGGATCCAGGGCACAGGGTCCAGGCATGGTCAGATAACAACCCTACCTTGCCACTACCTTCTTGGATACTCAAGCCCACAAGCAGCCTCCATGGCACTGCCACCGGTGACAAGCTCCCACAGCATGGCAGAAAGGTGTTGCTCCTCTGTCAGGCTCCGTTACAGCTTGCCCAAAGATGGACATTTCTGGGCTGCGCCTATTATTTTGGTGGTTGCTCTGACCTTTTCTGCAGCAGATGTGTCTCCAAGAAACTTCTGCTGGAAATCAGTGTCCCTCCTGCAATACCAGGTTGCAGGGAGGCTCCAACCCCACCGCAGTTGTCACAAGCACAGTGGTGATGAGGAAAGTAAGGGCAGCTCTCCCTCACTGCAGACTACCTGCCTCACCCTCCGAAGGCCTGGAAATAACTATTTTCTGCTCTTTTTAGAAATAGGTTTTAATGCAGTGGAAGACATGTCTTTTCTCTGGAAATTGTGTTCTTCCAACATTTTCTGATTGCAGACTTTGTCACCTTTAATTGCTCTTTTTTACTCCTGTGGACTCTCCAGTTTGTTTCTGATTTCCTAAAAGGAGACCTCATCAGTGCTGAGTATAGGACAATAATTGCCTTCTCTGCTGCAGAGAACTGATCTGCTGTTAACTGCACTGAGTTAAGTACTGCTGGCACATTAGGAGGGGGAAATGGCCTCTGTGCTTTGCCACCAGCCTCATTCTCATCAGGTGTGAGCCCACAGAGGTGGAATCAGAGGAGAAACATGAAAGACAGTAGAAGGAGGAGCTATAGAGAATAGGTGCAGCACTTAGTGAAGTGATTAAAAGGGAATGAGAGCAATAAAATGGGAGACAGACAAGCCCAGCCCCAGACTAGGTATGCCTGCCGGAATAGAGAGCAGTGAGAAGCAGAAAAGAAAAGGCAGATAAAACCACATTCCTTGTTTTTGAGCAGTTCTGCATTTATCAAGATCTCACATCTGCGTGCTCTGGTGCTTGGGGCTTGGAGTTAGAGGGCTTTTGTTTAATATTCTTCTCTTAAGTCACTGAATTGGACACCATACTGCTGCCATCCCCAACATCCATATGGCAAGGCAATCATTCTGGTGGTAGGTATCTGGAATTCCATTTTGGTCATGTTGCATTTGACAACACAAAGAGGTGTCAGAAAGAAAAACAGAATGCCTGTCTGAATAGAAAGGTACTTGGAGGGAAGCAGAATACAAAGCAATGGATTCAAAGTAGAGAGGTAGGAAAGAGTTATCAGCAAAATGAAAATCAACAAAGTCCCAATCGCCACCAGCCAACAGAAATCCTAGGGAAGTTGGCAAGTGCCAGATACTGAGCATGTTTGCATACCTAAGCACTGCACCTTGTCTACAAGGAAGACAAAGTTCTCTGAGAATCTGGGCACTTAAGTGTTAAATCATACATTCCCTGCTTCCACAAGCAAAAGACTGCTAGCATGAGAAGTTTCAACCAATGTCATTAACCTCTGCAAAAACATTTCCTTTCCTTGGGGACGTAATCTGTGAGCAGCAGGGTTGAAGAGAGTTTAACTGAGTCCTACCTGTGAATCTCTTGTACCCTTGGTTTGTGTGGGAGTCTCACAATCACGTCAGCTCCATTTTTATGGTTTCTGTATCTTCTTCTGCATGTCATGCTGTTGCTCAATAACTGTCAGTGTGCAGTTTTGTCAGGAAATAATACTGTTTATTCTCTGAGAGACTTTGCATGTTCTTCTTCATATTTTGTAAGCTTCCATCCTGAGTCACTAGTACCTAAGGGACAAAGGCAAAGGGAATAACATGAGGAAAAAATAAAGACATTGCTTGACATTATATTTAGCTAGTAGAAGGAATTACTCTCAACAATTTAAGCCTACATTCTTTATTTTGTGAAACTGTTAAAATATTTTTTTCAGGGCTGCTGAGAAAAACAGAAAAGGGTATTTTCAAACTTATACCTAACTTCTGTTCTGTGTCAGGGGACAGTCCAATGCCAAACAGAAACAATAGAGCAGATTTGGAGAAGCAGTGTAATGACCCAAAAATATGTATGCCCACTTAACCACACTAGGCCATAAACCAACAACTATAAAGACTAGTGCAGAGTGACAAGTGTGTGATGATAAGGACTGGACAATTTCTGTGGTACTTCAGATAAGGCTTCCAACAGTACTGCTTTTTGTAAAGTTCAGGCATGGGCAAGGAGGTAAAAATCTTCCTTTGCAGACTAGGTAAAAGCAAAGCCTTCCCAGGAGGTTGATACACCCAAACTTTGTGGTGGGTCTCTGAGCTATGTTCAATGTCACACACCAAACTGTGGTTCAGCAGAAGTAAACATCCTTGCTCAACTCCAGTCCCCCTGATGTAAGCCAAAGCTTTGCCTGCTGACAGCATCTCTTTCAGCACTACCTTTGACTTGGACTCTCAGTTTCTTACACGCTTCACTGGACAATGAACTTCATTTTAGCTACCACATTTAAGACTAAACATGGTCAGATGCTGTATCAGAATCTCCTGCATATTTCATTTTGCTCAACTCTCATACTGAGCTCCCCGAACTATTTTGACTCAGCACTTTTTCCAGAAAAGCCTCCCATCTTCACACAAAGACACCATTTCTTTCATGGCTTTGTTCCACCATGGTTAAAAACACATATACCTCTCCTCTAGCCTGAAATTCTGATCTGACTTCTATTAGTTCCCTGCATGCCTTTCTTTTCTACACCAAAAGCACCTTTCTGGTACTTGCACTCTAATGCCACTTGTGGGGAGGGGACAAACAAGATTTCTTGAATGCTTTCTCAGCTTCCCCGCACAGGGACTATTGGGCAAAATTATCTGAATTATTGCTTAAAGTGACATTGCTTTTAGAAATCAGTCAGAGTGAAAGGCACTTCATCAAGTTTTGCTTCCTTTTCTGGGGGAAGGAACTATCTTATAACGAAGTAAGGTCACACTTTCTAAGTGAGGACCTGTAAAAAGCAACCCAGCAGAGCTCAACTTTTCTAAAATTCATACCTGCAGCTAATTAAAACAACATTTTTCAAACACTGCGACAAAGGCAAGGCCCGATTTCTGCATTTCAAGATGGTTTTTGCCTCTCTCTCCCCACCTCCTGCCTCCCACACCATTATCTCTCTTCTGCAGTATTTCCTGTGGTCACGGACAAATGCTGTGTTCCTGTATTGAATTTTCAGCACCGCATTTCTAGTCTTCATTTCTCAATTGCATATATCTCCAAAGACGACATTAGATCCACCTGCTGTGGCATCAACTGCATGTTTATATTTCAGCTGTATTATTAACTCTGATCCCCAAACTACTTTCCAGGCTGTGATCCCACACTCCGCAGGGCAGGCCACAATTCCCCGTCCGTTCATGCACAACCTTGCACTAAACAGTACCAACCCATTTGTCTTCAAATGGCTTGGTGAACAATCCAAATTGCTCCTTTTGTACAGCAGGGTTTTGCCCCTGGTTTTCCAGCCATTCTGGCATAGTGTCAACAATATTTTCCAGCCAGTTCGTATTTTCCTTCAGATACTGGTAAAGATACAGAATAAGCTCAATAGCAAATTTTTTAGAACACATTGAAAAGACCCATGTTTATGGTAACTTCCCTTAGAAACTGCTTGTTTCAGCTAGCCAGTCCTTAGTGCCTACACATTTCAGTGTCAAACAGGATTTATTTCTATATCAGAAACATACTGGTATAAGATCAAAATCATTACAAAGAATCTTATACCTCCATAGCTGCCTTCATCAACCCAACTCTTAATCTGAAGGAATGAAATAAATTCTGTTTTAACAAGTCCTGTTTTGCATAAAACTATGTTGACTGAAATCACTTATATTCCTGCCTTTTATTTCTCTACTAATTGAATCCTGTATCAATTTTTCCATTATTTTGCTCAGGAGTGATGTCAGGTCAACCGGTCATCTTGTTTACCTATTAATAGCCATCTTCCAGTCTTCAGATATTTCATCGGTGTTCCAAGTATTTTAATAGAATATTTTCATACTCTCAGTAAATATTTTCTTTTTCAGTGTGGGAGGGGGAGTTGCTTGTTTCTTTCTTTTGACATTATGGGAGCAAATTACTTAGACTGTTGATTGAAAATCCCAGATGATTTACCCCTAGTTTCCAACAGAGTAGGGAGCATTCATGCTGCTTCTTCCAAGCACAGAAGATAGAAATAACTGGAATATTTTTACCTCTCCGCTGTTATCAACAGCTTTTCCACTCCCATGTAGGAACATATTGGCCTCATATGCCCCAAAGTTCTTTGGTCCAGCTAAGCATGACATTTCTTCTGATGACCCTGGCCTTCCTCATAAACTCTTTTATCCTTCAAAATAACCTTCTTACAGAGTGTTGACTATCTTCCTCCCTCTCCCATCCGTCTTTTATCTTCTATTTTATCTTCATCTGCAGCTTTCATTCATTGCCGTCACAAAAGTCCTGGATTCACGGCTTTGAGGGCCAGCAAATACCTTTTACTGATATCATCACACACTCATTAACTTTCTCCCCACTCCTGTGCTGATGTCCAGTCCTGGAAGGTTCCTAAATTTACTTGCTCTTTCCCCTCTTATCCACTAGCAGGAATATACTTTCTACACAGAAGTATTGCATGTGCTTTTCTCTGTTTTTTTCCCCTCTGTAAAAAGCCACACTTGCCCCTGACACACACGCAGCTACAGCACCCTCTCCCTTATGTCTGTCCTGGCATTTCCTTGCTGTGTCTCCCCCTCCATTCCCAAACTCAGTATCAGCCCTACATATGATTTCAGACTCTTGCTCACCCCGTCTTGCTTCATTCATGCTCTCTGCCACTCCCCAGAGATGCTGTGATGAAGGGAGACATTATTTCTACATGCAGCAAATCCCGAGTGTGGTACGCCTCTCTGCTCATCTCACAGAAAACATTCAGGTTGGCAATCCAGTGTCTTCACAGCTGATGTGAAAGAGCTATTCTGTAAGTGTCTTTCAGGGAGCACCAGATGGCTCAACTTAATTTTACTGGCATTGATGTTATTGCTCTATGAAATGAATTAAAATCATTTTAGGAGCTTTCCCTGTTTTCCCAACATTTAACAATGAGGTGTGGAATATTGCTGTTTCAGAAAGAGGAGGTTTGGGAGACACTGTGCAAGAACATGACAAATGGCACCTAAAGATAGTCTGTGAAGATATAAATATCACATTTGGAGGCTTTTTCTTTAAATGATTCCCAACATTGACTTACAGATATATATCTCAAGGATTTGATTGCTGCGGTGGAGACACATTTTGGTGATGAAACCAGCATAAAATATGTATGTATCATTTTTAAATGTAGATTTTAAACTTCCTAGTATAGAAAATTCATGTTCTCAGAGGATTCCACATTGAGCCTTATGACTTGCTTGATGTAACTCATCTGAACTCTTGGCTGACTTTGAGCTTGGCTCTCAGTTCTGTAAGGACTATGGATACCTTTCATGAAAGTTCATACCCAAGTACATCACCAAAGGACACTGGCACATCAGTTTTTTTGAGACAACATGTAAGTAATTAACAATCATAACCATTGCTTTCTACTTTTCTTGGAAATTACCAACTTCCCAGCAGCTTTGGCTTACCTCTAAAATTCACAAGATCCCATTCCTAGCAATTGGGTTTTACTAATTTCTTATCTCTGGACTTTCTCACCCCTGCGTACATGAGCCTTCTGGTTCTGGTAAGACCCAACTGTGATTAACATCTTAGTGCAGCTCTTACAGACTCTGCATGGTAGAGGGATAGAAAAGGTAGTTTATGCAGACAGAGTAAAGCCTGTGGGGAAAGTGGTTCAGATCACCACAGAGACCCTGTTCAAGTGCCTCAAGGAACCACCAGCCTGTTTTGTTGGTTGATACTTTGAAAGCTTGTACTCTCAATGCCTTAATCCTTCTGCTTCCAAAGGGATAAGCATAATTTCATGCCCCAGCAAAGACACGCAGGGTCACCACTACTGACCAATATGACATCTCTGTTACAGGCCCGTGTCACAAAAAAGACCATCATCTCCACACAAGCCACCTTTCCAGATGTTACAGGGCACCTCCAGAGCCTATGGCTTACATGATGGCAGTGCCTTGCAATGGAGTACCACACAGCGACGGCTGGCCTGCTTGGGTTGAGCCGGCTGCAGAAACAGACACAGGTGTTGCTGTGCCAGTGATCCCTTTGCCCTAAGGAGATCTTACCAGCAAATACTAATTATCTCGGGTGTATGTTGTGCCAATGTGACCATTTCTCTTCCAGAAGCCAAGGGATCTCCCGCCACACACAGGGACAAGCAGCATGCTGCCTGCAGATGACCCCCATTGGAGACCTCCATGCAAGGCAACACTGCACAGCCTGCACTGATCAGCAGGCTTCACCTGAAGGGTTTCAGCACAGACCAAATGATGGAAGGGCAAGCCCCTGCATTAGAGAATAACAAGTCTTGTACCAATAATTACACCTGGAAGATAGTATTTCTGACTGCCCTACTAACAGCTCAGGGAGGCACATCCTGGTCTGGAATACGGGGAAGAAATCACAAAGATCCTGGTTAAGTGTTTGTAAAAGGCAAGTGCCAGTATCAAAAGGCTCTGG
Organism: Falco naumanni; assembly: GCF_017639655.2. Taxonomy (NCBI): domain Eukaryota; kingdom Metazoa; phylum Chordata; class Aves; order Falconiformes; family Falconidae; genus Falco; species Falco naumanni. The sequence continues at coordinate 31,727,534 of NC_054080.1, forward strand.
GTCTGCTGCAGAGCAAGCAGTGAAGACCTTTCTGTTGCTGGGGTCATGCTATGGTAAATCCAGCCCCAGGACCTTGGGTGCATCCGCTGGGTCCAGTCTGGGGACTTCCACAGACCCTCAGATCCCTTTTTCTCTGATTACAAGAACCTCTTCAGCAAGAATCTGTCAGGTCATTTTTCAAATTAGATGTCATTCTGGTTATATCCGGTGGCAGAAATTGAGCAAAAAGGTGACCCCACCCCTAGCAGTTCTCAGCTTCATTTCAGCCCAGGAGCTGTTACGTCTCAGCCTCTCCCAGGGGCTAGCTGCTATTTCTAACCTGCCCAGTGCTGCATTATGTCAAAGGTCATTATTTATTCAGAAGAACCAGAGGGTGAGATAGCATCCCAGTTCTGTGACAGGGATCAATAGGTGCCTTTTCTATAACAACAGCAACTTTTTTTTTTCTTTTTAAGGCCTCATTTCTGAGCACTTAGAGAATCATTTCTAATGCTGCACCATTAGGGATTGTTAGAAACATCAAAGCACTACTAAACGATCTATTAAAAAACACTATTGTTGCAATTGCTATTATGCTAATCTATGTATGATCTTGTTATTTTACATAGTCACAAACTCCCAAAGCTAAAGAAAGCTAACTGCATAAAGACAAGGAAAATAGACTTTCATGGAAAATTAGTTACCTGTTAGTATAGATAGTTTTATTTTCTTTCTTTATCTTAGCTTCACAGGCCAGTGCCTTCTTTTCTTAGCTGCTTCTGGGAAACAAGAAAATGAAATGCAACATAGTCAATTATACACAGCTGTAGTTCTCACTTTCCCCTCAAAAAGAGCAACCATCACAAAAATCACTCCGAACAAAACAGCCATTTTGCTTCTTGGCGAAGCAAAGCAAAACATCTACAACTACTACTACTACCACCCTAATAAAAAGTGCATTAAACTGGTGGAATCAGGCAAGAAAGAGTAAAGGTTGGTTTATTTTGGAAAAAAAAAACAAACACAAAAAACCCCAAACAAAGCACAAAACAAACCAAAATCCAGAAAGAAGACCAAAGGGAGAGGGACTAATGTTGCATTTTTGAAACGCAATGCAATACAAATCCAATCAAACCATTTGGCAAACCTGCGAAAACCAGGGACATTCTTGGATCTCCTTGAAAATCATAAAGGTTCTCAAAAATTAGTGAACAAGATCAGAAGTCAGGCCAGCATCAGCTACACAGGTACATCCTTTTACTACCTGTTCTTCAAAAAGAATAACAGAAAGAAAACAATGGGGGAAAGCAATTGCGTCAGATTAAGTTCTGTATTTAATGGAGAGAAGAAATGGTCACCACAAGGGAGAGGGAATAAATGTTTACTCTCTTCTAACTGCATCTGTTCTATTAGGTATTTTCCAGTAGGATATACATTAAAAATCCCTACAAACCACACAGTAATAAGGATGGATTTTTTAGTGCCGGGGTATGGAGACACCCCAGAGGAAGCTCAGCTGTCCCTTAGGCTGCTATCTATGCTCACAAAAGAGAGAGACTGCCAACAAATATTGTGAAGGCGGAAAATCCAGAGTACACAATTTCTCTGGTACCAGGCAGAGCTGGCAGCAGAACCTAGGAACAAGGCAGCAAATAAGAGAAGCTTCAGGCTAGTGTCTGTTTTTCTTTGGGTCTGTGAAAGGACTCTGCATGTAACTAAGAGTGAATCAAAGCTCTCCAGTCATTACTGCTCCCACTGGTATATGACCTTGCAAGCTGAGGAGGCGAAGAGTTGCTTTGTCTCCAGTTAATAATGAAGATAAGGAGAAACTGAAATGTGAACGTGCATGAAACAGCACTTGAAGGGGGTGGGAGGAGGAGAAGGAGGAAAATAGGCACTGATTTGTGTCAGAAACTTGCCTGTAGCGTTGCTCAGACAGTGAGAAGATTGGTGCCCCTGGGAACTTCATTCAGGAAGGGCCAGGCTGGAGGAACAATATCCTATACCATACAATAGCAAAATCAGCTAGAACTGCTTTCAGGAGAAAAAGAAGAAAAACAGGGTTGCTCTCAAGAAAACAAACAAACACACAAAATCCCAGGTTCTTCCAGACCTGCAAACCTTTCCATATCGAAATGCGTTAATACATGTCTCTCAGGAAACACCATGCATCCTGAGGTGCCTGTATGCAGTACTTGCCCAGCAAGCAGGACCACCCATCCACAGCTTTGTCAGCAGGGTGCAGGACAGCCAGGCTTCATGAGCAGAAGTCCAGAGCAAGGACCAGTCTGAGAGGGACACTGATGTTAGATGTGCTGCCCAAATGTAGGCAGACATGAGAGGCTGTTGCCGGGTCTTCCACGACAGCTAGCTGGGAGCCGTGGCTGCACCCCACCGCAGGGATGCAGCAAACTGCCTGCCACTGCCCACTGGCTGCAAAGACAGCCTGAACAGGTAGCTCAGAGCCTGCCTTATACTGTAGCCAAGTACAGGTGAGATGAACCCTAAACCTGCAATCTCCCTGCTGCCCCCCAACAACTCTTCCTCTCCAGGGTGCAGGACAGCAGGGAGAAATACAGTGACAGTTTTGTTCCTGGCCCCAGAATGGCAGCCCAGTTCTGGCCCACTAAAAATAGGTAAGTACCTTGTGCTTTCATATATCAGTCTGGGATTAAGGCTGCAAAAAGACACTTAAATTGGGATCTAAAGTCTGAGATTACTATCACTGTTGCCTGGGAATACACCTGCGATCCCTTAACTGAAGGAAGAGTTACTGCCTGGGGATTACTGGACGTGATTGTTATAGGTCAGATTTGCTTTACCTGTTTCTAAGCGCCTAGCAATAGCTTTTTTTAGTGTATTTTGGCATTTAATTGCAGAACTTATTTTATTTCTATACTAATTTTGCTATATTTTTTACTAATTTATCTTACAATGAAATGCAATCATTTTCTGTAATATTCCTCCTACTACTTAACCTACTTAACAAATTTCAACTCCCTGCAACATAATGCATATAAAATTGATTTTAATTTCATAAGCAGTGGAAGCATTTTTACTCTTTGCATTTTTATTGCAGACATTTTAGATATTTTTCACATACTGGGAATCAATAATGCATGGTCTGAGATCAAACACAAAGCGATGATCCTCCAGACTGAGCAGTTTTGCTTTTAAATTCTTAAAATGTAATATCAGGCAAGATAATCTCTTTTTAAAAAAAATACACAGAAACAGAGTGTCTTTTGTTTCTAATGTGTTATTTGATCCAAATCTTCATTTAAAAAATAAATTGGTCGGGTGCAGTACATATTCTTAAGCATTAAGCAGCCAAATGTCCAGTGATTTCTAATGCTTAAGAATATGTACCACACCTGCAGTATGCAGCTTGTTAGGGGATGAAAAATTGAAGTGCTTTACTTCCTTCAGCTGAGGATAAATATTGCAGTAGTCTATAGCTGAAATGCAGGAGCCAACACTGGAATTGTAATAGCGTTACAGTAGTTTGAATAGGAAGTAGGATCTGCCATGACAGATGTAATATGCACTCACACATCTCTGCAACAAATACATGGGCCAGACAGAAGGTAAGAAGTAAAAAAAATGAAGTATTTAAGAACATCTGCTGACTGGTATTAAAGTCAAGTAAAACATACAGGTTGCTGAAGACCCTGACCTTTATGTAGTCTACTAAATAACATTAGCAACAAAATATGTGTGTCCCTGTATGGAACCAGGCTGGAGTACAAGGGAAAAGAGCCAGGAAAAATATTTTGCAGTCTTGATCTGCGTACCTGTGCACTTGTTACTATTCACAGAAGTGCTCAGTCCAGCCCTGCTCCTGATTCTTTTCCTATTTGAATTAAACCATCATCCTAAGAAAGCACAGGACATGCATCCTTGACCGTCTTCAAAGAAGACAGGACATGCAGCCTCCAGCCACAAGTGTAGGAAACACCCAGCTGATGCATTTTTCTACAAGTGACACCTACCAGCATCTCACATTGGGCAATAATTTAGCCTAACACCCTCAGGCACATACAAAGGGCTCAGAAAACACTGGAATGTCATCCAGATAGCCAGTGGGGTTTTGAGCCCACAGCTGAGATGAGGTTTCTTATTGCGGACTCTCTGCCTCTGAAAATGCAGAGCAGACCCACTCAAAATTTTCTTCTGATGGACTTACTGGTTTTAATTATAAATGTGGTCTGACAAAAAAAAAATATATATATCTGGGCCTGCAACTGGGAATGTTTTCAGAAGGTTTTGCTTGTTTGATCAGCACAACACTTCAGCTAAGCAACTTAGTAATTGGCTTATGCTGTTTTTCCCACTTCACAAGTTTTTGCAATTGCACACTTCCCTTGCTTAATTCTAAAAGGAGAGCTCCTCACTCTGCCTTCCAGGGAAAGGAGCCCCTTGAGGGGAAAGCAAGCCATAGAATTGTCACAAGTGAACTGGGAACAGGGTGGGCACAGGGCACATTGTCCATCACGTCTGGGATTCACTTTGGTAGCTAGAACTGACAGTTTAGATGGAGTCTTAAACCCAGCTGGCTGTCCCTTGAGAGTTGCTTCCAAGTGACTGACTATTGCTGGCTTCATTATGTTCAGAAATAAATACTATTTGCTCATCCAGGATTGTCGTATTTCTTTTAATCAGTTTCATAACTTGTTATCCTGGTTTCAGCTGGGATAGAGTTAATTTTCTTCTTAGTAGCTGATACAGTGCTGCTTTTTCAATTTAATATGTGAATAATGTTAGTAACACACTGATGTTTTAGTTGTTGCTAAATAGTGCTTACTCTACATCAAGGACTTGTCAAGTTTCCTACACTCTTGTGCACCAACAAGGAGGTGCACAAGAAGCTGGGAGGGAGCACAGCCAGGACAGCTGACCCAAACTAGCCAAAGGGATATTCCACATCATATGACGATGTGTTCAGTATATAAACTGAGAGGAGCTGGCTGGGAGCCACTAATCGCTGCTCAGGGACTGTCTGGGCATCAGTCAGAAGGTGGTGAGCAATTGTCCTATGCATCACTTTTTTCCCCTTGGGTTTTATTCCTCTCTCTCCCTCTCCTTTCCATTACAATTATTATTGTTATTTGTTTTTTTGTTATTACCTTATTTCATTTATTAAACTGCTCTTATCTCAGCCCATCAATTTTACCTTTTTCTGATTCTTCTACCTATGCCACTGTGAGCAGGGCAGGTAGTGAGCAAGCAGCTGCGTGGTACTTAGCTGCTGGCCGGGGTTAAATGACAATACTTGCCAATTAAGTAAGGAAAGGAAAGTCAGGATAACAAAATATTCACTCTAAACCTGACCAGCTTCATCGCAGATGTGGGGACTTTTCACATTGCAGCCACACGGAAAGTGAAAGTCCCTAGTAACGATCAGAGAAGAGCTGGGTGCTCTCTTAGGGTCCAGCTAGGCAGGGTCTGCTCTCTCCCTGCTGACAAGGCAGAAAATCCCCATGCAGGATCATGACTCTTCTTCTGATAGATGCCATTTACTGAACAGGGAGCAGCAAAATCTCACAAAAAGGGCCAGCATGTCAAGCCCAAACAGAGGCTAAGTAGTAGGGTTTGCTGCATTAGGTTCTTCAGATGGACCTCCTGGAGATGAACTTGCACCTTGCAAATCAGAGCGTCAGCCTGAAGGATTGCCATGGCAATCCTTGTAACAGTACCAGGATAAGCCCTAACCAGGAGCAGTAAGATGAGGAGGTTACCTGCTGTGCATGACACCACAGTAATGCGTCCCAGCCACTAACCCCAGCAAAAGCACTGGCCTTCCCGAGGGCTCGGCAGTGCCCTCAGTAGCAGCAGTTCCTGAAGTCTGTACAGTGGAGGTGCAGAGGTGCACTAAAGCAAAGACAAACATAGAAGTGTGAATGCTTCGAAGAGAAATCCTCTTCCCCTCCAGCCCCAAGCCCATGACTTTCAACAAAGTCTTACAAATCTGGAGAGATATAGCAATGATTTTTGAGCAATCGGGATGAGTAGCTGCTAACCTTCACCCCCCCCCCCAGTCTCAGAACAGGGGGTTAAACAGCTGAATAAGCAATTCTTGAGTTATTAGGATGTTTCACTATAGGTGTCTTTTCTCATGGTTTTCTGAAGTTTCCAGTTTTGCTCATGACTGCTCCTACAGTTTATTTGGCATCCTGTAAAAAAATTATCCTCTTTCACCAAAAGCTAGCAAGAAGGAGCTTCTAGCAATGAGGATTTAGCAATTAATTATACAACCACCATTCAAAAGCTTTCACAAGATCAAGCTAATACTCGGTCTTATTTTCTTTTTATAAATCCTTACTTAGATTCTAATTTATTTCTTCAACAATGTTTTTATTTGTTCTCTATTTGACTTCCTATAGCAAAACCACAAAGACTACAATCCTACAAGGACTTACCATAGGCTGATTTCTAAGAAAGTATGCCTTTACTGGGACCAATTAAGTACTTTCAGTTAATCATAAAGCAAGTGCCTTTGTGAGTTGGAAAAAGTATCACACAGAAAGATCATAAAACAATTTATGTGCGAGGGGTCAGAGGGGATTTCATTTCTAGAGGTGTGGAGGTGTGTAGGGGTTTGTATAACAAAGAAACAAATCCTATGAAACATCTTATTAAGTGCCTTGAACTTTTTTCCACCAAATCATGTAGCTTCTGCAAGTTTATTGTGCGCTGTATTTGATGAAATCTAGGTTTTGGTGAATAATAATGTCATGGCAAACATTTTTTCCTAACACATTTCAGAAAGCTAGCAGCTGTATGAAATCAAACCCCACCTAATTGGAAGTGTTCATCTAACAGCAGTGAAAGCCCTTCCCAAGTCCCTGAGTCACACACTGACAGTAAGAGAAGAAAAAACACATTTCCCCTGCAAGGCTTCGCAGTCCCACTGAGCGGCTGCTTCCTAAGGGGTCCACATACAGCTTGCAGCCACCCCAGACTTCATAAGGCAGCCCTCTGCTGGGCAGGGGCTTGGTCCACCATGACCACAGGGAGCTGGGGGCACACCCTGAGCTTGGCCTACCCTCCGTCTGCACTGAGGCATCTGCACCACCACCACCGGCATCTGCTTCATCCCGCATGGGAGAGACACCAGACCCTTCCCTCTCCTGCATCCCTCCTCCCATCCATCTGCCCTTCAGAATGACTCACAGCTGAAGAGCTCAGGCAGGGTCGTTAATAAAGCCAACTGAATATTACTTTTCGGTGGGAGTCTCTAAAGCGTGAGGTTTAATAGTTCTCATGATTTACTTTTTTAAAATGAAACCTCTAAATCTTAAATAAATTAGTAAAATGTCAGTGGAAACCATTCTTGCAAAGGGCTTCAGTCCTCCCTTGACATTTTTAATATCCAAAACCAGAGTATTTTTAAAATATTTTATCTTTTTTTTTTTTTTGAACCAAAACTGCCTACCCAACATAGGAAGGGACTTCTGTTTCATAAGAAATGAAGATACCATGGCAACTGTAACAGTTGTTTGCATTTTGGCTAAGAAACTAATTTTCCAGTGAACAAAGCAAGTCCTGGTTGAGTGTTTTCACCTCATTTTGAACAGGAAAAGCCTTCCTGCCTAGGGTCATGTGAAGCACATTGCACATGTAAGCATGTGTTCCTGCCAGCTAGATGGACAAATAACCATCATAACCAGAGAACAGTAAAACTTACACAAAAAGGAAGTGTGGGATTTCTTTGCCCCCTGGATCTTGGAGGATGGAAGAATGAGGTGCCTACTAAACTAAAGCTGTTACTCTTACTCAGCCTCTTCTTTAAATGGCAGTTGCTTCTCATGTTTTCTATTATGAATGGAAAATAATAAAATAGGGCTTGCTGTATGCAACTGCTGGGTGGTATTTATTTATAGCTCTACTGGGGATAGTGTGACTGGCTGGGCAATGCAGCATTAATAATCTTTCCAGCGAGAAGCAGGAAAGTATTCTCAGAATAAGAATTAGGCATTAAGAACCGTATTGTATCTATTTGGGAAAATTGTATGCTGGGCAGGGTAGAGGAGGGGGAGAACTGACTGCCCAGCACATCCTAGAGGGAGCATGTGCTGCAGAGGAGGATACCACATGGTCCTCTCAGCTAGCCAGCCCTGTGGGGTGCTGCAGAATGCACAGCAGCACAGAAAGAACTGAGTGTTGCTTTCTTCCCATGCCCTCTCCTTCTCTGCTGGAAATTGCCACAGAGCAAAGGCAAAGAAGCATTCTTGCTTTCTGCGAAACAGAAAGGCCAGGTGTGGTGTTGGCTGAGGTGCTGGTGTTGCATGGCTGCCTGGGGCTAGATGACCTTGCAGCATGAAATGGGAGCTAAAGCACTGAATAAACCCACAGAAGGGTCTCAAAGCACTTCAGCACACACACACACAAAAAAAAAAAAAAAAGAAGTCATCACATAAACCTATACAGAAATAGAAGCAGCCCAAACAGAGCTGAAACTGTGAAACTGGCAAAAGCTGGCAAGGAAACAGCAGCAGGTCAAATTGCAGCATTGTGAGTCCAGCGCTCTGCAACCACAAAGACCAGAGCCAGAAAAGAACAGAGCAATGCAGCAGGGATGACTGAAACCAGGTGGACAAAACAGTGACAACCAGAAGGTGAGGCATAGCCAGAGCAGGGAGAGAAAAAAGCCATACCTCCCACCAGGAAACTCAGCCTTTGCTGAAAGCAGGCATGCTGCCTGGGGGTGATGGCTCTGTACAGCTCTGCAAAGATGAGAATCTAGGGGTACTAAGCAGGTCTGAAAACCACAGGGAGGTATTGCAGCAGCACCTGGCTATGCTACAGGATGTCTATCAACACAGCAAGAATGTCCTTATTGCTGCTACAGGCTAGGAGGTTTGAAGGAAGACACGGGAACAGTGCCCAGCTGCTTTAGGCTCCTGCATTCTTACAGTCCCCCTGAGACCTTCAACCCAAGTAACTCGTTGGTAGAGAGGGAAGCTGATGACCAAGTCTATCTGGCCAGGCCTCTGACTCCATGAGTGTCCAGCCCTGATTTCTTAATTTGATATTTAATCTTGATCAGCAGATCTTAGGGCATGCCTGTGTCAAGCCTTCAAAGACTGCGACTCTGCCCTGCTCCCTGTGCCACACCATGGCTATCCTCTTGGGAGGCACCATAGAAGAGCCATCTCCCACCCCAGCAACCACAGCAGTGTGCCAGCAGAAGATGTAGCCAAAGCCTGAAGCCCAAAATCACTCTGACAAATCCTTACCTCACTTACCAAGTGCTGGCCTTCCTTGGCTCCCTCCCTGTCCTCACCCCCACTGTTGCAGGAGGCTGCAGTACAGACACAGCCCTGCCATCCATCACTGCCCTTGAAAGCCAGCACTCCCCTGGCTCTCCCTGTGCACAGCTGGAAAGTCAGGCAAACTCTTCTTTCACCTCGGACAGCAGTTCAAAGCCACAGTGTGGCCAGGAGCCTAAAGCAGCACTCCATTTTCCAAGGCAAATTACGGGACGGTGTGTACCTGCAAAGCTGTCTGAGACACTGACATGACTTGGAGGCTCTCAGGTGTACCCTAGACTGCTGCGGAAGGTGTGCCCTGGGTTTAATGAACCCCAGCAAAGGCCCAGTCCCCAAATGTTAGGCTTGATTGGCAAGTGAGCATGAAACAAGCAGAAAGGGAGAGCCAACGGAGGGATACAAGCTATAGGTGTGCAGTGATTCATCTTGGGCATGCTTGAACACTGGGAGGAGTGGGGGCAGGACAATTAGGGGAGCTGAGCCTTTCCTGGTTTGGGTTTTTTATTTCTGGACAGGAGTGGAATACTGCAGAAGACAATTTGGAGGAGTAATTCAAAGGAGACATAGGTGGATATAATGCAAGCATCAAGGAAAGTGAAACAACCTTTTAATTCTGCATGAGCAATACAGAACCGTCCTGCAGTGTGCAGTGAACGCATTACTGAGATCACAGACTAAGGGGGTTAGCAGGCACTTACAAGCCTATCCTGAGCAGCTGCTTCTCTCTCTTTGTAGCATTAACCTTCATGAAACAGAAGCATTCACCAACCTGAAGGAAAAATTGTGGGATGAGAATTTTCATAGGCAGCCCACCAGTAGTCTATAAATATATTTGAGTAGTGGCAAAGGCAGATTTTAAGCACATACAAAAGATTGCATTTGGGAGATCTTTAAAGCACTGCAGAGTAGATGAACTGCTTCTGAAACCTTAAATTGTCATTTTGAATTAAATGCTCATACCTCCTGTATTTATCAAAGCAAATTACAGGCAGTTGTTACTGGCAGCTGGGGAAAGTGATACAGAGAATACTCCCTGTGAACTGTGTGTGATCAGCTCAGTGGAATATGAGTGATTAGGACTCAGGAGCAGCATGGTTATTCCACAAGTCCATCACTTAGCTCCTGTGACAGGACTGCCCATGCACAAAGAAGCAGGCTTGCCTTCTCTCCAAGAGCCCCAAGCTCACTTATCTGGCCATCCTTTTCTTACAATCTCCTGCCTCACCCAGGATAGATCACCTTCAAGACCTTGCAGGGGACACAGAGATGCTCTCAAAACAGCAGCCTTCCCCCTTCAGTTCCAGCCAGTAGGGCCATACCACACACTGGGGGAAGTCACTCCAATGAACGCTTCAGCAGCCCTATGCAGGCACTCACCAGGATGGCTTGTGGTCCTTACATCTGTGCATGTGACCTAAGAGTATACCCCCTTTTTGGATAATGAAGATAAAATTTACAGCCAGATCTTATGGCAACATGTCTGAAATCATGCATGCGCACATTCGCCAGTTGCCTTAGTCCATGGCTCTTCTATTTTTAAGCCTTCTAAAAAACAATCATGGTGAATAGATGGTAAATGAATAAAGGTTGATTTTTTATGCCTGTGCCAAATTAATTATAAATGAGCAGCGAAATATATCCAAAGGGCTATCATCCCATCTACCAATCAATAAGTTGAAAGTATAAATATACTAGAATGATACAAAGTGCCTGTGGCGCACACACACAAATCCAGAGAGCTAAAAAAGGAAGGAAAACATTTCCAGTCTTCATCTGGAGAGATGCCACAGATTTCATCAAGCTAAGCTGAAGGGGAAGAGTTTTTGTAACTACATGATTTTTACAGACAGAGCGCTCTGTCTTGTGTTTTGCCAGCAATCTACCTTGGGGGGAAGTCAAGGGTTTTCAGTTTCTCGGACCCTGCCAGCAAGAGGGCTGGGGTGGGGGTGGGGGTGGCACAGGACATTGGGAGGGGACACAGCCAGGACAGCTGATGTGAACTACCCAAAGGGATATTCCATACCATATGACGCCATGCTGAGTACATAAGCTGTGTGAAGAAGGAAGGGGGGAATATTCGGAATTATGGTATTTGACTGCCCAAGTAACCGTTACATGTGATGGAGCCCTGCTTTGCTGGGGATGGCTGAACGCCTGCCTGCTCATGGGAAGTGGTGAATGAATTCCTTGTTGTGCTCTGTTTGCATGTGCAGCTTTTGCTTTACCTATTAAACTGTCTTTACCTCAGCCCACGAGTTTTCTCACTTTTACTCTTCCGATCCTCTCCCCCACCCCACTGTGGGGGGAGTGCGCAAGCGGCTGCATGGTGCTTGGTTGCCGGCTGGGGTTAAACCACATCATCTTTTGCACAGTGATACAGCAAGAGCTAGTCTGCAAACAAATTCTGTGTCTCGTAATCCAGTCCAAGAAACATTTGAGACATGTGAAAGAAACCCTACCAAGACATCAACACCATTCACGCTCAGTGTCAAACTACCACACTTCCCTCTTGGTATAAAAGAATGTCAGATCAGGAACAATCCCTGGATGTTGCAGAAACAATTCCTGTGGCACCCAGAGTTGACTTCACATCCCTCAGAAATGGCTGGGCAGCTCTCAAATGCACCCCCACATGCAGGTCAGTGCAACTGCTAGACTCCCCACAGAGTCCATGCTGCTCAGGACAGTCTCCTTGAAACCTAGTGGCTGGCAGCTCCTCATAAAATCTTCTGACAAATTTACCACCACCCCTGTTTCCCAGATGGAAACAACCAGCAGAGATTTTGTATTCTGCCTGCATTTGCTAATGAGCTGTTCAGATTAAGCAAAGACAGACATACCACATCATCCACTGCAGTCCCTTGCAAAACACAAGGCTTGAGGATGTTTTCAGTAGTCCCAGAAGTCTCAGCTTTGTTTTAAATTTTTTGTCTCTTTATTCTATACTCCACCTCTAAGGAGTTCTAGTTATTTATGGATCATTTTTTTCCTTCTGAAAGCCCACCAGGGCTTTAGCAGACCAAGTGTGAACACATATTTTAGTGTTCTCCATAATAAATGCAGAAAATTCATGAGCTGAGTGCTGTCTGTGGTAAACCTGAAGTCTGTAACTCAGCCACAGGCTCCGCCACCCCTGCTTTGAAGACAGACAAGCTGCAATCACACCCTTGTACTTAGCCAGGCTTTCAGCCTTCGCAATTTCATAGGTTCCACATCAACCAGTCCTCACAGACCCTCATCACTTGGCCATTCCCTCCAGCCTCTTAATAGGTTTTTAGAAGTTTGTTGCCAAGCCCTGAATGCAGCAGCTGAACTGGAGTAGGTACAGACAGTGCCTACTTTCTCCTCCTACCAAGACACAGTGCTTTTGCTCAGGTGGGGCAGGGCAGGGAATACAGCATAGTCATTGCTAATTCAGCATTGACAACAGTGCCTTGCTCACTTCTCCAGCTCCGTGCTTCCCACATTGTTCTCACCCACAGAGAGAATGTATGCGTGCTCCATTTCAGATTACTTCATACTTTCCCTATTCCAGTGCCACTCTGTAAGTTTTTGCTCCTTTTTTTTCCCTTTTTTTCCCCCCAGATTTTGCAGTATCCACATGATCCTATTTCCCTGTCCTCATTACTCTCCACATCCTTGCTCTACACTGGACCAGCCATAAAACGTCATCCACATAAACACCCATGCTCCCTTTCCAGGTCACCAGGAGGGACAGCAGCATCAGCTATCGAACACATGAGCCAGCCCCATCATACAGGTGCGCTTCAATTGTTCATTTAAGAGCCACAGGTTCATCAATGCTGCATCAAACAGAAAGGCATTTGTGTAAGGGAACCCAAAGCCACCTTTCTCCCTTCCTCACTCACTCACTTTCTCCTTCTCTCCTCTCTTTCTTCCTCTTTCTTACTCCTTCCTCACCTCTCTTTATCACCCACACTACATTTTTAAGTCCTACTTCATACAACCTTGCATTGCTGCTACAGGATCACATTTGTACTTCCTTCCCACACACAGCTTGGACCTCATTTGTTACACTTCTTTCATCTGTGTCAGTCTACCAGTATGTCCAAGGAACAAGGCTTTCATCTCAGTGGTGCCAAACAAACAACCAAACAAATGAATAAGCAACAGGACAGAGCTACATCTGCTGCAGCTCAGCACAGATGTCCATTAACTTCACTGGAGCTGTGTAGATTTATGGTAGCTGAGAGTCTGACTTGCTGCTACTCATTTCATGGAGACGTTCTTAGTCATCCCACAGCAATCACCTGGATCAACCTCCCTGACAGACTGCCATCACCACACAACTAGCTGATCGTATCAATTAACCTGCATTTGTCTTAGTGGTTCAGAAATTCCAAACAGACGTGCTGTCCTCAGGATTCTTCATGGCCTGTAGCCCAGCCACTTCCAGCTGCCTTCTTCTGTGGGCTGAGGAACTATAAACTAAGTAGTTTATAGTTATATATATATGATTTTATATATATATATAAAACTATAAATAAAATTTATAGTTTTATAACTATAAAACTAAAAATCAAAAGCAGAAATAATATGCCAGTTGGACAAAAAATTCTTGTACATAAGATTTTAGACTGCAGGAGGAAAAAAAATGTGTATGTGCTTGCATGTGTGTACATGTGTATTCAAATAAACATTCTGACCTAGTCCCTGGAGTTTAAAATTCACCATTTGCCCAGAAATGGCCCCCAGTAAGTTCAGTTACATAAAAATTTCTCTTTCAGATGAAACTGTGATTTATGAAGTTAGGCGTTTAATAGGATATATAAGAAATAAGTGATAATACAAAAACAGTATCTATCAATTGTCCTTGGCTGGATACTGGGGTCAATCAGGCATCATCCAATCTCCTGGAGGACTCTGATAGAATAAAAGGAAAGAGTCAAGACATCAACAAGATTAGATTACCTTAGTAAGGTGGGAGGAAAATAAAAGAAAAAAAGGCATGTTGAAACTGGACAGGGAAAATAAGTCAAGTTCTCTCCCAGCACAGGATTAAAAGGACATTTAATGAAATTAAGCTCAAAGTTCAAAACCAAATAAGGTAAAATACTTGTTCACAACTCAGGGTGAAAGAGCACTTCTCAGGCTAGTTAGGCAAGTCTGATTTAGCAGAGTTAATGGTAACACCTTAAGTGGGGCAAGGCAGAGAAAAACCCTTTTATTAGTGAGCTGGAGAAGGTGACAGAGTGGTCTCTTGTCAAGTTTTCAGCTGACAACAAATGGCAAGGAGCAGTAAATTGATAACAGCCTAACAGCACCCCAGTACCTATGGGGAAGGGATCAGTGAGGTGGGGCCAGGTGCTTCTCATCTTGGGAGGATGAGGGACAATGAGCAATAGCTGAACAACAGTGCTTCATACCAGGTGTAAGCAGAAGCTTTTCCCTGCATGGACAGCCCAGCAGTGGAGCCAAGGACCCAAGGGAGGTTGTGCAGTCTCAATCCTTAGTGTTTAAATACCTGATTGGACAAAGGTTGTGTCTCTTCCAAACTGATTTATCCTTCAGCCCAATTATTCTTAAGGCTCTTAAGTTATGTGTGTAAAGAAGACTGATCCTGGTTACAGGGAGGATCAAGCCCTGGGCATCTGCAGGGCCAGCGGCATCCTGGCCCCTCTGCTGCTGAGGGTGCACTCCAAAGTCAAGCACCCTTACAGACCTCACTTTGCTGCATCTCCTTCTCTTATTATAATGTTGGGTACCCACCACTGGACCATTAGGGTTGGAAGGCATTGCCAATGCCCTTTCTGCGTCCTGAGAGCCTGTGTGGCGTTACCACTATGCTGCACGCTGCAACAAGACGTACACAAAAGCCTTTTGAACACTGCTCTTCTTGAATTTGGAAAGAAAGCACTGTGTTTGTTCATTCCCTAATTAAGCCACAGTCATATGTTCTATTGCCTGGTAATTGGCAGAAGTTGTGGTCGCTGTGCTGAGCTGAAAGCTGTGAAGAATGCTGGCTGACAAGGTCAATCTCCAGGTAAGAGACCTCATCACATACATGAACAAAAAAGTCACTCTTGCTTTTACAGCCTGTTCATTGTGGGTGAGAGCAGGTGATTTAAAATAACAGCTGCATTCCAAAGCACATTCAGTGTTCCAAGAGTGTGAATGTACCTGAAATGAGAAAATAGCAGTTGAGAGACAAACAGGAAGCAAGCACCTGCAGACACAAAGGACCACTGGCTGAGTATGAACCTGACAGGTTTCAGCAGTCAAAATGTTTTCTAACATCATGATCCTGCAAGTCCATCGCCAGTGCTCTTTTCCATGACCACAAAATATGTGGCTTCTTCCCGCCCCGCGCCCCCCCCCCCCTTGAAACAGACCTAGTATGTTGCGATGGAAGTGTTTTTGCGTAGATACTACAGTGTTTTAAAGAAGCTGCATTAGTAAGACCTCACTGCTCCCTCGCACTGGGGCTTCTCAGAAGTTTAAGAATGACTCACTCAGATCTAAGACATTAGAATAGCATGAAGTGCTTTTGTTCCACCTGAGAAGGCTTCAAAAGCTCTCTGCAAGGCCTTTGCCAGGTAACAAACACTGCCCTGAGGTTCAGGCAAACCTGTGTTCCCAAAACACAAAGCATCCTTGGCCAAACTCCTTGGGATTACAGCGTCTAGCTGGATGCTTTAGGCTGTCTTCTACTACACACATCACAAGCTGGACCTGGGACTCCTGTTCTCAGCAAGCTTACTCCACCCATATTTGCCTTTTGGAGAACAGAAATGCCATTTCATTGGGAAAGCAAACTGCCCAGAGAGGTTGTGGAGTCTCCTTCTCTGGAAATATTCAAAACGCACTTGGATATGACTCTGTGCAACCTGTTCTAGGTGAACCTGTTTTAGCAGGGGGTTGGACTAGATGCTCTCCAAAAGTCCCTTCCAACCCTGACCATTCTGTGATTCTGTGAACCTGTGAATCTGTGAAAGCTAAATTTAGTCACAATTTTAATCATGTTTCTTACTAATTCCTGGTCCTGCGGAGCTGAAGTAACTATGGAAGATTTTCCCAGGTTTTGTTCAGCTCAACCATTGCCTGAAGCATTGTTAAAGAAGTACTAGTTGCAGGGTTCATCCCAGTAGGTATAACTGCAAAAACACATGAAAACTGTACATGGAATTTAACACATAGGGCCTTTTACAGCAAAATGACATGCAGAACTGAATCATGGTTTGACTTGCAGATCCCACCCTGCATTTGACTGGCTCAGGGGAGCATTTTCTGTTTGCTAGCTAAGCTCATTTGCTCTGACAGTAACTAAGTAACTGTCAGGGCATTGTTCACTCTTCTCCCAAAATGCTCCTGTAATTCTCAGGGTTACTTACAATTTAGACAATCCTTTGTGCCCTAATAGAATCTGTCACAGTGTTTCCTTGTTATCTGAATTAGTATGAACCATATTTAGAAGAATGAGAGGCTCATGAGTGAAGTTTAGGCAGCACATGTACTGGATCTGTACACAATTATGGTGAATTAAAGACTCAGTTCTGTACTGTTGTGCAGCTGGCTGTAACACTGAGACCTTCTTCAATGACAGAATCCCAGAATGGTTGAGGTAGGAGGAACCTCTGGAGATACCTAGTCCAAACCCCCTGCTCAGAGCAGGGTTATCTACAGCAAGTTTCTCAGGGTATCATTCAGTTGGGTTTTGAATATGTCCAAGGATGGAGACTCCACAATCTCTCTGACCATCTTGTACCAGTGTTCAACCATCGTAACAGTACAAAAAGAAAAACATCTACCAACAAAAGAACCCTTAGTTCCCATTGCCACTTGTCCTTTCATTGGTTTTCATTGTCCACTCCTGATAAATTTGGAGTCCATCTTCTTTATTCCTTCCCAGCATGAGATTCCTCCGATCCTTCTATTCTGCCGGCTAAGCAGTCCCAGCTGTCTCAGCTTGTCCTCTTATGTCAGATGCTCCAACTTCTTCATCCTTTTTGTGGCCCTTTGCTGGACTCTTACCAGTATGTCCATGTCTCTCTTGTACTGGAGAGCCAAAAGTTAGAGCTAGAGATACCACCGCTGAGCTGAGTGAAAGGATCACCTCCCCCGATCTGCTTGCAACACTCGTGCTAATTCCATCCAGGATGCTGTTGACCTACTTTGCCACAAAAGCACATTACTGACTGATGACAGAGAATTAGAGCTCCATTTGGCACTTATTTCAACTTCATGCTGTTGCCAGCTCTAGTGATTTCAAAGAAACTATGCCAGCCTGATCCTGGAGACATGCACTGGTGAACTGCAGCCTTTAAGCTCAACTATATCTTTAAGTTTAGCTTTACAATGCAAACGGTCACTACAGTCCAAACTTGTGCCAGACTGTGGAAAAGGAGTATTCCAGATGGGAATATATTCTGACATCTCTCACGGATGGGTACATCAGTGCCCAAGAAGCTATAAAACAGGGCAGTACAACTGGTGCTCTTGCATGTTTAGACCCATTGCAGAGTTGGCCTTCAGCATTCTTCAGCACCAACAGCAGAGGGGCAGCCTCACCTCACAGCTCTTTCTCATCTTCCTGGATTGTGACAGGGTAGCATGGCAAAGTGACTAGTACTTAACGGTTCTATTAAGTGGATCTGTTAGGTCAGAATTCTTTTGTAGGAGAAAGCTTCAACAATTTTTACCGGTCATTTAGGTACTGAGTGGGTATTTCTATTTCATTGTAAGATCTTTTTCCATTCAGCTAAATCAATCCACAAAATCTAAATCAGTCTAAATTCACTCCCCAGTTGAAAACACAGCACTTACATCAAACAGACAAATCCTTCATTAGTGATACAAATTATCCAGTGTAAGAGGGAAATATTGCTTTCCCATTGTCAGTTGACTGAGGGATGCATAACATTCATGTGCTGAGATAGACTATGAGGCTTCTGAAGTGTAACAGTCACAGAAGGGATGGCTCTCAAGTCACAGCAGAGCCACCCTGATGAGTGGTGGTGTGGGAGAAGGTCCCTTCTTGTGACAGCTTCCCCCTGCAGCAGTAGACGCACCTGCTTTTCTCTCTTCAAACAAGTGTAAATCAGAGCTGTACCAGATGTTTTTGTTGAATAGGCTGCAAGAGCTGCACTGAGTCAGCAGTCGCAGCACACCCCACCAAAATGTCTCTGAAAGTTTTAGCTGGATGCTCAGCAATAAAACATATGTAATCACTTAGCAGGAAGAAGAATAGGTCATTGGGGATTTGGCTTGGCTTCTGTTCCTTTTGCTGAACATGCTTTTCCACTTTCTTGTGCAAATAAGCACAACACAGTTTTGCCACACTGCCCCCCTATGACACACCTTTGACTAATCTAGGAACAAGAAAACCATTTTAATTCAACTCTCAGCTAAGGCTACCTTTAGCGCTTCCCTTGTGTATGGCTGCTGTCAAGAATGAGACCTACCCCCTCATGGGACTCTGGCACTATCTAGTGTGACTGCAGAACCCTCCACAGCAAGCAGGTGAGCAGCCACATCCAGCAAGCAGTGAGAAGCCACTGTCTCCTCAGCAGTGCAAGAGCACATCAGTCCTGAGTTCATGGATGGTGAGGTCCTGCCATTCTCTGTCTTGCAGAACACACAGAGATTCAGTCCTGTCCTGAAGATCCAGCAAAAGTAAAGAAAGAACCCATATCTGGCTTCTATCTCCATAGAAAAGAAACTAAATTCCATCCAAGGTTGTATAGATAATTTACAGCAAAGCCAGGAATGAAAGCTAGACCTATTCAGTTCCACTGTAGTTCCTCAGCCACCAGAGTTTTACTGATATACTTCATACATAAACGTTCAGAAGAGCAGGGCACTGTCCCCAGTGCATACTAACCATAGTGGGAGGCCCACGGTAGTTCAGTAGTTTGCCTCATAATAAGAGAAGACCAGACCTGTCCTCTTCATGTCTTCTAAACAGGAATGAATGGACATAAAAGTAATTTAAGATTTTTATTTTATTTTTACTTCCAGCACATTTTACCTAACTGTGAACAATCAGCAACTTGCACAGTTTAAATTACTGTAGTGCAAGAATTCAGACTGACAGTATTCCCTTTGAGACAGCAAGGAGAAAACATCCTGCATATCATTGGGTTTACATCCATGAGAAAAGAGCTTCTGCATGACTGCTCAGTAGCTCCAGGAATGTTACCTGATCTATTGTTCAGTCTATGTGGTTTTGCCAACACCTAAATGGACACAGATGCACTCCGTTGGCTCTTAGATTGCATCCTTTAGATTTGGCTTCTCCAAAGGCTGTTCCAACCAGCAAGAAAGTGAAAGGAGAGCAAGTATTATATCACAGATGAAAATACTTGGTTAGGAACAAGTGCCCTGTAAAAGGCTAACAATAATAAAACAGTCTTTCACAGTTCCTACTACTACATCTGAGGCCCATCTCACATACTGCTAGTATTAAACATCAATAAATCAAAATGTGTATGTTGCATCAATTGTGTGCAACTCCTTTTACCTATAGAAACAGAATGCCTTAGATTTGCAGACTTGAATATCTTGCAGGTAAATTCCATTTTCTATTATCAAGCTACATATTCTCATTGTGGTAAGCTTTTCATTTAAGAGTTTTAATTTACTGCCTTCAATAACTTTTGTATCACTAAAAATCTCCTGCTTCCTAACAAGCATATTTATTTCTGGATAATGCAAATTCAGTAGAAAATTCTTACAGTTAGTGGAAGAAATTTTGTTAATTATCATGACATTCTGCAAAACGCAGTTCAAATATCTCACTGCAAAGATATTCAACCTGGCCTTTAAACCATGGGAAAGTGTTGATGTTGCCAGTTGACAGTGTAGAATGTGTTTTGGGGACAGCTAGGCTTTTACTAAGTAAAGTAGCTTTGTGATTTGCCAAGACTAAACTCAGAGCAATCATCTATTCCTTTTATTTTTTTTCACTAACAAAAAAAACAAAACAAGCTAACCTAAAAAACAAACCAACTCAAAATAAACCCAAAATAATGAAAAAAACTTACATGTATTGAATAAAAGATACTTCCACAATTTCCTTATAATGAAATTATTGTTCAGTGACTCTTAAAAGATTGTCAGATCCTAAGAGACTAGCAAATGTAATGAACTTTTTGTGTTTTTAAACCCAGCTGCATTTCTAATAACATCTTAAAATCCAGCATACACGGTCACATTTTCCTTGTGTGCTGATGTCCTCCTTCTGCACCCGAAAAAAGTTCTGCACTCAACCAAATTCAACAGCACTTGACAGTAGGCAAAAGGTGGCAAAAATTATAATTTTCAAGCCATTTCAGAAACATCAGACAGACAGAAGCAAGAGGTCCTATCAGTACCTCACTAAAGAGGAAAATACAATACATGCTTGATCTTTGTAGACATTGAAGAATCCAGGCAGTAGAAAGCAGCCCATGCCCCACCAGATACCACAGCGCTTTCTCCATCTCCATTGTAATGTGGATTCTGTGACAGCAAATAAGGCAAAAAGGAAAGATAACCTTTTTCGATATGTGGGGCAGCCAAAATCACTCAGATATGGCTTCCCCCCTCTGTAGTAAGAAGCAAGACTGATCTTATCTTTAATATGATTTAGGTTGTTTCTTTAAACTCAGCTGACCACCATTTACTTTACCACTTTTCCTTTTAAATCTTATTAGATAACTTCACAAATGCATGATAAGCATGGTCTGACAATCCATCTGAAAAGGATCAGCCCATCATGAAGTAGCCAGGAACCAGGAAGTCAGAGACACACCTCTGTGAAGCAAACAGGCCATTTCATGTGGACATCCTAGACCAGGACACGGTCAGACATGCTTTACAACTGACATGGCAAATGAGGTCTCCAGAAAAAAAACGCCCTATCAGCAATGGCAACACATTGTCCATTGGAGCAGACACAGTGTCTGCACATTTCTGCAAGGGACCACAGTCTGTCATGCCAGTGAAGACATGTCACCCTCCAGCCTTCTAAGACTGTGGCAGCCCTAAATGCTTTTTGGCTGCTGGGACTTCAAGGAAGAAAATTTTGTAGCAGAACAAAAGGCAGAACATATGGAAGTTCACAAAAGCAATACTGTATGAAATAAAACGGTAAAAGTTATTCATTGCCAGCACTAACAAGAGAACAACGGCCTGACATATACTAGTAAACAGAAGAAGTGGCCATGACAATCTAGCTTTCTCCTACACACCCCCTCTCACACTCAGCCTGAGCTACCATATGCCCATCGTTGTGAACCTGAGACAGCCAGTAAAACCCCCAGTGCGCAGACACACAAACATACAAGAGGTCTGCAAAGTAGTTAAGCTTTAGTAAAAAGCAAATATCTGTTGAAACTTGTTTTAAAATATAGCAAGCTCTTACAGGAAATCAGAGTCTCTGCATGGCTGCAGCTGGGAGGCACCTCTGCAGACCATCTAATCCAAACCTCCTCCTCAAAGCAGGGTCAACTGGAGCCTGTTTCTCAAGGCTGCATTACAGTTGGGCTCTCTCTCAATGGCAGCACAGCTCTCTGGTGTATCACCACTCCCCCCCTTTCTGGATAGTCTGCAGCTGCTGCTGATGCCCTCTGTCCCTCACCCAAGGCATTAATGGAGAGGCAGAACAGCACTGGTACCAATATTCACCCAGGAGTACTGCTGTGGTGACTCGCAGTCACTGAAAGCTGGACTCTGTGCCACTGATCATAGAATCATAGAATGGTTTGGGTTGGAAGGGACCTTTAAAGGTCATCTAGTCCAGACACCCTGCAATAAGCAGGAACATCCTCAACTAGACCAGGTTCCTCAGAGCCCCATTTAACCTGACCTTGAATATTTGCAGGGATGGGGCATCTACCGCCTCTCTGGGCAACCTGTTCCAGTGTTTTGCCACCTTCATCACAAAAAAATTATTCCTTATATCTAGTCTGAACCTATGCTCCTTTAGTTTAAAATCATTACCCCTTGTCTTATTGCTACAGGCTCTGTTAAAATGCCTGTCCCTGTTCTTCCTTATAAGCTCCCTTTAAGTACTGAAAGGCTGCAATAAGGTTTCCCTGCGAATCTTCTCTTCTGCAGGCTGAACAGCTCCAGCTCTCTCAGACTTCCCTCACATGAGAGCTGTTTCATCCTTTTAATTATTATTGTGGACCTTCTCTGGATCCACTCCAACAAGTCCATTTCTTTTCTGTGCTGAGGGCTCCAGAGCTGGATGTAGTACTCTAGGTGGGGTCTGCATGGGCAGAATCACCTTCTTCAGCCTGCTGGGCCACACTTCTTTTGATGCTGCCCAAGATACGGTTGGCTTTCAGGTCTGCAAGCATTGGCTTTCTGGGCTGCAAGCACATATTGCTGCCTCATGTCCAGCTTTTCATCCACCAGTCTCCCCAAGCCCCTCTCCCTTGCAACCCTTGGACTCAGTTGCAACATACTTCAAGAAAATCTGTATGATTATGCTATTAATTGCTCAAATTTTCAGATTTTTTTTTTTTTTTAACCTATAGGCAAAGCCTTTATAACCCAATGGCTTTATATTGCCTGCACAATGCAGGCCAGGCACCTCGTCAGAGGTGCACTTATGTAGTGACTGCAAATGATCTCACCTACTTGTTGCCTGGCTGCAAATTTTCCCTCCAAAAATTTCAACACATCCCTCCTGTCCTTGCATCAGCCCCAGCTGATGGTGCTCCCTCCACAGTGAAATTATATCTTTTCTTTTGCCATGTTTCTGAGAAAGAGATGGAAACCTGCCACCTTCCTGATTAGACTCCGGGCCCCACCAGCAAAGTGGTCACTTCCTCAGAAGGCTTAAGCAGTTATGGACCATGCTGGCCCAGGCAACACTGCTTCATTTTGGTTGGTAGCAACTATCTGTGGAGGTGGCATGGTGTTGGGACAAGATCCACACAGGTTGGCTAAGGTGACGTGATACTCTGCAGCATCGACCTTTAATGTGAATGCAAGCTACACTGGTTGAATGGTGTGTGCCTGACAGCTGCTGCTTAGCAGTGTTATATAACTTAATACTTGAGCTGTTTTTAAGTCTAGATTTCAGTCTTCTCCACTGGTTTCTGGAAGGGCAGAGTATGGCAGAGGGATGCCTTAGTGCATGGAGTTGTGGCTTTTTTGCAAGACACATTACAAGCCACACCATTGAAATGGCAGAACACAGCATGTAATGGCTTGGCATCCCTGCTGCCATTACACACCATGTCCCTTCAAACCTCAGTAATACAGCTACTGTCTGACTCACAGACCCGTGACCACCTTCCCACAGCAGCTGAGGGAAATAGGAGAGAGGCACGCATGTTTCCTTCCATCCCCAAAAAACACCCTGGGACACAGTGATACTTCTGCTGCACAAGAAGACAGCAGCTCCAGAAGTCGATGGCTGGTGTTGCGAGCAGGCAGACAGCCTCTTCAGACCTCCCAGGTACAGCTGAGGAAACACAGTAGGAAGATGAAGGCTTTCGACGCTGAAGTATTCACACACAGGCTGCAGCAGCTGAGGTGCCCTTTAAATGTAAGAGTTCCCAAGAGGTAGGTGCTGTGCAGGGAGAGGTGGGAAGGGGGCTGGATGTGGCTTCTGCAAACCAACGCCATTGCTTTTGGGTACCTGGCTCTGAAGCTCTTTGACTACAAGATTTAAGGGTACACAGATGGCAATAAATCCAGACAGAAAGCAGGTACCTGATTCCCTCAGGGAGGTCATTTCTTCTGACCTACAGACATCAAGGAGAAAGGAGAACAGTTTAAAGGAACTACGGACCCCCAAACATGAGAAGTTCCCTGGTTACAAAGTCCAGGATTATGGAAAGGCTGAGAAAAAGGAGAATGAGTTTTTGAGTCTTGCAGGCTATTTTGATGCAATTTTTATTACCTTCTAAACATAATGAAGTTTTATTACCTTCTGACCTTCCTGCGCTGACCTGTCAGGAGTTTTGAAAAGTCCCTTGTCAACCCACAGGCATGCAAACTGGCATGAACCAACAATCTTGGCTCTTCAGAGAATAGATCAGCAAGGGGAGCAGGGAGCAGCTCCCTGCAGAAACCAGTGGACTGCCTGACACCAGTAGCAATTGAAGCCCATCTTGCCACAGTGACTGTCCTGAGCTCACCTGGGACACACACTCAGGCCCAGAAGATAGATATTTTAAATAGGCCATCTTGTGCAGACCACCCTCATGGCCCCTACCCTTCAAGCCCAAGCAACATACGTAGCTTGGCACCATCACTAAGTGGCAATGGGGAGGCAAGGCAGTTTAATGGAGGGTGCTGGAAGATGAGGCTTTCTGTTTCAGGTGAGCTAAATTAAACTCCTCACCATGTATGGCAGTAGAGTTTGGTCAAGTGTCCTCTGAGGCTGCATCCTTCCCCGTGGTGGGACAGGCCCGTTCCTCCAAAGGGTAAACTCAGCTGACTGATTTTCTGGCTTTAAAACAACTTCTCTTTGGATGGCTATGCTTTTACTGCAGCCAAAGGGGACACAGCAGACATGACAGCCTGATATTTAATTAAGATATTATAGACATAGAGTGGCATTACAGAAAGAAAAGTAAGAAGTGACTAATTAAGGACCTTCCAATAGTCCCTCAACTTTTCAATCTGTAATAGGCCTTTATCAGCTGGCTCTTGGAAAAACAAGCAATAAAAGCAATGAAGAGATTCTTCTTCATCAAAAAGCATTTCTTGTTCCCAAACAAACTCTGATGGAGAAGTAAAGGAAAAGTTTGCTTCAAAATAGAAAAATAAAAGTCTTTTATTGGAAAAGCATATTAAAAATATTGAGTCTTTCAGGTACCAATTTTTATATTATGCCAGTGATTCCTAATACAAGCTGGGCAAATTCTTTAAGTTTTAGGATTAACTCCTCCCAAGACAGTCCACCCCAATGAATCCTGTACTTAAAAGATAATGGTTATTTAACTTAAAGAAGTTTGGAGGTAGGGAGCATGAGGTAGTTCCCTAAAATCGTTCCCTAAAATGCAAGTTTATAGAATGAAGATCAAACCCACAAAGAAATCAGACAGAAATCCTTTTTACCCATGAAAAGGTAACTTCAAAATCTTTAACTATATGTCAATGTGTGCATAAAATACTGAAGTTAATGTGTTCAAAACAACTACCTAAAAATTAACATGCAAAAATAATTGAGACAGTGGTTTCAATGAGATTGCCAAGTAACTGACATAAGGGATTCAGAATTAACCCAAAATTTCTAGTGTATAACGGAATTATATTAAATATAGGGCCTAAATTCAGCCAGTTGAGAAAAAGTGTTGGACACTGAAAGAACAAGACATGTTTCAGGGAGAGACCATTCATTTTAAGTGTGATTTTAAAGTAATTTAGTTAAAAGTACTCTTGTTTAACTTGTACAAATTAGAGACACAATTCATGCCAGAATTATCATAGAAAAATAGAAAACAAACAGAAATATAGTTGAAGGCATCACAGGTAATAAAATTAACCCTAATTACTAAGGACCACTTCTTTAGCTCTGGAAATAGACAGAGCTACGTGTGTTTCCAAAGCACATGATTATGCCACAGAAGGTTTCTGCTGGTTTAGCTTTTCCAAAACTTTCTAGGGAGGACAAGCGTATTTTTTTATGGGCATAGTATGGAAATGTTTGTTTGAAATGAAATCTCACACATAACATCAGTCACAGTAAAAAAGCCATGGTAAAAAAAACCCAAACAAAACAAAAAAGAACCCCAACAAACAAACAAACAAACAAAAAAAAATAGGAACCACCTATCAATCAGTAAACACAGCAACATTTTTTTCTTTTTTGTTACTTTTGTGGTTCAGATTCAAAATTTCATTGCTTTCAGGAAGTAGAGACTAAAACTGACCTTTGTGCCCTTGCTTCTGCTACAGTGTCTAACGCAGCTGGACATTTCATGAAAAGCCACCCCACACAATCTCTTTCCATCGTTACTCCAGCTCTCAGATGCCAATTATTACTCAGATTACTTGATTCTCAAAGTAGAAGAAAGATCATTGTCCTTTTTCCAAAACTATTTATAATGGTTTTTTCCAGATCCTTTTAATATGCACAGGGGAAATTGTAAGTTACATGCATGCGCTGTACAGGCACAAATCAGGCACATTCATAACTTCTGCTACCATGGACTAAATCTTACTGAGCAAATGGGCATCTTTCCACCAAACACAGTGGAAGTGGGCTGAGCTCATAGGCCATTGAACTATATACATGGGATATGCTGCATTGTATTCTGTAAGTGAACTTTGCAAAAATTATTCCAAAATTTCTTACCCCTTCTGTTCTGAACCAAATTCTATATCAAACCCATTTTTGGTAATATAAATCATTACCTTGTAAAGGTCCATTTTTAGTTTGTATCTACAGTAGTAACATTAGCTATGGAAGAACGGTCTTTTACGACAATATCAAACTGAGTAAGAAACTGAGCTTTCACATCTGGCAAAAGAGGTAGCTCCTCAAGAAAATATTTCTTCAGAGGAGCATTTTACATCCCTTTTTCACCAGAAATGTATTAACACAAAACCCCATAAAATAAAAACAAACAAACCAACCATAACCTATCAGGCAAGTAGAATGTAGCTCCAGAGCCGATTTGATTCAGCTTCCATATAGTACCCATGAGTAAAAATTGCTTACATTTTGCTTATGTTCACTCCCTCCTCTACAGGGAATAAGGGAGACATTTCATTTCATCCCAGAGAAAACACACAATTCTTGACTACAGCAGCTACTCTTTATAATAGTGTCTAGTTCTTAACACTGTAATTTTTCCACATAGAAGACAGCAACTAAAAAACCCAAGAAAAATCTATCAATTCATCTAGAGGCATGCAAAATGTAAACATATCCTCAAGACAAATAAAAGTGGGACACTACATCAGGCATTAATAATTTATTTCTTTCTGAATAATTCTGATGATTTATGTTAGTCTATAGATAAAAACAAGAGCTAGAATATTTTTCTTTTCTAGGAGAACACAAAATAATATTGCAGAAAGATGACAGAAGAGCCATGTCTAAATCACTTACATAAAACATCATGTACAAATATTCATTGCTATCAAAAAGACATTGAAATACCAGACCCATGTCAGTCCAAGTAATATGAGAGGAAACAACACTAAACAATTATACAGAAATCTGACTAGAACTCCATGACAAAAGACCAACCTGCTTTCCATACCATGCAAGTGATTACCTACAAGCAGCACATAAAAAATTAGGAAAGGTAAAGCTTTAAATCTTTTTTCCATCCTTTTGCACAGATTTAAATGGCTTCACAAGGAGCAAAGCAGAGCAGAATGAGCTGTTATCTATGTATACAGACTAGCGGCTCTTATAGGCTGATCAGCTGAGGGCATTAAGAAACCCAGGAAAGTATTTCAAAGCTTCTGTTTAGTAAACACAGCACACCTCATTTGTCAAGGCATATCACACTATCACACAAAATGCAATGCTGCCTAGTAAGATTGCACCTGTGAGTTTCTCCATTGTCAAAATATTTCCTAAAATACATGTACTCTTCTCAAATGGAATAATTTAGCTTGTTCATGTTTAATAAATATGCATATTTTATTAAGCCACTTAAAAATCCTCTCTTCTTCTGTTTAGATAACAACAATGATCTTCTGCTGAGGTTCATTTCAGGTAGCTGTGACCTTGTAGATAGAAAAAGTTGCAGACAGACAGCTTCTGTAACACAGTCATTTGGCCAGTAAAGTGTGCAAAACAGAGATTTTTTGAATTTTAAAACTCTGGCTATAGAGTTCTACATTAACAGTATTCATTTCAACACCTAACCAGCATCAGAATTTGATTTGTTCTCAGATTTGCTTTAAAAATGTTTTCTATAAGGTTTGAGTGCTTAACAAAACAGCAGGATCCCCTTTCTTCTTCTTTTTTCTTTTTTTGCTTTGTGAAGAAGGAATTTTATACCTATATCATCTTTTCCTCCACACCGACACCAGCAGCAATATAATCCTTAATCCTTTCTGTGAGCACTGAGAAGGCAGAATTGTAGAACATCCCTACACTGCCAGACTTTGCAGCCCACACTATAGTTCGGTAACTCAAGAACTGCAAAGGCAGAGAAAGGTTGTCCATAACCCTCCGTAAAACATCAAAGACAGAGGCGAGCTTTGGTATGCAGGTAAAATCCGACTGCTGCCCTCAGTATCCCTGAGAAGAACTGTTCTTTTCTTTAACATTTTGCATAGACTGTTCTTCCAAGTATTAGCCTTGAGCAGTTCACACGAATTCTGAATGCAGAAGTGCTGTACAGATGTCCTTTCTCCAGAAAACTCTTCCATGTAAACTCTTGTCTTCCTGTCTACACACTCTTGATCAACTTTCAGGAATATATTTAATTTCTTTCTCAAAGCTTCTGTCATAGACTCCCCCTTCTTGTTGAAATTGTAAGATTTCTTAATATGCCAAGATCTCCTGTTTTATCTGCTTACCCCTCCAGCAAATGCTTCACTTTGCAGTCAACAGTGCAGTTATGAAGGCACCACTCAGTGAGCCACTATCCATTCACCTGACCAAGCAAATTATTTAATTTCAGTTGTTGTACTTTGTAGCCTGGGTGATACTCATGATCCTCCAGGAGATCTTGTGATCCACCATGAGCCCTTGCTCCCCAAAGCACCAATGTCCTGTGGTGAATCATTTCACTTTCTTCTGCCAAGCCGTTGTGACCACAAACTGTGACTTCTTCAATCGTAGCTGTTTAAACAAACCTTCTGCCTCCTTAGTGACTCTTAACAAGAGACATACCAAAAAGCCCCAAGACTTTAGTGAGAGAGAGGGTATGTTACGGGCTTTTTATCAATTGCAAGCTAATAAAGGTGGTAGGATCACTTTCAGGAACTGTCTTGAGGGAGTTCAAGAGACGTGACTGGAAAAATCCACAGTTCATCCAAATAAATAAGTACAACAATGCAAAGGCAAGTGCTGTGTCATGGAGCTGCCAATGGTGCAGCACTATTAAAGGGTCTGTGTGCACACCAATGCACAGCTGCCAGATTTATTTCTCTAAGCACCCATTCCTGATGCCTGTTGGACTCTAGATACCAAGTTAGAAAGACCCCAGATGGACTTATGTGCTTGAAAGTCAGCAGCTAAATAAAAACAATTATTTCAGGATTTGTGACTACAATCCACAGAGATATAAATCATTCACATAACTGAAATTACAACAACTTTCAGTTAGCTAGCACTTTTTGAAACATTTGTGTGTCGGGTGCCTTTCCTTCTGCCTCATTGTGACACAACACAGCCTGTCTGGCATGACAGTTGCTGGTCATAACTGGGAAATGTATGAGGCCTTCAGAAGAAGACTGGGCAAGAAAAGCACAAGCAACAGATTTCTTTGCTTAGCATGCTCAGACAGAAGACGTAATCTCCTCGAGACTGGATCTACAAGTTTCTTTGGTGCATAAGGCTGCAGAAGGAAAACAGACAAAAATAAGTGGTCAGACTCCTGTAACCATACTGCAGGCATAAGTACGCTGGAGACAGCACTCATCTCCAAAACGTGGGGTAGAAAAAGTTGTCTGGAGGAATAGATAATGACTGTTTTAGGAGGGATCCTTCTGCCACTGGTGCTTGGAGGACATGGGCTATGCCACCAATACAGACAGCACACCCTCAACAGGAACCTGTCTGTTTCTGGGTGACACTGCCAGTTCCCTGGAGCCCCATGCACTGGGCACTGTCCCTGCAAGATCTGCTTTTGCTAGATAATTCTTTGGAAGAACTTGACTCAAGGTTGCTTCTTCTCATCATTTTCCATAGGGAGGAAACCAGTGCCATGGACAAAGCAGTGGATATTGTGTACCTTGACTTTTTACTGCCTTCAACACAGTCTCCCGTAGTCTCCTTAACACCAAACTGGTCAGATGTCGATAAGTGGACAATACAGTGGATAGAAACTGGCTGAACAGCTGGTGACTGGTAACTAGCAACATCCCTCAGGGATCAAGACTGGTACAAAGACTGTTAAATGTTCTCATCAATGACCAGGACCATGAGATGGTATCTTCTCTCAGCAGATTTGTGGATGACACCAAATTGGGAGGGGTGGTCAATTCACTGGAGGGGAATGCTTCTCTTCAGAAGGACCTGAAGAAGTGAGCTACAGGAACTCTGTAAGTCCAACAGGAGAAAATTCAGTCTTGCTTCTGGGATGGAATAACCCCATTTAGCAATACAAGCTGGGGCTGACTGTTAGAGAAGCAGTTCTACAGAAAAAGACCTCCAGGTCCTTGTGGACAGCAAGTTAAACATGAGTTAGCAGTGTGTCCTTGCAGCAGACTGCATCCAGAGTTGTACTGGTACATGTGTAGCTGGCAGGTCCAGCTCTATTTGGTGCTTGTTGTATCTGGAGTGTTGTGTCCAATTCTGGTCTCCCCAGTACAAAAAAAGACAGACTGGAATGAATGACTCCACTGGAGGCCACCAGGATGGTCAGGAGTCAGAGCATATGATGTACAAGGAGAGACTCTGGAAGCAGGAATAGTTCATCTTGGAGAACAGAAGGGAAAGAGGACACCTTTTCATTCAGTGCAACTACCTAATCACAGGATACAGAGAGGACAAAGCCAAACCCTTCCCAGACACGCACAGTGACAGGACAGAAGCAATGGACACAAGTTAGAACATGGGAAGTTCTGATTAGGTAGGATTAGTAGGAAATATTTTTGCCATGAGGGTGGTTAAATACGGACACCGGTTGCCCACAGATGTTGTCATATCTTCATCCTTGGAGGCGATCAACACTTAACTGGGCCCTGAGCAACCTGATCCAATTAGACCTGCTTTGAGCAGGACATTGGACTGGAAGATCTCTGGAGAACCCTTCCAACCTAAATTATTTTACGACTTTGTAGCTCTAATAAAAGGTGTTTCGAAGGTTACGAAGTCAAAAAATTCAGAAGGGAGTGGAAGGCTGGATTTAGGCACAGAACTCAGTTTTTAATTGAGGTTTTGGGGAAAAAAATCAGAACAGTCTGCTGTTCCGCTCCAAATATATCTTCAATTCAGTTTAACAGCTTGTATGTTATAAACAGAGGATACAAAGCAAAGCAAAGAAAATCTTTTGCACCAGTTAGGGGTTCATATTAGAAGTATAAATGGTCTCTCAGACTGTCAGGGGAACTCACATTAGACTGAAGCAGCGCAAACACATTTCTGGATAAAAATTTAAGGAGGTATTACTACTCACATGCAGCTTTCTAACACATTCAAAATGGCAAACTAAAGCATGCCCTAGAGAGCATGGCTCCTGGGTACAAAGTAAACACATACAAACACTACAGCACCACACCACTCCATCCACTCAGACTGGGACTCATCTGTCTACACCTACCCATATGCATTCCTGGGAAACTTCTCCTAGGTGAAGGCTTTGATGAGACAAGTACTAATGGAAAGTTTTTGACTTTCAGGGTTAATCACTTAAGAATTGCACCAAAGTCTTGTTCTGGCTCTACCACAGTAAAGAACATGTGGAGTAGCTCTGCAGACTAAGGCAGTCCTGGCCAGATGAAGTACTAGGATGCACCCACTTACTTCACTGAGCACCCCATTTGTGCAGAATTCTGTGCACAGGCTCTGACATGAGATAACCAGTATTTGATACTATATGCTACTTGGCAGTTCTTTTACCATGGAGCCTCAAAAATCCAGTTGGTTCTGGAGACTTTCTGCTGCCCTTGTAAAGGCCACCTTCCAGGTGACCAGACAGACCTGGTGCTCACTTAGATGATGCCACACTAACACTCCCTCTTCACCCAGCTGTCTGAGAGAAGAAATAGTTCAAGAGGTGATTCCTACATTGTTTTCCCTGGGCTACAACCATGAGTCCACTGCTTTGTGTGTCCAGGTCTCAGCATCTCCTGAGCCTTTCTGTGGTGGCACAGGACTGTGCAATCACACAGAGTATGCTGCCTGCCAACCCTTCCCACCTCATGTCCCCTTGATCATCTGAAGCATTCATGTAGCACTGGGAAATGGCTTTCAAACTTTACTCCCAGGTGTTCACTTCTGAGAGCAGTTCATCCACAGTTAAAAGTCAAGGTGCAATACATCGATCAGTCCTGCACTGACCAGACTCCACTGCTCCCTAACCCAGTCCTCCCAAGAACTGCAATGGTAACAAAGTTTAACTAAGGAGGGAGCACTGAAACGTACAGCATTTGCCTGTCTGCTGTGACTAGACCTGCTTGAATGAGCATAGGTTCATCCTGGACAGTGGTTCTCCTCTTCCTTTATGTTGCTTGGCAAGAAAATTAAAAAGCTGTGAATTCTAGCAGTATCACTGCCATATATCTTTACTAAAAATCACAATATCTGCAAATATCTGCACCCCTGGTTAATCTGAACCTAGGCCTTGTTCTTTAGAATGACATAACAAATACAAATTCTTGTCCCTCCTGTGTGGTCATTTAAGATTTATATGATTCTGTCTGCTTGCATGACCTTCTTAACAAACAGGGAGGTCCTCCTTTTCCACTCATAAATTACCCATCAGCTGTTTTAAGTATTCAGTAACTCTAATATGTGAGTGATAAAATAATAATGTTTTGAGTAATAATGATAACATGCATGCATAATAAAAACCTTTTCTGAAGATTTTGGAGAGCATTCCCCTCCATAAATACAAAGTTTTTCATACTGTAACATTTAGTGACTGACCACATGAATAAAATAATCTTTTCTTTAGATGTCAGAGAACACAGAGGTAGAAGCACTCATGGAGGTGAAAGAGACTGATTCTATCAACCACGTCATTTTTTGTTAGATTTGGTCTACTCTGTTTTGGAACTGAAGAAGAGCAATTGTACATATGTAATGGAAAAGAATTACATGGGATAGAGTTACTATTAATACAAAGCTACAGGCTGTATCAATAAAAATTATACCGCTTAAGCCTTGTATTTGGGGTCTAATTCAGCACACAGTTACAGATGTAATTTCAGTGAAGTTCTGGTGATGTGTCCTGAGGCAGAGATTGGCTCAAACCTTTCAGTTATCTTTTATTTCCACTTCATGACTCCAGGATAAACGATAATGTTTTGTTTCATGTTATGACTTTCATTCATGTAAGAAATGATTTGAAGGTTATTGATTCCTTCTGTTGTTTTCTTGCCAGAAATAAAATTATATTTCATTTTCGTCTGTATACGCTAAAGATTTTGTGATTTGATTCCAATAATTTAGGGGTAGGGTTTGGATATACCTATTTCAGTATATATAATGACATTTTTAATACTATGCCCATCTCTTTAAAGTACCTGACAACCTTCTTTTCCTCCTTTGCAGAGCTCAGGTTCAAAATTTCCTCTGCCTACTGTTCTTAAAACATTTTTATGCTTCAAGAGAATGCACCGGACAGGGAAGTTAAAAGAAAAATCTGCAATGCATTTGTTATTTGCCCTCTTCTTAAAAACTCTTCAGAGACTTCTGGTTTTTGTCCTTGTTTCTTTTGTTCTCAAATGGAATAATTTATTAACAGTGTAGTTGCCATTGTAACATATGCATACCCACTCTGAAAAAAGATGTTATAGTTTCTGTTGAGAAAAATTAGGTGTTAGAAACCTTTCATATTTTCATATTTATAGGCAACTATGTCCACATAATTTCCATAGCTTTTTCAGGATCTTTTTAAGGAAGAAGAATTTGGCAGAAAACAATTCTGTTGGGGCTAATTCAATAGTGGCATAGCAGAACTGCCAATATGAGAAAGGTGACACTATGTGGACTTTTGCATGAAATTTACCCTTCCAATGCAGGGGAAAATTTATTAATGGACGAAAAATAGGCAGTTTGCAGTAGGCTTAAGCATTAGCTGATCTTGCAGTATTCTGTGAGGAATCAGCAGGAAAAATGCTTCGCCTACTCTCAAAATAGTTTCAGACCTTTTTTCCAGTGCAGGGGCCTTACTCTGACCTCCTGTGATATAGCAGCCCTCTGTGCAAAATCTGAGTGCCATCTGGCAGATAGTTCATACTGTTCATCCCTGGACAATCCTTACTGGATTTGATATCACAGAACACAATCTTCTTTGATTGTTTTCTTCTGAGGGCTTGGGCAGGAGGGTGTCTTTGTTTTTGTCTCTCCACTGTTAAGAGTTTTAACTCAGTTTTTCAACACAGATATGCATGTGTGACATCCCATTATCACTAGGGCCACATGCCTGATACTATTCAGCACATCCACAAGCACATAAAGAGTGGATGCTGAAACATGGTTCAAAGCAAGAGTACACTCCTCCATCCCAGGCATGCTCTGGGATGGGAAGCTCAAGGATGCTTCATTACCCCACTGCCAAGTAACAGTGGAGGCAGTGCTCCTTGCAGGCATGGAGAGACAGGCAGGAATACAGGCATTACCAAATAAACACAGGCAGAGACACTGGTAAATGCCATGGAGCTGAGCAGTGACCCAGTCTTGCTCTCAGCCTGCCTGTGCCAGGGACAAACTTAAAGAGTGAAACCCACTTGGACTAGCAAGAAGGCACACCTTTAGGCAAATCAGGCAAATCTATGGGATAAAATCAATCTTGCAACTCCAGAGAGTTCCCCAGCCTCATGAAGACTCTATGCTGGGAGCTGGGGACTATGCTAAGAAAACTCACTCTATATTTGCCTTTCTCCTAGGTATTCAACAGAGGGCCACTGATGGGTTGGAGGCACTTTTAAGTACCTTTCAGTGTTGTATTCCTCTGAGTCTATGTTGTAGGTTTTAGGCAGTATAACCTCCCACTCCCATCCTAAGATGAGCAGCATGGTACAGAGAACAGAAGCTGGTTGCACTCGGGCAAGGAATTTGACATCTGTT
This sequence comes from Falco naumanni, assembly GCF_017639655.2. NCBI lineage: Eukaryota > Metazoa > Chordata > Aves > Falconiformes > Falconidae > Falco > Falco naumanni. The sequence continues at coordinate 31,762,619 of NC_054080.1, forward strand.
TCCATTCCAACACACAGCACAGTCCCAGAACACCAGCACATGATTGCAGGAAATGTTTTGGTTTTCACTGAACTGAATGAACTGCAAATACGAGACACCTCTTTACTAGGATTCTTCCCAGAGCTTTTGATTCTTGTCCTGCATCAGATCCTCACAAAAGCTAGCCTGAAAGGTCTGCAAGGGACAGAACAAGCTGGAGCAGTAAAAGAGCACAAAGGCACAAGACTTCCCTCCTAGGCTGCCAGTGTAGCTCCAAGAAGATCAACACCATCCCACTTCGCTTGTATCTGGAGATGCTAAAACAGCCTGTGAAGGGAATATTTTCTTCATCAGGGAAAAGGGAAAAACAATGCAACCACTCATTTGTACATTCAATACAACATCATTTCTAACTGAAGAAAAAACATATGGACCATAACACAGGTCCCAAGTACCCCGCCATGAGCTGTGACCACAAGCATATGAAAACAATAAGCATGATGTGATATTCTCCTAGAAGCTTCCCAAGCTACACATGGTGAGCTGTTGTACAGCCTTCAGTGGACCTTTCTCCCATGACTTTACCCAGCTGTTTTATGAGACTGAATAAAACTTACAGTATGCACAACACCCTGTGACAAAGACTTCCATGGGTGTGAACTCCTTGGAGAGATGTATTTTCCTGTTTGTTCTGAGCCATCGAGCTAGTGTCATTGCAAGCCCTCTAGCCTTTGGACCAGAAGAAAGAGTGAGTTTCCTCATCTCTTTCCTGCATGCCATTTATCATTTCATAGACTTTTGTATACTTTCCAGGTTTTCAACTCTGAAGAAGCCAAGCCAGTAGAATGTATTTCTTATTTCATCCATGTCCCGCCTTCTGTACCTTTTTGTCTTTGACCATAACCCCTGTAAGATTTGGACAATCACCAAAGGCATGACATTTAGTGAGAACAAATGTCAGATTCTACACCTAGGACAGAGTAACGCCAGCACAAGGCTAAAATGGGAGAGGAGCAGCTGGAGAGAACAGCTGGCTTAATACAAGTCAGCAGTGTGCCCTGGCAGCCAAGAGGGCAAACCACATCCTGGGGTGCATCAGACAGCATAACCAGCTGGTCAAAAGAGGTGATCATCCCACTGTATTTAGCATTGTTGTGGCCTCACCTTGACTACTATGTGCAGTTCTGGGCCCCACAATTTTAGAAGGCTGTTAAGGCACTTGAATGCATTCAGAGGAGGGCAACATTGCTGGTGGAAGGGCTGGAGGGCAATGTCCAGTGAGGAGCCGCTATCGACTCTGGGTTAGTCTAGTTTGGAGAGAAGGAGGCTGAGGGTAACCCCATTGCTCCCTACAGCTGCCTGAGGGGGGGAAGTGGAGAGGGAGGTGCTGATCCCGTCACCCTGGGGTCCAGTGACAGGATGCACAAGAACGGTTCAAAGCTGTGCCAGGGGAAGGTACAGACTTGTTAAATTACTCTAAATTTCTAAAAATCAGAAAACACTTCTTTACCAAGAGGGTGGTTAAACACCACAACAGGCTTCCCAGAGATACGGCTGATATCCCATGCCTGTCAATGTTTAGAAGTATTTGGACAATGCCCTTCATAACATGCTTTAACTTCTGGTTAGCCTGGAGGTAGTCAGGCAGTTGGACTAGACAATCATTGCAAGTCCCTTCCACTGAACTATTCTATTCTATCACTGATCAGGACTGTACATGGTAGAGACTACCCAGGGAGCACTACGGAATTGTGCAGTGAAATAACAGTGTTCTTCATTTAGCTTCCTGTTCTCTTCCTAGTATTACCCAGTGCTATGTTGTTCTGTGCTTGTTTGCTTACTGCTACTGTGCATTGAACATACATGTCCATAGCTCCACGGTAACCCCAAGATCTCACACTTCTGTAGAAACAGGTAACTCAGAGCCCCTTATGTGTAAAGCTAGGATTGTCCTTCCCATGTGTATTGCTTTACACTTGCCTACACAGTATTTCAGCTGCCTGTTTATTCTCCGTTCAGACTCATGAGATCCTTCTTTTATAGACTTCTTATCTTTAAAACTCTGAATAAGTTTAGTATTATCAGCAAAATTTTCCCCTCACTATTCACTTTGCCATTACAGTTAAAAATATGTTTAACAGCACAGGCTCTTGTCTGATTCCACCAGTAACATCCTTCTACACTGAAATCCAAAAATTGACCACTTATTTTTCTCCTCTATTACCCAGTGTAGTTGCTTACAGATCCATAGAGCATCTTGGAAAAAGTTCAAGACTCTTATCACTTATGCTATAAAATTTACTGCTCCCCTACTGACTTACATATCTGGGTTTGCTTCTTACTACAAACTATATTAAAGCAAAGAGAGTCCCAGATGTAGTTACTAGATAAGATGATGGTTGAGTTAGGATGCACTAGCTCGGTTTAAAAACATAGTCACCTTCACAGCTTCAGCTCTGGCCACTGATGTAAATGTTGTCACTTTACACTGTCCTCTAGAAAACATTCAGTATTACTAAAGGATTCTTAATGCCTGAGCTGGCAGAATTGCTGCAGTCACTTAAATGAACAACATGCATTTTTCTGTATAAAAATAACCTGGGTTTTTTTGCAAAATGAAACACCAGAGTTGCATACAAATACCTAAATAAAAACCATCAGGCTTCATCTTTTGTGCCTCCCACTGTAAAGCAGAAAACTCATCTACATGAAATTGCAGAGGCCTGCTCAAGAAAGCAGAGCAATCACATAAGTACATTTTAAAGTACAGTTTGAAAAATGATTCAGCCAACAAGAAGAATGACTATCCATGACACTTACTGACACTTCTGTCACTAATACATTGTGTGCATACATTCACATAGAGTAGCACTTGCCTGGCATGAACTTACACTCTTGTCTAGGACTAGGAGTTCTCTTGTCTAGAATTAAGACTTCTAGTAAAGATAAACTCAAAAGAAAAAATAGCAAAAATAAAAGACCCAACCCACCAAAAAAGGCACAGAATACAATAATCATCATCATCATCATCATCATCATCATCATCATCATCATCATCATCATCATCATCATCATGCAGAAGAGAGCTGGAACATTTTCTGTTTGTTACCAAGCAAGCCTGGAAAACGTACGCTAGTATCTAGAGTGGACCTGAAGAAAAGTCATGTGTCTGAAAGCTCACATGTACACAGCTATGTACTTAGCTTTATCCATTATGCTGGCTAATTTAATAAAAGTTAATATTCACTTCTCAAATCTTCCTTTGTGTCCTCAGACCATCACAGCTACAGCAACACTGGGAAGACAGAAACTTCCCATCCAATGTTTTTAGCCCAGTAAAGCAGGATGTCGTGAGGCAGCCTTGCGTTCCTCAGAAGCAGGACCTGAGGCAAGTTCAAAGAATGAAAATAGCACTGCTAAAAACTGAGAGGTCACTGCTTTAAACTCTTTGTTATACCAGCCAAGAACAGTTAGATTACAAGATAGGGAAATACAGTCTCCAGTAAGCAAAGGAAAACATCCCTCTAGCAAATCTGTGACACAAACTGTGTTGAACTGTGGTCTTTAACTAACAAGGCTTTTTAGAGCATTAGTTTATTATCCAGTCAGTTTGTACAGTTCCCCTGATAGCTGGCACCAAGAACTTAGCACACCACCTAGCCCTACTAAGAAAATGTCTAAAATGGAAGGAGGTGACCTTTTCTTCTCATAGGACACCACAGTGCAGCCTCCACCAGCAACACCAGCTGTCACTAGTCTGCACCTGACCTCCTCCTGGATAAGCCCCACCAGCACACCAGCACTCTATCAAGGACCCTCAACACCCACAGAGTCTTCTGACACCAGCGACCTAGCTTTGCAGAACTGGGGTTTGGTCCATAGCATTTTCAGACAAAGGCAAGGCTTAATAACTTGCCTGAGGCTGGCATCTCTCTGGAACCCAGTGTACCACCTGAGAAATCCTGTTGGCAAACTTATTGCACAGTGACTCGGCCATTCCCCACAGCATTTTCCTTCCTAAACTTTTCACACCAATACAGGCAATCTGGCACTTTCCATTGTAGTTGCTTTAATTGGCAAGGGAGTACTCAGACACCAGACGGATGCCACCACAGAGGAGCATCCCTTTTTTCACACACTCTGTGCTCCACCGTGCTTGTTAGCTGCCAAGTGATTTCCATACCAATGAGCTGTGGCAGTGTGCTCCCCTCCATCCTGACCTTTATTTCTGTAACAATATTCAAGTGATAACCATCAGTGGGGGTCAGCTGCATCTGATTCAAAGTGGATTGGGGTAGATAGAGAGCAACGCAATAGCCAAGGGTGAACTTGAACAATGTGCCCACCTAACCATAGTGCTGGTCAAGGTCCATCTCAAGCCAAGTCTGAAAAAAAATAACTTCTGTAGTCAGTATGCAAATATGACTACAAGTCAGTTATCTTACTCCATAAATAGTGGACAGCCCAGGGCCCTTTGAGCTCTCCTGCACGGCAGTGGACTGCATGGCAGGATCTCCTCTTGAGCAGAGACATCTCTCAAGGTTGCTACTCGAGGCTGAGAGATTCCTTGCCACAACAGTTTCTTGGTAAGTGATTAATAGCATGCTGAACTTTGAAATCTTAGTGAACTGGTGTAAAGGATTGATTGTGCACATATAATCCTTTAGATATAAACCACTGATCAAGTCTGGGCCTAAGTCTGGATACAGCCGCACCTAAAATCCCCTCTGAGAAGGAGTTTAGAACACAAGGGTTCATTTCTGGACTTCATGACTCAACAGGAGGGTCTCCCTGACAGCTCTGGCTGACCCTGTCCTCTATGCAGGAGATTATCAAGTGTATCTTGCCATTGAATCTTGTTAAACCACTGTCAAATTTACTATCAAACTTTGTTAAATCTGTTTTATACCAATAAACATATTGCTTTTTCTCTCCTATGAGTGAAGTGTGTCATTCATTTCTGCAACAGCAGTCCACAGGCATTAACACAGTGTGGACATCAGCATCCCACACACACAGTGACTACAGGCTGGAGTCTTGGCCTCTCGTCTCCAGCCTGTGTTCCCTTGTACAGGGCAATATTTCAGTCAGGGTAGCCAGACTCAGAACAGTTATTCCCAAGCACTGCATTCAGCATCAAATCATGATCTCCATTGCATTTCTACATCCCTTAACTTCATTGCAAATCAAGAAGTGGCAGGATTTTTCCCACTGAAAAAATCTGAGGTCTACAGGCTCAAAAACTACTATGCAGCACAAGCAAAAATGATTGATGTGATACAAGGTGTTATATATGGCTAAACCAAAGCAAACAGGGTAAAGCCCTCACCTAGGAGAAAACTAATTGATTATACGATGACTTAGTAATTCAAAGACCAACACAGATTATTCTCCTCCTGTCACTTATTTCCCATGTGTCTTTGGACAAATAACCTTTCCAGCTGTCACACTGCTGAAATGGATGGTATTTACATGCCCAAGTACTCAGGTTGCTCTAGTGTAGAAAGACAAGTTTCTGGTGGTGCTCCACACTGATGGCAGTGTTCAGAAACTGTGAAACCAAAGAGCATGACATTACAGTGTATTGGGTCTGGCTAAGATGGAGTTAATTTTCCCCACAGCAGCCCTCGAAGCGCTGTGCTTAGGAGGAGTAGCTGGGAAGGTGGTAACACACCGGTGTTTGACAGCTGCTGAGCAGTGCTCGCACAGCACCAGGGCTGACTCTCCAGCCTTCTCCCCTCACCAGCAGGCTGGTGGTGGGCAAGATCTTGGGAGGGGACATGCCAGGACAGCTGACCCAAACTGACCAAAGGAGTATTCCACACCATATGACATCTGCTCAGCAATAAAAGCTAAGAGAAAGAGGGGGGGCATTCATTACTGCAATGTTTATCTTCCAGAGCAACCACTACATGTACTGAAGCCCTGCTCAACACCACCTGCTGATGCCAAGTAGAGAATAAATATTCTGTTTTCTTTTGCTTCTGACCATGGCCTTTCCTTTTGCTTTATTAAACTGCTTTTATCTTGATCCAGGAGGTTTATTCCCTTTTATTTTCTCCCCCCGCCCCATCCTGCTGAGTAGGAGAGTGATACAGCAGCTTGGTGGGCACCTGGCATTCAGCCAAGGTCAACCCACTACATACAGAAATTACCACAATCTACTGAGAAAGTGATCCCAGGTAATGACAAACCAACCTTCCTTATCCCCTTCCTCCATTAAAATAAATTAATGAATAAAGACAGTATAACCCCTCCCCACCACTACACTACCGAGAATTAGATGGGCATGCGTGTGGGTGGGTGTGATATAAATGCAGCTGTAAATCTGCACAGAAGCTATTAAAGCACAGAAAGTACCAAAAAGCCAGATAGGTATGTGCTCCACACCACCTGGGTAGTTCACTCATACCCTTGTTGAAATGTGACATGAATTGCTCCCTGTTTTGTAGGTCTTGCACAGGAGATATGAACAAGACAAGTGGCTGCTGTTGGCCACTGCTCTTCCTGTGCCTGCCTCCCTCCACCCAGCAGGACCACTGCAACCTTCGGGTGAACTTAGCCAAGGGCTTCGTCTCAGGCACCACATTCCCCAAATGCCCCAAAACAGAGCACTCCCCCACAACCTCCCTTAGGGTGTCGCAAACAGCTGCCTTTATCCCCAGCTCTGAAAATGCATTTCATATGTTAAAGACTGATCTTAGGACTGTTGCTGGCTTCATCCTCACGTCCCTTCTCTTCAAGCACACAGAAGCACACTCATATTTCACTCATCCTTGACAGTTGCTTTAGGACAAGGTCAGAGAACATTTTTCCAGTTTCTACAAAGTTGGGTGTCTGCCCATAACAATGACTGAAAGTTTTTTGCTGGGATGATGGGAAGCTCTCAGCTTGACAGGAGAGGCTGTGGGGAGGAGAGAGGGAGGATTACCCTAAAATCAGCCTCCCGAAACCAAGATACCTAATACAACCTATCAAAGAGAACATGAACATTGCCCTGATTTGGAAGTGAAATTCATCACTAAAAGAAATTAATCAAACGGGATATAACTGGAAGGTGCCACACAGGAAAAATAAGTTGGGTTCATGATGATACGTCCTTGTCAGGGCTTCCCAAAAGGGTAGGTGAGATCGTCTATTCTCTTGCACCCACTGCCTTTGCTTAGAGAGTCATGTATTACGCCATGTAATTCCATTGAAAGCCCTGCTTTCCTGCACACATTTCTCTTAAGCCCTCAGCCTTTCCTGGTTGAGATGTGTTTTCCCCTGCACTTTCATGATCTTGTCCCCCACAGGGAGACAAAAAACAATACAGTTGACCGTCCGGAGTAGCACACACAACTGGGTGTTACCAGCCTAGGGGTTGTACTGCAAGCAAAGGGTATGAACAGTGGTCTTCTACCAAATTGAACAGCAAGGAAGCAGGTTGGTATCCCATTGAATTCCCAAAATCTCATGTCCCCCTGCATTCCCTTGCAAGAGTGATTCAGTGTGAAGCTGATGAAGAACAAACGTGCCTTCTTCCCACTTCATGGCCTTAATGGAGTAGGTGAAGAAAAACTGACTGGAGAGTGTGGACACAAAAACAGACACCAAAGAAGCAATGCAGTAAACCAAGGTAGCTGCAAAAAGTGTCATGAATAGATACACCAGGAGGGCTGCCAGTGAAATACATCCTGATTCCTTTCAGAGGCCCTGACAGTTGTGCTTCATAAAACCCCATGAAGCCAAATCCTGCAGTCCCTGTTTAGCTTTTGTGGAACCAAACTTCTCATTGACATCAAAGACCATGTTAACCTCACAAAGGATTGCAGGGCTACTTGCAGAGACATCACTCATTATTCACTGTGACTGCACGTTTTGTGTAGGACTAACATATCTTCATTCTCCCCTCACATTCTCCTGTGGAAATTAAGAACAGGCTCTGGTTGATATAAGCCCAACCGCAACACTGCTATGCCACATTATACAGACACATGCAAATAAACATTGCTTACCCTGTGATGTAGGAAGAATACATTTAATTTCCAGTTACTGTGCAGATTTCTCTTCTATATGCAATAAGGTTTCCTGCAGATTCAGTAAACTATCCTAAAGTGGGCAGCAGGATCTGCTCACATTACCAGTCCAGCTGGTGTGGGATGACCACGGTGACTGCAGGTTGCAAGTTTCTGTCCTTTTCCCTCTGCCAGCTGACAGGGGTGGCTGAATGGTTTGTGTACATGCTCTCCAGCTGCCACAGATTATAGATAACATTAAGAAAGAAGTACCCACAGGGTGTCTGCAGGAGGCATGCCTTCCATGCAGCATCCTTCTGCTGGGGTGAAAACTGCTGCCAAAGAAAGGAGGCAGAAAGCAAGGGGGAAAATAACCTTGGACCAGATGAAAACATGAAGCTTAGTGCTGAAGAATTATTGCATGCCAGATTCAGTGAATTAGTTGTCAGCAGAGTACTGCAAGAGGCCACACAGACAAGAAATTTCTAGCACTAGATCAAGTGCTTGATCAAATAAACAAAGACCATATGAAAATGGTCTTATGTATTCCACTTGACATGTCAGCAGGGCTAACACAATATTCAAGGATGAATTGCAATACATGCCAAAAATGGAGATAGGGCCAGAGTTAGGTATGAGCAAAACCAGACTATAATTTTTCCATAATATTTGGCCAGACCTTTATACAGTAATCTGTCTCTTAGCAAGCAAATGGATTTACATAAGCCAATAAGTTATTACTGAATATAAACAAGAATGACAGAATCTAGCTTGAAATTGTACTCATCAGAGATAGGAAATGCATTTTACACCATAGTCCTGGTTTAATATTCCAGCATTTTTGTCACAGACCATTCCGCAGAAGTTACTAAGATAAACAGGTGAGAATTAATTAGATCTTTTATTTAGATTTATTGCTTATAACTTGCTCTTACTGATGACTTTTTCTGGCTAGAATTTGCATTCATGCAGCTGGAGTCAACCCAGAGCATCCAAAGGTGTTAGGTGTTACATCTTAATTTGGCAGTTCAGGTCAATTTTCCTTCAGTTTTGCACTGTTATTTTATTGTATTCATCAGTGTGAGAAGGAAGGAGGCACACACACAGCACCCTGGTGGACCCTGGAGTCTGCTGCTCTATAATCCATAACCCACTACCATTTCCCTATGTGCTTTGGCATTTCTGCAGGTGAAAATGTTCTGCAGACGACTCCCTTTCCACACTTTGTATTGTTTGACTCATCTGCACCATACCACGGCAACATGCATAGCACAAATCCATATAAAGTGACAAGGTGTAGCTACTGCATTTGTAAAACTGGACTAAAGTACATATCACCACATTCTCTATTAATTATTACCCAGTCACAAAAATAAAAGCAAAGCTTACTTCTCCTTCCCCATTTTAAAAAAGTCCTTCTGTAACTGCAGCAACTGTACCTTCTCCTGGAAAGGCAGGGGCTGAGATCTAGGGCTCTGCCAAGATCTGCATGAGGAAAGCATCCCTTTCATACACTGACATATTTGAGCTCTTCCCTGCAAACTCTTTAATCTGAAAGGTGGGTCCACTGGCTATTTCACAACTAGCCCTGCTTGCCAGCTGTATTCTGGGTTATACTGCTGATCCCATGCCCACCAAAATCCTTTTCTTTCTGCTTCAAGAGAACTAAAACTTGGCAGGTTACAAGTTTCACTGGAGTATTTCAATGATTTTCCTTGCTGGCCCTCAAAATCCATTTTGTTTGAACAGTCTCTGCCAATGACTGAAAATAATTGGTCTAAGTCTTTTATCTTTGCAGCAGCCTTTTACGTATGGGTAAACATGGTCCTCTTGCCTTTCTCCCCTGACTGAGCATATCTGACTGCCCAAGCTCTTCTCTTGTTTCACAAACTCATTTTTGCAGTCCCTCTCCAAAGGACCTCCAGTTTGTTCCTCTCCACAATGAACAGGCACTTGAGAACTGCACTAAGTGTTTCCCTATGGCAGGCTTGCTTGTTCCACTCTTTGTTCTTCTCTCACCCTGGTTTTCCTTGTGCCTTCTGGGCAGTGATCTCATGGTGTTTCCCCCATTTCTTTTGCAGACGCACCTGCTGGTGCAGATCCTTACCAGTCTGCATTTCCAACCAGCTCTTCAGCTGGTCTCTTCCCGCTTCCTGGGCCTGACTGGGAGAATACTGCTGCCTGCCTTTCCCTTCTCCAAGACCCTGTCTGCTTTCGCATACAGAGCAAGAAATCATCAAACATGGGGTGGGATGTGGCGAGGGATTTCCACTTTTTTTCTCATCATCTCCAAACTGAAAAAGACTGAATGGCACTCTGTCATTACTGATCCTACAGCATCAGGTCCAGACCCGCTCCTCTCTGACAGGCACCAGCTTCCCAGCACCTTCATGAGCTTGGAAAATCAGACTTAGCCAGCAGCTTATTCTGAATATATATGGGTGAACAAGCATTGAGCCCAGGTACCTTTTCTTTCCATATGTAGAAAGCCAATCTTCCAGCACCCTCTGTTCACCACTAAATACTAAACCAGGTGCCTGTCACTCTCAGTGGCAACATTTCTTAGCTAAACTGCCTGCCTTTCCCCATCTCATTCCTGCTCTGCATCCCCAACCCCCTCAGTACAGGTTTTTTCCTCTTTTTATCACATCCCTTGTTCTCCTCTTACTTGAGTTCCTAATCTCACTTGGATTCCCACTAGGGAACAAAATCTGAGATGGAAAAGGTCATAGTACATCACTCATGCAGGTGCCTGCTCCTGGCCAGTGCCCAGCATTATAGGTCTAAGCTGCGCTGGACACTTCCCAGACTGCAATACATGTAACACAGACATAGGGTCCACGCAAAAAAGAAGCAGCTGAATCACTGAAAAATATCCTAGTATTATTCCTGAATATTTGCACTTGCCTCCAAATGGACAGCAAGCTGAGGACACTCATCAATAATCAGGTTTAACTCAATGACTGCTATGACAGTGCCTGTGGGAATGAGTAAAACAGAAAAAGAAGTGAGCTTCACAAGGCCACTACTAGATCCTTTCACTGAAAGGGAAACAAAACTGAAAACGTTCTTGGGAAATGCCTGCTCTGCCCCATAGAGCTGCTTATCTGCCTGAGCTTTTGTGGAGACACAGTTCTGGAGATGAGATATCACCACTCTGCACATCATCGCTACTGCAGCAGGAAGGCTCTTGCAACACAGAGGGAGCAAGTGTGGGGTTTTGACATTTGTCTGACTGCAGGATTTCATCTAAAGGAAATAACAGCACATCTGTAGAGCCTGTCAATGCTAAATACTTACAAATTGGCACAGTATGAAACAAACAACATGGGAAAAGATGTTATCTCTTTCATAAACTACATCTCCACTGCTGGAGTTCACTGGAAAGGAAACAGCACATAGAACATCAGCTATTTCATAAACCACCACAAAGATCTACCCACCAGGGAACAGAGCAAGGAAAGATCCACACACAACAGATACTAGCCCTGTTCTTTGTTCATGGCAAAGATCTGATACTGCAGTGATGGACACACTAACAGGACAGAAACACTGTAGGAACAAACACAGGTCTTGAGCTGTGCCCAAGCAAAAGCATCAGCAGCCCAACAGACATGCTATAAGCATTTTGAAAAGTAAAAAGAAAATACACAACCAACCTCTCTTTGCATTGTAGAGCTCATATGCTTGCCTGCATATGCGCTTCCTTCACCCACGCACAGATGCTGCATTTCCAGCTGTCTCTGAACTGCTGGTCTGCATTAATGGGATGGGAACAAGACACTGATTAATGGGTGACTAGCATCCAAGCTTGTCATGATAGTTTTGCTGGCTCAGTTACTGTGCCATCTTCATCAGTACCGCAGACCATTGCTGGCTATTGCATTCTTGTCCTGTCAATACCATAAGTTGTTTACTTCATTCCCTTCCCTCCTCCCCCAAAAACACCCTGGCAGGCATACCCCACTTCTGCATCCCCCACAGCACTGACCCAGGAGGATGGTAGGTATTTGCCAGGTGCAGAACACCAGCAGAGGAAGCTGTTGACTTCCCCGCAGCCTCAGCAGAGCTGGGAGCACTCAGATCTTCAGTCTAGCAGCAGTACCTGTTGCCATCCACAAGCACTTCACTCTTAAGAAACCCAAACTCAGAGTTTTACTGATGCCATAGCTCTGCTCAGCCTGTCTGGAGATACAGGCAAAGACCACTGCAACCTCCTTCTTCCAGGTGCTGAAGCTATGGGGGCTTTCCTCCAGCATAAAGGTGCATATCCAAAAGGCTGCTCTAAACTCCACAACAAAGATTCCCAGAGTGAAGCCCCAGGTTAGCTCCTTGTTGAACACACACCTCTCTAAAACCAGGTATGCATTTAGGGAGTTCCACCTGGACGTCCTTAGTGCTGCTTTCACCTAACCTCATTCAGCACCATGGTCTGGTGCAGTTACCCCTCATATGAAGGGGCTCTGTTAAATCCTTTTACCTTCTGCCTATGCATACAGTATGCAAGGTTGTTCATACCTCACGCACAAATACCAAATGCTACCAAAGTAAATAAAAATAGTAAATGTGTATGATGAAAGGGCTAATTTCAGGACTTCTACTAGAATGCATGACGTTAATCTTCAGTCCTCTTTTTTGAAACATTTTTTCCTCTCCTCTACTTCAAGTGCATGGTGCCTCTGACACACTCAGAGAAGAAATCATTCACTTCTGTGGACTGCATTGCTAATGAGAAAATTGTTTGGGTTTATTGCAACTTGATGTATATAAATATTCATAGCAGGATAAAACTCTTGAAAAAAAGTCTCATTTTCAAAATGTCCTGGGACACAGCAGGGAGCAACAAACAAATTAATTCATAAAAATATTGACATTTGCAAAACATTTTCAGAAGAAAGCATCTCTAGTAACAATTTCAGTGTAACAAAAAATAAATAAATTAAAAAACCAAAATCCTAGACCATGCAAGCATTCCCATTTTTCTTCTGAGGGAGTTAAGGCACAGCAAAAATACAAGCATGTCCAAAGCCTCTTCCTAACATAGAAGGATGGTTCCTGTAGTCAGAATGTTGCCCTATAAGACCAGAGGTTATGGACAGGAAAGAAGAATGAGGAAATGTTTCCAGCATCCAGCAGCCCTAATGAATTAAGTATCTCCAGAGGTGTGATAGATGTGACAGATGCATTCCAAGAGACTGCATCAGGTTTAGGACTTTTCATGGAAAAATATACAGAGGCGACTCTTCGAGGAACCAACAAAACAGACCCAGGACTCAAACCACAGCAAAATGGACAATGGCATGAAGTGGATTAGACAGTAAACAAGAAAAGGCAAAGATATGTGCAGATTTAGTTCTGTACAATAGCAAAGATAAGACCAAATACACTCACACCATGAGGGTTACAACTGCAGTCTACAAGGATCTACCCTAGTCTATTTCAATACCCTCTAAATCTGAGCAGTAGTTCCTGAGATAGACTTTCTTCATATTTTTGGTAACTTTTAGAGAGTGGGAATTATGCCATGCATAAATTAGCAGTTTTTCTCCTGAGATTTGGATGCACAAGCAATATGGCTGTGTTCACAGAGCACTCTGCACCGCTGCCGTTCCTAAAAGCTTCAGAGGGATTTTGATACCCTCTCACTGGATGTAGGAGAGTGATGGATTTGGCAAATAGAGTGTGCATGAAGTTTAGCTAGTCTAAAAATGTACAGCGATGCACTTGAGCAAAAATAGCTCAAACTTTTACGTAAGCTGATGGACTGCAAATGAACTTTTATGTTCTGTCAAGGGAAAGCCCTCTGAGTCACTACACGTAACACAGAAGTCCTGAAACAGGTGAAGCAGCTACAGTGTGCACGTGTTGCAAATCACGCCACCAAAATGATCTGGGTATTTTCTTGCATGTGTAATGAACCACAGTCTGGGGCTAAAGCTTGAACGCAGTCCCCAGTACAGCTTCTTCCTTCAAAGACCAATATGGGCGTTTTCCAGGAGAAGCTGGAGCTGCAGTTAGGGGCTGCTTGTCCCAGCTTTTCAGTTCTTCACATGGAGAGATAATGCACTGAAAACTGCAGTAAGCTGCAGGCTCAATCATCACTCTGCTCCAAAAGCATGAAGTTGCTTTCAGCCTGCCTTCAAAAGCAGAGTGGGGAGGAAGGGATCACATTTTTCCCCTCTTTTCTGAAAGCCTACGTATAATAGGAATGGGGTGAAGTTGCAAAAATGCAGAGCATCTTGTCAGAGTCCTGCTCAGGTATAGACTTTCTGCTGTCCTCCAGTGCCCTGTCCCGCAAGGCTGAGTTACATGGCAGATGAAATGAATGGGTAGGGAGGAAAGAGGGGTCATATATTGGAGGCATGTCCATTCATGCATCAGAACAGACTTTCAAATGCAAAGCTACAAGATGGGACTACTTCTAGCACAGGAAACCAAGGGAGAGACACCCTTCAGTAACAGCCCATCATGGACACCTCTCTGTGCCTCCTCATCCTGTACCAGGCACAACCCACCATGTATTTTGTCATCTGCAACACAGAGCTTCCCAAGGCAATCCAAGCATTGAAATATCATGAATGAGGGAGTCACAGGTGAGCCAAAAAGGAAGCATGAAGTAGCAGTCAAACACCCCTCTTGTGCAGACCATGATGCCCAATAGACCTGAGCAACACATTCCAGAAATGCCAGCGCAGAGCCACTGTTCCTGAGCTTGCCTAAGCAGTTGTGCCCTTAACACACAGTTTAGCAGTCTACCTGCGCAATTTGTTGTCTCTGCTCCTTTTGACAGCTGAAATGCTTTTAACACTGCCTCTGTTTGTGTTCTGTTTTTAAACAAACAAGTTTTGCTGCCCTACAAGACTAAGGGCATCTTTCAACTCAATGAATGCCTGCAATTTGCAAGGCACAAGCATCCCTCCAATCTGTCTTCCTTGCTTCTCTCCTGTTGCTGAGTGGTGAATCCAAAGAACATGCAGCCTGCACAATCCCCTTTACCTCCAGTTGAAACCTAGCAACTATTTCAGGAACTTCATTTTTTCTGCCTCTTTGCCTAAGCTATTAGTGACATTTGTAGCCACATATACCTCAGTAATTAGAGAGCTTTCAAACTTCACATTTCAAGTGCTGCACAGGAGGCTAGGTCTTGTGCCCTCCCTCCCAGTTTCCACAGGGTGCTCTGTTAAGCACCATGTGAAGGTTCCCAGGAGAAGAGCCATCCCAGAGGCCTGAGGATGCCTGTGGTCAGGAGAATTCCTCTTCCATCCACACCAGGTCCCCAGAAGAGCAGGGACTTTTCGTTCCTTGAAATATCAAATACCAGCTGTAATCAAAAAGTATAGCAGTGTGCCAGCCTCTCAGAAAATCAGGTTAGAAACACCTCACAGCAGCTCTACCTGAACAACCTGTAAGAAATACTTGCCCAATCTGTTATTAGATACTTTCAACAATGTCATTTCCATACCCTGTCAAGCATTCCGTATCCAGACAAATAGGAAGCTTTACCTTAAGCCTAGGACTACTAATCTTGCCCGCAGATATGACAACAGGTTACTCATTTCTTCAATATGGCAGTCTTTGCCACTTACAGTATAAATCCTAGTGCCTCTTTGGGCCACTTCTCTAAAACAGATGGAGATTTCAGCAAACTAGTATCAGCACACCTTGTGGTAGTCAGCCCACCTTTCAGTCCACAGGCTATGGCAAGGACAAGGTCAGCATGGAAACTGACCCCTCCTTCCCACACAGACTCTTTCAGGCCATGCCAAGACATGACAACTGCTGCGATAAGCCTACTTCATTCTCCAAACTTTCTGTGAGATGTTTATGAATGGCTCTAAATTATATTCCTTTAAAAGCCATGAAAATAATCCCCTACCTGCCTTCACACACACATACACATATCCACACCCACACAAAGGCTAATTTTGCCCATTTGTTTTTTCACCATTTTTGAGAAAAATTTGAAGGAGATAACATTGCTGTTAGCATTATCAAGCGACAGGATTTTCTGGCTGTCAGCACTGGCTCCTGCAGACAAGGTTTCACACAGTCCTGACTTCAGGAAAATCACAGCTTCAAGAAGAACAGGCCAGTACCAAGGTTTTTTGAAACCCCCACATTACAAAACCAATATTTAACACATTGGATTTCCTAGGGAGTCTTCAGAGACAAGTGTCTGACTTTTGAGTAGTCCTGGGTCAATATTAATTGCACATAACTTCTCATCTGCATTTACTGCCACGTTTCTGCAATTAAATTATAAAAACTAAATGAAATCTCTAAGCTTCATAGCTAAATCTGCATGCTAAGTTAATTAACACTGTAATGGAAACCATATAAAAACTAAGGCCTGTCTGATCCAAGACCCATTAAAATCAGTGACAGCTTGATTATAACCTGAAGCAAATTAATACCCATGCAGCCTTGAAAAACTGGGGAGTGATGAACTGTTTCATAGATCTCAAGAAACTGGTTTGTATGGAGGCCAGCTGAGAGACTCTTTTGTGCCAATGGCATCATTTCTGTCATCCACTGTGCGTGTGCTTTCTGTTTTTCAGGAACTGGACACAGGGTAGACCTTGCAATACACACCAGCAGTCTTGCTGTTTCCAGCTGTTCTTTAGGAAGTAATATGCTAAGAAAGGTGTTAGCCAGCATCTGGAGAACCAAGAGCCACCTTCAAATGCTAGGCTGAGTGGCAAAGGAAGATGCCAATTTTCATTCATCAGAGGTGTGGGTTCCTGGGCACCAGAGGGTGCCGCAATACATCACAGTACCATCCTCACGCATAAACTGTACAAGCATCTTTCTCTTATTGCCAAACCGCATTTGTCTTTCAATCAATCACCTGTTTTATGTAACTTCTTAATGCATGACACTTCAGAGCACTTTCCAACAAAAACAACAAAAGCAACAACAAAATTAATACTGAAAGAAAAAAGTAGAGGGAAGCAGGCTTTACAAAAAATAAAAGTCAACATTTTGACTCAGTATTTAAATAAGCAAGGTGAAGTAGCACTCACCATATGCGGTACTTAGGCCTTTGTCAAACATAGCACATACTCATCTAACTAGCTTTGGGAAGGTAAGGAGTTTGTAAACTGGGCACTGAGATGCCATTATGATCAGCAGCTCCCCATAAGTGTCATGTGAAGAGCACCAAAGATGCACTGTGAGGATCATGCACTCAGAGGGAGAGAGTCCTCCATGCTGCAAGTTAATTATGCAGACAACTGAACAACAAATGATTCTATTCAAAGGCACAGTACTGAAATGAAAAAGGGAACACCTGGAATGTGAATGAGTTTGTACAACTTGAACCTGCAAATGTGGGTTTGTTAGGCACAAAACCTATTAAAGCCAGCTTCATACGGCAGAAGTGCTGCAAAACTTAATATGGTTAATTGGAGATAATTATACCTAATTACGTATGTGCCATATTGCAGAGAGTTATCTCAAAACAAGTATGTTTAATAGCTACAAACAGCACATATAATATGGAGCACTATGATGAAGGTTTAAAGAAAAAAACATATTAGAGATGCACAAAAGCAAAAGCAGACAATGGCAGCTGCTGAACAGCAGCAACTGCTCACACTATCCCCCTGAGAGCACCTGCAAGGGGCTGTACTGGACTCCCTTCTCCCCCTACATTCACTTGCTGAAGGACACCCACCACCTTCCTCCTTCCACCCATGTCCCAGGGAGCACACAAGCCTGACCACCCAGCCATCCTCCCTCAGGCACAAATTCTCTTCACAAACAGGCTGGGATCTGCAGTTCTCACAGACTAACAGAAAATGTCACTGCTGCTGAGATCAAGTGGGCAAAGAGGCCAAGAAACACCATCCTGTCTCTGTCAGCAAGTCGGTCCTGCTCTAGGTCACCAAGGGAGATGTGATTGATGACCTGATAGTCAGGTCCAGATGCCCCACAAAACCACTGCCTGATGTGCTGCATCGGGAAAACGATGTATCGGGGCACAGCTGCCTGGGACGGCCAAGGAAGCTGTGTCAGGCGCAGGGAAGGCAGCGGTTGTTATGGAGGGCCTAAGAGAAGAGGAAAAGAAAAAATGAAACAAATCACTCAAAGACATTGTTTCTTCGAATTATAATGGTGGGACTCAGAATAGGATTCTGATTTACTGAGCTTTATCAGGGGAAAGGGGAATCAGCCCACACACCAACTAAAGAGTCAGCCTTTCCAGGGTTTTCAGCTCATCTTGCTGGGCCCTGAGAGCTTGCTTGACATAAATTAGTTCAGAAACTCCCAAAGAAGCTGGTAAGGGCTAGAGTCTCCTTCAAGCCCCTTACAGTCTATATTGATGTAGTACCAACATCTCCTATGTTTAAGTGTTCAGCCACCTGTGACTCCAACAGGAAATGGGTTTCATCCTGGGTTTCATGCACTCAAAACCACTCCTTCTCCTCCAAGGCACACTCAGGGTACATGATGGACTCATACCAATTGGTCTTTCCTGGCTGTCAGCTCCAAGACTGCAGCTGGGTTTTGTCCTGCCCAAGAAAAAACAATCACTGCATAGCATTCCAGTTTTGAAACCTGCAACTTTGTCCAGGGTTATTGTCGTTATTGTCATCAGAGAAGGCCACTGCATACCAAACGATAGCAAGAATAGATCACTTACTACACAGACCCACGCTGAAAGAAGTAGGATTATATCTAGCGAAAGAACTGAAACTCTAGCACACTGGGCTATTACCTAACCAGTTTCTATTGATCTGAACTTCCTTCCCCATTCCAATTCAAAGTTTACTATCACCATCTCACCAAGAACAGACATAAACAGCTGGAACATCCTTCAAGTAATAGGAATTAGCAAAGCCAAGCCTACTTTCTAAGGGCTGAAAGCACATAGCTACAAAGCTTTTGCCATAAATGCTGATATCCTCAGCTTTGGCTCAAGACAGCCAGTAATAACAACCCAGTGTTAATACAAAAAAAAAAAAAAAAAAAAAAGACAAGCCTTTCACTTGTTTTTCACACTTTTCTGTTCGCTAAGGTAAGCCATAGAAGAGGTTCAGGGACATGAGATACCACTATGACACAGCAACTGAAGCAAAAAAAAAAAAAAATTAGCTTGGCAACTGAGTGAGGAATGTAAAATGTAAATAGTCAATAGGCAGGAATGAAGGGATCCAGCAAACAGAAAATAATAAGTTGTAAGTGCAGTGGGAGGTTCTTCCATGCTTTTGAAGATGAAGGCAGGAAAGAAAAGTCTGAAATTATGACAGTGATGGGAAGACCTGAAAAAATTGTAGACATCAACAGCAGATGAGAAGGATGAGGCATGCTGAGCATCCTTTACAGCTTTCTTGTGAAAAAAAAAAAAAAAATCCCTAAGAAAAGCACCTCGAATTCAACCAGGAATATGCAGCCATAGCAGAATTAAAGAAAAGAAAGGAAATGAGAAGATACATAAAGATATACACAACAAGATAGGTATTTAGCTCTGGTTGATGCTCAGGGCAAAAAAGATGCAGCAAAGAAAGACTCCCACTAGAGTTGAGGTACTGTTTGCACCCAGATAATGAGCAGAATTAAGCAGGAGAAGGAGACAGGATGGCCAGGAAGAAAGGAGCAGCAAGCCTAACAGGAAAAAAAAAGAAAATCCTGAAGACCACAGTGCTGGCTGTCAGCCAGGAGCACGCCATGATGCAGAGAAGAGGGTGAAATGAAGTACATGGAAGCAGAACAGTAAGAATGGAAGAAAAACTCGCCCACAAATATGGTCAAGAGTGGGACAGCAAAGTGAGAATTACTAGGAGTCAAGCAGAGCTACACTGCACAAAAGATAAATAAGAAGAAGAATGTGCCAGTTGTGTAGATAGAAAGATAAGGTAATAAAATCTTGAGATGCAAGGCAGTAAGCAGAATAGAGAGGAATAAAAAAAGGCAGGGGGGTGGGGGAAGTAGTTTGGAGTATCCTGCATGAATGCCCTGCCAAGCTTTCCTTAAAAGATGATACCAAGTCTAGAGCAAAGGCAGAGCAGCCCATGGAAATGAAAGCACTGAGGACAAGGAAGCTATCTCACTCAAAGTGGAGCCTAACTTCACAAAGCTTCACAGACTCAAATTGAGATGCACGGACAGCTCCAATCTAGTGTTACAGGAGGATCAGCAGATGGAAACCTGGAGGGTGGGACTAATCATCATATTAAAAAAAATATCTGGAATATGGTGGAGAAAAACAAATTTAAACGTACATTTGCCCCTTCTGAATTACAGTAAGAAGTCTGGCTACATTATTTAGATCTACACCAGGCACCAGAACAGGGGAGGGAGCGGGGGCGGCAGGGGCTGGGGATAATAAAAGACACGTTTTAAATAAGCAGCAACAAAACACAGCACAGGCCTCCAGTTTGAATGCTCTGCTCTCCTTTGGTGGTGTCCCTAACTGTCTCTCCCTCTAGACTTCAATGAAGCACGTGAAATGGCATTGTGTGGGAAGCTAACTGCTAAGCTGGCAGAGGTGGGTACAAGAGCTGAAGGAAGTTTGGGAAGAGGGAGACAGCAGCAGGTTGTAGAGTGAACTGAGTGACGGTAACAAATTAGGTCTCCTCCTTCTCTGAGGAGCAGAAGGCACAATGGTTTTGCCAACACAGAGGAGGTTCAAAATACCAGAAGGACAAAAGCTGAATTACCTTGAGGACTGGAAAAACAGAAACTGGGGGGGGGAATCAGACAAACAAGGGGAAAGGCTGTCAGTGCCACCAACTAGCAGCCCCGCAGCTGGGAACAACAATGGAGGGCAAAGGATGAGATGCACTAGGTACAGATAGAGCCTCCTATGGGAAGGACCTTGGTAAAAGCTGTCACACATTCTAGGATAACTGGGCAAGGACTTTCCACTAGACATGAGGAAGCTCTAATACCATCATCCAAGGCTTTGGTAAGACCATGAAAGATGCAGCGTACTGTCCTAGTTATGTGCTTAAGGATGAACACAAACAGCAGAGTATAAAGAGTTTTTAATAAAACAAAAAACAAAAACAAAACAAAAAAAAGGGGGAAAAAAAGAAGAAAATATGAAAATATTTGGCCTGTTTAAACTACCAAAATGAAAGCTCAGAGGGGGTATGCTTGTTGTCTGTAAATACATCTAGAGAGTAGACATCAGAGAAGAAAAGCCATTTAAGTTAAAGGACAATGTTGGCACAGAACAAACGTGTGCAAACTGGCCATAAAATACATTTAGCACTGAGACAGTTGGGAGGTTTCTAACCAGCAGAGACATCAGGCTCCATGCAGCCTTTCATAAAGCAGCCAAAGACTTCAAGAGAGAAGTGAGAGCTGTTCACGAGTGCCATGACAGGGACACGATATGTGCAGGACCAACAGACTCCATAGGCTAACTTACGAAGTCCCTTGTGTTCCATTATTTGCTAATAATTTCCACCCTTTTTTAACCTTAAAATATTTCCAGTGGTGCTGCAGACTCTTATTACAGGGAATTTAAGTCCCGCGACAAAAGCTTACCTCTTACCAATCCCTTAAAAGCAGTCCACAAATGTCCCTGGGACCCAAGAAAAGCCCAGCAATGCCCCATCATCAAACCACAGTACTTCTAACACACAGGCCAGGCAAGTCAGGATCTGACACATGAGATAGCAGGCTGATACTGGCTCCTCGAGGGAACAGGGGATGCTGCTATGGCAGAAGCTGAATTAAAGACTACACCCAAAAGAGCCCTGTGATGCACATGTGGAGGTGCAGGGCTGCTGGAGCCATGCTGTTTTGGCCAGCGTACAGCACTTCACAGGTTGCTTACCCTGAGGGCCCTGGGACCCAGGAACAGGGCTGAGAAGGAAACAATCTAGTAGCCAACAAGAAATGCCAAGGGTAGTGCAGTGTCTTCAGTGAACCTTGCCCTCCTCGGAGAGTCAACTCCCTGCTGCTGCCATGGACAAAAAGGGCAGCGTGTTCCCTGCCCCAACTGCTGCTGCTTCAGCTCTGCTGGCTTCATGGCTCACCACTGGCTAACCTACACCTCTCAGTGTTCCTGACTGACGTGAAAAAGGATGATGCACTTTGATGGGGATCACTTGCAATAACACACTAGTGAAAGATCAGACAACCAGCTGAGTTAGGGACGGAGACCTCTCAGAGGGACAAGGTGTGACAGGCAGCTAGGACAGCAGTTTTGTTACCCTGCCAGAGCAGGGAACCACGGCTCGCCCTCAGGCAGCAGGGAGGTACTTTGCAGGCTGCAGATCTATGTAGGAGAAATCTACCACCATGAAGGCAGGCTGACTGTCATCTTCGCTTTCAAGGACCAAGTTGTTACCGAAATCTCGGAATGAAGAACTTATCGACACCAATGTGATGTAGATAAGCAGACACTTCTTTATTAACGGCCGGGTGCGTGAGTGAGTCCTCTCACGATCAACGCACGCCAGGTCCCAAAAACAGATTCCATATATTGAACTTATTCATACATATTCATTAATTATTCATGCATAATCATTACATTTCCCAGAAATCATTAACATATTCTCCTCCCATATCCGATTCTGCGCAGTAAAGCTTAGAAAGGTCCAGAAATGGGTCTGGGGTACGATTTGGGTAGGTGGTATATGAGTCGGTGGTCGCGATCTCCCCCTGCCGGAATTACCTTTTACTAAAGTTCACAGTTTCTTGGCAGGTAACTACAAGCTGTTCCAGTCGACTCTCCCCAGTTCCCATTAATCCTACATTCTGACATCTCAATATACTTTCTTTATACAGAAGACTAGTTAGATACAAAGAAACCTTTCAAACCCTAAATTATTACTTAAGCTTCAACAATGATTCCAACCCATTCTTCTGGCCTTAGTACAAAATGTATAAAGGGTCTCACAACTACTTTTACTAAATAATCATCTTCCTATATTTCTATTCTATAAAATAACTCTATAAAATCAGATAATCAAACCAATAAAATCAATTGATCTCAACTCTTTAACAAATCGACAACATTTCCCCCCTTTGAAAGTGTTGAAAATCATTATTTCAATACTTTCACACTATTTACATGTCATTTGTTTCAACATATTTTGGTGGTGGGCTGTGTCTTGGTGGACTAGTAGGCACTTCTCTCATAATCATACGATTGACAGCAATTCTATTGATAAACTGTTTTTTTCAAACATGCATATACTAACATGATCATCAAAAAGACAATTAATAACAAAAACAAAGTTTTGATTATGGATTGTATCCAAGAGCTCAAGTTCCATCCTAATTTATTAAAAAATTTTTCCAAGCCAATCTTCTGACATATCCTTTTGAATATTTTCAGTTTCTTTTTCAATTTTTCCCAATAGGTCCAGATCATGTTCCACATCCTGAGTGACATTTGGAATGTGGATACAACAGTGGTCCAGTTTATCCTTGAGATATCCACACACTCCATGTTCTTTAAGTAGGAGCATATCTAGTGCCATTCTATTTTGTAAAGTCATTCTGGAATTCGCTTGTAATTGCATGTTCAATTCCTTAAACCCCTTTTTAGTAACGTTTGCTAGTTTTTCCACTTGACCAGTTAACTTATAAAGCCATGCTCTGTTCCTATATGATGCTATAGGATTTAAAAGTGATTCAAGTGCCCAACCAATTTTCACTCCTGTAGAGGGTTCATTTCAAATATCATCATTTATCTCAGATCTCTTTATTCGTTTAGATTCTAAATTCTCTAAGGATCCTTTAAATGGTGATTTCTTCCAAATCGGACACAATGTTGGCATGCCTAAGGTAATTTGTTTCACTTTACCATCTAATGGTAAATGAGTTGTCCAGGTTCCATCACTCAATGCCCAAACTAAATGTCCTGGACTTCAAATAGTAGTTTTACTACAACTAAACAAAGTTCCTTTCCTAACTGTAAAAGTGCTGGTCAAATTGAGAGTGTTCTTAAGACCTCGACAAAACCAACCATATTTCAAAGCAGCGGCCAGCGGAGGAATTCTTTGGATTACTAAGTCTGCATTACTGCAATCATACACTTTTTCACATTTCCACCATGGCACTACTTTATTTTCCTTCTCTCCCGATATAGTTGACTTATTATCTACCCAGGGTAATACTAAAAAAAAACTTTCCATCCTAGGTAAAACACTAAAAATTTATTGCCATATACTGAAAATGGGAAAATATGGACATAGACCATATAGAGTCCCGTTGTTCTACTAATTGGATACCTTGGCCAGTTTTATTACACTTTCATTTCATGATACTTCTGCTCACATTGGTTTTAAGTTGTTCATCATAAGAACACCATCCCACAGTCTTAAATCTCCCTATTTTGGTAAAAACATGATTTAACAATTTTTCACAATCCAACAGACTACCTGGAGTTTTCCACTGTTTTCTAATAACTTTCACTTGCTCATACCATTGAGTCACTGGCCTCTGTTCACAATAATTTGTTTCATTTTTATGTTCCAGGTTAGTCAAATTCATAGTTAAAATTCCCCATGAAATAGATTCACCTACTGCCCTCGGTATTGGCAAACAAGCAGTGATCTGCATGACATTTTATAAATTGGTAAATTCTTTAGTCAATCCTACCAACAAATTTTCCTCTGCCATTTGTTTGGGAATGTCAATCACTTGTTCTGTTTCTATTTGTCTTTTGTTCCTGTCCACCAAGCCAGCCCATAATCCCACCAACATTACCAACCAAAAAAAAAATCCAAAAACCAATCATAACCTGATATAAAAAATTAGACATGTTTCAAAGTCAATTTTAAAGTCTTTGGGTCACGGTTGATAATCTTCCATGGAATAGGTGCTTTCTTCACGGTGCTTTCTTCACTCAAGTATAATGTATCCAAGCATCCGATTCTGCAATTTTGATAGCTGTAAAAGTGATTAGCAGTATCTGGAAAGGTCCTCTCCAGTGCTCCTGCAAAGGTTCAGAGGTCCAAGTCTTCACATAGACATAGTCTCCTAGTTGAAAATCATGCACTGAATTTTTTAGGGGTAAAGGTCTATTCCAAATTACTACACTCCAAATCACAGCTATAATTTTCCTTAAAAAAAACAAATAGTTATATACATCCTGGCTTCCTTTTACATGTATGTTTGGATTTGGTTCTAGAAACTCATATGGTTTTCCATATAACAATTCATAAAGACTGACTGAGGTTCCACTCTTTGGCTGTACCCTAATGCATAATAATGCCAATGGAAGTGCCTGAGGCCACTTTAAACTGATTTCTTGACAAATCTTGCTTATTTGTCATTTCAAAGTTTGATTCATCCTCTCCACTTTCCCACTAGACTGTGGTCTCCAAGAGGCATGTAAATCCCAATTAATACCTAATGCTTTGCTAACACTTTGAACTACTTCAGCAACAAAGTGTGGACCTCTGTCAAAAAAAATTCCAATAGGAACTCCAAATCTCGGAATTATTTCCTGTAATAACCACTTCACCACTTCTTTTGCTTGTGTAGTGCGACAGGGAAGGGCTTCTGGCCACCCTGTAAAAGTATCAACCCCTACCAGAATGTACCGATACCCATTTTGTCTGGGTAATTCTGAAAAATCTACTTGCCAATAATCTCCAGATTCTACACCAGATTTCAGTCTACCCATTTGAACCTTTTTCTTAATCATTGGATTATTTTTCAAACATACCTCACACTTTACAGTTATCATTTTAGCTATTCCCAACATTTTAACTGATACCACTTGTTTTCATAAAGATGTTACTAAAGCTTCTGCCCCCCAATGACATTCTTGGTGTTTTACTTGAATTATCTCTCTCATTAAAAGAGGGGGAATTACTACCTGTCCATTAAGAGTTTTCCACCATCCAGCTAAGTTTTTCTTAGCATTTAATAACTGACCTAATTTGTCATCTTCCTCTAAATATTTCGGTTTTTCCCTAAGAAGGGTTACTGTTTTAGAAGGAATTATTGCCATTTGCGATATTTGTCTCTTTGCTACTTTCTTTGCTGTTTTATCAGCTAATTATTTCCAATTATTATTTTTATATTTCCAATCTGATGTGCTTTACAGTGCATGATTGCTACTTGATCTGGTTTTTTAACTGCTTGCAATAATTGTAAAATTTCTGTTTGATGCTTAATGTTTGATCCTTGAGAGGACAA
Organism: Falco naumanni; assembly: GCF_017639655.2. Classification (NCBI taxonomy): domain Eukaryota; kingdom Metazoa; phylum Chordata; class Aves; order Falconiformes; family Falconidae; genus Falco; species Falco naumanni. The sequence goes on from NC_054080.1 coordinate 31,788,709, forward strand.
TAACCCTCTCTCTTTCCACAAGGCTCCATGGACATGCACTACCCCAAAGGCATATTTTGAGTCAGTCCAGATATTTACTTTCTTGTCTTTGCTAAGCTCTAAGGCCCGGATTAGAGCGATGAGTTCTGCTTTTTGTGCTGATGTGGTACTCGCCAATGTTCCTGCTTCTACAACTCTGGTGTCTGTTGTTACCACATATCCAGCATATTGGACTCCTTGTTCCATAAAACTGCTTCCGTCAGTATACAATTCCCAGTCTGGTTGCTCCAACGGTACATCCTTCAGATCTTCATGACTGGAATAAACATACTCGATAGCAGCCAAGCAATCATGTTCCAGTCGTCCTTTTTCCTGTATGGAACTTAAAAACACTGCAGGATTTACCAGGTTAGTCGTTTTTAGAATCACATCATCTTGTTCAGTCAATACCACCTGGTACTTCATCATTCAGCTGGGAGACAGCCAGTGTCCCCCCTTCTGTTCTAAAACAGTTATCACCATGTGTGGGACATAGACTGTTACTGTTCTTCCCAAAGTCAATTTCCGAGCTTCTTGTATGAGCATCACTGTTGCGGCTACTGCTCGAAGGCAGTTTGGCCACCCTTTACTCACTGTGTCCAGTTGTTTAGAGAAGTATCCGACTGGTCATTTCCAGCTTCCCATCTTCTGGGTTAGTACTCCCAGTGCCAGGTGTTGCCTTTCATGAACAAACAACTGGAAATCTTTGGTTAGATCCGGCAGTCCCAAAGCAGGTGCAGACATTAAGGCACGTTTCAATTCTACAAAAGCCTTTTGTTGTTGTGGGCCCCATACAAATGGAAAATTCTTTTGGGCCTCATAGAGTGGTTTAGCTATTAGCCCATAGTTCATAATCCAAAGGCGACACCACCCAGTCATTCCCAGAAATGCTCTGAGTTCATGAATATTTCTCGGCTCAGGTATACCACAAATAGCTTCTTTGCAATCTTTTCCTAATTGCCGTTGTCCTTTTGAAATCTCAAAGCCCAGATATATCACAGTCTGGCAGGCTATCTGGGCTTTCTTCCTGGATACTTTGTATCCATTTAGTCCCAGGAAATTCAAGAGATCAATAGTCACCTGTATACAGGTAAATCTTTCTTCTGCAGCAATCAATATGTCATCCACATATTGTAATAGTAAATGTCCAGGTCTTGATTTATCCTGTTTCCAGATTTCAAGTTCTTTAGCTAATTGATTTCCAAAAATAGTTGGACTGTTTTTAAATCCTTGGGGTAATCTAGTCCATGTCAACTGCATCTTTCGCCCAGTTTGAGGATTTTCCCATTCAAAAGCAAAAAGTTTTCTGCTTTCTTTTTCCAAAGGTATACAAAAGAAAGCATCTTTTAAATCAAGCACTGTAAACCACTGATAAGTCTCCCTTAACGCTGTTAACAGTGTATAAGGGTTTGCTACTACAAGATAAATATCCCTAACTATTTGATATACTGCTCTCAAGTCTTGCACCAGCCTATATTCACCCGAGGGTTTTCTGGCTGGTAAAATAGGAGTATTATACTCAGATTCACATTCTTCCAAAATTTTATACTCCAAAAATTTATCAATCAATTTCTTCAATTCCTGTCTCACTTCTGATTTGATTAGATATTGTTTAATTCTCACTGTTCCTGCACCTTCCTTCAAATCTATTTTAACTGGTTCTGCTAGTTTTGATTTACCAGTAATATTTGTCTCCCATACAGTAGGGATCACTGCCACATCCACCTCCGGTGGAATTTCTTGTTCCTTTACTTTTTCTTATATCATCAAGATTTCTCCTGTTTTTGACTCAGATATTTTCAAGAAAAATTCTCCTTCGTCAAAAACAATCTGTGCATTTAATTTAGATAACAAATCTCTTCCTAAAAAGGGTATCAGACATTCTGGTACATACAAAAATTCATATATAATTATCTTATTTCCAAATTTCAAATCCAGGGGTTACAAAAATGGCCTGGTTTTGTTCCAGTTTTTCCTTTACAGATATTTAATAAAAAAATGTCGCTCCTATATCCACTCCCAACCTTACAATTTAAACAACATTTTTTTTCCACTTTCTTATTATCAAAAGTTATAGCCATTACAAAATTATCTCTAATAGTTAGCTTACATTCATCCTGCCAATCCTTTCTTTGTCTTAAATAAAAAAAAACAAATCCACATCTGACATTTTATTCCATTTCCCTTCTCTTTTACAATACAGCATTAACTGCAAAATAGTGTTATAATTCAGTGTCCCCTTCATGGGCCACTTTTCCTGATCATCCAATATATACAAAGACCACCAATTATTACAATACTCAAATTATTACAATACTCAATCATCTGGCTTTTCGACAAATCCTCATACAAATCTCCCCAGTGTGTCAACAAACATCCTAATGGAGAATTTTTCAGGATTTTGTCATTTACAACAAGATTACCCATGCTTTTACTTTTAAACAACTGAGTTAACTTAGTTGCCATGGTATAATTACTCACAGTACAATACACAATTATTCAACTCTGTCACTCCGATCCGCGGATCCACACTCCACACTCGCTTTCGTGCTCAATTGCACGTCTCACCCTTACAGCCACACTCACACTTTCCAACAGTTACTTTAAACAAACATATAACACAATATTATACCTCTTAATTTTCTTCTTAATACACAAACACAAAACCACAAACACAAAAACTTCTTCTAACTTTTTGTTAGAGGCACTACCTTAGAGAACACTATAGCATATAGTTTCTCTTGTTTCCACTTTTGTCCAACCCTGCAATAGCTTTCGCTTATGTCTTACGGGCAGACGCCTAGGCTTCCACATACACAAGGATCCTTTTAGTCCAACCCTGCGCAGCTTTCGCCGCGTCTGACAGGCAGACTCCTAGTCCTACCCTGCGCAGGTCTTTCACTGCGTCTGACAGGTAGACTTACTCAGTGGGACTCTAACCCACTGGTGGGACTCTAACCCACTCCTTACCATACACTTATTATAGTGGGACTCCCCTCCACTTTCTCTAGTGCACTTACTTACTTACTTTAGTGGGACTCTCACCCACTTACTACAATTAAAAAAAAGAAGTGTCTTACCAAATATCCAGGGAACGTCGCGAAGAGCCTTAAGGATCGGGGATCGATGGGTATCCCCGAGAAATCCTCGGTGCCGGCTGGAACCGATCAGGTCCCCGACTCCTCCGGTCTCCTTCAGCGAGGTCCCATCTGGGTCGCCAAAACTGTTACCGAAATCTCGGAATGAAGAACTTATCGACACCAATGTGATGTAGATAAGCAGACACTTCTTTATTAACGGCCGGGTGCGTGAGTGAGTCCTCTCACGATCAACGCACGCCAGGTCCCAAAAACAGATTCCATATATTGAACTTATTCATACATATTCATTAATTATTCATGCATAATCATTACATTTCCCAGAAATCATTAACATATTCTCCTCCCATATCCGATTCTGCGCAGTAAAGCTTAGAAAGGTCCAGAAATGGGTCTGGGGTACGATTTGGGTAGGTGGTATATGAGTCGGTGGTCGCGATCTCCCCCTGCCGGAATTACCTTTTACTAAAGTTCACAGTTTCTTGGCAGGTAACTACAAGCTGTTCCAGTCGACTCTCCCCAGTTCCCATTAATCCTACATTCTGACATCTCAATATACTTTCTTTATACAGAAGACTAGTTAGATACAAAGAAACCTTTCAAACCCTAAATTATTACTTAAGCTTCAACAATGATTCCAACCCATTCTTCTGGCCTTAGTACAAAATGTATAAAGGGTCTCACAACTACTTTTACTAAATAATCATCTTCCTATATTTCTATTCTATAAAATAACTCTATAAAATCAGATAATCAAACCAATAAAATCAATTGATCTCAACTCTTTAACAAATCGACAACAAAGTCAGATTATTCCTTGTCCCAACATGCAGTCAAAGGAAGAAATCACAAAGCAAGTGAGCTACAACTTCCCCACCGCATCTTTTTTTTTTGCCACAGGCCAGCCCCAGGCAGGTGAATGATTCCCATATTATTGGGATCAGAGTGGATCCTAAGTTACACTTCCCCAGTATCACAACTCTGGTTTGAGCAGGGACCTGCTCTCCCTTTCCACTTCTGCCTTGCAATTTCTTCCTCTAAAAACATCAAGGTTGTTTAGCCTAAAATAAAAGGACCCTAAAGGGGACCACAGTTTAGCAGGGCACTCACTAGAAGATGACTTCCAGTCTCTCCTTCAAGAGCAGGTTATACCCTTGACATGAAACAGTCATTGTTTAAAATACAATTTTTGGTGCAAGGAAAAATTTAAAATTCATAAGTAAGGCATCCTCTGAGGACAGACTCCTCAAAGTAGTGTCAATGTAGGAAGTTTTCAAGATCCCTGTGTTAAGCCCAACACCTAAATTTGGATCTGGGCACATGAGACTGACAAGACCAAACAAGAAAGATTACATCTGATACAACTCACCTCACCTGGGACATCATCCTTCCTTTTTGTCCCAACTCCCTGGAGGGTACAATGCCAAATGACAGGATGCACAGCTAAGCAATTCTCTTTCTCCCAAGCAAGAAAGTTATCTCCCCTTCCTCTGAACTTGGAACAGGGTCTGCTGACCTCTCAAAGTTCTTTGTATCTTTCTGAAGCACATTCACCATTCAGCACAAGGCAAAGCATAAGTATATGATTGCTGTTCAGGTCCTACGCTGAAGGCCTCACTGGAAAGTAAGAGATGCATCAGCCTTAAGTCTTTGCACAGCACTGATTTTAAGGATAAGGTATTACATCAAATATGCAGACTAAATTGAAACACACTTTGAAATAATCTGAGAACCGAAAGGGAAGGATTTTGAGAGTCCTTTTGGCTGCCAAAGTGTTCAGCAATCTTTTATCATTAACTCAGTGGTTTCCTAGAACTTGCACAATAAAAAACCATCCAGATCCCACCATTAGGACAGCAGTTAGGAAAGCACTGGGTACATTTTCAGCAAATCGGTCGTAATTGAAAAACTCTACGAAATAAACAAAGGAAAGATGCTCTTGTTTAAGTAATTTTTCAAATATTATTAAATAACCAGTTTTACAAATGCCATAGCAAACATCTGACCTCTCCTCAGGATACCTTGTGCCCTGTTCTATAGCCCTGTAAACAAAGAATGTTCCTCACATAATTACCACTTGACTGAAAAGATTAAATCCTACTGTACAGAGAAACTACTCTTTTTCAATCATATCCTGGAGCACTTCAACTAAAATGGTAATAAAGACTCTTCACAGGGCCTGAGCAGGCCTTCTTAGGGGCCTCAGTGTAACCTGAGGCAGGACAAGGGAGCAGAGCCAAGAAATAAGTTCTGAAAAACTGGTTGAAGTGCTCAGATTAACCAGACACTGGCAAATGGTGCTGATACAAGATACACGGACTTGAACAAAGCCTTGAGCAGCCGAGTCTTACACCAGAAATGTCCCCGCTCTGAGCAGGTCAGACTAGACACCTCCCAAGGTTCCTTCCAACCTAAATTATCCCATGATCTTATAGTGCAAATGACCTTGTTGTGTCGACACCCCTAATTTTTCAAACCCTTCTTCCCTTAATCCAAAACTTCTAGGGCTAACAGCTGCCAAGACAACTACACATGTCCATCTGCTAGCATTAGGGTTTGCTTTCTCCTTACATTTTTTTACTCCTTACATTTTAACTCCTTACATTTTTCTCCCAACCTCCCTGCTTCCTATTTTACATGCCACCCATTGAAGCAGCATCTCCAGACATTGGTTTTTCACCAGTGTCCAGCACCAGTTAGCTCCAGACTTGTAGCCTGACGTAGAGTCTTTCCCAACATGTGTTGCCTTAAAGTGTTTTCAATATATTCCCTGCAGAGATGATTCTTCCACATAAAATACTATGAAAGTAGGAGAACTCAAGCACACAGAAACATCCTGGTGGATCTTGCAACTGGAAGGGAAGAAGATCAGAAAGAAACATGATAGGTTCCATCTTCAGAGTTTCAAATTGTAATTTCTAGTGTATTCTTAAGAACTGTGTTAAGCAATTTTGTGAAAAGGTTTTATAGTCTCTAATGTCCCCTATAGAAACAGAAAAAAAAATAATCAAGTGGCAATAACTTATGGGAGGTTACACAGCCATAATGACTGAATAGTCAAAGCTATGACAACCATTTATCAAACTGGCATTGAAATAACAATGCATATATCTTACCATAAAAGCAGTGTGGGAGTAGAGGAAGACAATACAATAATGCAGTGCTTTGTACTTTGGTGGCATAAGATGAAGATCTCCATCTATTTTACAAACACAGAGTTTAGCTTCCAGCTTGAAGAGCAAATAATTAATAGCTCTGTCATCCTTTGTGCCACTGAGTCACCACAAAAAGTTAAGAGGCTGATCTGTACCTTACTGCAAACATCTAAGCTCTGTGGGCACTGATCAAAGCAAGCCTGCACTGCTGATCGTGACAGTGGCCACTCTCAACTGGCACCCACCAAGCACAGCCCCTTAGCTCCCCTGTGAGCTAAACAAAACCTCGGACCAAAGCTTCCTACCCTTCTTTGGAGGCAGAATCTGGCTATAAATTACTTCCCCTGTGAGACACAGAAAGCTCACTCTATGGTTGTGAAGAACACCCCAGACTGGTGTCCCACAAAACCTTACATGACTGTTCTGAAGTCCACTAAAATAACCCCTGAAAACAACTGTGACAAATTTTGATTTAGGCAATCAAAAAGGAAAATCTGACTAATAAAGCCTGAAGATAAAGCTAGCACCCAGAGACTCAAACCATGTGGTACCTACCATACTTTATAGTCAGCAGCTGTAGTACAGTTCCATCAGGTTCTGGCTTTGTTCTTAACTGAGGCTGACAGACCAGCTCACCTGCAGTAACTGATTTAGGTGATGGACTAGCCTGGCCAAGTGGATTGCAGTTCTGTCATCTTTTGTTGCAAATGGACAGCCTTTTTCCAGCAGGTAGACCTGGTTGACCAATCAGTCACACAGGTATCAGCTATGAACATGCAGATGGGCACTCTAACCTTGATCTGAAGGGGCTAGGGTTAAGGTGGTCATCAGTACCCTTTGCAATCTGGAGAACCCTCCAGTGACCTTTATTTAAGCAGGCAAGTCAGTCATTTTTTACACTAATGCCAATTCAATTGTAAACAAAATGTTCAATGTAAGACACAGTTGTGATAAGAGTATTTTACAGGGTCTTATGTCTATTATTATTAATGTAATAACATCATTACTGCATTTTCAGAATTTTATCCAAAGACAGTTAAACTTCAACATGCAGGATATGCTCATGACCTTACTCTGTGTGTATGTGTACATGTATGTTTGTTTAAAAAGTGTACGTGTACATGTATGTTTGTTTATAAAGTATCCTCACACTGAAAATGTGCCACAATGCAAAGCTGTAAACTTAACCACGTGACAAATTGTGCTCAGAGTGACACTGAAACATAGGAGGTTTATGAACAGTAAATAACACGCAGGTAGCTGGTAGTGAAACTTCCAGGTTGGAAGCCACAGAGTCACTCTGGGAGAAACAGGTAAGATTTGGAAAAGGTTGCTCCACAGGACAAATAAGAAGATGTAGCATAATTATTAATCACATCATTAAACTTGTGCATCAGCCTGGCCTGTCATAACACATAACTTTTAGAGGTGCTATCCCAAGATCAGTCAGCCTCCTGTCACAAACACAGGGCAGGAAGAAGGTCCTCTGAAGAAGACATTCAAGATGAGGAAGGCTGAACAGCTAAGACAGCTGTAGGAACATGTGAAGGACCACGCTGGAGAAGCCTTGGTGCCCACTTCTGGCAGCTGCCAAAACAGGAAGATAGAAACATCAAGAAACAATTTGTACAATAAAGGAAGAAGCTACCTCCAGTGGAAGGTGTGATTTTCCTACCCTAACCATTGCCAGTTAAAGGCTGAGCAATAATTTGATGTGTAAAGCATCTCTTCTTAATTTTGTATTTATTTAATGTTAAGTGAATGTCTCATTATTCATAATAGTTAATCCTTTTTTGAACCCCATTAAGCTTTTGACAGTAACAATGAAATTATACAAATCACACATATCCCTCACACGTAAATTTATGTTGTGTCAGGGAGGAAGGCACTTTGCCCACTCTATGTACAATTAGTTCAGTAAGTGTTTACTTCCCACTGGCTACAGCTCCTTTCCCTCCACACCCACACACACAGTCTATCTCCCCAGGCCCTGTGGACTGGCAGGTGGATCGAGGGTCTATGTGTGCTTCCCAAGCCAATGTTGGAATTCTGAATTACAGAATTCAACAGAGGCCTCAGGAGATGGGTACTGTATTTTGCAAAATGAGGTGTGCCCCCTATGCATTTACTTTTTAGGAGTCCTAAGGATGTAGGGTGAGTTTTTTAAAGACTTCTGAGGACCATCCACAGCAGTACAGGCACTCACCACAAGCACAGCCAAAGACCCTGATCCTACAGAAAATCCTTCATGTGACCCCAGACCAGCAGGTGCCCATGCCCAAATCCTCAGGAGCCAGGGACACGCCTGGGAGGGGCACGAGTTCATGATGTTTGTGGGTGGCATGGCCAGCTCCCCCTCCTGGAGGGACACAAGAATCTTGGTCCTACCCCCACAGCCAGGGCTGTAACCCAGCAAGGGGATCAGGTAGCCACTGGTCAGCCAGTCCTGACGTTCTTCCTCACACAGGGAAAGTGCTCCACGGGTCCTTTATGAAGAGGAGGGAGGGGGAAAAATCCCCTTGTCTGCGCGGTCCCAAGGGGTAGGATGGCAAGTCTCGTTGGCGCCCCTGATACGTTTGGATGGTGCCACCAGGGAGGTCTGGGTTCCAGGCAGGGCAGCCTCCCACCAAGGGCCCTTGCAGGGCCACTGCCCCACGCAGCGCCCAGAAAACTCTCTCGTGGGGAGCAGCTCCAGCAGCAGAGCCCCGTGCTCAGCCCCCAGTCCCACCCAGCGCTGCAGACGGGCGCCGGTGCTGCGCGTGGGGGTGCCAACGGGGCCTGCCCTAGCGGGACAGAGGGACCAGGGTCGCATCCCTGGAGACAGCTGAACACCAGGTCACGCCCCACAGACACCTCACGCCACCAACAGGTGCGTTGGCCCTGCTGGAAAGGGAAAAGAAAACGGGTTGGAAAATGGCTCTCTCCCTCGCTTGCTCCCCTGAATGCTAATCAGCGGCGCCGGCTAAAAATACCCAGCAAGGCTGGCGTGCGCACGGCAGAAGGGGAAAATGGGGGAGCCGGAGCCCCCAGCTTCCCGGAAGGAAAAGGGACAGGCGACAAACAGCCTTCCCTAAGTCCCCCCCTCTGCCTCTGGCGCCCGGCTGCCGGCACAGGCACGGTCCCCCTGCTCCGTCGCTCCGAAGCAGAGGTTCCCACCTCTCCTTCGGGAGGGCATCCCGGGTGCTGCCCGCGCAGCCGCCGGGCCACCCTGCGCCGGGGCAGGCGGCGGCGTCCCCCTCGCACCGGCTCCCACCCGCCGGCGCTGCAGGCGCTGCCGGACGGGGCGTCCGGCAGCCGAGCCCTGCCGCCCACGGAGCGACGTGCGTTCCCGGCGGGGAGCAATCCCACCGGGGTTCACCGGGAAAGCACAAAAACAACGAGAGAGGAGTGCTGGGCCCGCCGTCTCCGCGGGCGCGGAGGGCTTTACCGGGCAGCCCTGCGCCGGGGGCTCGGTCCGCTGCATCAGAGCCGCCGGCACACCGCAGAGCGGTGACGGGGATGCACGGCGGCCCGGCAGCCTCCTGCAAGAGCAAGCGCTAACAAATAAGTAAGAGACATAAAGAGGACACGTGCACGGAGACAAACGGCAGCCCTCTGCATCGGAACCGGCGGCAGGGGGGTGCGCACCCCCGCGGCCCCCGGCCCTAGTTACGCGTCCCTCGCCACGTCCCCCGGCGCGGAGCCTGCCCGAGGGCGGCTTGCGGCCCCCCCCCCCCCCCCCGGGCGGGGGGAGGGCGGGGAAGCCGGCCTCCCCGCCCCCGAGCCACGGCGGGCCGACCCGGGGGTCGCACGACCCCCCCGCCACCCGCGGCGCGCCGGCGCGCCGCCCCCCCCGTCCCCCCGTCCCCCCGCCCGCCGCGGCTCCCATCCATAATTAATCGCCGCCCCGCAGCCGCCGCGATAAGAGAGGGCGGGCGGGGACGAGGAGGCGGCGGCGACCGGGAGGCGGGGGGGGGAGCGTGTGCGCTCGCCGCGCCCGGCTCACTGCGGCCGGCGGCTGCCTGCCGTGCGGAGCGCAGCCGAGCTCAGCCGCCCCGTCGGGGAGCGCCGCGCTCGCATGGCCGCGCCGCGCCGCGCCGCCGCCGCCGCGGGGCCGAGGGGGGCCGCGGGAGGAGGATGAGGCGGGCGGCGGGGCGGCGGCGGCGGCGGCGGCGCGGAGGATGAAGTGGAGCGTGCGGGGAGCCTGCGCCGCGCTCTCCAGCTGCCTCCTGCTCGCCTGCGCCCTCAGCGCCGCCGCCGTGGGCCTGAAGTGCTTCTCGCTGGGCTCCGAGCTGAAGGGCGAGCCCTTCCGCCTGGGCACCGCCGCCGGCGCCTTCTACTCGGGGCTGCTGCTGGCCGCCGGCCTCTCGCTGCTCGCCGCCGCACTGCTCTGCTGTCGCCCGCCCGACGAGGCGCCCGCGGCGCCGGCTCCGGCCTCGGCCTCGGCCCTGGCCCCGGCTGGCGACCCGGACGCGGCAGGCGGCGGCCCCGGCGGGGGGGAGGCGGCGGCCGTGCCGTCGGGGCCGGTGGAGAAGGCGCCGCCCGGGGGGCGGCAGAACTTCCTGCTGCTGGGGGGTGCTGGTGTTCATGCTGGGCGTGCTGAGCGCCTTCGCCGGCGCCGTCATCGACGGCGACACCGTGTCGCTGGTGGAGAGGAAGTACTCGCACTACTGCCTGCTGCAGCCCGGCGGCGCGGCCCGGCCACGGAGCGGCCCCGCGGCCCCCGACAGCTCCGCCGCGGCTCTCCGCTGCCAGAAGCTGCGGGACTACCAGCAAGGCTTGGTGCTCTCCACCGTCTTCAACGCTCTGGAGTGCCTCCTGGGCCTGCTCAACTTGCTGCTCGTCAAGAACTACAAGGCCTCGCAGCAGCGCGGGCGGCGGAGGCGGCGGCGGCGAGCGGCACCGGCAACGGCGGCGGCGGCGGGCGGGCGGCGGCGGCGGCGGCGGGGCGGCGGCGGCGGGCGGCGGGCGCCGCGCCACAGCCAAGGCTCCCTCTTCTCCGGCGGCGAGCCCGAGCTCAGCCCCGGGGACTGCCCCTTCCAGGCCGTCTCCTACATCAACGTGGGCGTTTTCCACGTCTTCGACGAGGCAGGCGTGGAGGTGCACTGCGGCGGGCATCCTTCCGTCGAGCTGCCCGGCTACTCGCCCATGGACCCCGAGCTCAACGCCTCCTACCCCTACTGCTACCCGCTGCCCAGCGAGCAGCCCCCCGCCTACGAGGAGATCTACCCCGGGGAGCCCTGCGCTCACGGCACCTAGCGCCGACCGCCGGCGGGACTCCCGGCTCCCCGCCCGGCCCCCGGCTCGCCGTGACACCCGGGAGCGGGAGCGCGTCGCCCGGCGCCTCGCAGCCGCGGGGCTCGGGAACAGCCCTCGCACCGCCGACGGGACGGCCCGGCGCAGCGGGCCGCGGGCGGGGTGCCGCCGTGCCTCTGGCTCTGCGGAAGCTTCTCCTCCCACCCTCCCTCTCCGCTTTCCCCCTTCTCTTCCCCCTCCCCTCCCTCACACCGACCGTCCGTCCGTCTGTCCGTCCCTCTGTCCGCCGGCGGCTGAATTTTCCAAAGGCTGCGCAAGAAACGCCTGAGGGTTGGTTCCTACGGCCGCCTCTCCTCCGTAGCCAAGTTTAGTTCCCTTCGAGTGATTCATCAGTCTCCAGCTTTAGCAGTCCAGAGTTACCCATTGTTGATAACCAGCCAGTGTAAGGAAAAGGTGTCATGAAGCTTCTTTACCTCTCAAAAGAGCTAAATTTCTAAACAACGCAGAGACATTTGTGTCACGTTTACTAGAGGTGTATTGGGGATCTTTAACGTTTACACTACTCCTTGGGAGAATCGAGTTCTGTTTTAAGATTTAGTGAGTTAAAACATTCGTTGGTCTTGTAAGATGCACATTGAGAAAAACCTGCACTTTGAAAAAGAAACAGGAAAAAATCAACAACGTTTTTGTACACTGACGTGCCTGCTTTTGTTGATAACTTCTTACTGTAAAAGCTTTCAGAAGTCTATAGTGAAAATGTTTGGTAAATTCACTGCAGTTTAAAATTGATGATTAGTTCCTTTACTAAAACAACTGAGATGTTGCTAGGATATGGCAGTTAAAAGGAAAGTCCAAATGTCATACACATTCCTTTTTGTAAACAGGTTCTCTGTTTTTAATGCAAGGCAGGATTTCTTTTTGTTTTACACAGGTGAAGGGTTTAATTCTATTTTGTACAACTACATAGTTTACCTTGTAAAGAGTTCCATTTTACCTGTTACAATTCATCAATCTGGTAAGCTTGAATATTAAAAGTTTTATTTGAAATATATATATATTGTAAAACAGCCTTAACTGGTGCAGTGGTCACAGTTTTAAAGATTTAAGAACAAAAAAAAAAGATAAACCATCTTGGAAGACATCTTCCAAATGTGTTTTCAAAACAGTAGTTATACTCCTATTACGAGAATTTTCTTTTTTGTTTAAAAAAAAAAAAAAAAAAGAGGCCACTTTAATTCCTGAAGGGGGGTGGGGTGGGGGGATGGGTAATAGCACTGTATGTGTTAACTCTTTCTGAACTTAGAGGTATTAAAAAGGCTTTCTGCAAAGAGAAAAACTGCTAAATCCTTCTTTTGGATTTTGCTGTGGAATGCCAGTACCAGATAGTGTAAGAAAGTGCTAATTAAAGAGAAGCAGGTATGGCGTATTTTATTACATCATTTGAGAACAGGTAAAGGCTTAATTTCATGTTGCACACAGAACCAAAAAGCAACTCTTCAGGTTGCATTTAGTTCAGTACCCCCTCCCCCAGGTACAGCATACTAAAATGAAATATTACAAAATAACATTTCTATTAATCCTGTGTTTGGAGCCTGCTGCATAATGCCAGTGTATCAGCTACCCAGAAACAGAGAGAGAGTGTTAAGGGAATGCAAAGTTACAGTCTATTTCTGTGGTCGATGCAAAATTATTGTTTAACTTTTAGCTGCAGAGAGACTGACGTAATTTAAAGCCTTGGAATTGGAGAGAGAAGATTTTAACCTAAAAATACTAAAATCTCTGCACTGTTTTGTTTTCTAAATTGTCTTGACTTGCACACTTTCTATAATCTGAAATGCAGAATGACTGAGAAGTCTTAAAATTGCAAACTGATGTCTGTGAAGCTCACAATTAAAGCTGTAATCTAGAGAAGACAGTTAAAAGCAGCAGTTGCCAATTTGCCAAGTAATTCTAAATAGCGGAAATTTAAAATATAGCTCTTCTTGGCCAGCAGATTTTCTTGTGCAGAATGCCAGCCTAAAACATATGCCCTGGCTAAGTCCCGTTTTAGTACTGAAGACTAGTTTTATGCTAGCTCTCTGCAGATGCATGTCCTTAACCCCTTATGGGGAAGTGACCAGGAAGTCCTGTAGTCTTTACGTATAATACTCATTTAGGCACAAAACCAATCCTGTAACATACTGCATTGCTCATACAGATGAGATTTTGCAAAATGAGTAACTAAAGCAAGGAGGTTAAATCCTTATGTGGGTCTCCAGTTGGATGTGACAGCGTTAGTACCCTGTACTGAATTAAATGGGAACTGCTAGGCGGCAGGGTCATTTTGAAAAACAGACCAGCTAGGTGCCTAAATAAAGATGCAGAAGTGTAATAATAGTTGTTGGCTTTAAAAAAAATTGGCTATACACACTGTAGTTCATGGAAGTTGTATCTTAGTTTTACTTAAGGAATTGATTTTTGACATAAAAAGACAGTATTTTACTTAAGATAACTATTTTAGGAATTGTGAACTAGACAGTTCTGAAACTCCAGATGTTCCAAAGATCAGTGCTCAGGGAAATAAATGGAAAGTCAAGAAAGCTACCTATTATACTCAATTGTTTAAATGTAAACAATTTTAAACTATGAATTTTTAAGATTGTTAAATTCATAACTTTTTTTTTTGTATGTGTGTGTGTACACGTGTAAGTGTGCTTGCGTTTTATTTAAGTCTGTTCAGAATGCCATTGAATTAGGATATTTATTTGTGGCTCAGTTTTAGTTCCCAAATTTCTACTTCATTTGGGCTTTTATCCCCTGTAATAGTTTAATTTAGTGGTGGACAGATTGCCAGAATAACGTCCAAGTTGGACTCCCACAGAAGCCAGTAGGCGTCATTTCATTGACTTCAGTGGGTCTGGGCACCAATTATATGTAACACCTACTCTATATTGATCTTCTGGCATGACAGGGTGCAGCAGTGGCATATTATTTCTCAGTTAGTTATTATTTGTATGGACAGCAGTATTAAGGGAGGTCACCTATGGTATTATCCACATTTTAAAAAAAAACAGGAAAAAAATTGGCAGGCAAATTGACTAAACAAGCCATGTTTTCTTAAAGATGGTATACAAGTGTTTCAGGTATCTGGTGACTAACTTTTCCGATAAAACACAAGTATTTATTTCTCAGTGAGAAGAAACCTATAAATACAGGATACAAGATGAAGCTTCACAAGCATGATTGCAGTATTGTGAAGCCATTTTTAGTAAACCTGAATCATCACTCTATCTTCTGAGCAATAATGTTAGAGTGTATAAACTGTACCGTGCCGAAATTGAAAATAGGCTGGTGTGGGAAGCATCAGAGTGTAGATTAATTACCTGAGAGGACTGATACTGTCCCTTTATTTTCCATTCCCTGTCACCTGATTGTCGAGGTGAATGCAAGCCTGATCAATTCATGTCACTGGAGGATGTTAACTGCAAGGCTTTTGCCTTAAGTAGCAAAACCAGGGAGATCAGAAGAGAAACATCATGTGTGTGCTATGAAATCTCGACATTGCTTAGCTGAAGTAACGACAAAACCGCTTTTTGCCCCGTGGCTTGTTGTGTTAATTTGCTTGCAGCTTTACTCACATCTGTTCAAAGGGAAGGAAGAATAGACGCAATACTGCTGTTTTGGTCACAGTGTAGTACTGATTTGGTAGCAGAATGCTTCCAGCTTTCCTGTCCCTTTTGCAGGTAATAGCAGCTAGTCAAGGAATGAAACGGTGGAAAATCAAGTCTGCTGTCTTTGAAGGGACAGAATTTGCCTTCATGTGGAAAAAAAAATGTATTCCCACCAGCCTATTAGCAATTCACATGAATTATTTTCACACTCCAACATCCTTGCTTAAATTGGTTACTTATACTTTGCATTGTAATGGACAGACAGAATATACATGAATCTAAAAACAGGTAAAAATGATGTTAGAGGGAAATTGTATTAAAGTAGTACAGATTTTACTCAAAAGTTTGATTTCACTGTAGGACTTCTTTGGTTCACCAAAAAGCGCTATGGTGGCTGGTATAACTTAGACATATTTCAGACATACTGTTTAATCATCAGAAAAGGTTTCTGAATGTTCACAAGAACAGCAGTCTGTTTCTGCTTTTGGACATAGTACATATGAAAACCTTTTCTTCATTTTGCCATTTAATCTAAGATTGATCCTCAAGAAAATGTCAGTAATTGATCTTGTAATTTTAGGATCAATAAAATACATTTTAAAGCACAGCATATCCTATAAGAAAAGCCTAATGCTCTTCATTTCATATTCTTCATTGTCTTAGATGGATGTCTAATAGTAAAACTGAAACTAGGGATGTAATTACCACTTCCATTACAAAAACATGTTTTTCAGGGACTTATAACTTGTACAAGTGGAATCCTGACATAAAATTCCAGGTTTTACCATGAAGTCAAGTCTGTTTCCATGAGTTAGATATTTCCCTGTTACAGGATGTTCCAATAAAAATATTGCTTTATTACCAGATAAATTCAACTGGTGAAAATCTAGATCTGTTAATTTCGTGTGATGGCACTCGTTTTAAGTATGCTAAAGTTACCTTTCAGCAGTACAGGCTCGTATTTCCAATTAAAATGTGTAAGGGTAAGATTGAATTTCTGACTGTCACTGTCCAGTTTTTGAATTTCTTCATTATCTCTCAGTACTTAATGGCATGGGACTAGCTCTTAGTATATGTTCCAGAATCAGTAGTAGCTGATCTATTAAGTTTAGCAGATAAAAGGTGGTTTCCAGGAAACCCACAGGCTAATGTAGTGCTGGGGGAAAATCTTCAAAAACTTGTTGCAACAATTTGGTGTATGGTGTGTCCTGCCCAAAAGGAGGCACTGCCCAAACAAAGCAACTAGAAGAAATCTGAGAGTTTAAGTTGGATGCGAGGTGTTTGTATGTTATATCTATCACAGTATTGGTTCTGAAACTCTTCCCCTTCAATAAGTTTCTGAGAGTGAAATCCACAAATTGGTGTTGTCAAAATTTGATTCAAATAACTGCCTTGCTTTCTGCTGGCCACCTGGGCTATGTACTTTCCACCCAATGTTCAGGCACCTCATGAGGTTCTGCTGAGGTTTATGGGTATGTCACCCTGATGTCATCCTAGATAATCTGAGACTGAAGATTAAGTCATTTAAGAAGCTGTAAGACTCTCTTAGGAAGAGTGTATTTTTCCTTTCCAGAGAGAAAAAATCTGATGTCCTTTTTCCCTTCTTCTTCAGACCCAGCTGCGTTAAACTTCAGTGAGTTTACCCTGAGGTAGGAGTGGAGATGACACTGCAGACTGCTACTTCTTCAGTCATCGAGTTTTAGATATCTGGAAGACCTCCATAAACTTTATGGAAGGAAACACTTCTGGTGAAAAACACATACAAAATGGCTCTGACTCATCACCAGATCACAGAAAATTTAATATCCTGAGTGAAACTATCCAGTAGATGTATCCCAGTAGAAATACAGCCTAGCAGAAGTTCCCAGTGTTTCACTTCTGGATTTCTGCTCCTGGCATGGTTTTGTCTAATGGATATGTTAGGAAGTTCATTTTATGGTCTTTGCAAATGAATCATTTGTTTCACTACATCATATAGGGAATAAACACCTACTAAATACTGCAAGCATCCTCACCATTTGGTCTCCTCTGTGGCCATTGTTAGCAGAAGATAAAGTGAAGTGTGGGAGGAGACAAAGCTTATCTTGATCCACTTAATGGGTTCAGAGGACCAAACATTTCAATGCATTCATTGGTTTTATATTAAGATACAGGATTTGGGGGTGGAAGAGTACCTATGATATCAAAAAGGATTATTTTCCAGGCATATATTTTTGGAAATCCAATACTTGGGTGTAAAGAGGGTTCTTTTGCAGGTTCTACATTTTAAATGAAAGCTTATCTCACAAAAATACTCGGTGAAATCTCCAGGCACTAGGGAGATTGAGTGGAGCTGTCCTGAAAATTACTGAATGCCACCAGCTCCTGTAGAAGTCATATAAAGAATTTGGCACATGGTACGGATGGAGCCTTATATGCCAACATCCGAATTTCAGCATTTCCTTACAAACGAAGGAAGCAACAGCACAAAGCTGTGCTACAGAAAGAAAAGCTCCAGATGATAATATGCAGTCCTAGGCAACTAGGCAGACGTGGATTTTGGATGAGCTACATACAGTTTCAAGGTGTATGTAATTACCATGCTTTCATGATTAAAACTAATGCCCTCACAAAGATATTCACAAGGGATTGTCAGTGCTGGATCTGAGGAGATACATCTTGCTAGCTCTAGGCTAAATGGCCCCTAGAAACATAGAATCATGGAATCGTAGAACAGCTTGGGTTGGAAGGGGCCTTAAAGATCACCTAGTTCCAAACCCTCTGCCATGTGCAGGGAAACATGGCAAACTCCTACCAGAAGGAGTTCATACTTGCACTGGAAAGGACAGAGCAACTGAGAAATTTCTACTTTGTTGCATATTGGAATATCTGCCTCTTCCTGAATGACCCAGAAGTTATGCAGATCATCTGAATTAGACTCCCAGGAAAACGGAGGAAACAGAAATGTTAAGTGTTGAAGACTACTCAATCTGTTCAAAATTTTTTTGTGTATAATCAAGAGCTATGTTAATTCCAGGAGCAGTACCTCCTGGCCTAGGCAGTCAAAACTACTAGTAACCAAAAAAATTCCTACCACCAATGTAAGACTGGGAGATTGAGAAAATCATATACTGCTTTCTGACTCGTCCCTTGCTCTAAATCAAAAGGAAATAAATTCAGATACAGCTTTTTGTGAAACTGTTGCTAAGAAATAAGATTTTATGCTGAATAGAACAGAAGGGTTCTTCTCAACAAATTGGGAGCAGATAGCTGCACAGAAACACATTTGGCTGGCAGGGAGACTTACTTCCTCCTCAGTAAAGTCCTTGGAGAGCTACCAGAAAATACTGAAAGGCACCATCATCATCCAGGTTTACCTGAACCATTGTTTAGTGCATTGAGCTTCATGTTCTCATATGCAGTGGACCACATAGTGTCTTGTCTTGCCAGTGGGAACCAGCAGTTGTGTCTTGTGACACCACTGAGCCAGGACCTGCTGAATACGCACAGGGAGCTTCTGAACCCCTGGAATTGGGCATGCTGTGGCACTGGTCTGTGCACGTGTTGAGAGAAGGTAGGGCAGATGAAACACTGTCCTGTGCTACAGGATGGGGAAGGCAGGTTGCTGTCATGATGCCAGGGCTCCAGTCTTGCTACACAGTGGTCTTGGGTGCAGAGGGGCCGAGGTTGCATGTGGGGAACTGCTCCTGAGTCACTTTTGCAAAAGCAAAATGCCTAAGTCAAGCGGAATGGAGAGGGGAGGACTGTATTCCCCCCTGAACAAAATGAAAGTGATCAAACTGCAGACCTTCACAACAGAGGTGTTCAGCTCTGTCTTGGGTTCAGTTTTCATCCTCTGCTACCCCTAGCAACTTCTCCAAAGGAACAGTGTGTGCACAGGCTCAGGATGACAAAGCGCACGTGCTTTACTGCCTCTGTGTTTAGGGGGAGAGTGCCGATGGTGTACTGAGTTACTCAATCAGTTGGTGAGGCAATAAATAGAAATGAGCAACGAGACATGAAAAGCATTTGCTTGTGTCCTAGGTCTGGCGCATTACAAGAGCTGTATGACACTCTGAGCTGTCCTTCACTGAAGGCTGTGGCAGTTCTTATCTGCTTAAGGTCTGCAAGGTCCAGAGCTCTTAAGACTGAGGATTCCTGTTGGAAGTTTTCCTGTACCAATTTATCTCAAAAGTCAAAAAGAAACCCCCACCCTCTTTCAGTAAATGCATCTTGGCACCCAAGCATGAAAAGAAAAAAGCATAAACAGCGCAGAACTGTTCATTCTTTCATAGTTCATTAATTTTTAACCAAGGGTAACAAAAAGACAAACGTTACCGTTAACATCTCAGATCTAGAGAATTCCTCCATCGTAAGAGGTTTTGAAGATGACTGATAAGGGAGCAGCAGAAGGTGTCTACATCAAAGGAATATGGATATTTCACAATTCTGCTGTCACCGTGCTCATACATGCAGCAAAGGCTGGCAATAATGGTGATCTCAACTTGCCTTACACATGCAGCTGGAAATGCTTCAGATCTCCAGATGACTATTCCAAAATGTTTTATACATTACTAGACTTGCAGTCCGGTATCTACTGTGCTCCGAGCTATGTATTGGGAGGTTTTAGCCTTGTGCGTGCCTGGCTAAAATGTGCATGCCGGCTGCAGACAGATGGCCATCTTCGTTAGCCAGGTGACTGTGACAGGTAAGACAAGTTCGCCCATTCTCTTTGGCACTGCCGGGGAGCAGAGAGCATCCCCACTCAGCAGAAGGGCAGGCACTTCCAGCGTCATGGAGCCACACCTTTCTCAAGCCACGCTCCGTGGTGGGCCCCAGTGAAACCTGCAGGTCTGTGAGCAGGAAGGTACCACCACGCTTTTGCACAGGTCTCACAAGGAAAAGAGGCAATATGGAGGCAGCTGAGATCTTCAGCTGCTCGCCTTATCCTCAAGGCCTGTGAGATATTTGGTGGCACAGAGCCTCAGCACACCATGGGGCACAGCACACCAGGAGGCGAGGTGCCATGAGTAATACCTTTCTCTGAAGGAGTTATCAGTGTTGCAAGACCACACAGAAGAGAGACTAAAATACTGATGTCCCTAACTTACAGAGATGCATAGTTTGAGACAGAGAGGGCCGTGGCACTGTGCCATGACCCCCAGCCCCTACAGCTCATCAGCTGATGCACACCAATACATGGGGAAGTAGGGGGACTGGAGTGACAATCATGCATCTAACCAGTTAAATGAAGCACTGATGGACAGCCAAGGGGCAGAGATGAAGTTAAAACACACAGAGGCAATCTTATCCTCACCCTGCCCTGGGCATATATGTGGAGAACTTCTATAGGTAGGGACTTTGTAGGAGAGAAGTTTTAATTATATCAAGTGGAAAGAAAATCCCTCTCTTACAGTGGAAATGTCCAGGTATTCCCAGAAAAAAATGGTCATCTTGTTACAGTAAAATGGAAACCCACAAGAAATTCCCAAGAAAGGTAGTTCAAGTGGAGAAATCCAACTAAAACCCACACAAACACAGTAGAAGCTGATCTCTTAAAATTTCACACCTCTTCTTTCTTTTGGAACAGTCATGTCAATTTGTTCTTTACATTTTCAGCTCCAGCTCTCAGGCAAGATAGAAGCTGGTAGGAGGCAGACACTGATAAAGGCTCTACTGGCAAAATGTCAGATAAAGGGAAACCATTTTTACATTTCTGCTCTGACAAGAGAGGACAATATATTCTAGCCTGGAAGCTTAGAAGGCAGAAGCAGCAGTGATTAATTGCTCTAATTAGGGCTCCAAATAGGAAAGAGCAAGTTTCCTGAGCTACTGCATGCTAAATTTCCTCGCTTCTATGAATAACTGTATTGCTCAGAGGAGATGGGCATCAAAGTGCATCTCCAGAACAAACATTTACCCACTTCAACTTAGAAATACCACTAGAACCTCAACACAAATAACTAATACAGAGAGACAACAGGCTATTACAGCACCTGGGAGGCAGCATAATAGCCTAGTTCAGCTGCCTCCCTAAGGAGCTCAATAAATGCTTGCATGAGCAACTGCACTGAAAATGGGTGTGTTGCTGGTCTACCACACCGCAACTTGCCGGTTTCAGTGAACTACCAGTTTCTGCTGGCCACTTCAGCACTAACAGGAGACTTCTCAGCGCTGGCCACTTCAGCACTAACAGGAGACTTCTCAGCGCAACAGGGCTGATACTGTGATCTTCAATGTGTTCTTCACTGAGACTTATTCCCTTCCACCTCCACCTGCCTTTCAGCCATCACTGACTTTTGTGCCACCAATGGATGTCAGGTCCTGATTCTGACCTCCCTGATGAGGACAAATGGAAATAAAACCACTGCCACCAATAGAATTACACCAAAAACTGCCTCTTTTCACCAGAAGGAGAGCAAAGCACATAAAGTGCTGAATGTCAGCTTTGCTAAATGCCTTATGGGAAATAATGAATGCATTACTTAAAAAAAAAAAAAAAAAAAAAAAGCTGGCAGATATTTAGCGAACGCCCCACCCCCACCATTTTATTTGGAATATATGCTACATAGTCTGGGAGTCAGCCAACTTCAGCAACACTCTTCTGTCACATGCAGAAAAAGCTTTTGCTTCAGCTGGGTCCAGCTGCCTCTTATTGATAATCAGATGTACTGGCATAGAGCATCTAATCTGGATTGTGGCCATCTACAAGTAGCTAGAAGCACATAAATAATAAGGGTTCATCACTGCACACTGATGTATAGGAGGAGGGCAGGGAGATGCATATGTCCATTATTTTTCTTTTGGTGTTTGTTTGAACTGCTCACTTGCCTGACTAATAAAAAGCACTAATAGAGGCCACCAGGAGAGGAGGCGCTTACCATAGGTGCATGCCAACAGCACTTCAGTAAGTAGAAGAGTCTTTTCACTGCTTGTGCATGTCAGAGAAGTCTTTACAGTGCTACATCACCAGAGAGCAGGCCATCAGGGCTGCAGAGGATTGCAGGCTGGTCTTAGAAACGTTCCTGCTGGTGAACCGAAGTAGAGCAGAAAATATGCAAAATAAGCTCCACTGCTGATTGTACCCTCTCATTTGTATGCTCTACACTCTTCCAGTAATGAATCATCAGCCCAGGTTCTGCTCAGCTTATCATGGCTGCAAATGCTGCAATAGCAGTAAACTGGGGCAGACACGGATTCATCTCCAAATGACCAAGCCCAGGGGATGCTGGATGCCCATGAAGCTGGCAAACTTTTACCCTGCTGATGTGGAAAGTGGCATAGCACAAAGATACCCATAGCAGAGTTGAATAAAGGAGAGATACTTACACTGTGGTAAGGTGTCTGCAGTGCAACGTGCATCAGTAGTAAATCAAATTTATTCCCCTCTAGTCAGAGTGCTCTAGAGAACAGCAAAATTGCCCAGCTATGGCCATGCCTCCTTTAGTCAGGAAAACCCCTCATGTCAAGACAGGGGAAGGCAATGCATCCCATGGGGGAAGGGAGTGCTTCATCCCTTTCTAATTATCAGAACTGTCTAGGGAAGGACCACATTTTGGACTTAATGCCTGGCACGTGCCCCAGGCAGAAAGGCAAACTCTGTTCCAGGTGTCTGCAGCTCTTACCTAAACCAGATACTTGGAAGTTACACCCCAGTGAGCAACAGAAAGAAGCTACCAGTCCCATGGACACCTGGGACCAGCTATGAACTCTGCCAGCAATCCCATCTCTGGAAGGAGACACGCCTGTGCCTGCCAACAGCAGAGCTTACGTGTGGAGATGACAGTGCAACATGGTGTTTTTTCAAGACTTTATAAGGAAACAGTGAGGGTTTTTTTTGTTAACAGCTCAGTTCTGGTTACAGACGTTTACCTGCCAGTCTAGTCAAGCAAAACAAAGCACCGTGCTGGAAGAACTGAAGGGACACAACCAACTCCCAGATACTGCCTTCATCTGAAGTTGAACACATGTAAAGTGCACCTTGTCATGGTGCTTTCAGGGGAACTGCATCAGGTGAACAAATCTCAGATGCAGAGGAAATGAAAGATGCACTGATGGCCTGTATAATAAAAGGGGGATGTACCTAAGCACACTGTCAAAATTAAAAATCTAAAATCAAACTCGTAAGGTGAGTTACACATGGAGCCATTTGTCTCCAGTGTCAGTGGTCTTTCAGTGCTAAAGGACCTTAGTACCTGCTTGTGGCAGAGGGCTACATTTTGTCTTTGAAAGCTTTGCCGTCAGGGAAATTTGGGATCTCCTATAAAGCCAGTCCTGAGGGAACAAAGAGAGCGCAGTTTGCCATTTTCTCATAATGATCCACTGTAGAACAGTCAGAGAAACAATGGCAAGATCAAGTATGCCATCTTCAGAAACAAGGAAACATTAGATTTGGATAAAAGGATGATTAAATGGAGATAGAAAAGAAGGGAACTTGAAAAGGTGGGTTTTTATGAGTGGGGCAATGGGGAGGTCACAACAGGTTTACTCTGTGAGACATACAGGCTGGCTGTGCATCTCAGTTAATGACTGGAGAACTTCCTCATGGAGCAGCTACATGGTCCCCTTGCAGCATGACTGCTCTTCTTCTTTCTCAGTTCCAGAAATTGCAGCCTTTGCCATTTTTGCTGCCTGGCACTACTGTGGAAGAAGGTAGCATCGCTCCATTCCCTTACAGCTGGGACAGATGGCACCCATGGACCAACAGCCCTGAACAAATGCACTTGCTCCAGGAATTAACACACCTCCTTTTCCTGCTGTATTGTTGCTAGGGAGCTCCTAAGGTTCCCCTAGATACTGTGCAAGGGATAACAAAACATTCCTATCTGCCTGAAGGGAACAGTAACTGTTATCAGCAGTTCCTCTTGCCTCTTCTCCTTTTGGCTTTGTTTCCTTTACCCCTGATTTGTTCCAAAACTAAGGGTATTGCCTAGGGTTGGCACAGGCAAGAGAGCATTAACCTTAAGTGCATCAAGCCTTGTTGAACTGAAGCTGTTGTTCATGTCAGCAGCTTAGTCTGAGCCTTCTGGGAAAAGCAGGGATGGGTTCAAGGCTGTAATCAAATACATCAAACCCAGGTCCTCCACGATTCCATAACATAGCAGCCTTTCCATAATGCATCCAAAGCACATCCTTGTCTCTTAGTCACTCTCATTGCTTGCCTGAGTATCTGCTGCCATGCACTTCAAAATGCGCATAGTGCATTAGTGTTGGAGATGAAGCCAAAGAGCTAAATGTCTTCTTGTGAACCACCACGACCCACGTGTTGCCTGCAAGGACTCAGGCTGAAATAGGCACTGGGGAACAGCAGGCCCGAAGCAGAATAAGAAAGGCCAGACTGGCTGGTATTATGATGTAATGCCAGAAAAAGGAAAGTGCTCCACATACATCTGTGGTTTCTCTGCCAGCAAAATTTGAAGATGTTTCATCTGTTGGATTTCCAAACGAGCCAAGACTCAAAGACGCAGCATCACTGAAGTCTTGTTCGTGTACCTTTCAACTTCCTGGAAATCTGTATTTTTCTGTACCCGCAATACTTCATGTTCAAATCACACCACAGATCTTATCTTCAGAAACTACACAACGGGAAAAGCTGCAAGACCAGAACAGCAGGTACAGACAGCCACCGTATCAGATCTAGCTGAAATCAGGTACCGACAGCGATTCATCATGTCAGCTTAAACAACAATAAAAAGATGTCTGCCCAAGGCTCTCAGTGCCCTAACACATCACAGGTATACTAAAATCTCAGCAAAGTTAAAGTAATTGTACCAGCCAGCTCCAAAAATTCTTTGATACTCTTCCATTGGTCTTGGGGCCATCCATAGTTCTTTCTTAAAAGCAGATAAGCACATCTTGGGAGGCATACTGCTTACCCTCAAAGCCTGGCATTCCCAGGGAAAATTAATTTCCTGGCTCCCTTCCAGGAGAACCAAACTTCCTTGGAGTCACCAAGATCAGCCTGAGGGTGGATGGGGACCAAGGCAGCATGACCCCTCACTCAGTGCATTTTTGTAAGCCAGGACAGAGATGCTGAATGACTGATACTTGAGCATCTGATTTTCCTTTGATGGAAACCTGTGACAGGAGTGTTGGTGGTTCTCCTCTTGCAGCAACTTACCTTTCAGAAGAATGACACCAGCCCCCACCTTGGAACTGCACTGAAGCACAGAACCCAGACCTCAGAGCGGAGGTCGGATGCAGCAGTATGCCAAGTGCCCAGGTTCTGCCTATTTAACTGCTGGCCACAACACCCACTGAGCTCCTGCTGGCACTCCAGGTGGAGCGGGTTGGTTTACCTCTCTGCAGATGGGCAGTGCCAGGTCACAGCTCGTAGCAGGTCCTGAGCTGTGAGACACCACCCGAAGCGTAGTGGTGTTTCTCAGCAACAAAAGGCAGCTGCTACAGCCAGACCATGTTTCAGCCGAGCTCAGCAGGGAGCATGAGGTGCTGCCCTTCCTCCTCTGGGACCAGCAGGCAGCCAGCAGCTCTGAGCTCAGCAGGAGCCACCTGCCCACTGCACCCAGGTCTGCTTCAGGCTCTGAAGTGCATTCACTTGCTGAAAGACCCAGAGCAGCAACTGGGCTAAACTGCCTAAATCCAACCCAACAAAGACATGCAAAACTCAAGCCTGCCTAAGCTGGGTTCTCTCATGGCCCCTGTAAAGCCTGGTCATATGCATAGAAAGGCAATTTCTTTGCTTCCAAGCTTTCCTCCTTTCCTAACAACATTTTCATCGGCATCCAGCAGCTAGAGCAGTAACAGCAGCATGAAGGGAGGTATGACTCCTCGGCCTATGTACAAACAAATTGACAGGAACATATCAGGAAACGCCCAGAAAGCATCCCAGAAATTGCCCAGGTGTAACTCTACTCATTGCATCTTGCCTGCCTGACTAGTGACCTCACTTTGCTCAAATGACCCATAGCCCTGTCCTGACCAAACTCAAGAGAGAGCTGTGCAGCCATTTTACTTGGGAGGTGACAGTACCACCAGCAGGATCCCATCTTGCTGGTATCTGCTAAAGGAGCTGGGAAAAGCAGGTGGTCCTCATGTATGTTCTGTCCTGGAACAAGGACACAAGGACCTGAGCAAAACCAAAGGATGAGGCTGCACATGGAGCCAATACATGCTGGTGACAACATTCATCAACCACCCTATGCCAAGGAAATTAAAGGTGGAAAAGCACTGTGCCATCAGTACCTTGCTACTGCAGGGCACCTGGGGCACAAAAGGATTCACCAGACCTATGCCACAGTTAGCCAGACACATCACACAAATTGCTGCCTCCTACATGTCAGATAGAAAGTAGCACTGAGTGCTTCCACTGTCCCAAATTCCTCAACATGCTGATCTAAGACACAGAGATAAACTAATGCCCCAAAGACACTAGCACTTAATATCATCAAGGCGCCTAAATCCATTTCAGAACAGACACGGACTTAACACTAATCTTTGCCAGAGCTTCTCACTTGCACACAGAAGTGGAAGAAAGGTGCCCAGTGGACGGCTGCTGCTGCCTGTAACTCAGCACCAGCTCATTCTCCTTCCCTCCAGCCAGCTTCTTCCCAGAGAGTTTGTTCTCTTCACCATATTCATACCCACAAGAGTAAACTAAGCAGATACAGCAGGACAAGATGGCTTATTTTGTGGCCATGGATGCCCTGTGATTCTAATAGGACCCTTTTTTATTAGGCTCTGTCCCTTTAGGTTATGACCACCACATCCACACCGCTCTTACACATCTGTAGGGGATGAATCATCTCTGCCTCTTTCCAGGGCACCACCAGCAGCAGTGCAATAAGCCATGCTGCTGCCTGCATTTGGCAAACCACACAGCTCCAGCAAAGCCTGGCTTTTCACCAGCCACAAGCTGAGCTGCAGGGGGTTACCTCAATGGACAGACACAAAACCCCCACCCTTTGTGGCCCCCTTGGAACCCACCCTTTGTGGATAATAACTCAAAATCGCAAAACCAAAAACTAAACCGGACATGTTCTGCAGGAATATATGATCCTGGCAGCAGTGAATTACCTGCTATATTTCATCTCTTCTTCTCTTCACAGACCCCTGGAAGTGATGTCAGTTCATCCATTTCTTCTTCAAACACCATCTTCAGGGTTGTGATGGCAGAAAAAAAGGTTACAGAAAAAAAAAAAAAAAAGTTAATTCTAAAAGAAATCAGCACCATGAACTGATTTTTTATATTTCCCCACAGACCACTGCTGATGAAAATGGGTCCTGAGAATACATCACCAAGAACTCCCTTTAGAGAAGGAAACCCAGGCAGGTCTTTGCAAATGTGATTAACGCTCATGTCAGCGCAGCCCTGATCCTCTCTTCTCCTTTATCACCCTCAGCCTTACACATCTCCCATTCTATCTGCTCAGCTAGGCACACCCTTGATCTGTATTTCTAACATGATGCCTTCCCACAAGGCCAGGAATATGTGGCATTAATTCCTGGACATGGATCAGGGGAAATCAGTAGTGTATATATACAGCACCACCTAACTTAAGCATGTGAGCTGGAAGCATGTACTCAGCAGTCATTAGACAGTGACAAAGGCTTTCTCAAAGCACAAAGCAAGGCAGGAACCTAATTTAGCTGCACTGAATTGCCCTCTGGAAAAGTACAAGATGCTTGCTGATAAATTAAGAAGATAATCTCCCAAGATATCTGAGGATTTACTGAAGATACCCAAAACGATGTTGTGTGCAAGCTCACATGCACAGGGAATGCACCAAGTGTGGAAATGGCAGCTGGCTGCTCCACACAAGCTTGATGGGGAGCTCACTGGCAGCTGGGACAACCTCTGCCCAGGCATAGCTGTGTCACTCACAGACCACGATGCCCCTGCGTCCCCTGGGGTGGCTGGCAGCGTGTGTGTGTCCATCTATGGCTAGATCCCTTAGTGTTTTCATTTTCCTGAACTTCAGCTCAGAGGAGGTCTACACCACAGCACATGCCATCATGCAGTGCTCAGAAATCAGCCGTACCTGCAGGCAAAGCACAGCCCTGCTCCGGCTCGACAGCTGCGCAGAGGGTGGCTTCCATTACCGTCAGACCCCCATGGGCAGGGAAGTGGAGCAATTCAGCTGCTTGGCTAAAAATAGGAGGAGAGACTTCCCTTTATCCCTTTGGCTTGCTCAATGAAAGCTCTCCACGCTGATTCAAGCCACCTTAACAGCTGTCTGCCTCTTTCCTTTCCCAGACTTTCCTAGGTCTGACCTGACATTCCCTGCCCCTACATTTCATACTCAACCTCCCCACCTCTGCTCTGCCGTGCCACTTCAGCCATTGCTGTCTGAAGTTCCCTTTCCCCATCAGGATTCGTACTAGCATGTTTAGGGCACCACAGATGCAGGTAAAGGATATATGAAAACATAATTTTGAATATAGCCTGATCGTTACCAGGCCTTCCGACGGTGAAAGCTGGTAGGAATCTGGTGTAGGCATCTGGGGCAGTGATTCCCAACCTCTGCAAAGCCGCAGAGCAAACAAGGCACCAAGGAGCATGAGCCTGCACACAGCAACCATCTCCCTGTGGCCAGCACAACAGTGGGTTAGTGTGCTGCCTGAGCTTTGGAGAGGAAGGCTGAGGGGGATGAACTGAGGTGTGTGGCAGCTTGGAGCAAATTCAGGATCAGTTTGCAGTGGCTGTACATGAACTAAATTTGCTTAAATACTTGGATTTGTTCCACATTAAAATTAATACAAATGAGATCAGAATTTGGACCTATTTTCAGGTTTTGCCCCATGTACTATTACATCATCCCTTTAAAAGGTCTTTAATTACACCGGTAAACACAGCGTCTGTGATACTAGAAAACTCCAGTGGTGTATCCAGCTAAAATACTTTGGCTAGGATTGGCTGCTCCACGGAAGGACACAAAATTCTTGGGCATTGGGTTATTGCCAAGTAACTCGCTTGTCGGTTGTTTCCTCCCAGCCTCCACTGAGGTTAACTTATGCCTGAAAGTATAGCTACAACACTAAATGTGATGATTACTTTCTTATAACTCCTTTTTGTAATTTAAGGTGAACACCGATTTTAGTCCTGTTTACAAAAGTTGTGGGCTAAATGCTAATGAACATTTGGGAATGCAATGATCAGCTCAGCACATGCCCTGCTCACCAGCTTTGTGCCAGAGTGGCACAAAGGAGTCATTGGAGCATTCCGCTGTTATTAAAGTTCCTAACATTAAAATTCATAGGTAGAAAGATACCTTCAGGAGCCGTTTGTATTCTGGTCCCAAAGCTGCCACATCATGCCTATATAAGAAGTGGAGTGCTGGCCACTTTTACAGAAATTCATCTACTCTTCTAATGTTTTTCAAAACACAATACTGTCAGAACTGTGCTATACAAAAAAAAAAAAATTAAAAAAATAAAAAATCAAGTTTATTATAGTAACATTGGCGTAATGGAATTATTCTACTGAAAATATGAATCACTGCATATTTATTCTAGACAAACATAGCAGAATCTGTCCCACTCCTCTGCAAAAATTGCAGTGAAAAGCAGAATTTACACTAGCTGAAGCAAAGCATCCCTGGTGTAGGAGATGCATAATTACATTGAAAATGTATCTCCCAAAGGGAAAAAATATCCTACAACTTCTCATTAGGTAATTGGAGATACTGTTGTGAGACATATGTTATCTACCCAGTGACTAAATGACATTCATGCCTCCTGGAGGTGTAAGGGTAGAGCTGCCTCTTAGAGCAGTGTAACAGGTTGCCACCTCTCAGGAGAAAACAAAGGGCTACCCTGTGTGGGCTGTGGGGCACTGACTCATTAAGGCTGTCTTGTGGAGCGTCCCGTACAAACTCTCCCTCACACACAGCCTAATGGCCACCCATGTTAAACATGTAACTATGCAACGGGTTTTTACCGATTTTGGAGTGAAGGGGGTTTTCTGAGTGTGTGAGGAGCCGTCAGCTGGCCTGCTTTTAGTTCCTGTGGGAATGAAGGTAAATGAAAGTAGGAACTAGGAAGTTCGTATCTAAACGCTTCATGTACAGCGCCGACTGCAACTAGTGCTGGTGTGGTGTTCTCACAGGGCCAGTGGTACTCACAGTCCCTCTCCAGGGCCTGTTCTGTCTTGCTTCTCTAACACACCGCCTCATTTGCATCAGGTAGCTCAGCCTGGGCAGCACAGGAAACTGGGCAGATGGAAACAGTAATGTCCTCTTCTAACTGGAAAATCAATAAAATGCAACCAAGCTTCTCTTGAACAATTAGAGTTTTAGCAAGCAATCCAGTAGTGAGTGTCCAGGGAGAGGACTCTCTTCAGCTAGAAAACTACAGCTTTAGAAAGCAAAGCAAGTAATGAGGGAACAACAGACAACCCCAACCAAGGCAAAGGAGACTGGGACATAGCGGTAATGGGACAAGCGGGTTTTCTTTCTAACTTTGGTCATGCCTTTGCGGCAACTCTACAGTGACAAGCTGACCGTCTACTGCCACCTCACTGGCAGCACAACCTGCAAAACTTCAGGTCTTTGGCACGTGAAAGTCAGAATTCTGCTTTGGGAAAGCAGCCAAACCACTCCCAAGCTCTTACTGTAACAACTGGGAGCCTGGGTAAAAGATTAATGAAGAGTAGGTCATTAGCCTGAAGCTTTTTTGGATTTCTTAGTTTAAACAAACAAACAAAAAAAAATCTGGGAATTTGCCATATGATACATACTATCACATTTACTTGTGAAAAAGAATTTTTACTAGCAGCCCTAAAATCCTGGGGTTTTGTCAAGAGATTAAGTGTTTCTTCTAATAGTTTAAAATTCAGGAATCACACAGGCATGGCTTTTGTTCTCAAAGTTTCTAGCCCTTATGCTGTACGTCAAAATCTGTAAAGCTTCATAAATCGCTTTCCCTGTCCTCTTCTTCTCCCTGTCCCCAACTTTCCACCCTCCAAGAAAAAAAAAAAAAAAGAAAGAAAAAGAGCAAAAAAAGAAAGTCCACTATGATGACTGTTACATCTCTGTTGCAGTACTTTGGATGCCACTTTAACAATATTTCTGGATGGAAAATTTATAAAAAATTGTTGTTACCACTAAACTTACATCCCTGGATAATAATCTAAGCTATTAAAAGAGATCTTTCCTTACATGAAAGAGACTGGAGCATTTAAATTAGCCTTAAAGCATTAGATTGAGATAATTTTCTCTAATTAACCATTCTAATTTCTTCCTAAATTACTTCCCCCAGTAAGTCAAAGATATTTCCCTTCTTAATTCTGCTACTACTGTGACTAAAATAAGTCTACGCTCAGTTTTACATTGCATTTTCCGCTTCAGTGGATCTAGTAAAGCACCTGATTTACAGAACAGAATGCACAGTGCTTTCAGGCCGCAGGAAGAAGTTGTCCAACCCATTGGATTTGGAGGGTAATTAAAATATACTCTCTTACTTCCATCTTGCAGTGAATCAGGGACACTTGGCAAGCTCACTTGCCAAAGGTCAGCAAAGCAAGCCACAGCTGGAAGTAACAAGAAGGTGCTTGAGGCGCCTGCTATGAGGATCAGAGATGAAGAGCTGGAAAGTGAGTGGGAAATGGTTGCACTCCCACAAGGTGACATGCTCTCTGGTGTCACAGTGACAGCCTTAACAGGCAGCGGGACCAGAGGCAGAAGGTACAGCCAGGGAAAGGACAGGGCCCCGGCATGAGGGCAGGTGACAGAGACTTCAGCCAAGGAGGGACACTGGGGGAGGTGAGGACAGTCATGGAACAGTCATGGAACCACAGTCACTAATCTAACATCACAGAGCAAGAGCCATCATTCAGCTCCACAGCAGCCTACTCCCAAAACAGGAAAAAGTCTTTTTCTCTGCATAACTTAGCTGCCAAGAACAGGATTTTAAGCGAATTGCCAAACTGTCACTAAATATTATCTCCCATATTATGCTTGTCCAGTAAAGCATTTGTCACTTGTCATTGACAGAGACTGGATATTGGAACTGGGTGGTCTGTGGTCCCATCAAGCATTCCTCCACTTACACTTATAAACTTCACCTGAAAAAGGGGTGTCTTAACTTCAGGGGGAAGATAACCTCCCTTCTTTTGACAAGTAGAGGTTTTCAATTGCCTCTTAACCATGAAAGCACTTAGATTATTCAGCCTCATAGACCTTCTCCCCTAAACAGGGCTGCCACGTTTCTCCCCGTGGAGGGTTTTCCAGGACAAAAGTCATGCACGTGCACATCCAGCTCACTGCACAGCACAAATCCCACCACAGACAAGCTTGTGTAATGATTCTCTGGCATCCTGAGCACATGACCCTCTCTGCATCAGGTACAAAAATTTAAACACATCCATTTCAGTGTGTAGCAAATAGGGCACTTGCACAGGACACACCAATTCACCTGCAGTGCGTGGATTCTAAATTTTTGCAGAACTCTGACCAGGCTATTGAACAACTGGAATTACAAGCAAACATCCAAAGATGGCAGATTTCAGCCAAACATCATTTCTAGCAAAGACAGCATATCTGAAAGAGCTGGAAACGAGTGTCTTATGAACCCGTGAGCTAGCTCATCCTGGCAGAATGAAATCTCCTACTCACTTATTACGAAATCAGCTTTCCTTACAACAGAAAACAAGTCTTTTTGGTTTCTATTACAGAATTTCATATGGAAGGGAAAAGAAGAGTCATCCTGCCTCTCTTTCCCTTCACCCTCTCCTGCTTAGCTACTAGCTGTCTGGTTTTCCTCACTTTCACCACTGGCCTGTCCTCCCGTGCCTCCTCCAAAGTTAATGGAGTCACCAAAACTTCTGCTGATTCAAGCCCTGAGCACACATGCAGTCTCCTGGGAGTTTGTCAGGGCCAGATTTGCCTTTATCCAGTCCAAAGCCGTTTAGATTGCAAACTCAAGAAAGGCCCCTGGAGTCAATAAAAGGAAGCTGCAAGTGTCCCCTGAGGCTCGTTTTGTAGCAGCACTTGCTGCTTCCTCCATGACTGGTGTGGAATTACAGACATGACTTTCTTT
The DNA here is from genome assembly GCF_017639655.2 of Falco naumanni. NCBI lineage: Eukaryota > Metazoa > Chordata > Aves > Falconiformes > Falconidae > Falco > Falco naumanni. The sequence goes on from NC_054080.1 coordinate 31,821,838, forward strand.
ACGCACAGCCCATGGGGCAAGCTGGCTGCCACCGTGAGAAATACCAGGAGTAGAGAAAAAGAAAGGAAATCACAAGAGCTGCAGCTGGGCTCCTCACAGTCCAAACCCCAAGAGAAACCTCGAAAACATGTTTTCCACTAAAACATAAAGTTGGCACACACAGTTGTGGGGCCACTGGAGGTAGGTGCACATGCAGGGAGGACATCATCCAGGTCTTCAGCTTCTAGTCTGAAATGCTTATGACAGAGGAAGAGCCAGCGTTAGCCCTCTGGTTGGAAGAGCATTACAGCATTGGGTAATAAATACCTTCTTGTAATCTCAGTGGAATGTGCTAAGAAAGGGGGAAAAACTGGGTATAAAAGCAACTTGTACCGTGCATGCAATACTCTTCTCACCTCCTACCAAGGGAGGAAAGGTTGAATCCAACTGATTTTTAAAGCTTTTCCTTTGCAAGCAGAAAATGTCCTCTTTAGAGGACTTCAGTGTTACAGTACATATCTCACCAAGAAGAGCAGAAAATCCTCTCCTAGGGAGAAGGGGGTTGCTATGAACACACATCATGTGTTACTGAGTAGTGGAGCTGAGCAGCTCACGGAAGATCTCTGTGCCTTCCCTAATTCATTCAGGAAGTCACACAACCTCTCAGAGACAGTATCAGCTACTTCCATAGCTAGGAGAAAAACCTGCATAGCTGCCTGAGCGCTAGAATTAATCCTGGGGATAATAATAAAAATTCGGCCATTCAGCTAGCAAGGAAAACCCTTCTGAGTTTTTGTGCAAGGTCTTAAAAACATTAATATAGTGAGGTGTAGGAACAGCAGTACTCAATGCAAAGTACATAGGCAAAGCCACGTCAACAGCCCAAGCCTGGGATCTGCCTGTTTCATTCCCAGACTCTGATCCCAGACTGGTAGCAATGATTTCATGCAGTGTAAATCCCTGTTGGAGGAAACCTGTGCACACCTGACATGATAATTTTTCCATTATCCTCTACAGACAGGCATATAGACACTCTTGGGTGCCTTGTGCACAGGACAGTTCCCTGTGGTCATCCTGTAGACCTCCACCCCAAAAGCATATACTGTTTCAGGGGCACACATACAGTGCATGGGACCCAGAGGACATGAGAGTCACCTCCCACGAAATGCACGTGCTAGTTGCAAGCAGGAGAGACACAAGACTCATTTAGCTTGAGATGCTCGTGTTTTTCTGCAGACCACCTGGAGTGGTGGCAACATAGACAACCCAAACATACATGCCACCAAAGCTAGGCTTTGACTTCATGCTAGTAATCACGTCTGCCTTGCCCATGCTTCTTGTGTCCTTGGCCTTCCTTGCCTAGGCTAAGGAGGTGTTACCTGCATGGCCTCTTCCTCCCTGAAGTAGCGAGGAGGAGGAGGAAAATCAGGCCATATGGGCCCCCTTGCCCTTCCTTCCTCCCTCCCTTGCTGCTCCCACCAACATAAGCCAAAGCAGGGCACACTCGCCTTGCCAGGTTTGGGGCCCAAGGGGGAGTATCAAAAGGTTATGCTGAGATAAAGGAGTGAAGGGACACGGTGCTAGATCGCCGATCTGCAGGTAGTCCCTTCCCTGGTGTCCAAGAGGCTGGCCACTGATACTGTAAAGTCAGTCACAGAGAACAACCCTCTAAGACTTGATCTGAAGTTCTAGAAAGCAGGCATTCTTCATTACAGTGCTGGGAGCACGGGGGAATGTTTCCTCTGAGCATGCTCACCACGTTACTCGAGGCCACACATGATATACGGCAGAGTACATGCACATTCATAGTACATGAAATATTCATTCTCATTCACGCACAGGGTTGGGTACAAGTTTCTCTCTTCTAATGCAAAGTAGCGCACAGCCTCAGGTAGCATGGCTGGAGGTTTTTCCCAGCTATGCAGGCTCCCCAGGGGGGGGACTGCCCTCTCTTGGGGAGCTATTTGATCCAGAGGTTGTGATGTCCCATTGCTACAATTACCTTTGTCCTACTTTCAGCCAACTTTCTGTGGATTGCAACACTTTATCAACTTGTGTCCTCTTGCTGCCAGAACTTCCTCACTTGGAGGCTTCTCTTTGCATGACTTAGGATAACGGTGTTCTTTTCACCATCCATTCTTTGTTCCCCATCCTTCCCAAGACTGACTCCCTCAATTAGAAGTCCTTTCATTCATCACTTCTAACAACTTTAGAGAGTCAGCTTGGCCTAAACTTTGTGCACAGACTTCTTTAACATATAGCTAAACACTAACTCAGAGTTTGATAGTGTGGGAATTTAGACATCTTGTCCCTTTTGCTGAGCCACCAACCTTCCCTTAACAGAATACTTTGACATTCATGTATATGTAGCGGTATCTGTAGAGTGGCATCAGCACCCGGGGGGGGGGGGGGGGGGGTGGGGGGGGGGGGGTGGGGGGAGCTATCAGCAGGGAGGCAACACCTTCACCTCAGACCCCTGGCTGAGCAACCTGTGCCAGGGCAGTGTTTCCTGCAACACCAGTGTCACACAGTTTGCTAGTGGTCCAGCCTGCCCCGTGCCCTTGGAGAGCAGTAAAGCAAGCCATGAGGTGAGCCAGCAGGTGAGAAACATAGCTGTTGCGTTCCTGGATAATTCCTCCACTTTGGAGGATGCAACACCTTGAAGTCACTGGAGGGAAGAAGACTGAGCCTCAGTGGGGCCATCCACATTGCTGCATGGCCCTGGGGTTAAAGCAAGGCTACGCCACCCTGCTAGCCTTCCCCCAGATGAACTGCAAGGCAGGGATTGCTCCTCCACTAACACCCCCTTCCAGCTGGCAGGAGTGCTGATGTTCAAGGGCAACCTCTGGAGCAAGACTGAGACTCCATTTCAGCCCTCAATTAACCTAGCTGGTGAAAGCTACCCTCCACTTCTGCTTTGAATTTGTTTTGTTTTAACCTGCAGTAGCTGGGTCTTGTTATCCACCTGCCTGCTTGACCAAAGAGCCCTCTGTCATCACAACCCTGTTCCCAGCAGGTACTTACAGATGTGGATCAAGTCAGCCCCTGGCCTCCTGGGTGATAAGTCAAATCGAACTCCTAACTCTTTCATTATAAAGGCAAGTTTTCTGGTCTCTAATTGTTGTCATTGCTCTTCTCAGAGCCTCCTCCAAATTAGCAGCGTGTTTCTGAGCTGCAGACTCAGAGCTAGACAAAGCATTTCTGCTGCAGTCACTCCAGTAGCAAGCATAATGGTGACACCATCGCTCCGCTTCTACCCTGATGCTGCTGCTTGTGTTCCAGCCTCAGGCTGGGACACCACTCCATGCGAATGTCCAGGATAAGCGATGTCACACTGGATATGGCCTGCATTCTTCACTGCCAGCTGAAAGACCTTTGTTTCTCCAAATGGTTTGTCTCCACCCAGCTGAAATGGGTTCCAGGTTATTTCATTGAGAAGTAACCTATCTCAGTAATTATTTCCTCTTCACATCTGCAGTTACTACAACCTTTGTATTGTAACTTCTTTTACATCCCCCTAATGCCTCCATCCAATCCAGCAGCGTGCCCCTCAGTTATCTGGCTCCTTACAGTGGACAGTAGGATTCCCTCTTTTCCTAACAACAAGGGCAAATTTATCCAGCAATGGGCGATGTGTCAGCACACATCCTAGCACACATCAGCAAGATTTGCCCCATTATCTGTCAGTTTCAGAGAGGTTCCTGGGCATGTCACCAGAAATCCCATGTCATGGTTGGCTGAAATATGCTAAATCAGCCAGAAGAACCTCCTGAAAGAGACAGGCTTTCCAGGGTGGAGCAGGACTTCGGCACCCAGCTCTGCAGCTTGTTTAGCAAAAACCAAAAACAAGGATGATGGGCAGCATGCCATGGACATAGCTTTGCTGACACAGGAGAGCAGCACTGCAGATAGGATTCATGCTCCTGTTCCCTTGCCATGTCTGTCGTGCCATGCTGCAGCCATTCACTGAGCAGTGACACAGCCCAGCAATTGCGTATCAATTGCAATGTACATTCCTGCTGTCAGTTACTTGAGCACCTGGGGCAACCAGGATTTGACCAAGGTAGCAGGCTACTGGTCTCCAAACCTGTGCCATTCCTTCACCCAGCATCCATCTGCAGCAATGCCACAATCGCTGCTGCAAAGTTCAGGGTGGTCCCTTGCAGGACAGAAGGGAATGTTATCATTCCCTCTCTGTGCCCAGCTGCTCGAACAAACCTTGAAGGTATTCCCAGGTGTTAGTGAGTTTAATGCATGGAAGGGTCCGCCCCAGCTCTGCCCCACACTGAGAATTTGTCCTTATTTGCATCCTGCCAAGAGGAACGGGAGTGGTCCTCCACGTCAGTGAAGCTGTGCTAGGAAAGCTGACCTGAGCCACTTGGCCTGTCATCAGTGGGTGTCAAAATAAAAGATCACTCCATGATCCCAGCCAGGGCTAAAGCTCCCACTATGCAGATGCAGAACCCAGATGCTTTCCCTGAAGGGCTCAAATCCAGTTACTGTCTCACTTCTCTTCCTCATTACACGTTTCCTGCAGGATACCCATTTGAGCAGTTACTACAAATTTAAAGATTTTGCTCAGCACAAGTGTGAGCTCAAAATGCTCTGAGGCATTGGGGCAGGAAGGGCACTGGGAAACATTTTTTAGAAAAACATTTGGTTTTTATCTTTTTGTTTAGAAGGCATTTCAATGAAAAGTTCCACGGGGGTGTATTTAAACACCCTCTTGAGGTCCATTTAGCATGGGCCAGGCAAGGCATGAGCACAATGGGTTTCACTTTGATTTGAATTAATTTTACTGCCTTTCCAGCAGGTGCCAATAACCAGTGCTTTTGTTTGTTAACAAATGTCTGCTGTATGTACCTTGCAAACTAGGAAGGTATTTTAACACCCACCAGAAGCTGTTTGGTTCCACTATGACTCAAGACACCGAAAAACCTGGCATTTCCTTTGTTAAACATGGAGGCACTGTTGCAGGGCACTGAACACAACACAAAGGAGCATGAAGGCTGAGGAAATTCTGTGCAAGGAGAAAACCCCAAGTGCAACATTACCCTTCATTTCTAACAGCATAGCTGTTAGCACATGGCATAAGGAAGATAAATCATTAATTCAGTAGACTAGGGGCAATTTTTTAGAATAAATGCAGACCAGATGTTCTGTTTGGGTTTTTGGATGAAGAGCCATGCAGAGCTATGAAATTGTGTGTGTGTGTATGTGTGATATGTATTAGTGTTGAATCCCTTGGCTAAGTAGCAGCAACTTCAGAAATAAGGTGGACTTAGGAAGAGCTGCAGCAGCCCAAGCAGCGGACAGAAACCTCTGTACTTCAGGACTACACAGCTCCAGAGAGCTATGCCTCAATTGCTCCAAGCAGCAGGACAAGCAAAAAGAAAGAGCATGAATTTTTTACCATGCTGCGGCTCAAGCCAAACTTCTTTTCATGCATCATTTTCTGGTTTTGGGGGGCAATTAGCATCTTTATGAGCATGCATTACAGAAAAAGGGCCAGAAACAGGGATGTGCTTACATAAACAGAGGAAGGATGCTGTAAGCAGAGCTGCAGGGAAAATGGGAATAAGTCTATCATCCCTACAGGCTGTCACTACCTTGCAGTACTTCCTTCTTTTCAGAATAGCCTGCAGAAGCTTGCAAAAATACGCTTGCAAACCGCTGCTGCTCCAGCCTGTAACACAACTGCCCCCTGCCCACCTCCCAACACCACTTCAAACTTACCTTATCACACTGCTCTGAGGTGCAGATCCCTCCTCTTTCTGCCATCCTTTCTGCACCGTGGCCTTGCACGGTAGAGGCAAGCAGGTAGCTACCATCTGCTTCTGCTTTCATCATCAGCGTTCTGCTTTCCACAGGGTCATGCAATTGCCACCTCCTCATGAGTGCAGGCTGAAAAAGCATCTCAAAGCCTGAAGGTGTTACTGCAGTCACTACCTGGAGCTCCTGCCCTAGATTGGCTGGGGATCCCCAAGCTCCCTGGGATTTCCACAGAGAAGCAAATATTAATGGTCCCAAAACCACAAGGCTCCCAAGGGGCAGCAGGATGGCCAGAGATGCATGTGACAGCAGCTCGCTTCTGCACATGCTGGTCCACCTTCATGTGGCTTTCTCTGGCACATGCCTGTCCATCCAAATTGAAGATGAGGGCAAAAGGTTGTTTTTTGTGGCAGCAGTTGTTATTTTTCCACTGAAAAGAAAATTTCTTCCTATGTACAATAAAAGGGAAACAATAAAACTAGCTGCACAATAACAAATAACAACATTATTTGCTTTAAATTGGCTGAGGTTAGTAGCTCTGTGTGAAGTTCTCAGATCACAGAAATTGACTCTTAGAGTGAGCAGCTTTTAAATAGATTATGGATGGATGGATATTAATAATGCTATAGCAATAGGCTAAGAGAGTGCACACATAAACACTTAATCCTAATTCAGAACACATACACACTGCCAGCTCTCTGTATTTCCTACTTTATGTCTTTCAACTGCAGAAGTCACATTATGATCACTTCCAACTCCAGGTATCTTAATTTGGAAATAATCACTTCAAAATACATTAACACTTTAAGCATCCCACACAGAACTGATTGCTCTGAGATCTCCATTATTCTCTTTAGTGTAGTGAATGCACACTTAATATTTCCTAATAGGTACTAAGAAGCTCAAGGCAGAAAAAGCTTCTAAAATAACTCATGCTATTTTAAGAGGTTCCAATTTAAACAAGTGCCAGCTAAAATATTTCTGGATTGAAAAGTTTTCTATAGTAACTTGCAAATGTAAAATCAGTCACCAGGACAGTTCTAGCTGCCATCTCTTCTTGTCACAGATATATTCTTCTGTCCAGTTAAAAACTCCTAGTTTGAAAATAGGAAGGTCTGACTGAGCGCTGATTCTTATCAAAACATTTAAAAATATATATTTATGTTTTTAAACCACAGATTACAGGTAAGGTCAAATAATTCGTCTATGCAGGAGTTAGTGCAAGGCTTGCTGCAGCAGTTGCTGGGGGAAATGAATTGCTGATCAAGCTCCTGCCAATGCAAGTTCAGGCCTATCATGGTCAAACACAGCCTTCTCCGTGGATCTCACAGACCTCATGCTGGGTTGCAGCATCCCAGACAAGTACATTTGCAAAATCAAGATCAGAAAGCCCAACGCACCAACTCTATTTGTCATCCTGGCTCCCTCTTTAAATTCCCACTGCAAAGAATGCAAAAGTTTCTTTGTAGTAAAAGAGGAGGAAAATGTGGACCAGGACATAAAAAACAAAAAAGATGAAAACTTGATATCAGGTACACAGATGACAAATCTGTTGGGTAGTTTTGTTTCCAAACATTTGCTATTAAAGACTATGGAAAATATCACGTTCTCTGCCCGTTTGAAAGTCAGGCTGCAGATCTCTGCCTCTACATGAGTATTTCAGCGCCTGCCTTTCAGCAGGTGATTTCCAGACTCCAGGCTCTTGTCATAGCCTCCTGTGACTCCAGTTGCCCTCTGTGTCCACCGAAGTCAGAGAATCTGTTTTAAAAAGGTATGGACATCCACATATGAATCATGTTCTTAAATGCTCAGGCAGGCTGGGAGACATGGCTTCTGCCATGGATTATCCTGCCCGGGCCAGGGAGACAGAAGCCCCTGCACAGTGTGTACCGGTCCCTGGCTGCGTGCGCTTGCTTCTGCTCTGAACAGCTCGGGAAGCAGCTCCCGCACACGGTAGCTCACCGTGTCCCTACACTACTCCCCAAACTCCTCTGTCCCTTTTTCATAGCTTGTTCTTTCTACTTAGCTGTTTTACTCACAACACTGAAGGTTGGTCCCCCAGCAAAGGATGAGTGCTGCAGAGGTGGAAGCAGCAGACTGAGTTGCCTGTGTCAAGAAGCAAACAGGGGATAACAGCTGCAGTAGCCCCCAAGAAGTGGTTGTCGAGCAGTAACAGTCCCTTCCTGGAGAGGTCGAGTCTGTACAGGTCTCCAGTGCCACATTAGCTTTCACAGAGCAGAGCCCAGCATACAGGAAGATCTGAGAGTCTACACCTCGATGCTAGAAACTTGTCAAGGTCAATCCCACCAGGAATGGTAGAGCCAAGGCAGAGCAGCAGAGCACAAAATTGCAGGCTTGCACCAACATGCATCACTTCTTCCTCTGGCACAGCTGGACAAACAGACCACAAGGCATCACTAAAATTCATACATTGCTGCTTTAAACAGCAGCTAATCTCCAAAGCCCATAAACTCAACAGCAAGCTGCCTGAGGAAAAACATTCTGCAGCCTGCAAATCCCAAATTAATTCATTCTGATGGCTCCTGCCAAATTATCTCAAGTAGATTAACGGCAGCAAATAGCAGAAAACTGAAAGTGCATGCTGGTTTTTGGTTTGTTGTTTGGTTCACTAGAAGACATCTCAGCACAGGATCCATGCAGGGAGCTCCAGCTGGTCAGACCCTGAAGCAGCCTCTGTAAGACAGGAGGCCATGGGCTGGGGCCCTGATCCAGCGGTGCACGTGGGCATGCACCCACTTTGCAGAGAGGTCTCACTGCCCCAGGGCTGTTTTACACCCCGCTCCAGCAGACATCACAGCTGGTCACCCTCATACAGTTGCTGTGCAGCTGCCTTGGCATCAGCACTGACCGCAGCCATCCACATCTGCAGAGGCTGGCCTTCTCACCAAGGATCTCAGAAGTTCCTGTGACCTGCCTGCCACAATCGAGCTGAATTGCGCAGCACTATGTGAGGGCCCCAGGATGGGTCACCGTGAGGCAGAAGCAACAGCAATCTCCAGGCAGTGCAAGTACCCAGCATCATAGCTAAGGGGTTTCTGTCTTCCCTCGTAACCCATTCGTGCCAAAACTTCACACTTTGAAAAATAAGATCTCCCAAACTAGCACTTACACACTTGGGGAAATGGTGGCTTTCTGTACAGCAGAAGCCAGCTGCAGAAGTTAAGAGCTCCTCATCTGCCATTTCAGTTGGAACTCATCTCCTTTGGCACCCCGTGAGTCCTCCAGGCAATGTCCCCAGGGAGCTGCATGCTCGCCTGTCAGCACCTCAGCAACTGACTTGCTTTTGTGGCTGCACCCCGGAGAGCAGCGTGCCCAGCAGCACCCTCCCTGCCAGGTTAGACACTGGAGGTCTGTGCACACCTTCAGATAACTGCTCTTACCAGGCCACAAGCCCATTGTAACTCTGCATTGCCTTTCTTTCAGGCCCTCCATCTGGAGCAGACATAACCCTGCTCACTCCACACAGAGGAAAATTTTTGCCTTTTCTTCATGACTTCTGTCTGAAGTCATGAAAACACTTGGTCTTGAGGTCAGGAAAGTCTTTGTCAGTGGGAAGGAACCAGTGAAACATTGCCTCTCACACACATAGGAGCAGGCACACCAGAAAAATCCCTCCACACGAACATGGACATTGACAAGCCCGAATGGGGCTGCTAAGCCCTATCTCAAAGAACACCAGTCTCCAGTGACAGCAGCCGAGAGCTCCCCACAGAGCTGCAGGATTGCAGAGCCCTTCCCTCCTGCGCGTCAAGTGGGAGGGAAATGTTTCCAGGGCTTTGTCCAGCCCATCTGCAGTGAAGTAAGCTGGCTTCTGCCACAAGCCCTTGCAAAAGACCACAAATCAGGAGACATCATTAGTCAAGGTTTCTGGAAGGTTCCACATGCTTTACTTTCGTTCCACCCCTCCCTGCCCCCAGCCTTTTACCAATGGTATTTCCCTCATATGCATGTCCTTCGTGTACACATGCATGCAAGAAGAGCTAGTCTGATTTTTAGCTTAGCTAATAAAATTTGTTCTCTCCTCCTGCAAGCCTTGCTTCATTTCTCTCAGCCACATTACAAGAAGCTATGCCCTTTCCAGATCTGACCTGCAAAGACTGTCCCTGTGCACATGGACGTCTTGCCTGCATCCCTGCAGGTCATGCTGCACGCTGTGCTGAGGCCAGCTCTCCTTGATTTCCCACGAAGACCTCCAGTTTGCATAAGACATGTAAATATTCATAGCAAGCAGAAGAAGCTCACTAACTGGCGGGGAGGGACATCAGCTGCAGTGGACACTCAACTACTTCGTACAAAGGAGAACAGAGTCAACAGAAAAGGGTGAAAATACATACCAGTGATACTGAGGAAAGTGCTCCTGACTGCCTGGGAGCTGGAGGGACTCAGACAACTGTCCCCTCGTCTTCCCCATGCAGAGTGCTCTTATCAGAGGGCTCTGGAGAAAGAGCTGCCGCTGTCACTTTTCAGCCCCACTTTGTGACTGATCTCTTAAGTTCTCCACTTCCCCTCCACCATAAAATCAGCATGGTGAATTCAGCCTGAAGTGGGGAAGCTGAGCATGACTAGAAGACCATTTTCCTGTGAATGCATTACTCAGGCACAGCAGAAGAAAGGACAGGGCAACTGGTCTCTTTCTGCCCTCCTCATGCTTCCTCCTGCAACACCAAAGCCTGCACCAGCCACAGCTGACAGGCAGTAGCATGACACCACCCTCATCAGTCACCAAGACTCAAATACTTGAGTTTTCCTAAGTGTTACCTCACATAACAGACAGCAGACATGAAGAAATGTGCAGAAGAGTATGAGTTTGAGCTCTGTCATTTAGAACTGGAACAGGATCCCAGACACTTCCCTCACACCCCATGTGCATACATACCAACAAGGCAGTAATTGCCCCTTGGAGTTAGAGGCACAAGATTGTCATCTAAAAGAGCTTTTCCCCCTTGTTGAAACCTAGCTGGGTTTCTTTCAACATAGCTGTGTGACATGCAGGAGATGGACAAACACATACACAGAAAGGCATGGACAGAGTTGTGAGACACACCCTGGAAAAGGCACGGGATAGTGGTGTTCCCACAAGCTGGCTTGTGTGCAGCTGAGTAGTGCAGGGACTGCAGTAGATATAGCAAGAGAGTAGAAGTTGGCTAAAAGGTAGAAGGGATGTCAAAGAAACAGGCAACACAAGCAAGCACACATGCTGTCTTCAGCTTGCAGTGATCTTGCATATTCGTGTGAGAGGGCATGTCCAGAAAAGAAGGGATTTCCCAGCTATAATACCTGTTTGCAGATGGCTATGGTTTTTCTTTCACCTGCAAAACCCTTTCTCTTTAAAGCAAATAAATTCCCAGCCACTTTCAAGACTTTTGGCTTAGTTCTTCTTGAAACAAGCTTCCCTCCTTCATTCACAAGCTGTGGGAGGGCCTTTCCTCAGATATTACCTTCAGGGAGCACGCAACTCAGTGAAGAGCATTCAACTGAGTGTTTTGTAATACACTCATGCATGAAAAAGGAAATTGTTCTGTACTATCAACCCTAACAATGCTCAGGGTGTAATGTCTATGGATATTTGTGCATTACATTTACAGTTTTCCCACCCCCTCCCTGTTTCTCATAGGATCATAGAATCATAGAATGGTTTGGGTTGGAAGGGACCTTTAAAGGCCATCTCGTCCACCCCCCTGCAATGAGCGGGAATGTCTTCAACTAGATCGGGTTGCTCAGAGCCCCATCCAACCTGACTTTCAATATTTGCAGGGACGGGGCATATACCACCTCTCCGGGCAACCCGTTCCAGTGTTTCACCACCCTTATAAACAATTTATTCATTGTATCTAGTCTGAATCTATGGTCCTTTAGTTTAAGACCATTACCCCTTGTCCTTTCGCTATAGCCTCTGTTAAAAAGCCTGTCCCCATCTTGCTAATAAGCCCCCATTAACCATTGAAAGGCGGCAGTAAGGTCTCCCTGGAGCCTTCTCTTGTCCAGGCTGAACAATTCCAACTCTCTCAGACTTTCCTCATAGGAGAGGTGTTCTAATGCTCTGGTCATCTTTGTGGCCCTTCTCTGGACCTCCTCCAACAAGTCCATGTCTTTCTTGTACTGTTTTTCTGCCTGCACTACGTCAAGACACAGTGCTCTGAACACATCTGTAACTGTGAGGGTGACCATGAGAGGATCCAATGAAGTGCTGGCTAGTCAGCAAATCAGGCTAAAGATTAATAGGCAACACCAAACACTACGGATTGTGAGATCTCAGCACCCTAAGCTCATAATGTCAGACACTGCTCATGAGAAATCTTGCAATGTAGAACAGAATGAATGTTCTTTAAAATGCCGAGGGAAGGTGCTCAGGGAATTGGCAACTCTTATAAATGCTACTGGTCTTCAAACTGGTCTAATTTTGCAGCTCTCATTCTGTTCAGCCTATCTTTTCAAACCTCCCTTTATTTTCTTGGTATTGCAATTCAGGAATAGAGTGAAGCTAGTCACAACAAGCCCTCTTGCAAACACTTTGAAAACAGATTTCAACCTGACCTTTTCATGTTACCTCCAGTAAGCTGAAGGATCACTGCATGGCCCTGGATCCACACATTTCCCAGTTTTCCTTTCTTTTCCTTCTGTGCATTTGTCTTCATGGTGCTTTGTATGCCCCATGGGGCTACTTCCATCCTATCCACACAGCTCTTCTCCTGCCTGCACTTCTCCTCACCACTTCTCCTCTCCTGCCAAGCCTCTCCCTTCAATGACCAGCACTGCTCAGGAATGAGACACTTTATGCTTCTGCTGGTTTCAGTCTGCTAAATGTGGACCCCAGCCTTCAAGACAAGAGTAGCTCAATGTCTGTGTCATCCCTTGAGAGGGCTTCCTCCACATGCTTAAGCATTTGCAGGATTTGGATCTTTGATTCTCAGACCCTTGAGTCAGAGAATGCATCATTCTCTTTGCACGATCAACAGCACTTAAGGCAATTACACTCAGAAAATAATACTCAATATGCATATGCCTACATAAAAGCAGCATGACACTGACATTTCAAATGCAGAATTAAACTGATTTGGCCTTTATTTTCTAAGAGTACTTAAGACATTTGAAACAATACAGCATCAGGCTAGCAAAAGATTTCAGTGATGGGAACTGGAAATGATTTGCAAGTTAGGGGTCTCTTGGCAGTATAAGCAAAACTCCCCTGATTTCAGTGGGAATGGAGCAAGGCCATTAAACAACATTAAAAAGCCCATTCCAGGCAAAGAGTATCTGTAGACCTTTGGGGAGGGGTTGTCTTCTGTAAGAATGTAAAAAATATAATTGATCTGATGAAAATAATCCAGCAATTTGAGTTAAGCATCCAACAGTAGGTGAAACACTTCCGGAGAAGTTACACTTGCTCTGTATTCAGCGAAGACATTTTCAAACCATCACATGCGAAAATACGAACTAATTATAATCTTTGCATCAAAGAGGAAAACTGCCCAATCTCTGTCCTTTTGTTTCAGCTAATCTACGTTCACCGCACTCTTCATGCAAATGAGCACATTTGTTGCAAATGGAGTAAAATTACTTTGCTAATCATCTAGTATTTTATCATCAGAATTTCAGGCTTTAAATAGCTGGTTTGTGCTATACCTGTCTGCTAGCCATGGTATAGCACATGGTATACTTTTGGTATCATCATGTTGGCTCTGCAAAATTCACCCTAGAGCAAGTGAGCAGGCTCTACACAAGAGTTTTCTGGGGGATACAGAAGGAAAGACTGAGCTTTCTTTAACTGTGTGTCTCTGCTGATCTGCAAGCTTGGAGAGTGCTGGTTGTCCCTTCCAGTGGCAGACAGCCCCAGGCTTGTCCCTAGCACCCCTTTGTGAAGAGGAAAAGGCTTTCACCCCCAACTCACAGTCCAAGTCCCAGGCAGGCTGTATGGCACTTCTGGCTCCCTTTCCATGGAGGTAAGAGTCCAGTGCAGACAGTGTCACAGGCACTGATAGATGCAGCAATGTGGAGAACAATGGAAAGGGTATCTCCTTTTTACCCTGCACTTGTACTCAGGACCCAAAACAGGCAACAGCTGTCCAGACTACCACAAGGCTGCTAAGGCAGACGTACAGCTGTTGGCCATGGTCTGAGCTAAGAAGCCTACATCAAAAGCACAGTAAAATTCTGCTATTGAGGCACGTCTGCCAGGCAAGTCCAGCTGCTACTCTCTCTCTGGACCGAGAAGGAACTTCTAGGAGCTTCTTTAGTATACATTTAAAGCAAGTGGTATGAGGACTAGGGGAACTAGCAAAGCCTGGTTTCAGCATCCATCCTTTGCCCAAAGCATACCCATATAGACTTGTCAGCTGCTTTTATGTGGGCTGGACACTAGCTAAAGTCCTGACTCCCCAGTCTTTAGCAGGCGGCATGATCTGAGAAACTCATCCATGACACATCGCTGATGCTTAGCAGAGAGATGCAGGAACTCAGATTATTCTAAGACCTCTGCTTTGCTCCAGGTGTGGTTGAAACAGGCCAGCAGTATGAATAAGGGCACACACATTTTGTTTCCTTATGTCCCTTTTCTCCCCCACCAGCAAAGCTTTCCCTGAGTAGGATATTGAGATGAAAGCATACTAGAAGTTAGCTTTTGTCAGCTTATGTGTAGGTGAACTACTGCTCCCAGTCAGACAACTGTCTTGATTTTGTGGTGTTTTTTTCTTCCCCTGGGGTTTTCATAAAATGGCTTCATTTTGGCTCGTTCGGAGATTCTGCATGCATTAAAACGGCAGATGGAATTTAGAGCACTCTTCCCTGGCCCTGCCCACCCTGCAGAAACTACCCCACAACAGGAAAATTCCTCCCAGTTGCCTCCAGTAACCCCCATTTTGTTTTGCTCCTGTACCACCCGCACCATGCCTTCCCTGAAGTGGTCTTCCCATACCACCTGGGGATCAGCTCAGCTCTCTACTGAAAGCCTGAGGAAGGAGCCCCAGTGCCCTTACAGGACCTCCCCAGAATGCCTTCTGTGCACCCAGACCTGGAGAGCGTGGAGCTCCCAACCACTCCACAGGGACCTGCTTCTGGAGACCAAATACATGAGTGAGAGGAGAGTGGTTCTCCACATATTAATCTTTAACATGCTTCGTACATCAGGCTGTGCTTTGTAAACCACAGCGGTGTCCCATGCTGCTGCTCACCAAAGGATTTATCACACGCAGGCATCTCAGTGCAAGTGCCTACATGAAGTGCTGTGCTGTGGTCTCCTTGGTGGTACACGCGTGTTTGCCTCCTGTGGCGTACCTCCACCGGCTAGCCCAGCAAATTTACAGAAAAGCAGGAGGGAAGCCTAGGATTTCTGTGCTATGGCATACTGCCTGGCATGATTAAACAGGCAACGTTGGACACTTTCTGCCAACATCCACAGCAGAAAGGAGGTGTTCACACCCCCACAAACATGTCGCTGGCAGAGCTGCAGACAACAAAAACCCAGTCGTAACTGCATTTCCAGATGTGGCAGCCCTCTCTAATGTGCCTGTCTTTTCTAAACAGCTGTGTCCTGTGTCCCAGTTGTCAAGGGGAGGACCAAGGACTTTCCTCCATTGACAAGGTACCTTCAGCATGTCTTTTGTGGAGGAACTAGACCTTCAGGGCCCCTGCCAAAAGTCCTGAGCAGTGATGTGCAGGGAGAATGCACGTGCAGCCAAAATGCAGGAGGCTGCTCACCCACTCCTAAGCTGTTGCTGTGGGCTGTTGACTCCAGCCAAGTCAGCTGCACCAGTCGTGTTAGTCTCTTGTTAAGCATTTCTTCAGAGCAAAAAGCCACCCACAATACACGCAAGTGTTGCCCCAAAACTTTCATTCTGTCCCCGTGCATTGCATTTCTCATCAGTCAAGCACCTCTGCAAGTCTACAGCTGACTGTAGGGGGTACTACATACAGGGGCTGAGGCGGAATTGGGGCCAGTGGACCTGTTTGTAAGATGTTGATACCCATGGCCCTTGGCCTGATACAGCTGCACATTTTCTTTAATTTGATCTTGTGCCCAGCCACCCCAAAGAATCTGCAGACTGACACTGCTTATCAACTGCTGTACACAACAGTGACAAACTAATGCCAAACCTGCAAGCCTGAACAGCTGCAGACACTATACTGCTCTCCAACGGCATCTCTGGGACAACAGATTCAGGGGTTTCAGGGTACCACCCCATAAAAACAGCTTTTGCAGCTCAGCAAAAGCTTGCGACCAGGTAGGGCGATTTTGACCCACTGGGAAGTCCTACAGCCTCCAAAGACAGCACTCTTCGAGCAGCTTTCATTTTTTTCATTCATTCATTCAGTTCAAGTCATCTTATCTTTCATCAGATACAACCAACTCTTGGGGTAAAAGCTGCAGGGGCTTCTGAGTGTCTTGGACCTCATGTCTTTCTGCCTGTGACCAATACAGCAACCACACAGCCCTGCAATACTGGTTGCACACTTGCTGGGTGAGCTGTGCTCATGTTGTGCATCACCAAGTGGTCTCTGCAACAGATATCACCAAATACAACACACTGCAGTGGTAAAATCAGAGCCATAAAGATGGAATAGGTGGTTAAGTTTTTTTACCATGTCCAGTCCATCTTGAGACTAAGCATTACACTGAAGCCCTTCTTAGTGGCTATCACTCTCATTCCCAAGATGACAATGTCGTGTAAAAAGAGTGTGCTTTTTGCTATGGGTTGACCTGGAGCTACACCTTAAGCTATCACGCTGAAAATGTGTCCTCAACACCCTGCCAGTGGGGAGGACAATGGTGTTACACTGAGTGGCAGACACAGCTGCTGGAGGAACAGAGCTTCCTGAACCTAGGCAATTAAAGACTATTCATGGTTAACACAAAGGTCTGGAGAGGGTCAGATGAACAAGGACATGCTGAGGACCTCTACTAACATAACCACTTAATCAGTAATTGATAGTAATTCATGTAGATAATAACCTAATCACTCACTAAGCAGACAATTGTCCCTGGTGTGAAGCCCACCAGTATCAGTCAACTAAAGAAACACCTCTTTGGGAAGACCTTGCAGACTGAAGGAACTTACTGCCTGAAGGAGGGAAGAGGACCTGGGGATTCTGTAAATCTTGGGGAACATTTTTAAAGGGATTGATGGGACATGTAGGACATTATGTAATGCTTAGGGAAAGGACCAAAGGAGGGGAAAAACAAGGATCAGAATGGCTTGGGGAGGAACAAACATGGGAAAGCAGATGAAAAAGTGGATAAAAAAGGCTGGGTGAGTACAAATACGTTGCTAGTCAGTGTATTTCTCTGATGGAGCCCTTCATCACTGTTGTGTGCCACATCCTCTCACTAAATCCTACTTCTTTGTGAGTGGTCTCTACTCTTGGCATGTTGAACACAAGTGAACTTCAAGTTACACTCACCAGTAATACAAGAGGACTGGATGCCAGCAGTGGGATCATGGCTGCAAACCTCTGGGGTTCCCGTCTGGGTGCCAGCAGCAGGGGAGGCCACTGGGATCTGGGCCAGGTGTTGGATACTGTGCAAACGTCTGTGTGTGTGTGCATGTGTGTCTGTCTGTGTCTGCGCGCGTGTATGCGCGTGAGTGAGCGAGCCAGTGAATACTGATCAGCTAGGGAACAGGATCAGGCTTTCAGTCCTGCTTATGGTCCCCCTTGCTGCCCACTGGGGTTCCAGAGCTGTTCCCCAGCCCATGCACCCCGTCCTGCACCACTACCAGGCTCCTCCCAGCCAGGGCAGGGCTTGGCCTTTGCTTGGGCTGTACTTCAGGTTCCCAGCAGCCCATTTCTCCAGCCTCCCAAGGTCTCTCCAAAGGGTGGTTCTTCCCTCCAGCATATACACTGCTCCCCCAGTTCGGTACCACCTCCAGACTTGCTCTGGTCTTGCCATCTCCTCATCCAGCTCAAGAAAAATCTTAAATTGCCTTGCCTAGCGTTACCCCACAGCAACACTACTCTCACCAGTCAACCTCGGGGCCTCAGACCACTAAAGCCAACCCTCAGAGCCCAGCGATCCAGTCCACCTTCAAGCCCACTGACACCTAGCTCACCGTGTGAGCACCAAGTACAACATGCTGAAGGGCTTCCTCAAGTCAAGGTGTCCAACATGTAGTGCTCTTCCCTTCTCCACAGACTCTGTCATCTCTTCAGAGAGGTAATCAGGCACTAATGAGCCAGGCACAAGTTTCCCGTAAAGAAGAGCTTAGTCACTTGCCCTCCACCCAGTTCTTCGGCAATAGTCTCCATCTCCATCGCCTGCCTGGGGACTGAGGAGAGGCAATGGCCAGTCATACCTCAGACCCTCCTTACAGTTCTGGAAGATGGTGCAATGCTAGCCTCACGAACACCCCCCGACCACAGCCTTTCACAAAGTGGGCAGCCTACAATAAGATGAGCCAGCTCCCTCTCCTGCTCCACTGATCAGTAGGACCACAGTTTCCTTCCCCTCCCTGAGCCGCTGAAGCACTCAGGGAAGCCTCAGTTTTTCATAGGAAGCCCTTCACAGAGACTTGCATGTGTGGCACCTCCTCCTATGACTGCACAGTCATGGCCTTTACAGACATCATCACCCAGGAGCAGTGGCTTAGCACAAATTCATCATCAAGCAAAGGCTGGGGAGCATGGTGTGGATGTTCTGCTGGCTTGTGTAGAGCCAAGAAGTATCTGAAATATTAATAGATTTATCTATTTTTCATTAAACCTGAATTGATTTACAAGAGTCTCTTCTTAGCTCAAGGCATCCATCTTTAGGACCATACTGGACATATGTTACAAGCTTTGAGCGGCAGTGGGCCACACTGACCAACAATGATCTACTGAAATCTCACAGAGGAAGCTATAGAACACTGTAACTGGCTGAACCTGGCTCTGACCAGCAGCGAAGATGTGGAGTGGGAAAATTTATCCAAACAGAGAAGTACACAACATCCCTCCCCAGAACGTATTTAAGGAGAAGTCTGTGCCTGTGCATAGTGTCCCCCCAAGGAAGCTGCAGCCCAGGCTGATACCACACCACAGCAGGGACCACAGAGGACTTGGACAGAGGAAACCAGTACGCTCAGAATGGCAAAAACGATCTCACGTACCATTCCTGCTTCCCACATCACTCGCCTCCTTGTCTGAGGGTCTGGGACACACTGAACGTGACAAGGGGAGCTGGGATGAAGAGGGAAGTAGAACAGCTAACTAGGGAGATGAGAATTTTCATTCAGGCATTTGCTTTCACTGTACATTCAGATCAATTGCCAAAACTTTGTGTTGATTTAAAATAAAATGATTTTTACATAATTCCCCAGTTCCAAGTCTGTTTGCTTGCCGCAAGAACCAAATCATTTCTTCACGTCTGCAGCTTTACATTGCCATAGCCCCAAAGCTGATGAAGTATACAGTAAAAAAAAGTGACAGTATTTCATTTGTCTATACCCAAAGAGAAAGTGTGAAAAAGAACAAAAATAGCAATTCTGAAGTTGAAAGCACCATGTTTTCTTGAGGTATCACCCAAACTCATGGGTTAACTTGACACAGAGATGCAGTCTTAAGTTCATCCTTCCTTCTTCCTTTCCTAGTCTTGAAGACCTAAATAACTGATTTTTTCCAAGCTGTTTATTTTCTCCTGGATTTAACCTGGACATCTTGCAACTTCAGAAGAGAAAGGGGACACTGATTATTTAACTAAAAAGTAATCTGAAGACATGCAATCTTAATACACCCAAAATAGTTTAAATTCCACTATTTCATAAAATGTCTGAGTTACACTAGAAGCAAGAAATATCTGAAGGAAGGAATAAAAGATCTTGTGAATGTCACCCAACATGGTTTTAGGGTTCTGTACCCCAGAAGCAACCTCCCCTCCACCTACAGAGGATTGCTTAGGAATTAACTAAGTAAGCAATCAGAGACCATGTCAGTAATCCCCTCACGGTTGCTAGCCAACAGGTAACAAGAATAATACTGACAATTATGGAAATTGTAAACGTGTACAACACTGACAAACACCAACTGTTTTAAATATTCCATAATTTGCAGTGAAAAATATTTTATTAAAAATATTTAATTTCAAACTTCCAACAGCTCACAGTGAATTACATTAAAATCTACTAGTCTCTTCTCCAGGTGAACTGCAATACATGGCCAGAGTACTGAAAATTGTATTGTTTTACAGTTGAAAAATATGTAAATATTGGTGATCAAGGTGGCCTATCATTAATGTATAAAAACTAAAGGCCTGCTTTGAGATTTGCTCTATCTGAAACATGAGAAGAAAAGTTTATCAGTGATCCTAACAAATGTGCTGTCGGCTACATAGGGCTTAAAATATTTTTAATTGCAGATTTATAACAAAAGTTAGAGTTCCCTGCATGCTTCTCTTCTGCTTCACCTCTAATACGTTTAGACTAAATCCTATTGGCTGCTAATGTGGAAAAAACATGAGGCAAAAAACCCCACATAAAGAATACCGCCCACATAAAGAATACTGATACTCAGGACAGTCATTGATGTGTACCTTCTTGACAGAAGCAAGGAAAACAACATTGTTAGGAATTAATTATAGCACATTCGAGCGAGGAGGCTAGACAGGTCACTAGGGAGAAGGTGATACAAACACACCCTTTACTCTGCTGGTAACTCAGCCCATTAAACTATTTTCCTGTTCATGGCTCACAATTCTCTATCCTAGTGTAGAAAACACGATCAAATGTCCAGCACAGCTGCCACCAACCTGATTTAACATTTATATGTTAATAAAAAGAAACACAACATTCTAGCAGTGAATGGACTCCACAGAAGATTCATTACTTTGTTAGCCCATTAGCGTTTCTTACCCAGTGCCTGAAGTGCAGATCAAAATCCATTACACATAATGATTGCACTCACCTTACAAAGAAAATACTGCCTTTAAACAGAATTTAATTCCTATGCAAAACAAACAAAAACATCTTTTACCTGGGATATTTGTATAATAATTCAATAATCTAATAATAATTTCAATGCACACACTAGAAACAAAACAACAAAAAAATAACCAACTACCAAGGCTGATTAATGTAACATCCTGTGAACAGCACCAAGAAGTCCTGTATATTTTTAGAATTCTGTAGTTTAAGAAGGTATAAAAATTGTATGTGCAAAAGATTTCTTCAGTGCCCATGAGGCACTGGTCTGTATTTATATTAGGATGTACATTTTAAAATTCAAATCATGTAATATTACCATTCTGTTATTTGGAGAGTGCTATAATGACAGCTATAGAACAAAAGTTATTCATGAAAAAACAGTTTATTTCAGTTCAACATTTTTAAATCAGACCCAGTTTTAAAACTAGACAGGCCCTTCAAAGCCTGGTCTTGACTAAAATAAACAAAGTTACTTTTCAAATTCTGCACAACAATTTAAAGCCGTTGTTTTCCTTCTTCCACTCCAGTGACACACTGGACATTGCGATGCAGAACTGCGTACCGCAGTTATTTTCAAACTTTCTGAGAGTGCTTCTGATCCATGGCCATGAAGAACAGGCAGACAGCAGCTGTGATGAACACATGCACTCCCTCATAAAGTAGTTTTGGTGAGAAGACACTCCATATGAACAGGTGGTAACGCAGACCTGTTACCAAAACAATGTAGATGGCAACTGGAACTGAACGGAGTACAGCGTAGCAAAAACAGCCATGGCCCACCGCCGCTGAGTTCCTGGTAACAAAAACAGAGGAGTTCGTTCTCAGGCAAATTTAGTAAAGACATCTGAGTTTCTCTGCTTTGTAGCATTATTTCACAACACAAAGAATACTCACACATCTCCACTTTATGTTAGAAAACCGATTACTGATGCAACGATGTAACTAATAAAGCTTGTCCTTATCACCTCTATATATCCTATAACACGTAAGCATGTTAAGCATAAGCATAGCAACTGTCACCGCAATAAAAGCGCCCAGTAGTTCTCCTCACACTTAGAAGGTTCTGTGCTTTAACACACTTTTTTCTAATCGTTAAAGTCTCCATTAGGCAGTTTCAAGATAGCTTCGTCTCATGGTGGCCTTCCAGTGCCTTTCCACAGAATCTGGATGATAAGAGGCAGAGAAGAAAGACTTCAGTACTCTTCACAAGGCTGCCTAACCAGTGGATGATCCCATGGAGCCTGCTGCCCTTGTAAAGGGCATAAACCCTGCCAGAGTGTGCTGCTGCCCACAGCCAGTAACATTGTACAAAGCAACATAAAACCTATGCTATTAGAAAACTTCACAAAGTTACCTAACAGCATTTTGCAGAGAATACCACATTCTGCGGTTTACATAAGCGACACATTGCATTCCTTAGCTCAGCTGCACCCACTATATTGCAAGAAATGTCTGCCCCTTATGTAACCTGCGTCACCCAGATCTGCCACATTGAAGTATTCTGGTGGGTGACCGGAGTCAGATGAAAATGGAAGTGAAAGAGTTTTCTGCACTTCGACTGTTCGCCCTCCCCTGAGGTGCCAACTTGCGGCTATGATGCTGGGTTGGCATATGTCCACTTTGGCCAAACCACTTCTGCAGAGACTAATTCCCACCAAATTCAGATGCTTACCTGTTCAGACAAAAGGAAGGAATAAAGCTATTTCATTAGAATAATAAGCAGAACATTCTCCTCTCTCCATCAAAATATTTTACATCATCAGTTCCCAAAAGAACACACCAGAAAAAAGCTCAAGTATTTACACTGAAGTCCTGATCTGAGAATCTGTTCTGCTCCTCCCTGTTTTTAATTCTGATCTTGTTCCAAGTAATAAAAAATTAAGATGACTAGCACTTCTGTAAGACGAAAATTAGTCACGACTAAGCAAGCTACAGAATGCAGTATTTGACATAAACCGTTAAACTTACTATTCTTTAAATCAAGATAATTAGGATACGGTCCTACTTCCCAGCAAAATTCCAAAGACTTTGAGCGGAAGCAAGAACAGGTTATGAACGCAGAGTTGAAAAAGCAGCTAAGAACAGCAGGTGTGAATGACTGCAAAATACACATTCAGTTCACAGAAAACTATTTCCCTTGCTGCTTGACCAAGGAAACTGAGACTTGGCAGTGAGCTAGGCAGCTCCCTGCTTCTGCATAACGATCTTATCCTTCAGTGAGCTTGTGTAAATACCAGCTTTATGTTTAATAACTGATTTTGTTGACAAGGATTAAAACAAACCGCAGTTCACTCAGTCTTAGCTGTTTTCGTGCTGATATGAGTACAAATAGTGTTTATAGTAGTTAGATGATACAACTGAATAAACAGAGGAAATGGTTTTTGAGTCAGATAGGCAAACAGGCAATTTTTAAACCATTTTCCAGAGTAAAAAAATGCACTTGACAGACGAGCTAGACAAAGGCTATCAGTGGTTGTGGCTATCACATTTGTAAATCTCAATGATGGGATGTTCAAGGGAATCCTAAAAGAAAGGAGTGAGAGTGCTCATGGATTTACACATCCAGGTCTTTCAAGAACTCTGCATTTTAAATTTAAATTTCAGTTCATAACTTTTTGCCTAGTTTGTGCTCACCTAACAACACATTTAGTACCCTATCATGAGAAAGCTCCTAACTGTAAATCAGTGGTGTTAAAAATGTAAAAAATGGCTACTTTTTCAATTATGAAGAAACTGGCTGGAAGATTATTTTGAATTGAATCTCTGTGTTCACTTATTTGCCTCAAAAATTAGGCAGACTTAATATTTTAGCAGAATGAGAGCACATAGTAATCTTTACTAGAAACATTTGAACTCTGCATTTTACATTATGATTACCAGCAAAGAATCCTTAAGCCAATAAGTAAATGGTACAATTCCTTTTGTACTCTGCTACAGTGAAAATAACAAACTGTCTTCTCCTTATATAATACCTTTACTTCCAAATGGTCTTGGCACTGGCTTCATCTCTCAACAAAATACAGACACCTACCTGTGAAGGGAGGGAAATCTTGGACAGTTTCACAGTATAATGCAGCAGTGCAATTTAGAGAAGCACACTATCCACAAAGTTGAACTGTTAGTGGGTTCAACAGCAGAATAATTTGGTTTATTCTGAACGTGGTATAGGAGGTCCCGTGCATGTTGTTGCGGAAACAGAACTGGAATGACTGAGCAGAAGCAGTCAGACCTACTCAGCTATTCTGATGCCAGGACAATGAATGATTTAGTTATTTGAGCACAGCACCATTCCTTCTTCTGGCTTCTGCCAGGCACCCAATTTGCTGAATAGCTAAGAATAATGATTTTGTGTGCTCCTTCTGCTCATTATACACACACACAGAAACCACAGGGTACAGGGCTTCACCAGGCCATAAGGCTGCTGCTGTTAATGTGATCAAGTCAATCCATGTAGCTCAGCTGGTACCCGAGTTATTCCAGAAGTCACCAGGGTAGCACAGAAAGCTGGCTGTGGCATGCCACTCATGTATTCTACTGCTTATGAGCTGGATCCGCCAGTAATGAATAACCTTGCAACCTCTCAGTGCTGTTCAGTGAAAACAACAGATTACAGGACACACCTAAAGCATCAACCTGTGACTATTTCATACTGAACTGTCTCTGCAGCAGTTAATGCCTTTTCTTATTTAAAGGAGAAAAGCATAGAGGGATGTAAACTACCTCCATGTTCTGACAGAACCAGCCTAATATTAAGGCCTATGCACAATGCAGGAGCAAACCGGTAAGTACCCAGCCTCTAATATTAAGCTCATTTAGCAAGTTAGCTTCTGTGGACCTGAGAGAAATCCAAATGTTTTAAAGATGACAAAGCATATCCAAACTTCATGCGAGATTGATGCTGAAGATTGCTAGATCCAGAAAATAAAATGTCTTCAGAGACTTCTGAAGCAAAGTACACTATAGATTCACATCACTGAACACACCATATTTTGATTGCAAACGTTAAGTATAGTTGAGAACACATATTGGCTTTCAACAAAAATCTCTTTTAATTGAATGTTTAATATGTAGAAAAATATGGCCATGCATTTGTGCTATTAATAGGTTTTCTCCTTCTCTGGATCTTCTAAATCCTACTTGCCAATGTTTTGTCAACAAATCTTTCACCTCTCAATCCATCTCTAAGGTGTTATGGATAATACAAGGTTTGTAAAATGAAAAAAAATTATGATGCCAGAACCACAAAAGAAAAACAACTCTTCTATTGTGAAACATGTCTTCAGTTATATAGAATAATTGGCAGATGGTGGCACAAGTTTTGTAGTTTAAAAGCAAGACCCCCTCCACAGATTGCCCTAAAAATCCTTCCACAAGGTATTTTAAAATACACTGTTTTACATTGTTCCAACCCTTGTCGTAACGCACCAAATTAAACAAACATTTTAGAAATATGCAAGCATATGAGTGAGGAATACCCCAGGGCTGTCATTTTTCTGGGATTGGAGAGGAGCATCATGTCTGGAGGATTTCAGTGTGAAATATTCTGAGTACTTTCAACTTATCCTCCAGCATTTCTGCCCTTCCAGTTCCTCTTTTCTACCTGAACATCAGTGCCTAGGTTACCTCTTACTGGAGATACAGAATTTGCATATTTGAAGTAAATTTTTACTCTATTAGCAGCAATTTTCTTTCTAGGCTTTCTGCAGTTTCAGTTTGCAAGATCTCCCTTTTAGTGCTCTCTGAAAAATAGCTGGCACTTTGTTAATCTGCATATATTAATAAAGGGTTGCAGTCAGAAACAAACCCTGTAGCACTCCAAGTGTCTGTCTGTGGCATCTTGGAATATCTGCAATCTGTTAAGAAATTGCTCTGATCTAAGCAAGCAAATATCAATTAGTTTAGCAGCAAGAACAAATTTGCTACGTCTCTCCCACATGCCCTACTCTCACCTAGTATAATTCTTACAGTGCTATTTTAGATTATTGCACACAACCCTGCATTGTCATGGAAAAACACTATATATTTTTAGTAGACGCAAGGGAACCAAGACTTCTTTGGAAATTTACATTATCAACTCTGGTATGGACTATATAATCAGAAAAGCATTAATTCTATAGAGTCACAATTTTTGACACCAAACCATATCAGTGGACAGAAGTCAAAAAGGGCAGTGTCCAACAAGCTAAAAGGGTTGTCAAGTATATTCTACAGTCATGGAAATGAAGCAACTTGGGGATGACCATTGATTTTCCTGTGCATCCTCCTTCTAGTAAGAAAGGTGGAGAAGCTACAACTACCTGAGCAAGGTCAAGTGTCCATGGCAGTAAGTTACAGTTGACTGTAATATATGTGGACTGTAGCACAGGATTCAGCAGGTTCTTACAAAGACTTAGCTATAAAAGGCTATTAAGACCTGAAATTTCAATTCTCTTCACTTCAGCATCAAGACTGGGAAAAACAGGATCATATCAATAGTTTTGTCTGTTTTCACTGCTGGCATAATCAGTTGCGCTGGGAGCTACCTGTCAGAAAGAGTAGTCTCAGTCACCCAGCAAAGGTAATTCTTATCATTCACATCCACTACTAGCTAACCTGCTTAGAACAGAGCTCTATCTAAAACACAGGGCATATATCAAGTAAGTTTCAGATTTCTTTTTCCCTTCTCCAGTCAGGCTTGGCCCCTGAAAGTTTCAGATGAACTCCCTAAACTGGAGACCTAACAAAGATTTATATTAGATTGCAAGCAGGAATGCAGTTATGCTGCCGTTGGGCCAGAAGGTCTGAACAGCCACTCTGGCTACTATCATTATTTAACTGCTAGGGCAAGAAATCAAGTGTATCTTTAATAAAGGTTGCCAAGATTTTTACAAGCCTAACTGGAGAGATGTCCGCTAGATCCAATTCACCCTCTGCATGTGCTCATTTCCCCAAATACTGATCCTGTGGCAATCAACTTACAAAGAACTGGAAACTCTCTGCTTTTCATTTGATCAGTTCTCACCTTCTCTTACAGAAAAAAGAAAACACTTCACAAGCTCAAACACCCTTTCTATTTCAGGACTGCAGACAAAGAACTAGCTAAACCACACTTTAGGCACCATGACCGTGTAGTCTCTAGATTTCTTCACCACAAAACTGATGAGTTCCAGCCATTCTTCAAAGACAAGATTTGCATGCCGAGTGCTCCGCTTGATATGCTTTTCCTCACTGCTTCGGAGGCAGGCCATACTGGTATATACGCAGTGCCTGCTCCTGCCTGTTATCACTGCCTCAGCTTTTCCCATAAGGCTCTGTTCAGGTTAGTCCTTAGCACATGTTACTCTGTTCAGCTCCAAAGAAACCAAAAAAGTTAAACCAGTCTATTCCTGTTGACAGTGGCCCAGGCTTTAAAGCAACAAGATACAACCAAATCACTAAAATTCCTAACAAGCAAAACACAAATCCTAAGTGTTCCAAAGCCCAGCATTAGTCAATTCTCTGCAAGTATTCTTCCAAAATCCACTTAGCACTTCTGAAGACTTCTGACAGAAAAAAAACTGAAGCATTTTACGTCAGCATCATACATGAAGGGAATAACAAGGACACTTACAGCTTGATTTTCTGTTAAGGTGCATCTACAGGCTTTTCTGCCCACCTTTGTAAACAAAGAGCTCTTTGTCATCCTTTTAGCTAAAGATGTAAAGAAAAATTGCATCCAACAATTCTGGACAGGCAGGCTCTGAAGAAACTTAAAATAGACTGTTACCATATTATTTAATTAAATTCAGACTTACCAGTTTAGAATATATCAGTCTAACAGAAGATATGACCAGTGTCACATGGCATTTCTAGAGAGGTGAGGCACAGATTATTTAAGTAATGGGTAGGAAATTATTTAAGTATGGGTAGAAAACTGGCCAACAAGACTAACTCAAGAAGGTGGTGATCAATGTTTTTTACTCAGGCTAGCAGCCTGTCACAAGTAGGGTCCCCCAGGGATTGATACTGAGCCCCAAGCTGTTCAACATCTTCATAAAAGATTTCGATGATAGGAGTGAAAGCACCCTCACCAAGTTTGCTGGTGACACTAAACTGGGCGGTGAGGTGGACCACGGAGGGAAAGGCATCTTACAGAGACCCAGACAGGCTGGAAGAGTGGGCTAGCAAGAACCGGATGAAGTCTAACAAAGACAAGCACAAAATTCTGCACCTGGGACAGAATAACCAAAGGCCCCAGTACAGACGAGGATCTGTGTGGCTGGGGAATAGCCTTGCTCAAAGGGACCTCAGGGTGCTAGTGGACAACAAGGTTAACATGAGTCAGCAGAGCACTGCTGCAGCAACAAAGGTAAACTGGGTCCTGGGCAACATCCACAGGGGCATGCGTAGCAGAGATAGAGAGATGACTGTCGCATGCTACTCAGTGCTTGTCAGGGCACACCTGGAGTACTGTGTTCAGTTCTGGTCCCCAAAATTCAAAAAAGATGCAAACAGACTGGAGAGGATCCAAAGGAGGGCTGGAGATGATCAAAGGGCTGGAGAGCCTGCCCTACAAAGCAAGACTGTAGGAATTGGTCTCCTCTCCCAGAGGAACAGAAGGCTCAGGGAGACCTCATCACAGTATTACAGTACTTAAAGGGTGGCTAAAAAGAGCACAGAGGTGTTCTCTTCACCAGTTACCAAATGGAGAAGAAAAGCATCAATGGTACAAGTTGCATCAGGAGAGGTTTCATCTCTGGATAAGAGAAGACTTTTTTACAGTGAGAACAATTAATCACTGAAACAATCTTCCCAGGGACATGGTAGCCTCCCCATCCCTGATGGTTTTTAACATGTGACTGGACAGGATGCTTGATGATCTCATCAAGGCTCCCTTTCCCATGAAAGGTCAGACCAGATGATCTTTCAAGGTCCCTTCCAACCTGGGCTGTTCTATTGTTCTGTGAAGCAATACTCACTCTTCTGCACTGAGGAGAGAATCAGTTCTTCATTGTATTTTTCCATTACAGTAACCATTTTTAAACTTGTGACTTAACTAAATTAACAGCTCTCTCCTCAACTTACTCCTGCCATGCCAATAACACACATTTGAGAACTTGTGCACTTCAGGAAAATGTGTGAGAAAAGAAGATAGAAAAATCCTGGATAAATGCAGAGGGACAGCATCCCGTGTACAGTCCTATCCACAGCTACCAGAACCAGCAGTCAGTTATGCTGGCCACAGAACAGAAAAGGACTAGAAAACTAATGGTGGAAAAAACCAAACAACCCTGCAAGTAAGAATAGTAAGACAAATCCATTAACAGCAAAAAGTACAGGTGACATCTAGAAATATTTACACCATAAACAAGTATGTAAGCAGAAGTCTACAAATATGGCCCCCTCTTTCCAGAAGTGTCCCTCTGAATAGCTCTGCTCCTGCAGTGGCTCCAAACCACTGAGAATCCAGCATCATCACGCAGCCCTTACCAACAGCAGAGAAGAGCTGAAGTTGGTACTGCGCTTTAATCTGAAGATTTCTGTTTCAGAATCAAGAGGAAGGAATATCCAAAGTACCAAAGAGAAAGGGAGGAGAATTAGTTCAGTGTGTATACTTCATGCAGTGTATCAGAATATTGCTCCCAGCTTTCTTCACAGCTTTTTCTGGTGCAATGTGCAATGGATTCATGTTCAGAGACTCATTATTCCTTGTGATGCCATGATATGACTTCTGGGATTATGCAGGGATACTCGTACTGAGCCCAAGTATCATACATAATTTTTACTTTGTCAAGTTTATAGGAGCACTGGACTTAAAAATAATTTGCATGAAGTTGTATAATTAAAACTATATAAAAAAACCCCAAACCACAATACTCAGTGTTAGCATAAAGACTGTAGAGCCCTACAAGCCTTCTCTTGCAAGCAAAATGGATTACAGCAGGATCTGTAAACCCATACCCTAGGATCTCTGCAAAGGATTACACAATGCTAATACCATGAAGCATAAAAGGAACAGTAAACAAAAATGGTTTCACCTTGCCAAGAAATTAAGTGCAAGACCAATTTTATTTCTGAGGAAGATACCTTGGTATACCAGCTGCAGACCCTCTTCCTCACCAGACTCTAGCTGAGGAGAAAGCAGAAAAATCAGCACAGGATTTTTCACGCCATAGTTTTGATGGTACTATAATGCTAATCTTGGCTGTAACACATAAAATGTAAAGCAAACAGACAGGATACATCTTTCAGAAGATTGCAGATGTTACTTTGATGTTACAACTACATCAGAAGATGCAGATGTTACAGTTTGACTGTGTTCAGTGGCCAAGGAACCTAAAAAGACAGCTCCAAGGAAAATGTGGACATCACCTGTCAGACAGAGAAGCAGAGAGAGAAAAGGAAGCAGAAAGAATGAGGGTGACAGGAAAAGGGAGAGGGAGCAAAAAGGTAGAGAAGAGCAGAGACAGCTGAGAGTGCAAGACAGGGAGGGCAAGGGAGAGAGAGGAAGCAGGGGAAGTGAGAGGGAGAAAATAAGCAAAAGTAAAAGAAGGTGAGTGTGAGTGAGGAGACAAGGTGTGGGATACAGGGAACAAGCAGGACAAGGGGAGAGAGAGAAGGGCAGAGACAGAAAGAGAGGGAACACAGGAGAAAGGGAGAGATGGAGCAATATGGAGACACAAAGGAAGGGAAAGACAGTGCACAGGGAAAGGAAAAGAGAAAAGGCATGCACGACAGGGAGATACAAAAGGAGAGAAAAACAGCAAGAGAGGAAGGAGGGTAAGAGAAAAAAGGGGAGACAGACAGAAAGGAAGTCTGAACAGAGATGCACACAGAGGCAGAGAGAGGAGGGACAGGATCGAGGAAAAAAGGGGGGGTGGGGAACTTTATGGAGAAAGACCATGAAAGCAAAGGATAGAAAAGAGGAGAGAGGGATATGGGTATGGACTGAAAAACAAAAGGGGCAAAAAAGTAACGGCAGGAAAAATAGAAGGGGATGGGGGAGAAAGCAAGCAATGGGGAGAGAGACTCAAAGAGGCAGATCAATTGAGAGATAAAGAGAGACTGATGGAAAAGGTGAGGAAAAGGGAAAGGGAGAAAGAGAAGGATGAGAAAGAGAGAAAAGGAGACAGGGAGGAGAGAAAGGGAGAAGACAGAGAATCGAAACGAAATGGATGTGAAGAGCATGATAAAGGGAAAGAGATCAAGAAAGGGGGTGGAGTAGAGAAAGACAAAAAGGACAGAGAAAGAGGGACAGAGAAGAGAGTGCATGGGGAAAAGAAAATTGACAAGAGAAAGGCAGAATAGATGGGAAAAGTGAGGGAGAGGGAGAGACAGAAGAGAGAATGAGAGAAGCAAGGAGAAAAAGCAAGCTACTAACGGAAAGAAATGGAAAGAGAGGGAACAGGGAAAGGGTGAGAGAGACAAGGAGAGTAAGAAAGGAAAAGAGACAAGGGGAAGAGAGAAAAAACAAGTGGAAAACACACTGGTGAAGAGGAAAAGACAAAGTGGGAAAGAGAATGTGCCTGAAGGAAACTGCATGTGCAAGGGAAGTAAAACAAGGAAAGGGGAGAAGCTGGGCAAGTGAGAGGGCTGGAGAACGAAAGGGGGCTGGAGAAAGAAAGAGCACATGTTGGCATAAGAGAGAGATGAGGTGGAGACAGAGACCAAGAAAGAAGGGAGCACAGAGTAAGAGGAGAGGGGGAAAAAGACAGGAAGGCAGAGAAAGGAAAGGAAGAGAACAAAAAAGCACAGTGGGCATAGTGACATCAGGAGAGCCAAGGGGTGAGCAGAGGTTGGTGAGAGAGATCAGGGGACTAAGCTGGAAACAGGAAAAGAAACAGGATTGAGGGAGACTGGAGTAAAACAGAGACAAAGGTGGAGTGAGACAGGAAAGGCAGAGAGAGCAAGCAAGAAAAAAAAAGTGGGCAAAGAGAGCAATGAGAAAGAGAGACTTGGAAAGGAGCATGCGTGATAGACTGAGTGAGAGGCAAAGAGACAGAAATAGAAGCAGGGCAAAGAAAGCCAGAGTGTGATTGAGAGAGAAAAAAGAACAGATAGAGAAGAGTGAGAGGAAAATAAAATGAGTCAGGCAGAGGCCCCGGGGGGTGGGGGGGGGTGGTGAGGTAAAGGTAAGCCGGCAAGCAAGGAGGAAGGAGGGGAAGAGGGAAATAGGCATAGAAGCATAGGCAAAGACTGACAGGGACTGAAGAAAAGAGAAGGACACAGAAGCAAAGAGGCAAAGACAGTGAGCAAAAGGTAAAGAAATCAAAAGTGAAAGAGATGCAGTGGGACAGCTGAGTGAGAAGGGAAAGGAGGGACAACAACAAGGACACAGAGCATGCTAACGAGAGAGGGGAGCAGGCAAGTGAAGAGGAGAGTAAGGAAGCAAAAGGCAGGTGTAAGGACAGCATGGGAGAGCAGAAAAGAGTAAGGGCAAAGAGAACAGGAGAGAAGACAAAGGGAAAGAATGACTTGCAAAGACTGATTACGAGAGAAAGGGAAAGAAAACAACAGAGGGAAAGACAGCAACAGGTAAAGAGAAGCAGAGGGAGGAAGAGAGAGAGGAGAACACAGTGAATAGGAAAGAGCAAATGAGACGGAGCACAAGTGAGCAGGAGAGTAGCAGAGAGAACAAGTGTAAGGAAAGGGAAGAGCAAGAGGAACAAAAGGCAACAGAGAGAGGGAGGGAAAGACAACTAGCAGGAGAGCAAGAAGTTTGCACAGTAGTTTCTGGGTTCTCCTTTGGGAGCTTCTGGTGACAGGGTCCAGGAACACTGGGCGAATGCTGGGAAAACTCTGAGAAATGTGAGGGTACATGCTCTTGCAAGATAGGGGCAAGGTAAGGAGAGCCACAGGGCTGTGGGCCTCAGGAAGCTATAGCAGTTTCTAATGTGTTCAGTCAGCTGCCCTTGACACACAGTGTCTGAAGCCTTTGTTACAGCTGCTGCCTGGTAAAAAAGGGTCAAGCACCTGTACAGCTTGTAGGCCTACAACATAGTTAAGACAGGAGTTTGTGCAGAAGGGTGCAATGAATGGATCCTCATCTCAATTCAGACTAGTTTAAACATTTTCAGGCATGGTAGTGATGTACCAGAGCACATTCTCCAGCAGCTCTTGGAAAGCTGTCCCAGACTGAGTTTTGCATAGCAGATGCAGGCCTCCAAGTCCCCAGCTGCAGGGATTGTGCAAGGGCCTCTCCCTAAGGCTTGCAGAGATGGTCCTCTTTCCTGCAGCAGATACGCTGTTGTTGAAGAACTGTGTCACAAAGTGGATGAGTTACAGGAGGAAGTGAGCAAGCTTTGCAGCATCAGAGAGGATGAAAGAGAGACACCCTAATAGCTTCAAGGGCCTGGGACCCCAAATGCAGTGCAGGCATAGGAAAAGTCTGTCCATAGCAAAATGGTAAGGGAAAACTGTGGAAGGCCAAGGCTGGAAGACAGTGGCTTCTGGCACCAAAAGGAAGGCTCCTGCTCCACCTGAAAGCTTTCAGCTATGAAACAAGTTTGTTGTCTTCAACGCTGAGGAGGATCTGGGTGTGCTTTTGAGACAGCTTTTAGGTAAGGATTAAAAAGCAGACCAGTACAGATGAGATTGTAATGAGTGTCTGCTATAGGCTGCCTGACCAGGAAGAACAAGCAGATGAGATCTTCCACAGACAGCTGTAAGTAGCCTCATGTTTGCAGGTCATGGTCCTCAAGACATACTTCAACCATCCCAACATCTGCTGAGGGACAGCACAGCAGGGCATAAGCAATCCAGGAAGTTCCTCTAAAGCATCAGTGACAACTTCCTGACTGTCCTGGTTTCAGCTGGGATGGAGTTAATTTTCTTCTTAGTAGCTACTACAGTGCTGTGTTTGGGCTCTGATGTGAGAACAGTTTTGATAACTGCACTGGTGTTTTTAGTTGTTGCTGGGTGATATTTATACCAAGTCAAGGACTTCTGGGTTTCTTGGGCCCTGCCAGCCAGAGGGCTGGAGGGGCACAGGAGACTGGGAAGGGACACAGCCAGGACAGGTGACCTGAACCAGCCAGAGTATTCCATACCATGAGACATTATGTTCGGTATATAAACTTGGAGGGTTACTGGGGGGGATCGCTGCTCGGGGACTGGCTGGGCATGGGTCAGCAGGTGGTGAGCAGTTGTACTGTGCATTGCTTGGTTTCCTTTTCCCTTCCTTTGGATTTTACCCTTTTTCCCCACCTTTCCATCCTAATTGTTGTTATTCTTGATGTTAGTATTATTATTGTTATTACTGTTGTTCTTATCTGTTTATTCTGTTTAAATTATTAAATTGTTCTCTCAACCCTCGAGTTTTATTCCTTTCTGATGCTCCTCCCCACCCCTCCAGGTGGGAGGGAGTGAGCAAGTGGCTGCGTGGTGTTTGATTGCCAGCTGGGGTTAAACCATGACACTGACCCAACTGCAGGGAAAGACTTGTTGGTTGTGAAATTCAAAGTCTGCAGTGACCATGAGATGGGGACTCCTGAGAGGAGGGAAGAGGGGGAAAAAAGCAAGATCACAACCTTGACTTCAGGAAAAGATTTTGGCCTCTCCAGGGATCTGCTAGAAAATCCTATGGGAAAAGACCCTGGAGGGAAGAGGGGCCCGTGAAAACTGGCTGTTATGTGAGGATCACTGCATCCAAGCTCAAAATGTTCATCCCAGTGAGCAGGAATTCAGGCACAAATGCCAAGAGGCCTGCACAGATGAACAAGGAGCTCCTGGAAAAAGTCAAACATGAAAAGGACGCAAACAGAAGGTGGAAGCAGGGACAGGTAACCTGGAAGGAATACAGAGACAGTGTCTGGCCATATAGGGATGTAGTCAGAATCAGCAAGGGTTGTCAAATGCAACAAGAAGGGCTTCTATACAAGTACATGAATGGGCAGAGGATGACTGAGGAAAATGTGTTCCTGCTGCTGAAGACAGCAGGGGACCTGGTGACACAAAACATAGAAAATGACGAGGTACTGAGTATCTTCTTCACCTCAGTATTTGCTATTAAGACAGTTCTTCAGAAATCTAAGCGCTCACAGACCCAGAGAAAGCAGACAGCAAAGTCGTGAGAGGAAGAGAAGACAGAAAGCAAGTGAGAGCAAAGAAAAGCAAGACACAAGGACAACAAACAATAAGGAAAGAGAGAAAACAAAGGAAAGAGTGGAGAAAGAAAGCAGAAGAGGGAAAGAAATATGGGAAAGTAAGCAAGAGGGCAAGGGCAAGAACAAAAGATAATGAGTGAGAGACAAGGACAGAGAGCCAGCATAGGGGGTGATGTGCAACAGAAAACTAGAGGGGAAGTGAAAGGAAAGAGACTGAGCAAGAGAAAGGAGAGAGGGGGAAAGCAGGTTGTGGAGGGTATTAGGAAAGAGTGCATAAGAGGAAAATAGTAAGCATGAAAAAAAGAGGGAAAGCAATTAAGAAAAGAGAAGGCACACAAGAGAGGGTAAGTATCTGCAAGACAGAGAGCATGCTTAAGAGAGAAAGCACACATAAGGGATGAAGACTGCATGTAAGATAAAACAAGTGGGGCAAAACAGAAAAAGCTGAAGAGACCAAGAAAAAAAGAAGAAAAGAGCTAGGGAAAATGCATGTGCAGGAGAGGGAAACCAGGTACAACAGAAAGACAGCATGTGACAGAGAGGGTAAGTATTCATGTGATGAAAAGGAAAGGGTATTAAGAGGGAGGACAAGAACACACAAGACAGGAAGAGCCCACGCAAGAAACTGCATGAGAAGAAAAGTACAAGAAGGGGAAAACATGTGAGAAAGTGAGAAAGCACCTGCAAGAGAGGGAGAATTGAACAAGGGGAAGGAGTGCATGATAGAATATGCACATGAGAAAGATGGAAAGCTCAAGAGATCAAAGAAGAGGGGAAAAGCAAAAGAAAGGAAGCAGCAGAGCTAGATGAGAAGAGTGAAAGACTAAGAGAAAAATTGCAAGAATAACAAAAAGTAGATACGAGTGTGAAAATGTGCACGAGTGTGCAAAACCATTCACAGGAGCAGGGGGAGGTACATCCAAGAGAGAGAAGGGCACATAAAGAGAGGGAAAGCATGTGAGAGAAAAGGTACACACAAGAAAAGGAGGGCAGGTGCATAAGGGGAAGCATGCAAGTGAGAGAAAGCATAACAGAGAGAGGGAGCATGTGTGAGACTGAGATCAACAGAAAATGATTGTGTTCACTAGAGAAGGAAAGAATGCTCAAGATAAGGAAAAAGGGGAAAAGAGAGGGGGGAAGCACATCTGCACATGGGAGAAAGAAGACAGAGGTAAAGGTCACAATAGAGTAAGAACACATGTCACAGAGAGAGAAAGCAAATTTGCACATGAAGGAAAAGAGAGTGCGACAAAATGTACAAGAGAGGGGACACACCTGAGAAGACATAAATACACATGCAAGGAAGTGTGGCAGAAAGGAGGGAAAGTCTGTCACTGAGAGACACAGGGAACCACGAGACAGAAAGAGCACCAGACAGGGAAGGGGCGTGTGACAGAAATGCAAGTAAGAAAAGGAAAGTGTGCAACACGGACAAAGCATGCAGGGCAGCAGGAGATAGAAAGCACATCCGTTACAAAGGAAAAGCACAAGACAGTGTGAGAAGGAAAAAGCATGCAAGAGAGGAAAGGAGCATCTCAGGGGCAGAGAGATGGGATATGCCCCCAAAAAAGGGAGAGCATGCAGAAGAGGAAGACAACACACAAGAAAGAGCAAGCAAGGGAAACCAAACCTGAACAGGTGAGATAAGGGAAGCATGCAATACTACAGACAGAAACCACAACAGAGGGACAGTGTGAGAAAGGAAGAGGAAAAGGGGAAGGCAAAACACAAAAGAGGTAAAGCTGCAGCCTCCAAGAAAGATGGAAGAGCAAGAAAACAACAAGAAAGATTAACAGAGCGAAAACTGCACAAGAGTGAAGCTTGTGTGAGAAGGAAAGCAAAACAAAGAGACATAAGAAGACAGGCACATGAGATCAGAAAAGTATGCAAGACAAAAAACATGGGAGGGTGAAAGGTGCAAACACAAGAGTGGAAAAGAATGCAAGAGAAAGTGGGAAAGTCTGAAAAGACAGCAAAGCAAGAAAAGAAGTCTGAAAAAGCAAGACAGAAGGAATGAGATGGTAAGAGTAACACAGAGGGAAAGTGCAATGGATCAGGAAAAGTACACAAGACAGGAAAAACACACACAAGAAGGAGAAGCACACAGCAAGAAAAAAGTGTGACAGCGGGAAAGCCTGCAGAAGCATGACAGCAAGAAAGATCAAGTGAGCAAGTGCACAAGAGAGGAAAAGGACATAAGAAAGCAGAAGCATGTGATGGGGCATGCAGGAAAGATACCACAAGTAAGGGGAAAAACACATGTAAGAAAAGTGTGAGCATGCATATGCAGGAAAGAGGAAAAGCGTGCATGACAATGACAGGAAACATTGCAGCATACTCACAACAAAAGAAAGCATATGCAAGGAGAGGTAAAGCTTGTGAGAGATGGAAAGTCGAAGAACAGGAAAGCACATGTGAGATCAAGACAGAACTGCAGGAAAGAGCAGGACAGTGTGTGAGACAGAAAGCATGAGTGAAAAACAGGGAGAGGAAAGGTGTACACATGACAGAAAAAGGCCATATGCTAGATAGAGAGCAAAACAGAGAGGAAGGGAGATGAGCAAGATGGAGAGGGAAAGCAAGAAAGATGTAAACAAAAAAAAGAGTAAAAAATAAGTGAACAATAAGAAGAAGGAAAGCATGTCTGCAGGACAGTGTTGAACAGCACTATGAAGCATGAGACAGTGAGCATGAAAGAATGCTGTAAGAGAAAGGGGAAGCATGCACGAGAAGGAAAACAAGAAAGAAAAACTGCATGCAATGAAGATAAGCCCCAAAACTCAAGAAAAGGGCAGAAAAGTGAGAGAGCACTAGGGAACAAACAAGAGCGTAAAAGGGAAAGTATAAGATGGAGTGGAAGAGCATGCAGAGGGAAAGCGCACATCAGTATTCTTGAGAGCTAAAGCATGACAGTATTTACTGGGCTGGCTGGGGTGGAGTTAACTTTCTTCATAGCAGCTTGTACAGTGCTGTGTTTTGAATTTGTGATGGAACGTGTTGGTAACACACTGATGTTTTAATTATTGCTGAACCCTGTCTGCATATCAGGGCCTTCTCAGTTTCTCATGCTGCCCTCCAAGTAAGCAGGCTAGGGCTGCCCAAGAAGTTGGGAATGGACACTGCTGGTATACCGGTATAGCTCACCCAACTGACGAATGGGATATCCCATATATTGTGCTCAGCAGTAACAGCTGGGGGAAAAAAAAAAGGAGGAAGATTGATGTTTGTGGTTACAGTGTGTCTTCCCAAGTATCTGTTATGCACACTGAGGCCCTGCTTTCCAGGAAAGTGGGTAAACATCTGCCTGTTGATAGGAAGCAGTGATTAAAGTCGTTATTTTACTTTGCTTGCACATGGCGTTTTGTTTCACTTATTAACCAATCCCAACCCACGTGTGTCTCATGTTTGCCCTTCTGATTCTCTTCCACATCCCACTGCAAGCAGAACAAGTAAATGGCTGTGTGGTGCTTAACTGTGGACTGGAGTTAACCCACAAAAAAGGGAAAGCCTACACACAACAGAGAAGAAAAGGATTACAAAGACTGAAACATTTAAGAGAGACAAAGTACAAGCAAGGAAGCA
This sequence comes from Falco naumanni, assembly GCF_017639655.2. NCBI lineage: Eukaryota > Metazoa > Chordata > Aves > Falconiformes > Falconidae > Falco > Falco naumanni. Next base: position 31,860,140 of record NC_054080.1, read on the forward strand.
GTAAAGCACACAACAGATAAGGAAATGGCATGCACAAGAAATCAAAAACATGCGCTAGAGGGCCAGCATGTAAGAAAGGGGAAGAATGCAAGAGTAAGCATGAGAAAGTATGACAGACAGGGAGGGAAAGAGTGCATGAGGAAAAATTGCATGAGAGAGAACAAAAAGCCCAGGGTGGCAAGAAACGGCATGCACAAAAGAGAATGTGCACAAAAGGAAGAGAAAGCCCTCACATGCAAGAAAGAGGGAAAGAGCATGACAGGAAGAGGAAAAGGGCACAACGCAGGGGGAGCACAAGAGGAGAAAAAGGAAAACTGCATACAAGAGAAAGGCACAGTGTGCATGTGTGAGAGCAAATGCCCAAGATTAAAGCTAAAGAGAAGGAACCTACACAGAATGCATAAGGAAAGCAGACACATGACAGAGGTAACGACTGACCGTGCATGAGAGAGGGGGAAAGCATACAAGACAAAGTGTGTGCAAGAGGTAAACATGATATATAGGGAAAGCCTGACACAGATGAAGTGTATAAGACAGGAGGGGAAAGTGAGAGTGTTAGCAAAAGAAACTGCAAACAAAACAAAGCACAAGAAAAAAAGAGAGAAAACCACATATAAGATAATGTGAAGTACAGGGGAAAGTGCAGGCAGAGCAGGAAAACAGGCAAGGGAGAAAGGGAAAGCATGACGAGACAGCACTTGTATTAAAGCATGTGACAAAGCGTAAATGTGCCTAGGAAAGCAAGCAAAAAAGACAGGAAAACTGCATCTATGACCAAGGGATGGTGAAACAGACAGAGGAAGTGTACCAGGGAGGAAGAGAAAGTACACACAATAAAGGAACTATGCATGACAGAGAATTAATGCAGAAGAGAGAGAGGGAAAGAAGAAGCATGAAGCGTGAAGAGTGTCAGAGAGAGAGGAATAGATGCATGGGACAGAGGTAAAGCATGTAAGAGAGGGAAGGTAACCTTATACAATAGGGAGGAAGAGAAAGCATGCAAGAGGGAGTAAAGGAGCATGTGAGAGAGAAGTTCAGCCAAGAAGAGAAGTATTTAACAGGGAAAGTAGACAAAACAGGGTAACATTAATTAAATGAGAGAGCTTAAGAGAGCATGAAAGCGAGAAACATTCACAGTAGAGACAAGGAAAGCTTGATCCAACAAGAGGGAAAGCACATATAGGAAAGTGAGAGTATGAGAGGGAGCAGGAACACATACCATAGGGCAGGAAACTGTGAGTAAGAGAATGTGCATGAGACAAAGATCAAAAGCATGAGAGAGAGAGGAAAAGCATGCCAGAGAGAAAGTGAAAGCAAATTGGGGTGTACATATAAGAAAGTGAGAGGACACATGCACGAGAGAGGAAAGGTGCAACAGAAAGAGCAAGGGAAAGGTGACAGAGAGCGGAAAGGCATACTAAAAATTATTAAAGATATGAGAGGGGGAATGTATGGAAAAAAGAAGATTATGTTCATGAGAAATGGAATGCACACATGAAAAAGGGAAAGGATGTGACCGAACAGGACAGCGTACAAGTGAGAGGGAAAGCATGCAAGACAGCATGAGGGAGGGAGGAAAAGGGCTGCATGAGGGAGGGAAAGTGTGCCCCAAAGAGGGAAAGTACAAACAACAAAGACAGAGGGAAAGCACGACTGACAGAAGGGAAGTGCAAGAGCATGAGAGGGGGAAGCATGCAAGTAAGGAAAAGCACATGCAAAAGGAGGGAAACACACAACAGAGAGGGAAAGCATGCATGTAAGAGAGTGAAAACTTGAGAGAGGAGGGGAAAACTACTATAGAGTGTGAGGGAATGAGAGAGGGAAAGCATATTCCCACACAAGACAGAAAAGCATACAAGAAAAAGCAATAAACAAAACTGCAATAGACAAAAGGAAAAGTACATGCCACAAAGTAAGAGCAAGCATCAGAGGGAAAGTAGGCTAGGTATTGAGAGCATGCACAAAAAGGAAAGTGCAAGAAAATGAGAGGGATGTAAAGTATGAAAGAGCAGAAAACGAGCAAGAGAGAAGAGGGAAAGGCAGGGGTGGGAAGAAGGAGTGCATGAGGGAGGAAAAGTACAAGAAAGAGTGACTGGGAGACTGTTCAACAGAAAGAGAAAATATATGTAGCAAAGGGAAAGCACTGAAGGCAGTGAAGTATAGAAGAGTAAATATGTGAGACAGAACACACACACACAAAAAAAAGAGGGAAGGGCACGTAAGAGGAAAAGGGAGGCAGTAGAGATAGGGAAGAGTGTATGCAGGAGACAAGGAAAGCATGCTAGAAAGGAAAGCCATGTGAGGAAAGCAAGAGAAAGCATGCAAGAAAGTGGGAGAGGGAAGCATGCGTTAGAAAAAGAGGGAAAGGGTGTGAGTGATAAAGGGGAAGCAAGGACAAGAAGAGAAAGCGTGAGCAAGAGGACAAGTGCACTGGGCAGGGGCGGGAGACAAAAAGTGCCCAAGAGGGAGAGGGGAAAATGTGTGAGAAACACAGAGGAAAAAGCATGTCCATGAGAGAGAAGGAAGGAATTTGTATGTGAGGAATGGAGGGAGAAGTAAACATGAGTGAGTGAGAGGGAAAGCACATGCAATAGAGGTAAAGTGCACATATGAATAGAAGCATGTACAAGAGACAGAAAAGTGTATGCATGCAAGAGAGAAGGAAAGCATATGTACAGAAGTAGGAAAGCACACCTGTGGACAGGGAAAGCACAAGAGAAATAAAGCACTCAAGACAAGGCAGAAGAAAGGGAAAGTGCACAAGATGGGATACACAAATGAGAAGGATAGCATACAACAGTGAAAGCACACAAGACAGGGCAAATGTGACAGAGAGATTGCAGAAGTGAGTGTGAAAGAGGGCAAGTGTGCGGGACAGCTCAAGCATGCCAGGTTGCACATAACAGCATACGCAAGAGAAGAAAAGCACGAGATGGAAAAACTGAGACAGTAAAGATGTAACAAGTTGAATGTGAGTCAAAAAGCTTGTAAAGCAGCAAGGGAAAACTTACTCAAGGGAGGCAGTGTGCAAGAGAAGTAAAGACCATGCAGTAGAGGCATGCCAGAGACAAAGTATGCAAAAGACAGAGAAAGACTTGTGAAAGAGTCCATGTGTCCAAGAAAGAAAAATATGCAAAAAAGGGAGCATGAGAGACAGAGAAAGGGAGAGTGATAGATAAGAGAGGACAAATGTAAATGTGCAGAAAATATGAGAAAAGGGAAGGGACAGTGAGCATGAAAGAAATGTAGGGGTAGTGAGAGCCAGACATAAAGAGATGTAGGGACAAGAAGACAGAGAGAGGAGCATGGAGCAAGACAGGGACAATGAAAGGAATAGTGAGGCAACAGTACAGGCAGTGAGAGGAAAAGAGGAAGGTACAGGGGTGGGAGAAGAGTAAGGAACAGTGGGGTTGGGAGAAAAAGACCAGGAAGGACAGTGGCAGAGAAAGACTGAGGGGGATAGACAGGAAGAGTAGAGAGGGACAGAGGGGAGGGGGGCAGGGCGGTTGGGAGAGGGGGGAAAGGACCAGCAAGGGCAAGAAAAGAGACAGACAAAGGGACAGGGAGAAGGCACTGATCAAGAAAGATGGGCATGAGACAGACAGCGAGAGAGACTGAGGAACAGCTAGAGAGATGGAATGACAGTGCAGGACGGGGGGCACTGAGTGAGAGAGATGGGTACAGCAAGACAAGGAAAGAGGAAGACATGGAAGGGAGAGGATGGGGTGTGGGAAGAGAGATGGGGACAGCAAGATGGGGGGCAGTAAGAGGGAAGAGTGATGGGTGGGAGGACTGCAAGAGAGAGGGAGGGACTGCAAAAGACACATGGTGGGGCAGGGGGAAGGCAGCATGTGCAAAAGTGCGAGAGAGAGGGAAAGGCTGTCTGCAAGGGAGGAAAACTGGGAGGAAGCAAGGGAACAGGGCAGATAAGGTTTGTCAGCAAGAGACTGAAACCATGTACAGAAGGGAAAGTGCAAGCAAGAGAGGAAAAGGGTGTGACAGACTGAAAAGCATGCAGGAAGGGAAAGGAAATCAAAAGAGAGCAAAGCAAGAGGGAACAAGAGAGGGAAAAGCATGAGAAAGATGTGTGAGGGAAAGTACATGAGAGACCTGGAAAGCATGCAAAAGAGCTGGAAAGCTGAGAGGAGTGGAAAGCTCAGGCAGAAACTGGAAGAGAGAGGGGGAAGGACTGAGGAGGTGGGGTGAGAAAGCTCATTAAAGAGATGACAAGCACATCCACGGGGGGGAGGGGGGGGGATGGGGTGGGGAACGACACGACAGGTCTTGAGGACAGTGAGGAGAAACTGGGGGGAGGGAGGGGGGTATGGGAAAGACACAGACAGCAAGAAAAGGAAGCACCAGAGAAAGCATATGCAAGAGAGGCAAGGTGTATGACAGAGAGAGATGGAGCGTGTGAGGGAGAGAGGTAAGGGGCACTGCAGGGAGAGGGAAAGTGTCTGACTGAGGGGGAAGTGTGAGAAAAGGAAACCAACCGAGAAAATGTGTGTCAGAGAGAAGGGAAGCAAGGGAAAGGGAGAGAGGGAATGCAAGGGAGAGGGACAACAGAAGAGAGGAAGAGAAGGGGTGGAACAGGAGAAGACAGAGGGAAAAACCAGGAAGGGAAAGCAAGGTTGGGATAGCGAGAGATCAAAAGGAACAGCCTAAGAGGGAGGAAGAGAACACAATAAACTTGACAGAGGGAATGAAAGTGCAAGCGCAAGAGAGGAAAATTGTGTGCCTGTGAGCATGCAAGAGAGGGTGGCAGCAGAAAAATGAAGTGACACAGAGAGGGGGGATATGCAAGAGAAATAAGATGCACACAAGAGATATATGGAAGGCCAGAGAGGGGAGAAAGTGCATCTATGAGAGGGGGAATGCCTATTCAAGAGAGACAGTATGAACATCCAAGACAGTGTCAAAAGGCATGGCATATAACAGACAGGTAACACACAGCAAGACAGAGAGAGCTAGAGAAAGTGCAAGGGACAGAAAGTAGGAGAGGGACAGCAAGCAAGGATGGAGGTAGCAAGGTAGAGGGGGAAAGCATTAGCAAGAGACTGAAAGCATGAGTGAGAGGAGAAAGAGCATGCAAAAAAGAGAGAACGTGAGAAAACATGCAAGAGGAGGTCAGCAAGCCAGAAAGAGACAACATGAGAGAAAAAGGGAAGCAGTAAAGCACAAGGGGGGGTGTGGGGTGTGAAGCATGCAAGGGGGAACAAAGGATGTGAGAGAGAGCGCAAACTGCGTGTCTGAGACAAAAAGCACATGACAGAGGCAAACCGCACAACAGAGCGACAGGGGGAAGATGTGTGTGAGAGGGGGAAAGCGCATGAGGTGGAGACAGGGAAAGGCTGTGAGAAAGAGTGAGGTGGGGAAGCATGAGAGGGGCAAATCACATGACACACAGGAAGAGCACACGATGGAGAGGGGCAAGCCATGTGACACTGAGTGAGGAAGTATGTGAGGGAGAGAGGGAAAGTACAGCAATGGGGGGGGAGCTGAAGAAAGAGAGAAGGAAGGGGGAACTGAGGACAACAAGAGGGAATGAGATGAGAGAAGGAAAGCAAGCAGAAAAAAGAGGAAGCAAGAGAGAGGGCTCACAACACAGAGCTGGAGAGGGCAGGAAGAACAACACTAGCAAAAGACAGAAAGCATGAGTGAGATGGAAAGTGCAAACAAGAAGAGAAAACGTCTGAAAGAGAAAGCATGCAAGAGAGGGAGATAGACACAGAAAGGAGGGATAATGACACTTGAGTTTACAGCAGGAAGTGTAAAAGAATGAAAACAGCAGGCAAGGAAAAGCACATGAGAGATAAAGAAAGCATGACAGAGAGGCAAAATTCATGTGAGATGGAAAGCACATGAGAAAGACAACGTGTGAGAGAGGGAAGGTGTTGAGTGAGGCAGGCACAGGGTGTGCCAGGCAGAGGGTACAACAGAAAGAGGAAAAGAGTGTGGGAAGCCTGTGAGAGGGCAAGTGTGTGAGAAGGGAGGAAAAAAACTGAGAGGGAAAGCACATAAGAGAGGGAAAGCATGACAGCAGGAGGAAGAAAGCACATGAGAGGGGTAAACCATACATGAGAGAGACCGAGGCAAAGTAGGTGACAGAGACAGAGGCAAGTCACATGACAGAGGGGCAAAGGAGGTGAAAGAGGCAAACCATGTGAGATCTAGGAGTAGGAAAGTGTGTGAGGGACAGAAAGAAACCAACATGGAGGAAATACATGTCTGAGACAGAGGAAAAGTGTGAGAGAAAAAAGTAGGAAAGGCAGAGAAGAGAGAAAGAGGCAAAGCAACAGAAAGGCAAACCAGGACAGGGATAGCAGGAGGTGGAGGGAGGAAAAGCACAAGGAAATGTGGAAGCATGAGGAAAAGTGCAATCAGAAGAGGGGAGAACTGTGTGAGAGACAGAAAGCACATGAGAGGGAGAATGCAAGATTTAAAAATTGAAATCACCAAACAACAAACATTGGAGAGGAAATCACTGACAAAGAATAAACAAGCAAGACAACAAAGGTGCATGAGAGAGATGCACCTTTGAGATACGAGATACGAGAGATACGAGAGGGGAAGCACTAGGAAGACAGAGGTACAGCATGTCTGAGAAAGAGGTGTAACATGGCAGATACAAAGGAGACAGAAAGAGAAGCAAATGGAATGATATAGACAGCGAAGTGTGTGAGAGGCAGGCAGAACGTAAGAGGGACAGGGGAGAGAGAGAACCAGGGGAAAGAGGGAGGAAAAGGGACGCACCTAGAGAGAGCTAGAAAGAGAGAGGTAAACAGAGGGTACAAGAGATACAGAGAGGTAACATGAGAGGGAGGAGAAAACCACAGCTAAGAGACTAAAAGCATGATCAAGAGTGGAATGACATCAGGGAAGTATGAGCAAGCACGAAATCACATCAGGGTTCAACAGCCTGTGAGGGAGGCACAGCAAATCCAGAAGAGCAGGTAAGCATGTGCACAAGAGAGGCAAAGCGCATGCAAGAGATTAAGCATGTCAGATAGGGTGACCTAGACAGGGGGAAGCTTGAGAGAGAAATTTGGCCTGGGAGGGGTAGAAAGCAAGCACATCAGAGAGAGGAAAAACATGCCTGAGGCAATGGAAAAGCAAGAGAGTCAGAGGGAGGGATAGCAAGGGAAAGAGAGAGGGATACTGAGAAAGAAGTAGGGGTAGCTAGCAATAGAAACAGACACAGCAAGCAACAAAAGTAGAGAAAACATAACCAAGGGGCTGCAAGCATAAGTAAGAGGGAAAGTGCATAGAAGAAAGTTTAAAAATGTGTCAGAGATTGAAAAGCACCCAAAGGGGAGAAAGCATGAGAGAGCCAAAAAATGAACGCAATGAGAGAGAAGCGCAAGAGAAAGTAAAAGCACACAAGAGAGGCAAAGCATGTGAGAGAGGGACAAAGGACATGAGAGAAACTCTGAGAGGCAAAAAATGTAAGACAAAAGGGAAAGCATGTGAGAGAGGGAAACTGAAAGAGTGACAAAGAGCAAAAATGAGGGGGGGGGGGGATGGAGGGAAAGAAGGGAAGGAAAGAAGAACAAGAGATTGAGAGGGAAAGTGAGAGAGAGAAGGGAACTGAGAAACAGAAATACGGATAGCACAAAAGGGGAAAGAAGCACAAACGAAAGCATGAGTGAGGGAAAGTACACGCAGAAGAGAAAGGGATTGTGTGACAGTGAGAAATGCTAGAGAGGTCGGAAGAGAGGGAGAAGCAAGTACAAGAGAAAGAAGAAATGTGCAAGACTCTGAAACTACAGAGAAATGCAAAGTGCATGTGACAGGGAAAGGGCACACGAGAGAAGAAAGGGCAAGAGAGAAGAAAGCAGGTGACAGAAACCATGCAACAGAGGAAAAAAATTACAGAGGAATAGGGCAAATGAGGGGGTAGTGAGAAGGAGGAGTGAAAACAAAAGGGATAGAGAGGGAAAATGGAAGAAAAGTAAATCAAGAGGGGAAGAGAAAGGTGCTGGGGAGAGGGAGGGAGGGAGTAAGAAGAGTGGTGGGGGCCAGAGAGAGAGATTGGGTAGCAAGGGTTAGCAAGGGCTAGCTCAAGAAAGGGAGGAGAACTGCAAGCAGGAGAGATTAAAATTGTGCAACAGAGAGAAAGCATGCTAGATGAGGAAAGAAAGAATGGGAAAGCAAAAGAATGAGAGGGAAACACAAAGGAAAACAAAAACACACATGAGAATCAAAGCACAAAAGAGACAAAAAGAAAGCATGAGAGAGAGTTAATGCATGTGAGAGCACAAAAATGCATCAGAGAGGCAGGGCCAGTGGGGACTGCGCAAGAGAGGTGGTGTAATGAGCCACAGAGAGCAGAAAGCATGGGAAACAGTGAAAGCATAAATGAGGGAAAGTACCCGCAAGAAATTAAATGTTTCAGAGATGGAAAAGCATGCAAGAGATGGGGAAAACAAAAGACAGAGTGGCAAAGTGGGAGAGAGAGTGGGAAAGCGAACCTGAACGAGAGGAAAGTGCAAATGACAACAAAAATGAGAGGCAGGGAGAGTGTGCCCAAGAGAAAAAAGTAAGGGGCAGAGGGGCAAGAAAAGGGAAGAGCATTGCAGAGAGTCGCGGGGGATTCACTCTCAGAGAGGCAAACCATGTGCAAGGTGAACCAATACAAAGGAAAAATGTGTCAGAGGTTCAGCACAAGACAGAGAAGGACAGCACAAGAAAGCAGGAGGAAAAGCACAAGGAAAAAGGAGCAAGCTGTAAAGTGTGCATGGAAGAGATGAGAAAAAGCGTGCAAGACAGGCAGAAAGCAAGGGACCATGAGAGAGAAGAAACATGCTACAGGCTGTGCTAGTGACTGTGAGCACACAAGGGAGCCAAGGAAAGTAAGACGGAGAAGAGAAGCACATGCAACAGGGAAAGCTTACCAGAGAGTGAAAAAGCGTATTCAAGAGAAAGGCAAAGCACATCCAAAACAGAGGGAACACATGTCTGAGACAAACAGAGAGCTCAGGAGAGAGAAAGCAAAAGGGGGGCGATGTGAGCAATCCAGAGTGCAATAGCGAACAACAGAGCGACAGCATAAGCAAGAAACTGCAAGCATAAGGGAGAAAGTGAAGGCAAACTGTCAGAAATGGAACAGCACATAAGGCACAGGCAAAGACATCCCAAGTGAGACAGAAAAAGGGGCAGGGGGGTAGGTGGGTGAAAACAGAAAAAAAAGCAAAACGAGGTGGGTGAGAACAGCATGGGCCAGAGGGAGGTGAGAGATACGGGGAGGGAGAAAGGGAAGGAGAATGATGAGGGCAGAGGGAAAGCAAGAGAAAACAGAAGTGTGAGAGCAGGACAGCAATAGATAGCAAGGAAAAGCACAAGAGAGGGGGAAGAAAAGCACAAGTGAAAAAGCAGAAGCAGGAAAATGCAAGCAAAAGAGGAAAACGGCAAAAGCAGGAACATGTGTGAGAGAACGTATCTGAACAGAAGGAAAGCACATCTGAGAAAAGGAAAAAATGGAGGGTGGAGGGAAAGAGAAACACATAGGGAAAGTAAGAGAAAGAGAAGAAGCAATAGGGAGACAGGAGGCAGGGGAGGAAAAGTGGGGAACAGAGAAGTAATAGAAAAGAAACATGCAAAAGCATGAATACTCACAAGAACATGAGACATAAGGAAACCAAGAGAGAAGCAAAGCATGTGCGAGAGTCAAAGTATGTCAGAGAGAGGAAGCCTGTGTTTAAGATTGTGAGAGAGGGGAAGGGCCTGTGAAAGAGAAAGCTGAACAGACTGAGAGGGAAGGCACATCTGAGAGAGACCATTTCTTTAAGACAGGGAGAACATGACCGAGAGAGGGAAAGGCTGGGGGGTGGAGAGAAGTGAGACAGTGAGAAAGCCCTTGCAAAGAGGAAAAGCATGCCAGAGGGGCAAGACAAATAGAAGGACAAGAGAGTGGGAGTACAGGGAAAGACCAAGACACCTGGAGATAGAGAGGCAGAAGCTAAATAGAGAGAAGGGATGTAAAAGTGAGATTAGGGGGTAATTTGTGAGGGAGAAAGAGATTACATCTGGGACAAAGGGAAAGCCCAAGAGACAGGCAGATAGCAAGGGGAGAAGAGAGAAGGCTACCAAGAGTGAGAAACAAGGACAGGGAGTAACAGAGAATAGCAAACATTGGAGGCAAAGCACAAGTGAGGGACTGAAAAAAGCATGAGCAAGAGGGAAAGCGCATGCAAGAGTGTTTCAGGGATGGAAAAGCACATGAAGTATGGAGAAAGTGAGAGGGGCAAAGCAAGCACAAGAGAAAAAAATTCATGTGAGAAGTGAAGTATGTGAGTGAGAGGCAAAACATGTCTGGAAGAGAAGGAAAGCTGAGGGTCAGGGACACAACAGAGAGGAAAAACACATCTGAGGGAGAGGGAAAGAGGTAAGACCAGGCAGAAGAGACCAAGGAAGCAAAGGAGAGAGGGCAGAGGAAACTGGAAACGTAGTAAGCGGAGGGAGGAGGTGGGAAGAGAAAGGTGTAGAGCGAGACTGAAAGTTCTAGAGAGAGAAGAATGGTGTGAGGGTGTGATTGAGAGGGACAGCAAGCAAGACAGAGAGCAGGACAGCAAGTGAGACAGAGTGGGGCAGTAAAAGTTTGAAAGATTGAGTGAGACAAAGGCAAATAATTGAAAAACTGAGATGGAAATGCATGAGAAAGCAGGAAACTTTAGACAGGAAAGCAACAGAGAGCTAAGTGCCTAACAGCAGTAGCAAAGCACATAAAACCAGTAGTGCATGACAAGGAGAGAGAGTGGAAAAGCATGCACATTGCATGCATGAGAAGTAAAGCATCAGCACAAGAAACTGAGGGGGGAAGAGAGAGAACATGCATATGCATACACTCATGCAAGAAACAGAAAGGCAAAGTGCATGCACACACCAGAGGCAAAGCACGACTGAGAGAGACACAAAGCACATAAAGGTAAAGAACACATGAAAGACAAAGTGTGCAGAGAGGCAACATGCACACTGGAAAAACAACATGCACAAGGAAGAAAGACAAGTGAGGAGTGAAGTGTGCAAGGGGGGAAACTGCATGCAAGGAGAAGCATGCAAGTGGAAGGAAATGCACGAGGCAAAGCACGCGCAAGGGGCCAAGTGACAGAATGAGGCACGACATGAAGCAGAAGAAAAGCACTTCAGAGAGGCACAGCACATAAGACAGATGGAATGCAGCAGCAGCAAAACATGCAGAAGAATGCAAGCATTGGGGGGCTGGGCAAGCATAAGAGAGGGAACACACATGCAAGAGGAATAGCATATAGAATTATTTAGGTTGGAAAGGACCCTTAAGATCAAGTCCAACCACTAACCTAACACTGCCAAGTCCACTGCTAAACCACATCCCTAAATGCCATGCCTACATGTCTTTTAAATACCTCCAGGGATGGTGAATGAACCACTTCCCTGGGCAGCCTGTTCCAACACTTAATATATCTTCCAGTGAACAAATTATTCCTAATATCCAATCTAAAACTTCCCTGGCACAACTTGAGGTCATTTCCTCTTGTCTCCTCGTTTGCTACTTGGGAAAAGAGACCAACACCCACCTTGCTACAATCCCCTTTCAGGTAGCTGCATGTAGCAGTATGGTCCCCTTGAGCCTCCTTTTCTCCAAGCTAAACAACCCCAGTTCCCTCAGCTACTCATCACAAAACCTGTGCTCCAGACCAGCTTCATTGCCCTTCTTTGGACAAGTAAAAGGCCCAAAACTGATCACAGTATTCAAGGTGCAGCCTCACCAGTGCCAAGTACAGGGGTGCTGATCACCTCCCTTTTCCTGCTGGTCACGCTATTTCTGGTATAAGCGATCAGGATGCCGTAGGCCTTCTTGGCCACGCTGCTGCCTCATGTTCAGCCAGATATCAATCAACAACCCCAGGTCCTTTTCCGCCAGGCAGCTTTCCAGCCACTCTTCCCCAAGCCTGTAGTGTTGTGTGGGGTTGTTATGACCCAAGTGCAGGGCCCAGCACTTCTCCTTGTTGAACCTCATACAATTGGCCTTGGACCATTGGTCCAACCTGTCTAGACTCCTCTATACAGCCTTCCAACCCTCAAACAGATCAATACTGCTACTCAACTTGGTGTCATCTGCAAATTTACTGAGATGCACTTGATCCCCTCATTCAGATCACTGATAAGGATATGCAATAAGGGACAGGCAAAGCATATCAGAAAAAGGCAAAAAGACACAAAGAAAAAGGGTATCAAAGGAAGGGGAAGCCTCAGAGTAAAAAGGAATGGGGTGGGGTGGCGTACAACAATAGAGAGAGGGAAGAGAAACAAAGGGAGAGGATGACTGCAAGGTGGGGTAGGGGGGAAGCCAGTGTTGGGGGTGAGGGGCTCAAGGTGAGCTTGAAAGACAAGCGAAGTGCATCAGAGACTGGAAATGCCTGAGAGAGGGGAAATGCATATCTAAGAGGGAGGGAAAGCAGGTCAGAGACAAGCAGAAAGCAGGGTATGGCTGGGGAGAGCTTTTTTTTTTCCAGTTTTTCAGAGGTTTTTTTAAGTTTTTCAGAGGAAAAACTATACAGGTAGAAAGGACAGAGAGCAAGTGAGAAGGAGAAGGCACAAGTGAGAGACTGCAAGCTTAAGAGAAGGAAAGTGCATGCAAGAAAGGAAAAGTCTGTCAGAGACAGGGAATCATACAAAGGAGAAAAAGCAAGATACAAAGATGCAAAGAGAATGAGGGAGGGAAGTGCAAAAGAATGAAAAGGCTTGTAAGAGACAGAAGGTGGGAGAGAGAAGGACACAAGTGAACGATTGAACATGCAGAGAAGGAAAGTGCAAACAATCTGAACTTCTAAGAATGTGAGTGTGTGAGAGAGATGGAAAAAGTGTGAGGCATGGGAAAGCACACCAAGGAGAAACTCTACAGAAGGGAAAGGAAGAGAGAAAAAGGAAAAGCAACAGAGAGAAGGGCACGCAAGGCAGCAGGACAGCAAAAGCGCACAAAAGAAAAAAGCATGGAAAAGACAAAGCATATTCAAGTGAGAGAGAGAGAGCATGTGTGAGGAGAAGCGCACATGTAAGGGTGAGAAAGCACATGCGCAAGGAGGACAGTGCATGCATGAGAGGGGAAAGCATGGAGGGTGGCATGCCAGAGTGAGGGGGAATCATGCCTGAAGGGAACACACATAGGAGGAGACTGGCACACAAAAGAGATGGAAGTGTGCCAACAAGGGGAAGAGCACAAAGTAGAGGGAAGCAAGCAAGACAGAAAAGCATGTGAGGTAAGGTGGAAGTGCATGCAAGAAGGGAAGAATTACATGAGAGAAGGTGGAAGCGTGTATGAGAGCGAGAGAAGTGTGTAGGAGAAGGTGGAGGTGCATGCAAGGAGGGGAGAAAGTGCAAACAAGGTAGGGAGAAAGCATGCATGAGAGAGAGAAAGCATGACAGGGAGAGGGAGAAAGTGATTGCAAGAGAGGGGAAAAGAATGATGGGGGATCATGAGGGAGGAAGTCTGAGGGAGGCAGCACATCAGGAGGAAAGTGCACAGGGAAGCACGAGACGGGGGAAGCATGCTTGCAAAGAGGCAGAAGTCTGAGAGGGACTAAAACTCATGGTGAGGGAGTGCATGAGAGTGGGGAAGCCCGTGAGAGAGAGGTAAGCACATGCAAGGAGGGGACGCATGTGCATGACAGGTGGGAAGCCCACACGAGAGGTGGGAAAAGCCTGCATCCAAAAGAAACTGGGAACATCCACACATGAGAGATCATGAAAGCCCAGGCATGAGAGACAGGGAAAGTGCACAAGGAGAGGAAGTGTCTGTGAGAGGGTGGGAAAGCAAGAGAGGAATTGCTTGGTGGGAGAGAAGGATCGCAAGAGGGAAACATGAGCAAAGGTGTAAGAACGCTGTGTAAAACCGCATTTGGGGTGCCCCAGTTTGCTTAGGACACCTCATGTGCATGAATAAATATTTACTTCTCTAATTCTATACTTTGCATCCTTGGCTCTCTCCTCAGTCGGCAGGGGTCAGTCGCAAATTTTTCTGACAAGACGGAAAATGCACAAGAGAAGGCAACTGGGAGAGGGAGAGAGCCAAAGCACATCAAAGAGGTGTAGAGTTTGTCCAAGAGAAAAGGGAAGCTTGAGTGGGGGGTGGTGAGGGTGATAGCAAGAGAACGAGAGGGATGAGGAGAATACCAAGCATGGTAAAGAGAGAGATTATGAGGGACAGTGAGTCAGAGACAGAGGGGAAGCACACATGAAAGTGTAACTTCATTATATAGCAGCATCAGGCTTCACAATCCTTCCTCTACTAAGAGCTGTGTGGACTAATCAAAGAAATCTTAAGATGTCAGTATCGACAAACCTAATCCTTTTCATCAAAATGTACTAAAATTCCTTTCATTGCACTGCAGAGTGCCTACAATTTTTGAAAATAGCATGCCACATGACCACTTGCTATCCTGCAATTCTGACACAAGTTAGCTTTCCTTTGTGGAGTTCTGTCCTGGTTTCAGCTGGGATAGAGTTAATTTTCTTCTTAGTAGTTAGTACAGTGCTGTGTTTGGGCTGTGATGGGAGAACAATGCTGACAGCACACTGATGGGTTTGGTTGTGGATGGGTGATGTTTATACTCAGTCAAGGACTTTTCAGTTCCTTGGGCCCTGCCAGTGAGAGGGCTGGAGGGGCACGGGACATTGGGAGGGGACACAGCCAGGACAGGTGACCCAAGCTACCCAAGGAGGTATTCCATACCATATGATGGCATGCTGAGTATATAAACTGGGAGGAGAAGAAGAAGGAAGGGGGAGACATCTGGCATTATGGCATTTGTCCTCCCGAGTAACCGTTCCGTGTGCTGGAGCCCAGCTTCCCTGGTGATGGCTGAGCGCCTGCCTGCCCATGGAAAGCAGCGAATGAATTCCTTGTTTTGCTTTGCTTGCATGAGCAGCTTTTGCTTTACCTATTAAATTGGTCTTATCTCAACCCTTGAGTTTTACATTCCTTTCCAATCCTCCTTCCCATCCCTCTGGGTGGCGGGGAGTGAACGAGCGGCTGTGTCGTGCTTGGCTGCCTTTGGGATTAAACCATGACAAGTTACAACTGCCGTGGTCCACTAACAATAGGAAGGACTATCAGTTTACTTACAGGCACATAACTTAACCAACCTTCCTGTCATTATTTTTTTCACATTTTCAGAGACTTTTCAAGTCTTTCTAGAATCCTTCTAATACAGCCTGTCTAGATTGTCATTCTTTGAAAAAATTCCAGTTGCTTACCATTGGATCCCCAAATTTCTGCTTATAATTGATGCCTCTTAGGTTACCCATGCCCAATGTTGTTAAAGTTGATTCTCCTAAGAGACTCAATAAGTTTATGTGTGTATTGAATTTAATGAACTCTTCTGCGTAAGCAGGATTTGTAAATCCAGCCATGCAGGACTGCAGAAAAATACTGTCTCACAATGCAGAGGTTCCAAACAAGAATAAAGGTCAAATACTGTACCCTTTTGTACAGCAAAGTGATACTGCATACCTCCACTCTGAAGCTTGTAGCTCTACAGATACACTGGGCACTGGAAGGCTGTACAGTCAAATCAGCTACATGCTTTTGAGAATACTTCTGTAAGTCTGATGAACACCAAAACATCAAGAGGAGGAAGACAATGTAACCATAAACCCCTCAAATTAGAGCTTGGGCAGAAATAAAAAATAATTTTAGAAGTCTTTCAATTCAAAATTACCCACAAACTGACAGACCACTTAAAAATTAAAAAGCATATCTGGCATGCTTACTTTAAGTGGCCTCTACCTAAGCCAGCAGAGCTCTGTCAATGAGAACAGTCTCATAGCAATGGCAGCACACAGAATTAATAAGACCCTTTACAAGCTGTGTGGCCAACTCTGCAATGCATTTGGGCAGTTGCTAGCACACTGAAGCACAAGTTCTCCATTAGGGTCATCAGTCATTACTAGAAACACACCTCATGTTGGATATGCCAACTCTACCAAAACTTAGATCATTAATTTTTAAGTATTAGATCTCTTTAGGTGCTTACTTCTATCTACGCAAAGCAAAAATAACCTAACTCATCCCAAATCTGTGTATTTATAAATTCTGTGCACACAACTTTCCTTAATATTTACATAGAAATTATTTCAGCTCCTAAAACACAGCTGTAGAGCTGGTCCATGGAACAAGAGGATGACATTTATTTTGCAAATGGTTTTGAAGCAACTTGTCATTTGTTTACAACATAGAGGCAACTGCAGGCTACCCTACTTTGCTGGATCACTTTTCACTAAGAAAATACTTTACAATACTATGAGCCATGGCTGCCTGAAGGCAACTTATAGGAAAAGTCAGTGTCTGACCAGCATGACAAATGAATGAGGATGTATCCATCACACAGCACTAATGATGTCTAAGAGAAATCTCCAGCCATCACCACAATGACAGCACAGGTGAGTAAAATACTCTTCCAGCTTGTGGCAATAAAACCCCATTCTATTTTATCAAATCACTTCCAGATTTCCATGCACATCAGTGAACAAGTAGATACCCTCTTCTATACATTTTATTTATTATTTTATTTAGAGAATAAGACTGCTGGCAAACACAATAGATAACAAGTATTACCATGCGAACGCAGCAGCAGTATATTCTTAGTTGCAAACATTTTATTCAGCTTTAATTAAACTAAGGAAGAAAGAGTGAAGTGAAACTAGAAGAAATAAAAACTACTTCTGTAAAATACTAAAGGGTTCAGGGAAAAATGTTTGGATTGTTCTTTTGTCTCTACTACATTTTCTACCTGGGACTCAAAACAAAACAAACAAACAAAACAGATTAGAAACACTCACTGCACGTCTAGCTTATGTCAGAAAGAAAAAGGATTAATATGTTAACATGGATTGTGAATAGGGCTGTCAATGTCTCAAACACTTTAGGTAGAAGATGGCAAAAGCTGATGTTGACTGCTGAAATTCCTTCAGCTAGCATGCCTTCCTAATTCTGTTTAGATCAGTATTATAGAAGAATTCACGGCAAAACTTAAGTTTGCTGTGCTGGCATTCTACATTAACAAAGTCACAGCGTAACATTAAAAGTTTTGCAACTATTAACACTCTCCTGTTGGGCATAACTTATATTTTCAATACCTGAAAGCCATTTGCTAACATGAGGTACTATTATAACTTTTGATCACTAATGAAGAAAACCCAATAAGAATGCAGCCTTCTAATGCTAGAAAACATCCACCAATTCACCCTGACACTTGACTCATTAAAGCAACTAAAACACAGATTCCAACGTGCAAGTAATCTGAAAACTATCACGATGCCTAGCTCAAGGGTGGTAATTACACAACACTGTGAACATCACCCACATGACAATTTTCTTTGGGTAGGAGCTTGAAAACTGAATCCATCTGGAGTGTATTGCACAGTGAGGTCATGTAATATAGGTCAGATTATCCAAGAACATGGCCCTTTTCACGGTCATAAGCATCCCAAAAATCCAAAGTTCTACTTCAGGTCAGAGCAACACAGTGGTCACTGTAAAAACTACCCTTTACATGAATCAGGTGCTCTTTGGAATTCATGGAAATCACACACTGAATACTTGGTTAAGTTCAGGCATCAGTTTAATCAGTACTCCATGTCTCAAAAACAGTTTCAAGAGTTATTGCACAGTTTCCATGGAGACTGAAGCAAAAAAGTTCTTTCTATTTCTGTCTGTGAAAATCCCGACACATTTAAACTGCCAAGTTTGTTAGGAGAGCCTGAAGGACTAAAAATGGTGATAATATCCATGTTACTGTCTGTCACATGCCACTTAATTATTTTAGAAACATATTTACCTTTCCCTATGAGGAGAATATTTCATAGTTCCGTGTGTTTGATCGGATGGAAGGAAGTTGTTTAAGGAGTTCCAACTACACTTCTACAGCGCATGTATTATTTCAAAACCTCCTGATCTTCTATTCCGCCATACCATACTGGCCAAAGATATATGGGCTACACGTATCTAACGTACTTTCACCTCACAACGCTTTTAACACCATCTCCCATAACATCCTCACAGGCAAACTGAAGCAGCCCAGGCTAGGACAGTGGACGGTGAGGTGGGCTGAAAACAGCTCACATGCTGGGCTCACAGGGTTGTGACCTGCAGGCCAGCCACGAAGGATCAACCCCAGGGCTTGACACTGGGACCGACACTGTCTGGCATCTCCATCAATGACCTGGACAATGGGGCACAGTGCCCCCTCGGCAAGTCTGCACACAACACAAATCTGGGAGGAGTGGCTGATCCAGTAGGTGGGTCTGCTGCCATCCAGAGGCACCTCAACAGGCTGGAGGAATGGGCTGTCAAGAAGTTCAACAAAGAGAGATTTCAAATCCTGTAGCTGGGGAATAATATACCCATGCACCAGGACAGGCTTGGGGCTGACCATCTGGAAAACAGCTTGGCAGAGAAGGACATAGATTGTTCCTGGTGGATAACAAGTTGAACGCAAGTAAGTAATGTTCCCTTGAGTGAACCCAGGGCTGTAGTGGAAAAAGCAGAGCCAGCAGGCTGGATAAGGTGATTTGGGGTTCTGGATCCGGTTCTGGGCTGGAGATCACAGTTCAGATCAGATCTGGGGTCCTGGATCCAGTTCTCGGCCCCCCAGTACAAGACATGGGTGTACTGGAGTGAGTCTACTGAAAGGTCACAAGGATGATGAAGGGATCAGAGCATCCGATATGAGAGGCTGGGAAATCTGGGACTGTTTAGCCTTAAGTAGAGAAGGATCAGCAGGGATCTTGCTGATGTGCATAATATCTGATGGGCAGAAGTAAAGAAGATGTACCCAGGCTTTTCTTTGCGGTGCCCACTGAAAGGAGGAAAGGCAATGGACACAAACTAAAATACGACAAATTCCCCTTAAACAGAAAAAAACCTGTTTTACTGCAAGGGTTGTCATACAGTGGATAAGGTTGCCCAAGGAGACTGTGAAGACACCCAAATACCAACCTGACACGGCACTGAGGAACCTGCTGTGGTTGACCCTCTTTGGGGCAGGAGGGTTGGACTCCAGACTCAAGTATTCTGTGATTTCACAGAAGTACAGAGAGAGGGAAGGGTGTGCAGGTTTACTTGCCCTTAGGAAGTTATGCCTCAGTGGAGTTCAGCTTCTGGGAACTCCAGCAAGAAGCTCTCTCTGTTAAGCCAACCCAACTGATGCAGCTATAAATGACATGGGCTCTGCTAAGTGGCTGGAATAAACAAAGACAAGTTAGCACTGAAGTCAGGCTTCCATGTCCAGGTCAACTTCCTCAGATGTTGCACCTCTAAAACAGCCACAGTATGCTAGAAACTTTGCTCTGAATGGTACTGCTGAGCAGTTCTGGGCACATCCATTCAGCTAAGACTGTACCAGGATGGGTCAGGAATCCTGAGGGCATCCTTTAGTAATCTAACAGGACCCACTCAGCATACTCCAAATAAACAGGGCAGCTGGATTCTTTCAGAACTTCCCATCTAGTGGAAGCAGGGAAAGGATCTTCATCTTGCACTCAGAACCATATAAAAAAAGGAAAGTGTTCGACTCTGACGAAGGCACATTGCTTATAAAACAGTTAGTAAGAAGCCTTTCTAAAGAACATTCTAAAGCATCCAGCAGTTTTTTAAAAAAGCTCAGTCTCCCATACATTTAAGAAAACACATGAAGCAGCTGGACCTCTGCCTTCTGCAGTTTCGGCTTTGGCTCCAAGGAATAACAATGAAGTAATGAGACAACCATCTTGCCAGCAACAGCAAAACACAAAAGTAAAATAAAAAGCATATAGACCAAGTTCTGAGCACCATAACATACCAATTTAAACGAGTCCCAGCAGCTACAGAGATTCCAGCCCAGAGTTATGCACTGTTTCACAGAGGAAACAACCTTACCAGTTGACCCAAGTGAACCTTAAAATGGCTACAGACACAAGCTGCTTGATGGAATCTACTTACATAAGTGATGTGGGTATTACAGGTCACAGCTACCCACTTGAGAGCAGTTTAAACCAGCACTGTACCTGGCAACACTACTAGCTGAGCTTTTAATCTGCAAAAATTCAACCAAGAAAACATCAGAACAACCACCAACACTGCTACAGAGGCACATTATTTGAAACAATACTAAACAAGTACAGATCCTCAAAGATTTTGTTACAGAAATTATTATTTTGTTAGAAGAGCTTTCAAAAAACGTGCTATATGGTATTATTTTCTCTTCATTGTATGTTAGTGTTCATCACAGTCTGCAGTCTAGAGTGTAAACAACATTTGAACTCCAGCTATTTTAAACACATTACGGGTAGTCTTACTCTTTTCCTCTCCCTCCCCAGACAATGGCACTGAGGTGATTTACTGTACTGTGCTCAGAGTCCTCCAAGCACTAGCAAAAACCTCCATTTCCGAAGCACCTACAGTGTAATAATGAAGAATGGAAAGTAGGACTCACAAAAGAAAAAAACAACACAGGAACATGGATGTGACCAATGAAACTGTCTAGCGCTATTTTAAAGAAAGCATGGCAGAGTTATAAAGTAATTGGAAAAAACAGTAGATTAACAGAATGTAAGTAATACCTAGGGTCATGGGTCACATATTTACCAGAAGACAAGCGGTGGGGCTTTCTATATGTACATAACTCTTTTTAAAGAAAGTTGAAAGAACGGAGAAAACTTGAAGAGCTTGGGTCCTGGGAAGATGTATTGATGGAGCAAAGCAGTGACTAAAGCTAAACTGAGGAGCATTAGAAAAAGTTAAAAATGAGTTTGGTGTCAAGTCACCAGGTAGTAAAGAAAATTCAGGAAAGGGGTTTATGTGGTCATACAGATCCAGACATCTATAATTAGAGTATCCTACATGTACTCCTCCTAAAGCAAAAAAAAAATAATATGAGAATGAACAAAGGAAAGGCTGGGTTTCAGAGGTATTACACATAAAGACCAGTACTTAGACAGCATCAATCTATATAAGACCAAAGATGACTTCAAGGTAGCTGGCCTCAGACTAGGAGGTAATGTTCTGCACTGAGTCTCAGTCTGCACTAAGGAGTGCATTACTAGGCCAATACAATGGCCCAGCACAGGGCTCCGTAATTGCACTGCAACAAAGTAGAGAGAGCTAGACATCCTTAGAAAGCAGTATGGCAGACGGGCAAATCTGTGACTAAGGTGAATAACAACTCTACCTGTTAAAGGTGCCTCAATACAGAGCAATGGACACAATGACTGTGCAGGAATTTAGGCTGTTTGAACCAGGAAGGGCCTGTTTAAAGCCTCCACTAGCCTATGCAGCTTGGACAGCTGGGGATCCCATCTCCTCACACCTCTGATAAACACACATGTGCCAACAGAAGTTCATGATGTAGGTATAGCCCAGAACAAACAAGGGAAAGAAGAGAGAAGCCAGAAAACAAAAAGCACTAACAAGATGAGACCAGATGACACTCTGTAGATAAAGGAAAGTCAGAGGTTTACAGAGGATGACAATGCATAAGGCGGAGTTGTGATAAACTAAATACTGTCCAAAATCCCACCTGCCAAGCCGGCTGCAACATTTTGATCCCCATTAATAAAAAAAAAAAAAAAAAAAAAAAAAAGTACATTTGAATTCCACAGATAACAGTGAAAAGATTCTGTGACAGTAAAAATTTAGTCACTGTCGAATATTATTTCTGTGAAAATCTATCAAGTTTTTGCATTTGTGCATTGATATTATAATATATGGAATCTACAGCTCCTCTATTTTAACATATGGCATGTCTTGGTTTGAATGCCCTGGATGGTGAGTTAAATGCAATACTGGAGAGTCCAGTTGGATTTTACATGCACGCTGTAAGTTACATGAGCGTTTTCCAAATATGTCTTCTTAAAATTCCAAATGCACTGGTTCATTTTACATTAGCCCTTCCACTACACAAGATACCCAAAAGTACAAATATTTTAGCTACAAATGACTGCAATAACCAGTAACATACAATAAATATTATTTTTTTTTATAATGCTGTATGTCACTACGTCAAACAAGGACAAATATTCAAAGAACTACATGTTAGTTGAGTTTGAATTCTATTCTATTACTTTAAAAAGTCTTTGTCAGGTCTCATACTTAATAGGTTCCAAGAAGAATGTTTTTAGGCAGCACATGCTGTTACAAAACCATAATAAAATTTTACGTAATTTAGCACAGCAAACTGAGAACTCATTCAGAAACAAAATTAGTAAAATATACATGTATATTCCCAGTGCAAAACTCCTGCAGAGAAAATGAAACTGGAAGAGTGACATGATACAGATGCATACCAAAAAAACTCCACATGCATTTTATTATTGGAAAACTAACTTCCAAGGCAAAAAATTATGTGAATAAAACTATTTGTTTGAAAAGGTATACACTATCTGAATGGTATTCATATCTGCAATACATAGAGGAGTGTTACTTTAGTTCAAGACATGATTACCTGTTAACTTCAGAACTCAAGTAGCACAGCAGATGAATGGCCCAAAGCAAAGGTCCTGTGTATGTTGCAAATGCTGTAAGGAAGATAGCTGGTATCTCCACATAGCTTTCAAGTCCCACAAACCCTGCAGAAATATCCACAGTGGCGATGCCATTTGAATTCCCCTGAAAGCAGGAATAAAAAAGTAAATATTCTAGTATCTTGAAAGAAACATTTAGAATACATTAGAATAATATTAATTATTGTACCAGTTAAATACTTACCTTTCAAGCTACCTCACAGTACGGCCATATTCTTTACATGGGAATTTCAGTAAAGTACCTTACCAAGCAACAGCTTTTATATAGGATTTACAGACTAACGAAGGCATAAACAACATGATATTTCACTTGTCTTATTTTGTCTGCAAATGAACACGCCTGTTTAATAAATTACATCCAAAAACCAGTTTAAAGCAAGTAGCTACACCTGCTGATTTTTCAGTCACAGTAATGAAAATGCATTTTTCATCACGCACAATTCAAACCCAAGATTTTAGGCTTGTTGCCTAAAATGACACCAGGAAATAAAGATTTCTTGCCCTTAGAGACAGTCGGGCTCTAATTTAGAGCTGTAGTGGAACCCTACACCACCCACCTGCCTGTCCCATGACACAAGTTGCTGCATGTAACCAGATTAAGACAAGCAAATTCAGAGACGTTTCTGCAAGTATCTATACCACAATAGACTGCATTGAAATAGACCAGAAGTCAGCCTAGACAGCCTGAATCATCAATAAGCGGCATTTAAAACCTAGAAAAACACAAGGAACATACAGCAATGAAAGTATTGAGCTGTCCAAGCCTGGTATGTTTTATCTAGTTTTCTTTTTCGGTGACTAAGACCACTAAATAACAAAGGATAATATAAAACTAAAGGAAGTGTTTTCCACTGAAAATGCCCAAGTATTTAATTTCACTGAAATACCTAAAGCACCAAATACACCCCATGATTAAGGCAGAATATTTTTTAGCTTAGCAGGTCACAGGCAGGCTTCCTCAGACGAGTGCAAAAGCTCTCAGATATACCATATCTGGAGATGCCGATCCGTTTCTACAGCACTGGTATTCTAACAGCTATCAAATTCTTCTTTCCCCCCTGCAGAATCCCAGAACAATGCAAATGTAAGGGTTGTCACCACAGATAGACTCAGACCCAGTCCCAGCAGAGCCTATGAGGAGTGTGGCTCCCCCTTTCCCTCTGACCTGATCTCCTCTCACCTTAGTGACTGCAGTCTTCTTGAATCGCAGAAGTTACCCCAGCAAGGAATACTGTCATCAAAACACATCTGAGTTGCCCATGAAATCCAGAGCATATAAGGAAGCACAAAAAAACAGGTAGCTTTCTCAGGTACATAAGTAACTAGGCACGAGGGACAGCAAAAACCACGCTCCTGAGACAGCCCTAAAATCTAAGGAGAAAAAAAGCCGTCCCTGCTGACAGAACCATTCAGAGCTCCTCATCAGTAGTCAGTGTCCCGATGAATCCTACCATGAAGATATCCCCAGAATGTAAGGGCAGCCTGAAGCTGTAAGAGGGCAGTAAGGTATGGATTTTACCAAGACATCATACAGCAGAAAAAAATTTTTGACTTATGACTGTCAGTCCTCCACACTTGGACCTTCACCACGCACCACTGTAGTAAATTACTGTTACATTACACCAGTGTAATAAGTTATTGTTATGCATTTAGCATAATGTAGAGCAATGCTAGGAGCAGAGCAAATCATAACTAAGGACCAGCAGCTAAAGAAAAAGCATTATCTGCACCCTAGAACCTGTAAGACGAGACTGGAAAAGAAAGCTGTAAAACAAGCCTCCTCCTCAAGTTTAAGGGGTATAGACTGAGGACATGGCAGGAGCAGAGTGGTCAAGTGCAGCACTTTGAGAGCAGGACAGGGTGCTGCTCCTCAACATGCAGGAGTTTGACAGGGACAGGCGAAGAAAGAACGTGGTCTCTTTTCCCCCAGTCCCTGTCTACAGCAGCAGGTCTTTTCCCTACCACATCTGCCTAGTTTATCTCTCCTTCTTCTCCTCTGTATGATGTGTGCACAGTAGAAAACCCGAGACATCAGGGAGTCCTGCTCCTCTCATGAAGAGCTGAAAGATCTCTTCATGCTGTTTGCTCCATCTGCACATACACATGGCTGATGCTTGGCACCTCTGGGCAACTCCCCACCCCGATGCATGTAAGAAGGAGCAAGAACAAAGGCAGCACCTAGGAGTGCACGTCACTGTCCTGCACAACAGGGAAAAAAGATGTACTGTCCTCTGAATGGCAGTGAGAACAGAGAAAGCAACCAGGAGGAAGGAACAGTGCCTTCCACCTTCTCCTCGCCTCCCTATGGCTCCTTTCACACTGGGCTCACTCCTCCTATCTTTGACTGTTTAAAGCAGGGGTCCTCAAACTACGGCCCGCGGGCTGGGCACAGCCCCCCAGGGTCCTCAATCCGGCCCCCGGTATTTACAGACCCCCCTGCCCGCCCCCCCCCCCCCGCCGGGGGTTGGGGGGGAAACCAAACAGCCGCAGATGGCTGCCTGCCACTGCATCCGCAAAGTGTGAGGACCCCTGCTGTGAAGTGATGCACCTGTAGAACAAGGAGAGCAAGGACACACACACTCGGATCCACACACTTCCAGCTGTGACCATACTGCATGTTAAGTGTCCAAACACCCCACTTTCACCAGGAATCTCCTAAGCCTCATGGATGGCTTCACAGCTACTATGAAGAGCTCTGCTAAGCAGTAAGAAGCATTTTTTTCTTCACATTAGATATCTTTCTTCAAGACTAATTCATATATTTGAATGAATTTTTGTAGCTTGTAACTTTTAATACACCACACAAGACATAAATAACTGGCAATTCAGACTGTCTGCTTTTATTTTAAAATATGACTCAAGTATTTCAAATAGTGCAATAGCTTACCATAGGCAGAAAGACAATGCACAATTGCATAAAAGCATTCCATGATAATGTCATGATCCAGATCCACGAAGCACAAACATATATATATATAGTGTTCACTAGTTAAGAGAAACTACCAGCATATCTGCTACAGTAAGATAATCCCTCCACAGACAGTAATGAAAACAATCTAAAATGCTCTTCAAAGCTGCAATGATACTTCTGAAAATTTCAGATACCACATCACTCAGTGAGTATGAGCTATTACCTGCAGTATCTCAATGACTCTCACTAAACTGAGAAGTACAGATGTGCAGGACAAAACTGACACGCTTCTGGTCTGTTTCATGACTGATTAAATACTGCAGACTGTTACTGCACTCTGTTACTGCACTTCCACTGAGCTCGTCACATAATTGTATGCCTCTCTAGTAACTGGAATTCTATAAATAAGTGTAGGAGGAGGGATTTATTTTAACTATTTGAAGCAAATTATTTAAGGTGAAAAAATGAAGTTACTGGAAAAGATTGGCCAGAAAGGTTCTGCTCTCTTCACCCCTGGAGGTTTCAAGACCCTGAGCAACCTGGTTTTACCTCACAGCTAACACTACTCTGAGATCAGGGTTGAACTCTGGGCCTTTTGAGGTCCTTTCCAATGTAAATTATCCCTCAATGCTTTGAAATCATAACAACAGAAATCTATAAGCCACTTTAAAATGTCACTCAGTCCATCTCTCTATGTGAAAAGAAGATGAACTAGATATTAATGATTCTAATGTACAAACCTATTCTGTTCTCCTCCAGTGAAGTCTTAAAGGTTTTGAGACTGTATTTTCTTTCTCTTCTTCTGCAGATATACTGCTGTAAGGATGGGAACAAAAAACCACAAGGCTAATAAATAAATACATGGGATTTTTGTTTATTGATGAGCTTTCACCCAAGGTAACTAAAATATTTCAAGAAATATTTACAGCAACAATCTTTTTAGAAGCTGCTACAGTTAAGAGAAACAACCAAGATATTTATTTCTAGTCTTAGGGCACCTGAAGGGCAGGTAGCAATGATAAAAATATAGTATACTTCTGGGAAGTGATTGATGAGTTATGAGATGTATACAACTCAGAACTTAGGAGAAAACAATCAATCATTCGAGCTTGTTGGAAAATTCATCAAGAGGTTCTCAAGCTTCAGATAATACCCTGACAATAAGTAGCATTCTGACTAAATGTATTACTTTTGTATCTGTTTAACAATACTGGAGTATTTTTAACTTTCCTTCTCTTCACAGATTTACACAAAGCAATAAATGAAGGAAAGATCCTAACTACTAAAACAAGACAGAAAAATAAAGTGTTTTTAACTAGCTCCACATAAGTAACACAGGACTTTATCCAGCCAAGCTCTGAAAACCTCCAAGCATGAAGACTGCACAACCTGTGTGAGCAACTTTTTCCACTGCTTACTAATCACAAAAATCTTGCTGAACAGCTGGAAAAATTAGTTAATGTGTAGTCTTCCCACATAAGTTACAACTGTTTAATAAATTTGCGTTTTAAGTTCACATTGTCAGAGAGCAGCAATGGCCAACTGGTTCTGCAAGGGAATGTAAGCTGGGAAACGCGCATGAAAACAAGGCAGGTGAGGGCAGTAAATCAGGAGGATTGGGAATGCTCAGTGGCATATCCAGGTCAGGATTGGATCCAGAGATAGTGATCAGGGCCAGATGCTGTCAAGGGATCACACAGCAAGTCTGTAGTACTGAGGCAGGTCCAAGATTAGACCAGGAAGCTCAGCTGCCAGGTCCTAGTCCAGATCAGGATCAAGAAGGTACCAGACAGGCACAGACATACCTGCTTGCACAGCTGTGACACAGCACAGGCAGTACAGCACTGGATTAAAAGCAGCCCCCCGAGGAAAGTAGGGCAGGCCCTTCCTTCTAGCTTTTCTCCCAACAACCCCTCTCAATGAAGGAGACGACCTTGAACCCCACTAAAATAAACTCCTAGACAGGAGATGCACTCTGGGCCTTGGCCCAGGTGAAGTGTATAATGCAAAACCAAGTGTAAGTTCAAGGCATTCTTTTTTTTCAAACCATACCTAATGTGGGGGCTTGGGGCTTTTTTTCTACTTTGGATCAAAATATTAGCTTCCACACCCAGGCGCTTCATTCTTCCCCGCAACTTTCAACTATACGAAACGATTAATGGAAAATGGTATCTCTTTCTATGAGCCTTGCTTACTCTGTACTTAGGATTTTCAGTTATACTTCCATAAAGTCTTTAAGGATGCTACAGTATTTTTTCGAAAGAACACTGTCTCATTCATTAAATATGCTATCCTGAACAAGGCTATTTTTACTCACAATCATATTGAAAAGGCCATCACTTACATTCCACACTTAGCAAGACAGAGTTACTGCTTTTGTCATTACGTACCCTACCAAGATTTAATAAAGGCTCAGCAACATGGGCAAGAAGTCTCATTCTCCTCATAATCACACCAGAACAAGCGCAAAAAGTAGTTCTCCAAATCTCTCTCCTATTTCCAGATGGAAGGATTGTATATTTAGTTTATAGTTCTCTTCTGCTTCATTTAGCTAGCACAGTTTAAATTTAGTATCCAATCTGATCTACATCAACAATTAATTTCAGTGTTTTTCAATTTCTGTATTTCAACCATAAACCTGCTATCATTTTTGTACGCTACATTAGATCTTTATGCTTGTCTGGAAATTAAAAACCTAGCAGCACTCTAAGCTCAGCCAGTTTAATAGTAGTAGCTCTAGTAAACATGGAACTTGAGGAAAGTAAGTCAGGGAAGACATGTAAATCTATGCCAGCAGTGCACATCATGCCTAATAATACAGTGCTTCTTTCACATCTCTGCCCTAGCATTCAAGCATAGATATTGTTCACTCCAGAGGTAGTAAACAAATGACTAGCTGGTACCAAGGCAGGCTGAACAGAGGTCCATACTGAAGTTAAGAACTTGACAGACTTCTCCAGCAGACACAACACAGTTGTACTTCCTTAATACTTATCCAGTATCTGAGAATAAATGATACATAATCTGTCTGAAATACAACCTTTCCTGAGTCAGTGAATGTAAGACCTCAGTATTAATGGTCATGGCCAACACAGGTAGCTGCTAAACCTGGGACACCTGCAGTTTACTCAGTAAGAACAGTGTATCTTCACTGGAAGACATGGAAGGAGGGAATCTGAAAGCTGTCAACCAAGCAAAGACCTTCCTGGTTTTTAAAGGAAAAAAGATGAAATGGTTTATTCAAACAATTAAAATCTGTTTAATAAACCAGAGAGCTACATCATGAAAACTACGGGTACTTTCAGAGTTCTGCCTTCTATCACTCAGGTAAGGAAGAGCTGGAAAACGTGCATAACCACACAAAATCATCTATGGTTTCTGCTAAGGTTACTCATCTACAGTACTCTTGACATACACATAAATGTTTAAAGTTTGAGTGCCCGCATCTGTCACAAAAGGTATGAGTGACCAGGGGAACCTGCATTGCCATACAACACACCTGAAGGGGAAGTTACCTCTACGTGTTTGAGAGAGGTGGTCCCAGTGCAGGGGTCAGGGCTAGATCTTTTCCAAATCAGGTATATAAAATGGCATAGAAATGGGTGAGGGTTCATCTGCTGTATATCTAGTATCAATCCTGCATCTATAGTTCAGTGATTGCCAGTTAATTAAGTGCCTTTAATATATGACTCCCAGTTTGTTATGTGCCACTAATAAATCAGTAAAACACTTGGGTCCTGATTTTAAGCTACACAAACTGAGCAGTTTTTCCTTTGCAACAAGTCATTCATGCTTTAGACTCTGAACTCAAATGAAAGGGAAGGAGAAACTTAAATATCAAAAAAAAAAACCCCAGCAAATGAAGAAATGGGTTTTGTAGGTTGTCAGGTTTGTAACTTTCCCTGGTAGTGCAGATCAGAATGCTAAACTGAGCAAAATTAAATACAAAGAGCATGAAATTAAGCATAATTTCTGGAAGAAGTTTCTTCCATCCTTGGATGTACAGTCCCAGACAGGAAAACCTATTCTCAGAACAAACTGGGAGAGTTACCCATTGAAGAGAGAGCATTAATTAGATTTTGAGGGACCTTTGTAGCTTCTGTAATTTTATCAGTTATCAGATTGACCATTCTGTTTTTTCTACATTAATATTTGGCACATCAGATGATTGCTTTCAATTGTGAAGGGCAAAAAATCCCCCCGACTCTTTGCCTTATATGATTAAATCTGTTCCTTTCACTACCTGCAGAACAATTTTTTCATCAGAGAATAAAACAACAAAGCTAGTATCTGAAGAGTGGTGTTTTGGTCAAACTCTTAATCTCCATCCTAGAAAGGGCTTCTAATGTAAATTTACTTACAGCATGTTTAAAAAGAGAACTGAAAACTTGTTCTCTGTGGAGTGGGGGGTGGAAGCAAATTCCATCTGTCTTGCCTCTTAAAAACACTTTTTCCTTTAGCAGAATTGACTTCTCTATTTTTGAAACATCTCTAGGATGTTTTGAAAATAGGAAAAAATAGAGAAATGGAGATACATAGGAAAAAAATAGAGAAAAGAGAGACACAGGCTACAACCAAAACCATTCTTTCTAAAATCCCTTGTGTTCTATTTTAAGTCATTCGTCATTTTATCCTGTCTTGGACACACTGAATAGGCATACACCTTGCTTTTCCAAGTAGATAGTCAAAATAATTCGTAGAAGACTGTTCAAGTTCTTCTGAAATTGATATATATTTTTGAAGGGCCCTGTGTTAAAGACAGAAAGAATTTCAGAAGAATCTGTTCAAAGCTGGAGTTTACAGACATGTGATGAGACACAAAAAGGCAGCTCCTTATCTGGATCTGCTACATTTCATATCTCAGACTTAATAGTAAACCAGCATGGAAAACAAGGGGCAGAGGGGAATCTTTGGTCTGCTTATACTAGAAGTTTTGATAAGTAACTATCATCCTTTGTTCTCTGGATCTTAGAGTGACAGAAGATACAAAGACCAATCAAGTAATCTAGCTCACAATGAGGCAATGGAGAATTTTTCCTTTCCGAACTTTGGATGCTGTGATTCAACAGCATGTCTGTGCAAGAGACTACCTTGTCAGAGCTAATTTTTAAAATATCCTCAAGATTGCTGAAGTCTGTATCATGCTGGAAGTTATTATTTCCAAAGGAAACCCATCTAGAAGAAATGTCACATTTGCCAGCAGTGTGATGAGGCCTGGGTGGATGCTCTGAAAACACAAGATATCCAATAGCACAATGTGCAGCCAGTTAAAATGGAAATCACTTTCAGTCTTCTAAAAAGCAAAAAAATCCTCAACTGCATTTCTATCTTCCCACTAACTCTGGTAATAAAACCACTAAAAAAACCCGATGTGTGATCTAACTGTTAACTGTTGCTGGTCTTGAATAAATACAGTTTTATTGGTATAGAAAAAAAGACTTTGGCATTACATAGACAAAAGGAAAGATTACCATGCTCTTGATAGCCTCTGATAGCTTACTTCTGAATCAGTTGAATAACATTTCCAATGTTCATGGAGATTCTTCCAGAAATGTTATTCCCCAATTTTTTGCAACGCTCAGATCAGAGAAGACACAGAATTTAACCTGCCCAATTACACTTCTACAGCGCATGTATTATTTCAAAACCTCCTGATCTTCTATTCCGCCATACCATACTGGCCAAAGATATATGGGCTACACATATCTAATGTACTTTCACCTCACAACGCTTTTATCACCGTCTCCCATAACATCCCACAGGCAAACTGAAGCAGCCCAGGCGTGGACAGTGGACGGTGAGGTGGGCTGAAAACAGCTCACATGCTGGGCTCACAGGGTTGTGACCTGCAGGCCAGCCACGAAGGATCAACCCCAGGGCTTGACACTGGGACCGACACTGTCTGGCATCTCCATCAATGACCTGGACAATGGGGCACAGTGCCCCCTCGGCAAGTCTGCACACAACACAAATCTGGGAGGAGTGGCTGATCCAGTAGGTGGGTCTGCTGCCATCCAGAGGCACCTCAACAGGCTGGAGGAATGGGCTGTCAAGAAGCTCATGAATTTCAACAAGGGAAAATGTCAAATCCAGCACTTGGGGAGAAAGAAATCCAGGCCAGGGTCCATCCAGGGGCTAACCATATGGGAAGCAGCTTGGCAGAGATGGACATGAGGGTCTTGGTGGACACCATGCTTCCATTTGCCCTTTGTGCAACAACCAACAGCACCTGGGACTGCATTGCCAAGAGCATCCCTTGCCAGTTGAGGAAGATGCTCCATTCCCTCTACTAAGCAGTGGTGAGATCACATCTGGGCTCCTGGATCCAGTTCTGGGGTCCCCAGCACAAGACAGACATGCATGTACTGGAGAAAGTCCACTGATGACAACGAGAACCAAGTATCTGTCACACAAACATCTATCTGAAAGATCTGGGACTGTTTAGTATCAAGATGAGAAAGCTCAGCAGGGTTCATAATAATGTGCGTAAATACCTGATGAGGGGGAGTAAAGAAGCTCTGACCTCCGTCACTCAGCAGTGACTAGCACAAGGATGAAAAGCAATGCATATGAACTGAAATACAGGAAGTTTTGTTTAAATATCAGGAAAAACTTTTTTTTACTGGCTACAGCAGTCAAGCACTGGGACCAACTGCCCAGAGAGGTTTCAGAGTCTTCATCCTTGCAGGTATTTCAAATCAGAATGGACAGAGTCCAGAGTGTCATGGTCATGGCTCAACAGTTAAGCCAACAGAGGGTATCACCCTGAAATTTTGCAACAAACCAGAAAGCCTCTCCTCCTACACCAGAAACAACCTGATTCACATCTTAACAAATGCCCTCTTAAGATAGCCTGCTACACTAAGTTTCCAACGTTATTAGAAGTGGAAACAACCTCTCCATCTTCAAAGCTAAGGAGAGTTTTTATGAAATTGCAACCTTATTTGCAATGCAGTGAACTATATGATTGAAATCAGTAAAGCTCCTCAAGAAAGAAGATACCATTTCATAAAATAAGAATGGCATTCTGATTCTTATAAGAGACATTACTTTGTCACAGAATTTCCCTTCAGTCTTAAACTGTATGCAGACCTATTGAGATGCTACCAAAGGTTTTGTAAGCCTCAAGAATCAGGAACAAAAAGCCATCTGCCTTTTATTGATATTAATCAACTTGGCTGAAATTTTTAAATTTGGTATCACTAGACCAGTACTTAGGAGGCCCAGCAACAGTCCAAAAAAGCCCCTGGTATGAGTATCTGATGTTTTTAACACATTTGGAAATCTATATTGAGGATATTCTCTATATAAGAATAATTTATTGAGGACTATTTCAGAGACCTGGACAGGCCAGAGAGTTGGGCAGAGAGGAACCTCATGAAGTTTAGCAAAGGCGGGTGTAAGGTCCTGCACCTGGGGAGGGACAACCCCACACACCGGTACAGGTTGGGGGTGACCTGCTGGAAGGCAGCTCTGCGGGGAAGGACCTGGGAGTGCTGGTGGACAGCAAGTTGCCCACGGGCCAGAGGTGTGCCCTGGTGGCCAACAAGGCCAGTGGGATCCTGGTGTGCAATAGGAGGACCGTGGCCAGCAGGCAGAGGGAGGTGATCCTCCCCCTCTGCTCTGCCCTGGTGAGGCCACATCGGGAGTGCTGTGTCCAGTGCTGGGCTCCCCAGTTCGAGAGAGACAGGGAACTGCTGGAGAGGGTCCAGCAGAGCGCTGTGAAGATGATGAGGGGATGAAGCATCTCCCTGATGAGGAAAGGCTGAGAGAGCTGGGCCTGTGTAGCCTGGAGAAGGGAAGACTGAGGTGGGAACTTGTTGATGTGTACAAATATCTTAAGGGTGAGTGTCAAGGGGCCGGGCTCTTTTCAGTGGTGCCCAATGACAGGACAAGGGGCAACAAGCACAAACTGCAACACAGGAAACCCCATCTGATTATAAGGAAACACTTCTTTACTCTGAGGGTGACAAAGCGCTGGAACAGGCTGCCCAGAGAGGCTGTGGAGTCTCCTTTTCTGAAGACATTCAAAACCCATCTGGATGTGACTCTGTGCAACCTGTTCTAGGTGAACCCCCTGCCGGGGCTGAACTAGAAGATCTCCAGAGGTCCCTTCCAACCCTGACCATTCTGTGATGTCATCAAGGTATGCATTCTTCCTGATTGTGAAAACAAAACATTAATAATACAGCTAGAAACTAAACCCTCCTGAGAACTCTGTAAACTCTTCCATTCTGAGATTTATTTGGCATTTTACTCACAATGGACAACATTTCTTTCAAAAACTATTCCCTTTCCCACCCCTGTAGCAGGGACAGTATTCAGCTTACCTGAAAATAGAAGAAAGCTTGGCCAAACCAGTAGTGCATGACAGTGATCTGTGCCGCATCACATTTCAAAGGTCTCCAGATATATTTTGTCATCATTGTCTGAATCAGCAGACAAAACACCAAGACTGGTAAATTGTGAGGTCTAAATAGAAGGGCTGCTAGTAGAACCAATCCACTATACACTTCCCATAATCCTGTACTCTTCACGCTGGAGTCTGCAGAAATAACCTGTGACTTCAGTAAATCTTTAGTGCCAGTGAAGACTATGCCAAGAACAAACACATAAACAAAACGAGCTTCAGTAATCCCCCTAAAAAGGAAATTTTAAAAAAAAAGTAATAATAATTAATAAACAAATAAAACAGGAAGATTAACTACTTACTAATATCTATTTCACAGGTCAAAAAGTCTTTCAAGAGAGGTGCACGACCAATGCAGTTCTGCCAAACAGGTTAAATTCTAAGGCTTGTACTGGCCAGTTTCATGAGAGAGATTTCTCAAATACAAAAACTCTAAAAATGATTCATACTTACATTACAACACATCCAAATCAACTTTATCAAAGAAAACAGCTTGTACTAAAAACTAAACTAACCTAGAACATAAAAATGAAATTTTATGTCAATTCATGTAACCAAAATAAATTTATTATTTGAATCTAGATTCCTAAATATATTCATATAAACATGCCATTTATATAACATAATGAACTTCCCCAAAAATACTCCTTAAAGTGATAAAGGAACTTCATTTCAGGAATTAAATTGACATTAAAATTACTACTCCCTTTAAGATGTTCCGTGATTTTTCACAACTCATTCACTCAAATACAGGTTTCTTTTTCACCAGCCAAAGAAACAGCAACAGTATCTGAAGACCTTTATTTCATATGAAGTCTGAAATTTTCGCACTCTTCAGACATTTTCTCACCTTACACAGCTGCACAGATATACAGACATGCTGGTTTATACCAGCATATTTTTTCCTTGTAACTGTGCATATTTTTCAAATCTCTAAGCAATTCCATTTAAAAAAAAAAAGGATGTTTTAAGTAGTAAGTGTAATTAGCATCCACTACTATGTTCACTGAACCTATAAATTCATTTGCCTCTTTGTTTCCAGTGGAATTTGGCTTCTGAAGAAAACACAGCACCTCATCCAAAAAGCTGACAAGGACCAGTAAGCTTAAAAACAGTGACCTACTATTCTAGAAGTGCAAGGCCCAAGGAACAAAGAACCTGAAAGCAGATATCCATCCAAATGCACTGATATTCTTATATTTACTGGACAAAAAAAAGTCACAATCATGTTAGTATGTGCTAATCTATAATAATCATCCAATGAACTCGCCAAATGAGCATATTAAATTTTGTGTTATAAATATATTTTTTAATCTTACAAAAGATAAAAATACACATTATCTACATATTTTATCCATAATTTAATACACACCTGTCCTTAGGGATTACCAGTCATTTACATACAAGTGGTGAACAAACACCTACAAAGTTAATACAATTCACTCAGAAATGGGGATTCTTGAGTCATATGGACTTAATAATATATGCAGGATTAGACCATGGCACTAAAAATAATAGAACTGTATTTATACTTGGTGTAACTAGCGTAACTAGCTGACCCCAGAAAACACCACTAGTCAAAATCTCTAAAAATAAATTTCTCCTTTTGACTTCCATTTTTTTTTTTTTTTCATTCTTTGGAAAGTCACCTTCCTTCTCAAACACCTACCAACAAATGAGCTTGAATTCAATATTTCTTTTCCACACACAGGAAAGAGAATCAAAAAGCAAAAGGAGAAATAATAAGCAACAGTATTTGTATGTTCCGATTTCTTTTTGCACCCACAGAACCAAGAAACAGGGCAAAACCACCACATGACAATCATGTGACCTTCCTAAACATGAACACAGCGCTCAGTTCTGTGACTTAGCTTTCAAAGGTTCAAAGTCATACCTAATGGTCTATGCAAAGGAGCTTTACTCTTATTTTATTCCCTTAGATAGCAAGCCTTTGTAAAAACCCTTTAAGGACAACTGGCTTTTTCCTTTAGGGGGAAAAAAAATCCAGTAAAGCTTACAGAGTTCTGCTGTTTCTTGCTAATGCAGAAATTCAGTGGCCTTTTTCAGTATCTCTGGTAATTCTGATGTAATTATTACCACAAAATATTCAAATATATTCATGTGACTTAGAAATAAAAGAACTAGCTTTGGGTATTTGCCACTACTATTTTCTGTTTTCACTTAACTCATTTAACTCATAGATGGAAATGCAAATTAAAAAAAAAAATTCTCAGCAAATGCATTACTATCGTGTTAGTATGGTATATACTAATCCTTTTCATCGCACAAACTATCATTTTTAAAAAAGAACTCCAAGGAAAACTGAAGGCCAAATCACTTTCTTGCATTTTTAATTTACAGATTGTCTTAGTCTGAGCCATAGAAGATGGGACACCCTTCTATTGCCTCTTCTCCCTCATCCACGTCCCAGAAGTTGTCACATTCAGAGAAAAAAAAAACACTTATCTTCACTAAAGGGTACAGAGAAGGGGCGTTTCAGAGCAAGATTCTCCACCTTACAGAAGAAAGCACTGTGCATGAAAAATGCAGCTGCCTACAGCTTTTTCCCATATTACACAAAACAACCTCTACCTTGCACCTGGATCTGGAGCTATTCCATATAATAAATATATTAAAGATACCTCTAGACACATGTAAAAGAAAGTCCTGGGTTTGCTCCTGGCAACATTTTAAATAGGGTTTTACCATTTATTGTATCAGCCATCTAATAAAGATGAACTAGGATCACCGTGTCAACACATCAGCTAATACTGAAATCTGCCAAGATGTGTCTACCATCTTTTTTGACATGCTTGTATTGGGAGCCTTGCTGAAAATAACATGTTTGAAAAGTCAGTGATCTTGGGAAAACCACCTGCTCCATTAGACCTTATACTTTATGTTTGAGAAGGCCACATGTTAGCATAAGTAGCCGCTGCAAGACACCATGCTGGAACCCCTGTGCTAGCCTGTGTTGCATGCTGGTGGGCATTATGGCAAAGATTAACATTCTGGCAGAATTAGACAAGTGGATTTGTTTTGGTTTGTTTGGGTTTTTTGTGTTTGTTTGTTTTGTTTTTTTTACACAAAATCAAAGGCACCATGGGTATGGGAGGGATGCAGAACCTCTCCACAGGTAGGACCTGTGTGCCGCAGGAAGATTCATCTGAGGTTTGTCTGATGCTGCACAAAAGCAGGGTTTCCCAGCATCCGAAGGCACTCACTACCTACATTCCTTTTTTACTCTACCTTATTAAAACAATAGTTTTGTTACATATGTGTTGTTAGTCCTTTCTTCCTGAGATCTAGAAAGAGCCTTGCACCAATATTCCTGCCCCAGGTGCAGAACACATGCCAACACAAAGATCAGACTTGTATCTGCTGACTCTACCAGCTTTCACCAAAGAGCTTACACAAAGGGTAAAAAATGTATAAGGCTTTGAAACATGACAGTAGCTTTTAAACTGGTATATAATCAGAGCTATATGAAGATCTGACATAATTTAAGCAAATCAACATGTTTATTATTTAAGGTGAAATTACACAAAAAGCCTGCACCTTTCTTACTAGCGATCAACATGCTACCTATAGAATGGATGGTTCCCAGTAAATGCTTTGTCTTTAATCTTTAAGTATTCCACTTATTTCTCTAACCACATTTTATTTGCAGATCAATTGCTGTATGCAAGGACAGTATTCTCCAAGGATTTTACTCAAACAAAAAGCAAAACTAGAGGTCATGCTCAAAAACTCAAAATGTTTCAAACACAGAACCAAATCCTGCAAACTATGTAAAGATTACCATTACTTTCACCATCCAACAGAATTAGCACACAATGTTAACTTAACACTAGTATATAACTAGAATCATTTGGAAATATTTGGAATGACAGAATGTATGTAAATATATCTAAATATAGATACATTCAAATATTTGTTATAAAACATGCCGCATTAGCAAATCTGATCTTCTGTATGCCCTAAGATCTACTCCTGCAGGGGTTTTCCACTTCTGCATATCTTGTAAATCTCTGGCCACGGATTAAGAAGCTCCAACAGAAACCATCTGTACCCATACCAAATTCAAAATGGGTGTGAGAGGAAGTTTATTACATCCAGAAGACAATTGTTTTACTTCTCTTCTATGACCTGTTCCTCCTCATCAAATGTCCTAATGTCTCTGGAAGTTTTCTGGAGCTCTCTGACATGAGAAAAAAAATGAGGCTGCAGAGTCAGGTACAATCCAACAGTAAAAAGCATCATAAGAAAACTAAAGCCACTTAGCTACATTCCAAAACTAGCTATTGGTAAAACAGCTAATACCTTCCTTACAGTTACAGACTAGTTCTGGAAGAAACTTAACATCCGCATAAATACCCTTAGTATGCATTCTGCAGCACAGCTTAGACCTCAAGAAGGATCTGGTTACATCTTGAAAAGCCATACATTACAGAACACTCACCTGCTAAAGAAAGATATGGAAAAGCAATTCTCCCAATTACTGCCCAAGCATTTTTCAAAAGTAGCAAGTTGCTAAATGAGCTTGGCCTGCACCCTACTAAATTTGCTAAGTCCATCTAAAACAAGAGGAGATGGTGCTTTTGGAGTTTCTTTGTAGCAAAAATACAGGGCATGACTATTAGATTTTCCTCATATTAATTCTTATCTGACTTGCTTCTGATCTGCCACAGTCGAAAGATGCTTTATGGGGCTCAAAATTATGCACACACGACAAAAACTGAGTGTTGGCCACCTACAAAATAAGAGTTTTATTCATAAGAATATGATTCCAGCCTAGACATGTCCCCTCCCACCCCATCCCCTGATATCCAAAGTTTTAGCACCTCTCTAGAAATAGAGTTACATATCTGTTGATTAACTTACTTTGAAATATCTTTGCTGTCACGTTGCCATGGAAATATGACATTTCCAATAGCTGCCCGGTAACTGTAGACTCCCAGGAGCCCGAGTGCCATAGCAATTTTTGAAACTAGGGAGCACCTTCTTTGAACCAGAAAGAGGATCATAAGCAGGGAGATTGCAGCCAAGAATGAGAGTTCAGATTTATGTTCAGAGCTGGAAAAAAAAAGAAAACAACAAACAATAAAAACCCTTCAAGCCACTGTAATTATTGCTAAACACATTTGACAAAGCCTTAGCTACAGAACCGTATTTCCAAATTAATCACTGCAACTGACATCTGTTATGAACTTTGAGGAGGTATGGTAAAATATTTTATTATTTTTAGAAAAGCAGTTTTATTAATGAGGTTTTCTATTCAAGCATGCATGTTTAAAAGTGTAATTATTGTGTTCCACCATACGCTAGTTATTCTGTTAACTATATAAAAACTGAGCTGCGTATTGCATAATGAAAAGGGTCTAATGCTTTTAATTAGGGTTTTGTTATTTTTACATTTTGAAACAGTGCATATGGCTTAAACTACAGCATTTCACTTTCTAGCATAAAGCAGAAAAGATTTTTGCACTACAAAATCAGTTATTCTCCCTTTTAAAATAACTGCACATGGTTTGATTTGTTTAATTTTAGACAAACAAAACATTACCTAGCCAAAATGACCAAAAATATACTTACACAGTTTAAAACATACACATGTAAGCACAATATGTTTCCCTTTCGCAACTACAGTACATTTACTGGATCAGTACATAGAAGAGAAGGAGACAAAAAAATTTGCATCATAGCCAAGATTACAGATACAGTTGGTTTGTTCCCCTGCATCGCAAATAGGTAACATTCATTCCAGAATCAAAGGCATTTCATTGAGCATGCTGGGAAAGTTATGTATTTAAATCTATAGTGATATCAATGTAGTGCGGTAACATAAAGATCTGCACTCAACTCCTACCCATAGCTAGCTATACAATTTCAGAAGGCCCACTGTAATCCAGGAATCGCTAACCCTTGCCTGCTGCAAATGTTCCCAGTATCCCAAATGACCTAAGCCGACTAATTTTGTTAGATTTAGGTTTTGTTAAGAACGTCATGTAGTGTGTGAGAGCCAAGGGCTCCATCTTCTGTCTTTCAAACTTCAAAATCCCATGATAAAAGATCACCAACTTCAGCAAACTGAGAATGAGCCTGGGCTGTAATCTGTGTTAACTCTGACTGCACTTACAAAACTGCAATTTTATCTTTGATTTAATCAATATTATATACTTCTAACAGGTTTACTTTCCTGTTCCCTACTATATGCTTTATCAGGAGTTGGATCAATAGCTGTTTCAGCTGCTGTGCTTGAAAGTCACAGAGGAAAGGATATGGGGCAGAAAAATTGTCCTGTTTGTCCTCCCTGAAGGACCCAGTCAAGCACTTCATACAACTTACCCAAGAGACGCACTGCTCTCTGCAGGCCAGCAGAGGAATAAGAACTAAAACACTACGGGTGAGAAAATGTAGTCTTGACGTTTACCCTCACTATTGCTCTTTCTCTACAGGAGACAGTAGAAGCAGTGAATGGATTGCTGTAGCAACCTGTGAAGATGGTGCACACACCATCTCTCGTGATCAACACATGAAGAACTAATTTAGTAGCCACTGCATCTGGCAAACGAACCCTTGGGGAAAATTTTAAAAGCTTTCACCCCATCTTCTCCTTGTCTGTTCATTGTACAAGAGAGATAAAACAAATCAGGGATAAATAAGAACAAATCTTCATAATCATCTTTGTCTTTTACCTAAAACACTCAATGCACTTCTATTAAAGAGACTCTTCATACAAAACTTACATAGAAACACATAAAAAATTGTAAAAATTCCTACCTCTACTAAGTAACTGCTGGTGCTATATCAAGCAAGACCCTAACAGCTGCAATTTCGTACAATGAACATTTGAAATCATACTCTACCTGCTTCCTCCTCCCCCTCCCCCCCCAAAAAAAAAAAAAAAAAAAAGGAAATTCTTAGAGAAGGCCCAGTGGACAACAAGGGTATGTTCAAAGTCATGTGCACATCAGTCACTAATGGTGCATTCGTGACTCCTAGCCCAGGGGTTTATATGCAACTCCTGCTGCTTCTTGTCACTTCAAGCTGATGCTGTCATTGACAGCTTCACTCCTTCCACAGTGAACCATGCAGCAGCTCTGACCAAGATTAACAGCCAAATGAAGCTAACTGAATACCAATTCAAAAGAAAACACGACTTCCAGACAAATTTAGGGATTGCATGTTCTCTTCTGCTTCATCTACTGTCTGGTTTTCTTTTGCTTGCTTTTTCCCCATCAGTCTTTTTTTTTTTTTTTTTCCTTTGTAGCCGGTTTCACAGAGTCTCTCTGCAAACAACAAAGAATCTTTTCCTTATTTCAGCACTGTTGAATACATCCCTAGTAGCCAAATTCAACACGCTACAGGTAGAATGATTTTCTGTGGTTTGCTGCTTACTTTTTTCCATGCACAAACCTGCACAATAGCCTCTTTGTCTCAAATGCTGAGCCCCTTAAGAACTGTCCAGATAAGCAAAATATTAGTCTGAGCATGAGACACAAAGATGTCTTTTACACAGACTTAAAAGGTCAGTATGTTATCCCAAACCCGAGTTCTTCACCCAGCCTGCAAGAGCTGATCCACAGAGTAGAGATACTTGTCCATTGCCCCTCTTCGGAGAGATGCGTGCTAGGTGGTAAATCCACAAAGCTAGCACCCCTCTCAACACGTGGTAGAACATTTTATCCTACACACACTCTGAACAATGGTTTACAATGACGTTTAGTCACACTTAATTCTCACCGATTCTTTTTTTTACCAAGTATGTTCTGTGAGGAGGGGGCTTTGTTAGTAGGGGCCTTTCTTTCCTTGAGGGTAGATCTTTTAGTCTGCTAATTAGGACAGTTCACACACAGTTCCAGTAATTTTCTGTTTGGTCTCACTAACCATTTGGTTCTCCTTGAGCTTACCTTGTTATTTCTTAGCTTGACATATTTATGCTGTTTATTCCTGCTCCCAAGGCCAGCTCCAAGTCTGGCTAACTATTTGTAAGGATTAACTGACATCCTCTGTTTTTCAAATTCTTCCTTTTTTCCTTTAAAGTAAATAATTGTATCAAATGCAGCAGGGTGGGGGGGGTGGGGGGGGTGGGGGAAGAGGGTAGTTTATTAGTTTACCTTAAGAGACAAAATAGAAGGCTGGCTAGAAAAAGCTTGAGTGCCTTTAACTCAAACTAACAAGGGTACACATGATCTAAGTAAGGTTCTTATTTCTTATTACTAAAAAATGTGCTATTAAGACACAACTATGCAAATTAAACACATACTAAAAATAGACTAACAATCAACCTTTCAGACTAGCAATGCATTTTGGGAAGAGGAATAAGTGGTTTATGCAACTCAGCTTATCACCAACTTTTAATTTATGCTATAAGGAAAACACATCATCTCAATCCTGATCAAAACACTAGGGAAACAGACATCTCTACCACCCTGTTCTCTTGTGAAAGAGAAGTAACAGACGTTAAAACTTCCAACCAAAGAAAATGCAAGCATGATTGCCAAATAGGAATTCACAGATGCTCTACAAACCACAGGATGTTCAAAGATTTAGCTGCATCGTTGACTGATCTTTCCAAACCTTGTCCAGTGAACCATTTCAGACCCAAGAACTCACCTACATCCCATCACTCCAAAAACCGTGCACTTCAAATGCTGCTCTTCGGGCAATCTTTTAACTCTATAAAGCAACTGAAGTATAGGACAGCATGGTGACATTATTGTATTCTACTGCTAAGCTAAAAACCGCCCCATTGATTTAAGTCAGGATGTAGCTCCACAACAGGCCAAGCCAACCTGTGCCAGGGCTGCCAGGGCTCTGCTCTTTCACCTGCTCCCTAAACACAGCAGAAGTAGTTACAGCCCCAATGACACATCCTCTCAGCCTGCCATGGGAAGGCACTCTGCACTGTTTCACAATCATTGTAAAGCCCCCAAAAGTAGAAGTTTGTGAATAGTTGCTTCTTTTTCAATCAGATTTGAAAGGCAAATGAGTTTTTGTAAGGAATGCTTGACAACAGCAGAAAGAAAAAAATGTTTATGTCTGCAGCACTTCAAAACATGCAGATTCTTCTTCCACATTTCATTTCTACAGGAATTTCAACAGCAGCAGTGCTGGCTTGCACACTCTTCCTTTCCCGCATTCCTATTCCTAAGCCAGCTCATTTGCCTGTGAAGCTGGATGATGAATCAGACTGGGAAGTGATCCATCTGAACATCAAAAGTTTCCCACGCCATCTTGGGTTATTTTTCCAGCCACATTTATTCAATGATTTAGTTCACCATACTAACAAAGCAACAGCTGTGCTGGTAAAATGCAGGGCTAGTGAGGGGAGGAGCAAAACAGCAGGTAACTTGCCTTGTAATACAAGAGAAACTTTAACATACTATTATAGCCGAACAAGCAGTTGCAGCCTAAGACTACAGGACTGCAGCTGCAGGACCTTTCCTCTTCTTGCTTCAAGACCCAAGGAAATACACCCGACGTGAGGCTACAGTTTGATGGGGAAGCACACGGAGCACCTCATTGTAAAAAACTCTGAAGTTTTGGTTTTGATATCTAGCTGCTGTACTTCAGCCTTACTAAAGGGGGAGGCAGACAGCTTTAATAATAGAGTTGTGATGGCTTTATGAAGGGGCAGTAATACTTACTCAACTTGACAGATTTCTGTGATGACATGATTAGCTCAGTGGAAGAGCAGCCAATGCTGTTTATCTTGGCTTTAACAAGGTTTATAACACCGTCTCCCATAACATCCTCACAGGCAAACTGAAGCAGCCCAGGCGTGGACAGTGGACGGTGAGGTGGGCTGAAAACAGCTCACATGCTGGGCTCACAGGGTTGTGACCTGCAGGCCAGCCACGAAGGATCAACCCCAGGGCTTGACACTGGGACCGACACTGTCTGGCATCTCCATCAATGACCTGGACAATGGGGCACAGTGCCCCCTCGGCAAGTCTGCACACAACACAAATCTGGGAGGAGTGGCTGATCCAGTAGGTGGGTCTGCTGCCATCCAGAGGCACCTCAACAGGCTGGAGAAATGTCCCAACAGGAACCTTACGAACTTCAACATAGGGAAGAAACAACTCCCGCACCTTGGAACAAATAGCTACACACATCATAACAGACTGGGGCTAACCATCTTCTCAGATGTGGCTCTGAGTGCCCTGGTGGACACTTGAGTTGATCATCAGCCAGCAGTGCGCCCTTGCAGCGAGGATAACCAACAGCACTTGGAGCTGTACTACAAAAAATGTCACCAGCAGGTTGAGGAAGGTTCTTCCCCTGTGCTCAGACCTTGGTCCAGTTATGGGTTATGCAGTACAGAAAAAGCTACAGACATACTGGAACTAGTGCAGTGAAGCACTATGAAAATTATGATAGGATTAGAGCATCTGTCATACATGCAGCAGCTCAATGCACTGGCACTGTTTAGCCTCGAGAAGAAAAGGCTCAGTATGAATCTTACCAGCCTGATTATAGAGCTGAAGGATGTTAAAAAAAAAGATGAAGCCATATTCTTCTCAGTGGTGCCCAGCAAAAGAGCAACAAGAAGCAATGGACACAAACTGAAACAAAGGAATTTCTGTTTAAACAAAATGAAAATATGGGGGGCGGGGGGCGAGAAAAAGAGGTTGCCTAGAATAGTTGTGGAGTCTCCATGCTCGGAAGTATCAAAGACCCAGCTGG
This sequence comes from Falco naumanni, assembly GCF_017639655.2. Classification (NCBI taxonomy): domain Eukaryota; kingdom Metazoa; phylum Chordata; class Aves; order Falconiformes; family Falconidae; genus Falco; species Falco naumanni. Next base: position 31,904,689 of record NC_054080.1, read on the forward strand.
ACAAAGATCTGAGCAACCTATTCCTGATCACTCCGCTCTGAGTAGGAGAACTGAACAAAATTTCCAGAGGTCCCCTCCAACCTCAACCATCCTGTGATTCTGATATCCAATTTACAGGAGAAATAATAAAACATAAAAACAGTCTCTTCCCTCCCTTCTCCCCGCTCCCTCCCCAACAAACTAAAAAAAAAGACTAAGCCAGAATAAAAGTAAAGAACCTTGCTTTACCTGAGCAGGTTGCTTGGAAGCTCCTCACAGGCAACAGTGTTAAGGGTTTGGCACACAGGATTTCCCAGGTTTTGTTATGAATCAGGAAGCCATGGAAACACCTGCTCTAGCCGTAGACTATGTTCTACCTGTGCTGTCTCCCTGAGTCCCCACAGCCCAAGACTACAACAGGTTTTGCTGCTCTACTGGCATAGCTAGCACCTGGAAATCAGAGGTGGGAGCATGCTTAACCAAGACAGGATCTTTAAAGTTACACCCAGGCATGCACACACAATTTTTAGAAGGCTAGTAACATTTCCAAGTGTCCATAACCATTCACGGGGGATCATACAAGCAAAAGAAATCTGTGAAACAAATGCAGTTTTTCAGCTTCAGGAATATCAAGTCCTTTGTTTCGTGGCACTGTAGCACCAGTACACTCCAAAGAAAAGGGCTGACAGCCTGAAGAAGACATCTTTCTTAGGAAGTTATTGGGCAAATACATCTTTGGAAGATGTTCAGGATTAATTATAAAAAACCTCCCACTGGCATCAGATCACACTAATCCTGCTCACACACTGGCTTAGCTCATAATGAAAGAGTTCTCTATCATGTGAGATAACTCCCAATTATCATTGGGAATATGACATTCCTCCCTCAATCCCTCACCTCATCACAAGAGGAGGAAGGCATGGTGAAAGCTCTGGTATAGAACAATTGCTATAATGCAATAAATTCCCTAATAACTCATGTCTTTCTGCACTCATGCCTGTCACAGCAATTAACATTTTATCTGTGAGGCTGCCAATAAGTAACAAGTCTCATATTAGTTCATTTGCTCATGTCACTTTTAATGAATGATGATATTTCATCCACACGCTGTAAGGTACTGGCAAGAAATCTATCTTACACAGCAGAGCCTTCCCACCTTCTGTCTGCAAAACCCTGTTCAGTCAGCCACAAGGTATTGCTTCTCCATCCACCAGCTGAAGTACAGAAGACAGTTCAAATATCAAGTACTTCTTATCACTGAATAATGACTGTACTTCTACACAATGCTAGAAGGTATTACAAAAAGAAGCCCCTCTCCAGTGTACTTCAAGTTGTAAAAAATTCCCTTTCCTGTTTATCATACTATCCTTGAAAAATTCCTTTTCACTTTTCCACCCGCAGGTTAAGTGTCTGTGATAGACACAGAATAGTTCTACGTACAGCATCTTCTCCTGCAACTTTATGAAGTTTGGAATTGAGCAGGACCTTCTGCCCTAATTTCAAGGGTTTAGTTCTGTTAACTAACTTTTAATTTCCCAAACTTTAGATAACTCATGGTGCAGGGCAAAGATTATCAACTATTGATAGTACACGAGGAATTACTTCTGCATGAAATAGCAGCGAAGAACTCCTTATGTTACTTCACTGTTTACCACTGTTTGCAGCACTCTTCTAAACAGACTATAAAAATGTATACTTATTTAATCAAATGAAACATACATTAGTTTTCAAATAAGACAGAAAATATGACAATGAATCTGATACACACCTTGTCAACCAATGTCCAAAGTCTGACCGATGAGCCCACTGGACGCCTGTCTGATTCAAGGATCGAAGTAGCCGACAGCAAATAAGGATGATCCATGGACTTGCTAAGCTTATCCACTTATCTGATCCTTTTATGAATTCAGCCGAAGAGGTGGCCTTGCTCAGCTTTGAATTACCTGCTGCTGGAATGTCTATATTCTTGCACTCAGAGGCTTCCCCGACACTATCAAAATTTTGTTTCATAGTGGTGCTATGGTGAGGTTCCCATTCTTTCAGAAGAAAATTATTTCTACAAAGTTCCTGACACAGCACCAAACAAAGCGTATTGATAAGAAAATACCAGGTTTGATGTTCCTCTTCTATAAAACTGCTTGCCCCTAAACTCAAAACATGGCCAATTGTTCCAGCCAGAATCAGCACATCTATTTCTGACCAGCTGGAACTGGACACAACCAGATTCTGCAAACAAAACAAAAAAAATATAGCAGTGGTGAAAGTATACAAAGATTTCACTTGTTTAAGCATTTATACTGTGGTTACAGCCGTTTCCTCTAAGAAAACAAAATAAACAGTGAGACATGTTATTTCTAGCTTGACAAATCCCAGAAATTTATAAAAGAATCATTTCAGTGTAGCCTATTTAGCTAGCATTGCAACATAATGATACTTTTTAAAATGACAATGTGTTAGTGAAAAAATTTCTCCATGAATAATCATCACAACAATACACATTAAGATTCCCTACCACTCTGTCACAGAAGATTCGAAACAAGCTCTCTCCCTGTTGCACATTTGTAGAAGTAAAAATAGAAGTCCTGCAGAGATCAAACTTGAGATACAGATGATAGGTAATTTTCTAAGTTTAAATCTGTGCTACCGTCAACTCAGTACAGTGACAGCCTTCACTAATCAAATTAACAAAAGTTGCTCGCAGACAGTCTGATGGCACCCCTTAACCCTGCTTAGCTTGAAATGTGTCTTTCATCATAAAATCCACTTTAAACATTACCCATCTATTATTTACTTCACACGCTGTGCCTATCTAAAACCGTAATATTCTTTGTCTAATGCCCCCACTAGCTCAATTTCCTGTTCACAGCAGCTACTCGGAATTGCCTCATCATCATTGCCTTCAATGATCCTGCTAAAAAGAGAGCATAAGGGCATGCGGAAGGTGAGAGCAGCTGGTTCATTGACATTATCAGGTAAAGGACCTTTTCTGCTCACGGGGAATACAAAGTAACAGGGAAAGCCACTAAAAGACCACACAGAGACACAAGCCTGGTAAGTAAGCAGGAAGGGAGATCATAAAGATGACCAAAACTCTTCAGCCATTAATTGACAGGCCATTAAGCAACCAGCTCTGAAGAGCATCAGCCTGGACTTTGTAACAGATAAGGGGGAAGTGACAGAACTTGAGTATTACAGATACCTGATGGTGCCTCTGAATCTACACAAACTCATTAAGCAGTGCTTCAGGAAAGTGTCAAAAGCGAGGGAGAGGGTGTGATGAGGGATAGGCTGGAGGCGGGAGGCAACGTGAGAGGAGCAGGGATGAAGGGGCCAGGGTCATGCACCAGCAGACGCCAGTCAGTGAACTCCTTTCACTGGGCCTTGTGCCTGGTCACAGTGGTCTACCCTGTCTATCAAATCCTCCCCTAACCACGTTTCTGTGACCTCCACTTTCTATCCCACCCATGGGGGCTCCAAGGTCTCACTTCAAGTAACTGGGCACAAGCCCACATGCCAGAAACTTGAGACCAGATCGAGTAAAAGCAAATACCAGCAGCTGGAGTGGGATCACGGGTCATTGGAACCACATGCCTGTAGTGCCAGTAACCACAGCGTGTGAAGGTCCACATGCCAGAGAGCAGAGTGGGGACCACAGGCCATCAGGACCGTGTGCCAAGGTTCCAGCAGCTGGAGGGATCAGAGTGCAAAGAGAAGTCAGGGTGCTGGCAATGGGAAAAGCAACTATGGGTCACCAAGCTTGGTTGCTGATGCAGATCTACAGAGGGCCCAGAGCGTGCACCGGTATGTGTGAGAGATCAGAGGATCACTGACTGGAGGGACCTCAGCCTCTTCAACTTCTCCTCCAAGTCTGAGCCAGAGGTAGGGACAAGGACTGAGACTGGGCATGCACAACTGGGCTCCAGCAGCCAGGCAGGACAAATGCCCAAGCCCCAGAGGCTACTGGAGCCAGCAGGGCTTCCTAATATACCTTAATACATAGGGTTACATACTGCATTTTGGAAAAGACACTGTAAAAAATCATCCTTTACTGTTTTATTTTCTCGTTAATTTTTCCTCTTACAGAATATCACAGACTATCTCTTAAATTGATATTTTAAACATCTGATAAACAACTTAAAAGCCAAATCAAAACAACTGCATGCCTCAGAACAAGGATTTCTGAACCTATTTTCACATTAATTTCTTTGCACGCTTCAACCCTATCATCCTCCTCTCCTACACTTGACCTTACAAACAGATTTAAAAAAAACACCTTGAATATTCACAGACAAATTGCACAGAGAACATACTCACATTCAAAGATGAAGAGTGTACCATGATTCCTGACCTGTCAAAATCATTTCTTAGAACAACATAGAAACTCACTAACCTTAGAGCAGGTAACAAGAAAGTAGATGTAAGAAATACAAATATCCCTGAGCATCTTAGATGCAAGTTTCACTTACGCTTGAGATTTACTGACAGCAACATACGTCTTTTTATTCAATAAGCAAGACCACGTAACATGGAGAGGACAACAAACACACTAGATGCAAGAAGCTAGTTAACACTATCTGGAATTTTGCTTTGAGGAAAACAGCTTTTGCAAAAAAATCAAGATTCTCTAAGATGCATGAGAAAGAATACAGGAGGTACAGTTAAAGTTATCACCTATTCACATCCTCTCCCTTTCTTGTGTTGTTAAAGAAATACACCACACCAGTCACTTCACTAAACAAAAAACAACAAAAAAAAACCACAGAAAAAAACCCCAACAACAAAAAAAACCACACACAAAACCACACAAACAAAAAAAGCAACAAAAAAGTCCCTGTGAGGTCACACAACAATAATGAGGGAAAAACAGTAAACACTTAGCACAAGAACAGTCATCATCTGAGAAACTGCCCAGGCCCAATACAAATTTACTACCATTTGAAGTTTCTTTAGCGTTCTAAGGACCGCTCCTTTTTGTTTAGTACTCTACTCTGAAAATCGAATACTATAAGCTGGTATTTGGAACAAAAGGACAAGGTAGCCCATGCAGAGACCAAAGACCATGAAATTGACGAAGATGAGACAAGAACAGTACATGACTATACTACAGAAAGTTTAAACTCCAATAATTCCATCATGCTGACCTTAAAAATCTTGACTAACTAAATAATGAGTGAGCACATAAGCACCATCTGCTTGCAGAGACAAAGGAATCGGAGATCCTTAACAAATGACAATGAAAGAGTCTTCAATACAATTCATTTGTCTTCTTTATAAGACATAACATAAGATCTATATAAGGATTGCTCTCTCGTATCTGGTTGCTGTCAGCCCTGATATGAAAACTGACGAAGTGACGTATTATCAATGGGGAACATGTAGAAGCCTCAGGAAAATGATGGCATTAGCGCAAAATGTCCAGTGTCAGAGATCTGTATTTCCCATCTGCTTGTCTGACTCTCACAATTCCAGTGAAAAGAGAAAAAAATTACTGTTATATTCATATCAAAGGATTAAAGTCCAATGGCATTCACTGACAAACCACATTTCAGACCAGAGCTAGTCACTATGCAAAATGAAAAATTATCCTGCAAATTATAATCTCCTGAGCCTTGATGATCTAAGAAATACTGAAAATAGGTTCATCAGATTTTTCTAAATTTACTGGTAATCCCTCATATATGAACTGTGCCTTATTAGAAGTGCCATCATTACAGTTTTTATACAGCCTGACCTTAGGTTACTTACATTGTACTTAGTTGAGATCTAGTTTACGGGCACAGAAATGTAGGTCCTACTCTGATACACACAGCTCGCTCTTTCTAGCTGCTGAACATGTCCAGCTTTCAGGGACTCAGCAGGCACTCCAATGACTCGCACTAGTATCTTGGCAAACAAACTTAATACAGAATCTTTGGGTTAGAAATGCAGAAATGCCAGGCTTCCAGTTTAAGTCTATAATCTCCCAAGCCGAAGTAGCCTTAACATCTGATGTATCAGCATTACTAATTAAGTAATACAGAAACTGACTTCTTTGCCCTATCTTTGAACATACCTTGCTAGCTTGCAGAAGTGCCAGTAGGTAAATAATGGAATATATACATCTCTGCCTATGAAACTTACATTTTCTTCACTCCTGTAGAAACAAAATTGTCTGGATCCAATTCCAGTTATGTGGCTTCTACATGGCTGAGAGTAAACCTCTTTCTCCCCAAAATTAACCATCCATACTTAATGCCTGAGGAATTTTACAATCACTTTTCAGATGATAAATGTTTTATTTTCCATGCTCACCATCGCCCAAAATTTAAATACTAATCATTCTGTTTCCTTCTGATATTTGGGCTCCCTGAACCTAGTCTTCATTCCCAATGATGATAACTTTCCTATGACAGGCTACTACAGACCACACTTCTACATTTTCACAGCAGTCTGGGATCATTTTTGAAAGCTACCTAGTAAAGGCACTATCCACCACCCTTCCCCGCCCCCCCCACCCCCACCCCCAGGTCAAAAAATGCAGTAAGATTTTTAGGTATAATTGCATAAAAATATGTTTCATTATTCAATTCAGTAAGAATATCACACAGAGGAGAAAAACCAGAAATATTTTTAAATTAACAGGGTATTTTAAAATAAAGAGAAAGAAGAACATTGTTTACATAATGAAAAAAACACTATAATTCTGCATAACAGAAGTTATCAAAAGCTGTATTTGATAAACTTTAACTTGTGTTCTATTTTCAAAAACCTATTGGTTTTGATCTCTATCAGAAATAGGGAAAAAACACACAACTAGTAGTAGTAAATACCGCACTTAAGTCAACTACCAAGCAATTAGAATGAAGCTATGAACAACAAGTTAAATTTTTTGTAGATTTTCTGGAAATCATAAAGGGCTGCAGAACTATTTAAAGCCTAAAGTGTCGTTAAAAGAAGGGACTGGCACTGCTAGAAACATAGTAATCAGAAACTATAAATAACAGTCAGGAAGCAGATGCTAACACTGCCTGCACTGGTCTTCAGAAAATTCATGAACTTGGTAATCAGTTTCTATATTCAGCCACAGTGGGAAAAAAAAGCATTACAAATGAGAAGCACTTCAGAGAAATCTTTAGATGTGAACGGAAACAATTTGAAGAAAAAAGCTCTGAAGCCATTAACAGGAGAGCTTATCTCAACTCCTTTTAAAATACCTACATTTTATCACATATCATGAGCTTAGAAAAGCCCATTAGCTTTTTAAAATGGCAAGACCCTGATGCAGGATTCTACTTCTGCCATCAGAAGAGCAGTGCTTCAGGGCTCTTTCAGGAGTGGAGCCCATACATAGATTCACGCTGTGGAGATGCACAGGTCACAGACACTTGGATTCTGAGATATTTTAGCGTAAGTAATACTCCTAACTCACAGATGTCCCTTCAAGATCAACACACAGTATATACAGACAACCATTTCCTCCCCCAAAGTCTAGGTATTCTATTTGAAAAGGGGGTGGAAGGTGGGACATGAACATTTGTGAACTGTACTGTGTATGCCCCAGTTACCAGTAAATAACCTCTGACATCCACACTGCAAGGAACACCAGATTATCCAGGCTCCTTTCGCATTCTCCAGGCTCTATCTTTGTACAAGCAGCCGCCTGCAAAAACACCATATTGCTCTGCAACAGCCCTGAGACTAGGAAAAATGTAAATCAAATCCAGATCACCGCTTTTATACATGTCTGGAATGGAGGTACCTACTAACTAAACCTACAAAATATTTCAGACTTGCTTTGGAACTTGAACAGAGACAGCAGTGCCTCTCTGACTGATAAGACATACATCCAGCAATCCAGTCACCTATGGAACAGGATTGAAGATGGGACAATGAAAATGGATTTCTACAGGTCTGGATACAAAGTCATGTCTGCCTCAACCAGAATTACTATTGCCTTCATAAGACATGCTTCAGCCTCCCACATTTTCAGATATGCCTCAGGTAGGAATATGATCACAGACAGACCCAGGATGAAGAATCCACTATTTTTTATTTCTACCTGTGCCAGCCTTGGAAAACCAAACACACACACAAACCTCCTGGAAGACATTGCTGAAAACCTACTCATTCATGCATTATCAACTTGAAACAGAGGATCTGATCATCTGCTGATATGTCCTGAGGTCCCAGCCAGGTAAAACTCCAGAAAACACATATGCACCACCTTTCTAGTTTGAACAGGAAATGCTTGAATTGATAACTGTTCCATTACATCCAAATGGAGATATTTTCAAAGGCAACGTGAAAATACACATTTCCATGTTCAAAAGACGCTAAGTGATCCCTGTCCTAAAATGACAGAAGTGGCAATGTCAGTGACAACATTTCAATTGTGAATGAAAGGGGTTTTTTCTATTTCTTGTCCAGATGGTGTCATAATTGGTATCAAAAAGGAAAATGAGACAAGCTGCTGCTGAAACGTTCTTCTTCAAGCAACAGGGGATTAGATTAAAAGTCCCAACATTAACCAGGGAGAAAGGTCCACCTGCAGAGGTATCTCACAAGCAGAATGTGGGGTCCTGGAGGCAAACATACAAAACAATATCCTGGATATAATTTCTAATCAGTTTGTCTAGTTTTGCTCAGTTTGTCCTCAAAGGCAGACATATGGAGAAAGCAGGGGTGGGAAGGAAAACAATTGAAATAGAAAGCATAGATAAAGATTTCTCACCCACATTTATGTCCATACACCCTAGGCATAGCTGACTAGGTGGAATCATCAGAAATGGCCAACAGATTACCAGTATGGAAATGGAACTTCATCCTCTGAAGTTCCTCAGAAAAATTCATTCTAAAAGTGAAACATCATGGATTATATCGGTGCTTCCTTTTACGTGTTCCTTGAGAAATTATTTGCCTCCATGAGGGAGCTAGCAATTAATTCCTTTCATAAGAAAAGCCCTTCTACCCAAGTCAAGTTTTGAACACCAGGAGACATTTTGCAATTGCTGCTGTGATCATTGACAGAGCAGCTGTATTAGCAATATACAAGCCACCTGCAGGAAGTTGTTTACAACAGCAGCTGTGTCTCACTAACAAGGATGAAAACGTGCCAAGAACAGATGGGAACGAAACACTAAGACTCAGGTCAAACCAAAAAGGCAGAGCTTGTACCTGTCAACCAGTGCCTGGTAATCGACTATTCTAAATTTAGTAATAGCCAAGGAATAGCAGCATCTTCCTAGATTCTTTGACCTAGTAGGAAAGCATTTTTCCTGGATCATAGAATGTTACTTTAAAGTTACTCCTACAGTAGTGGGTGTCACAAGGAATTAACTTGTCTCTAGACATGTAAGAAAGATGGGTCAGCCTGGAGGAGAAAGCCATAATCCGTTGTCATTGCTCTCAGCTCTGCTGAAGTGGAATGCCTGTAAATTTTACACAGGTCTAGACAGTCATTTTTATGTTCTTACTGTTTGCTAAAATTAGAAAAACTGGTAACAAGATGAAAAATGAGCTTGTATTCCATAGTTGTGTTTGTTTATCATTGCACAGCAAGTAAATTGTGAAGTTTCTACAGAATACACTGGATCATTAATTATTATTTCAAGACCATATTCTTTTACTTTTTCTAAGAATAATTTCTACCTCGTTTACAATAACATAGAGAGCTAATAAAGGCCCTAAGTGAAAAGAGTCCATTTAAAGACCAACACACCCCGAAGTATAGACATCTTATTCAGCGGATTTCTCCATTCACATTGATTAATTTAACCTTCTTTTATTTGCCTTTAAAAAAACCCACATGAGCATCGGTAGCTGTTGCAGCAAAACATTAACGCTACAAATTTTCAGTACCAAAAGCAACCTGTGATTTACGCTTACAAAGACTGTTCTGTTAGCAGCTATACCCAATATGAAACTCCTTTCTCTGATTTCATTAAGCAGATGTTGTTAGCTGACTTGTTACTCTACTTTAGTCTATCTAAATGATCAACTGACACATCTAAATACTACGTGGCTGATAAATACAAACATAAGAATGAAACACCATGTTCTATCAATAATTCCTTTTTTAATCACTTTCAATACACTAAAATGAATTGCATGGAAGAAAACTGAAAAGGGAAAAAAACCCCAAACTGTCTTCAGGAAAGAAAGGCATTACTTTTAGTCAAAGGCTTCTCTCAGAGAAGCTGCATTTCCAAGAAACACAAATTCAGAAATTACAGGAACATTATAAACTGATATAGTTTGAACCATAAAAATTAGCAGTCTTACTTATGTGAATTTAAATTTACAACTAAGTTCAGGAATTACAGCAAATCACTGCACAGTGAAATATTAATCTCCACCACTCAGGAGTAGTGAATTTTCTGAATTATATGAGATATAGCAGTTATTAAACACTTCTCTAAGTCAGAAAACTTGCTTTTTAGCTTGAAGGAATATGTCATCCTACAATTAAAGCAATACACTTGCCCCACATTGTCACACAATAAAAAATGGTACTAAAACCACAAACATACTTCAAAGAAACCCAGACTGACAAAGGATTGTGCTGCACAGAGAGTGCTTTGTTCAATGGTGCAACACGAGCACTGAAGCCACTGAATTTCAGAGAGAAAGATACAACTAATGAGCCTCAGAAAAAATGGCCAGAAGCTGATTTTAAGGTGTGACTGACAGCTCTTGGCATACTAAGTTTCACAGCAGAAGAAGAGTAAGACATTGCAAATACTATTTCCTTGGAATTCCCTGAATTCTATTCAATGCAACAATAGAACTCATCAAGGACTTTATAGCAAGTAACTACTTGCACAAATGAGAACATTTCTGAGCATTCCAAGGACTGTAACAAACTCAATTTCTTAAACTCAAACTTAAAAAAAGTAGAATAGACAGATTAATTTTGCTCCCTCTGCTACAGTTTCAAAACTATATTCAAAAAAGCATTAAGAATACCAGTATAAGAAAGGGTACTGGCATACCTTAAATACCTTAAAGCATTAATGTCTGTGGTATTTGAGAAAGGACTGACTGTCACTGGTACGTGCTGCAAAATATCATACCTCTTGCTTTAATTGCAATTGTGAAACTCCACTGTGTAACAGCATAAAGTTTGTACACAGTGTAAATGTTTCTGATCTCATAAAAAGGATTGCAAAATAATTTACACCAGAACCTTTCTTAAAAGTAATGTGAAAATAATCACTTCTATGATCATTACAGCAATAGGCATACCACAGTAAATACACAATTCAATTCCAATTTTAAATTATTAAAATTACATTGTAAATAACAATTTAAGTCTACACATAGAAGAATTTTATGAAACTTTATCTGAAAGTATGCCATAAAGAGCAAAACATTTCGAACCATAATTAATGCATGCTCTCACCTTCAGTGGAAGTCTGGAATTCTCAAAGATCTTTGCAATGGCAGATAAAATACCACACATGAGTGCAGAAATCAGCATCATCACTCCAACTGCTGTTAACCAGGACATACTGCAGAAATAGCATAAACTTTCTGCTGATGTGCATACAATGACATGAACCGCACACAGCATCAGACACATCAAGTAAAACAGCAGAGAGAACAGTGGAGGGGAGAGAGGCACTTCAAATTCTGCCCGGCTGCTCAGAGCTTTTGGAATGCTGAGCAAAAGCAGCAGCAGAACCTGGAAAAAACCAGAAAATTAATACTTAAAGAAATGGAGTTAGCCAAAGCATACAGTGAGAACTCACAGAAAAAAAAACCAAAACACAACATAGCATTGTCGTCCATGTCACTCTGTCTGGTATACATACTTTATTACAAAAATAACCTGTGAAGGAAGAACTACATTGGATTTTTGTCCCCCATAAGATATTACCATATGAATAGGAGAATCAAAGATGGTGGTTTAATTTATTAAGGGCTTGGACACACAAGTTACCAGAGTTTAATAAATTTATCATGTGCCTCCTCACCTGTGGTAACTGATGACATGCATGATCTTCACTCCCTGCAAAAGTAGTATCTTTGTCTCCCAGTATCAAAATAGTTCCTAAGCAAACAAATTTGACCCATTATTTGTCACCTGTGGATGCCTAGAGTTACATATACATTCTGTCCTGGGCAATTTATCTCACAACAAACATACACAGAGAACCTGCTGAGTTAAATAGCTTCCCAGATCAGGGGAAGTTCTCATGCTATCACAAAACTGTATGCTGCATTTCAAGCTTATGAGTTATCCCAGTGGGTTTTTTTGTACCTCTCCTTATCTTAACTTGATTTATTGGTTTTACTTTCACTTTGGTCTAACCTGCACACAGATCAGGCAGAATTCCAAGTTTCTTCTCTGGTAACTGTAGCAGTGGAGATGAATAATACCATTAATAATTTCTGCTACCCATGTATAAACGTTTACAAGTAAAGGGAAAATTCAGCCACATGCTAAAATGCTTTGCAAGTGGCACAGATGGAGCTAGGCCTACACTGAGCTCAATCAGCTTGTACTAGGCAAAGATAAAAACGAATCAGGATAAAAACAACTACATCAGACGACTGCCAACCTGTAATCTTTCACTGTCACTTGTAAAGACTTCTCCCCCTGCCCCCACCCCCCCCAAATACAGTGAGGTATAGTACAGTAGACCAAAACAAATTCAATGCATTGCAACAGTCTTCCTTTTTCATACTCAACTTCACACAGTTCACTTGGTTATGAAAATATGAGGTTACACAGTAACAAACTGGCTTAGATCTTATCTTTTAACACAGCACTTACAATTAAAACACAGACAGCACTCATGCTAGGAAAATTATTTCATTGTCGTTAACTAAAAATCTAAATTTAGCTCTTTTGAGTAAATGCACTGTTATCAATTCATGTCCCAGATGTATTCTCCTCATCTGAAATACAGGATAAATGGCATTTATAGCACAGTGTAGTTTGAAGTCAGCTGTGAGATTCCCTATTCTTCTTTACTCTGTGAGCATGAAAAACACAAATCAAGACAAAAAGATTTTTGGAAAGCAAGGCAGTTTGAGTACTGCACTGAAGGAAAAAAAATAAATTCCCAGTAGTTTTGCACCAAGTTTTACGGTGCAGCTGAGCAAGCTCTTCTCAATCTAAATTTTCATGTTTAGTAGGTGCATGTTTTCTTTTGATGAAGGCACATTGAGTAAAATACCTAAGATTTGTTTTGTAAAAAGTGTGAACACCTGCAACTGCATTCCAGGGGAAAAAAGCAAAAGAAATCAGGTTTCAGGTCCAAAGTAACTGTCAAGAGCTTGAATGCGTAGGTTCCCAAAACAAAAGAAAAAAAGAAAAAAGAAAAAAAAACAAAAAACCAGAAGGACTTCAACTTTGTGCTGAGCTTTGTCCACCTCCAGATTTGCCATCTGTAGAGCAGGAACAGAACCTACCATCTCATCTACCATGGGTACTGTTGAACTAACTCCTGTGAAGAGGTTAGCAGAGTGATAAACCCCACTGAGCCATCCACCAGAAAGCCATTTCAGATGTAGTTTACACAGAGAACAGTGCACACAACATGAGGCATACAGCCCTGCCAGGACAAAGGAGACTCAAATACTGAACAGATGATCATGTACTCATTCATTCCAGGCACTGAACAGGGCCAGTGCTACAGTAATTACACAGTCCTGTACAGCACCACACACATGCAAGACTAAATTAAGCTTCTAGTATGTATTTCCATCCTAGGGAACAATGCCTATCCTTGAAAAAGTTGACACTTGTGTCATCTAAAAGGTCAGTGCAAGCTTCTGTAAATAAAAGTTCAGTATACAGGCATAGTATCCATTCAGCATCTCAAAGCATTACCACAAAGGATACTTCCAGCATTTTGAGAATTGCCCAAAATACCAGTTGCAGAGAGCCACTTAAAATTCCAGACATGGGATATCTTATCCTTATTCCTACAGGAGATACGAAGTGGCAACCCTGCACCTTACAGCAGATATTTATTTCAGGGCTCTACAACTATCAGTACAAAGAACAATTCTTGGAATTGTGAAAATTGCCCACACAAGGTATTGCCTGTTCTGAGCAGCGAGGTTCACTGTTAGACAAAAAGGAACAGGTAGGAACTCACTTGCCAGATTTCTGAGGTTTCTTAAATGCATTAAGGCTACTCAAAAAGTAGAAGGCTAATTAATATGGGACTAATTCAAGCTGCAGCACGTCTGCAAATTTATTGTAACTAGTTACACAAAAATGTAAGTAGTGTATATCAAAAGCTCTTTGAACCATAAGGCCAAGCTATACTTTAAAAAGGATATTAACCTCACCCAAGCAGAAAGTCAGCCAACTCTAAAAGTTCATACTCAGTAATTCTGAAGACCAGTAAGAGTTTACGCTAAGTAGTCAAAACCCAGAAACTTTCATGTTTGTGCACTTAGCTTTGCCACAGAAAGACATACTTTCATACCTCCATAATGATCACAGTCCCCACCATCATCGAATACATGTCATATTGTGCCACTTGTTTGCTTAGTGAAGAACTCAGAGTCTTCAGAGCCTCCAAGTATTGCTTCAGGACCTTTTTGCCAAGATTTAAGAGTATTTCTGAATTATTCCCCTCTAAATACAGCTTGATCCAATTACTGTGGGACTTTTCTGCTATCTTAAAATGTTCATATCCAGGATCTAAGGAGGGGAAGAAAAAAAAAAAAAAAAAAAAAAAAAACACACCAGAGATGAGAGGATCCATGAACAAGAAGGATTAATTACAGATGTGATCATGTCTTTATATCTTCCTGTACAGTATTAACAAAAAAATGCTATGGGGGTTGACACTTTTTTCATACCTAGAAAGTTACATTACCTTCCTGCAGCAAGACCACAATGAGCCAGTTACTCAGAATAAAAACAACTAATCCCTAACCAGATAAAATGTTAAGACCTCTAATGGTAACAAATGTAATAAAGCATCCATTTACTCTTACTAAAGGTTTCCAGGAAAAAACTATCTAAATGCTTTAAATCCTGAAAAAAAGTCCTGTTTTACACTGGAGCCACTCATTGTCCAGGCCATACTGTACAAGCTGAGGGGGAAATGATCAAATAGCTGATCCCTGGAGGAAACACCAAAGGGGACACACACACCACATTAGGGACCTCCATTTCACTGCAGAGCTAGCAAGAGTCAGTTGGCAATGTGAAGTCCAACACACAGAATGCAAGATTTTGAAGGAGCACTAGAAAAGTCAACAGCTGAAGCACAGAGTCTGGCTTCAGACATTTGGACTATGAAGCTGGTGCAAAGCAATCCTCAGTGGTGAAACTTGGTAACTGTGCTATAATAAGGAAGGCCCACAGCCTAGCCAGATTAAAAACCGAGAAAATCTGATGCTGCGACCAACGTATGGAAGCAAGCCTCTTTGTGACAGAAGTTGATTTCACGATGGCCTATCTACATCTAAAAAACATCCTGACCTGAAGAAAAATAAAAAATAAACCAAGACTGAACAATAAATCAAGAAAAACCCAGAAAAAAACCCAACCTCCAGGACACATATTTGTTTTCTTTATGTAGGTAATATTTTCTTGTATAAATGTAGTTCCGATTTAGTCTTCTGATAAATAAATCTATGTGCAAACAGGACTGCAGGTGAACACTGACAACACGTATGAAGACTGTGGTCTGCTTTCAGAATTAGGGATGAGGGCAAGACTAGCATTACACTATGTCCCTGAAGGAAGTAATTTTAAATCAATAACTGAACTGTGCAGGTTCGGGTTTTAATACGAGCATCCTTTTTAATATAGGTACAGAGATATTACAGTTTCTTTCCTTTCTCTCTCTAGAAATACATCTGTATTATTCTATTCTCTCTAAATTTATTTTAAAAGCTTGAGGACAACAGGAGACAGACTAAAAAAGCAAACAACCAAATCCTACATTACAGAAGTCCTTTTAGTACAGTGGCAGTAGCTTTTCTCCTACATGTATTTCCCCTAACTAGTTATTCCACAGAATCCTTACTCTACACCACCTGTTCTGGTTCATACATGCCAAAGGGTAGGTGTGGAGAGACAACAGTTCAAATCAATTCAAAGAACATACGGAAGTAGTCTACTATTTTATTCTCCTGTCAAATACCATTGATTTTCATCATCAATTTTCTCATTACAAAACATTTACACAAAAAGCTGCAGCACAAAAGCTGAGTCTTGATAGCCTTTTTTCTTCCCAAAGATATATTCAGCAGTGTCAATAAACACATTCTGAAGGTGAAAACAGAAGAGCATAATTTTGTTCACACATGGAAAAAAATGTGAACACTCACTACAATCACAAAGGTAAAAAAAACATAAAGAATTTCTGCCAAAATTATTATCATGGGTCCTACATGCACCTGCATTCTATTCATTTCCTATAAGTTTGATTTCAAGAGGGTTTATTTAAAATAGAACAATTAGGTCAGTTTCTGTGTTTTACTGTAAAAGTGGAAAATGGTGGTGTTCCTGAAAGCACTTAAGACATGTCTTCACCCTTTATAGGTGCATCACCCCATACTCCAACATGCCATATACTTAAAATACTAGTCACCAAGCATAGTACGCAATCATAGCATAAATTCAGTCAAAAACACAAGAAAACCAAGAGCATAAATTTCAGAAATCTGTATTGTTATGTTATGTGTGAACATTCACATATATCTGTATTTTTTGGAAAAAATAAATGCTTAGTTTCACTTCACATTAATAATCCTTACTATTTCCCTATGATTTCACTTGAAAGGGCACAACTTAAGGGCAAAACAGCCAATTTGGAAATTTTTATATAAGGAGCCTATCGTTATCTTCCCATCTTGCAATCCTTAGTTAAGAGTAGAGGAAAACATTTGCTGTACACTTTCAGACAACAAGGAATAAAGCAATAACTGAAGTAAATTCAGTGTCACAAAGACTTAAGTCACAGCTGATTTTTACTCCTAGTAGATAACAGTATATCAGACCTGGAAAAAACGTACCATGTTCTTTGTTAAGCCTTTTTTAGCAAAAGTACATTATTAAATCCAGAAACATTTTTAATTTTATTTCAGGTGAATGTAGAGGAATAAATTATTTCTATTCAAAATTCTTGTACACTTACGAAAGAGTTGTGCTTACCATTTGTAAGCCCCTTATCACTACAAGACACTTTGTGATCTACTATAGGCTGAATTCAGAGTGAGAATCTTAGAAAGTAACATTTCACTCAGAATGTCCAGTCTGGTCTACCAAGGCTTCTAACAGACTCCAAAGCATGTTGATCCTGCTGTGCAGGAGGCTTGCAGGTATCTGCTAGAAAGTACAATTCAGTCAGCAGAAGACACTTGTATACCAGTGGGCATGGAGACTTCCCATTTCCCTACTGTAGTTCTTTGAACAGTGAATTCCCTAAAAAATTCTTCTTCCAGTATATTTGAAATAAAAGTTAAATATTCATACTTTTGAGGAAATCCAGAAAGGATTGTCTAAAATGAGCTTTAATCAAACTGAGATTTGACATGACGCTATTTCATTAAACAGAACATTGAAATGAGTTCAAGATATATTTTGAAAGCTAAATAAATTCTCTCCGCATCTTCCACTCCTGTTCTGCTCCCTTTTCATGCTTTTTGCCCAGTCTCCCTCTTCACTCTTTTTAGCATTTTTATTTCATCGTCATCTACCTCCTTCCATGCTACTGCCCACCAAATCCATCCTGTCAATGTTATGAAAAATGTTTTAGTCAAACCCAGGTTTGTATCTTTGATACATATTAAGTGAATGAGTTAAAGATCCTGAAGAAAGAAATAAAGGACTGCAGTTATTTCCTTTGAGAACCCAAAGATACAAGTTCAATGGCACGTTTGTATGCAATAAGCATAAAACGAGAAGGATCATAGACTCTGGGTTGTTGGAGAAGCATTTTGGTAACTGGAGAGTAACCTTTTCAAGTCACTCCTGCATGGGATACTTATAAGTTAAACTTGAGGCAAAATCCAAAGCAAGCTTACAGAGTTACAGGTTTCCCAAAGCACTAGCAATGGTTTACTTGAGTAGTATTGCATGAGCAATTTCTGCTTCAGCCTCCCTCTAACGTTATCACAAGCAAATGGCTATGCTTCCCAAGCATCTGCTCGATAACAATTTCACTTAGTTCCAGTCACAGGCAGCAATCATTTTAAAAAGAAATTATAAATGTGAGAAAAGAACAGATAATGTAGAAGTGACTTCTCCAGTTTCAATGTATAAAACTCCTGGTAACAATCAAATTACTTCAATCAACAGATGCATCTAATACAAGTTCAGGATTAGTCCCCAGCTGAAAAGTGGACACTCATTTTAGTAACAATATCCAGCTTGCCCTCAAGTGTGACTCCTCATTCCACTGTGAAATGTCTTTCAAAGAAACACTACTAGTCCATCATTCAGATGCATGTTCAGAAGTTCAGAACATAAGGGAAGCATTGCTAGATAACTACAGCTGCCTACCTTACACTAAGGTATGAACTTGCTGAGAAACCCAAAGTGTGTTCCTAGATGCTTTGCCTAGGTACTTTTCAGCTTCATTTTTGCCAGCTCTTTCTATTCTCCTTTTCCAGACTTTTTTTTTTCAGTTGCATGTTTCTGTCTCTATCAAAAAACCCAAAAACCTAATGTCTCATGTTAGCATTTATTAGTATGTTTCAAAAAGTCATTCTCAAAATAATCAAGCCTTTTATTCCAATATTCTCATTTAAAATTGAATTTACCTCAAGACAGGTTTAACTATGAAAATTCCTTTGAACCTCAATAAAACAAAACCTGAGCCCCATGAAATGCTCTGCCACCTCTTGGTTTGAAAATGCATGTTTGTATGAACAAACATTGTGGGGAGGGGAAGTGGCAAGAGAAAAAAACATTACCAAGCTGCCTCCAATCTGCTCTTTATTAACAGATAAACTTAAGCCACACTTGAAGGGGAAGGTATTTTTGTGTACTGTTCTGGTTTGTTCTTAACTTTGGAGTTGCTGAATCTAGGGAACTCCATAGCTGCTTCACGTTAACAGCATGTAAAGGTCATTCTGCCTTCCCATCTGACTGTGATTCATCTCAATTGACTTCACCTTTTCATATTAAAAAGGAAACAAACATTGCACCAAAAATGAATGTATGCATTATGTTATAATTTAAAATGCATGAATCTTTTCTTATTGTGACTTAACCACTATATTCAAGCTACTAATGCCTGGTGCCCTACCTCTGTGCTGCAAATACTCTCCACAGGAATTCCACGTTTTCCCCTTCAGAAGAACCTACTGGTTTTGAGTGGAAGAGTTGAAAATAATAATTGAAAAAAAAAGCATCAAGACTTAGGCTATCCCTGCAAGTATCCTTCACTTTAAATTGAAGTCCAGTCATAGGGGTTTGTCTTAGCATTCAACTGAAATGTTATCATCCACCAGTTGTCACTAGCTGAGAATCTGCATTGAAAAGCTTGAATCTGCAGCAGCAAATGTGAGTGAGATTTGGGGTTATCTAATTGGGTTATCTTCTGGGGGTTTCTTTCCCTCAAAAAACCTGGCAGCACACATTTTCTGTGGAATTCAGAAATGGTACGGCCCGAAGACTTGCCAGCACAACTCTGATGAATGCCCAGACGGTCCACAAATGAAAAACAAAGGTTCAGAGCGGGGTGAGCTACACAGATTGCTCAGAACTGTGTCCAGTCAGGTCTTGAATGTGTCCAGGTATGGAGACTCCACAGCCTCTCTGGGCAACTCATTGCAGTGCTTGACAACACTTACATAAAAAAAGTTTTACTTCATTTAAAAAAAAAACCCTGTATATCATTTTCTGCCCACTGCCTCCTGTCTATTCACTAGGCACCACCAAGGGGACCCTGGTTCAATTTTCTTTATTCTGTCCCATCACATATTACCTACACTGATAAGATCCCTGCTGCGTTTTTGCTGTCCAGGCTGAACAGTCCTAGAACTCTCAGTGAAGAATCCCGTATAACAGACATTCCAATCTCTTCCTCACTTAATGGTCATTCACTGCACTCACTACATTATACCCATGCCTTTCTTTTACTGGGGAGCCCAGAATTGGACCCAGGATCCCAGATGTGGTCTCACCACAGATGAGGTAAGAGGAAGGACTGACCTGCTGATAACTGTCCTAACGCAGCCTTGGACGCTGTGAGCCTTCCTTCCACAAGGGTGCACTACTGGCTGATGTTCAACTTGATAGCCCCAAGAAGGCCTTGTCCTTCTCCACCAAGTGCTCTCCAGCCAGTCAGCACCCAATCTGCACTGGTGCATGGGATTATTTCTTCCCAGGTGTAGTATTCAGCATTTCCATTTGCTGAATCTAAAAAGGTTCCTGTCATCCCATTCCTCCAGCCTGTTGAGGTGCCTCTGGATGGCAGCAGACCCACCTACTGGATCAGCCACTCCTCCCAGATTTGTGTTGTGTGCAGACTTGCCGAGGGGGCACTGTGCCCCATTGTCCAGGTCATTGATGGAGATGTTAAAACAGTATTAGTCTGTGTCAAGCCCTGGGGTTGATCACTGTTGACGGCCTCCAGGAAGACTTTATCCTGCTGATCACAACCATATGAGCCCAGCAGACGAGCCACTTTTCAGTCCACCTCACTGTTCAGTTATTTAGCCTGAACTGCAACAGAATGGCTGAAGCATCGTATCAGTGCCATGTATGGTGCACATGGGGCTTCCTCAAATTGTCTGAAGACCTACTAATTCTTCCAATCAGATTGTCTGTAGCAGACACCCATAACAATATTGCCCATGCAGGTCTGTCCACTAAACCCTGAAGTTCTCAACTGTTTCATCATCCACCCCCAGGCAGAGCTCCAGGCGCTGCCACTGTTCTCTCACGTAAAGGACAACTCTCCCTCCTTACCTTCCAAACTTGCAATCATGGAATCACAGAATAGTTCAGGAAGGGAAGGTGCCTTTAACAATCATCTAGTCCACCCCTGCTGCCATGGGCAGGGACAGCTTTCACTAGATCACCACTTGTTACTGGTTTCCACTTGGACATTGAGCCACTGACTATAACTCTTTGGACGCTACCATCCAGCCAATTTCTTATTTATCTGAGTTCATTTGTCAAACCTGTATCTCTATAATACAACAGCAAGAATGTTGGGGGAGGACATATCAAAGGCCTTACAGAAGTCTAGGTAAATGACATCTGTTGCTCTTCTCTTGTCCACTGATGCAGTTAATCCATCATAGAAGGCGATTAGTCAGGCACAATTTGCCCTTGGTGAAGCAATGTTAGCTATCTCCAGCCACCTCCCTGTCTTCCATGTGTTTTGACATGTCTTCCAGAAGGATCTGTTCCATGATCTTGCCAGACACAGAGGTGAGGCTGTAGTGAGAGGTCAGTAGCTCCCAGGGTCCTCCTTTTTACCCTTTCATAAAACAGGCATCCCTTCTTGAAGATGAATCTGACTACTGAATGTAATGACTTCTTTGCAAGATAATCCCTTTCCTATAGTGCAATAGGTGGGATGGCATTCATTTTCACTTAGAAGCCACCCAAAATAAAGGGCCATTCATGCATGCTTTTAAACTATGCAACATTATAGTCACTGTGTGACATTTTCTTTAGTATTTCTAGGGCCCGAAGTATCCACATCAATCAAACAACACTAAACAAACAGCACTTCTCTTTTCCCTGCCAATCTTAATTGTCCTAACCAAAATGTTAAGCTACATCCTTGCACTTCTACGATACTCTATGGAAAACAAGACCCTCTAAGAAGTTCACAGCAACAGAGACACTTCACCTTAAGACTCTGCAGAAAAAGCTACCATGACTTGTATCTAGTTACATGTTACTGAGACTTTCCATTACTGAAAGGAGAGAAGCTCATCACAGACGTTTTGCCCCTCAACCCCTTTCCAGTACAGTAGCGACTCTAATAGCAGTTTGCCGTCACGAGCAAGTAGCATAAAAATTTTTCACATTTCATTTCTCAGATGAAAGCTACAAGTTGAAATTAAGCTGGTTTTGGACAAAAATAAAATGAAAGTGAAGGTGTAAACCAGAAGCTGGTAGAAACTTCAGTCTGTTTTGCCAGTATTTGCAGAAATACTGTCAGACGGAGCTCTGTGCTGGAATTTTCAGTAACACAGCCATATCCTGTAACCACCAACAGGGCAAGTTTCCTCACTTGATACAAATGTGTGTAGAAAAAAAATGTCAGGATAGGTGGAGCATGGATACTGCTATTGATACATTGCTACCATAAGCGGCACCTCTTTTGGCAGGCCTCCTAGACAGGATTTAATTATGATTACAAGCCATGATGTTGAAAGATAATTAATTCTTGAACTACAACGATCATCTTGCTAAACTTTACCTTAGCTCCTTTAATTATTCATAGCTGTAACACAGCTCTG
Organism: Falco naumanni; assembly: GCF_017639655.2. Lineage (NCBI taxonomy): Eukaryota > Metazoa > Chordata > Aves > Falconiformes > Falconidae > Falco > Falco naumanni. The sequence continues at coordinate 31,927,057 of NC_054080.1, forward strand.
CATTCTCATCCAGTTATTGTAACGATTCAACAGATTACAAATCAAGTGACAAGGACTTCAAGCTTCACAGTTTAAGACAGCACCTTTTAAAGTCCATGGTAAAATGCTCTCCTTCATTCTCTGACTATTTTTTTTCACATAATTGTCATATTAACTTGCTTACCTATATTGCAGTTTTATCATGGTTCCTAATGAAATACTACATTTTGCTAGGTTTGGTTCATGTTTTCCACCTGTTTTTTATTCCTTCCTCCAAATACACACACATATCTATGCACAAGTGTATTTTTAATAAGCAGCTTTGCAGTTCTCCAGGTTCTCTCTCCAAGTAGATTCATACATAAGAATGAAATAAAAAGATAACTCACCCTTAATTATTTCCCAGTTTTACTTCAAGCATCTTATTTATCCTAGAAAATTCACTCCATTATGCTATTCCTGTAAATATCTCAAAATCAGTGCCCTATGTAGAATAACTCACAAATGGCAGATATGAAACCACTGAGACTAGCAATTCTACCTTAATCTTCCTCTTTCATCACTATTTCTCCTCTTTTGACCACTAGGTGCAGTAGTGGTCATTAAAAAGAATTTAGAGGCAGCACCGGAGCATGTTACAGTAAAGACTGAATGCAGTATCATTTCTCTGAACACTGCTTTTAACTGAATAGCTAATCTGCATGCCATGCTATACTGTTGAACCTAAATGCCCAAACAGTGTTATAAACAATCTCCTTTTGTATACATAACTCTTTTTTTTTTTGTAGCTGATTTACCTTTTTCATATGCAGGTGTATTCTCTTGCAGCAGTCTGCTAAGCTGGAACCCATTCAAGTGCACAAAACGCAGTTGTTCTCTCATTGTCTTGCCTCCCACAACTGGCAATATAAGGTTCCCAACACTGTTTCTTGAAATTGGTAGACCAAGACCTACTGCCAACGTGCTAGCTAAATCAGTTTGTTGCACAAGTCCAGGCGGGGTTAGAGGACCTAGAAGAAAAAAAAAAAAAAAAAAAAAAAAAAAAAAAAGAAAAAAAAAGAGGGGAAAAAAGTATTCCAATAACAGGCCCATTCTATTTCTCCAAAGACAGCAGGCATGTTGTTAGGTTCAAAATTTTTTTGGTGTTAGATCATCTATTTCAAGTGATTTACAGCCCTGAGCAATCTTTTTCAGCTGCTGTCCTCTGCTGTTGTAAAACCAAAATTTATTCCATTCTCAGAATGTTATACAAGTAAGAAAAGAGATGGTCCAGATCACCTTAATATCAAGTTGCAGCCTATATCCTAAGAGGGTTTGATAACTTTTACATTAGAAAGAACAGTAAGCACTACAGTAGCCTAATTTAATGCATAAACTAAGACAGAGAATCTAAAATAATGCTGACAGCATTCTAGATGCTTTTTGATATAATGACAACAGCTCAAGATTTAATTAATATCAGGTTGCTAGGCAAACAGAATTAGAGGTCAGGTAAAGAATCCTGAGGCTAAAATTCATGGCTCCATGCAGGAAAACCCAGTGATTTTTAAAGGGTTCTGTGCAGGATCCCATTACCTTACTGCAGTCATCAGGATTAGCCTTCAATCCCACAGAATGAGGGAATGGAATCCCACATGCGTGGATTTTTTCACTAACATAAGTAACCTTTTGTTTAAGATTGTCTTGGCAATTGTCTCTTTGTGTGCTCTGCTAGTTACATAACAGTGTTTTTCTATTACACTTTTACTTCCTTTTCTTTGTAACTCCAGGCATTGAGTGTTTTAAGTACACAATTCTATACAGTCTTCATTACTCTCAAGGCTCCCTTTAAGAGCATTAGAACTTCTCTCATTTCTCATCTAGCTCTGATTAATCCCATACTTGTACAGAATGCCATCTATAATCCCCTAAAGCCTCTTTGCATGAGTGCCTATATGTCAGCAGTTTTCAGATCTCATCTTTAAAGGAAAGTTCTTAACTGGTTAAAAAACCACAAACTACAAAATGCATTTAGCCAATCATGTGTGACACATCTCTGTAAAAAGGCTACACAAGCAATACTCTGACAGCATACTAAATGCAAAAGCCCACAGAATTACTATTTTGAGGTCTACCAAATTAACCACAGTACATTTTGTTTACAGTAGGACCATAAGGACCAGTCACTAGAATTCTGATTACCGCAGCAATAAGAAGCAAGCTGCTGGATATTTACATGGGCATCATTAGAAATCACAAACTGGATCCCAAAAGACAGGTGCACATACTGTAAAAACTGCATCTTCAGTTTAAACCAAACAGAAACTAACCCTAACGAACAGCAGATTGCATTTACAGAATCTACATTCATGTAGCCTGGTTGTCAACACATAGAGGTGAAATCTATAAAGCAAAAACTTACCAGAGAGCTTTGGTCAGCTCTTGACTTTGTTTTGTTTTTATATCTGAAGAGTTCAATCACTCCTCAAGCAATGCTTTCTATTGCAGCTGTATAAGAGCTTTATAAATGAGACAGATAAATGTACTTCCACTGTGCTGCAGGAACCTCCAGCAAGATAAATAAGGCAAGGTTCTGCAAACAGGCTTTAAAAGCAAGGAAATCAGATGGAAATGAGCAAGAGGCAGAATGAAAGGCAGAGGGAAGTATTATTTTGAAGAAAATACTCTTGGAACAACTACATTTCACCAATTTGGTCAGTCAAGGAGTTATTTAAGCAAGACTCTACAAACTAGACTAAACATCTCTACCACACCACTCCCTTCTTGCCTCTTACCTTAACTTCTACTACACAAGCAGAAAACGAGTTTCAGAAACAGATAAACTCACATCACTGACTTAAAATTAACTGCCTGGCCAACACAGTAAATACACTCATGCTCTATATTCTTCCCTTAACACTTAGCAATCAACAGTCCTATTTTCACTGTTGTCATCTCTCACCCTTTCACAAGAGAAATTCTTCCTCTTTCCCGTTACTCTCAGCATGAGAAACTGTAATTTGTTCCTCTATCCTGGCTGTCTTACAGGGAAGAACAGAGGCCAGGGTAATATTCTGGCCAAGAAAGACAAAACTTAAAACTCATTTCAAATAGGATTTTACTTCTAATCCTATTCATTTACCAGTATCCCAGGATCCTGACAACATATCTCATTAGCTCTCAACACTCAAGGAGGACAGGGCTGCAAAATGTTATCATCTGAGAAATACCCAGTTTTCCCAGTGGTTACAAAGCTTAAGTCATGGATTCACCATAACACAAATACGAACTCTGGCTAAAACCAGAGTTTTAGGTCACACACAAGAATGGGCCTTGCCAGATATCTGCAGAACAAACCAAAGTACTTTTCAGGAAAAATTCCAGAGCTAATATAAATTAGAGATGGTAATGTATTCTACAAAGTCAAGCTTCTTTGACCCTTACCACTTCTCTTTTCAAAAGCAGAGCTGATAAACAGCAGTGGTGTGTGCACTTCTCCTTCTGAAGAACCACCATGACTACCTGTTTCAGACATCCCGTGATCCCCACAAACAACTAGCAAATTAGGCAGAGAAGCTTCTTCCTGCAAGTCACAGAAATAAATTTAAGTTACTGTACAAACAAAATGCATATACATAATGCTTCAATATCATTATCATTTTCACACTTGAATATTTCTCAGAGTAAACTCCATTTTTTAAATCGGCTCACAACACATGGGGCAGATTACAAGAGAAGTCTGCAACTAGCGTTATGCAGTAATGTTTAACAGTTAAGGCACACATTAAGTACTTAACATACTTTTCAATGTTACAAAAAACATAAAAATGCTTTAAAAAAAACCACGTCATTTACAGAGTCACAAGAAACTGACTGAAGGATTAAATAAAGCTCATCATACTATGGGAAGAAAATCAGGAATCCAGCAGCAGCAGAATTAAAAGAGAAGTAATCCCTCTCCACTTCTTCAGCTTCACTTAATTATTAATACAATATAAATGCTAATTTATGAGTATTGTAAATATTAATATAATAAACATTTAATATTAAAATATGATCCTATTTCTAATAGTTTCTAGTCTCTCAAGCGCTTTTGGGGTAGAAATCTAACATGACTGATGTCAAATGACGTTTATTTTTCTGAAGAAAGAGAAACAAGCATAAGTGAGGCCTGTCCAACAATTCTGAGCTAACAAATCAGAGATGGCAGAGAATAAGTATTGTCATTACATAACAAAGCAGCTTTTTGCCATCTCTAGTTATTACCAGTACCTGTTGTATCCAAAAGTTTTTTTTTTTTTTATTTCTGTATTCTAAAACTGAGATAGTGGCTTGTATATAGTTGGCAAAAGCAAAAAAAGAGTTGTGGCAAAACCACTGCATTGTTAATGAGATTATAACTTCCACAAGCAGGATTTAACCTCTGTTTTCATTTAAAAAATGTATTGATCTAAAAATACTATTTAAATTTCATAGGTAGCTATTCTGAACTGCAGTTGCCAAAAACACACAAGAAAAAAGCTTCAGGTCACTTGGAATATAGGACTTTATATTTCAACGTCCAGACTATTTAGATCAGTGACAACCTACATTTCCAAATCTAAAAACAGATTGGGATTTAGTAAGAAAAACTGCTTTCTACAACCATCATTTCCATTTGAATCTTTTTGATATCTAAGAATTAAGTATGCCTCCACAATTGTAGAAATTAGAGCCATTGGCTATACATGTTCATTATTCCTTCTGCTGAATTTCATTAATAAAAAGTACACCAACCACCATTTTAATTCTTAAGAGAATTTTGGCATGCAATCCTCTCCTCTTCCTGCACACCAAGGGGGAGTTATTTTCCACAGCTGTTCAGAAGAGACTTAACAGATGTTATTAAGGTCAGCTGGTAAATCCTTAAAAATGGTACACAATACTGTTAACTGGGGAATGGCTTGGAAGGAAAAGAACAGAGTATCTGCTTTGGTCTAGGAGTAAACAAGATATCACCCACAAACAAGCAAGCATTTTAAAGTATTGGTCTACAACTAACAGACATAGATCCAAGAAGGAGCTATATTACCTTTGAAAGAAGAGAAATATGAATCTTCTTCAGTATGTTATCCATTTCACGAAGTTTTGGTCCCACTAATGGGCTGTTTGGCCCAGTCATATGTCCAATATGGTCCAACCCCAGGTAATGTAGTATTAGGAGATCCCAGTCTTCTCTCTTTAACACTCTATCCAAATGCCTGGTAACATTATCATCAACCTCAGAAATAAGGAAAATGGTTAAAAGATAAAAATTATTTCCCTCTTGTAACAAACATAGAAAAATTAGATCACGCTACTCATGAAAATTCTGAAGAAGCTGATGAGAATTGCAGTCACTCACAATATCAACAAGAAGCTAAAAAAAAAAAAAAAAACACAACCCACAACAGAAAAAAAACCCCACCTGAAACTCAGATTGAGTAGTTCAATGCCAGGCAGTCAAAAAACCTGTCTTACGAAACAGATTCTTCACCTCATTTCACTCTTTCCTGGTTATGAGGCATCAGATTACACACAAACAGAGAAAATGGGTTGCCACGCTTCCACAGACACTTTTAAAAAATGTTTCGAGCAATTTTCAGTCACTTTCACACTCCTGATTTATCACTTCACAAGAAATAGGTACAGGGAAAAGCCTCTCTTTGGTGCTTGGAAGCACAGAGGAAAAAAAACCACCACTGCTCTTTCAACTCAGTTTTTTGCTACTGTGCAAACACAAAAAGATTGTACTTGCTGTAAGAAAAAGAACTGATGACATAGCAAGAAAGAAAAATTATTCAAAAAGTGCTATTTGGGGCCTAACTCACATTTTCTCCTGCTTAAGTTCACAACCTATTTTTAGTTGCATATATTTCTTCCAAGATACAAAAAATCCTTACAAAATTTCACATGTAATGCTGCATTGTTGACTCCAGATAATAACTACCTAAAAAAACTATAAGAAGCTTTCCACTTAATGGACTATATTCAGAAAACACAAAGGCTCATAAGGAGCTTGAGAGCCACATAATTGCAGCCCCAGCAGCATGTTTGCACTTTTCCACTCCATGTTGAAGCTTCTGCAAGTCTTATTAAAGTAACCAATTAAAAGTATCTTCCAATTCACATGTTAGACCTAACTTCCTTAAACATGAAAATAAACCACAACGGTAGCAGCAGGTCAATGGCCTGAGGTTTTACAAACAATAAAAGTTCAAAATATGAATTAAAATTGCCAAACCATTTACTTTTTTAGTGTGCCTACAATAAGAATTTTCACAATTTAAGTAATTTACTTTTTATGCTTCCTCTTTGATAACATACCGAAACACTACTCATACTGCAACTACAAAAGCAATTCGATACTATAGAATGTATGCCTCTAAGAGGCCAAGATTATATATTCATGGCCCTTTTAAAGATGGCACACACTTACATAAATAGCAAACTGGAAACATGGATAGTGGAAGTTTTAAACAAAGCAAGTTGTCTAACTTACTACCACAAGTCTTTTGAGAATATTGTATGTTTAGAAAACCCACACAATAACACACTGCTTGTTACTGTATCATCCAAACACTTCCTACAGCGTATGCATGAGGATGGAAATGCTTAGCTTCCACATTGTCAATACTAAAAACACATATAAATCCAATTTCTGTTTAATTAGCAGGTTCATGTATCAGAACAAGAATACTTTTACTCATTTGTTCTTAGAAGTTGCCACAATGTGTTTGTGTGTAAATAACTCAGATTATTTAACTTCAGATTACACAAAGCCTCTCACCTCTGTAAAGTCTGACACAAAAAAGGATGTTGTTCCATCATGTTCCACAAAATGCTTTGGAAACAATTTAACCCAAGTATCATCACCATAAAAAATTATTCTTTTTCCAGTTGTTTTTGCCTGCCATATCAGATTGTCATCCAACAAGGCTGGAGAATTGAGGTTCACAATAACATCGATGAAGCCAGGTATGCTACCCGTCATCAAAGCCTACATAAAGCAAGAAAAGAAAAGAGACATATTAACAGAAACAAAGAAGTTTCCAGTAGTCAGAAGACAGTATTAGTGTAAGAGGAAGTAATGAAACAGCAGAAAAATTACACTTTCAATAAAGAAACATAATAAAGGAAAAGAACACGTGAGCTGCCATGTCATACTACATCATCTGCCACAACACAGTGCTAGCTGATGTCAGAGAGAATAAGTGCTTTGCAGAAAGCCAAAAATAATGTTTTCTTAATTAGTGGACAGCAAAACGACCTTGTATGCGAGTTGAAATTTGCTTCATTTACTGGTCATTAAATCAGAATGGTTTGGGTTGGAAGGGACCTTAAAGACCATCTAGTTCCAACCCCCCTGCCATGCGCAGGGACACCTCCCACTGGACCAGGTTGCTCAAAGCTCCATCCAGCCTGGCCTCCAACACTCCCAGGGATGGGGCATCCACAGCTTCTCTGGGCTACCTGTTCCAGTGTCTTGCCACCTTCACAGTAAAGAATTTCTTCCTAGTATCTAACCTAACCTACATTTACTCTCTTTCAGTTTAAAGCCATTACTCCTTGTCCTAACACTACAAGCACTTGTGAAAAGTCTCCCTCCAGCTTTCTTGTAGGCGCCCTTTAGATACTGGAAGGCTGCTATAAGGTCTCCCTGGAGCCTCTCTTCTCAAAGCTGACAACACCAACCCTCTCAGCCTTGACTTTGTAGGAGAGGTGCTCCAGCCCTCTGATCATCTTCATGGCTCTCCTTTGGACTCACTCCAACAGGTCCATGTCCTTCTTACGTTGAGGGCCCCAGAACTGAATACACTGCTCCAGGTGGGGTCTCACAACAGCTGAGTAGAGGGGAAGAATCACTTCCCTCAGCCTGCTGATCATGCTTCTTTTGATGCAGCCCAGGATACAGCTGGCTTTCTGGGCTGCAAGCGCATATTTCTGGGTCACATCAAGTTTCTCATCTACCAACACTCCCAAGTCCTTCTCCTCAGGGCTACTTTCAATCCATTCTCTGCCCAATCTGTACTTCTGCTTGCAATTGCCCCAACCCAGGCACAGGACCTTGCACTTGGCCTTGATGAACTTCATGAGGTTTGCATGGGTCCACCTCTCAAGCCTGTCAGGGTCCCTCTGGATGGCATCCCTTCCCTCCAGTGTGTCAACCACACCACACAGCTTGGTGCTGTCTGAAAACTTGCCAAGGGTGCCCTCAATCCCGCTGTCCATGTCACCAGCAAAGACATTAAACAGCACCGGTCCCAGTACCAACCCCTAAGGAACACCAGTCGTCACTGGCCTCTACCTGGACACTGAGCCGTTGACCACAACTCTTCCGAGTGTAACCCATCCAGCCAACTCCTTATCTACCAAGTAGTCCATCCATCAAATACATGTCTCTCCCATTTAGAGACAAGGATGTCATGTAGGACAGTGTCAAATGCTTTGCATAAGTCCAGGCAGATGACAGCAATTGCTCTTCCTTCATCCATCAACACCATAACCCTGTCACAGAAGGCCACCAGATTTGTCAGGCATGATTTGCCCTTAGTGAAGCCATGTTGGCTGTCACCAACCACCTCATTATTTTCCATGTGTCTTAGCACAGTTTCCAGGAGGACCTGCTCCATGATCTTGCCGGGCACAGAGGTGAGACTGTGCTGGTCTGTAGTTCCCCAGGTCCTTATTTCCTTATCTCCCTTATTTCCCCTTTTCCAGTCAGTGGGAACTTCATCAGACTACCACCTCTTCTCAAATACAATGGATAGTGGCTTAGCCACTTCATCTGCCAGTTCCCTCAGAACCCATGGATGCATCTCATCAGATCCCACGGACTTGTGCTCACTCCCTCAGCTTCTGCTTCTTCAGTGCAAGAAATATCACTCAGATCCACCACTGAGAAGCCTGCCTGATCAAGTATTTTGATGACACAGCCACAATTCATCTTTTAGTTACCTGGAACTAGGCACAATTTTCTTAAGCTCTGCAAGAACATCCCTATGACAAAACAGATTTACACAAAACTGGACTTCGTATCAGAAGTTACGAGAACACAGGTAAATACCAACAAAAAAGTTCTTAGAGAGAAGACGACTGGAAAGTTTAATGCCTGAGAGGCTACTGCCTTCCCATCATTACAAATAAAAAAAATTATGTCAATCATTTCATAAGCACTAGAGCCTTAACTGCCCTTAACTGATTCTCACAGACCTTCCTACCACAGAGCTACCAAATAAAAGAATAAAACAAGGCAAAGTGATTTAAGTGGAAGGTGCCACCTCTTCCTCTTACTCAGCCCCTCTACTCTCATTTGTTCCCTGACCTGATGTTTCTTGCAGGAAGCACCTCTGGGCCATGGCAAATCAGGACTGTCACACGCTCTACTACAGCAAAGCAAGTTTCAGCCCAAATTTCAGTAACACGGCAAACCTGCCCTTCATGTCAACTCTGAGCATATGAAACAACACTGCCTTCAAAACTTTCTCAATGGAACAACCCTAAGTAGAAAAAAAACACTTACCTTAATTCGAGGCATTGTCACAGTGGGTGGCTTCGCTTCAGCAATGAAACTGTAGGATGTCCCTTTCTCAACAACTTGTGTAGTATATGGCATGAACTGTTTACCTTTGGATCCAAACACAAAGTCATCTCTCAAAGCATCTATCAGCACGAGGACAACTTTTTTGAAAAGCGGTGGTGGAATTTTGGTCCAGTTAGAAACCATTCCTAAACAACAACAACAAAACAAGGGTATATAAAAGTCATCAGCAAATTTTAACAATGGCTAGACAGAAGTTGAAGGACAATATCACAGAAATAAGTACTTCCAACTTCTTTATTAAATTTACATTCGGAAGCGAGAAGTTGCAAACAACAGCAAACACAAGAAGTAATCAGAGGAAGCTGAGTTTTCAGGCCATACAGTACAGGCATGACATGACAACTACAACAAAAAGTCCAATACAGCTTGTAGGGTGGAAGACAAAATGTGAATGGAATGCACGATGTGCAATTGGAAGAAATAAGGAAAAGCTGCAAAATTGAGAATGTTCAAAGGAATAAGAAATGATAGCTGCTACCTTCTCTCTTTTTAATTTAGTAAAGCTGAACTACATATAACCAACAGACAACTTTTGTTAGAAAAAAGATGCAGCATTCACCTGTGCTAATACCCAATTTTGCACATCAGAAGGTATGTCAAGCAATGCCTCTCAATCAAATCCCACCAAGAGAGAACAGGAAAATTACCAAGAAACAGACAGTTTCACTGAAACATGAAGGGAAAAGATTTGTGTACGCTTGCAGCCTTCAAGGTAGAAGGCTGTATGTCTGGATAGTTCGGTGATGGCAGCTGCAGGGCCAGAATCCAATTCCAAAATCCCCTGAACATGTTACATGGGTGGGCACAGCAAAATGCTGCTGTGCATCGGGTAGTGGGCAGTGTCATGCCTTCAAGTCCACGTCTTTCTCTTGTATGGACTTAATGCTGGCCACAGCAACTCTGCATTTGCAGTGAGCTTGGTCCACATGGTGACATTTAGCTTTTACAGCAGCAGTTATTAGCCCAATCTCTAGAGGTCCCATATCTCTACCAGGAAAAAAAAAACACAGAAGGACAAAATGGAAGCAGAACAGATTCTACCCACAGATCTCTCCTCAGACAGCATTGTGGCAAAGCAACTTCTCAGTACATGCATCATATAATGTTCGGTTAGTAAACATGTCAGAAACTGTATTTTTGAGTACATATATAAGCATCAATAAATTGACATTGACAGACTCACTACTGCTAGTGATTTTCTCAGGTAAGGAAACTAGGGAGGGGGGGCACAGCAAGGGAAAGAAGGAAATCACAACAACAACAAAATGCTATCTGATTAGCATTTTAATCAGCTACCCTGAGTTTTTCCAGAATGAATTATCAACTTATTAGCAGGCATGCTTTGCTTTGGCTCTCAGCAAAAAACAAGAAGGCACAACTGGATGTACTGTGCTGTCAGTTTTATCCTCATAATTTACTCCTATCCACTTGCTTAGGGAAACAAACATTGCTGGACACCAAAAATGTTCAGATCACAAACACATATACCCTACTCACAACTCCCTCCTACAGCGTTACTCATCAGTAAGTCAAAGTACTGAGAAGTGCAAAGGAATTAGGAGTCAATTACAGGCCATCTAAAATAGTTATAATAGATAAGTAGATAGATAAAATAGCTAGAGCAAACATTGTGCAACTCTTGGCACATGGCATGCTTATTTACCCCTGCTATGGTTATTTAGAAAACAGTTTTTTTAAATGAAGCTGAAGTTCTGTAAGCACTGAAAAAAACCACAGGTTCTACCAAAAACTTACCACAACAATGTGCTGCAAGGCTTTATTATTATACAGTCATCCCACAGGCAATACAGCATGGATTCATTTTGGCTGTCAGGGCTCACAAAGTGAAACATTGAGGAAATACAGAAGCACTGAATAAATATTATTTTCTGAACAGATCTAAAGTAGGCTGAAAGTCTTATGTATAATGGTTTAGTAAGCAATCCCCTGCCTTTAGAGCTTATCATCCAAACCAAAAGATCACTCTACAAAGCTGTAACCCAAGAACTATAGAAAGGGAGTATTCTTCCACTGTCACTCCATTTTTGCCCAACTATACCTAGGATTACTAGCAACATGCCTAAACTTAAACTGTTTGTGGAGTCCTGTTGTACACATTTATACTTTTCAACTCAAACTAGTCTTTTTAAAACGCAGTTGTCTGACACTTCCCTCCCACCCAAAAAGCCTCCTTCCATGTCAGTCTCCTGCTAATAATCACATGTGAATGCAACATTTCACTCACAGCAGCCCATCAAACATCTCTGACAGTCTTGGTAATCTCCAGCTAAAAAGCAACCTGCTGTTTGGCAGCATCTACTCAGGACTTACCAAATTAGATTCTTTCAGTTATTCATCTTAACTGGTATCAGCACACCACACTCTAGTTTACACAACGTTCTCTTCCCTCCACTGTTTCTAGCAACGTAAGTAAGCTTGTCCCAACACACATAGTATCATACACTTTAGAAGAATTAATAATAACAAGCAGCTAAACACCCAGTTTGGCACTCACAGCCCTATTCCATCAAGTAACCATAAGCAGATGTTCCAAGTGAGAGCTCTGTATGAGCAAAATACCACTGAATCCAGCTGTCCACTGAACCTGAAGTTTCACCCCACAAGCTCCAAACACTGCTGAAGAACACTCCATCAAGTACACATTTCTTCACATTATTTTAATACAACTTGCCACTGGACATACATATAAGATGGCTATGTATCAGCATATCCTCTACCGACTCTTCATTAAAAAGAAGTTTCACAATTTCAACTAAGGAGTACAGCAGGACCTGTAGAGACCCTGATTTCAGAGAAACTGTAACGGACAGTGCTATTGTGCATCCTGCAATCTGACCAGTCTGTGAAGGAAACCCGTATTACTACAGTTGCTTTCCTCACTACTGAAGCATTAAAAGTCTCACTAAAGTGGCATTAAGACACTCACACACCTCAGTGACCGTCACAGAAACACTGATCCCCCAAACACAACACAGCCAGTAAGGTAACAGAGCAAGCACGAGAAGCGTTGCAACTGAAATGGCACTAATTAATGCAAACAACTTACCATTAGAGTATGGATATGACAGCTGTACCGGATAGGGAAAGTGTAATAAAACGACAGAAAAGTGCACCCTACAGAGATGTGACAGGTGATGCTTAAGGCTTTTTGCTACCGCAAGCAGATACTGCTGGCAGCGACCGACAACTGCATGCAAAATTAAGAACTAGTTACTATTATTATTTACAATTACTTTAGAACTTAACAGTTCTAAAATATTTCGGAAATGGGTCTGGAAGTAGGGTGGCGTTACAGAAACCCGTCCGGCAGCACGGCGGGCCCCGCGGCACAGGGCTCGCACCGGCTGCAGTCCCACAGCCCGAGACCCGGCACAAGCCGGCGGCGCCGAAGGGCAAAGGCGCCCAGGGACGCCGGGGCTCCGCCGCCCCGGCTCCTCGCCCGCCGGGCTCGGCCCGAACCGCGCGGCGCAGCCGAGGGCGGCGAGGCCGGGACGGGGGGTTACCGCGGCCACCGCTGCCCGTAGCTGCGGGGGGAAGGAACGGTGGCCCCGGTGAGCAGAGCCGCGGAGGAGTAGGGTGGCCTCGGCCAACAGGGGAGGGGCAGGCTGCTCCGGTTACCTGGGCCGGGCGGGGCCGGTTCGGCGGGAGGGTCCCCGCGGGCCTCCCTGCGGGGCAGGGACCTGACGGCCACCGGGAAGAAGCCGCGGAGAAACAGCGCGACCCCCAGGGCCTCCACCAGAAGGCAGGAGGCGGCGAACACACCCGAGCGCAGCCGCATCCTGCCCCGCCGCCGCCGCCGACCTCCGCCGGCTCTCCGGGGCGTCACCCGCAGCGCTCCGCCCCTTCCACCTCTCCCCACCCCTGCCCGCCGCTGACCAACCAGCGCCCACAGCTCTGTCCGCCGAGCCTTACTATTGGCTAGCGGTCACCCAACGCCTCCGCGAGAGGTGTGACCCTGAGCCGGAAGTAGACCTCCGCAACTCGCACCAATGGGAAGCCAGCTGGGGGGAGGGAGCGGCCTGTACCGGCAGGGCAGGGTCTGGCTGGGGGCCGGTCCCCGCGTCCCCGGCCGTGGCGGAAGCCCGGAGCGTTAAGGGATGGCGTCAGCAGGCTGCGTCGGGCCAGCGGCTGGCAGCATGCTGCACTCCGGCGATCGAAGGGCCCCAGGACGCGAGGCCCTGGCGAGCTACCCAGCCGTGCGGCCTCCTGCGGCCCAGCGACAGCGGGATGCTGAAGGAAGAGGGAAGTACTGAGGTGTCGGAGCTTCGGCTTCCCATGGGCAACCTGTGCTGCGACCACTTGCTTGTGCAGCCTGTGCTGAGAGCTGATGTTTCCTCCTGGAACTGGGAGCCCTGTGAGCTGCTTCCTGTAAAACACAGCACTGAAGCCTGAGCTGTGGTGGGGGGAGACTTTATGCGAAGTTCCAGCTAAGGCTGTATGGCAAGTGGGGAAGGAGACTGAAGTCGGTGACTATTGCAGGTGTTTGGCAAACAGAATTCTACCCCCGCCCCCCCTTTTTAAATAACACAGAATAAGTAATCTTTTAACCTTTCCATTGGAAAGGAAGCTGACTGTAGCAGGTGTGTCATGGCAGATGAAAGAGGAGAAATAAGTTTGTAAAAGACTTAACTTTCTGAGAAAGGAATAAAAAAAAGTTCTGCAAAGTGAAGCGGAGTTTATACTGGTCTCGCTGTGTTCATTGCTACAGGAAGGTACCCTGAAAATTTCATTTCCCAAAACAAAACTGCTTCTCATCTGTAGCCAGGCAGGTTCTTTATGTCCCACAAAAAAAGTACGTTTTCTTGCAACATAAGTAACTGCATAAGTAACGGCTGCACCTGTGGGTGGCGCGTTTTCCTAGATCTGGCAAGAGCAGTGTCCCACCAGCTACAGCCGGCCTGTCAGGCAGCCGCCGTCCTGGGGATAGAAGAATTATTTACTTTAAGAAAAAGAAATATGTAAATATCTATAATGAAAATCAGGAAAGAATTGGAAAAACTGAGGACGTTAACCTTTACAAACAGTTAACAAAACATGGCCTTCGGAGAAGGAATAGACACTGTAAGTACATCAGGCCAGGAAATAACATAAACTCAAGGAGAACCAAATGGTTAATGAGACTAAACAGAAAATTACTTGAACTGTGTGAGTTTTCAACGTCTGTGAAAGTTGGTATTCAGCAGTGAAGTGCAGCTGACTATGGAAAGTGCAATGAAATTCAGACAGAACGTGCAAGGCTTTAAATCAGTAGGAAAGGGCAAAAGGAAACTTCTGGCTCTTACTGCAGACCATTGTATGTCTGCTTCAAGCTCTGAAATGTCTTTAGGTAATGTGCCTCAAAGTTACATTATTTGTATGTCCAGAAAAACATATTTGTTACTTTTTATGGGCATTTTCTGCTTTCCTTTAAACCTTGAACTAGTAAGACTTTCCAAGCAGAAAAAAAGAAAGGTTAACTCCACTAACAAATACAAAACACCCTAATGTAGGTAGTGTTTATAAATCACAAAACAGCAACTAAAAATTTTCTGTCTTCTTTTTATTTCCTGGGCACATACTACAGCACTTTCCGTTTTAGCAATAAGGTTGAAATTTCCCAAACACTGCATCTTTCTCCATTGTTTCTACCTTCAGATTGCCACGTAAGATCATAATTTCTGTTTTCAGGCAAAAGGATTTCTCTGCAGACATTAATATACTAGCTGGCTTTGGTTCACACTCCCCAGAACTTGTGTCTGAGCATTTCCTGAGTAGCATCATTATTTCACCCCCATCATGATTTGGCAAGTTCTTGCAGCAACATGCTTTCAGGTTCATTATTATTGCACTTAACTGCAGTCATGAAATAGCTAGGAAAAAATCTGAGTGCTGTGCAAGACTTTAGATCTGACTGAGTAATTGTCTATGAGTCTACAAGGATATGATAGCATAATATACTCATAATCTCTGCCGTGCGTTTCTGTGGCCATTTTACAAGTTTTTGGGTGTAACCTCTTCCACTTCGTGTGACAGGTTTATGCCCTGTGAGAGCTGGTCATTTCATGAGAATTCAGAGGGAATGTTCGTGTCCTCCCTAGTTTGTAAACACACGACCAGTGTTGTGTGTACCAATTTATGCCAAGGGGCACTGACTAACTTGAGTAGCCTTAGAAAGTTAAATGTTTGCGTCAGAGTGTCAGGAAAGATTGTATAGTAAAATGCAATCCATGCCACTCAGAAGGCTGTCACTTCATCAAAGCCAACAAGCATTTTAGAGCACAGTGCAACTCATCTACATGGGAGATGAATCTGCTTCGTTCTCTGCAGGAGCAGCATGTTGCTACTGCAGCTGTTGTGAAGAGTCACTGAAGCAAACAGCTCTCCGTCTTGAGGAAGAAGAAGGGATTTAAGGCTCTGTGCCCAACCCTCGCTAGAAGCATTGCTCCAAACCTACTGAGAAATCAGCAGACAGAAAGCCAACCAAACCTTGTCTTCTCCAGGCTTATTGTACTAAACCAGTAGGAACACATTTTGGTGATGCTCTTAGCAACCAACACTTAAAGGATCCAGGTGATGTTGATCTCTCTGGCATTTCTAAAGGCTTTTCTTTACCAGGGCAACAATTAAAAAACAGATAAGAAAAAAATTTTGTGTGTCCCATGAGGGAGAAGCACACCACCTTCCAACAGTCTCTGTGTCCTCTGCCAGCACTCAATGAAATGCCACACGTTAGCTAGTACCCAGCATGCCCACTTCCGCAGCTCCTTTTCTCCTGATTTCACTTATGTTTCACATTGTGACTGGAAAATAAGGCCCAGTCTTCCCTTCCACTATAGTTTCAAATACAGCCAATATGCAGCCAGTTTCCTCAGTTTCTTTTTCTTCTTTCCCCTTCTCTTACTTAACCTTATTTTGACTGATTCCTTTGTAGTCTTGCTCTCAGGTCTCTTTAGCTACTGCCAAGTTAATAACTTCTGGGGATCTGCAGCTTACCAATTTGCTCTTCAAACTGCCTCAGGTATTCTCCCTCTCTGGTCCTAATATAACAATTTCACATTTTGGGTGTGTGTGTGTAGGTGTGTTTATGTGAAACCTGCACAATTTTTCCAAACTTGACAGGGTCAGGTATGTTAACATCTCATGCTGGTGGTTTAAACGAGCATCCCTTTTCTGTAATTGGAGTGATACTTCTTAAACTTGTCCCTAATACATTCAATACTGTATTGGAGAACACAAGAGGAGCAGGAATGCAGACAGTGGCAAAACGGGCTGGTATAAGTAAAAGCCACCACTTTTACGTACAGGTGTTGTGTAGCATATCAGTTAAGTGAGGCTGTAATAAAAAAAAGAAGAAAAAAAAAAGACATTCCAAGGTGATCTGACACTCTGAAAGCACTGCTATATAGTTAGAAATACAGAAAGACATATGGTAATATTTTGTCTCCCATCATTTCTCCGTTCTTTAGTACCTGGCAATTTGAATGTATGTCAGGTCTGTGCTGTATTTAAGCCATGGTAAAACATCAGAAAAAGTTACCAAAGACTGTCTGCTGAAGTGTGAATCTCCCTCCTCCATTCCAGTGCACTGCAAAATCTTCAGAGGTTTGTAGTTGCTGAGGCAAGAGACAATGCAGAAGCACTGTTGTTATAAACCCTGCTTCTCAAAGCTGAGACCAAATGGGAATTTCTGCACATAAAGGAGAATTAAACAGCAAAAGTGTATTAAAAAATGATACACTAGCTTTATGCACATCAAATAATAGATTGTCTATCTTTACACACACGCACGCGTGCACACACGCGCAAAAGTCTACCTCTGGGTTTAAATACTTTGGGGACCATGCTTGCAGAGCTTACAGGATTTGAGATGGAGTCAGCCAGGGATCACTGAAGAAGATAACCCCTGATAACCCCTGAGGTGGTGAGCTGTAGGAAGCCAAAGTCTGTTTTGTTTCTGTAGACTGCAGACTTGCTCCCTGCTGCAGTATGAAATTACTTGCTTTCAAAGGGGAAGCAAAGCTGCAGAGCAAGAATTAATTGAAGAAAGAGGCTGATCATTAGTTTCCCCTAGAGCCTTGCACTCAAAGCTTATACTGCTTGGTAGCAATATCTGTGTCCCCCTTTCTATACTCAGGGTTGTACAGAAATGTAAACAGTCATTCCTGCTTAAGAAAGCCCTGGCTTTAGAACTGCATTTGTGCTGCCACCAAGTCCAGTTCCCTGCGAGCTGCAGGCATAGGCTGGGATTGCTGAGCCTGATCCCCACGCAAGCTGCTGATTAGAACAGATCTCAGGGTGCTCTAATCCAATGTTGGTTTTTCATTCAGTCTAAATGGGCTGGATAAAACATGAATGAGAAAGATTAAGTCCTCAAGGAAACTTTCCCAAACCACTTAAGTGGGTGGACTGATTTTGGTGGTACAAATGTCTGAAACCTCCCAAATGTCACCAGCTAGAGTAATGCCAGCCATTAGCCTTCAGGGCAGGCACTGAGAGAAGGAGCCAAATCAGGGCACAGCTGAGGCAACAGCTTTGCTTTACACGTGAAAACTGACCAGAATCCCTCCTCCCTCTAATTTTGCACCCTTACATTACTGTGTCCTCCTTTAACCCCATTTCCTTTCCCACCCTGCTTCTTATTCCTAAGGAAAAAGCTTGCACAGCCATGCTCTATGTCTGGCAGTCTCTCTCCTGCTCATCCTGACAGCCTTAGCTTGTTCTAGAGAGGCAGTGAACAGGGGTCCTGGTTCTTCCAGGTTTAATGAGAAACTGGAAGCAACAAAGAGACTCTATTAGTGCCCCCATCAAGAAAACCCTCTGTGGTGGAAACTGGCCCCTTAGCAGGTGCCAAAGAATCTCCGAAGTGGGAAAAAAGGGGTATGATATGAACCTCCCAACCAGAACACACGCAATAATCACATTTGCATTTTGGTCACCAGGGAATCCAGCAATTGCACCCCACAACTGCAAGAAATAAGACTGCCCCTTCTCCTGCTTAGCTACTCCCTCTCTGTGACATTAATACATTTGTCCTACCATGCAAGTGGTGACTTCAGCCCCCTCCAGCCTCCTTGTCTGCCTGATCTGCCCAGTGCTGTAGGCCTTTCTTTAGTCACATGGTCTTTGTCCTACTGACAATTTCTCATGGTGCAAAAATCCTCTTTCCTGGGTCCCTGTGAACAGTGGTGATGGACAATGTCGATAAGCAATTACAATGCTGAAGCAGGAAATGTAGCTACATTCTTCCATGACATATGAACTTACCGATATAACCTTCCTAAGTAAGGAATCCCAGACAGTCTTTTTATTACCTTTATAGCCTTCTTGCCTTACATCTCTCCCTTTTCGGAGCCCAAGTCTTCATTTTAAAATGAACTAACTTCAAAGTTCACCCACAGGTGCCAGTTGTTCAGTAGCACTGTCTTTGATTTACTTTAAGGTTAGGTACTTATTAATAGCTAAACACCACATTCTTTATGTTAAGAAATACCAACATGTAATGTAAGCACCTCTTGTTTTAGAAACCAGCTTCCTCTCTGACACTTCTTCCACAAATACGTGTATACAGGAGAAAGGTCTTTCTGTGTTGATTTTCACTGCTGGGAAATGCCACGCTGTATCAAGCTGGCATCATAAGCCTGCTCATCTTAACACTCAGGCAGTATTCAGCTGTTTAGCTTAAGAAAGAAGAAAATGAGAAAGTCTAGCAGGCATAAAGAATGCAGGCTGTTTGCCCATTTGCTGACTGAAGTATGCACTTTGTCAAATTTGATGCCCAATAGCCAAGCCATCACCAAGGGAGAAGCTGAAGCTATACAAGGGTCATTAATAAGACGTGCCAGTGGATGCAGAGAGATCAGAAAATGCTGCTTGTCACGGTGCAGGCACAGGAAACAAGAAAGTGTCAGCAGGCAAATTTTTAAAAGCAGGAGTATTTGTGAGGCGGGAAGAAAGAGTAACTTAGCTGTCTTTAGTCACCTAAGGTAATGAATCAGCATTGTCAAACTGCGGCATCAGTCAATTCTCAAAGAGGTTTTCAAGTGCTTGTATTTTCAGGATAAACCTCTTCCAATACCCTGTAGCTAGAACTTCTCGCTTTGATAGCTTCATCACCGATTAACAGCCTGCCAGGCAGATGTACCCACTTGCCCCCCTGCTGGGACAGGCTAGCTGCCTCTGCGTGGGCCAGCGTCACCCTGCATCAAACCTGGGTCCACTCTTCTCCATGCCCAGAATCGACTAGACCTCCAAGACCATTGCTTGGGGGAGGTGTCCCAGCTTGCTTCTGCAATGGCAGGGTGCTGTGTTTTTTGTGGGGTGAAGCTGGGAGTCAGATGTTGTGTGCCCTGGGAAAGAGCAGAGGGTGGCAGAGGGAACTCAGCCTGCCTGGGTGGGTGCAGGGAGCCAAGCCAGGGACAGTGTCACCCGATGGAAGCCGGTCCCTGAAACAGACTAACCTGCATCACTGCGTTTCAGTTACCTGTGTTCACACCTGCCTGTTGCATGTGATTTGCCAAGCAGAAAAACAAAACCGTCCAGGTTTTTTACAGTTTCATTTCTTAAAATGGGTGGACCTATTGCTTCGTCTGCCATTGGGGCATTTATGAAGCCTCACAGATTTCCAAGGTCTGATAAGGCAGACATTTGCCTTGTTGCTTCCAGCCTCTCATAGGCCTTCCCCACTTTACTCAAGTCATGCAGCGTTGCTGCATGTCTGCCATGTTTCTTTGTAGCTGACAAGGGGATTAAAACATCAAAACAGACTGACATTGACATATAGACACTATGAGCCTGCAAGTTCTATTTCTAGAAGAAATCAGGCAAGGAGTCCTTAAATCTGGTTGCAGGCTGTTAAGCTTATCTGAACTGGTAAACTGACAAAGTTTCCTTGTCTGAGCTTTCTTTTCATTTCCAAAACAGCTTCTGACACATCCATCAAGCCAAAGGAGGATTAAGCAAGATTTCTCCCTTACTTTAGCCATTCTCATTGCCTATTTTCTCAAAGTGTAGATGTAGAATCAGGTTTGGGTCATAGAAACACTGAAATTGGCTGAGCTTTCAGAAGATTTTTAAAGGTCACCAGTGTTCCTGATAGCGGGGAGGGGGGAAAGAGGACTATTTTGTGTCCCTTTTAATGACTTCTGAAAGCTTTCAGTGAGCACAAGAATGACTGTAACTAAGAAGCAAGAACTGTCAAGAAGATGAGATTTCTATATAGCACTTAGTAATAATGGGTTTCTGTTCCTTGAATGCCTCTACTATTAGGGCAGGCATCCTAGTGTTCTCTTTTATTGAAGCAGAAGTCTTGCATTACCCACTCCATTTTGAACTGCAGCAGACTGAACTGTGAGTTTCATTACCAGCATACCCAGAACACCAGAACCACACAGTATATTTGCTACAAAAGGAAGGAGGGATTTTTTTCTCTGTTTTTCCCTCTGATTTGTGTGGGGGTTTATTTGTAATAGTAATTAAGCTCAGACCCAAAAATTCTGCAAGGAAGAACTAATTATGACAAATCAAATCTCTTTTTTCAAGCAAAACGGAAAGTAGGTGAAGAGGGCACCCCTCAGCCACTGAAACCATCTCTTTCCCATCATCTGCCTTCTATAAACCTGTCACACTCCATCTTGCTGTTCCAAAAAGATGACTTGCAGTTGCTAGAAAGCTGCTAATTTCCACCCTCAGCATATCGGTGACCCCTTGTTCATGTGCCAGGACTGCGTGTCATCCAGCTTAGCTCCTCTCACTCGCAGCTGGTTTTCCACCCCCTTGCGCTGATGACTTTGTAGAGGACACTGTCATTGCACCTTGGCCCCTTTCGGCTGTGCTGCACCCACCCAGATTATAATTTGTCACTCCTGACCTCATTTCAATATTGCAAGTGACCAGTGCTGCTCACAATGTTTCAAAGGACGCCTCAGTAGGTCACTTGTGACTCTGAGCATCTCTTTCCTCCCTGCTAGCAATGGCCATGACATAGCTGAAGAGCTTCTCTGCAATTGTGCCCCACCAGTGCTCTGATCATCTTGTAACCACCTGGCATGCTGTCACATGTTTCATTTCTCCTACACCACCTCTGAGGTATTTCCAGCTGATAACAAAGATTCTGGCTGCTGGTTCTCAAGAGCATAATCTTACTGCTTTAGGTTACTGAAACTTATGCTGTGTCATTGTTCTCACCTCCTTAAATAATCCAGTTCTAATTCTTGTGCCAAAAATCATTAGTAAAAATGTAAACAAGTTATGACTCATAGGACATCACAGATCGGTCCTGTTTCTGAATGGGCTACTGCGGTCAACACCTACTGCCTCTGTCCTTCTCTAAATCAGTTATTCCTCAGCAGCCCAAACTCAATAGTAAGTCTGTCTTCCTCATTTTGTTGTTTTAACATGACTTTACAAAACAGACATTTTCTTTCTTTCTGAACCTTACCGTTTCCCTTACTAGGTGAGGAAAATAATCCTCTCCATCTGACAACAGGTTTCACCACCACTATGCTTCTCTCCCTGGACATTTCTATCAATTGTGTTACCCTGGTTTTATCTGGTCCTATGTCCCCTTCCTGAGTACTGAAGGCAACAACAAAAAATATTCTTTGGCTTTTCCTCAAACTGTAGCTGTAGCAATCTTAGTTATTAACTGCTTAGAAGTCCTTTATTAGCTTGCAAGTCTGTCAGGAGAAAAATGTGTCAAAGTTGTCTTGGTTTTCCTCAAGCAGCTGAAGTATGAGTTAACAATGGAAGCAGTCATAAAAAGGACATTAAAAGGGGGAAAGAAACAACACACCCTTGACAGTAGAAGTATGGAAATTTAGAGCTGCAAGCAAAGATACCAGGTTATAAGCACGGTACTTCAGGATATACCATCTATCCAGATGCAGCAGCATCTTGCTATCAGTTTCTTGCTGCCTGCAGTACTTGAAGAATATTCAAAGGTGAGAGAGGAGAAAATCTATTACAGGAGGAAGGGGTTTAGGGAGAACAGAGCATTATGAAATACTGACAGTCAGAAAGAATGAAGCCATTTCTACAAGGAAGGCTCCAAAACCACAAAGAAATAATCCCTTCACCAAGCCATGGTTCCTAGAAAGCAACCCTTCCTTCTATATGGAAGAATATACCATTTCTTCAAAGACTGTACACTGTCTATTAACTTTAAAAAAAAAAATTGGCAAACAAGAAAAAACACATAAATGGCCAAACAGTGCCATCTGGGGACTGCTGTCATAAAAATAGGATGAGAAAAAGGCAGTAAAGTTATCTAAGGACCTGCTTTTCCCACTCAGAATGAGCAAAACCTTGTTCTGTAAGAAGATTCAACTATTGGGACCAGCAGTGACCAGCACACACTGCTGCGTTGACAGCCAGACTGCTCCAGGGAAGGGACACCAACACACCTCTGAAGTGAAGAGCTGTACTCAAACAGCAGCTTCGTTATATTTTCTCAGTACAGAGAATTTTTTCATTTTAAGTTTGTAGGGAACAAGAAACTACATGGAAATCAAGGAAAGGACAACATGACATAGCACCGAGGGAGAAATTCTTTCAGACCTTCGTGTTTTATTATGCTAATAAACAAGATTTTATTTCACAAAGCCTCCAGAGCACACTGTTCCCCCATTTAAACCAAATATTTTCAAGTGAGTCTCTGAGATTTTCCTTAAGGACTGTAGTGAAATGGCAGCAGCTGACAGGTACCTTTCTAAGATTGTGCTAGGAGTCCTGCATTATTTTATCTCTGCTGATATTTGCTGCAATGAAGGTGGTTCACCTCTTGGACAAGGCGCAGGTGTTTGCATCAGTGTATCACCCTATAGAGATGTCCCATAGAGATGGGACACAGCAAGCACAACCATGCATCTGTTCATACAAGCAGGGGGAATACATTTGCTCTCCAGGCTGGTGCGGCTGATATGAATCCCGTTCTGGGAGCAGAGCTCTCTTGGAAGGACAGATGCATTGTTTCAGAACTGGCATGGGGCAAAGGCAAGTGCACGAGCAAAGCACCTGGTAGTGACTTCGATCAGCCAGAGATCCAGTCTGGGCTCTTGCAGGAATGCAAGCTTGATAGATGCCTGAAGAATGCAGGGAAAGTTTCCAGGCTTTTCAGCAGAATGTAGAACCCCCAGAGACGGACCAGATCTGCTGAGCTGGGTGTTGTGTGAACACAATACAGAGTGGCTGCTTTTATCACACAGTTGTATATACAAAAATAAGCAGGAAAGTAACAAAGGCGGTACATTTTTGCATTTCTTTCAGAGGCCTTAGTTTTCTTTGAAGGATTATGGGTATTATGTCAACACTTTCCAACTTAAGCTGGATCAAATAGAAAAGAGGAACCAGAGAATGTGGGCTTCAGCAAGAAGCTATGGAAGCAATGCAGACTTTGTTTGTTAGTTTTACTCAAACTAACAACAAGGTAGAGGGCCAGGCTAGTTCTTGTAAAATGAAGGTAACAAAACTAAACTGTATCAGAAGTCTGTGCAGTGTCTGGCTACCCATCTGTGGTATTTTAACATCTTCAAGCTTACAAAATATTTGGTACAAGTATTCTCTTCTGTTTTATTTATAGAATTTATATCACATGCTATTTATTTTGTTTAATATTTGTAGTGCATGCATTTCAATTCACCTGCTGTAATATACCGTTCATTTTCAATACATTACTTCTAATTTCAGTTCCTTTGCAAAGTTTGCCTTCCCTTGAGTTAATCCCTGGAACTCAGTTCTCATCTAGAGACCAGAGGCTGGGAAATCCGCTGAATCAACAGCACACGCTCTGCATCCTCATGAACTTGCCTGATATTTAGGGTCACCACAGAGCTGACGTTGTGCCTGCTGAGTCTGGAGGGAGAACAGTAGGCACCAATCTCCTTCCCTCTTAACATGTGCAAGGAAAGCCAAAGAAGTCACCCAACCATTTCTGCTAGAGTGAAGCCCATTTCTTCACCTTCTCACTCGGTCTGAGCAAACGTAAGCAATGTTTTGGCCATCTCTCTGTTGTGGTCACAGTCACCGTAGTGCAGCCCTGAAGATAACATTTATTAGAATGACTTGGCCTTATGACTTAAAAAAAAAAAAGAAAAGT
Source organism: Falco naumanni (assembly GCF_017639655.2). Lineage (NCBI taxonomy): Eukaryota > Metazoa > Chordata > Aves > Falconiformes > Falconidae > Falco > Falco naumanni. Next base: position 31,951,728 of record NC_054080.1, read on the forward strand.
TCTTTCTGCCTTTACCTGTCCCATGTGAGAAGGCATATTCTGGACAGTCTGTGACAGTAACAAAGATCAACTGTTTTCACAGGAAGATTTGGCCATTGTACATTTCATGGAAAACTAAAATCATTTTGGAAATTAAAGACTGCTAAAGAACTTTTGTTTCTGTTTCCCAAAAAAGAAAACCTGTGCTGATACCCAGTGAGGTAACCAGATTCCTTTACCAACAGTGGTGGAAGATATTTCCTTTGGAATAAACTAGAGTATACAGATATGGGCAGATACATCCCAGCCCACCTCTAGGCTGCCAGGAGGCAGAGCACAGCATTTCCAGTATAGGAAAAGCTGCTTCCCAGGTCTTCTGTGAACAACTCCCAGTCCAAGCCACAGTCCTGCTGACTTGACAGCAGAGAGGTGTTCATAGTGAGGAGCTGCTGTGTCATGCTCAAAGGGACAGGCTGAGTCAATACTCAGACTCCTCTGTGCGCTGTTTAGCAACTGACTCTTGCTTTGAAGGGAGTTCTCTGTATTAACTTACAGGATCCTCTGGAGGGTCCCCTCCAGGTGAGAGCTGCTGAATGCCAGGGTTCAAAATGCCTGAACCCCTTGGTCAAGGAAAAAATGCTGTGTCTAAATTCATTGTCAAGCAGTTCCTCTTTTTTTTTTTTTTTTTTTTTTTTTTATATCACTTTATTTGACCAGGGTTCAGTGACTCTTGCAGTATATTGTGCACTAGCTGCTCAAACACCAGCACAAACCATAGATGTGATAACAGCATTTGCACTTCTAGGACAGTTTTTGTGAGTCTGCAGAGGAACAGCTGTGTCTCACCGTGCTGCAGTTTGTCTGTATCTCATCTTCTCACTGCCCTGTATTTCGAAGAAAGAAAAAAAAAATCAAAACCAAAGGAAGCTTGTGATGCAGTCACAAGGGGGAGAGCTGTCCGGATCATCTGTAATGTTGCATTTGGGTTGCCAAAACTGAGGGAACAACATTTCCACATCCCAGGGTGCACGCAGGGAGTGCTCTCCATTCTGGAGCTGTGGTTCACACACTTCTGTGCATTGTAACAGAGGTGTTTAAGCAGGGGTCCTCAAACTACGGCCCGCGGGCTGGATACGGCCCCCCAGGGTCCTCAATCCGGCCCCCGGTATTTACAGACCCCCCTGCCCCCCCCGCCGGGGGTTGGGGGGGGAAACCAAGCAGCCGCAGATGGCTGCCTGCCACTGCATCCGCGCCGGCCCCTGGTTAAACAGTGTGAGGACCCCTGGTTTCAGGAAGGACTGGTGGTCACCCTGGAGCTCAATTTCCTGAATGAATATCCAGCACTTCTGAGATCCTGTGGCAGTGAAAGCTGCAGGTACCAGCTACCAAGGCATATTTCAAGGTAGTTTTTTTTGTATTTTCTGCAGCTATACCGTCTGAGGACACACAGGGAGGGAGCCTTTGCATCTCCCTCTCTCCCAGCGGCTGTTTGCTGATGAGCTGTCTGTTGCAGATGTACCCAGGGCAGGAGAGTGTCATGTAGAGTACTGTCTTCCTACATCAAGATCAGGCCAGGAACTCATGCAATTTTTGTTTCTGTGCAACTACCTCCTACCCAGAAACCTATTGAAAAGAGGGAGAAACAAAACCTCTTTATTCTCATCAGCAGAGAGGAGACTTTGTAAGCTACTAGGTAACAGGTGTGAGGGGGTGGTGAGGAGTTACTACCTTCATAAGATTTTTTTTTTAACAGCTGTTTGGCTTGCAGTGTTGCTTGGAACAACTGAACATGAGTATTACCCCTGCTCCCTGGGGTTCTCATTGATCAACCCACACACAGGGATCCAGATCAGAGCTAAAGACCTGTCTAACAGCTTCAAGCCTTTCCTGTATTATGAAAAGGAACTACAAGGCAGTTTTTCTTGGGGGCTATTATGCTACCAATACAGCTTGACCATTTGAGCCCTGCAAACAGGCCGCCACAGAAAGCACCAGAACATCAGCTGGCTACAGAGCTTAACGGGAGCTCAGCAGAAAGCTGCCAGGTTAGAGAGGAGCAAGGCTCTGCAGGGCTGTGTCTTGGTCTGTGCTCTCCAGCTCCCCACTGCTCTCATTTAGAGATCCCTTTCCAAGAAGAACCTGGTTGTGTTTGGTGGATGCAGCAGCTTCCCACATCTCAAGCACCACCTTGGACACCTTGCTCCCCTGCCATTCTGCAACAGCATTTTAGGCATGTGGTGAGAAACACGCTGCCCTGGGTTAGCCAGAGGAGAGAGTCTCCTGTTTGTCTGTAAGGCAAATCTGAATCCCTGGGTCCAACACCCTCACCAAGCAGGGAGGAGAAGGAAGCAGTGGGTTTCCCTGGAGGTTTTTTTTGCTCCACCAGCCTGGGGAAAAACCCTTTTATCAGGAACCAGTTCCCAGCAGTGGAGGAGCAGGGTAACAGGCACCTGAGAGAAAAGTGCCACTCTGCGATGTTAGTTAGTGTAATACTCACCAACAATCCCCTGCCCCCTCCCCAGCTTAGCTGGATTGAGATTCAGTTTATGAAGGAAGGGTACAGAGCTCCCAATGAGCCTCTCTGCAGAGGCCAGGCCCCACCACACTCTACCCAAGGCCCATCAGTTCCTTCTTGGGGTGTGCTGGGACTGGAAGAGACACAGCTCCAACCCAGAGTCTGGCAGTGGAGCACTTTGGGGGCTAGATCAGATGGGAGAGGTCCCTTTTCCTAACTCTGAGAGCATTTGGAAGAGGAGCACTGACCCCCAGACCTGAGAGATTTTCTTCAGAAGACTTTCTTAGTGCCAAACCAGTTACTTCACTTTCCCATCAGTGCCCTGATGAACGAGCCTGCAGGAGCTTTGCAAGGTGGGAGGAAGCCATCACCCATCTGTGGTGTGAGGCTGTGTTTGGGACTCATGCGAGTAGGGCAATACCCTAGCTCCAGCCCCAGCTCGGGGTTGGCGTATTGTCCAAGGAGGGCAAGATGGAGCTAAAACCTACCTGGGATGCTCCCACCTCCATCCAGCCAGCAGGACACGTCAGGGAGGTAGGGCTGTGCCCAGTCTCTAGAGGACTCTCACAAGAGGAACTGGGGACATCAGGATACTACAGGAGCTTCAATTAAAAGTCAGTCACAGGGCAGCTGAGTCATATCTGTTTCTCACGAGTCTTCTCTTTCCCTGCTGTGATGAAGAGGAGTGGAGATGGAGTACTGATTAACCCATGGATGATGCTGGGACATGATCCTGCACGGGACTTTACCAGCTCTTCAGGACAGAACGCGGTGAAGGAAGAAGACGGAAATTTCCAGGTCACTGTGAGGGCTGGCTGGGTTTCACAGACCATTCAGAGATCTGAGAAGTGGCTGAACTTCACAGGGAGGGGAGTTTTGGGGATCTAGGGGGGAATAACTCTTGCCAGGCCAGCAGTGATCTGGGAACTGCATCAGTAATAGCATAAAGGACAGACTGTATGGATAATCATATCAGAAATACCAAACTTGGGTATGAATGTGTTATCCCAAATCTGGGTTCCACACCCGCTGTGCAAGAGCCAGTCCACGCACGGAGCTCAGATAAGTGTTGATGGCACATCTGTCTGGAGATGGGTGCTAGGTGGCGAATCCACAAAGCTGACACCCCTTCTAATACGTGGTGAAACACTTTATACTCTTTGAGCGATTATTTACAATTATGTTTAGTCACATGGGTGGATCTTTTAGTCTGCTAATTAGGACAGTTCACACACAGTTCCAGTAATTTTCTGTTTAGTCTCATTAACAATTTGGGTCTCCTTGAGCTTATCTTGTTTCTCCTTACCTTGTCGTATTTATGGTGTCTATTCCTTCTCCCAAGGCCATGTTCTGTTAAATTTGTAAGGGTTAACTAACAGTCTCTGTTTTTCAAATTCTTTCTTGTTTTTCACTATAGGTATTTACATATTTATTTTTTCCCTCTTTTTCTTTTTAAAAGTAAATAATTCTTTGATCAAATTGCCCCTTTGAGACTGTATAAGCAAAGAATTTATATTTCCCCCTTGTATTAGTCTCAACTTTTCATTAATCAATCTACCCAAGATAAAACATCTCCATGTAAATTGAATTAATACATATAGTTACAGATATTAGAACTCTTACAGTCCCAATACATACTATTTTCTTTATCCACAGACTTAAATCTGATACCCAAGAAGTCAGCCATTTCCACATTTCAGCAAAGCCAATAGAATTGTCAGCCTTTTGTATCTCATGTTAGATATTCTATTGCTTTGGTACGCACACAGCCCTTAGATGCGAATAGCATGTCAGTCTAACTCAACTGTTCCTTCTGGGGGATTGGATCTTTGGAAACAAGTGCAATAATTTTCTGGGAGATCAGGGATAGTTATTTCCCATTCCTCTTCTATTCCTCAGCTTATAGTAGAGGATGCTATTTGTCCATAATTCTCCCCAAGGTACATTAGAAAGGTATTCCTCTTTCCAAGGCTTCTGGGAACTGTGTACAGGCCCAGCAATTGGTTCTGCTTACTATTTGTATTGTTTTCTGCCTTAGTTTAAAAATGCATATTTTCCTCCCAAGGCATCCCTTAATGGCTGCCTCTCAGGTTCCTGCATTGCTCTGTTGCTGTAACTAAGCAAAGGACAGCCGTTTTAGTGCCATTTCTCATTACAAGGAAGTTAATATCTTTCTGGATGCACTCTGTTACTACTACAGTTCTTATTACTAGCGTGCAATAATACGGAATTAATCCTTAAGTACAGTCTAATTCAAGACATGGTTTTCCAGAATCCTTTGTACAGTTCATCAAACTTCAGTAAATTTCAGTTTACAGTCCATGGTTCGTTCAGTGGCCCACTGTTTTGTTATAGGTGCCTTCTTCACATGGGTATAATTATCCAGGAGTTGACTCCTAATTCCACGCCTGTGTAGGTAGTCAGTAAAACTCTGTATGGTCCTTTCCACTTTCCTTTTAGTGGTTCATCTTGCCAATTTCTGAGGTAAACTAAATCTTTTGGTTGAAACGATGTACTGGCAAACCCAAAGGCAAAAGAGCTCTTTGATTTACGTATTTATGTTAAGAATTATAAGATTCGTCACAGAGACGTTAAATATCTCCTTAACATTTCTTCTTTTTCAATATGCATTTTGTCCTTTGTTGTGGTTAGGCTGTTAACTGGGTATGGTTTCCTGTATAAAGTTTTAAACGGCCTTACCCCCTTAATTTGTTCCAGGAGCAACCCTAAGTCTTACTAATATATTAATATCACAGGTAATACCTCAATCCACTTCATACGAGTTTCCTGGCACAATTTTGTTATTAGTCTCTTAACTCATCCTTTGACTCATCCTTTCTATTTTCCTGCTAGATTTTAGTCTCCAAGGGGTGTGCAAATCACATTTAAACTGGAGGAATTTGGATAGTCCTTGGATTATCTCTGCAACAAAATAGGGTCTGTTATCAGAAGAAAATACTTCCGGAATCCCAAATCCAGGAATTATTTCTTTTAATATTACCTTAACAACTTCTCTTGCCCAATTGGTACAGCAAGGGAAAGCTTCTGGCCATCCTGAAAAGGCGTCTACTAAAACAGGTAAATACTTACACTGATTGCATCTTGGTAACTCAGAAAAATCTATTTGCCAGTGTTCCGCAGGAGCAATTCCTCTCTTCACATCTCCTGCTGGTAATTTCTTTCGGATTTTAGGATTATTCATAGAGCACATCTGGCAATTCTTCACAGTGATGTCCGCAAGAGTCTGCATTTTTGTTCCTAGTGCGTATCTTTTGATCATATGTCACCCACCATCCTTCAGAATTTTTGGAACATTTTAGTGTTGTGGCTAATTCATCTTCCTTTTCAGTGTATTTTGGTTACCCCAAACTCATTTTTCTTTCAGGTGTCAGTGCTTCCAGTAATGAGCCTTTTATTGCCGTCCTTCTTGACACTGCATCTGCTTGTTGATTTCCCAAGATTAGATTCCTGTCCTGGCAGGGTCAATAGGGTGGCAGAGTTCAGGGACGTTACTGTCTTAAGATTGGTGTCAGCTCGTTCCAGCAACGCGGCTTGGTATCTCGCTAGTCACTGTTCTAAAACGGCTATTACTGCATGAGGCACCAGGACAGTTACTGGTTGTCCTAAAGCTGATTTTCAGTTAGCAATGCTATAGAAGCTACAGATCATAGGCAAGCCTTTACTTACTTCATTTAATTGTTTAGAAAAGTAAGTGACTGGCCACTTCCAACGACCAGGCAGCTGAGTTAACAGCCCCAATGCCACCTGCTGTCTTTCATGTACGTAGAGCTGAAGGGGCTTATTCATGTTAGGTAAGCCCAAAGCTGGAGCTTCCATCAGTTTTGATTTTACTTCATATTGAAGCACAGTAATGTTGTGGTATTTACCTTGCTGTGGCTCCATTTCCTTTGCAGATACATTACCAAACAGAGTGGGGCTGTTCTTGAAACCTTGTGGGAGCACGGTCCAGCATAACTGCACTTTTCTTCCAGTGGTCAGGTTCTCCCATTCAAAGGCAAAGACAGTCTGACACTGCTCAGCAACAGGTATGGAGAAGAAAACATCTTTCAAATCCAGAACTGTAAAATAAACATTTGTCTCAGGTACAGTGTCTGAAAGCATATATGGATTTGGCACCGTAGGATGAACAACTAGTTATCCAATTTATTTCCCTTAAGCTTTGAACCAACCTGTACTCATGAGTCTTGGGTTTCTTGGGTCCCAAGACCTACCAGATTCCCAATTTATAGTCTTAAATTTCCACTTTTTCTTGTGCTCAAATCTGCATATGAGTGCGTGCATAACCCTCAGCAGCTTCAAATGCACGTGCAGGGAAGCAGGGAGACCTTCACAGTGTGAGACACTCTTCAAAGATCTCTGGTTAGGTTGATCAGGTCAAAAGCTGCAGTGATACAACAAATGTTGCAGGTGCAACTTCAAACTGACCCTCTAAAAATGGATTAGAAGAAAACTAGACACTGTTATCAAACTCATCAGGAAAGCTGGAACACAGAGGGGAGGTCTGCTTGCATTAACTAAGAACAGAAAGAGCAGATGACCAAAAGGAAACCTGGAGTCAAAGCCAGTTGATGAGAGAGGAAACTGATTATAGAATCTTTCTTGAATGAAAATGCAAAGTGAAGTGTGAGCAGCAGTAAGCACCTCTTTAAGTCAACCTTCAAATGTTCCTATTTTCATACACAATTAGCCTCACTAGAGCAGTAAGAGCTGCCTGAAGCCTCTTTAATGTAATCATTGCTTGCGGAAAATTTCCTCTTGCATCTTTGTTACAGTTTCTCCCACAACATTTCTCTCTGAATAGGTGATCATTTCAGTGAGTGGGAGGAAACATCTGGGCCCATCTGGCTCAATTAAAGTGCCTTGTTCCAAAAGCATAACCCATCATTTTCTGTTCATCTTGTTGTATTTTAACTTTTGTCTGAAATTAGGACACACTTGGAAACGCTAATTATTTCATGAACCACCTAACATCAGAATTAATACATCTTTGTTGTTGTTATGCAGAACCCTTACTTTTGATTCTTTTGTCCACTGATACCCAGTGTAAGGCTCTTGGGCTTATCTCATTTCACAGCTCCTAAAGCCTTCCCAGCAGCAACACGGGCCGTGCGTACCACAGCGTGATCTGCATACCCAGCACGCCTCCTCACTAGCAAATTAAGTCTGTGTGCACTCTGGAATAAAGGAAGGGAGAGAGGAGAGGGCAGATCATGCTGTGCGGGTGACAGAAAGGAAACGTTAGCCAGCTCCCACCACCCAACAGATGGGGTGCATTGCACCAGGGCTCTACATCATTTGTAACCCATCAAGCCTTTCATGCAGACAAGCATCAGGACTCCAAAGTACATACCTAAAACCTGTTCTGGGGCCAAAGCACACTCATGCTAGGCACAGACCTCACCACCTCAGGCCCAGCCACCGGGCAGCTCCTCAGGCGGACGGTGGGAAGCATTAGAAGGTGCCCTGTGGCTCAGAGCAATCGTTGGATGCAGGGGGAGCAGGAGGGGAGCCTGTGGGAAGTGCAAGCCCCTCTGCAGCACTGAGGAAGGACTAGACTGAGCAGCAGAGCCTCTTGTGCTGTTGTGTTAGGCAGAGATGTGTCTGTTACAGAAGGGCACGTAGAAGACTTAAGAAATGCAACTTGGGATCATGAGGAAAACATCGTGTCCCATGCTTTGTAGCTGTTGTGACGGGAAGAAGAGCAGGGATCACCTCCCTCTCCTAGGCATTTGGGACAGGATTTACAGGTCACACAGAAGTGGATAGGTTCCTTTGGTGTCCTGCCCCAGCATGATGTATGGCATGGGGAAGCAGCAGAAGCAGGACAGCATGTGTCTCCACAGGGCTGGCAGATGGCACCCAATTCCTTTCACTCAGTCCCTTGCCCCACGGCACAAAAGGGTACGTTGCCATGACATGAGCCTCTGGAGAAGGGCAGATCCTCTCTCTGACTCTGAACCTGTGTTTGCATGGTTGGCTGTTCCAATGCTTCAGACTCACACCATCACAGTATTATCAGGGAACTTTCCAGAAACCCTGAGGTCTGATCCGTCCACAAGAGCAAATGCACCAAGACCCTGTTCCAGGGGCCCAGACCACACAAGGCAGGTGGTGTAGGACAGAGTCCCTGGGGAAGCAATGTGCAGATTTCCAGGCATCATATGATGTGTTTCCAAAATATCTGCCCTGAAGTCAGAGGTCTGAGACTGCAGCAGGTACCCAGCATCCCAGAGCCACCTTGCTCCCTGCAGCAGCCCCTGCAAGCCATAGAGCAAGCTCCTGCAAACAGTCCTCCCTGCAGTGATGTTAAGCCAGGTCCCTTGTCAGATTTCAGTGCTGAATCTGCAGCAGCAGGAGTAGAATCAGTTCTGCCTAGCAAGGTATTTCTGCTAGCCAGCAGTGGCTCATGCTGCACAGGATGTGCCTAATCCTGGTGACTATGCAAATCGTGATGTTGCAAGCAGAAAGGAGGGAACTGGCTCATTCCACCTCATCCTCCATGCCTCTAGAGCTGAACGGTCCGTACCAGCATATCTGGAAGCAGGAAAGATGCTAAGTGGATGTGTTATTTGCTAGAGATCAATTGTGGACCAGGGTAAATAGCTGAAATACTCAATTCACTTATTATGCAATTTATTGGAGGCTTATTCAGACAGCTCAGCTGGGTCTTACTAACGCTTCGATATTTATTCTGCCCCTTAGCAAAAAGCAGAACTGCAAAGCATAAGTTTCTTACTAAACTCTCCTGCTGGGAAGACAGCATGTTGCTAATGACACAGAATCCCTCTCTGTCCTCCACAAAGGGCTATGGCCTCCCACAGACCCACCCCTGGGCCCAGCTTGGTTCACACAGGGCCTGCAGCAGCACTGCTCCCACACAGGCAGGCCCTGGCACCACCTACAATGCTTTCCTCGCACCTACGTGCCCTTTCCACAAGCTCTCCTATACAGGCTGCAGGGAATTTTCTTGCACAGGACTCAAGCTATTTCCAAGAAAAGAGAAGAAGAAAAATGTTTGGCTTTGCTCACACTGAACCCTAGGGACTCCCCGGGAGAAAGTGTAGGGGTGGCACAGGTGGGAGCTGCGGGGGTGTGTGTGCCTTCTCCTGTGCACTCTCCAGCAGGGATCATTAAAAATGATGCAGCCTTCATCCAATTAAGGGATGCAAAGGTCACCCATGTTCCGCAGACCTGTGCGTGGTCTTTTACCATCTCCTTCTTTGTATGCTTCTGCACAAACAACAAATGCTTGTGCTAGGAAAAGTGCCTTTGGGAAATGCATTAGCTTTTCAGTCTGTCTGCGGAGAAGAGTAAGAAGTATTACGTACCACCGTGGATCACAGCAATAGATCTTCCACCCTATGCTAATCTTCCAGCTGATGCTGATCTTCCAGCATCAGGAGTAATCTTCTAATAGTATTTGCATAGTGTTGAAATTAAAGAACTGCATTTATCATTTCTCAGTTGAAGCAGACATGTTACACTTGACAGCAACAGAATTAGAAGCTGAAGCTCATCTGATTTTATTTACCATACACAAGACACTTGATCATATTAAAGATGCAGTTTCCAACTAGTCCTCCAGGTAAAACTCAAAGTTAGCTTTTAAGGTCTTGGTATCAAATCTGTGTGAATTTCTGTCAGTTAGGCTGAATGTAGGAAGGTCTACTTCCTGCATGTCAGGTCAAATTTGCTTTGAAGTTGCTGGCATCTTTCTTTGGGCAGGAAACTTCCCAGTGCAGAACTTAATTCAGCACTCTAAGTTTAGGTATTTAACATGCCAGCCAGATGAATTTTGCGGCATTCATGGTGGGACATAGGAGCACTAGTGACGTAGTGGGACATAGGAGCATCTTTTCTATGAGAGCATGTGTCAAGGGTGCCACCTCTAAGCCTTGTGCTTGACAGTGCAGGCAAGCATCCTTCACAGCCACCCAGGAGCAGGTGATGGCTCAACCGCCTCAGCGTAGGTGAAGCAGCCTGGGCTGAACAGTCAGCACAGCTTCATTTACTGGGGGCTTCAAGCAAGTATTGGGACAGCGTAGCAGACTGTGCCACCAAGAAGCTTTGGCTCCCGAGTTTATTCTTCCTCCCTTTGTTGCAGGCAACTATGTCTGAGTATCTGCACTCTAAATACTTGCACATGTGTACCGAGGGTCACATTATTCACCATAGCCCGGCATTTCCAGTCCACAGCCCTGTGATCTCCCTGCTGACTCCTTAGCCCTCTGCTCTCCTACGCAGTTTTCAGTCACATCCCCACGCACCCCAGTTCAGTGACTCCTGTAGTGCACGTCTCCCCCTTTTCTCCAGCTCTAAAGATGACCAACAGCAAGGTAGATTACTTGCTCCTGCTTCAAGTAGTGGATGCCCTGTTAAACTGGGGTAGCAGTTAAAAAGCAGCAGTGGTTGAGCCTGTGGGCTCCTGGAGGGGGAAAACCAGCAGCAGTGCCCCGGCTTGAAACGGCACCAGCGGCACAGCATGTTCCCCAGCAAAGCTTGGGGAGATGAGCTGGGTGCCTCTGCCGCTCTTCCAGCCCCATAGGCAGCTGTGAGTCTTTCCTCAGGCATCATCAGCTCTACGAATTCAGACATCCAAAACCAGCCCCTTTTTTTTGCAGCATTCACACACAAAACACTGAAACACATGCAAAATGATTAGTGGCACAGGTTTTGTTACAAACAAACAAAAAAACCCCCCCACAAAAACCACAAAAAAACCCAAACCAAAAACCTAAAACCCAACCCAAAACCTGTGAAATGCCTACGAACCTATCCTTCTTCCAGCAGATGGCTATCAAAATAAAGGAAGATGATTACATCCGATTATTAATTCCACTGGTCAGGTTCATTTTATTGAAGTGAGAAATGCAGCTGCCACCCACCCTGAGGGGTGCACAGTAGAGGGTTGATGCTTCTCACCCCCCAGCTCCTGCCCCCTCTCCAGCAGGGACTGCAGCTGTCTCTTCTGGCAGAGCTGTGCTGGCCACAGTCCTGCCTGCCATCAGAAGGGCTGGCTCAGGGCAGCTGCCTCCCCATCACTTCCCCTCCTCCTCTCCTGGCAGGATGGAGAAGAACACTTACTGTGGAGCCCACAAGGCCAAGGACAGGCTGAGAAGAGCTGCCTGCATTAGGAAAAGCAGACCACAGAATGGAGTCCCTTCTGGCTCTCCTCCTTAGCTGAATTCCTAGGAAGATTTTACAGTCCCAGGAAATTACCATCTCTAGATGTAAAAAACCAGTGAACAATTGCAGCTCAACTCTCCATGGGGGGTGTGCTCCTCACGATGCCTCACACACAAGTAAAGAAACACAGAGGTCTGAAAGTGACCCATACCCTGCACATGTGGGGAAGCAGCTGCAGCAGGTGGGCACAGAAACAGATAAGGAACTGCCAGGTCTAATAGGTGTTAGGCTCGTGCTGGTAGGGGCAGCAGAAAAGCCCGGTGAGGAAGCGGGGGAGTGGGAGAAGGAAAAGGGAGAGCAGCTTCCATGGTGAAGTGACAGTTGTGGGGGGGGAAAAAAAAAAAAAAAAGGTATGGGTAATAAAATCCCCGCACTCATCCCTGGTTTCATGATGACCTGGTGAAGACAGGAGAGGCAAGTTTAGTCATAATATACAAAAAAGTATCAGAGTGAAATTACACAGAACACGCAGTGTTTCAAGAACCTTAATTCAATCCATTGAAACAGTTGTGAGGTTCCGGTTCTCGTGGTTCATACGTGCCTGTAACAAACCCGACACCTCCGATTTGCTGGGTGAACCACAGCTAGGATTCAGACAGAGCAGGGATGCAGCAGGAAAGGAGGATCCATGACACACCACAGCTGCTTGCTGCTGCAGGTTACTGTTTCTGGTTCTGCTTTGCTGCCGGTCAGTTTCCACATGACATCTTACGAACCCTTTGCCTTAGAAATTCCAGAAGCCTGGAGGAAGCTGGAGTCTTGGAACCAAAGACAACGGGAAAGGCTCTGGGTCAAGCACTCCAGTAACAGCTACTAGCAAGGCTGTCAACATCACTTCGCATTTTTGAGCTTCATAATGAAACTGACTGGCCCCAGCTAGCAGAGATCGGGAGAGGAGCCAACCCAACGGAAGCACCGAGCTCAAACACTAAGCTTGAGGGAACACTCAGCACCTCACAGCACACAACATGCCCACATTAACAAGCACCAACTACAACTAGCTCTCCTGATTTCCCTGGGTTTTGAGGCATTTTGATTCTACTTTCTACGTAAGTTGTTTCACAAACACAGTATTCCTCTTTCCAAAGCCAGCAAGGTTTTGGCCGGTGCTCAAAATTCACAGCTATGTACTTCAGTTTGTTTCATACAGGAGAAATAAACAGTTTTAGCAGCTGCAATCTTAAACCTTTGAAGAGGCTTATAATTTAAATTAGCTTCCTGAGCAACTTGGATGAGCTGTCCTTTCAGGTTTCATCTTGCACGTTAGAAGTCTGCTGAATACAATGCATATTGTTTGGCAGGGAGGCAGCACACTGACAACCCCATCTCCTCAGAGTGCTTCTGCTGTCCTGCTTCTCACCAAAACCACAAACAAGGAAGCAAACAGCGAAGTTCACCCGTTAATAATGGCCAAGTGAAGCCTTGCTAAGCATGAGCCCCTAAACACCCACACAAAGAGAACTACTTAATTCTTGTGTCTGTCAGCAGCATTCCACACCGAAGAACTTCTGAAACATCATTCTGTATGTGCCTGGACCTTCGACTAGGAGCGGAAGCCAGCCCAGGAGAACAGCCAGCATTGTTCTACAGATTACAGGAGCTGAAGAACCCCTTGCAAGTTTGTTCTAACAGGGATCATTCCAGTTCAATCTTCACCTACCCATGTGCTCCATTTTCCCTTCTTCAGCGCTTTTTGCTCTGTTCTTCCATAGAAGGTAAAAATCTGTTTGAAATCCTCCTCTCACCCTCACGACAGAGGGTGGTGCTGAGGCAGGGCAAATCGAATCCTCTTCATCACTCCAGCATCCGGATCAGGTGTCTATGGTGCGAACTTTGAATGCTTTGGCTTGTATTTGCTGCAAGCTGCTCTGCACTCCACAGTACACAGTGTTCTGCACAGCGTTTCTTGTTGCCTTTTTTGAATCCCTCCATTTGCTCTTGCCATTTTATTTGCCCCACCTGAAATTGAATTTAAGGCCATGCTACTTCTTTGTTACACATTCTGGTGTAATTACTACCTACCTGGTGTGATTACTTACTGACACCTGCCAGCTTGACACTGCAGGGCTTCCATCTGCTGTGGATTGTACTCCCAACTCAAGTCTTTCTAAATACACGTTGGGAGTAGACAGAGGCTTTGTATATGGCAAAGAAAGGTGCAACTGACTGTCATTACCCTTCCTCACTGCAGCGGTAAAGGCTTGGAAGCAGCTAGCAATACATTTTTCAGCAGCTTTGCACACTGAACAGATTAACAGCCAAAGGAGCAGCATGTTCTTTATGAGATACAGGTAGAAAAATTATTTGATAAAAAAATGCTAGAAAAGCTATCTTATATTAAGTTCTTGTAACTTCATCAGACTATTCAGAGCAGTAAGCAGAATATGCAAAACATTAGCAATGGCAACAGCCTTTCCCTAACAGAGCTTTGCTTTGCTTGCTTCTCAGCTTGCTAATGCTTCTCCTCCCTGCCCTATGATTATCCCACCCATGCTCCTTTGGTTACGTCTCCATTTTTCCCTATCCTCCCTGTTTTCCACCCTTCTCCTTGGGGATCCTCTGTGGTAGTTCTACATTGCTATGCTTTTCTTTTAAAAAAAAAATAAACTTTTTTAAATGTCACCAAGTGCTTTGTTCCCAACTCTGAAAGATTCCACTTCCCTCATTCTTGTTTGAGAGCATGGAGCTAAAAGACACTTCTTGGCACATTGTAAGTACTGTCCCAGCAGTGACTCCTCCTCCTCCTGCGTTCCCTCACAGATTCCCCATATCCATGAAGACCTTCATCACTGTACGTTACACACCCCCACCCCCAGCGCCCATCTCCCTTCAGGCTGCTCATTCCTCCTTCTCTTGTCCACTTGTTCCTGTTCTCCTTCCCTTTGAGTCCTGTCACGCAGATATGCAAGCTTCTTGTTTCTCTTAGGGGATGGGAGAGTAAGTTTCTCTTGGGGGATGGGATGGCATTGCGTTACACCAAGTCCTGTGCAAGAACCCCTGACAGCACCATACGGGCAGTCTAAGAAACTCAGCTGCCAAACCACAGAGCACACTGCAGGGACTCTTCAACAGAAGAGACACTTCTGATGACACACTTGGTTTCTAAGAGGTTCAGTCAACTAATGAGAACCACTTCTCTAACACTCGCATACTGTTCTGAAAGAGGCAGTGTAAATGCTTTGTGTATTCGGGTTGCTTCTCCCTTGGGAAAGAAAGAAACATGCAAAGTCATTTTGTTTGTTTTAATTGATCACTGGTTAAGTTGTAATACATTTCAAAGCAAAATATTCTGTGCAAGGACATTGTGCTAAACATCAAACCTACTTTGAAACAAGGCTTAATTTGACAATATTACCATTATATACATACAGGTATAATTTTCTTTTCACTATTAGCAAAATTACTCAGTACATTGCATTTCCTGAAAGATTGCAAAGAATGAATATCTGTTCTGTCCTTCCACATCCCCAAACTAGAAAAATCACAGGTATAGAAAGTACAATCACAACTACAGGTAAATACAATAAGGACCTCAGAACAACTAAGTCCTTATCAGAGATGACAATCGCTTCTAGAAGTCTACATTGCAAATATACAGTACATTCCACTAAAGAGTTTTGGGAGTTCTCACAATGCCTCTTAATCCTCTTTTGGTAATAAAAAGTTCCTGTGACAACATGTATCCTTTATAAAAATGACTGAATTCTTATTTTTAGAGCGTATGTTAGAAGCTTAATGCAGTCTGAACTGCAGCCTACAATAAACTCACCCAAACAGAGAGCAAGTGAGCACTGCAAGATTCATCAAGATCAGAACCACAGCTCAGCTGAGTCACACCCTTTGCTCCTTGTCACTGGGCATTCTGCACCAGGGACAGACTCAAGGGGCAATAAATGATACATTCCTTATACAGCTTTCGCAGGTCAATCACCCGCAAATCCTTGACAGAAAATGTCAACCAACTCACAAAGCACAGGC
This sequence comes from Falco naumanni, assembly GCF_017639655.2. NCBI lineage: Eukaryota > Metazoa > Chordata > Aves > Falconiformes > Falconidae > Falco > Falco naumanni. The sequence goes on from NC_054080.1 coordinate 31,967,407, forward strand.
ATCTGTACAAGACTAATCTGAACTTATTTACAAAGCATTTGTTACATTGCAATTGTTATACAGTTAAGGTCACAGCTAAGGAGCAACAAGGTTTCCCCGTTTATGCTACCCCAAAATATTCCTGTGAGCAACAGAAAACGCAACGGCCAATCACTACGCAAACATACTGCTGCTGCTGCTGTGGAAACTGCAGTCTGGCCCTGAGACGTGGAACGGTGCATGCAACCTGGCCATCTCAGTCCTGGGCATGCAGCTTTGGGACTTAGCCTGCATTCAGGAAGGAACTGTTACTCTGTGCTTGGCAAGACAACATTGGAGGAACCTTCTAGAATTAGCAAGAAAGTGGAGGTAAACAAGCCATTTTTCATGAACACTAGTTACCCTCACAGGTGGAATGCCAAGGGCTTAGCCTCTATTTGAAGGAAATGCACTTCAGTACCGTTGTAGGTTTTCCATTCTGTACTTGCTGAATGAAGTTACCACCGATTAGCAAACTACCTGAACTTTACCCAAACGACAATGCAGAGGAAGTTTTCCTCCCAGGTTTGATGTTTGGCAATCACTACCCACTAACAATACGGAGTATAACCCTGTGATCTACTATGAACGTACGCTCATTTTCTTTCTCTTCCCTGTTGTGAAGTTCAAGGAAATTTGACAGCATCAGGAAACATCAGAGGCATGCCCAAGGTTAAAGACACCAAGCGATTTCCTCCAACATGGTCAAAACACACCACTCTTCCACATGCGGCAGGTTCTAGTCACACGCACTCCTAACACAGATTCTTCTTCACAGATCTCCATTTTAAGGTAGCCTCCAGATCTAACAGCAATGTAACATAAGCAACTTAATTCAGAAACAACTAGTGGAAACCTGCCCTACCATTTTATAAGCCCTGCTTTATAGCAACTTCTGCAGAAAAGCCTAGCACTTGGTACTGCCGCTTGTCTATAGCTTACCAGTAGCACTTCTAAAAGGCCTGGAAAAGCAGGCTACAAACCTTTCTAGGTTCCTTCTACCAGTCTAGACGACTTTTTAGCAGAGGAAGGTAGGAATAGGTCAACTTCAGAAAAAAAACTGAGATGCAGATTAGAATCGGGATGTTCTTCTCTACTCTTTCCTTAATTTATGTTGCATTGTTTTTCTGTGGTCCTGCAATAACCGTGTCAAGCTACTGACTTTGAAAAACTGGATCCTGGTAGGCTACAAAGGCGGCATGGTATGAGTCAGTTATCATTAACAGACAAAAGAACTTAGAAACATGGGCCAAAAGGCACTGTGATTTGCTACAAGAGTAAAGGAGATCACAACAGAACTTCAAGTGCCACATGTGAAGTCTGGTAGACACATTAACCTATTGGCAACATTCAGTCACCTCAACCTCAAGCTTTGCAGGCAGCAGAAGCAGATATAAAGTCTAGCTTTCAGGGCACAATTTCACTTCAACATTTCAAAATCTAACTGTGCAATGAATAATAATAGAAGCATGAATGGAAAATACACATTTTAAGCCCACAGACAATTCACAGTATCTAATCAAGTCTCAGCTTAATCATTTTTTTCTGTAGCCTGTTCTAAAAGCTTTTCAGCTTGTGGACATTAAGAATACAGCTACAGTGAAATGGGTATGTAATAGTTTGAGTGCAGTCCTAGCCGGTACAGCAGACAACCAACTAACAATGAAGCACAGAGCATGAGAAAGGCTGAAAAGCCCTCATTCCCAGTTGGTTGTTTTGGGGTTTTTTTACCACTTCTTACTGCTTTAAGATAACTTCAAATGGAACTTCTGGATTTTTCTTCCAAATGACCCTCTCCTTTAGAAGGAACATTAAGACTCAACATATGTTTCTAGAGGATTTACCTTAGCTTCCCTCCCCCCAGACTGCTGTAACTAAAAAAAAAAAATAATAATATAAGCCTTATGAAACATCTTTATTGGTCCTCATGCTGCTTTATCTTCTACAGAAAACAAATCTTCAGTTCACTATGTTCATCAGTGCATGGCAGTGTAAAGCCTCATCCAGAACTGTTCAGTTGGAATTAAAAAAAAAATCTCACGTTTTCTCTTCAGATGTTGTTCAGCTGAACAGGTACCTCTGATAACGGTACAGCTACACTCTCAGTTCAGCATGCAAAATGTATAAAACAGTGAGATGATAAAAATATCCCCTTAAATGCCCAACTGTACTTTCTTCAAGAGACTGCTGCCAAAGCTTTAATACCACAACACTTAATTTTCTACATTTTCAACTTGATACAAAAATTGCATTTTGTTATTACACAGAGTATAACAGTCATTGGTCATTTGCATTCATTCACCCCAGCACTAGTGAAAAACCGCCTTCTGGACAGGGATGAGAAAACATGGCAAGTTTTGTTATGAAGTTTGTGTCTACTCATCTTGCACTAGCCAGTGCATGGAAGGTAGGTGAGCAGATATGCAACAGTCTACCAATACACTCCGTATTTTCATGTACACTGATGTCATGCATATCTCAAAAATACGTAAGTTCAGACATGCAGCAAAATGTGTTAAAGCACTTCAAATGCTCCCCAGATGGTAGTGAGTAATGTAGTATTACTCAGACAAATCAAAGCAGAGTAAAATGTTTTGTGCTTACACTTCAAGTTTCAGAGTAACATTATTTCTATCAGAGTAGCTGAAAGTCCAATGGAAGGAACGTTCCACTGAAATCAGAAGCAAGAGACACCATTTTAAGAGCTAGGAAAGTAAGTTCTCATCAGAGTACTGCCTTCCAAAGGTTCACAATAAATAACAAAACAGCAGGAACATGCAGACCTTAAATTTAGTCAGGATTTGTTTCTAGATTCATGGTATGTAAGAAGACTAAAGATCAAGAACAACCCTGGCTTACTGTCCCACATTTGGGGTCTTTTTGGCTAAACACCTGTTACTTTGTTGTAAGAAACACAGGTATTGCCAGAAAACATTATTTACAGAATGATTATCAGATTGATTACAGAAAATACAGATAAAAATATACACCTTCAGCTCTGAGATAAGCCAAGCAAATTCACTGCTGATAACCAAAACTCAGTAAGGCGACAGGCAGCAAACAAAAAATGAATGACAAAACTACTGAAAGATAGTAGACAAATTGAGGAAAGCAGAGGGAAAACAAAGACTGATGAAATTGGAATGATTTCTAATTAATACTAGTATACCAGAAATCATGTAGCTTCATTAAAAATCTATTTTACCATATACAAATCTGAAAGGAAATCTTTACTCCCAGACTGATTTCTTCAAGTACTAAGCAGCTGGTTTTTTTAATGCATCTGTGTAATGCTTTGTACTCTACATCTTCCAAAATACATCACCACACTAATGAATTAATAGAAACTGCTGAAATCATGATAAAGCTCTTCATAAATCATAGGCACAATAAAGTCACAACAATGCTCAGCTCCAGCTTTTGGAAGCAGTTCTGGAACAGATTAAGTTTTAAAAAAGGGATTTTGATCCCTGGTTTTCAAACTCTGACCATGCATCATTCAATTCCATGAAGATCATTTTGGCATACTGCTCATAAGGTTGTCCTGTGGCCTGAAAAAAAACAGAACACATTAGAAGCTTAAAAAGAATAGAAGTTGTGTGACTCGGGAAAGATCTCACACCTTTTATATTTGCTATCTTATTCAACAACTTTAGACTGCTGCGTGAATATAATTTTGCAGACACACAGCTCTCCCCAATCTTATCCAAAGTTTGGCATGATTATTTTAAACAAAGCCGAAGTCTTGGTTTCCTTACATTACTTCAAACTTTTAGTGCAATTCATAAACAACTTAAAGATTTTGAAGCCGTTCTTTTCATAAATAGTTTTAGTGAGTATTAGTTAATGATCAAATCCAGTCATTTTTGGGATTGCTTCCTGACAGACCTTGCAGTAATGTACAAGAATAACATTTAAGCACTATTTAAGATGACCCCTTTGGGACAGATTTCCTGGAGAAAAATCTGTTGCTTATTGTGAATGATACTAAGATTCAACATTAACTACATAGCACCTCCTGTGCATATGCCTCCATATTCAAATGAAGATGGTATGCTCCTGATTCCCTGCCTGTTTCACATCAGCCCTGCCTCTGGGCCAACCCAACCCTCATGCTTAGTAAAGATTCAGTCCCACAAGACGAGCCATTTTAACAGGTTCTTTCCAACACAAAAAGGAAGCCCCAGAGCCCTCTCCATTATCCTTCCCTTTCTCCTGCTGCTTGGCTTTTGCCAGCTGCAGTACTTTACAGACACTTCTCCAGACTGCTTTAAGTCAAAGTGGCAAACAAAAAAACAAAAAAAAAAGAGGAAGAAAATGCCTCTAAAGACCTGCATTCTGACACTGATGCACTAAGGGGCTTACAGAAAGCACCAAAAAAACCACCACAACAGTGGAGGAAGGCACATGGCCAAGAACAGCAACATGGCCAAAATCAGCAAAGGACTGGGGGGAAGAAAAGAATGAACAATGTCTTGTTTCTTTGTTACGGATACAGGACAACATATGGCTTAGAATATGGCTCACTGAACCACCAGTGATACAAAACCCTTAAAATTCAAACCAGGTATATTCAATGTTTATCTTTTTATCTCAAACACAGCCTAGAGCAGTAACTCAGGATAAGAAGCTACCTTTATACATTGGGAGAATAACAAACAGCAACAGAATGCATTAAATATTTTTAAAAGACAACTGGAATGTCACATTCATCAAGTATTTTTTAACTGCTAATTTGTTTACTCTAGTAAAGTTTACTTTTTCTGGTTCCTAGTAAAGTTGTTTATTAAAGGAGGCTCAGCAGGTTTTTTCCACCAGTTTTGCTGTGGTGGCCTCCGAGTCTTCATACACTGGTGAATAGTCCTAAAAGACCTGAAGTATCAGCTGGTAGAAATAAAGCAGATTCTACTAATCAGCATTAAACCTGCCTGCAGTCAGTCAGAACCCAGCATAACTGACTTTGGTGCTCAGTACAACCTTAATGGGATCTTTCATTTGTTAACATTTACCTGTTGGAACTCTGCACTGTGACAGGGTGACAAGAAAAATCCTGTACTACCTGAACACAGGAGGGCACCAAATCCAGAAGACAACAGAAGCAAAGTGAAGAGCATCTAGTGTGCTAATCAAGAAATAAGGCTGCATCACCTCAGGGACTAGCATGGTGTGGTAAAAACAGTTTGCATTCCTTCTTAGAAGGAAACAAGATCCGAGGAACATGCTCACCTTGTCTGGATGTACTACAAGCACTGCTTTCCTGTAGTACTTCTTTACTTGCTCAGGAGTTACTAGATCTGCCATGCTGACTGGTTTCCACTTATTTTCCCCTTCCCAAAGCACTGTATGAAGCGTGGATATTAATGCTCTGATATTTCTCTCCTTTCCTTCAATCCATTCAAGAATCTGGGAAAAACAGAATGTATAGAATGATGCAGCACTGTAAACGTTCTCAGTCTGTCTGAAGACATAATCTTCACTCTGTACAGGACTACAAGATTAAGACCCAAGTACGGTTGTCTTGCTGCATTCACCCCAGAGGTCCAACTGCCCTACTACATTTTTTCTTTCTGGTACCCAGACCATTAACCACCTAAAAGTGGTATTTTACATCTGCCATTACAGAGTAGCTCGTTGTTACCAGTTCACTGCAGAAATTCAGTTGTTGCAAGATAAATTATGAGAGTAACATATTACAAAACCTTGTAGAATTAATGACAAGAAAACTGACTGGAGTAATTAAGAACATCTGTCACAATTACATTAACTCCCTGTCAAGCCACAGCATTAGTTTACTTTATTTGTACAAAAGTTTCAGATCATGTATATTAATAGTTAATGTTTACTTACGCAACCTGCAGGGGTGCACAAACTGAAGTGTTCTTTCAGATACCCCCAGGAAAGTTGATTAGAGTAACTAGCTGTTTTAGAGACTTCAAGAGAAATATTCAAGTCACTGTGATACAGTGACGCAGTGTCTTCACTGAACACTGGTTTCAGTAATCTGAAAATCTCTGCCCTCTATCAGCAACAAGTACTGTAAATAAAAATCTGTACGTATTTCCATTTATGGTGATTTGTGTCAAAAGGTAACCATGCAAGCTGTGTACACTCTCTTCAAGTAAAACACTTTGTGAAAACAAATTTCATCATCCCTCCAAAGTTCTTTTATTAATTTCTGAAGCACCACAAAGACTACAAAACTGGAAGTTACTAATATTTGATATTATGAGTAATACATCACAAAATCTGAACAGCCAATCAGGCAACACCCCACAGATTAGTTCTACAGCCTATCTCCAGAATTGTACCTTTTCATAATTTCTTAGGTTAGCACTTGTTAACTGGTAAATGCAAGGAAGTGGTCACCCTGAAGACAACTACTCACCCACCTGTTTTTTGAAAGTGTAGTTTTGTATTATCAGCCAAACCCACCTTTTCTAAGGAGACCTTTAGGAATACTAGAGATAAAGAACAGTCTGGGCTTCAAGAAATGGACAAAATCCCAGGTTCTTAATTCTCCAAGCTTAGCTGAAACAAACAGGAACTCACGTTCCATCCACACACTTCTTGTGCTATGTTCACTGCCAACTGCTTCTTGCTCATGCTAATTAACTTTTACAGTTATATTCGTTTAAATACAGATAGAACTTCATTCTGTTCTATTAGTTTGCTCTGTTAATCATTGTATCCTTCTGCTGTTATCACTAGTTCCAATCACGAGTGCAGCTTTTCACTATAAACCAAAATCAACATTAAACAAACCTTGAGTTTCAAGGGATCCATATCTTTGGACATTTCTTGTTTTCTCATCTCAGCAATGGTCTTTGGTCCCTTTTTATCAGATTTAGTTGAAAACCCTTGATTAGATAAAAGATCCTCAAAGTCATTTTCTGAAACTTTTGGCTTTTGACCTATGAAAGAAGAAAAACATTAAATGAAAAGTTTAATAGAAGAATACATTAACGGGGAAAACACACTGCACTTAGACATACCTGCATGAGATCTCACTACCATGACAAATATTCTTCAGTGGCCTGATAAATGAATTACAAGACTACGGAAGGATAAGAACAAGAGGGGTTACTGACAAGTTCTCAGCCCAGCAGAGCAGATAACCTCGTGTGTGTACATGTGACTAAATACTTATACATCCTCTTTTTTAAAAAATGGAGCACGAGGGAATACACACCTACCTATTTATGATTTTGGAAACAGTTCCACTTCTCCACCATAAAGTAATTCTAACTGCCGCGCAGCAGTTTTTCAAGTGACCATATACTCACTCTAGTCCAAAGTATTTACTCAACATTTAAGTATGTTGAGACAAGCACAATAATGAAGGGATAAAACGTGAATAGTCATTATAGAACCAACAAATTTCAGAGAGCTGTAGAATAATTAAATTCTGAAGATGTGTTTGGATGTCATCCAGCCCAATGCCCAATCAAAACAGGGACAACAAGGTAAGTTTCTCAGGTCCTTGTCCAGTTGAGGTCCACCTATTTTCAAGGACAAGGAACCACAAGATCCATTTCCCCATTTCAGCATTTCATGATGCTAAATGAAATTTTTTTTTCCTGTTCTCCAGACTTCCCTGGGCTGCAACTTATGCCCACTGCCTCTCTATCCTGTCACCTCTTTGCAGATACAGATCAACAGAATTACTTCAACATACATAAGTACCTACTGCTCACCATAATCCTAATAAAATAAAATAAAATTTTCCAAGAAGGTTAACATAGAAGAGGCTATGCCCATCCCTATATGTCTAGGTTTGCCTGTTCAGTGGGAATATCTTAAGGAACTAGTTCCAGGAATGACTCCACCTGTTCCTGTCCCCATCCTTGTTGGAAACACAAGAATTTCCAGTAAGTTTAACCTCAATCTTTCTTAAGGGTAGCTGCTATTCTTCAGGTGGGAAGAATGTTCCATCCTTTTACCTGTGTATCACAAGTGGACTAGCATGAAGCAACATTACCAACCACCTCCCCCTGGATAGGTCAAATTTACCTTTTTAACCCAGTGATGCAAAACCAGTACCCATGTGGGTTAGTGAATATAGCCTTGAGACTTTATACCCGCACCTGCAAATATTTTGGGGTCATGGCCAGTTTATCTCTGTGATATTCCAGTGTAGTTTTGCAAAAGCAGGACACCAGATTTGCCAAGCTTTTTTCTGATTTCTACTAGATAATAATCTGAACAGAAATTAAAAAATGAAGGTACAAGAGTGTCTGCAGCTAACAGAGCATCTGACTAACTTCAGCAGGCCATTATAAGCGATGCCTTCAGAAAACTTACCAAAGCTCAGGGTTCTGACTCCTCTTTCTTCTCGTCCCCCAATGACACTGAAGTTTACTGTGTAATTGGGTTTAGCTGCTGTGCTGGATTTGGGCTGGGACTGCCATGAAGTACTTTGTGGTTTCGTCGATTTCTGCCACTGATTTCCCAGCTTCTGAGATGGAGCAGTCTTCTGACCAAAGCCACTACTTGAAAGTCCACCACTGGAGGAACCTAACAATAAACACCTAATTAAGTTTTTCAGCTCAGTATCTGTCACCTGTTTAATACAAGTAAGACAGTTTAGTTTTGACATCCAACCACATCGTTTATAGTGATACCATTATACAAGAGAACACTTACAGAAAAACTTGTATAAAATGAATTTAAGAGTCTCATTAACGAGTAACTTGGATGGCAGGAGCTAGAACTGTTACTGAAAGTCTCGGTCTCTTACCATTAAAGTTCTCAACTGTTAGTTTTAGCAGAAGCATCTGCTCTTGCCTGGTCAGCTAGGCTTGTGTAAGGTCAGAAAATAATTTGGCAGTGACATTAGTTCTGCCTCCCAATTCATTATACTTCAACAATCGTTAATATGCAGAGGACAATGAAAATATTCTCAATATATTACATTTTCTTGATCATAGAATTAGTTTTTCAAATGAATGCTTTCAAAGTTTCTAGTGATTTCTTGCACTACTGTTTAAGAAAGATGAAAACATTATCCTACAGCAGCATTAGCAGGGAATGTTGCACATGAGTAAAAAAAGCACTGAAACCTGCAGGAGACTGTTGTAATCACCTTGGTGTGATCAACAAGCCTCTGTATCAACACAATATTGACTCAGTTTTTAGTATCCCATTTCCTTTCATTAAACCAGTATAAAATAACCCTGCTTAGCAGCTTCGCTGCTCCTTACTTTGGGAAGAACATACAGGGCCTTTTCTCAACTCTACAATACTCATTGTAAACAAATTGAGCAGAATAAAGCTCCAACCTTCTAAATTCATTATTCAGCTTTTTGTCTCACTGAAGAAAATAAACCTGAATTTTTTTATTCTAAACCAAGCCACCATTCAGTTGCCCTTGACTGACTTCCTTTGGAAAGATTCCTAGAAACCGAGTTCCCTTGACAAGTTGCATATACCTGGCATTATACCGAGGCAAAAAATAGAATGACAACTGAATGTAGATACATATAGATTTTTTTGTAAGAGAAACATTTGATATATGTGGCATCCTAAACAGCTTAAGACTTCTTCATGTTGGAAGAATTCCCTAAAAGTGAGAGAACCACAAATTCAAGACTAGTGGTCAAATATAATTACACACCTGAAGCCAGTCAGGAAGTCTAATATGAATGAAATACCAACACTTCAAAACCAGAAATCTTTATCACTGGTCTTGAATGACAAATTTATGATCCCATCTCATTATTTCTTGGAAGAAGGTAGATTATTATTTGAATCTCCACATACATTACTGATCAGCTGCTGCTGCTTAGAACCGAACTTTCAGATCAAACATATCCCTTTCAGATCAAACATATCCCAAGCCAGCTTAGACTTACTTGTTCTTATTTTTATCCCCTTTGATTCAGCCTAAAGCCTCAGAAAAAACACCCAAGCTTGTCTGTGTAGACACAGCAATGTAAACTTGTTTTTTTCTTTCAAAACTCGTTCCCCACACCTCAGATCTCTTGATAGCTCTTTCTGGTAGCCACTGCTCATAGTTGTAACAGTTTACACAAAAAGTCTCCCCAGGGCCACCTACAAGATACCATACTATACCTCTAATACCATACCTGATAAAACCTGGTACTGCAATACAACACCTGATAGAATCTACAATTGCACTAGTTTTTTTATGAAAGCATACAATTGTATAGAAGTGATTGAAGACTCAGTTAACTAATGTGTGAAATTCAAAGGAAAAAAAAATAAAATAGCCCCGTCACTTGTCAGAGTACATAACCTTCCACACTGAAAAATAATCTCTTTCTACTACTCTTTCCAAGCATTCTACATTCCTTATTTCATTCTTGAAAGCCAATAAATTCTTCCTGTAGAACAAGCTAATGCCTCACTAGCAACTTTTCAACACTACACTCCTACTTTCTGGTACAAGATCATCCCTAGAAATGAAGGGTGTGAGAACAACTACTACAGAACAGTCTTGGTATCCCACCACTAGCCTCATACACTACTAACACCTCCCTCTAGCTATTGCTTGTTTTCTGTTTATGTAGCACTCCCAATTAAGCAGCTTTCATTATGACTTTTATGTGAAGGCCAAAACTCCTATGAAAAATACAACACCGAGTCTAAACTCCAGTTGCTATAACTCCCTGAAAATTCTGTTCATGCCTAAGAAGGTTAACTAGCACAGTGACACCTGGCTACTTTCTAATGCAGTCATTTTTCCTATTGAAAGTTACCTGAAAGAATAACAAATTGATCTAAATCCTGCTAAAATCAGTAAATTTCTCCCACTGGTTCAGTATGTCAAAGATAAGTTGATTTTTTTTAATGTCACACTATCTATAGATTTAAAAAGTCCGTAATAACCTGAATTATTAAGCTAGAAAGTTTTTGTCAACTGTTTACTGCAGAGCAGCCTTATTGGTACTGCTTCAACACCGGAATTTTGCAAGTAATTATGCACAGGCAACATAAAGAAGCCAAATACCTATGTTTACATAAGATAATTCCACCAAGAGGGTATTCAATGCAATACACAACGCTAATCGCCAAGGCAACAGGATAAAACCTCTGTCAGCTCCAAGCTAAGGGAAAAGCACATTTCTGTAATTCAGCAGCTCAACAAATACAGGCTGTTCCAAATCATTCCTTGGACTCTTGGCAGCTAGGCAAATTTAGCAGCTACAAATCAGCCATTTGCTATGGCAGTGTGGTCCTGAAATGCACGGACCTCAGCTCTTTTCATTGTCCTTAGTTTTTCTGCTGTTTGAGAATGCTGCAGGGCTAATTCCTGAGTCTGGGGTGAAGATAACATCCTGGAACAAGTGTTACTCCACGTTGTGTCTTATCTTCCATAATTTCTTGTGCACAGCAGTGCAAACCGACAAATAACGCTTATGCTATAGGTGTACAAGTATGGGCTTGATTTGTGCTCATCTTGAACATGACGGATTTGAGCAGCGGAGCTACAAAGGCCTACTGAAATAAAACAACTGCTGCTTTGGATCTAAAAGAATTTAACTCAGGTTTCACTTTATATCCTTCACAGCACAGCATCAATCAATGCTGGATAAGAAACTTCATGCTCAGTTACTTAATCAGCAACTCTGGGTTTCTCTTACCCTCTGAACTAGATTCTGAAGCACTACGTATTACACTGTTTCTAAGTCACAGTGTGGTTATCTTCTTAAATACTATTCTGGATGTTTCATGCAATCTGAGTAAAAATTCAGTCTTTTCTTGTTACTTGTCTGCTCCCAGCAACTGCCTCAAGCTGTTTGTTAATTAAAAGAAAATGGTTTACATAAGCTATCAGTTACATTTATTGGTACAAGAAGCAAATCAAATGTTAGTGGCATTATGTATAGTCTCTTAAAAGTAACATCTTACCTGGAAGACCAGATCCAAGATTGGCAAGATCAGCAAAAGGATCAAAGTTCTGAGACTTAGCCTGGCTGAAAGACAGACCTGAAGACACACTGGACTGGCTCCCTGTGGTAAAAGCTTGGCCTATGTGATAAGAAAACATATCATGCACCTGGTGTATTTGGAAATTGAGAAAATGAGTAAACACACTATTCCCACAACGCCTCATGTAAACCTCCCCACCATTCTGCCCCACAACATCTTTCACCATGGCAAGAATCACCATTACTATAGACAACAAACTATTTGGTTCCTCAGCCTTGAATGTACTTTGAAAAACTACACAGGTGCCTTACTAAAGAGGCATTTAAGCACAAGAGCATGGAGTCCTTTAAGCAACAGAGCAAAAAGGCATGAAGGCATGTTCAGCAGTATCAGATGATTAAACTAAGTCTGGAGTATTTCTTATTCCCTTTAATGGAAGAATTTAATACCTTCAAAAAGAGGCTTCAACTGTGGTGATGCTACATCACTCGTTGCCGAGGAATCTGCCCAAGAATCCCATCCACCTAAGAGATCTGGATGGCTTGCAGAAGATGCTATTTTAGGTGGCTCTGGTGTCAAATTCCCTACAGAAAAAGAAAACCATCACAATAATTGATATCCTGTCAATACCAATTGAACTGTGTACCACATTGCCAGCTACAATGACCAACTACACAGCTTGCTTAAACTTCCCCGTAACACAGCCATGCAGTCTTACACAGGACTCAGAAGGGTTTTACCACTGGAATTCCTTCATTTGTATTTGAAACATCTCATGCTCTTCATAGAGGAGGTATTTTCATGCATAGGCAGTGCTACGATTTTAACAACTTCGGTCTCCGGGGCAAAAGGACTAGCTAAGGGTTGGCTTCAGGGCACACTGATGATCCTGACAACACAACGGCTAACGAGAAAGCAGCAGTGCTTATGAAACAGTGCTCCATATCACTCAGCAGTCTGGGTGCTACACAGGTGGAGCCAGGTCATTTCAAACTGCAGGTTTGACTACTCCAGGCCTCATGTGACAAAGGGAGCTCTTGACAAACTAATAGCCCTTTTCAGTTCAATACATGAATGAATGCGTACAATTAAAAAGCAGAATACAGGAAGAGTGATCTCTTCTGCGAAAAGATTGAGAATCACTAGCTCAGTGGATAAAAGCTGCTTTTCTATGTGCAAAGCAAAAGCACCATGCTAACTGAGAACAGATAATGAAACAGTCACATTCAAAAGGATGCAAGGCTGCTTCCACTAACTTCTAGAATGTGCCCTATCCCATACAGGGTTATAACTGCCACCACCTGACAAAAAATGATTTTGCACTTTCTGACACACAGAGTATGAGGTGAGCCATCCTCGGAATGAGAGGTCCTAGATAAGGAACACTCAAAAACTGCATGCCAGCTCTGAGCATTCCCTTCAAGCACAGCTTGCAGAGACAAAGCAGAACCGCCCCTTCAATGCTATGACAACAGTCAGTGCTACAGAGCAAAGGTGGTATTTCAAAGCCAGTATGTTTAGTGGTACTCGAAGACATTTCCAAAGACCTAGAATTTGGAAAGCTAACCCAGCCATCCTTTCAGAAATCGTGATGTTTTGATGCTTTGGATGTTCAGACACTACATCACAGCTTTTCACTTCTCTCAGCTTTACATTCTGAATAGCTACCAAGTCACAGAAACTATTTTATCTTACTTGAGGAAATAACTTGAAGCAAATTAAATATCCCTTCCACCACCTCAATCCACTAATTGTATTTATACTTAGATCTTATGGTTGCAAACAGAGAACATTAAATACTCTGCAGGAAATGTCTGCCAAGAGCCTGTATTCCAGCATTATCATCTCTGCTGCATGTGAAGGAAAATATCAAAATAAAATGCACAAAGACTCCAAAGTCTTCTGAAGGTATGGTATAATTTTCAGCCCTTTCTCCAGACTTAAGCTTGAGAGAAATAAGAGTAAGCTAGACTAAACTACAGCTGAATGCACTTGAAAGACTGAGAACACACTATGGGAATCAGCTGTTTTATAACTGCTGGTTTAAGAGCAATCAAATTCATCACATCCCCCACCCTGAACAAAGCAGGGAGCAGCCTAGTTGTTCAGCAGTAAATTCACTATAAATAGTACAAGCTTACACTCATCTGTTAGGCTTTTATCACAAAAATCTGAAACAATGGAGTACAATGTGCAATACACTGAACAGATAAGATGTTCCTTCTGCAACTGTTTATTCTTATGCTACATTCTTTCTAGTAGTACAATTTGAGCATTACAACAGATTTTCACATCAAGAAATAGTGCTACCAACATGATACTCCTACCTCTACATATTTTTGAAGAGACCGCATGCTGAATCTCTGGTTTTTGTAACCTGGCACACTGGAATCATACAGATACATTACAGTAAAGGAGCAGAATATCTAAAGAAAGAGTAAAACATGAAGCATAGCTAAACGTTCAGAAAGTTGAAGCAATTTATTACGGGCAAGGAGATCCATAGCTGCTTGCCCCTTAAGTTCTTCTTTAATGCACGTATGTATAATCCTTAGCCATAAAGCAGTAAACTGCTGAAGGTCAGAGCCTAGTGCTTTACTAACAGTGCTCCAACCAAGCTAAGATACAAGAATAAGTTGGTGGTAATCAGATCACACTTCCCAGCTTCCCAAAATAAGAGCCCTACATTTTAGTCTATCAAACACACCACCTCACATTAGGTTTTCTTTATTTAACTTGTCATCTCTACAGGAAATCCTTTAATCACAGAGGGCAACAGGATTTTCTGTGGACCAAGAGGCTGGTTTAATATGACGCAAGGTTTTTTTAACCTTCTCTAAAGCCTGACTGAGAACAGCCTGAAACTAACTTCTACACAGGAGAATACTACATTGGTCAATCAGCTTTCTTTTGATCACCTTCTGCATCTCCTGCTATCTCCTGATCAGATCAGTTCATTCTTGCAAAGGGAAATACATTCCTGACTCAACTTGCATTAGAGATGACCACCTACTTGCATATCCAAACAAATCATTTCTGTTCTCAAAAATGCTCGCTGAGCAGGTACCTACTAAGGAAAAAAGGATACTCCTCCAGCTACTGGTGACAGCTTGTTTTTGCAAGTGTGGCCACTCAAGTGCAGGTTATCGATTCTGAACTCAGACATCCTACTAGCTTCTCTAAATTACTAGTTTTTTCACAGAAAATTAAAATACCGTGTTAGCATACTGCTATTTAGCAAAACTGATCAACATTTTTATAGTACAGGATAGAATGCCTTAACAGATCAGATATTCTTTAAGACCCATCTTTCCTACAAATTGAAATCACATTTTAACACTCCTATGATTTTAAATTTCAAGGCACCCTAAGAAATACAAGCCTAAAATTCTAATTCTTGATTACGCTCACTGAAACCGCTTTTCTCCTGTTATCTATAGAGGTTCAGTAACTGTTTACTACTCCAGAAAGCTTACCCATCACTAAAATTTAATTCTAGACACGTATTACCGCTCTAACAGTAGAATCACCATGTCTCATGGCTGCAGCTTATTTTGAATGAACACTGACATTACTACAAACTTTTTTAGTGTGTTTAAAATTGTTCCTCACTTTAATGACTTCCTGTTTGCACTTTCTTCTGCTTGCTCAACATAATTCTTCCAAATATGTCATTTGAAAACATGCTCTCATTTGCCCTCTTTTCCAGTTGCTAGTTACCACGTCCTTTCACTCACTCACGTTAGAAGCATTACAGCTATTAATTTTTCGAACTTCCCTGCTAAATACCTGAGCCTTTAGCATTCCATCTGGTCACAAATACATACTCCATTTCAGCTGAACACAGAAAAGTTGTCCATTTTAAAGTCGTCCTTTTGGTAAAGATAAGGAGCATGAAATATTATCCCACGTCCTCCACTCCCACAGGGTTTTTAAAGCCTGAATATCAATGGAGAAAAATTGGGAAATCCCTGTATAACTGTAGACTAAACAAGAAGATGGGTACATTTTAAGCATCTTTTCCTTGTGTTGACAGAAAGCTCCAGAAATCACATTAAAATAGCAGTATGCTAATGCATTTACCACAGTGCAAGTTTTCAGCCAAAATAAGGAATAGTACACATGAAACAATAAGCAGTGAAGTCACATGTCAAAATATTTCTTTTCTTCTGTACTTGCTCAGATGTTACTAATAGCTGAACATTGATGGTGGTCTCCTAGAGGTTGCAGGGAAACATTCAGAGAGCAGAAAATCAAGTTTATGTATTTTTACAACTTAAATTTAGTATATGAAAGAGTTCTCTGTCATATAGGGATTGAAGCACCTCTGATATGAGGACAGGCTGAAGATCCTGGTATTGTTTAATCTGGAGAAGAGAAGGACTGGGGGTGGGCAATCTTATCAATGTGTATAAATACTTAACAGGAAGAAATAAAGACAGCCAGGCTTCTTAGTGCTGTTCAGTGGAAGGACAAGAGGGCAACAGGCACAAACTGAAACACAGGAAACCCCATCTAAGCAGTAGTTTTTTCTGTAAGAGTAGTCAAGTACTGGCACACAAGTTGCCCATAGAGGTTGTTGAGTCTTGTTAAAGACTGCATCCTTGGAAACAATGAAAACCAGCAAGGTCATGGTCTTGAGCAGCCTGCTCTACCTGACCCTGCTTTGTGCAGGTCAACTAGATAATCTTCAGAGGTCCCTGACTCTTGAGTGAGATGAGATTTTTTGGCCAAGATGATGCTCCACAGATCAGTATTGATTAAAACTTCTGCTTTACAGGAAAAAAAAAGTATCATCTGCTTGGTAATCTCATGTAGTGACAATGAAAGTGTCATAATTAAAAGTGGCATAAAACTGGCAACTATACAACTGTAAAACACAGCTGTTACTGTATCCAGGCCAGAACAAAAATGCTGCAAAGAAAGCAGCAAGTGGGATCTTCTCAGCAGAATCAACCACAGCTCAAATATAATGCTTAAATACATGGTAGAGAGGCTAATCAGCTGGCTAGTCTTATTTCAAGGATGAAGGCCTCATCTCAGACAGGCAAATACTGCATTTTTTTAAACCAGTTTCTCTGTAGCTAACACTCAGACTGCATCACTTAAAGGCAGGGTCAACTAGACAAGACTGTCCAACAATGATGGCAACTCAAAACTGCATGCAGTAAGTGCTGGGAAGAAAATGCTGCTGGATTCAGGGTGAGGAATGTGATACCACCATTCCTAACTACATCCAATTTCTAAGTAGGGGTCTGCAAGGGCAGACTCTGTGAGGAGAGGCCTAACTGCTCCATGCTGGACACAACCAGCTCCAATAGACCCACTGAAGGATACAGCTGCCAAGTGCTGCTCAGCCAAGAGGGGATGTTTTCACCTCTGGAAACACATACATAAATAAGAAAGGCTAAAAAACACTGCACGGCAGCTGTGAGAAGAGTGAGAAAAGCGAATGAAAACCAGCCCTGCAGACACCAAGGCCAATGGATGAAGGGGAGGAGGTGTTCCAGGTGCCAGAGCAGAGATTTCCCCACAGCCTGTGGAGAAAATCACAGTGGAGCAAAAATATCCACACTGCAGCCTGTAGATGAGCCCGTGCAGATGGATGTACGCTGGACACAGCCACAGCCCATGGAGAGGAGCCCACACAGCAGCAGGCTCCTGGCAGGAGCTGCAGCCCCTGGAGGACCCACACTGGAGCAGTCTGCTCCTGAAGGACTGTACCCTACAGAGACCCACGTTCCTGAAAGCCTACCCCATGGGAAGGACCTACACAGGAGCAGGGAACAGTGCGGGATGAGACAGCAGCAAAGAGCTGTTACAGACTGGCCACAAGCTCCATTCCTATGGAGAGGACGCACACTTGTCTTTGAAAGTCAGATTTAAAATGCCAACACTTCTGGCTCTACCACTCCATTTCTGTAAGGGTATGCTTCTCTAAAGAATGAGCATGCTCAGAAGCTCTACTTAGTAACACTTTGAAAATAATGTGTTTAGCAAGGAGATATGAGAAGACCGAACAGATCACAAAGCTTTTTGTTTAATGACGAATAGATTTTAAAATAAATGCATGAGGAAAAGACATCACCAAGAATACGTCAGAAATTAAATGAAAGAAATAAGATTAGAGTATTACATAATGTACTCCATAAGTGTATTACCAGAACACGTTCAGATCAAGAAGGTCCAAGCTAGCTTCAGCTTGCATTTAAATAATTGGCTATATTATAATTTGACTTGCTCATTTCTTTTCCAAGTCTTTCAGAAAAAATCTTTAAAAACTGAATACAATCAAAATAGCATTGTCATTAACTTCGCAGGTGTTTGTGTACTCTCATTTCTAAGCACTCTCAGAGGAAACTCCAGCTCCCAACAGAAGGTGAGCAATGCTAGAAATCCTCTCGCCTCATAAATATTAGCATGACATTATACAGGAGACTCTCACTACTTGGTGCATTTGTATTTGCATTCCCAGAACATGGAGCTAATTAAAACAGCAGTCAAAACAAGTGGATCTGTTAAGACACTAATCCACCTTGACTAAGCTGAAAGACAAATGCACAGAGCAGCAGCAACTGTTCAGAAACAGAACACCAGAAGCACACTTACCTAAATTTAAGAAGTCTGAGCTGGAAGAAGGCGGAAGCGAACTGTGTGTGGAAGGAACTGTACTAGGTGTAGATACCGAGCTTGGATTAAGGAAGTCCCCAAAGAGGTCTGGACCAGACAGGGCTTGATTCTCTGAAGTTGATGACATTGTGAATGGGTCAAAAGGATCAGCTAAAAAAGAAGCAAAACCAAAAATTATCTTATGACAAATTTCAGAATAAACAAAGTTGAAAAAGCCTTACTCCTCTGGAAGCACAGACAAAAAGCAAAGTTCATGTCAGTAACTGCAGTAGCCTTCTAAGACTTTTTCCTGGTACAGAGTCACCATTTGTCCCTTCCTCTAGACATCTGTACTTCAATGTTGGTACATACACAATACGAACAGCTATGTTTTCAAACAAAAGTCCTTGAAAAGGCTGCATACTTTCAATAACATTGTTAACTTCATCCATGTAAGAAACATCTTAAATTTTACCGATCAACTGCAAACAGAAGAATTACACTTTTTAGATGCTCTATAATGCCAAACCTCCAAAGAATTTAAACAAATCTACTATCAAACTACTAAAAAGATAAACTAAAACATTCATACCACCGTTTCGACTTGAAGGCATTAGTGACTGGGGTAGAAAGCACGTCAACTCAAAAATGAAAACCAAAAGAAGCCAGGCTTTCAACAAGTCTCTAGTGATCACAATGAAAAAAAACTAAGTGGAAGAGTATTTATAGTCAGCATGGGGTAACACGTGACAGTCAGCTGGAATCAAGGCTCGAGATCTTCTGCTGCCCTCTAGGGTCAAAATCCTCAAAAGCCCAGGGGCTCCTGCCACAATTCACTCAAACTGAAGAAAGGAATAACCCTGCCATAGTGCCCTAGCACATCCTGAGGCGATGGCCACATTGTACGAGACTCAGTAACACTTCGAAGAAACAAACCCTGGATTGTCATCAAGCTATCTTACTATAGTATCAGACGTACACAAAATCTCAAGTACAAGTTTGATGTGTAAACTAAAATACAACAAAGGCCAAATATTCTCACTTCTGCCATTATCTTTCTCTTATCCAATTCAAAGGTAAAATTAGATCCATACATGGCTACTACCCAGGTGTTTCCTGGAGTAGATATAAGAAAGGCATAGTTAAAGTATTAAAGATTCTCTTTTATGGACTTCTGCCGGTGTAAAAAAGGTAAATTGATTCCTCATTCATCACAGTATAATACTGCACTGCTTCAGAATAACAGTATTTGAAATCACCTAAATGTTCTACAAAAACACTTTACAGTTGTATGTAGATCAAAGCTTTTAGTCTAAATGAATTATCTTTGTGCAAATAAGCTAAATCTTTTAACAGTTACCCAGATTATTAGACTTAATATTCTCAGAAATCTTAGCGTTAACATCAGGCAGAGAGTTGCTGTTCCCTAAAGTTTAGTCATGTGACAGGGCTAATGATCCATTGCTAAGAGGAGCAGAACCTCTGAACTGAAATGCCTTGTTTCAAATACCAAATACAACAGGACGCAACATTCTCTTTCAGGATATGGACCTGCCAACAACATCAGTAAAACCAGCAAGAAACACCTTTTAGCAGTACCCTTATCCTACTGGTTTGAACAACAACCTACAGAATTTCCAGCTGCCTAGCAATCTTACATGATTAACACAAAAAACCCACACAGATGCATGACCTAAACTCACAGCTCTGTACCACACCTAATGCTACTGCTTTCTCCCACTTCATGTAAAGCAGTAAGTTACTACAAGTCTATGCCTTAGTAGGAAAAGTTATTTACACATGGATTTAGAAAAGGATGTAGCACGTAATGTTTGTATGGGGAGGTTATGGATTCTTTAAAAATACTGAGTCCCCTTTAAATTCAAAATTTGATTCTTTTCCCTTTACATGGTTTGAAGTTAACAGGATACTAGCCACATAACAAAATACTTGGGTAATATACAGCAACTTCTCTCATTCATGCAGTAAAACACCTGCTCTATGTAGATTCTTGCTATAGACCAACAGGGCTTCACTGGACCAATAAAAATACAGTACTCATTTTCCAAGCACAATGCAAGCAGCAGCTTTTATCTTTTGGCCAGCTGAAGAGTACTAATGTTAATTTTATGTACCTGAAGACATGGTTGCTGCTGAAGACACACCCTGAGTAGCAGCTGGACTGCTGAAAAAGAAATCTGTTCCTTGTCCAAGGAGATCTCCAGTGGGCTCTTCTGAAATCTGTGATGCATTATTCACAAACAGATTGTTCAGCAAGTCTGCATTACTTGATGAAGAGTTTATTTCTGAGATAGGTTGTTTCTGTTCTGGTGAAATGTCGGAATGTAGTCCAAGTAAGTCTACATTCTCTTCAGGAAGAGATTTTTGTAATGGTGCAGATGGAGCTTCAAAATTTGCTTCAAAAAGCAACTCGCCTTCTGGAGTAACACAGTCTTTTTCAGTATCAGCGACTGCACTTTCTTCACCTGGAAATGTAGGGAATTCCTCATCTGAAGGATCACTCTCCTCCCTATCATCAGATAGCTGAACACGATCATTTTTAGATGAACTGTCCTCTATTCCACTTTCTGGACTTTTTCCTTCTTGAATAAAAAGAAACAGCTTTAGATTACCAGGATTCTTCTGTCAACCAGGATAAGACAGACTTACACAGTGACATCATATGAAACCAATCATTAATTAAACAAAGCTCACAAAAGCACTGACGAAAAAAGAACTTTTGCCTACCACCTCTATACAGGGCAGGCAAAGGGGCAGCTCACTACCACGCTTGCCACTCTGCATGGTCAGGTGTTAGGAACTTTTTCAAAATGAGACTGACTTGGACATTCACCTCTGGACATAGTACCACTTATGGCTTAGAAGATGTCCTGCTTTCAGCTGGAACAGAGTTCATTTTCTTCTTAGTAGCTGGTGCAGTGCTGTGTTCCGGATTTGGTGTGAGAACGGTGTTGATAACACACTGATCTTTTTAGTTGTTGCTAGGTAATATTTATACCAGGACTTTTTAGTTTCTCAGGCCTTGCCTGCAAAAGGGCTGGAGTGACATGAGAAATTGGGAGGGAGCACAGCCAGCACAGCTGACACAAACTAGACAAAGAGGTATTCCATACCGTGGGACATCATGCTTGGTATATAAACAGGGAGGGGTCAGCTGGGGCCTGCCAATAGTTGTTCAGGGACTGACAGGGCATCTGTCAGTGGATGGTGAGCAACCGTACTGTGCATCACTTGTTTTCTTTTCACCCTTCCCTTTGGATTTCATTCCTCTCCTCTCCTCCGTCCTTTTCACCATAACTGTTATTATTATTGTTCTTTGGGGTTTATTTTATTTCAATTATTAAACAGTTCTTATCTCAACCCTTAAGTTTTACATTCCAGTTCTCCTCCCCATCCTTCTGGGTGAGGCTGGGGTGAGTGAAAGACTGTGTGGTACTTAGTTACCGGCTCAGGCTAAGCCACGACAGGATAACATACTAACATTTCCAGTTGTTGCTAAGTAATGTTTATAGGAAGTCAAAGACTTCCCAGTTTCTCAGGCCCTACCAGCAAGAAGATTGGAGGAGCACAAGAAATTGTGAGGGGACACAGCCAGGACAGCTGGCCTGAACTAGCCAAAGGGATACTCCATACCACAGAATGTGATGCTAAGTATATAAACTTGGGGGAGTTGGCCAGGGCCCACCAATCGCTGCTTGGGGACTGGCTGGGCATCAGTCAGCGGCTGACAAAGCAATTGTACATTACTTGGGTTTTTTTTCCTCCTTTCCTTTGGATGTTATTCCTCTTCTCCCTTCTTTTCATTACAATTGTTACTATTATTATTAATTATTTTATTTCAACTATTAAATTATTCTTATCTCAGCCGTCAAGTTTTACCCTTTCCCTGGTTCTCCTCCCCATCCTGGGGCAGGGTGTGTGTGAAATGAGCAAGTGGTTGTGTGGTGCTTAGTTGCCAGCTAGGGTTAAACCACAACAGATCACTAACTGCTGCTCCAACTCAACGATAACATCAGCGACAGCATGAGCAGTTACTGATATTTTTGCCAATAAAGCAGAACCCAGAAAAAGGACTTACACATGCACTACAAATTTACATTTTCTCAGTCCAAACACTGATCTGGACTCCACCGGCTAGTCTACTTTTTCTCTGTTCCTCAGCCAGCCTAAGGGGGCTGTGGGAAGGCAAAGGTTTCCTTGCAGACCTTTAAGGTTAAGATTTGTGCAGAAAAAGAAAAACTTAGCTCAGCGTTTAAGCCACACACAACACCAAAAAAAAAACCATTACTTTACACAAATGAAGCAGAATGGCCTGTAGAGCTCACTCTTTAAATAGCTTTTTGTCATGGTCTGGTATGAAATAGTGACTTCTGCTGCATAAGAAGATTTAAGCACTCATTGGAAGGTGTATAAGACAACAAGCATAACAAATAGTTACTTCAGAGAAAAACCCATACCTTTCCAGTCCAGAGAATGAAAGAAGTTATTTGCATCAGTACTACTGCTGTGTGGGGATTCTGTATCAGTAGGTGCACTTTCTGAAGACTGCTCCAGCTGGGATGCTTCTGCTTCATATTGTGCAGTAGAACCTGGTTGTCTAGGAAGCTCTGGTTTCCCTATAAAATAGAATTTAAGTCAGAACCCTTGGGGAGAAACTTCCAAAACTCAATCCCGGTCATAGCAGCTAGTATTTGGCTTACAGAATGACTGCTGTACCACAATGGTCTCAAAGTGCCTATTATTCTACAAAGGCACAAAATTCCCTCCCTCACACTCCATTCGAAATTGGCATTATTGTTTCAACTGCAAAAGCTATCAAGACCCTGTTTTCAACCTTAACATCAGATTACATCAGATTCATAGCAAAGCACTCAAGCATTCTGACATTTGAAGGAAAATGTAATTGACACCTCACTTGTGCCATTGTATAGAATATGCAAGAGCTAGGAACAACATCCGCAATACAGAACAGAACAGCAGGAAAGAGCAAATGCAGCTACAGGAAAAAAAACAACCAAGCAGAGTATAAAGCCAGAGAAGAACATGGCAGTTGTTAACAAACATCTCCAAGGAGTTAAGTAATACACTGTGTTCTGTGATTAACTACTCCTTACATTTATTATTTTACTGAGGTCACCAGATTATGTGACTCTTGTGTAAGACTGAGTTAGGCTGGGTTACCTACTGCTGTATCAGCTCTCAAAAAGGAGATTTCTCCAAGGCAAATATGTAGACTCCCTAAACTAGTAAGTGTTCATTCACTGTTTGAAAAGAATGTGATGAATCCTTGGAAGAAAGCTAGCTGTCTAAATCTAAATACCAAACCAGTAGAGCACCCTCTTTCCACATACTCAGTTGTAGCTTACAGAGAAGCTGAAAAAAGTCTGTCTCAGAAAACATACATGAAAGGTCATGAATAACGGAATAGTACAAATTCAATTTTAATAAGCAAGTTTTATAAAACCTATTGTCCTTATCCTATATCCTTCCCACCAGTTTTAAGAAATATTTTTAGTGAGATTTGAAACTCTTACATTTCATTTATCAATCAGAAAATGAAAACAACTTTAAAAATGAGTAATTGTTACAATCCTCATTGTCAATGAAACAACTTTAGTGAGTTGTGTTCAGAGATTTTTAAAATATACATAACCTAAGTTAAATAGAAAATTATCTATATCATAATACTAACCAAACATAACCTGCTAAAAAAAAAAATAAATGTAAGACAGCAGCAACTACCTTGTATCAAAAGAAATGTAATTAAGATGTACCATATTAAGAGCAGAGACTAAGATCTCGTGTATGGTGTACTAAAACCACCACAGTAATCTCCATCATGCTTTTTATTCTGGAAGCACAGAGAAGGTTTAAGAGCCTTAATGAAAATGTCAAAGCTCATTACTGATACCAGGAGAAGAAGAAAGATCCTGAACAGCATTAACCAGAATTAATGCAGACATCTACAGATGAAGCACAGAATACGTAGTACCAGAAAAACTGAACATCTGCTGGAGCACAATAGAAAAAGTTGAGAAATTGAATTATGACATTACTTGGCTATATGCAATTAAAAATATTTTTATGTTTTATTCTTAAGACCATTTGTGAGGAACGCTCAGATGATTTTAAGTGAAATAATGGTGCCAGTTAGCCAAGTGAAGTTCTTTCAAGACATTTTGCCTACAAATCCTGGTTGTTACAATTCCATTTGCTAAAATCCCTGCAAATAGGATATTCATAGCTATCAAATAGTAAAGCAAGCAAATGTAATGACAGTGGATAAAGTGTAAAGACAAGGAAAATTATAATCCCTTATTGAAGGATAATTTATACTCCTTCATATAATGGAAAATTTTAAATGATATTTACAAAAAAATACACCTTTTAAATTTCTTTCATTTAAAGGAATGTCAGAAATGAAACAAAATCCTCAAACGTTAAGGACATTAGAAACTTTAGCATGTTCTCTAGTTTTTCAAAAGATTCATTACCAAATTTTGATAAAATCTCTTGTTGCTCCTCTCGGGTGGAGAAGAGGATCTTGGGATTCAGTCCCTTTATATTCATGTTATCCCATGGTGGCTGTTCACAGCTAGGTCTGCCTCTGGGCTCCACCTCTACTTCCAGATTGACTTGAAATAAATCAGGATATTTTTCTTGTATGTCACAGGCATCCAGATCATACCTGAAAAGATGCATACAAGTAGGTTCTTGATACTGATTGCTAACTAGATTAAGTTCACCACAGTCCAAGGCAATTTTTTAAAGGAGTTAGTATCAGGCTGTATCAGTATCAGTTAGTATCAAGCTGTATTTGTATACTTTTTCTACAGATTTTAAACAGATGGTATATTGGTATGTGAGGTTTTTTTGCTGTATTATGAACAAAACCTTCAGTTTCCTTCAGATGAGAAAACAAAAGAACCGTATTGCAATCAAAGTCATTTACTTCCTACACTAACCATATTTCTTCCCCCTGCCACATGTTGGTTTGGCAGACTAAACAGTTTCAAATAAAACTTCTGCCAGTTTCCTACATAGGAACGGGTGTCAACATACTTGGCAAATTTCACTGTGGTAGCATTTCGGGGCACAAAACCTGTGTGGAACTGTATCTGAAACATCTTCATTGAAGCCATCTGTTGAAAACAAGAAATACAGGGAAAATAGATAAATCCACATTATTAGTATTCTGCACAGTGTTCTGCCTTCATTACAAAACAAAATATTTTCAGTATTAAAATACTTTAAAGTGTTTGTTTTGCTACCATTTCACCTTAATTCTACGTATACTTTATCTTGAGAGACTTAAATGCAGCTTGAGACAGAATGTAGACAAACCTATTACTACCAGAAACAAACCAAAAGACCTCAAACCAGCTATGTCTCACTAACCTAAGGCTATCAAAGTCTGTTAAGCACTTCCAGACCCTGTTCTAGAGGCTGAAACTGCATGACCTCTGTTGCTTTCCTGAATATCATACACCCAGAAAACCTCATTGTGCAATACACTAATCAGGAAATATACATATAGACAGGAGTCCATTCAGAACAGTTTTAAATGTAGCACATTCTAACGGACACTTCGTAAGAAACGCAGAGCTCTTTCCTATGCAACTTCAAGTCAACCATCCATCCCAGAGAGAATTATAGGGCTTGTCCAAACTGATTCATTATAGCCATTCAACTTTCCCTACTCTTTTTTTTTCTGCTGACAGAATGACTACTTTCCCATGCCTGATCAGCATGTGAGAGTCCAGAAAATGCTACTATAGAAGTTTAATGTACCTCCTGGTCTTGCACAAATCTGAATTACAGCAAACTGATACATCCACAATGTATTTGTTCACTGGCTTCAGTTACAACACATGTGGAATAGTCTTGCCAGTCCTTACAAAGAAAGTATTACAGTAAGAGTCAAGTAAATATGACAGACTAAAATAGAATTATGGAAGTTCTCCTTGTAAATGAGCATTTATTGAACATCATAACCAAAAGTCAAGTGACAGACAAAGCACTGCTAGCAGGTTGAGGGAGGTTATCTTTCCCCTCAATCCAGCACTGGTGAGGTCACATCTGAAGTCCTGTGTCCAGTTGCTGGGCTCCTCAGTATAAAACACACATGGACATACCCGAGAAAGTTTTTCTGATCCATCCATCCCTACCCTGATCTACATATGAAAACCTGAACACCCTATTAAATCAGTTTTCTTAATCCCTTGCTATGCAAGACATTTCCTAGAAGATAAACCAAATCTCCCCTCAGATTAACTGTGAGCCAGTGGGAGCCATTCACAATGCCCAGCTCTAGGCACGTAACAGCAATATTGAAATGTGGTGGTTGACCTCTGTATGAGTTCTGCACAGAGATTCAAGGAGCAATTTAGAGGACATGCACCTATGGACACATTTAATACCTTTCCACCAAGGCTCCACACCAGGATCATTACAAACACTGTTGATGTATCAGTTACAGCAGACGGATGGGAAAATCCTAATGTCTTCCAATCAGTGAATAAATGCCAAAGAAACTTATCTCTGAAACTGAGATCGCACAAGGAGTATAAACTCAATTTTCCCCAGCTGCATGCCTTCTTCACTGATGATCTTGAACCATATACTAGTTATTTTTGTGCATTAGAGAATCTTTTCACTGAGCTTTCAGGTTTAAAGTATCTTGCATCTGTCCCACAGCACTCTGGTGACATTAAGAAAGTTCTGAATCTCTGCAACATGACAAGATTTGATACTCACCTTTCTACGATGTAGAAAAAACACAGGGGAAACCATGTATTTCAGTAGTAGTAGATATGTATGAATATGCTTGTTTGCCCCAGATGTATGGAAACTGTCTGAAGAACCCCTGGATCGATTTTCACAATGCTTTAAGTTATTCTAAACTTTGCACTACCCCTTCCTATCTTCTACATGGATCTCCAAGTTTAATTTGGGTTACTCATCTAGAAGAAAAAAAAATCCCATGCTTCATTCTTAGAAATTGGAAAACAGGCTTCATTAGCAAGTTTTTTGGGATCCTGCAATACACTTGCATCCATAGTTGAATTAAAGGAAACATGCATTCTGCCTAAGAAAACAAAGACCAGCAAGAAAACTTGCTATAAAAACTTGACCTAGCTCTTGAAACAGGATACAAAACCACATGGTTTCTTCTAGCCTCTTATGTCTAGCCTCAGGCAGTCCCTGAAATTCCACTTTTTTACTGGGTGGAGGCTTTCCGTGCAAATATAGTGAATATCACTACTGAAGTAATCTCAAGAAAGGCTTACCAAAGCACCTACATGCAGAACACCAAGAACGGACATACACATTAGCATTGAAAAAGCTGAATTCCCAAGTGCATGAAAACCTCACATATCTTTGAACAAAGAAAAGGAAATAAAGCCATGTACTTAATGAGATCACAAACACAAGTATAATACAAAATTGTAACAAGAAAAAGCAAATCTTCCATGCAGGCTGTTACATTTATCATTACCTTAGCTTGTAGTCGGCCTCCTAGTGTTGACCTGGCATGATAGATCACAATGAGAACATCGCCCTGGACTGTTATACCTAGCGGAATTACTGCTTTCCCATCTTCAATTTTAAACTCTCTAAAGAAAAAACATAACCACAGTTAATTTCATTTTTTAAAAATAATGTATTACCTTATGTTTTGTTTGGTTTCTCCAAGGCCTTCAATATCAACCCATAAAAAACTGCTTCAAGTTCTTATTACAGAGAATTTGCTCTAAATGATTAAAATTTAAAAGCTGCTCTGTAACACCCCACAGCTGTTTCTGTTCCTGCTCTCTTCAAATTCATTAAACTCCTTAAGGGGCTTGGATTTATAGGAAAGCTAGAGGTATTCTCTCATCTTTCCTCTCTCTGTGACTACCTACACCTAATACTGTTCGTACCCTTTGCAATTCCTGTGCTGTATTACAACTGCAGATACCAGAGCTGTACAAGGGCTAACAAGCACTCCCCTTACAGCTCCCATGCCTGTGGGATCCTTATTGTTTCCATGACTGAAACATGGTGTTCAATTCAGTACATGTACACCAGGAATCAGTCTTCCTAGTTCACATCACATGGAGTGAGAGGAAAGAGGCTCTTGTTCACCTCTGCTTTGCCATGTCCACTGTGCCAACCCCACCATCATCCCCGCTTTTTGCAGGAACAGATATAAGCTGCTATTGTAACTATGTTGTCTCTTCCACAAGAAAAAGGGGACAGAGGAGCTGTTTCACATGTTAAAGAAGCTTTGGGCTCAGCTGGGACACGCAAGATCATGCTTTCTCTTAACAGTGAGCACTTAATATTTAAGGCGGTCCAGAAAAACGTAATGTGCTGTTTCAGAGCAAATCATAACCTGTACTTACCTCATTTTGTCATATTCCTGGGAGGTAGTGGTTACTCTCTCATCTCCCACATAAACTTCACAGAAAGGCCTGCAGCCATTACGCTGCTTACTGAAAAGAGGAACTGGAGTCATGACTATTGATCTCACAAGGATGGGCTTGCTGTGAGGAATAATGGGTTCTTCAGCCATCATGTCACACATATATTCGATGTATCTAGCAAAAACAAAGAGGTACTCATTTAGCCAGAAAACAAATTGTAAACATAGGTAAACACACAGCTGAGTTACTTCTGTTCATACCCAGCCACTGAGCAGTGACAAATGGTAACAATAAAAACACTGGGAACAGCATTTTCAGCAACCACATTTTCAGGTCTGATAGGAATTCACAACAGGAAAATGAAATGGAAACATGGAGAAATATTTATGATCCCTAGCTGGCCTCCCAATTTAAGGGTAGAAACAGTTTCTGTACAAAAGCCTGATGGCTGCACCACAATGGAAAAATGCACTGCCCAGAAAACTGAATACAGCACTGCATATGAACTCATGTGCACCTGTGTCCCACCTTCCAGACAACTCTAGACATTGCTTTAGGTCTGCAGCCTTACATATATTCAGTTGTAAAACAAACTAGCCACTCTTTCCAAAGGCTTTAAAACACCAAACAAGGAGAACTATTTATTATCTTACACATAACTGATTGAAGTTGCATAGCAGTTCTGAAGCTAGTAACTCAAAGCTTCCTAAGGACTTTAATTCATCCTCATTAATATGTTATCTTGTAGACAACCCATTAAATATACTGAAAGTAAACCTGCACAACAGCATAATGTCATTTATATTTAACTAATCCTTACTTCTCACATTTCTAAATCTAACCCTTTTTGTAGGAAACGCCCTTACTGCCAGTGTCACTTGCTACTAAGACTTCATTGTTATAAGATCTATCAAATTAAATCTAATAATCAGTTTAAAATATTCAAAGTATATGAAAGTCACCTCTTCATGCACTCCTTTAAAAAAGCAGAAGGCATCCCCTACCTAAACAAAAATTGTTAGTGGTCTTTCCATAGAACCTGCAGTGTTCAGACACAGCAAAACCTGTTCTAATAAACTAGTAAAAGTGGAATAAGCCTTACACACGTGCAAGAGGATTTTATACTTAAGAGAGCATTCAAAAGCACTGCATACCCTTATTTTCATTCCTGACATTTCTTCACTACAGGTCATACTTGACTCACTCTTAATAAAAGCATCACAAGTAACTCAAGGGCTCACAAAATTCAGAATTACTTTCCTTACTCATAATATATTCCAAGCATTTTGCCATTCAAACACAGACAAAATTGAAACAATTTATTTTCCTAAAAAGCATCCTGTAAAAATAGTAGCATATTCACAATTGCATAATGACTTGCTTCAACAGTACCTACAGACTGATACCATACCTCTTATGAGAGGGCCAAATGCCAGGAGGACAGCGTTTCATACTGAACATATAAACTGCAGCTTCAGCAGTAGTGAAGAGACGGCAGAAACACAAAAAAGAACAAACTACAACAGCAGACGCAGCTCTCCCGTCCTACAAAAAAAAAAAATAATTTGTGACTTATTAAACCCAGTGGAAAAAGCATTACAGAAGTTAGTGAAGAGCATGCTATCTCCCTATTTAGTGTAATGAAGTCCAAAGACTACTGCAATCGTCAGATTTGCACTTTCTATCTGAATGTGCAATGTTTTCTTTTTATTTCTACACACTACAAAGGATACTACATATTATCTGCTTGCTCAAATGCGAATAGTTGCTTTAACTTAACACTGATATTTCCAATTGATGCTTATTACGTTACTACCACTAATATCTTTACATTTATTTCCTGGCTGCTACCTGTAACTCCAGCTCAGTGCTATTTTTGGCTGATAACCATGGATTTTTGCTACAAAAGGCGTCCTAAGATTCAGAAGAACTAAGCCACACTAAAAACCCTTTATTTAGTCTTCTGCCTGAAACTGCCTGAGGTAATAAATTACCATGAAACGCCAAGAAGGAAATTAAAACACTGAACATCTTTCTGCAGGGCCCACAGCTACAACAGCCCAGATTAATCCCTACATCATAAAAGACTGAAGATTCAGAAATAAATAATGGTTCACAGAACAAGACCTGTCAAGTTTTTTCGCTAGCAATACAGAACAGATTTTCTTTTGGTGATCATTGGGCATATAAGTGTGGAAATGGGAAAGAGGGAAGTGTTTTTCCTCAACTTGTTTTAACAGGCATTTCCCTCAGTGCCAGGCTTTAATTCCAACCATTACTTAGATCAGTGAAGAGAAGATCTGCCAGCACCATAAAAGCCAGATCTTTAAAGATCAGTTCAACAGATCAGTATTCTTACTGCTGGTGTACCTAGCAAGCCCAATGATTTCCAGAAGTCACTAAACTAGTTTATGATTACATGGTCTGGATCTGGCTATTCAGTTAAATTTCACACAAATGCAACAAAAACATGGCCCCTACGCTGAAAGGCCTACACTTAGGACAAAACATTAATGAATGCAAGGGAAGAATGAAACAACACTGACCAGCATGACAAGCAGTGACCTATGTACCCTTGCATTAAAAACCCACTTCCAAATTACAGCACCACACCAAGGGGAGAAAAATCATTGTCCAATGAGGTCAGCTAGCAAGTCACAGCAAACCCTTTGCAACTGCAGCAGGAAGTCAGACAACAACTTTACAAGATTTAAAAGACAACTTTACAGCTAAAAATACATCATTCAAAATAAAGAGTATCTTATTCATTAGTAAACAAATTTGATGACAGAACTTTGCACTTCAGAAAGAAGCTTTCTAAGTTGCAGAATAGAAACAAAATAAACACTCCTATAGGGAGATGAGACAGTAGGAATTTCAACTGTCCTTGTATGATTTTACAAGGATGACAGATCTTGGCTACGAAAGTATAAAATCCTCAGGCATAAACAATCACGAAGGCTGCCATAAAAAACAATGATTGGAAAAAGATATATTACGAGTTAAGTTTTGTTCCAAAGCCTCAAAAAGCCAGAGGAGTTTTGTGTCTGAACTATTTTGAAACGAAATAACCTTCATAAAATAATATTAAATAAAATAAATATTAAACATAACTTTTCATAGTGCATGCGAGATTATCTCAGCTTGGTTGATTTAAACACAGGTCAGATAAAACTACCTGAAGGAACACTTAAGCACACTTAGAGAGCAGCAGCACACCCAACTGCAAGTCTCTTTGCCATTAAGTTCCATGAAGATGATCTTTGTACTCACACCTTCTTAAAGCTGTGCGAGTTTTCAAGGATGACCATCACTGCATGGCCCCAAACAATTACACAAAGTATTACTGCACGTATCCAGGAGTTACTCCAGCCTCTGGCATACGTGCTACAGTCTTGCGATATCATCAGAACAGGATGCCCCTTAAAAAACTGATCCCAGTCATTGCCAGTGGAGAAAGACATAACTAGCTGAAGCAAGGAGCTGTCACCTAAACCTTGTTTTCAACTGCTTCTAATTTGAATAATCCAGTTGAGAACAAGTAAAAATTTAACAATTCACTGTATTACTGCAAACCTCTACAGTAAAGATCAAAAGACCAGGAAGCCCTACCTGAATCTTGGCCAGCTAGAAGCAGTTCCACCTTTACAAGAAGCAACTCTTATGTTTTGTTATTCAAGAAAGTTTATTAGACTAAAATATTCTATCTCTACCAGACAAAGGAAATCTAGGTTAAAAAAAAAAAAAAAGAGTGCTAACTTTTAAATCTACAAAATTTCCAGCTAAGTGAATCCAGGACACATTTTGCAACTACTATTCATTTCCAGTAGCTCTGGTCTATGCTCTTTACATCACATTGGGCACGCAGCCATACATATACAAGCTTCCCTCACATCTGAAGAAAATTAATGAGTTAGGTACCTTAAAGGAAACACTTTAAGGGAAAGATGTTACAAAAACTAGCGCTAATTCACCACATCTGTCTCTTCCCTACTTGATAATACACGTATCATGTTAATATAGAACTAGATTCCTAACCTCACAGCAGCACTGAAAATCCGATTGGTTTTCAGGAGCTGGCATTAACCAATTTTTTCCTTGCAAAACTCTGTTTAAGGAAGTACACTATACCAGATTAACAAATCCTCTTTTAGGCTCTGATAGTGATAATCCATATAGACTACTATATCACATCAAAGGACTGGTTTTGAACGCTTTCTAGCAGCATCATAAGCCTTGTAACAACTGTCATGTTTCTCTTCTTACTCTGCAGGAAAATAAGAATATCAAAATACCACATGCAATACTCTTATACAAACATAAGAGTAACCTCATGTTTTCAGATCCTGAGTATAGTATTTTTTAAATTATTTCACACACACACACACATTTGACATGAATTGGCTCTACCCAGAGATTTACTGCTCTTTTGGGTTATATCAAGGTTAACAATACATTAGAGAACAGCAGAAGTTACATAGCAATCTGCTGTCAGCAAAAGCAAGTTGGGCAAAAAGTCTCAGTCACTTTCTGCAATTCTGCAGATACAGATTACATTCCAAGCAGACCGTAGTGGGAAATGCTGTACACACTCAGCTGTCACTCAGAAAATATGAACAAAAAAATGGAGCAAACACAGAAATAGTAGAGCAGAGTGTTTCTCCCAAAGGCTGTTTTGTCTTAATCCCTCCTATATACTTACTGCCTTCCATGCTACATGAAAGTAAGCAAGGGCTAAACTACCTTACTAATTTGCCTGAAGAGAAAACTTCTGCAAGTAACTTTCCTAAAGACACAGCCAGATAGAACTGCCTCTTGGCCTCACAGTGAAGAAAGCCAGTAATCTTCACAAACTGAGTGAATACTAGCATACAATTTATTATTCACAATTTAAAGCTGGATTGAGCAACACACTTTAGATTTAAACCAATTTCTTACAAGGCAGTGCACAATGCAAACATTTTTCTGGTCCTGTTTCAGCCACAAATGCATATTCTTGCATATGCTATAAAGATTCTGAAGATTTGGAGCTCGTCTTGCTGGCCAGCCACATTCAGAAACCTGCAGTGAGAGAGACAGCAGAGGTGAGAAACAAGATCACATAATCACATACATTTGCATAGCATGAACTGTGCATGTAAGAGGCAATTTTAGACTTTAATGCCACCTTCAGGTAGAAATTAAGCAAGCTGCTCAAGAAAAGCAGTCTCATACAGTGTAAGCACGACTTTATAGGATGCAATGCAATAAAACTCCAGTCCTGTTTATCATCTGCTGCACTAGAAGAATCAACAACTCAGATTCCTATCTGAAATTTTCTTAGAGCAAGGAATAAAGTAAAACAGCTTTCAACTCAATCCATGCACATATTCCTAACCAAAACTAGAAACCAAACCAGACTTCGTTTGCTTTTACACTTGTTCATTACTCAAAAAACCTCAACAGTTGATTAATATCCCTTCTGCAAATAGTATTGCAAAACACTACTGAATAACCAGCTTCATTGCTGAAAGTCTATATTCTTAGAATCAGCTGTCCAGTTAGAATGCAGTATATGAAACCTGATCCTTAAGCACTTGCAACATCTGAAGAACAGATGTTGTGCCAGGACCAAGAAAACAACTTAGACAGCAAGATTTTTCTATTTCTTTTTAGCTAGGATCACAACTGCTGAATGTAGAAGACCAAGTTTTTCTATCAGCAGCATGTCTTCTTACCCAGATAGAAGAGTTCAAGGGTTATTCTGAGATGAAATACTGAAATAACCAAGTATTACAGAAAATTCTCCATGAGATTGTTTCTTTCAGTCTTCTGCCCTCAGCTTGGCACAAAAACAGTCTGATACACAAAGACTCCTATAGCATTTCACTATATTCTAGTATTTTAAATAAAAATGAAGGCAGTTTCAGGAAGTGTCACTCTGATGTATTTAAATTGAAAGTTCTTTTGTTAGTGAAAGTTTATGCAAAATCACCCCTGAACGAATAAAAGGTAACACAAGCAGTCTTTTATATTTCTGTTCATAACATGATTCGATGTGGGCTTCATTACATCTCAAATATTAGAACAGCAGTAAAAGATTCATACTGCAGTGTTACAACTACAAACCAGAAACCAGTCTAGAAAAGCAAGCGTATTCAAAAAGAGCAAAGAGAACTGACTTTTTTCTGATTTACCATTTACTTTCTGCCCAAACACTAGTTCTGTTACACAATGCATACCATAAAACAGCCAAAGCAGAGAAGGTAATGTTGTAAGTTCAAAATGTTCTGATCATTAGCAGAATGATGGAGAATGCACAACCTCCTTGAGCAAGCAGGACTCAAAACTAGCACAGGAGGCTTCCAGACTACCATTAGCTTTAACCACGGTTAAAGAAATTTGTAAGAGTTACGTACAAATAGCATACAGCAAGAGAGCAAGGATACATAATTTCATAAATACTTACTAAACAAAATGTCAGAATTAAGAATTTCAGAAACCGTTCTCCTTTGATCATGTCTGAGACTTGCCATAATCTCTTTTGCAGGTACTGAAGAAAAACTAAATTTCCTTAGCTTCCTATGTGGCTGCTCTCACTCAGCACTGAATAACAAAGTCAAGTCAGTCATATTGCTTGTTGTGCATGTGGGTTTCAAAGATGGACAGGGAAAATTTCCCCAACATCTTTGAAGAGTATGTTTTCCAAGTAAAACAGCTGCCTGCCTTAAAAAACAAAACCAAACCAACAGAAGGCAATGTTCTGTAGAAACTTCGTAAATACTCCCAGTCAATGAACCGGCCAGGAACCTAGAATATTTTGACAAAGTGATGATCTACTATTATTTCCCAGCAAAACAAAGATGGTAAGACAAAATGAATGTCAAAAAGAGTAATGTAGACCAGAACAGTTCCAGGTCACTGCTAGATTTAGTAGTGCTCCTATTTGTACTGTAAATGGTAACGTATCAGAAATATCAATATATAGGTATCTCAGACTTGCATAACCAAAACACCATCCCCAGGGTAAACAATTTCCCAGTCACAGAATTCATCACTCCATAAACAGAGATTCTTAACATTGTTGGATGAGGAATAAATGCATTCCCTATGTCGGCTTCAGTGGGCTTTCCAGCAACATAGTGCTAAAGATTTTGCTTTGAGGTACCTGCTCTAAATAATCATGCAGGAGGAGGCTTCCTGTATGATTAAGCTTTGCCTTCCATGTTGAACAATCTCTGTCTGAACCTCATACTGAACCAGATGCAGGTAAGAATTTGATCGCCTCCACCCAAAGAGGCAGTGTAGTGGGCTTGCATGGCAAGGTTTTAGTAGCAGGAGGCCTACAGGAGTGGTAGTGCCTCTGTGATAACATATTAAGAAATAAAAAATAAAACAAAAATAATAGAAAAATATCTGCACCAGTAAGACAGAGGAGTGAGACAATGTGAAAGCAACAGCTCTGCAGACACCCAGGTCAGTGCAGAAGGAGGAGCAAGAGGTGCTCCAGGCACCAGAGCAGAGATTCCTCTGCAGCCCATGAGTGAAGGCTGCAGCCTTGAAGGTGAAGCCCACGGTGAGGCAGGCTGTGCCCCTGCAGCCCATGGAAGTCCACAGTGGAGCAGATATCCACATGCAGCCCATGGAGAACCCCACACTGGACCAGGTGGGTGCCTGAAGGAGGCTGTGGCCCATGGGAAGCCTCTGCTGA
Organism: Falco naumanni; assembly: GCF_017639655.2. Taxonomy (NCBI): domain Eukaryota; kingdom Metazoa; phylum Chordata; class Aves; order Falconiformes; family Falconidae; genus Falco; species Falco naumanni. Next base: position 32,004,046 of record NC_054080.1, read on the forward strand.
AGCAGGTTTGCTGGCAGGACCTGTGGACCCATGGAGAGAGAAGCCCACGCTGACACAGGTTTGCTGGCAGGACTTGTGACCCTGTGGGAGACTCACACTGGAGCAGTCTGCTCCTGAAGGGCTGCACCCCGTGGGAGGGACCCGTGATGGAGCAGTGTGTGAAGAACGAAGAACTGCAGCCCTGGGGAAGGGCTCATGTTGGAGAAGTTCATGGAGAACTGTCTCTCGTGAGAGGGACCCCATGCTGGAGCAGGGGAAGAGCGTGAGGAGAAAGAAGTGGTAGAAACAACGTGTGATGAACTGACTGTAACCGCCACTCCCTGTTCCCCTGTGCCACTCTGTGGGAGATGCAGAGAAATCAGAATTATATTAAGCCCAGGAAGAAGGGAGGGGTGGGGGGAAGGTGTTTTCTGATTTGAATGCTAATAAATTAAATTTATTTTTCCCAAGTCGAGTCTGTTTTGCCCATGATGGTAACCGGTGCATGATTTCCCTGCTCTTACCTCAACCCATGAGCCTTTTGTTACATTTTCTCTCTCCCCCTGTTCTGCTAAGAAGGGCAGTGATAAAGCAGCTTTGGTGGGCACCTGGCACCCAGCCAAAGTCAAACCCACCACAGGCAGTAACTTTTTTTTAAGGTGTGACAATACTTTGTTTACAGGAAACAAAAGGAAGTGACATGCACTATACAGAACACATTAGACATGCCTCAGTCTGACAGTTTAAGTGAAGTTGGTTACCTGAAGTAATGCTAAGGATGGCTCTGCAGGGTGAAGTCCAGAAGGGGATTTCCTGTAACAAATAATGCTTCTAGACTCTCTTCTGGACAGTTAGTGTCGTGGGGAAGGGCCATGATCACTACAGACTGTTCAGGTGAGGTCTAATGTGGCCAATGCTAGACAACTCACAACACAGTAAGCTGTGGACAGGAAGTGGAGAGTAAGTCTTCACTGATGAGCTACTTACAGGACAGCTGAGGTGTATTTAGCAGCAAACAGTGAAGTTCAATACCTCAGCACCTAACAAGCTGTCCTTACTACCTTGTTACTAGGCAAATGTCTTCATCCTATCATCACAGAAATAGCCAGGAAGGCTAACAGAGGCTCAGCTAAACTGCATCAATATTTCAGGCAGTAGCAACAAGCAGTCAGTTAGGGCTGAGTAACCCATATAGTAGTCAAATGATAGTGGCACAAGGAGAAAGCCCAGTAAACAGGTTGTGCAAATCAGTTACCAAAGGAATACTACCTCTGACGAAGAAAAACTTCTGAATGTAGGAGAGACTGAAAATTTAGTAAGATTTTAAGTTTTCTCCATTTAAATCTGAAGCATGTTCAGGACCTGTGCGTGTTTTCAAAGATATCACTAGCCTAAGAAATACAGGCTCTAGTCAGTAAGATTAAAGATTGGTCTTTAATCAGTTAAGTTTGGATTGAAAGCACACAAGCAGAATACAGATCACTCTTTGACCTCATGTTTATACTTATTGTCACCTTTTTTGATTAGGCAGCCTATTTTAACATATTTCACACTAAAATGTTGAAGGTATAATCAAGACATTGTGTTGAAAGACCTTTTAAAGAAATACACAAAAACTATACGCACCCTATTATGGAATCTTGAAGGCCTGTATGTTCTCGGAGAGAGATTGTACACAGCATAGTGGCCAGGATGTTTAGAGTCCAGATATAACCGCACATCTTCTATGTTATTTTTGATGGCAGATTCTACACCTTCAGCTGGAAAGGACATCACTGAAGACAGAACAACAAACAACATGTGAAGTATTGATTTTTTAATATATATTAAGAACAAACAGAAGTTATTCTGAAGACAGACATAGCTATCCTACCAGCAATTCTGGAAGTGATGTATGATATGTCCAAGTCTCCTTTTGCATAACTGAAACAAAATATATTGGAGTTAATACTGGGAAGTAGAACCATTCAAGCTGTAAGGCTAAACCCCAGTTCTCTCAGGCCACACCCACTACTATGAATATTTCATTTCTTCCATCAGAGGCTTGTCACCTCACATTTGAAGGTTTTTAGAACAGGGGTTGTATTTGAATTGTTATGCATTCACATCAGTCACAACAAAATAATTTCTCGTGATTTTGCACAGATGCCTTCAGTGTTTAACTTCCTTAACTCTAGCCCCTGCTCCTATGGATAAACATTCATAGCAGGTATATAATGAGGATGCATTAACAACTTTTACAGAGGATATCAAAATGCTTAAAACAATGACCATTTGTTGAAACACTACGTTTTAAATTATGTAGTTCTTGCTTATTACTATCTGGCCTAGATGGCCAAGCTGCCCGATTTCTGGATTCCACATGAATCCACAGGTACCTGAATCTCTTTCCTCATTTAAATAATTCCTCCAAAAATTCACTTCCAAAACTCTCAGTGAGCAAAGCATTAATCATTACTTATCCCCTTCTCATATAGTTGTCCACAGTTTTAAAGAGCAGCCTTTTTTGAAAAACCGTCTCCCAGTGATTTTTTGTTGTTGTTGAAGTCCATTCCCTTCATCTCTACCCAATTACCCACATTATGCCAGCAATTTTAAGACCACTGTTATTTTTTTGTTCCTAGCGTATCTGCTAGACTATTAACTATAGGCCTGTCTGCCTGTCCTCGGTGCCAGGGAAGGTTATGGGGCAGATCATCCTGAGTGTCATCATGCAGCATGTGCAGGACAACTGGGGAATCAGGCCCATCCAGCGTGGGTTCATGAAAGGCAGGTCCTGCTTGACAATCCTGATCTCCTTCTATGGCAAGATGACCTGCCTAGTGGATGAGGGAAAGGCTGTGGATGCTGTCTGCCTGGACCTTAGTAAAGCTTTTGACACTGTCTCCCACAGCATTCTCCTGGCGAAACTGGCTGCCCATTGCTTAGATGGGCATGCTTTACACTGGATAAAAAGCTGACTGGACAGCAGAACCCAAAGAGTGGTAGTAAATGGCTGTACATCCAGCTGGCAGCCAGTCACAAGCGGTGTGCCCCAGGGCTCAGTACTAGGGCCAGTTCTGTAATATCTTTATTAGACTATCTAGACAAGGGCATCAAGTGCATCCTCAGTAAGGTGGCAGACACCACTAAGGTGGGCAGGACTGTAGATCTGCAGAGGGATCTGGACAGGTTGGACCAATGGGCTGCGGCCAACTGTATCAGGTTCAACAAGAAGTGCTGGGTCCTGCACATGGGTCACAACAACCCCACACAATGCCAAGGCTTGGAAAAGAGTGGCTGGAAAGCTGCCTGGTGGGAAAAGACCTGGGGGTGTTAGTCAACAGCTGGCTGAACATGAGCCAGCAGTGTGCCCAGGTGGTCAAGGCAGCCAACAGTATCCTGGCCTGTATCCAAAAAAGTGTGGCCAGCTGGACAAGGGGAGTGATCATCCCTCTGTACTTGGGACTGGTGAGGCCACACTTCAAATACTGTGCTCAGTTTTGGGCCCCTCACTGCAGGAGGGATGTAGAGGTGCTGGAGCGTGTCCAGAGAAGGGCAACGAAGCTGGTGAAGGGTCTGAGGCACAGGTCTTATGGGGAGCGGCTGAGGGAACAGAGGTTGTTTAGTCTGGAGAAGAAGAGGCTCAGGGGGGACCTTACTGCTCTCTACAACTACCTGAAAGGAGGCTGTAGGCAGGTGGGAGTAGGTCTCTTCTCCCAGGTAACCAGCAACAGGACAAGAGGAGACTACTTCAAGTTATGCCAGGGGAGGTTTAAGACTGGATATTACGAAAAATTTATTCACTGAAAGGGTGGTGACGCATTGGACCAGGCTGCCCAAGGAGGTGGTGGAATCACCATCCCTGGAGGCATGTAAAAAACACCATAGATGCAGTGCTCAGGGACATGGTTTAGTGATGGACTTGGCAGTCCTGGGTTAATGGTTGGACTTCAAGATCTCAAAGGTCTTTTTCAACCTTAATGATTCTGCGATTCTATGCTATATAGCAGGGCAAAAAAACTCAAAAAAAAGACTGAAGAGCCAGAGTACAAGCCAATACCCTTGAGTATAATCAGAGGTCTGCACTCCTGATCGGCAAAGTAAGAACAAGCCTCCACTACAGAATATAAGTAGCATATTATCTTCAGAATATCAATAAGTCATCACAACACTATAATGCAGGTTTAAGAAACGCAGAGGCACTATCAAACCAATACTTCTGTATCACTACAAAGTTTCAAGACACTGCTTGAAAGCGCAGACAGACCTAGGATACTGCACCCAAATTTTGAAACATTGCAACAACATTATGCTTTAATTCCTTATTGTTTGCTAGTATACGTGAAGGAGGCTGGAGGGACTGATCGGAAGATGATTGATTTTACAAAGACTGAGAGCAGGATTTTAGATAAGGCAAGAACATCTGTTCAGAAAGCAAGGACATTAAACACTTATGTGGAATGGCATAATCAGTCTCCTAACAGTAGTAATGATCCAAGGTCTCAAGGGAAACTGGTATCACCACAAGGAAGTTTGAGAGTCTCACCAGACAAAGACCTAAAAATCCTCAACCTTGAAAAGTCTTGCATAAGAAGGTAGACAAAATGGCTAAGTAAACACTATTTCAAAATTCTTTCCATCTCTGGAAGGACATAACTTCATCACCTAGTTCAAGTTGCAATACTATTGCAGTCAACAGCAAACTAAGGTAGAAATTTACGTTCAGAGGTAGTGATGAGCACAGTCCTCCGTATGATTGAAGTGTCATTAGTTGCTTACATGCACCAGCTTCAAACAAGAAAACATGCAGGTAATTCTAATGATATCAGCTTTTTTTGACAGCAAGGTAAAGAACCACTTAATACGATAGCCTGAGAACAAAGAACCATCAGCACTTTGATGCTATATGCTCAGGTTAAGGAGCAACTTGAAACAGAAGTACAGAACTATTAAGAGCAAAAAAAAAAAAAAATTATAGTCCTCACACCCATTCCCTTGAGAACACTTTCAGAGACTGACTTCTTGCTAGCAACACCACTCAATTCAGCTTTGCTTTTTACATCTGTGTAAACTGAAATGCAACATTATTAGAAGCATGGATCTCACCATACATACACTTCTGGAAAAGTGCAGCTTTGGACGTCAACAACAGAGCACAGCCAATTCAAGCTTGATGTCCTGCAGGAAAAAAATCTGTATGCCTGTTACAGCTGAAAAAGCTTTAGAATGGTTGTGCTGCCTTAATTAAAATGTAGCTGCTAAACTGTGAAATCAACACAAGTCTCCTAAAACACATGAAATTGTCCCTGAATTACTATTCCTTGTACTTTATTCTGAAGATTTCAGAACTATTCCAGTAGTTAAGACTTGAACACAAGGTACTCTTTTTAGTGGAGTGTTTCATGTCAGATTGGCAACTGAGATTGCTTTAAATGGCAGGGAGGTGGGAAAGAAAAAAAAAAGGGATATTCTTCACACTGGTAAGCATTCCCACACATTTCAAGATACAGTCCTGTAACTAAGAATCAGGAATAAGGACTTTCTTTTCATGTTGTTAACAGCAGACATTTAATTTACGTAGCGATGTTGCTGGCAGGTGTTAGCAGCAGAACATGCAAGCAAATCAAGAGACTGCACAGAGGGTTTCTGGCTTGTGATCCATATGGAAAACTGTGCTTTTTAAGGCTCTAATTAAGCTAGACAGGACAGTAAGTTATGATGCCAATATTTAGTCACTTTTCTGATGATATCAGGCTACTACAAGTTTTTAGTGAGAAGTCTAGTGGAAAACGTAGCAAACAAGATATGAATTCTCATTTTGCGGAATAAATACCTCAACCAAATCATAAGTTTTAATTAAATGTTAAAAACTTTTCACTGTGTAAATGGTTGGTGTCATCAGCCTTGCCAGAGAACAGCTGCACTTAAAGACCACAACTAACAGTAAACAAAAGACCATTCCAGCAAATTAAGAACAATTAAGTTAAAATTAACAATTCACAAAAACTAATTAGCATGCACCACAAAATTCTACAACAGCATATAGTTACCTTGTATTACTAACAGCTGAAGATGGGAAAGAATAAATGACAAAACTAACCAGCACAGCTACAATGTGAGCACACAGTTATCTTCAGTTAAATAATGCTCTTAACACCAAAAAATCTTCCTCCAGACATCTCTACACTCATAAGAGTAGAAAAAACATCTATTCATTAGCTAAATACCACCATTTTAACAGTTTATTTTCTAAAAGCCAGGAAGAAACATAGCATTGAAATTCACATAAATCTGTTCCCACTTGATTTTGCTTCATAAAACTGAATTAATCATTCAACTACTTAGTGCCACACAGATGCATGAAATAAAACATTAATGCAGCATCAAATCAGAAAGAAAGTTACCTTAGGAGCAAAGGAAGCTAGCAATAAAAGGCAGCTAATTGTTCCCTAGATTACTAGATCATAGACTCTTCAGTGAAGGAGACTGTTCTCACACACCAAAACAAGACTGATCATAAGTTTTGCATGCTGCTTTCGATACCAGTGAAGATTGGATACTTAAAACATTTAGATACGTTTTTTGGCAGGGCATCTGTAACCCATGTGGATGCAGGTATCACTAAGCTAAAAGCTGGTTAAGGGCACAGCAGCATCACAAGCAAGAGATAGACAAGCTGAACAGAGGTATGTTGAGGCTGCAGACTGAGTTGTCAGCCATACACAGGTACATCTGCTGGAACCAAGTTCCCTTGTATAGAGACACTCCTGTGCCAGTATCATGCTCCTCCAAAGAGCAGGGTACATCTGGTCAAAGCGTGTATACACCCTAGTACTTCCCTTTAGGTCAGTTGGTATCAAAGGAGGGCAGAACCTCTGTTGCTCTGTGTTCTCTCTCATGTAGCTATAAACTGCTTCTGCCTGACCTGAATCTGCAACAGAGGTTGTGACACCTGCAAGTGAGGTGGCCTTGGGGACAATCAAGATGGCCCTCATTCACTCTCCTGTTTCTAGTAGCCTGTGACATATGTTTCAGTTTTCAGACTATTACTTATTAGAATAAACAAGAGACCAAAATTTGAATTAAGATAAAGGCAGCTATGGAGGAGAAGAAAAAAATTTTTGTAGCAACTACACAATACTAACTCTTCCACTGTAGTTTGGATTCAGTAAGAAGTCTGTCCGCAGGTAAAGGAAATAACTCCACAATTCAGAAAAGCAACAGTAAGTAGGAAACAGGGAGCCTGCCTAATGAGATGACTCCAACACAAGAAGTGCTTAAGTGTGGCGAGGAAAATGCATGACAAGGAAGAGAATGCCTGCTTCTCGTGTTGGTTGAAGAATCTTGGAAAGGCAGTCAAGAGTACAACAGTAAAGAAATATTCTCACATCCCTGATGGTATCAGCTGTAGCCACAGCACAAGTTTGCAAAGGCAGAGAATGACTATAACAGAAAAAGCTATGTCCTATTGTAGATGTGAACAAAAGCATTAACACTTGAATTGGTTAAAGCATAAATAATTTAAGAATGCACAAGCCCAGTGGTGGGACTCTCAGCAGCTTGGTGAATGTTAAATGCTAAAGACCTGAGGCTACCTTAACTATTACATTAAATATATATCATTAAGTATTGCTTACATTAATTCATGTTTTGCCATTTCAGTGAACTGTTAAATACAGTTAAGATTCAAAATACAAGACGGACTTATCAAGGAATGAAAATTACAGAACAAAGAGCCACTGAAGAATATTGGCAAATTACAAGTGGACAGTTTCTCTTTCGGTATTGATTAAGTATTATCTGGAAATTAAGTAGTGAAGTAACTGGTTCTTATTAGCATAATTATGTACTTGGTGTGTTCCCTCCTTTTCTTTCACTCCCCAACCAAACAACTAAATTTACTCAGATAACACAAGAATACAAAAAGGCAGTTGTATGAAGACAGAAGGTCCTCCATTTAAACAAAAATCTGAGTTTCACATACCCTGTCAGAGATGATGTGCACAAGTCACTTGAATACAAACCCTTATTTAATCAGCTTAATCCAAAACATCTGGTGAGGGACTGATCTCTTCATGATGAATCTTGGGACTTAACACACACTGACAATCCTCTGTCAATCCATCACAGCCCATGGAAGTGCTATTTTCCCCATCAGCTGGAAAAGCCCTGTGGTTCTTTGATCAAATTCGGGTATTACAATACTCTCAAGCCATTAAGAGGTACAAACCAAAACCTGGTCAGTTCTAGCGAATATCCACATGACTAATTAATACAAACAAGATGTAAAAGTAATGAGCTTTTCTTTGACTAATATTTGATAAGTTCCACAAGACATGAACTGTCTCCAACAGTACTTGCATTCCTGACAGAGGCTCAACCGCTACCACAAAGGAAACAGTCACGCCAGAAAGTTTGAAGCAGCATAGAGGATTCTAGCAGTTCCTTACGTTCCATACAAATTTAAGGCATACCTGATCCTGCTACAGGGCTCTGTGCAGGACTCTAGAGACTCAAGTTCCATCTCAATCATACTTTCCCATCTTTGCCAAAAAAGATTCTAACTCAAATGCCAAGCATATAGTTAAGCTGCAGAACACCAACTAGAAATTCAGAAGTATCATAGTAGAAACTTCAAGACAGACGCAAGACTTATTTGGGGCAGTTACTATAATCTAAGCAAACAATTGCAGAGAAGAGCATGTGAACTGAACCGCATCTTTTCAGACAGCAAATACTCACTGTCCCATACTTCAGAAGCTGCCACATGATCTCTGCAGATGTATCTGGATGTACAGTTACCATTTTATTCTTTGCACGCTACACTTACTACGGAACCAAAGGAAACCACACAGACCAAAAACCCACACACCCCTGTTAGGCAAGAGAAATAAAAATAAGGTGCAGGCAAAAAGTAAACCATTCCATATTAAAAAGTCAATTTTAGACAGTCCTAATCCACCACTACGAAAGTATGGGGAAAATGGCACAAGATTAAATTTAAAAAAGCAATTAAACTTCCAGTGTCCTTTAAGGAAGCAACCGCTTGCAAGAGTGGGAAGAGGAAACTTCTTCACACGTAACTGACTGATGGAGGCACAATAATCCAGAAAGTCATGTGAAGACAAGAGCACAAGAATGTGAAGTATAGGAATACTTCAGAAGCACATAGTGCACAATCAAAATACAGTATCAGAGTAAGAACTAAAAGAGGAACACAGGCATGGGAGAGCAGGGCTTACAACTGTCAAAGGTAGAGAAGAATTTAAATGTTATCTGTCCCAAAGGATGAAAAGTAATTTCTCCACTGTGAGCCTCAAATCTAAGCAAAACCGGCAGAATTTAAGACAAAGAATTTAAGTACCTTTGAGTTTATAAATAGTAGAGCTGTCAAAGGCAAGGAATCTGCAGAATATTTCCATGTTTTTACCACACAGTAAATTTCATTTAACAAGATACCACAAAAGGAACAGAAGTAGGACTGAAGACCAGTTCCACAGAAGGTAGCAGGTACAAGAAGGTAAAGAACAGAAGCCTGCAAGACAGCACAGTCAAAGAAATAAAATGGAGAGTAGTTGCTTAAAAGTTGTAGCTCATCATGTTACTTCATACATGGAATTCCTACAGTTCTGCTAAGCTGTTAACAAGTCACCATTTTTCATCATGCAAAAGTTCACTCCCCTTGTACACCTCCCTGTTTTCTCTTGAGTCAGTGTGGTTTAGTGTGGTTTCCACAGAGTGAAAAGTTTGATGCTACTGTGCCAGTTGCCTCTGTAGAAAGCTTAAGGACAAACCAAAGCTGCACAGCCTTTAAAAAAAATACAGGACCTGGCCTTTCTAAGCCAAGCATAGGAAATTTAAACAGACTTAAGTGTAAGAGCAAACCCCTAAAAATGCACTTGAAGTTGCTACAGAGGTGCAAGATCTACAGGTCTAACTTATATGACCATTACAAACATTTTAGAGCAGCATTATGAACAAATTATATTCAGTCACAGAAAAACACAATGCAAGCAATAGATTTCAGAAACCATAGTGTAGTATCCCAATTAAAGGGCCCCAAATACTACAGTGATGGATAAGGTTCAGTATTCCTTAGGAGGTATTCAGTAGTGACTTACCTGCTCTTCCTAGAATGAAGAAAAATGTTTTACACTGCGTAAAATTTTATTATTAAAAATTTATAAATCATACATATTGATCAATATTGATCATACAGAGGTACTAGAACATTTGGAATGGGACTGCAAGTCTGATTAGAAAAAAATAATCACACACTAGGTATGCGAGTACACATACATCAAAACAGGAGAGTATTGTTCTATGCAATACAGTGCAGATCCTCTGCCTTGAGGGCACAGGATTCGACCTGAAAACTAACCAAAAGAGCTCATACAGTATTTCCCCGCAGTTTTTCTTCTCACCTCCATTCCCTTTATTTGTACCTTTCACCACTCCATCTTTCTTATTTCCTCTCTTATTTATGGAGGCCCTATCTACTAATTCAATTCATTCATTTTGAATCATGATAGTCCTGTTCCACACCTCTCCACCCTGCTCCAGCCCCACCTGCTCGTATCTCTCCCCAGCTTTCAGTATCTAAAATACAGCAGGGAAATTAGTACTAATGGACAGGCTTTTGCACCCATTCTCATTTCTAGTATATGACTGCTATAGTAACTTTTGTATTAATATAATTCATAGTATCTTTGGGCTAGCTACTAGAGCTCATACTTGGAAAAGTATGCTGAATCTTATCACTTCTGTAGTAAGCTCCTGACCCTTCATTTAGAAATCTTACCAGCAGAACTTGGTTTTTGGTTTTTTACTCACTTGGCCACAGACTGGATAACTTTAGAAGATGTATCCTTAATATTAGTGAAAAATCGCTCTGTTCCACCCCTCAGAATATCAAAGAACCCTCCATAAGTCTGGTCACATTCCGCAACGGTCAGGCCTAGAGTAGTTGAATAAAAATAATTGTACTTTAAGTCATATCCTGGAACGGGCTCCATACTAAAGCAAGTTGCCTACAAAGCTGGAAGTGAATGCACATACAGCCTATGCCTTGCTGTAAGGCTCACAGTTCTGAAGCTCGCCTTCATTATGACCTATGCAAAAAACAATACCTCCTGTGGTCAGGAGGTACCAGCAAACTACTAACACATTTTTAATAAACTGTCTGCATTTAAAAGAAAACAAAGTAAATAATTTCTTAAAGTCAAGCATTTATTTCATATTGCCAGTGAAGCAAAATACTGTATTTTTTTTAGCATTAGTCTCTTAAAGTGCAGCTTATTATTAGCAAATGCACTCAGGCACCCCCAGCTGACGCAGTTTAATGATTTAATGCAGGACTTCAAAAGCAGCTGGTATAATTAAGTTTACTTCTGAAGCACAACATCCCAGCTAGCATAGCACCCCAGCATAACATCCCTATTAATATGACCGTATACAACAGTACTTATTCTTGTACAAAACAGATGGCCAGACAGTCTTTTGACTATAATCCTATTAGGAAGCTGGATTCTTCCACAGGAACTGATACACCGATAACATTACTGCAACAAATATTAACCAATTTTAAAAGTTTCCCTGGAACATTAATATCCTTTGTCTCATTGGCAATTCAGCACAAGTAGTATCAAGAAAAAAAATCAAGCTGGAAGGAAAGTTGAATACAGTATGAAATATTCCCTCAGTACCTTTTACTTAATTGAAATGGTCTACATTAATATATATTAAGATGCGTGCAGAAATTGCCTTTTAAGAAAAAATCAGATGTAAATAAGCTTATCAAGCTTCTAATTTTCTTTTTTTATTTTAAATGAAGTGCAGGTATTTTCACCTAAATGAAGTGTAGAATACCTATTTTTACAGAATAGGTATATCAGCCTTCAATTGTCTTTCTAGAGACATATTTTGGTTGACTCAATTTATTACTGCTACTCAAACTACCATTTTACAGTTTTCTTAGATGAAACCACACCTTCTCACCGCTGATGTCCTACGGTGCAACCATCTTCTGAAGTCCTCCCTGCACAATCCTCCCATAATTAGCTGGGCTCAAAGCAGTACCAGCTATGTACAGAAAGTACTGACTCGATAGCCAACAAACTGAGTTTAGGCTGTTGCTTTTTCCCTTTTAGTTTTGTCGCTTCCTAAAGGCTCATGTCTGACAGCCTCAATAGCTTTAGTCTTTGATCACTCTATCGGATGAACTTCAAACTATTGCAAGGGGTCACAAATCTTTTTGGCAGGGGAGAGAGGAGAAGAGAGGGGTAGATCCCCGATGCTTACAGAGTAATTTTTTCCTTATACAGGCTTTCTGCAGGCTCAAAGAAATACATGTCAGGTCCATGACTACTTAGCATTAATGAACTACTGTGGTCCATAACCAAAATCCCTACAACTGCTTCTGTTTCTTTCCTGGACTACCTCGACTGTTAGACACCAAGCCTGTTTTAGCATACAGTTATACCAAAAGCCACAGAATGGCTACTATCTTTAAGTTTTAACCTATCTGATGTTAAGTAGCATTTATTAGAAAACAAAGACAACTGTCATTTTCTTACACCGAAGAACCAATATTGTGCACAAACTCAGGATATGTAGTGATTTCAGTAACTTCTGCCACAAAGTAACATGGTTTCAGTTAAGACACAGCAATAAGATTTATTTTTTTTAAAGAGAAATGTAAACTCTCAAATTCTCTTTAAACAAGACACTTACAAGTATCAACGCCTCACTGAACTGGAAGTTTTGGATTTAAAATAAGGCGTTTTTGTTGGTTTGTCATAACCTGAAGACTACTTTCTCTATAGCTTTTGTTCTTAAGAACATTATTGCTTATTGTATCCACCACCTCCATCAAGTTTTAGCTCACTTATTTCAACTCTCCCACATCTACAGGTCGATAATGCATTTTAGTTTCAATTTTACATAGGAAACCAGATTTTAACTTGCCCAGCAATGAAATTGAGAAATTCAGATATGCATGTATCTATGTACAACCAAACCCTGCAAAAAAATTAAAACAAGGTTAGAAACAATGATATAAATGCAAAATAGCTAGTACTTGTGCAAAATGTCTAAAATCCTCAAATTTTTTTTTTTTCACATAGAAGATACACATTTACAAAGATGATGTCTTTTACTGCACTCACCTGCATTGTACATGTTGTTGAGCTGTCCTGCAGGCTTGGAGCTCTGTGAAATGGAGGTCACTGATGTCCGAGGCTGAGCATTGTTTCCATAGCCTCCATTCTGTTCCAGGAGCTGAGAACATTAATATTCACAGTGAGTATTTTCTGGCCAATTCAGCCAACTTCTTATGCTTTGTAATTTACTACTTCTTGGTGAGAACAAGCAAGCTGAACCTCAGCAGAAACCAGGAAGTTAAGAAACACTAATAGATTAACTTGCAGTGTTGTGCAAATTAAATATCAAACAGAAGACACCTAAGTGGGTTTCGAGTTCCTATAGGCATGGTCTTCATATACTAGATTTTTCTGTGCAAGTTCATTATGATTGAATGCAGCGTGTCACACAGAACTTGCACACCAAAGAATGACCCAGTATATGAGAAGTTTTTCAACAAGAAGTAAGAACAACTAGTTTGCTTTGATGTCATGCAAGTTCTGTGCTTTAAAAGGCATATTTTCAAAGATTCTACAAGTGATACAGATCAATTCACAGTTGAATTCCAAAACAAATGAGCGTGAAGTTTACAGAAGACTAAGGAACAGGGGATCTGCTCTGACATGTTACTAAACTCACACTCACTAGATAAGAAAGGAGAGAAAGGAGGCCTAATCAATAATACTCCTTATAAGACATCTTTACCTCTGTGATGGGGGATTTAGGATTCACATTCCTAGCTGCTGCAATCTCCTGCAGTTGATTCACAAGTTCAGTGATTGACAGTCTCTCCTCTGGGTTCACCTTTAAAGTGGATCCTAAAAAAGGAGATTCAGACAATGTAACAGAAACCCTTCAGAACTTTTCTCCCATACATAATAATTTCTTCAATGCGCTCCAGTGCAATAAGCAATCAAACACATGAACAGAGTGGAGGAATTGCTACATCTATATCAAAGTATCATTGCCGTAACAGGTATCCATGAAAAAACATCATTTAGTGTAGAAGAATGGCTGCAGAAGCGTGGCCTTAGAATCTCTGAAGATTTGCACAATCCAGGCCTGGTATTAGAATAGGCCTGTAATCAGAATTGTACTGAAGTTGCTGTGCTGAAGACAACAAGAAAGGTGGCCTGGAGCTGTTCTTGAATCCGGGGACCAAGTCATTACGTTGTGCCAACAGGCCGTGGCTGTAACAAGCTACAGCTGCTGGGAAAGCAGGTGCAGGGCCAAGAAAGATGGGTATGGGTATGGGAAAATAGGGAGTAACAAACTACAAGGCTGAAGCACAGCAACACAATTACCTACATGGACAGAATGCTTATTTTAGTCATGATAATTAGGGGTGTGAGAACCGCGCGCGCTTAGAGGCTAATAATCAATTATATTTCTGCTTTAGGAATATGCATGTGTATCAGTTCTATGTAAGTAGTGCTAGAAACTAATAAAGTTGAGCAAGATGCATAACTCATATTGAGCGTCTCTTGACTCCGGTGAACCCTTCTTCCAACAGTTTAGGACTCAGAGTATTTCTAACAATATACTTTAGGATCAGTCAATGAACAACCTCAAAAGTAACTTTATATCCAATACTGTTGGAGCTGGAGACATATTTCTGGCACTGTAATTAAATTTTCCAGTTATCTATTTGAAATTTAAAGAAAATAGTTCTAAAGCAAATTCAAGGAAACTATATCAAAACACTAGTTGCTCCTACGGACTAATTCAGATCCTAATCAAGACAAGCCACAGCACTAAAACAACCAAAAGTTTCACTTACAATTCCCAGATTTAGAGATAATGGATTAAAATTTTTAATAGAACATGAGGTTGTTGAAGTTAACCTTTTTCACTATAACAGGTCAATAACATTTAAGTATCAATAACACAACATTGTCAATAATGAGATCTATGCATAAAGATATCAAATTAAATAAGACTATAAACTTACGAATGAGATCATGAAACACAGAATAGCGGGTGTCATTTTGTGGGAAGACATATTTCCCATTCACTATGCGAAGCTTCGCTCCATCTTCGAATGGATGTTGCCTAAAGCACAGCAAGTACAGGATACAACCCAGAGCCTACACAGAGATAAAGGCAGAAACATTTCATAGAATCATGAAATTATTTAGGCTGAAAAAAAACCCTTAAGATAGAGTTCAGCTATTAACTGCCAAGTCCATCACTAAACCAGGTCCCTAAATGCAACATCTACACGTATCTTAAATACCTCAAAGGATGGAGACTCAGCACTTCCCTGGGCAGCCTGTTCCAATGCTACCGTAATAAGCAATTTGAATTTCCCCTGGCACAACCTGAGGCTGTTTCCTTCTGTCCTGTCGCTTGTTACCTGGGAGAAGATACCTACCCCACTTGCCTACAACTGCCTGAAAGGCAGCTGTAGAGAGCAACAAGGTCTCCCCTCAATCTCCTTTCCTCCAGACTACACAACCCCAAGGATTAAGAAACACCTTATCCTGTACCTCTCTACACCTTATGTTGTGTCCCATGACAGATAGCATCGTGGTCCTACAGGAAGCTGGTAGGTCTCCACAGCCATGGACAAAAGGAGCTCTGCAGCATCCACCTTCTTTCTGTGAAACTTATCACAGAATGAACAGAGTTTATAAATGCAAATTTTCTGATTCATGAACCCACTGGCTCGTTCTTCTTCTTGTTTGTGCTGTGTTTAATTCAGGCAATGATATTTAAAGCAGAATTTTAGACTATGAAATTGATTAAGCTTCCTAATACTGCCTGCAAATCACAGTTTTCCACCAACTGCTGATTCATGCAACTCTATGTATACTACCAGTGCTTTAGAGATCAGCTTCGTAGGCTTTTAGAAATAATTAGTATTGATGTTTCTCTGAGGACAGAACACTTAGTGAAACATTCATTTGTTTGGCATGTCAATTAGAGAACTCCAAGCAGCTGCTACTAAATAGGTTTGTGGGGTTTTCAGGTTCAGGGATTCTTCTATTCCTGCCTCTAAAAATCCATTTTATGAATTTCTCACTATAGAAAAAATTACTAGTCTTACAACACTGAACATGTTCAGGACCAGGATTTTTCTTACAAAAAGTCTCAGAAGTTTTATTTCATATCTTCATCCTGTGCTTCAAGAAGACTAATATTATTTGTGGGGACAGAATTTGGTCTTTTGTGTTTCTAACTCAGATGCATTCTGCTATGCAATCCACCAACTAAGTAAACATTTCAGTATAAATCAGTTTAAGTGACACTAGGGTGACAACATCATCTCTAAAAGACTTGCTTTCGTAAAGATTTGAAGAAAATAAGCCTGAACTGACAGCCCCTTTATTCCCTACAGTCAGAAGACTATTCAATTCTTGTACAAAATTTAAGATCATTTTCAGACAAGTTCATACAAGCCTCAAAAATCACAGAACTGGGACTACCACTTTCTGGGAGCTCTGAAATTCCTTGGTATGCCCAAACCCAAGACCTGTGCAACCTGACAAGGGAACAGCCACCAAAGCTAGAAGTCAGTTTGAACTCTAATCTGTGAATAGTTCAGGTGTTACAGATTAATTAGGATAATCTCATCTGTTACTTAAGTTTATATATATATTTTTCATATAAATTAACATATTAAATATACTGGCAGAGATACACTATTGTAGTATAACCATCTCCATCTGACCTGTAAAAGTTTAACAATAAAACATCCAATACCTCCAAGAAAATGTCTGCACAACAGAATAGAAAATTCCTCCTCAAAGTTTATGCTGAACCCTGTCTTAGCTGCTTGACCATATGGGCTTCTACAGCACCCACAAATAAAAAAAGCCAGTGAATATGTTAGTTAAGCAATCTGCTCACTATCTCCAGTCCTCTACATGGACCACCTCCAACTGTCCTTGGCTGTCAATTTATCCCAAGAACAGTTTCAAAGATTTGAATGTTATTAAAGTCTCAAAGATTTAAGATTTAGTTACTCCAGAACACTTACCAAGTCTCTCAATCCAAGGCCAGAAATAAACTGTATATATTAATTCTGTATTATTGTATAGCAAGTCTATTTTGTCAGTCTGTTGACAAAAAGCTCTCCGTAGCGTATACACTGAGGCATCATATAGTCCACATTAATTAAAATCCAGCAGGGGAGTACAGGAAATACCACCTACTCTGTTACAGAAATGCCTGTTTACAAGTATGTAAAGCAGATCATAATTTAGTTGGGAGGAATGAAACTACTCCCTGCGCACCATGCACATCAGAAGACAGCAGCCACAGAGGAAAGCACAAGGGCAATCAGTTGAGCACACAGGAAGTGAAAAGACCACTTAGATTTTATCTTTAGTTTAATTGCTAGAGAATGTTTTTCATTCCATCAGCTTTATCTGTAATTTAGGACTGTAACAGTGATACATTTAGAATATTTTAAACACCAGTTGCGATTCCATGTGGCTAAAAGGCAATTCCAGTTGCAGCAAGGCAATTTCTCAAAGCCACCATCATGCACATAGCCTCAGCACCAATACACTTAAGAGAAGGGCCCATTATCTGTAGATGTTGCTCAAAAGCTGCATCTATACATCTACTGTAGTCCATCTACAGAAGCTACCTGGATCAGTCTGACACTCACGTGCCAGCACATAGAAAAGCAGCATGACAGAGTGACCAAACATAACTAGGAATTACTTTTTGACCTGCTGCTGGGCCTTCATGAGCAGCTAATTTAACCTTTCCTTAAGGGGACAGTGGGGTTGGGGGGGTGTGTGTGGTTCTAGTAATGTTTGGCGTTGGCAGGGGTGCTTGAAACAAATCAAAATTTTGTTATTTTTCCACTGACCAGCTTCAGGCAATAATGAGCACACTTCAAATGATGAGGAATTCTACAGTATAGCTGCAGGATGACACACAGGTATTACAGCAAAGTACTTTCTGCATAGAATTAAACTACATGAAATCTAAAGAGATCATTCGGCTCCTGCAGAATTGAAACCTGCAAGGTGTCTCACACTGATCAGAACAATTTTTTACCAGATATTGATAAGGATAACCTAACTTTGAAATTAACACACGCTGAAATTATTCCAAAGCACAAATTTCTGAAAAAGCAAAGAAGTGCAAGAGTGGGAGTACACAAAAGGCCTTTCAAGCCAAAAGACAATGTCAATGAAGAAGAATCTTCATGCCAAGGTAAAGCCTGTCATTTTAGTGAAATTCAGTTGAATTTCAGTTCCACAGAACTTCAGAAACCACATTAATTTGGAAAAAATGGAACTAAAGTTATTTGAGTTTAGTGTTTATTTTCTGAAGATCTCTAGACTTAGGTAGGAAGTGTACAGAAAGCAGCTGACGAGCCTAAGGACCTCTGCTCTTACAACCACTATCTAACCACATTCCCACAGTGGCATCTATGTGGTTGATAACTAACGTTTCATCTATGTCACTGTTCTAAGAAAGGTATTTCTATCTCCTTTATGCTTTCAAGCCCACACAGTGGCAAGCACACAGGCCTTACAACCATGAGTGTTACTCACCC
This sequence comes from Falco naumanni, assembly GCF_017639655.2. Taxonomy (NCBI): domain Eukaryota; kingdom Metazoa; phylum Chordata; class Aves; order Falconiformes; family Falconidae; genus Falco; species Falco naumanni. The sequence continues at coordinate 32,022,668 of NC_054080.1, forward strand.
TAACTGCTCTCTTCTTGAAAACTACTTTGTTTATCCTAATCACAAACCACACAACCAGTGATGCTTCCTGAGACAGCGCCATATTCTATTGCCAAATACTTTGCATGTTTTCACTGAACCCAGAGTGCAAAGGAAAAAACACAGAACAACATGTTCCAATAAAGGCATGGTAGATGGAACAGCTCTTCCAAAGATACAGCAGGAGACAACCACTATGTTAATTCTAATGGATACAGAGTCCTTTAAACAAAAAATAAACTGCAAACTGCTCTTCCACGTGTGGTTTTTGTTAAGTGCATTTGTAGCATTGTGTTTAACTGGATGTAATATTGGCTCAGACTGCCAGCATTTAACACATGCAAAGCAGCCAAATGGACAGAAAAATGTATTTTTCCTGGTGCTTCTTCACATATCAGAAGAAAACCGCTAACAGCTTTTGTAGTGGAATAAGAGTTTCCACAACATCTTGTAACTAAACTGAATGAAGTTCTGTGATTCCTAACAAAAACTTTTAAAGCACCAGTATTTGTCTTTTGACACGCTCCCAATGCAGACAACAGCTGAACATCTTGACACCTGCCTGTATGAAAAATATGCAATAAACAAAGTCCCTAACCACAAAGTCACTGGGCAGTACCTCTGTACTATTACAGTGTTACACAACTGGAAAAAGGTACAATTGAAGATTTAAATATTTACCTTTAATTGTAGCTACAGATTTTTTAGTGAATGTTAACAGCTTATCATGCTCCCTACACAAAGCATGAATGATTTCTGCATCATTCTCATCCTTCCTACCTGTCAGTATTTTATCTAGATTCAGTACCTAGACATAACCATTCTGAAGCCAGCAACAGGCTGTCTCACTCATGGCAGCACATGAAAAGCAAGAATCTGAATCTAAGGACTGTAAGTATTCTGCCTCTATGGCAGCAAGTTCCAACTAGGCAACAGCTCTACTAAATGTCAAATTTGTTGAGCAATGTCTCTCATAGCGGAAGTCAAGCTAAATCTGAGAGAAAATCTCAAATATGACATCTCGTTCTTTTAATACTTAGATACACAGTTCATACTATTCAAGTTTTATTTTGACATGATAGTCTATTCTATGTTTATGAAGGTGCTTTTATTTATTTAATAAGCAAATTAACATGAAGATGGCAAAATCAGTTTCACTATGACATAAGCAGCTATGATACAGCAAGAGAAAAATTTCTTACCCAAATGTCCTGTTTTTCACCAATTGGAAAATTTGAATACAAGTCTATCATTTCTGGTGTTCTGTACATCGGCGTTGTATTCCTTGTGATCTGCAGAAAACAGAATTGCTTGAAACCAATTTGCATAATAAGTTCTAACTGCATTCAACCACGGAAACAGTCTTAACTTTGAAAATTGATTACAGAAATACTTGTCAAGGCAGAAGCCATCAACTGAATCCTGGAAAAGTCACAATAGCTTTGATTTAGAGGCCAGATAAAGATTTTAGTACTCAAATAACACTGTGATATTCAAGAGTCCTTCCAAAGTATAAAGCACAAAGTAAAATGACAGTTCTTCATGAAGGAAAAAAAGCAGTATGAATATAAAGAACAAAAATCAACAATAAAACAAGAAGTGAATTCATGCTCCAGTGTGTATTTCTCAGTTCCTCATCACATTTAATGACAGTGCAGACACATCCAAAGAGTTAAGCCATGCTCTCAAGCATCCTTGAAGAGACCTTTTCTACCATTTTCTGGCATAGATTATACAAGACAGTGGTACAACACCATCATTTCTTCTCCAGAAACTGTTGGATTGCTCTCTAAGGATGCTGGATTCAAAAACAAACAGAGGTTACAAAGACTTACGATATCACAAGTTGCACACAATTTGAAGTGACTGTATTTTGCTATACTTGAAAGTCTGAATCCAGTTGATGTAATACATGAGATTTACCAGCATTACTCTCAACTCTAAGAACAAATGCACTTTGCAATATTACACTGCGTGCCTGACACCACCACTGTAGTCCTAAAGGCACTGCAATACTGCATATTCAAATCCTGCTGAGCAGACTTGCCACCTCTTTATATATCATTAAACTGAGAAAAACAGATGAGAATGTGAGATTCACTTTGGCATAACCAATTTTTGACTTCCTGTTAAGAGTGCAATCGGAATAAACTCTAGTAAACCCTTCTGCTTTCACATGAGATTGCAGAATGGACACTGCTCAAGTTGAAGTAGTGTTTGTATATGCAGCTACAGAACACAAGCTGTGATTGTCTCCAGTCAGTGTTTAAACTCTGGCAACACAAATACAAAACCAAAACTTTATGAATGGAAACAATCTTCAGTTGCCTTTGAAGTCCCATGAATCTGTATCAGATTAAGAGCAACAGTTAAATGAATCCACTGTTGATATTAATTACATAAAAACAGTCTCACCTCTTCTTCAACCAGTGCTCTCTTTTGTGCAGACCAGTTGTAGTCAGGATAGTAAGCTATAGTTGTAGCACTACCGAAGTCACAAAGTTTAATTGTTCCTTGGTTACTAATAAGCAAGTTTTCCACCTTCAAAAAGAGGTAGAATAACAAATTAAAGATGTCTTTATTTTTATTTTTCTACACTAACACACATGCTTTTAAACACCAACTCACTTGTGCATATATATAAAAAAAATATACTCACTTTAGCCCAGAGAGTTTTCAGACTGTGCTGTAGATTTATATGGTAGCAATACAGCCAGTTTTTTTAAAAGCAGCACCAAAGCCACTATGAGCAGAAAATAAACCCCAGGGAAAAAAAATCGTTTTGTTAGTGCCTAAGAGGCCAGTTTTTCAGAAGACCACTTGTAGAAGCAGTGTCTTGGGATCCAAATATTTTCATGCATAAAAACTGAACACTGTTAGCTTAATTGCAGTGGATTGGATGTTAGGACTGCTGCAGACACAGAACAGGAAGGTACTAGTAGAGAGGTAGGCTGCTGGGCAACACCCAGAAAGATAAAGCTGTGACCCTGTGCAGAGACAGAAACTAGCTATTTGAGGACCATGCGCTGCCAGAATTTTTTCTACTTCATAAAATCCAGCCTTCCTGGATTGCTAAATGGAATGCAGAAGAAACTTAAAGGGAGGGTAAAAGTAGGCAGAAGTATTGTGGAGTCATAACCACCAAAGGGCTGAAAAAAAATTGTACCTCTGGATAAAATCAGGAAAATATGTAGAAGTTAAGAGGCGTATCAGTAACATTGCAACACCACACAGAGGGCTAAGTTTGTCTTCCCTCTGAAACCACAACTTCTCTGGACTCCCTTCTGTAAAACCTGTTTTCAGAACATCCTATTAACCTCCCCAAAAACTACACTAGCATCTCAGGTCTTGTTGCAGGTTGGCTCAAAACTCTGACCTACAGTTTTTTATGCTGCTGACCTTAGTTCACCCTTCTAGAAAGCATAGCAAAGTTAAGTGAACCCTGTTTGGCTCCTGGTTGTAGTAAGGTCTCTGCCTGCTGCAGAACAACTATCATTTGATCTTGCTTTGCAGCCTCTTTAACATGAAACCAACATGCAATCAAATTCCTGCCTTTTCCCGTATTTTATTTCTGCCAGGAACTTGCATTACTTGACAAGAAAAATGAATTACAGCATCAGTTCAATTTCTGTGGAGCTGGCTATGTAAGAAATTGTGTATTTATTTGTAAATAGCTTTCCACCCTGTTTTCAGAGAAGAGATGCATCTTTTCTATGAGCTTTTCTAGGGGCTAGGGTACATGAATTTCAGTGAAGAATAAAAGATTTTATTTTAGAAAGTAATGCCAAGAAAGTTCTATCCCAGCTGGGTTAAAATTTCTTTGACATGACCTAGAAGCCTGCTCAATGGTACTGAGGGGAAAAAAGTGCATCATAATCAAAATTATTTTTATATAAAGAGGCTATACTAGTGCCTAACACGAAAGCTTTCAACAGGCTTGAAAACACTTAGCACGTATTTACTTTTAAAAAGCGGCTTGGTTTTCTTCTCCCCAAAGTAATCTAACACATACTTAAGAAGAAACAAGTTTTCCTTTTTTTTATATTCAGCTGATATCACATCAAGCAGGAAACAGACATGTAAACTTCAGACACTGTTTCAGGAATAAAAATCTTCTTTCTCTTATTTTGTTTATATTTACAGAGACCAACTCCTTCCACTACATTCAAACGTATATGTAGTACAGCAGAGACTCACTGATGATTAGAGCTCCTTTCTCTAAAGGGCAAAATACAAAATTCCCTGCCTTCAAAATACAAAATTCAAAGACAGATAGAAGTCCTTCCAAATCTCCAGAGCTTCTAAGGGAACACCACCTTCTCCAGCATAACCCCAGAGCAATCTTGGTAAAGGCAACAGAATGAAAATTTAGAAACAAAATAGATCGTGAATTATGCCTACCAAACTTTAAAATTCAAGTTAAAAACAAACCATAAAATGCAATGCAAGTTGTTAGATCTAAAACTAAGAGCTTACTACACATTCTTAAAGACTATGTAATCTTTCACAGAGAATGTTATTTCTTTCCTCCTTCAAATCTTTACCTCTTCTATTTAGCAATGTGCTCACCTCTAAACTGCAACTCACAAGTTCTAACTGGTTATTTTATCAAAAGTCAACTACTTAAAGACTAACTCAACCAGCTAACCATGATATACTACTTTTCTGTCAGCATGTTCAGAGAGAGTACAAGTAGCACTAACCACAAGGAAAAGACATTTGAAAAGATGCAAGTATTGCAGTGAGGAAATTCAAGTGAGTGACATCCAAGCGGTCCTGGCAAGGCAATACACAAGCACTATGCTCAAGGGTGTCCGCTCTGTTCGATCAAGTCTTAACACTGATTCAGCCAAACATGCTCTCTGCTGTTTAAAAATTCAGCCTTTATTTAAACATTGTAACATACCTTTAAATCTCTATGGATAATAGGAGGCTTCTGTTTATGCATATGCTGCACTGCTCTGCAGGTCTGATAGAAGATCTTCAAAACTGTGTCACAGGAAATAGCTCCTTTGGACTCTACTTTCTTTAAGAATTCCACCAGCTGTCCTGCAGGAAATCAAAGAAGTTCACATAAGCACACACAGTACACCACAAATTCTGAAAACTTGGCATGAATAGACAAACACTTCTTGTCAAGGAAGATTTACAGTTTCGAGTTGTAATATTAGATGAATATTCTGAAAATGGCAAATTCACACCAACTGCAATGCCAAAGGAAAAGGTGCTCTAAGGAAGTATTCTTTCCCCTCCTTCCTCTGTCTAGTCTCAAACACTAAGAACTTGATGATCACCTCATATTTAAGATGAGGTTGAACTGTAGTCTCAAAGAACATGATCCTTTATCTTATGAAGGATGCGGCTGAACTCCAGCTCATGAACTGAACTATGCTATCTTTAAGAGGATTTCAAAGCTTCTAAGCTGTGAAGAAACCTGTGCAAAACAGCTGTCAGAAACAACATGCACTCTGGGAAAAGAAAGTTTACCTTTACACAGCTCTGTAAGCAGAAGAAACTCTCCCTGTCCTGTATCAGATTCTTCTTTTCCAATAGATGCAGCAGAACAGAACTGGACAATGTTGGGGTGACCGGAAAGTTTTTTCTGGAGATAACACGTTCAAGGAAGACAACTGCCAAGTTTATCGATACTACTGTATAAAGCAGTTCACAGCCAAGTCATTTGAAATGTTAGCTTAAAACCACAGAAAACATCACAGCTGTAATTAAAATGCTAAGTAGAACAGAAAAATCCATGCCTCAGCTGAAAAAAAAAATACTTCAGGGGAAGACACTGAAGGTAATGTAATAAAAACACAACATAAAACATTAAAAAAAAATCCCTGTGATTAAGGTTCTCTAAGAAAACTGGACTTCAGTAACTAACAGGCCTAGTTACTTCTTTTTCTCTTTTGACAATGACTGCAAGGTATTAGGTACAAGAGAGATCTTTTAATTGTCAGGTGCTTCTTTAGTTGGCTGATCAAGAAAGGGCTGTTATATCAACACCTGTCTTTACAAAGCAAGCATTTAAGCAAAACAAAGTTCAAAACAAATGAAAGCTCTAAAGGACCCAGGATCTTATCCTCCCATCATTAGTAATAATTCTGTACACTAAAACCTTAGCCATGTTTCACTTCCAGTTCAAAAATTCAAGGTATCCTTTTTTAAATATGTAAAGGGGAGTAAAATGTGAGTGATCTCAGACCCTGCCAGTGGAAGTAACACTACAACATGCCTCTGTGTTGTCCCTGATATGCATCACCTCAGCCATATGCTGAGACTCATGCCTATGAGAAAAACACACAATATTTACAAGATGCATTCACCAAGTTTGGAGAGAAAAAAGTGAAGACACAGTAAGTAAAGCAAAGCTATACAAAAAAGGGCAAGCTGGATCCACCAAATTAAAGTAGTACATTGGAGTCATTCTATCTTATGCAGTTCTTCACAACCTTTTACTCCAAGCTGCAGGAATTAATTTCATTTCAAAATTATATCTTGGAAAGTCAGCAACAGTTAACTCTCGTTCACGTCATACATATGCCTTAATGAGCCTGAGCTGTGGAAAACATCCAAAGAATATTCAGGTTCCCTACTGCTGGCAAGATACAGCGTAGCTAGAAAATATACAGTGCTATGGTAGTCTGTTCTTTGCAAGTGTACCTCTAGCGAACAGTGTTTAGTGTTAAGATTTTGCCAAGCATTTCACTAATCATAGGAAGAGATGTTTGAGTGGCTTAATTTAGTATCAGTGGGCTTGCCTAGTAACTTAAAATGAAGCTAAATATTAAAGAGTAGAAAACAAAATAACAGCACACCACAGCTACTCACTGACTCTTGAAATAAACTGAGGGTCAGAGTAGATGCTGTGGAGCAAATACTGAATTTTCTGAAGCCAGGGATTAAAACACTCTGAGATTGCTTTATACCCCCAAGATTACATTATACCCTACCATCTAACGTCACTGAAGACAAAAAGGACAGCAACAACACTGAAAAACATCTGCTTCTTGTTTCTGATGCTGAAGTGCTGAGGCCTGAGCAACAGGCCCTGAGCTAAAGTTGACCTCTACATGAACCTGCCAAACAAACTTTATATATATATATATATATGTAATTTTTGGTATCCTATCATTAGCAAAATATGCTTAGTGAAAGATGTAGCTTCAATAAAATGTAATCATTAGTGAAGATACAGTGCATCCCTCCTTGCTTAGAGGCAGGGGGACAAGGCTGTGAAACTAATGGTTGGCCTTGTTTGGAAACTGGTGGTTAAAATCCAGTAGACAAAGGAAACTCACTTGGTTCCACCCTGAGCCCTGGCCAGGCTTGGGTGGGATCTGAGGGGAGTAAAGCCAGGTGTTTCCACATTTGATATTAAGTGAACTTGTTTATTCAACAGTATAAAACAGGGGTCCTCACACTTTTTAACCAGGGGCCGGCGCGGATGCAGTGGCAGGCAGCCATCTGCGGCTGCTTGGTTTCCCCCCCCAACCCCTGGCGGGGGGGGCGGGGGGGGTGTCTGTAAATACCGGGGGCCGGATTGAGGACCCTGGGGGGCCGTATCCAGCCCACAGGCCGTAGTTTGAGGGCCCCTGGTATAAAAGCTGGGCCCTCCTGCAGTGACTTTGGAGACATCACCTATGAGGGGATGCCCTGTGTAGGACTTCCCCATTGCTGGGTCAGGCTTTCTAAATTGTCCCTGCAACAGGGGCTCCCCAGTGACTGCAGATCTGGCTGATGGTAACGTATTAGGACAATGGATGATGTATCTTTCTTGCTCACCATAGCTAATCTTGAGTCATAGTAACTACGTGCATTGCCTTGCTTATCTGTTTTATTGCTTGAATCAGGGTATCATAGGCTAATCCATTTGTATGTGCATATTGCCTTATTTTCTGTATTAATTTAAAATGAACAGTAAATCAAGGTTATCTTCTCTATTGGTGTCTGTATGCTATCTATTGACCCCATCAACTGGTAAAACAGATGCATGTATCCTACTGTAATTTCTTCCTTAATATTCAGTATTACTTTTTAAAGCCAGATGTATCTGAGGCAGAAATTAAGAAACGTTGTGAGTAAAAGAAGTTCTGAATAATCAAAAAGGCAATAAATCCAGTGCATGTGAGGGAAGTGTACTTAAGATCCAAGTATCATCTGAATGGTCAAAAGGTCTGTTTACCATGGTCAGAGGACTGCAAGAAAGCCGAAATACGAATTTCACTTCTGGCTAGATAAAGTCTACACTAGCTACAGAAGTTTTCTGCACACATTGAATTCCTGCATTTTTTTAACAACTTGCTGGATGTTGGTGTCAGATTCAGGACAAACCAGGAACCTAGACCTTCCTCAGAAGGTCAGTCCTCTTAAGCATTGTAGGGCATAGAAAGAACTGAATCTATAGAGCAGTCCTCTATTTCCCAGAAACATTTGATAGCAGGCAATTAAATCAAAACTTTAAGATATGTTCCAGAAAAGATACCATAAAACAAACTTCCTGAATGATGGCTTTGTTCTTTTCTTCTTCATTGGACAACAACCGCTGTCAAAAAATAAGAGTAATTGAGAAGATACAGTTATTAAAACTTAGAGAAAAACAGTTCATTGATTTTTTTTTCCAGACCACAAAAGATAAGCTACAATCAAAAAACTAAGGAAGTGTGATGGGACAGTAAACAAAGTGGGCTTGTTGTACATTTGGACATACTGCCATAAACATACCACCCAGTTCTGCAGGTACCTGTACTATTCAGGTTTAGTTATAACTGACCAGTTGTAAACTTTGACACTCAAAAAGTAACTGCTCTGACAGCTTTGTGATGTGTAAAACACTAAAGTTTGAGCACCGTGCACTGACAAAGAAAAATTATTCTTCTGCCTCAAATCTTTAGACAGAACTTTCAACCTCCTCTAACCAAAACTTCTCCAAATTAGGCAGCCCAATTTTTTTCAACAGTACTCAAGTAATCATCAGCAAAATCAACCGTAACAATTTCCAATATCTGCTTGGATTTAGACTAGAATCAATCTGAGCATTTGCTACAAAAGTACCAGTTTTACAAAACACAGAATGTACAGTAATTGTTCACCTTCCATCTATTATTTTTAACTAGGGCTACTTCTAGATGATATTTTGAACATATATACTATATGGATTTGGTCATGTTTTGTTACTGTAGGATGCGGTATGAAAAGTAAAAACACAGACTAAGGAATTACTGGTCGTGTAATGCCAACTTACCTCTCCCAACTCTCATACTACTACCCTTTCCACTTTCTCTCAAGATAGGTACAGGCACAGAACATCCCCACCCCAAAAATGAAGCCATTTTGTGGTAAAAACAAGTGACATGATATTTTTTTGCAGCAAAATATGACCAAGTAAATTACTTCACTTTATTGTCCTTTACATAATACTTCAGTTTTTCAGCTGTTACATGATTATTATAAGCTTTCAGAAAACAAGAATCCAGTGGCGTGTCTCTGAAAAGTGCCAGGATTAACATTTGATGAACGAGTCAAGAGTGTGGAAACTTACTGTGTAAGTACAAAAGTAGGCTAACCAGCAGCCTAAATCTGCTTCTGAGGAGTGAAAACATTCCCATACAGGTAACTAGGAAAAATTCCTTGTACTCATGTAACAGAATGCTTGGGAAGGGTCATGAATTTCTAGACCAAATGAAGACAAACAGCAGTAGTACCCAACAGAGCAACTCCCATCTTCAACATCTAAATGTAAAGTGCAGGCCCCTAATGACCATTCTGAATACAGGTATGGTGTGCTAAAAACACCACTTCATCATTCTGATGACTTGTTCAGTGGCATACACAAAGGATTAACTATCATGCTAAAGCACCAAGCAAAAAGACAGACCTTGTAAACTTGTGGTGAAGTAAATTTGTTTTACCTTTAAAGCATAATCTTTGCCACTTCCAAGGTCTTGAGCTTCATAGACAAAAGCAAAACCACCTACAAAAAGAAGGCACATAAAGTCAGTTTTAATCTCAATATTCAGGTAAATAGTTATTTTTAGTCTAACAAATCTAGTACAAGAGTATAGACACGTCTCTGAATGTACATATTATACGTATTTTTCAGTGGCTTGCCAAGAGCATGGGTAACCTACATACAAAAGCTAAAATATTCTCTTCCTTTCTTTTACATATGCCAGAAGCACTGTTACTTTCGTGCACTCTGTCAGTCTGCATATGCAGATTTCCTAATGAAGCAACCTTTTTTTTAACGCAGGTCCCTATGCAACCAAGATTCACTACCGCCAATACTACCTAGTGATTTTAAGTAAACTACTCCTTTGTTTTACACTGTTAGGCTTTGTATAAAAACAGCAATAACCAAGGGAGATAAAATGTTAAATACATACCTCCTCATACTTTTAGGATATTTTCCATGCTTCAGACTTCATGTTAAAAGTGGAAAGCATTTTCAAGCACTGAAGCACATAATTCCAATGACAGCGATACTGTTACTAAATGCAATTTGTCACTGCATACAGCATTATTTTCATTCCAACTTCTTTTGTCAGAATATCTATTTCATCAAACACAACCGATTTGTTCAAGAACACTGCAAATTTCCACAAAGTAAAAAAGACTGAGAAAAAGTTACAGGTCTACTAAATTTCCTCAGTTGCTAATTATGTTAATCTAACTATCAAAAGAACATACTTGAACAGTTCTACTCCCATTGTAAAGATCCTGGTATTACTCCAATTTCTTCTAGGAATGTCATCTTCATGGTTACACAAACACTGTAGTTGCATACATGCTCACTGTGCATTACAGAGTATCTTTAGTAGATTAACAACCAAAGTGACAAACTTCAATGATTTGCCTTTCCACCCTTTTAATATAAATGCTATCTTCATTGAACCACATAGTGATGTTTTCTCTAGCAATAATTTGGAGAATAAACACAGAAGATGTCAGCAAACCACATAAGCCTAAGGGAATAAGGTAACTAAAGAATGAATCACCACAGACAAGAAAGAAGTTGACAAGGCCCTTTTAAAAAAAGATGCAGAATCCAGGTCAGTACAGTCACATTAGTACCCAATACCTTCTTGTGGATGGGGAATATTAACAAAAGGCTTGAAGTGGACACAGCATTTGCTTTCGCAATTCAATAAACACAACATTTTTCAAGAAGAGTTTTACATGGCAATTGACCAGAGTTCTCCAAGTACCATTCTGAACGGTACTGCCCACACACCTTGTCATTTTTCCAGTAGCATGCAAAACACTAAATAAGTGACAGGCTGCTGGATATTACCTTTGCTTTTGATATCTAAATAGGAATTACACACAAAAACAGCAAAACCAAGACTGCACTTGCAGGAAGGACAAGCAAAAGACAGGAAAGAGTTAAAGTACTAATGAGAACACTGAAGATGACAGACAGCAAGGGCTGCTGTTCATTCCCACCATGTATCACCTATGCATGCATTGTGCTTATCCATTTACTTTGACCTATCCTATAAAAACAGTTTTGCTACTTCCCACAACAGAAGTTTCCTTAGCTTTTCTAAAGCCCCTAGTGCAAGACTTCTGATCAGCAATTACAATCAGCATTTCAGGCACAGATGGGAGAGGGGCCAAAGACAGAATGAAGTCCACACTTACCATCATCTTAAAAGCATTACCTCAAGATACTTTGCTTCTTTTTGAATGAGAACATACGCAAGAAGAATATGGTTCTGGACAGTGCTGATCAGTTATGACTATTGCTTACAGATTGCATAGAGCTGGTGAAAGAAGCAAGGTAATTTGTGAGTCATCCTTCCACTGAAGCTGGATGCTGGGAAACCATGGGTTTTGACTGCTCTTCCCAGCCAGTTCCCTATTCACATCTGGGGGCATGTCCCAGGTTTCAGAGGCCGCTATCCTAGTGAATTGCAAGCCCCCACACCAGTGTGTACCAGTCACTACATTACAGAGCTACTGCCTACACATCTTTGACCTACACAGATGCTGCAGACTACCTACACAATGGAAGTACTGCTGGCCCTACAGAAGAAGTCATTACATTCATCCTGATCAATATTTGATTTTATTCTAATAACGCTTCAAACCCGCCTTGAAAATATATGCTTCCATTTGCAAAATTAGGGACTTCAGGCCAGCACAAACTTCTAGAACATTAAATCACTCTGATCAACTGTGTACACTGCCAAGGGTTCCAGGAGGGCTGGAATGGGGCAAGACTACTCTTAATTGCAAGCATACACCTTGCTAGTACCTCTACAAATGTCCACAGACCTACATGCATGTTGTAAAAAAAAAAAAAACTATCTATGCTTCATTCAAATGCATTAAGGGCCCTCCTGGAAATCACACATGTGAAAGCACCTATGCATCAGAATTAAGTCATCAAATCAATTCAATGCATCACTTTCAAGCATGTACCTGATTAACACCCAAGCTGATCCAAACTCTGAAGAAAGGCCCTAGAAGCACTGCTACCTTTCCAACTACTTCAACTGGTCTGATAAGCTTTCCTACAAGCTCTTCCTACAATGTAAGAAATGTTTACAATATAGACCAAGTTTCACATTATCACTAAGCTTAAACCTGTTGACACTGAGTACAAAGGAGTAAAAGGAGGAATCAGTGTATACAACTAGAAAAATATTACAGCGAGTCTTCAAAAAGAGGTATTTCTTAAACTTTCACAGAAGTCCTGATCATCATACAGTCCTCCCAAAACTCTACACACATTCAGTTGCCCCAAAATTTTCTTTCTGTTCACAAATCTTGAAATTCATGCTTAAATCTCAGCCACTTTTATGAAAACTACACAAGTTCATTTCTTGATGGAAAAGGCTGTGTTTTTAACACTTAGAATCACAATATTAAAACCACTTCAGAAGGGCTCCTGAAGTTTAAGTAATTTCTGTTCAATTTCAATAAACCTCACTTCAATCAAAAACAATTAATTTCAATCCTCTTAATAGCTAGCTAGGAATCTAAAGAAATCTTATATTCAGCGTCATAACTACTTCAAAACATCCACTGGATGTAGGTTTCACTATTCATTTAAAGTCATTAATGTTCATTTTGGCCTAGCAGCACAAGTGAACATTTTGGGCAATGCAAGCCATTTAAAAATTACTTCCTGTTATAAACAGAAGTTAATACAAGCTCTGCTTCAGTTAAAGCACAGGTATTTAAGCGAAGCATAATTACCATTATCTGAAAATCCAGCGGAATCTGCATAGAAACTGTCCATACTAGGATTTTGCTGCAGTTAAATACAAAGCTGGCAAGACCCAACTTGTGTATTAGCAAAATACTTCATTTACTTACTACATTTTCATAGAAGGGGTCAACAAAAGGAAAAGTAATGAAGAGAGTCTTCTTTAATGTCATTTCAATGGTGTCACAGCTTACTAGAGCTCCTCATGCAGTAAGATCTAACAATTTATTAGAGGTATTAGAATAATAAGCTGAAGGGAGCAACTTCATTAAAATAGTGATAGCTTCAGAGTACACAAGTAGTTTAAAAGACGCACTTTCAGTTCAGTGACGGTACCTTAAAATCAAGTACTGAAATGCTAAACAGATAGTTAAGTTCATTAAACTTTTCAGAACTCCAAACAAAAGCCAGTGGTATCATGCCTGATTAAATTCCTAATTCATTGCACTGGTTTTATAGGTAAGTTCACTGCTATGGCCTCTAACCTCACCCTTTATAGCTATGCCCCTGTCAAAACATCAGTTTTAAGTTTCTCATTCAGTCACTTCATTGTTTCACCTGAACACCATTCGTTCCCTGCAACACTGCTCATTCCAGGTCGTGGTTAGTTCACAACTACTGAAACTCTACAGCTGATAGCAATTTTAAATTATGGATTTTCTGGGGTACCAGAAGAGGTATAGTAAGTTGCAAAGAGGCTTTTAAAAAAAGTAAATTAAAAGTATCTGTTATTGGTGATTATTTTTTTTTTTTCCACAAAAGGCAGAATTAGTCCTACTGCTTCCTTATTGTTTTGTTTAGGGTTTGAAGCTGGCTTCCTTGTGGAGCTAGTCTATTAAAACAGTTTTAATATAACCTGAATAGGGACAACTTCACTGACAAAACTTCTTTGCCCTAACAGCTTACTCCAGGCCTTCTGACCAATGTAGTCTGCAATATAATTCGCAAAAATTTTAAGAAAGTTTCACCTGTTTAACTATAACCACACCAAGGATTTCACAGTCAACACAGCCATGGCAGTTAACAGTCACACTCCTACACCAACATACCTGTATGAACAAACACCTGTATAGCAGACCCAACTGAGGCAAATGACAACATGAAAGTTAAGAGGAGGAGGACTTTGGTTTCTTTCCTAGGAGTGCAGAAAGAATATATTTTTATTTGGGGTGGTTTTGCTCATTATTTCCACTCACATAAACACCTGAGACCATTTTAAGTCAGTTTTCTGAAGTTTTTTACATCAGCACAATCATCTTAGCATCTCCCCATACAGGTTACCAGTGTGCATATATGTACACAGCCATCCCAGCTCTTGCCCTGAGACACTAAGTGAGAGGGCTGGAGGGGCACAGGAAATCGGGAGGGGACACAGCCAGGACAGGTGACCTGAACTAGCCAAAGGGATACTCCATATAACAGGACATCATGCTCAGTATATAAACCGGGGGAAAAAGGAAGGGGGGACATTTGGCATTATGGTATTTGACTGCCCAAGTAATGGTTACACGTGCTGGAGCCCAGCTTTCCTGGGGATGGCTGAACGCCTGCCTGCCCATGGGAAGTGGTGAATGAATTCCTTGTTTTGCTTCGCTTAAGTGCACGGCTTTTGCTTTACCTATTACATTGTTCTTATTTCAACTCTCAAGTTTAACATTCCTTCCTGATTCTCCTCCCTATTTCTCTGGGTGTGTGTGGGGGTGCGTGAGCGGCTGCGTGGAGCTTGGCTGCCGGCTGGGGTTAAACCATGACACCAGTTTTTCCACTGACTAAGCATTTCATAGTCCCTTTCTCAGAACACAGCTCAAGCTCTAAAAATGGTCTCAGATTATTATTTTCTGCCTCAAAAATTATCACAGAAGAAAACTAGTTTTCTTTCTTTTCTGCAGCACAAGCTTAAACATAAGAGGTTCACTACAGCGTACCACACCAGCTCATGAAAATGGAGTAGCCAAAGTACAACAGTCCGTCCTGGAATCAGTCTTGGCTCGTAGCAGATCCAGAGAAACACGCTAGACCACAAAGCTTACCAGCCTCACCTTTCTGGCCCACACTGAGACCATCTGATGACTTCCTCTGCATTAGGAAATTAGCCCTACCTCATTTGCTTTAATAGGAAACAATCTACACTCATCCTTACACCACTGCAGCCCACAGGCATTACTCCTGTCAGTATTTTAGCATCCTCTTGTAAAGATTAGAAGACCCTTTCTTTTCCAACCCAGAGGTTTGCCTTCTCCCTCAAGTTAAACCTTGGCATCAACATAATATTGAATAAGTTCACTGTACTATAAATCAAATTGGATTCAAAACTGCTCCTTTTTTTATCCTGTCCCTGTTTTCTCTGTCTTCAGTGATTTTTTCATAGAAACCATTTCAGTGAAATGACAGTTTTCCTACTTATCAGCTAGTGAAGCATCAAAATAGGGACATCAACCACAACATTAAAACTGCTTACCACTGTAATGTATTGTTTCATTGCACACTTAACTAGTTATGAGAAAAGGGTGGTGTGAATAGCTTCCTGTTTATAACAACTTGGTATGACTTGTCCACTCCCTTCCCAAATACTGACCAAATTTGTTCCCTTATCAATACTAAGTAGCTTGTGTTTCAATCATAACTTCATTAAAAATCTGTAATTTTAGCCTGGGCTCCATGTTAGCTGTTTTTCCACCAGAGTACAGGCAACATCCTTAATCAAAGCAGAAAGGATGCTCTGTGATTGTTGCCAAGCATTGATTCATAAGCATGTTTTTTGAAGTCCAGTCACATAATTGTGTCAATTTCAAAGTCCTAATGATATCAGCAGAGTTCAAATTAAATGTAAATATGCTCCAGTTACTGTAACTTTAGCTATTGTGCTGAACACTCATGAGGTCAAGCATGGAATTTTTTAACAGGAACTTATCTTAGAAAGCAGCTTTTCTTTATTAGAAAAATAAACACCTGAGCAGTTAAGGAAGCACAGGATACTTACAGAATGCCTACAAAGCATACGGTGAAAGTAACAGCCATAAGGGTATTTTGGAGTTAACTTTGAAATGAATAGGGGGCACTGACTCAAGTGACCACCAATGACCAACCAAGATCCGCGTGCATGCATAGTATAGCTTTGCAATGATAGCAATATGGAAACATAGTAGCTAGGAGGAGTCAATTTGACATATATGCTATACTAACAGTCTATGTAAATTTGAGCATATAAATACACTAAGTTTTCTGTCCAACTTTGCACTCCATTTGGGGAGTTTTTCCCAACTGTCCTGATTCTGCACACAATCAAATAACGCAATGTCTCCTTCCTAAATGTAGTCTTTTCTGCATTTCAGGAGCTCAGGTAAAACAGTAACACTAATAACAAGATTAAACAGGCCTCAAAAATGAAGTATGGCTCTAAAATCTGGATTTTTTCCCATGACTTGAGAAGTAAAGAGGTATGACACCCTAAAACTTTCAGCGCTCACCTGCAAGCAGGAACTGCTATACCTCAGAAACACCAGTTTTAAAAAACGGCACTGTTCCGCTTAACGTTGAAAAACTTCTCTACATCTACAGTAAAGGGAATGCAAACTGGAAAGCTGCTAGGTCAGCGTGCTTCAGCTCTTCAGAGATTATCATATTTTTCTCCTACTTCCAAAAACTCTGCCTCACACATTATTTGCAGAGTAACTGTCAGTTCATCCTTTACATGACACGCTGTTGCAATTTCTCTTTGATTTAATACGAGCTCTCCTCCTTTCATAGTAACTCCAAGCATCTGTCAGCAAATCAAACTAAAACAATGTTTGCTGAAACTTGACCATTAAGTGTCCATTGTAATTCTGCTGCCCAGAGTTTTATGAATTACTTCCATTAAAAAAATAATCCACATTTAATTATGTTACCACCATCCTATGAATCCAGAAGTTGCAGAGACCATGAAATCGTATCTGTAAATTTGGTAAACTGTAATACTGCCTATTCACACTCAATTTACTGAAGGAACCTTTAAGTCTAAAGCAGCAACTTTTTGATACTTTAATGACAGATGCAAGTTTCACTTTGTCAGAATGCAGCTTGTAACAAGTCATCTACATGACTTCCATTCAATGACAGCTTTGTAAACTCCAAAAAAATTGAAGTCTGTAGCTGCTACCTTTCTGACTAAGGAATGATGCTTTCTTCACAGTGAAGAAATGCATCAGCAGTCTCTCAACAAATAATCTGAGAGCCCAGTGACCTGGTTCTATTCCTTCTACAGTATAGGTGGAAACCAAGAAGTTTCCCATACTTGTCCACCATCTTTTAAGTGTCACCATTATCAGGTAAACAAGCATAAGGTCTTATCAGAAGAGACACTTTGTCCAACGCAGGCAAAAATGAAAGCCAGCAGCATGTAGGATTTGAAAAACACATTTGCAAGCTTGGTTGTCTATGCAAATATGCCAGTTTACAGGAGCAAGAAACAAGAAATTTCTGAAAACTACTGTTTAGCCTGCTGTGGTCACTTGCTCTCCCCATTCTCATCTAAAGTCAAATGTGCAGGCTGCAAGGATTCCTGAATCATTAAGAACTACTTTAGTCCCTCAGCTACCTAGTACAGATTGATACAGGAATCCTGACATTCCTGAACGAAAGCGATGGATACTCCAGGATGTTAAATGACGAAGCAGAGAGTCAGCATAAAAATGCACATACTGTTCATGTGAACAGTAAGCGATCTGACTGAGGCTTTTCAAGAGAGTTTAAGCCTCTCTCACCTAACCCTACAAAACCCAAATGTGTTAGCAAGCATTTGGAGAATTACCACATATATCTGGACTATGCACATGCAGTCACCCTGGTGACAGCAGACATCCATGTTGTGATATAAACAGGTACGGTATACTCAGACTGCAATGACTTATGGCCATACAAGAGAGTGCCCTCTGTCACAAGAGTGTAAGATAGTTACTTTTACTAATATTGTCTACTTCTATATGCAATCAATGACTATTCTACTTAAGTAAAATTGTGTGGCAGTCTGTGCACTTAACTGGAGGACCCAAAAGAACCACAGCTGAACCAGCATCACACAAAGGGCAAGTAGGGATTAAATGTAAAGGCCCCAAGCCACCTTCTCTAAAACTTTCTTAACTGCAGTAAGCTACCAAAATACCCAAGTAGAAAATACAAGAGACACTATTCTAGGAACACTCAGTCTGTCCTGTGACACACGTCAGTCTGCTCATGCATTTGGAGGTAGTATCAGCACTAGAGATCATCACCAGCCTGTCCCCCCCAGGTTGCTCTCAACTTCCTGCAGCAGCCCACCACGAATCCAAAGGTGGTGCTGCCAGTTTCTCAGCTTACAGCTTGGCCAAACGTGTACTGCACCGACACAGATGGGCAGCACACTCCAGAGCTGGAAAGAGCTGTAGAGTGCGAGAACAACTGAACTTACACTGCTATGTAATACTCGGTAATGCTAATCCACAGACTGTTCACACCAACTGAAAAAGCAGCAGACTGTACGATCTTATGGAAAAGGCTACCCCTCTGCACTGGCTGATCACACACAGTTCATCACTGATTTGAAATCTAAATTCAGAAAGCAGCACTTTACGTTCTAGTAGTGAATTTAGCATGAAAGGACTCCATTAAAAAGTAAAACAGATTCTGAATTTTTAAGTATGGAAGAGAATGCTTATAAACCACAGTTATGCAAGCATGTATCAGGAGGTGTCAAACACAGGTTCAGAGCTCAAAGATGAATTCAAGTTCAGCCACAAAATAAATTATACACTAAGACAAATACAAGTCTGAAGACAGCAAGAGGCTGGGACTTTTGCATTTTATATTTATACTGAATTTACCTTAAGGGCTGTTCTAGCCCAGCTATGCTGGCTGGAAAGTCTTACTTTCTAGGTAAAGTAAGCAGTTAGGCCCAATTTCAGTCAGGGAAATACAGAGAAAAACAACATGAAATGAAACATGGAACACAAAGCAGTGGTTACAGATCAATTCTCAAGAACACCAGACTTAAAGCATGTCTCCATTTGCTTTAAATCATCTAACCTGGCATCCTTCCTCTGACATTTTAGAAAGCCTGTGTCAGATTGTGGGAGACAGCAGGCTGCTGCCAAAGTAACATATGAAATACTTGTTTCAGAATCAAGAACTGAACAGCAGATATATCTCAGATATAGCTTCCTGCCCTTCCTTTCCTTTGTTGTTCTTTGGAAACTGCTGTGGTCACTCCTGGTAGGAACGTCACAATAACAGCAGCACCAGCCAGTTCATTCAGCATTCACGCCACATTGAACGCCAACATTTCACTTGCAATTCTCTTTCACGAAGAGCATCTAAGTAAAGGCTGAAGGCAGCATAGGACCTGACATTCAGTACTGTTTTAAATGCAACTCATTACCTACAAAACTGCCAGGTTTTGTCTGAGATCATATGCCAGGCGTGTTTAAACATTAAAAGTAACAACTTATTTGTCCTTAAGAAAATAAAACATCAGTGAAGACCATGTCCTGTTGTTTTACATGAGCAAATTTTTGGGGAGTTTAGCTAAAGTAGCTAGTCTTGAAGAATCAAATTTTTCTTCCACACTGGTCACTAAGATTTCAATGAAAAACTACTCAGGGAAAAAGATAATCAATACATCTATTTATAAAACTACTTAAATACAAGACAATAAAAAGCAACTATAAAAAACAACTTAAATAATGGAAAGGGGCTCTGAAGAGAGCTTTGGGATATTTAACCTAAATAATACTAACCATCTGTATAAAGTTAATCAACTATAACTGTATTAATATGTACAAATTCACCTTTTAGTCTTTTGAGACAAGCTTCCAATGTCTCTTCTACAGGAAAAATTAAAGCAATTCCTGTGACCACAAGCACAAGATCCAAATCTGCGCTAATTTCCAAGTAGTGTGCACACCCCAAACATAATACTTATTTTAAAACAGAGCAGCAAGTAGTGTGCCAAGGTGCCTACCTAAAAATCCAATGAAACTAAAAACTGTCCAGACATTCAATTCCTGTGCTTCAGCAAAGCCTATATGCAGGCCGAGATCAGCTTCCTGACATTTGTGTTTAAAGTTAATGTATTTTCCTGCCTTTCCGCTTTCAAACACCCCAGAACGGCACAGGCAAACGTGCACCTCGGCATAGTATTATACATCTTTGTTTATTTTTTGTAATATGCACGCAACCCAGCACTTCCATGAGGACCTCCCGTGGATCATGAACTCCTTGGAGAGTTGTATTACGCGGTGAAAGCATTCCAACCCGTAACGCAGGCGAAGCTGCGGCCGCACAACACGCCGGCCCGCAGCGGGTGCTCCGAAGCCCGCTAACAGCGGCAGCGCCGCGCTCCCGCACCCGGCCCTCGCCGCGCACCCCCGCTAACCCGCTGCGCGGCCCTCACCGAAGCCGCACTCGGAGGCCGCAAGCCCCGCGGCGGGGCCGCCCGCCCTCGCAGCACGAACCCGCCGGCCCCGGCCCGGCCCGCGGCGCCGGCCGCTCGCCCCCACAAGGCCTCCCCCGGCCCAGAGGGCAGGCCGCCCGGCCGGGCGAGGGGCGGCGGGAGGCCCGGGGCCCGAGGGGAAGCGCGGCCCGGCCCTGCACCGCCCCCGGGCGCGCCGCCGCCGCCGGGTCTTACCTTCTGCGATGACCCGCTTGATGCGCAGCTTCATGTCGCCCATCTCCACCGTCTGCCCCACGAAATCGTTCTGGTCGCGGCTGGCGGCCCCCAGGGAGCCGGGGCCCGCTAGGAAGTCCAGGGCGGACTGGAAGAGCGACATGGCCCAGGCAGGCGCTGTCCGGCTGGCTGCCGAGAAGGCGGAGGGGCCAGGGGGGTCGGTGAGGTGAGGCGGGGTAACGGGGCGCGGCGGCTCCGCCAAGCTACTGACTGCAACGGCCGTAGGCCGCCACCGCCTCAGCCGCCATTGCCTCCACTCCTGGCTGCTTCCGGGAGCGATACGTCCTATGTGACCTCACGGGGCCGCCTCCCGCCAGCCCGCCCCGCCGCCGCAGCCCGGCCGGCCGGCACCGCCCTCCCGGCACGGCAACCGGGGACGGGCGGGCCGGGGCTCGCCTTCCCGCCTCGTGGGCGGGGGCACTGGGCCGCGGCGGGGCGCAGGGGCCTCCCGCCGCTGGAGGAGCCGAAGGCTCGGGGCGGGCTGGTCCAGGCGCCCCCGGCTGCCCCCCGAGGCACCTTGCGATGCCGAGCCGCGGCGGCCTGGCTGAGGAGGAGCGGGCCGGGGCGGCTGGGCCGTGCTCGGGGGTGGGAGCAGGGGCTGGGGGAGGTGGACACCGGGCTGGCCGCCGCCGTGAGCAGCCGGCAGCTTGGCCGCCGCCGAGAGGTAACGCTCCTGGCGTCAGCCGCTCAGCCCCGCACGGGTGGCACTCGGGCAGGACATGCGCGTCCCCCACGGAGGCTGCCCTAGTCCTGGCACTGTGCTTCTGCCCTCGGCACCGCCCGCCTTCGCTTTTCCCTGCAACCCTGGCAGGCCGGCCCTTGCCCAGCCTGCACCCCTGCCGCCCGCACCTGAGCGCAGAGCGGAACGTGGTGGCGGTGCCTTGGCAGCACGACACGACGGGGCCATGGGTGTTGGTGGTGGCTGTGGGCCGCGTTGAGCGTTAGCCTGCGTGTTCAGGTGTGAGGCCTGGCTGTTGGGTTCGCACCAGCAGGTCAGTAACTCGTGGGGCCTGTCAGCTGCGGAAGGCTGTACGGCCTGGGGCAGCAGATCGCACAAAGCAAGGCTGTCTAGAAAGCTCCTTTCAGAAACAGTCCTGCTAGCCGGGGCTCTGCTTCTAGAAGTTGTGTCTCCTCACATTGTGGGCTGCGCCCTGCTGGCAGCTGTCACTTTGAGACAATCCCAGACACGCCCAAATTCCATCAGATTTCAGGTGGCTGTGCTTACTTTCTCCTGCACAGATGAACAGTCAAATGTTTTAAAGTTGTATTTCTCAATCAACCTCCATAAGCCAAGAACTTGCTGCTCTTCATGCTACTGTGTCAATTATGAGGGGCATGGCTCCTGTACTTCCCTCACTGTCGTGCTTCCCTCTCACTGTTCTGTAATGCTGTACCAGTCAAAAAGTGTGGTCCTAAAGGCCAGTACATTTGTCCAGAGATCCCATGGTTTAATATCTCTTATAAAAAAATCGTTTAAAACATCGAAGTCAGATTATATGAATAATCTCTTCCTATCTGTAACAGAGGTCAGCTGCAAAAACCTCTTTTGCTATTATAAATCATACCACCATCACCACTTTGAGAACAGCAGATTGTATTCACAGCAGGAACATTCTGCCTTCAATCCCATTTTGGTTTCTGACTTTTCCAATTACTTTTTTTTCAGGCAAAGGCCAAAATTCTTTTGGACAAACGAAAACTGCTAGTTAGACTTGCTACTCCATGCTGTTACACTCATTGTCTGTTGTCCTATCATTTACCTGCATATTCCTCTTCAAAGACTCATTCACAAGGCCACTGGAAAAGGAACAGGATCCATTACAAGGAACCACAGAAGTAATCCTTCTGTATTTGAAAGTCTAGATTTTACGTTAGCAACTTTCTTATTCCCAAGAGCAGGACTCTGTTGTAGATAGAATATGAGGCAACTAAAACTCCAGCTTAAATGGAGACTGATGTTTCTGCTATACCTTCAGTAACAGATGGAGTGACCTGGGCTAAAATGACCTCTTCTTTGGGGTGATTGGTTTTGTGTTTTTTTACTAACCAGCTTTAATATGACTAGTTCCCTGACTGTTCCACTGCTAAACCTCACCTCTACCTCAACACAGAAGAGACATCCCAAAGGTCAGAAGAAACAGCTGGGGCAGGACAAGGCAGCAGGACTATTTATTTCTTTCAGCAGTAGTACAGGCTTATGCCTGCTTGGAATGCCCATAAACCTACTGTCTCAGAATCTTGATTTTCTTATCAATGTGTGCATTTTTAGTGCATAAAATTTGGCAAATAAAATCCCTTCAGTGAAAACTGATTGTATGTAGAACTTTGCGTTTTTACTATTTACACAAGAGAGATTTAATTTGACTGTTCAGAAAGAATCTTGGCACAAATAATCCAAAATTACAGTCCAAAAATTATACATAGATAGGCACCAAGTGTGAGGTATGATACTAAAAGCTCGGTCCAAAGATTTGTACAGTTCCTCTGGTTGCTTGAAATTGCTCTAATAGGACAGTCATAGCTTACATTGGGACTTTGTCCTAAGAAAGACTGCAGGAGCAGTAACTATCTGTTACACATGAAGGAAGTATAAGAAAAAAATGCAGGATAAGAAGCAGGAATGTTACATTTGAAAAAATCAAGATGGATTTGGCACTCCAACTACTGCAGGTACGCTAGAAGAGAGCCTTGATATAGATGCAGCTTTTCTGGCCAAAAAGTTTGAAAGAATGCCTAAGTAATATTTTACTGACCTGTCTTTTTAAATATCCAAGACTATACTGGAGAGGTCAAGCAGACCACTAAGTAAGATGCAGTCTGAAATGTGTGCAGCTGTCTAGAAGGTTCTCCATGAGTGGGGCTGACCTTTTTATTTATTGCTGAGACAAAAGTGTGGTAAAATACTCTAGTTTTTAACAGTGCTTGGCCAAAAAGAGTAATGTATTCTTTTTATTTATGCAGCTTGACAGGCCTATAGATTTTTTCCTGAAGTTGTTAAAGGCAGTAAGACTTACCCATTTAAATGCTGACATCATCCCTTGAAAAGCAGAGGAAAACCAGGTTGTGCCATCTGTTACTAATTTGCATCCTAGTTCTGACAACCACACTGGACTGCTGCAGGATGATTTTGCTCCTGATGAAAAAAGCTCTGCTTCAGCCTTCCCATTTTAACATTCACCCAGTCTCCTCTTCCTTCTACAGCCTCACCCAGAATGAGCCAAGAGTCCTTCTGGCCAAAACTCCTGGGTGGGGAAGGTGGTAAAGAAGGAATTTCTTTTTGTATCATAAGGTCAAGGCAGGACAGAGCTATAAACTGGAAAATTATTAAATTAAAAGTTCATTCTGTCTATTACCATGAAGTAAAGATATGCACTTTAATTTCCATTCCAGTAACTGCATTCAGCTCCTTAGGAATTAGATGAATTAAATAGTAAAAAATTAGCATTCTACCTTGCATTTCTTTATATAGCATTTAATTGAGATATAGCTAGGAAAATGTTATATATGATAATGTCTGCATGGCTCTAAATAGGCTTTATTAGGTTCAGCACAGCTGAAAATCTTTTTCAGAAGTACATCTTGGAAGGAAGATTAAATACATCTCCAAGGTTTGTATTTTTTAATGCAGCTGCTCTTGTGATGTACTTTGAAAGCATGAGTCACAAAGCTAATCCTGTCACAAAGCACACAGAACAGGTTTGACCTGTCTTATTTAGTGTCCTCATTTTGCATGCTGAGACCCTTCCTCCCTTCTGTTGCCAGGAAGATGGGAAAGTCACTTTCAGAACCAAGATGACATTTCCGTTTCAGTCATTTTCTTCCTTAATTCGCTAGTCTAGGTTTGTGTGAAACCATGCCCTTTTGAAAGATTTAGGTTTAATTTTGCCTCACACCGTCCAGTAAGAATCATCAGCTTTTGAAAGCACGCATCCAAATAAACTATTTGAAAAAAAAAAATTATAGAGCAGCCACTACCTCTACATGTTACACCCAAGTAATTTTGTGTAATAGATTTTTCATTCATGTAGCTTTATTGTATTAGCTGAATATCTGTGCAGCCTGCTACTTTGGATGAAGTTGCAAAACACAATTCATAAACAATTGTGTTCTTCTGATGTGCAGTTACAATTTTTTTTTTCTTAAACAGATTATGAGCTACTGTACTTTGGGTGATTTTTACAACATATTGTAACCACATATTTCAAAGAAGGGCCTGTTCATTTCGTATTAAAATAGCAAGTTTAATAAAGCAACAGTTGCAACATTTGGAAATACAAATATTTTGATTGATCCCTGTATGTAGGCTACATTACAGTTTAGCTAAACTGTCAGCAATAACTGCCATCTTAATGCTTATGCCTGATTTGGGAACCCTTTTTCATTTTTTGAGGTTCCAATTTAAGTGATTAATTTCTAGAATAAGAATGGTAAAACATGCCAATCATTAAAAAATTATCACTGATTTTATGGAGCAATAGTTTTATCTCTGACTTCGGACTAGACACTACAAATTTAGCAGAGGTAGCTTTTCTCTGCTTGTTTCAAACAAGACGTGTGTCTTTTTCTGTTCTTCGGAAAAATTTTACATAGGGCGAATAAGCTACACTAAATAAAATTAATTCACTAGTTATTAGAAAACTTGCTAAAATTTGTATACAGGATCTCTGGAGATTGGTTGTATAACATAGCTGTTCCAAACTGTGGTTCGGGGTCTCTTCTGCAGCTGGTGTTCTCTACCATTTGACCGCTCCCTTTTCAGGCTGGTTAGAAAATGTGACTCATTTATATTGGAAAGGGAGAAACCTCACTTTTATCCTAGATCGAGAGCAACACGTAACTTTGTACTAGCATCCTGATATCTTACCCCAAAGTAAATCGAGTATATCTTTGGAACCTTTAAAGCACATTTTGAAGGACACTGAACACACGAGGAAACATTTGGCTACAAGAAATAAAACCTTGACTGAGAGTCAAATACGGACTGTGATAGTGGGTCAACAGCTAGTCAATTTTGGGCATCAAATAGAGCATGAAACTGCCCGTCACTGGTGGGATATAGTTATTGGATATTCACCTTCTGCAACTGAAGTGTTAAATATTTTACTTCATCCTATAATTGCAATTTTTATTTCTATTACATTGTTAACATTGTGGAATTTTCATATACGATATAAAATTTGTAAGATAACACAAGATCCTATGATGATACCTTTATTGTATGTTTTTCATGAGCAATAATCAAAGGACCAAATGTGGTGAAAATGTATTAAATCAATTACTGATTATGAAAAAGTCTTTGTATTTCATTTGGAATTGTTTAACTTGGACAGGGAGCTCAGGAAGCTCAAGGACAACTTTAATGGGCAGGTAGGGTTTGTCCTGAGGCCCCTGAACAAGCAAGATATGAGCAGGAACATCCAGATAATAAATACTGCATGTCGCTCTGGCCAACATCCCTGGCATGTTTGAACCTTGTGAATCATGAGATAGTACAGTACACATCTGCACTTAGCATAACTTAAAAGGTTTTTTTGTTATTTTTGTTAATTATAACTTATAAAAAGTTGGTTTTGTTTTCCACTGAGTACAAAGGCAGGCAAGCCCCAGGACTGGGCCAGAAGCCTCATGTACAGGTGGATGCACTGCATAGGAATTTCCCAGTTACAGGAAGACTCCTGGCACCAGCTGCAACATGGCTTCACAGCTGAGGTGTGGGCCTGGGTGATGTTATTAAGGTGGTAATCGGTGATGCATCCTTTTCTTAGTCTTTGTAACACTTTGCAGTAATGATTTGATGCTTCACTCCTATTTCTCTCTTATCATATTGTGCATAATAACTTTCATTTTATCATATTGCATGATATTTTCCTTTATTATACTGTAATATATTAAACTGCATTTATTCTTATATTTGTTTTAGAGTTCATTTTTGCTTGGTATCCAGTCAATCAGCAAAACATGCTCCCGGCTACTTTGAAAAACAAATCAACAACAAAGGGAAAGAAAGGTTTGTAGTCTGGAGACAGGGACTATCCAGCTCCTTGAAGAAAAGCTCTGTCACTTTGACCTCAAGTCTTTTATAGGAAACCAGAGAGCAAGGTGAAAGAACTGTAACAGAAATGTGTTCTTACTGTCTGAAACTCACCGTGGTCCAATTTGGCTCCTGTAGGCTCCTGCTTTCTAACAGAAAAGCCTAAGCTCTGCTTTTTCTTTTTCACAATAAGCAGTGATTAAAAGACACTTCCATTGAACAAATAATTTCCTTGTTGAATTTAATAAGAGACTTTTTCATTATCAAAATGGTCTTATCCTGTGAGAAACAAAGCATCACAGCTTCTTACCAAAGCACTATTCAATTCTGGAAGTGTGAAGCATCATGACAGTAAAATTCATACTAGCTGTAATTGAACAGCTAGTAAAATTGAGACTACATGCCCATTTAGCGAAATCTCTTTCAGAAGGTCATTATAGTCAGTTTACTATATAGTGATCTCTGCAATCTCTTGCCAATTAAATATTGTACCCCTGTATTACTAAAAGCATTTAAAAATTTTTAGCAAGTTACATTACTATTTCCTAGACAATACCAGTTTGAACAATTTTTAATGAAGTTTAGACATATTTTACACCTACATGGCCATGTGCGTATTAAACTGGATTAGTTTCAGGCAAAGACAAGTGTCCAGGATCCTATGATAAAAACAAGTTTTCATTAAATAAAAAACTCAAAAAAAGCCCACAAAAGAATTTCAGCTTTTATTCCAGGAACAAATTTGGTTTTCTTATGGAAGCAAAAAAGCACCTTTTTTGTAGGTCACAAGACTGACTGCAGACCACTGTTGGGTTAACTGTACCAGGCCACAAATGGTGCAGGTACAGCTGTACTATTACTTCATTTCAGCTCTGGTCTGTCAAAGGAGCAGTGGATCAATCAGTCTTTACGTGAAAGGAAGCAGCTTTTTAAAACTTGCTCAAGACTAATGCTATATTCAACTACTTCCATTTGATCAGACTTACCCCTGAAGCCTGTATTTTTCCCTTATTGAGGACAGAGTAGCCATATTGTTTGTCTATTAAAATTCCCTGATATTGAGTAATTGCAGTTAAGTAATGCAGTTACAGCATTTAACATTGTTTACTTCAAAATTTTATGATAAATTTGCTTGCCAGAATTGCTACTTTCTGTATACAAGCCTTTTCATGCTCTCTAGTCCTTGAAGAGAAGCTAAATGATTTTGAATTATATATATATATATATATATATATATATATAGTGCTTTCAGTCAGAAAAGTCAAAGGAAGGTAATATCCTACATGTGTTTTTTACAAATTGTTTTACATTTTAGAAGTGGCCAAATGAAACTTAATTGAAACTTTATACAGCCAATTGCAATTCATGCAGACATAGACAATTCCAGTTTGCAAAGGAGTAACTATAAATTAGTACAAGATCTGCAACATAACAGTTGATTATTTTTCACAGATATGCCTACAAAACTGTAAAGTTAAAAGCAAACAGACAACACTATCTCGTAGCTAAGTATATTTGGGGTTACAATGAACAGTGTTCCAAAATGGGTATTTTGACTAATTCGCTTGGACTAGAAGGACCATAATTAACGCTGTAGTTGTGGAAGTCGGCTCAGATAATTAGAATGTCATTTAAAAAAGAGTAGATAGTCTTTCCTTAAACAGCTTGAAATTTTACCTGATTATTAAACCACCTGTCTATTACATAACACATTCTGAAAAGCTTAATACACAAGCTTTTTGGGTATTTCCCATGTAAATTCTTCTCTCCCAAAGTGCCCATAGCATGCTGTTTTTTGATAGATTGGCTTCTTCAAATCCAGCTCCCTTAATGGAAAGAAAAAAAAACCCAAAACAACAAAGTCTTACACTTAACTCCAACATATACTAAGAATTAGACACATGAGAGGGATCATCAGAAGAAAGACAATAAAACTTAGGAGTTGTTCCCTTTCCCAGTCACTCAGATTTACAGCAGGAAAGGTAATGGCTGGTTTCAGGAAAGGTAAGAGCTGATGGTTTCAATTTTAAGGTGACTAGAAACAGTCAGCTTTCTTCAAATGTATCATACATGCAAATGTATCAAAAGTATGCAGTTAGGTTTTATAAGCATTACAAAGCAGAAGCATTACAATTGGAATAAAGTTAAACTATATCTGTGCAAGCATCCAAGCATCAATGTGTTTTCTGTTATTGCAAGTGTAATATAGAATATTTTCTAATACTACTGTGCCAGAAAGACAACAGCAATCTCAAAAGAAGCAGCCAAAGATGATTTAGTAGACTGAGTAACTGTGGAGGGTTAACGGCTCATACAGATGCACAAATTCACGGTTTAGAATAGGGATTAACACTGATTATTACTAGATAAATAATGAAGATGCAAGTCATGTTTATTGCTTTTTGGCCTGCACAATATAGCAGAATGCAGCTGTGCTAAATGATTAGGCGCAAGTATCTACACAGAAGTTTTTCTTCATTTCTTGAAAGGCCTGAAACACTTTTTTTCTGCTTGAGCTTTCTTCTATTTGGTATTATGTTGTTTAATTACCTTTGAAAGCACATTTAAAACAGATGATTCATATCATAAACTGTTGGAGAGAAAATTGGTGGAGAAATGGCAAAGTGAGGAAAGAAGCACAAATACTAACAGGATAATGAACACATTTCAGACAGTGAAGAGATTACACATTCTCACACTTATGGAGTCATTTATGATGTACAGCAGCTCAGTCTTGTTTCAAGTAATATTTTGTGCCAACATAATCATGTGTTCCAAGGGCTACTACAATCATTTGTGCTTGACCATAACACAGAAGCCATCAAAATGTGAGTGCTGACTAAATGAAAATTAAGACATCATGAAGTACTTTAGTGCATAGTTGATTAGAATAGATAGCCAGCACCATTTACAGGAGTTTAAATGAGGTAATGTTTAACAAGGAAATATTTTCTAAACAATGTTCATGTTTTCACCTGCTTTCTTCCCTTCTTACTGCCCTACCACTTCCAGGGCTATGATGACATAGTTTAAAAATGAAGCATTTCTGAGCGCACCAAATTGAGGAGAGTGTCTGGGAAACACCACACAAATTTCTCATGGTGTTGAACCGCCATAATGACAAAGGCAAAGAAGAGTTTTGATTATACTTGTGAACTTATAACACTCGGAAAACATTACTTAGCCACAGAGGTTGCCATAATGCCTTGCCTTATGTCATACTATTAAAAATAAGTCCACTCTATTCTCAGTGTGTATGTTCAGGAAACATTATACAAAGGAGTGCAAAAGGCTGGCTACACCAGAAAAATATTGACAGAGCTTGTCAGAAATGTCTTACATTTTTCAACGGACAAAAGAGACTTCCTATTCACTGAAAAGTTGACATTTCTCCCCTCAGAGTTAAATATGCTCAAGTTTCCTTTGGAATATAGAGACTAGAATGATATTAACAGCTCTAGATTTAAGAGAGAAGTGAATCATTAAAAGAATTTTCCTCAAATAATGAGATAGCTAACATGTATGTTTTAGCATTTAGAACAGAGGTTTTAAAACCTGCATTGCTCAAACTGACAAAGTGACTCCTCTGTGCATGTAGTCAGATTCTTGCTGGTATCTATCTCAGGCTTAAGCTCCAATGTTAATTTCACAGAGTTGAATAAGGGGTGAACTCATAGTATGGCTGCTCCATTAAAAGTGGACAGAGATAGTGTTTCTCTCCATTAATTGCAAATTCATGAAACTTTTAAGAAGTTCAGCCTGTAAAGTTTGGTGAAAATCATCCAAGAGGTTCAAAAGTTTTTCAGGACTGAGATGAGCCTGTACCGTTAGGTCTTAGGAAGCTGTACTACAAATAGGCAAGAAGCTCTGCCTCCTAAAAGTACACATAAGGAATCATATGGGTCACAAAAGGGAGAAGAAGGAAAAATATGAGGGTCAGATTACAGCTCCCTGAAATATAGGTGGGTAACTGCTGGTAAGGGCAGGTGCTGATCTGCTTCTGTCCTCTAGCCTTTTCTTCTCTCAAAGAAAAGGGTAATTCCCATGCTTTTTTATGTTTAAGGATGATGTTTGTCTAAAAGACCTGCTTTTTTGGGTCCAGCAATATTCCATAAAGGAATATAGCTGGATTTGCTGCAGGAGGCAATGTAAGTAGGTTTGATTTTTCTTGTCCTCTCTGACTGCATGGTAGCCTCAATGACACTTTTGAATACAACTGAATTTTCACTTCAAGACAGCCCATCTCATAGTGGGATTTTTATTCTTGTTCTGGTTTTTAAGTGAATACAATAATTCAATGGCTTGCCAAATCTTAAAAGAGCATTTGAGAAACTCAGATTCCTTTTAATTAAGTTTAGTTGCCTTCAAACAGGCTGCACAAGACTGCATGATGACCAGAGACAGGCTCTCAGTGTTCAGCTTTTCTGATGCAGAAGGTAGATTACACTTAACACCTAATGAAGAAGCTAGTCACTTAATAGTGTTCTTTTCTCTTCTGGGCTAATGGCCAATGGAACACCATACTGCCAGGATTGTGGTACCGTGACACTCAACTTCTGTGTGTGAGCAAGGAAAGATTACAGCACGTAACAACCCACTCATTTCAATGGGCTTGCTTGTGAAATGAGAGCACCAGAACCTTTCTGTCCTGTGGCAGGTGTCTCACAAGTTGTTGCCACCTAAAGATCAAAGGCAGGAGACCATACTTTACACCGGTACTCCTTTCAAAGAATCATAGAATGGTTTGGGTTGGAAGGGACCTTAAAGATCATCTAGTTCCAACCCCCCTGCCATGCGCAGGGACACCTCCCACTGGACCAGGTTGCTCAAAGCTCCATCCAGCCTGGCCTCCAACACTCCCAGGGATGGGGCATCCACAGCTTCTCTGGGCAAAAGGAAGACCCAGTATTTCTGGTGCCTTCCAGATAAGGCAGGGATTAGGAGCCTTACATATCCTGTAAAGAGACTGGAAAACCTAACTACATTTAATGTTAAATTCTAATTCTACTTTACCAAGCATATTACCATCTGGCTAATGAGCTGCAATGCAGCACACTACCAGGGCTACTGGGAGATATAACATGGTGTGGTTTAGACCAGTCTTACTTATTCAGTACATCTTGTGACCAAATTTATGAATTGACCCTTGTATGTTGTACTGGGTGCATGGGTGAGGGAAGAGCAGAAATGACGGCAATTATAGATTTATGATGAAGGTGAATTTTGTGAAGTTAGGAGCCAGAAACTCTAACATTAAACTGTTAAAGACAGCATTAAAAATTATTCTCTTCAGCAAATACTAATAACACACAAACCTTATGATAGCTCCAAGGCGCAGATCAAAGTTTTTCTGCACAATCTCAAGCAGTTCTTCTTCAGATCTGTCTGACGTTCCGTAATGAAACACTGAGATCGCAAGAGGATGACTCAGACCAATAGCATATGACAGCTGTAGAACACAGGCATACAACCCAAACACAGTTAAACCAGTCCTTCCTACATTTTGCTTAAAAGAAACGAAAAGCTTATTTTATGTATCAGGAAGATTTTATATACATCTTTTCTGCATAAAGAAAGCTAGGAGATACGTTTGGGGTATTTGCCTTTTATGTTAGAAAATTATCTGTTTTCCTCAGAGAATGCTCAGCCTAGGCAAATATCAAACCTAAGTGACATTCCTTAAAAGCAGAAGGGGCACTTTCTAATCATCCTCAGACACTACCATTCTGCATTCTTCAGCCTCAACTAGCCCACAAGGATTTCATGCATTTGAGACTGGAGACTCTGAGATCTACAAGTATTTCCGGGGTTGGTTTGGGTTTTTTTTTTGGCTGAGGAAAGATCATGTAGGACAAGATGAGGGAAAGCTCCATGTTCCTAAAGCACTCTCAGACTTGTTTTCCCAGAGTGAGTTATTTCCATGTACTCCCTTGAACTTCATTCAATATTTCCACCTACTTTTACAAACACAGTTATCAGAAGTAGACAAAGTAACCCAGGAAATATTTGTTGTAATTTCACCTCATACAAAGGAAGACAGAGGCACTCTATAGTTCCCTTCTGACAGAAGAATCACATTAGTTTCTTTTCACCACAGCACTGAACAGCATAGCACTGACAGGTTCTCCTGAAATATATTTGGTTTTATCATTCAGCCCCCTTCCAAAAACACAGCCCTGCTGCAGTATAGGCCAACATGCACTTCATTTTCTTCCGTCGTAGTGTATTTGGATGAAAATATGTTTTGCTTGAATATCACTTAGCAACACAAACCTTTCTGTTGCTTTAACTGGTCTTCCTCATTGTGTTTGCTTCCTACAGATTTCAATTAGTAATAGTCCAATGGCTCAGTTCTACCTATATACTTCTCAGTAACCAAGAACTGATTATTGTTAAAAACTGCCCTCATCACGACCATCTTCCCCTTAGCTAATTCTGAGATTGAGCTAAGTCTGTTTTTCATTAACCAATAAGATGACAGTTCTATATCACACTAAATAAAGCGTACATGGTATTTGTGGTAATATACAGCTAATTAGTCTGCAGTCCCCTCCATTATCCATTTTGCCTTTTCAGTATGAAAAGGTGGTTAGCATGGAAACAATATCCATAGCAGAGCCAGCTCAACTCTCAGCCTCAGTGGAGGCTGGCAAGACCTTACTATAACACACAGACACTAATGGTTTGAAAACACATTTGCATTTCCACTAGAGACATTTTTTCCTTTTCTTAATCTTTTATCCAGCCTTCAATGACTTCACAGGACATTTGCTTTTCTGCTTTCCCATCCTCCTCTCTCCTCCCCCATCTCACCTTCATTACTAGTATCTGACATCTCCATAGTTTGCTGTTAACAAAATCAATCTTGCCCCATCTAGAGTCAGGTTCAGGTATTAAGGAGAACCTCTGGGAATTACTGGAATTGCAACATTCCCAACTAACTCAAGAATTAAGACGGTGATGTGTATGCTCAAAAACGCGAAATGTGCTCAAAGTGTGCATACCAAGAAGTCAGAAGTTTATCTTCTGTCCATTCAGAGAAAAAAATTATCAACAATTTGCTAACCATCACTATTTGTGCTTGGCTTATTCACAATCTCCCCTTTCCTTGACTAATTCAAA
Organism: Falco naumanni; assembly: GCF_017639655.2. Classification (NCBI taxonomy): domain Eukaryota; kingdom Metazoa; phylum Chordata; class Aves; order Falconiformes; family Falconidae; genus Falco; species Falco naumanni. The sequence goes on from NC_054080.1 coordinate 32,056,733, forward strand.
ACTATAATTTTAATCAGCTATTGAATGCATGCAGAACATCTAAAGCAAGAGCCCTTGTTCCTAATTGGGATGTCTGGATACAATGTCATTGATCATAACCACATCCAGTGGGCCTCTCTGGTCAATGGAGAAAATAAAAGGTTTTAAACACACTGCTGCAGCAAAACATCAGCCAGATCACTGCTGCTTTTTACTGTAGTAATTTGTTATATTAGGATAAAGTTATTACATAGCAGCTACTTAGAATAAGTATGTGTATAAACTAGTATTGCAGACTCCCTTGATAAACCTCAATTGTTTAGCATCCACTTGGGTTCATGTTTAATGATGAAACTGTCCAGGGGTCAATAAAACATCTCTTTCAACTTCTTAGATTTAGTAGTCCCAAAAATTCATGCACAAGGAAGGAAGAGTATTTCTTCTGAACATGTAAGACTGATGATAATTGTTCTTGTTTTAAACTTAAAAACAATTGAATTTTGCTTTTAGTCACACCTCACACTGTAGTACTATACTAGGAACACACAGCAGAGCACTCATTTTAACTTTCAGGTATTTTCAAATACATCTTAAAATGGTTAAGTTACAACTAGTATGACCACATAGTACAGCAAGTTGTACAACTACATCCAGCCACTGCTAGCATAGCTGTCTGTAACATGCTCTGCAGCCCAGGTTGGGCTGCTTGGCATGCATGTGTGTGCAGAGGATCACTGGAGTTACTGGAAGTAAAAGCAAGGATGATGCAAAGATGTACCTGGACCAGGGATAGCAACAAGAGCTGGAGAAAGAATACTACTGAGAACAAAATCCTTGTGAGGACTGTCCTGCCCTGTGTCTTTGGCTTCCCTCATAGGACTCCTTAATAACACACCCCAAGAGGAACTTCCTGGAGCCCCATTCTAGTATGAGGAATGCTTTTCTGAAACTGGAGCAGGGCTGTGGTGGTAGTACGGATTCTGACAGGGTAACCACACATGAGACAGAACTTCTGTTATGGTATATTACTTTCATGGTTGCTTTTACCTGGATTAATACTCTTTTACAGAGACCAGCTTTCACCAGAGATTTTGCAATCCAGCGAGCTGCATACGCTGCAGAACGATCAACTTTGGAGGGATCTTTTCCAGAGAACGCACCTCCACCATGGGCTCCCCAGCCTCCATAGGTATCAACAATGATCTTCCTGCCAGTCAGTCCAGCATCACTCTACAGGACAAACAAGTGAATATATTCACGAGACACAACAGTTTACCCAATCCCACACTAGGTTATCGGGTACAGTTTTGTTTTGTATTTGCCATAGATACGACTCATTGTTCACCTTCACATGCTACATTCACATAATGAATGAGGTCTACGTGACTGAAGTATTTTTCAGACATACTAAGGTGTCTGTGCTGCAGTCACTTCTGAAGACTGCTAAGAATATGGCACAACTGTAAACATCACACAATGTGTGCTGCCTTCAAATCACCGGTCATGAAGTACTGTCTCTGGATTACCGGCCAATGACTCCATTCAGTGACACTTGATGGAGGCCAAGAATTTAGACAAAAGCCTTCCTGAAAAACAGATCACGTGTAACCTAAAAGGTTAACAAGCTTCACTTGGATACACATACTAACCGGGAAGTGGGGGCTTATAGAGATGCAGTTTAGTGCTACCAGCATGAGAGTACTAAGAAATTCTAGCTGCATTCACCTAAGCCTTCACTAGTGGCACAAGGGCCATTTGGTACTACTCTTCTTTCTTCTTCCTCCCTGCCTGTGCCTCCCTGATAATGGAACCCACCCTTTTGCATGGACTTTTGTCTGCCTGCAACATGATAAACTGATCCAACTTGTTCAACCAGCAGAGAATTACTGCCTTTCTGCCAGATTAGCAAAGCTGCTGACTGCAAGCTGATAAATGAACTCCAGAGTGTTGAGAAACTCCATCCTGAAAGAGGATAAACTGCATTAAGCCACTAATTTAAAATCCCCAAATAAGTAATATGGGAGTAAAGCTGACATTTATTTCACAGTGAAAGCAGTATCTTTACATCATCCTAGTGTGGTCATAAGCACACCTTGTAGTTTTAATCCTTCACTGAAGTCTTTATACAAAACTAGACAGTTTTGTGAAACAAAACTTTTTACAATTTCACAGCAATGACCTGCTTACATAGTACCAGTACCTGGAAAGCAGAATACATGTCAAATTCTAATGACTATTGAGACTTAGCCCATTAAGGCCTCCCTTGAAATTTGTTCATTTTTCTGACTAATTTCAATGTAGAAAATCAGATCTGTTGTTATTTCTTGTTTTGATTTTTACTGTGAAAGTGAAGAAACACTTCATTCAGGCTTTTTAGCATATAACTTAAGGGCTGGCTTTTGGTAATTTAAAATATTTTCTGGGAGAAAGAGAAAAATCAAGAATCTTTACATTTGGCTGTCCAAGCAGGTACAGCTTCATTTTAAATGCCAGCTGTCCGTTAGGAAAAATCCAATAGAAATGATTGAAGCTTCCTTGAAACAAAACAAAACAACCCCTTTCTTATTCTTAACCTTTATTCTTAAAGGTATACCAGGTTTTTGCACTTCTGTTCAAGAGAATGTTTAGAAGCATGTGGCAAAGTAGAATCCAAGTCTGTATAGGCTCTGTATAAGCGGCAAAGTAGAATCCAAGTCTGTATAGGCTCTGTATAAGCTATCTTCTTTCAAAGTACCATACCTTAGGACCACCTTCTATAAACTTTTCACTTGGAAGGAGATGATAAATTGTGCCCTCATCAAGATACTTTTGTGGAATTACTTCTTTAACAACTTTCTCCATTAATTCCTTCTGTATTTGTTGTAGAGGTATGTCTGGGGCATGATGAACTGAAATAACAAGTGTGTGCACTCGGATGGGCTCCACTGCACCATTACTCTCCTTGTATTCCATTGTGACCTAAAGAGAAGAAAAAAGGACGGTGAACACTGAAGGCCAAGAGCATGTTTGAAAATTAAAATGCACCTCACAGTTACTTTCTGCAGCAAAAAACAAATAGATGAAGTGAAATGGGATGAAAATTGATGGATTGATGCTAGTGCTTAAAATCACTGTAAGAAAAAAAAAAACCACTCAAACCAGAAAGTACTAAAGTACCACTACCAAAAGAATTAACTAAAGGATATTACATGTGTCCTGGTTTTGGATGTGATTGAGTTAGCTTTCTTCTTAGTAGCTGGTACAACGCTGTGTTTTCGATTTAGTATGAGAATAATGTTGGTAATGCACTGGTGTTTTAGTTGTTGCTAAGTAATTCTTACTTAAAATCAAAGACTTTTCCATTTCCCATGCTCTGCGAGTGAGCAGCTGCACAAGAAGCCAGGAGGGAGCATAGCTAGCACGTCTGACCCAAACTAGCCAAAGGGATATTCCATACCATAGAACATCATGCTCAGTATATAAACTAGGGGGTGGGGGGTAGCCAGGGCCCACAGGTCACTGCTCAGGGACTGGCTGGGCATTGGTCAGTGGGTGGTGAGCAGTTATGTTGTGCATCACTTGGGGTTTTTGTCCTTTTTTATTCCTCTCTCCTGCTCTATCCTTTTCATGACAATTGTTGTCGTTATTATTATACATTATTTTATTGCAGTTATTAAATTCTTCTTATCTCAACCCACAAGTTTTCATCTTTTTTTCCAAATATACTTCCCATCCCGATGGAGGGGGCAGGGAGGAGTGAGCAAGCAGCTGCATGGTACTTAGTTTCCAGCTGGCATTAAACCGCGACAACATGTATCATTACAGAGAAGCAAAATTAACAACAAGAAAACTGCAGAAGCCTAAGATTTTACTGGCAGATTTAAAAGCATTCATGGTTTGGCATGTTAACATAACTTTAAATAGTGAACAACAAAAGTAAAGCCCAAATAAATTTTTGGGGACCCTGCTAAAATGAACAGCTGTTGATTATTATATGATAGGGTGTATTCTTCGCTACCTACTGCAAAGCTTTTATGTACATGCAAATATATGCAGGCATTGCTCCATCCTTGGTATAGGTTTTCTTACAGACTAAGAAGGCCTTTCTACTTTGCTACCCTTAAAGAATGCTTGGGTAGATACATCATACAGAAATCGATGTATTCACATGTTCTATGCACTGCTGACAAAAGCTAGGGACACAATCCATGCTGCACTGCAACAACAGCAGCAGTATAAATCAATGTGGTTCTTCCTCACTAAACAACATAAATTAAGACTATTTTAAACACTTGCTGTCTTGGAAATGCCACATGTATGCATTTTCTCTCCTGCAGATTTCACAGCCTGGAAGACAGAGAATTTACTGCCTTTGAGACTGCCAAGGTGCATCAATCTTACAGTAGGCTCAGTGACTCATCCACTCAGCTCTGCAACACAGATGTCAGTGGCTGTGACTACTGATCATTTGAGGTTGAATCAATAACAGTTCTGACTGAAAAACCAAAACAATATCCCAGTCCATGCTTCTGGAATTATGATATTTACTCAGATAAAACCCATCTGATTATCAGTAATTTGTTAATTTTCTTAATCTCCAGAGTAAAAGAAGCTAAATACAAGAGTTATTTGAAGAAACCTGCTAAGAGACTGATAGAACAGTTTAAACAAACCATGTGTGCTGCCTACAAATGTACTTTATGAAACTCACACCACCTTGAATATGACATCACCATTTTTGACAAACATCAGTTCTGATTTACTAGCAGACAGGGTAAATGATTTCTATTGTTTCTCACCCTTATGGTTTATGCATCTATATTACAAACCTGTGTTTTCCCATCTGGTCTAACCCAGGGCCATGTTCCATTTCGTTCCAAAGCCTTTATCCTTGCAGTCAATTTGTGTGCCAGGAGGACTGTTAAGGGCATACATTCCTCAGTTTCATCGGTGGCATAGCCAAACATCAAACCCTGCATTGAAAAACAGGGAAATAAGCCACTCATTTCTGTGTTCTCTTTCCATTTCTGCACCTGTCTTTGCCACATAGTACTTTAAAACCACCCAAAACCTAGAAAGAAACCGCAGTAACAAGCAGAGTGACTACACTTTGACATATAACCAGCCTGAAATAACGTTTATGTATCTGCATGCACAAGAATCAGAGCCACAGCAGGGTCTGGTTCCCAAGAACGACTCTGCCTTAAGCATCCATAAGAATCCACTGCAAAGGCTTAATAAACATATAGCTCATAAAGGCTGCTCAGACTTCTCCCTACACATGACAACTAAAATAACACAGCATTTGATGCCTAAGAGGTGAAACCAGGCTACCCAAAGGACTTGAAAGACCAGAACATGATAAAAAGCTTAATTGTAGCTCTGTCCCGCAAGGCCGCTGGATATAGGAAAAGCCACTTTCACTGAAAAATAGTGAATCCTATGTTACTCTTTTTGCACTTTGGGTGATTAAGAGAGTGCACGGTGTTTAGCTGCTAATTTTTACACTTTGCACAATAGCTTTTAAGGAAAGGCTCTAGTCCAATGCAGTTCCAATTGCTTGCACATAAACTAAATTTGAGTAAGTTAATTAAGCACCATTACCTGATCGCCTGCTCCAATGTCATCATCGGTCTTGCCATGGCAGACAGCATGCTTGATCTCTTTACACTGCTGTTCTAAGGACACTAAAACTGTGCAAGTCTTGTAGTCCAGTCCTAGTGAAGGGAATTTTGTAAAATTAGGTCATATATTCTTGAGAGTTCACAAATCGCTAGAGCAGCTTTTAGGAATTATCTAGTTGGCTAAAACTTTTAAAACTCTAAGCCTCCTAAACTACATTTTTTGTTGCTAATAGAAGCAGACAATCAGCACATTTATATAATTGTCTCAGGATGTGGGCAAGTTAGTGGTATTGGTTCAAACTTGAGCTCTTGAAACCGAGAGGATATGTGTAATCCTACAAGCTGCCCCACCAAAGCTTTTTACACTGCTTATGATGGCTAGGGTTGAAAATATTTACGTATTTAAGCTGGGAGAGGAGCGTAGAAAATGTTACTGGCAACTGGTATTCAGTTTTTCTTGTAGGTTCTAGAGTTCAATAGGTTTAGAGAAAAGCTATATATATCATGCATGAAAAAGGAAGACTGAAGGGGAATAGTCATCTAAGGGGTTCAACTGCTGAAAGGAAGCTACTTTGGAAAATATGTTAAGAATACATAAAGAATTCACTTGGGTGTGAACTTCAAGTGTCATATGCTTATGCACCCCAGAGACAAGGAACATCAGCGTTAATGCTTTCACTGTACAAACCTGAAGACGTAACCACCTTCTGACACTTGTGCAACCATCAGTTCTCCTGCATCAGAAGAGCAAGAGCAACCTGGCACTTTCAAGAATAAGTCTTTTCTAAGTATGCCACCTTAAAATAGCTTCATCAGTACCAGGCACTGAAAAATGCATATCAACACCCGTGCAGTTTCCTCCTAGGCCTAGATACACATGGCATTTTATTTTCCATAAGATCATAAAACCACAGCTTTGGTCACATGCAGAACAGACCCAAGACTGAACACATGAAAGATCTCACTACTCACCTTTGGAAGAGTCATCATACCCTATCCTCTTAATAGTCTCTCTTACAATTTGTTGGTAATCTACTATAGCCTTGGATGTGATCTCTCCACAAAGCAAAATCATTCCAGTTTTTGCTACACACTCTGCAGAAAAAAGATGAAACATGAAACTTTTACCACTGTTTACACTTACACAGGGAGATCCAGAAGATGGTGCTATAACAAAGGATTAGGTATAGGGGAAACAGTCATCTATACACAGGTCTGTGTGCAACCACTCTTCAGCTGATATGAACGTTAAAATGCTTGCAGGGGGTGGGGGATCCATCTTACTAAATTATCCTATCTCCAGGACAGCAGCAAACGTCTCTAAGACCAGGTCAAGTATATAGTGCTATTTCTTCAAACACTTCCCTGGTCTCCCTATGATTTCAGCTCAGGGTCTTCCTAAAGCTAAATGGACATAATTTTATAATAGAGGGCATTACCAGTGATAGATTTTTGTTACAGTAATTTAGCCAGTTGCCCTTGGCAACCACAAAAACTTTTAGCATCTACAGGATCCTGGAGCAAGAAGATATGCAACTTCATTACAAATTCTGTGCAAAATCATTTCATATTTTATCTCATTGTTCCTTTCAAGCATCCACCTGGCTTCTAAACTTTTCCATTTTATGTAAAAACATAGAGAAAATAATCTTTAAAAATTCATCACAGTAACACAACCTACAACTGTATAGCTCTATTTCATACCCCATTCAATCCTCTTTTCCAGACTGAGAAGGCCTAGGCTATGACACTATAAGGCTATGATCGTATTTGATACTCTTGACATATAATCTTACTATAGCCTTTTGTGGGATGGAGAAAGAGAAACAGATTGCACACAGTACTCAAGACAGGCAACCATGGATTTATATGACTTAATGATGTTCTCAGCTGCACTGCTCATTCCTTTCTCAGCAAGCCCTAATAGTCAGCTTTGGCTTTTACTGCTACTGAACACCAATTCTTTTCACAGAAATGTATGTCTATTACAACCCCAAAATCTCTCTTCTGAATGTTTGCAGTGAACTGCAGACTTACTTTCTATACATGGGGATTAGATTGCTCCCTTCCCCCTTGCATATTAGCCTACACTAAATTTCATCCATCACTTCTACCATCCAGTCACCATCTCATTTGAATTTTATTTGATTTCAAGATTAAGTATTACAGGTAGGAATATGCTGTAAAATTGCACAACTACGGACTGTAGCATCACATAAAGATCATCAAACAAGCTTTAACTGGCAGCTTAGCTTAGATAATCTAGACAAGCAGTTGAGAATTTAGCACAGGGAAACGTTCTCTGTCTGTAGGGGCAATTAGTCTAGACTTAACTGTTAAGCTACATCCTAACTGGCATGCCTGAATTGCACTGTGGACACAGTGAGAGTACATAATAATATCATAGTCCTAAATATATACAGCATATCAACCCCAGCAGCGATACCACTACAGTGCAGGGTGTCCTGGTACCATTATTTTCATACTCAGTCTTGTGTCCCTGCTCTAATGATGAGTAGTGCTCTTCCTGTCTGCCACAGACCACCTATGTGTGCGAGACATGTATGGTGCTGTAAATCCTGTGCTGGGTGGTCATTACAAGATGCTGGTTATTATAAAAAGGGGAAGCCTCTCTGGAAGAACACAAAGTAGGGGAACTGGGCCTTAAAAAGATGGAAGAACAAGGCTGCAATCAGCACCAACAGTTCCTAGAAACTCTCCCTGGCCTCTTACACCCAGGCAAAGCTTGATGGTGATACACTTCATGGCATGATGATCTTTTCTTAGTAACAGGGTAGGATAGATTCATTTTCCTGCCTTTCATTGCTTTCCATCCTGACTGAAAGTCAATCCAACCAAAAGAAAATACATCTCAGGAGCTGCACTACAGCTGCAACTTACAAGTGAGCCCAAGCAACACCCCCATCTGCTCTATCCAAGAGAAAGTTACTGTATAAAGTTTTGGGCTTTTCACTGGGGGGTGACTTCTTACATGTTTAAGTCCCCCAGAAAGAATATTTTGGACACCATTAGTAGTTAGAAACTGCCACCTTCTCTTTTGTACTGTCTTGACTTATGGTTAGTTATTTTTTTCTCTTGACTCTCATTTGTTGGGCACACTGGGAAGGATTTTTTTTTTTTAAGAAAGCATTTGGCTTCACTTAATCAGAGAGGAAGTAAAATAATTATTTTTGCTTCTGCTTTATGCTATTTGCAGCCAGTGTTTTCTTGCTTGATTTTACTGCTACCTAGTTTGTTGGCAGCACAGATACCAGCTCTGTTCTGCTGAAATGAGGTAGCACCAGTGTAATAATTCAGAACATTGCGTGCAAAAGTTGTTGATACTCACAAGTCCAAGCAGCAAACTGTCGCGATGGAGGGAAGACACAGTCACTCGATATGAGTGATCAGCAGACTTCATTTATTGTGCCTTACAGTCACCTTTTATGCCTTGTTATAATTAGCTCATACGTATTACAAAAGTTAAGCTCATTATTGGTTAGTTGCCTAAATACCAAGCCCGCCCCTAGTTTCTCTTCTGTAGTTATCTGTTCCCACCTGTAACATTCTTTTCCCACCGCGATCTTCCTGTTACTGTGTAACAAGAACAGCCAAGGATAGTGCATTTTTGCTTTACTTCAGATAAGCTGAGAGGGATGTGCATTGTTGTCCAGCCAGCTGGACTATGTCTATGTGAACTTTTTCAGCTAGCCAGTTATCCACAGGAAACAAAACTCATAGAACCACAGACACATTTTCTTACTGGTATAGATAACCTAGTTTAAACATCTTTATAAACTACATTTCATAGCTTTGTAAAATACAGTGTTACAGTGACTTGCTACTTACACAATGCTTTGAGATTTTTTCTGAAACTTTGAGGCAAGGCCTGTACAACTTAAAAGAAATTCTATTTTTTACCTGGTAAACCCTGTATTCAGTGCCATAATTGCTTTCTGTTCTCCAGTCCACTATTTTTTTTAGCAAACTGTGTCTGCTTAGCCAATTTATCTTTTCCAGACTTACAATTTAATGTTATACTCAAGTTCTCTGACTCCAGTCAGCATTTTTGATATGTTACCCTACAGATTACGCAGAATTTATCTATGTAATCAGGTCACATCTCAGTCTTCTTTTTTGGTAAGACAAAGTGATCATTTTTCTCACATCTCTTATGACATATGTTTCAATCCTTGTCATTTTTGCAGCATTTCTATGCTACCATCTCTAGCTTTTTAGCAGTTTTGGAAGAATAACTGTTTGCAGTACTGAAATCCATGCTTCATCAAGTCTAACAAATAAAGCTAAACCGTCTCCCCCACGCCTCCTCAATGCTCACATCTACGCATCAAGGATCACATGAAATTTTTCAGATGATGCATCATATTAGATCACTGTATTTGTGGGATGCAGCTAGTCCTCTGAGATGAAACTACAGCCTTGATGGCTTGTTCTAAGAAAAAAATGACTGCATTCAAAGAGCTCTTTAGACATATTCCCTTTCTGTGTTCATTTGCCTTTGACAACCCAGATCATTCCAATTTGATGATATGTTCTTAGCCTCTGGAAGAGATTATGTTGATAGTGACATCCATGCAGCATAAAGGGTATTCATAATATAAAGTCCCATGAACAAGGCAAGCCACTTTGATCAGAATCACACTTAAATCACAATAAAATTTAAATCACTGTGCACTTACTTTCCTGTGAACCAAGGGCATCACTCTGCTACTGTAAAGGCATGGTAAATATCTATTTAGCATTTCTGAATTTTGAGTTTTATTAACAGCTTTTACTCACTCTGTGAAGAAATATATCTTGACATACATTTTTCCTCATTTCTCTTTTTCCCTAATTTTATGAGATTCCTCATTATCATTAGCTCTGTCAACCATTGTTTTCCCTGATACAACTGGCTTTTTCTCATCCATTTCTTACATGTCAGCATTTTTAGTTTGTATTGGAGTACTGTGTATTTCCTCTGCTCTGCTTATTTTTTGCAGCTTTTTTCCTGCCTTCTCTTCTCTTCTCAGTCAGTGTGCCAGAGCTGGCCTCTTGACTGATTGTAGAAGTGTTGACTGCCAGTCAGCTACTGAAAAAATTTTTGGATCACAGGCTATATATCAACATGGATCAGTTGTTGTACTTCATCAATCTGTTTTTCTATTTGCGTTGTACTCACCACAGGCAACCTTGGCATCTGGATCAATACTGAGATGAGCGTCTAGAACAGCATCACTTATCTGATCACACATCTTATCTGGAAGACAAAAATAAGAGAGACATTTCTTTCTGTGATGAAAACAAAAAAGTGATTTCTCAATAAAATTTAATTTCCAGTAGGCAAGAGACTTCTGTTTATAGACCATCTGCCAAGAGGCAACTTTAGCAATGTATATTCTGAAAGGTGTGTTTTACCCTGTTTTCACTCCTCTGATATTTTACTGTCATCTGCACAGGCCAGCAGCCTCCCACGTGGGGGAACAATGAAAAAGGCCTGTGAGGGCATCTTGAAATATTAGTTTTATGGGAATAGAAGATACAAGTAGTAACTCTGGAAGAAGTATTTAAGCTAAGAACTTTCTGTAGGGGTTTTGCATTCTTCCCCTCTTTATTTTAACTTTGTATTGCATTTTCTGTGTGAATTGCCTATTTTGATCTACATCTTTTAACTGTCAGAGGTCTGTGCTTAAGGCAGTGTTTATCCCTTCAGTACCACCAGTGGGGACCTCTGAGATCTCTTTTTTGGATGCCAAGAAGCATTGTTCGCCCTATAAACAGCTGCATTAGATTTAAGCCACTGCTGCAATTACCCACAACTATTTGGCTCAACTGAATTTAGAAAAGCATCTGCAAATATTATCTCACAGACAAGCATTGGCCACTTACAAGTTTCCAGTTATATATCTGAGGTTTGGTCTTTTTTTTTTTTTTTTTTTTAGGACAAAAGCACTGGAGAAAAAAATTTTACCTATTCTGTCTTTAGCAGACAAGTAAGACCTGAGTATGTCAAACACATTTGGTTTGTTAGAAGTTAATGAACAATTTAGGGGACAAATTGAGTTTCTTTCTCCCATCAGGGTAACTGAACGAGGTAAAAGCAATTCAGATTATTTATTCAAAAGTACAGGTTTGAAAGGCATCTGCAGATCAAACGTAAGACATGTGAACTAATTTTCACCCACCATCATTACAAAAAAAGGTAACCAAAATATGTTCAGCCACACAACTACACAGCTGGATTTACAACACTGTATCAATGATCCAGGTGCCTATATTGCTATAAACAGCCTATGTAATTATCCATTAATTGCCAATCTAAAATAACTTCTCTTGAGGGTCCAAAGACGAAGTTGATGAAGAAGCATAAGTGAATGTCCAGTTTAAACTACTTACTTACTTACTTTTAAAGATAATCTGGTCTGGAAGCAAACAAACATTAGAATGAAATTATTAGGTAAGAGTTGAGTTATTCTGTACCCCAAAGGATGTGTAATTCAGTGCAAAGTGTAAGTGAAAACTGCATTTTAGTATGAAACTGTAGAGTAGTATTTTCCAGCACAATTTAAAAATGAAGTGAAACATGCTAGCCTGTAGCTTTGAATGGATCAGCCATAGTGCCATCAATGCTATCTCACGCAAATACAAACTAAAAACAGGCTAAAAGCAAAGCAGTAGTGCTAAAAATGTATGTGCCCCTTTTATTCACACAGGCTACAGCGATCTCAGTGTCAGCATGAGATTTGGTTATGGAGGTGCACAGCTCTCTCCTTCACTGGCATAATTTTCACAATCTGAAGCAGCAATTTCCATAGCTTTATGTTTTATTTCTAGTGCTTTCCCCAAACAAGCTGAAAACATTTAACTCTGCATTTTATAAGTACTTGCAAAGTAAATGAAACAAATTAGAGGCTTGAAAAACATCAAAAGAAAACACACAAAAAAGCCAACTTGATAGCTGTAAAGCCTGTCTTCAGCTATTTGTGCTGCATTGATCCTCAGCTCAAGCCCTATCTTACTGAAATTTCTTGCTAGCATATTACTTAAGAGAATCAGAATCCTGGTCAGTTACTAAAGTTGTATGGTACCTTCACTGACAAAAATTAACCACAGTTTCAAGACACAAGGACGTAAGATGAAAGACAGAGACATCATGTGGTCATAATTTCAGACCCAGAAATCATTTGTGCAATCAACTATGGAATCAGTAATGTCAAGTTCCAAAGTCTGTCATCGGGCTAAATTCGTCAACAACCCAGAGGCAAACAGTCCTGAATCACATCAGAAGGTCCGATGCTCAAGCAGGAATGGCATAACCTGGAAAAACTGGTAAGTTTTATTGCCTTCAGTTACTTGCACCATTACAACATACCGCACAGTGTTTTGTAGCAAACAAGTGGTTGCAGCGGTTCAAGATATGATGCTACATGCTCCAGTGGTCTTGCAGCTGTTGGACTGTTCACTAGGGGCTGGGCACACAGCATAATGTAACTGGTCTCACACTGTGCCACTCCCACCTAACGAATAAGAAACCTGAGAACACAGATACACAAGAAAAACTCTGCTGCAAACCTTCAGTGTTTGACACCACACTCGTTTTTCACTATTGGGTCTTTTGTCTTTCCTTCTACTATGGAAAAGGTAAGAGGTAGTCTTAACATTAAAAAACACTCCATTTGAATGTTCCACCATAAAAGGAACTGTTGCTACCTTTACTGTAAATTTGAGTTACTGGTATGTGTGCTGGAGGTCCAAACCTCCTCCGGTCTATCAGTTAACACAGCTTCTAGATAAGTATTTGTATAAACAAAACTGTGTGGAAAATAGCTAAATTTAATAAATAGCAATTACAGCTGAACCAGTCATGCAGTCCCAAACCTGAAAAATACAATGGCTTTGTGCAGCCTACAGCACAGGTAAACTTGTGGTAGGGAGAGCAATATGGCAAAGAGGCATAAGCAGTATTACAGCTGTATCTGAAATGCAGCTGGACGAAAATCCATACTTGGTATTCCAAACATTTCAGACATTCAGAGTTCAGTGATCACCTATAATAAACATGTGCATAGAGTAGTATTTTTTCATTACAGAATTAAAAATTAAATTGTAATTCCAGTACATGTGGCAGCTCCAAGTCTACCTGTAGAAGTCCTCTCCGTGCTTTTTTCTCTCAAACAAGGATTTAATGTTGTCTGTTCCAGATGATGTTGCATTCTGAACAAAACAAATTCTTGTCAAGTAAACCAAGACACTAATCTGAAGTCTATTCAAAATAACTAATTGGGTCCTTCGTTTCCTCTTTTGGAGGCGATATGAATGAACTTTCATTAGATACCATTCTTCAGTGCAAACATTAATAAAAGCAAAGATTCAGTCACCATTTTTACTTACCAGAATGTCCTTCAGCAACAGATTCTGAGGTAAAAAGAAAACGTTTTTCCCTTTTTGAGGTATGAATTGACATGACTTGGTACCTTCAGCAAGCCTGCAAATGAGAAAGACCCAAAGTAACTGGGCTACAGAACAAGCACAGGCAGAAGGTGACGTGGAAAGGTTAATGTATCTTTGCAAACAGCTGAGGTAATCGCTTCTGCATGTTTGTTCCTCAGAAGTTCAATAGATTAAGACTGCTCTGTGTGGATTTTACAATGCATTGCTACAGAAACTCCTTTCATAAGACTTTTGTGTTTGGTTAATAGTGGTCCTGCTAAACTCTGCAGAAGCATTGTCATGATGTGAAAGGTGAACACAGCTAAGCCAGAGTTCAATACTTTCACACACTTCCCCAAGCCTCCATTCTTACTGTTTCTTCTAAGTGCAAACTACTCAAGATAGTAACCCAGCACAGAGATCTTATCTGAATTTGTAAGGTCAAATAACACTTTCTCCTAGGTATAATATCTATACATTGTACTCAGCTGCAGCAGTGAACTGTGCAGAGAAATGTCTATGTGAGACAAATGTTTCTAACAGCTCCAGGTGGTGAACTGTGCTCTTTTCCCCAAATTCTGTTTGTGTCAGTGGCTACGTGAGGAGCTGCAGAGCAACCAACAGCACACCTTGTAGAAACAATTATGAAGACAGTGGGTTGATAAGTTACCTTGGATTCTGAGACTAAAATATATGTCCTAGCTTAATAAATCTTAAATTTGTCAATGGTCAGGCTCTTGCAATTCATTTTACAGACCCCTTTTCTCCCACTGTTTGCCTTGATGAAGAGATACTAGCAGGAAACAACTGGACTCAAGTATCTAAACTAAGAAAAGAAGCACTGCCCCTTTGGAAGCATTGTTTGCTTTGGCTTATTTCAGAACGCAGTGCAGCAAGCACACCGGAGCACCTGAGTACAGCACAGTGTTGCAAAGCTACCTAGGAATGACAACAGGTTATCTGGCCATAACAACACTTGTTCTGCTGAGCAGCTCTACACTGCTGCAATACATCCTGTTGAGCTCAGCTTCTCTAAATCAGTAGTTGTTTCTGAAAATGTTGCTGCATAAACTAAGCATGTTAAACAGTAGCAAGAGTGGTACAGAGATCAGGTACAACTTCAGCTACAACTGAAGGCTTAACAGCTGGCCATCACAAGCAAACCACATCCCCTACCAGGACACCAGCAAACTTCTCACAAGAGATGTGTGTTCATTCTGCAAAGAAGTCTTCACTGCTAAGAAGTATCATCCCTTTACTTCAGGGAGTGAGGGGTATGAGGGAATGAAAGCAGCAATGAAGGCAAAGCGCTTAAGACAAATGAGTCAAAGCCAACCCTTAAAATAACCAAAGCAAAATTATAGCTCAGCTGCATGAATGACTAGAGGAGGCACTGGCTAGCTGTGGTAACTCAAGTGGCTGCTAGTGTGCTGCAACAGGCCAGTCAACCTCGGTGAAAACCACTGCTCTACAGGGCGATACACAAAGAGATGAAAGAGGTGATCTGGTTGGAGAAAGGAGATCATCTGCACATCTTTTGATTTTGCCCCTTTTATTTGTATCTCAGGAACAAAAGTTTTTGGCGCCTAACACCAAAAAACACACCAATTCTCAGAGGACAATGATTGCTTAAGTGTTTGTGAAGGAGAGCAATAAAGAGAAAGACTTTAAACCACAGTTAATGATTGCCAGAAGTGCCCTATGAAATCCATTAAATCATCTATTTATTTGCTTTTCTTTAGCTTCAGAATTTATTATGATACAATACAAAAATAAACTAGTAATACAGAGATCTCTGTGCCTGGAGGTATCAATTCTGTGTAATAAATACACTTTGAGCTCAAGTTAAACATTCCATAAAACACTTCATATAAAGCATAGAGAACCACTCACATGAAGAATTTCTGTGTCCTGTACCTTGAATTCATTATGCTGCATGAATTATGCTGCATTCTAAAATACTTGTGCTTTCATTGTGTCTTATACACAATTCTTATAAATATAAAATATAAATATAAAATAAATTCTTCTCAGCATGTTTTATAATGTGGGGTATACATATACCCAACCCTAGCCTTGAATGTAAAAGAAAAAAAGAAAAGAAAAAAAAAAGAAAATAGAGTCAACCTTTGTAAGTGAGAACCCAAAAAAATGGAGGCAAGAGACACTAGAGCATAGGGAAGGGTGCCAGGGCAGAAGAGACATGAAGGAAGGAGGATGCTAGAGAAAAAGCAGGCACAAGAGAAGTTGCTTGAGCAGGACAACAACAGAGACATCCACAGTGGGGCAGACACACAAAAGAAGACCCAGGGTTGGTAGGCCTCCAAGGGGTCTGCACATGGTGGAGAAGCCCATGTCAGAGGAGCGGAGACAGAAACATGGAGGAGCAAAAGAAAAGCAATGACAACACACTGAACCCAATCTCGTGCTCCCCATCACCTCACCCAAGGGACTGAAGTCAGGAAGCGGGGAGGAGAGGTGTCCAGAGTGAAGTCAGGTCACTTCTCCCTGAGTGATCTTTTGTCTTCTTTTCAATACTAGAATCAGTAATTAAAAGTTCATTAATTGGCAATAAATTCAGTTAAAAACAAGCTGTTCTGTTGCCTGTGGCAGTGGGGTTGTGTTTTACAAGGCAGCAGTCCCAGCCAAGATTTATCTATCACTAGTGAATTTGTTCAAGGAATATCTGTCAGAGCCATGTTTTCTTTTGCCTCTTCTGCTGATGTTTCTTGACCAAGTGTAAAAAAAGCCATCAGTGTCACCAGATTCAGAAAGCTGCTATGGAAAATAGCGAGATGAACTGTAAGACCTTTTAAAAGCAGGATCACTTCAGCAGCTGAACTTTCAGTATTGCTCCGCATCCCAGGACCTCACAAAAATTTACTGTTGGAGCCACAGAACTGTACCTGTCCCAGCTGAAGTCCATGCATATTCTACTTATATTTGGCACACCCATTCAGTATTTCAGCCAGTCTTGCCCCTTTTTGTTTTACAAATTTATTTTTGCCACAGTTCTGCTGTTTTCTCTCATCATCTATACAATACTTCAGTTCAACTTGCTAATGAAAAGAGGTTGACTTCTGAGATCTTACAGCTGAAGTCTTCTGTAATTAGTTCTATTAGAACAATGTATGTTCCAGCTCAGACCACTCAGGTCAGCCCCAAATGAAAATGCCATTCATTCATATTACCTGCCTCAGGAAACTTTTGTGGAAGAAATGCTGTTCTTATGGGCAAATGTATTCAGGTCTTTCTCTCTGGACTGTTCCTGGCACTCCAACAAGCTGTTCCAAGGTGATTTCCAGCCCATTCTCTCCTAAGGCCAGCTGCTAATGCCTGATGAGAGTCTCCTCATACACTTAGTCAAAAGCTGTTTGGCTGCTCCTTTTTTCCCAGAGGAGACATCCCAGCTTTTCAGCTCTTTCCTCCAGCCTCTTCCTGCTTCTGAGTGCAGCCATGATTCCTGGTTTTTCTCACATTCTTCTTTCCAGGAAGACCACCTGAAGTTTCAAGCATATCACACTCTCAGGCTGATCAGTTCTGGCATATGGGCAGGTCTACAACATCCACCCACTTTCTTGCATACCCTAACTGGTTTAAGAACTGACTTGCACCAGAGGCAGAAACATCTCTCTTGAGCAAAGACTGGGGCACAGCTGAGTGATCTCCACAGGTCCTTCCAACTATTTACTAGATTGTATTTCCAACTCCTAGTTATGAATTTTAGAGATTTCCACAGCAGTTCTAGCACATCTGCTGGGCTCTTCCTTCCCAAAAGTCTACAACAAACTCATTCCAATTTACAGTACGTACTTAGCTGTGTATTTCTGATCTGGCTATTGTACCCTTAGCTTCAGTTAATACAGGAACTGAGGAAAACCAGTTACCATTTACGGGAGGCAGCATCCTGTACTACAAGAACACAGTATCATGAAGCTTTTCAGTCTAGAACATCTTGGATTTCTAACTCCCATCAGTAAGCTGAGCCAACTGTTTATGAATTAAACTGTATCTTCAGTGTATTTTCAGATCAGAATTTGTGCAAACCTAGAGGATTTTTGCCCCATCAGACTGTGGTTTTGCTCCCTGTAATTTGCGTTCTTTACATGATATTTAAATCTTGGCCTTTTCTCTGGTTTTCTCTTATGAAGTCCATTATTCAGTGAATAGGCTTTCTTGAAACCGAAAATACAACTTTCAGGATGACAAAGACACTGCCAGACAAAAACCTCTCACAAATTCAGGCATGTTTCCTTTAAGACCTCAATACCCTTTCAGTTACAGAAGACTTAAAAAACACAGCTGTTCCTCTGCAACAAAACCACTTTGCAGCAGCGCTGGAATCACTTGTTAAAGCACAGCTGGAAACTACAATAAGGCCTACATGGGCCAAATAAACTATCATTATGGCATGGTCTAAATGTGCCAATGGAATAAACACCTGAACGTAAAACGAAAGTCTCCAGTTCACAGCTCCAGAGGACAGAAGGTGACAGATAGAGCAAACGCCAAATGGTTTGAAGCGGTGGGACAAGGTTGGTTAGGCGGGTAAAAAACCAAATCAAACCCAACCCAGGTGGGGACAAGTTACGCTGGAATTCAGATTATAGATTTTAACATACAATTTGTAAACAAAGCAGAGAGTCTCCAGACGCTACAGCATCCAGTGAGCGCAATCTTTGGTGTGCATACATGTGCTATGAAGACCTCCTGCGGCGGGTAACACACCGACACGCCATTTGTAACGCGGTTGCTCCCCCCGGTGCCCACCCACCCATGCCACCCGCACCAGCCCTCGGCTTCCAGATTTCAAGAGGTCACGGCAGACACTCCCAGACCCAGGGGAAAGCACCCTCGGTTCGTGGGGATTGCGGCGTTCCGGCAGCAGAAGCCCGAGTGGCGGCCGGCAGCCCTGGCCCCGCGGGGGGCCGCAGGCCGCTGCCCCCCAGGCCAGGCCAGGCCAGGCCGGCGGGGGCCGCCCCACGGCGCCCGAGGAGGGGCCGCGCCGCTCCCGCCCCGCCCACCGGCCGCCGCCGCGGGCGCAGCGCACCGGGGCCATGTCGGCCTCGCGAGCCGCGGCGCCGGGCCCCGGCGGCGCGGCGGGGGAACCGGAGCCGGTGCCGCTGCGGGGCCGGGGACTGGAGCTGGAGGGAAGCAGCACGCCGACGTCGCACCGGCTGCTGGCCTACAGCGATGCGCTGCTCTCTATCATCGCCACGGTGATGGTGAGCGCCCGGACCTGCCGCGGCGCGGGGCCTGCCCGGCCCAGGTCTGGCCCTGCCGCGGGACCCGGGCGGGCGGCGGCGCCGGCGGGGTGGCGGGGCCGGGGCGGGCTGGCTCCGCGGGGAGGCGCGGGGCCCGCCGTTAGGCGTCGTGAGGGAAAAGGCCCCCGAGCAGCCGCAGCTTGTACCGGGCCCTCCGGACTCAGCCCGTGCGCGGGCCGTGGGCCTGTCTACCCGGCGCTTTCGAGGGGCCGTGTTCGCCCGTTCCCCCGGCCCTGCGGGGCGCCTGGGAGCCCGGTGCCGGCGGTCGCGGCTGGCCGCCCCCGGGCCGCAGCGCTCGGCGGGGCGGGGCGGGGGGCGCGGGCCCCGTGCGGCGGCCGAGCGGCGCTGCCGGCCGCACCGCGGGCAGCGGGAGCGGCCCGGCCCGGGAGTATCAGCGGCCACCTGAAGTTTTCCGGATTTTAGTAAAGCTCTCCGTAAGGAAAAGAATGCTCTGTACTGACGAGGTTTTGTTTTTTCAGATTTTGCCTGTGGCTCACACAAAAATACATCCCGATCAGGTACCGTACGTCTTCTGTTTTGCTGTTTCCCCTGTCTTTGCAACTACATGTAACATCCTACTTTTGCACCCCCACTTCAAGTTCCAGATTTGCAACGCTAAAGGCAACAGAAACTTCCCATAGGGGGAGGAGCTGTGGAACTTGACGTGAAGAACTTAAATACTGAAGATCTGTGTAATCTGCAGAAGTTGTGATGTAAAGCCTGAATGAGGTGTATATTGTAGGCCACAGATTTATCTAGTCACTTTTGAATGCGAAATGAATTGCCCGTCTGACTAAAACACCTTTCAGAAAGCATCTTTTTGGTAATACATCCTCGCATAGAGAAGCCACTTACATAGTGCAATCTAAATGCTGGTTTTAAGATCAGGTTAATAATAAATGTAATCAGAGTAAGCAAAGGTGGAAATAGAAGACTAGAGAAAATAAATTAAATCTGAAAAAGCCAGGAATGTTAGGAAACATAAATTAATAAATTGAGAAAGTACAAGATTTTGTTTAATCAGGATTTATTTTTCTGCTGTTATAAACACATGTAGATGCAAATATCTCTTCTCATTTAGTACAGGAAACTCAAGTATGACCCCTAACACAGCAAATAGCCACATGAGTCTGTTTAAGCCATTGTGGTGGTACATGCAAAATCTGTTGTGGTTAAGCCTTCCTCTTCCTTGTTAACAATCATCACACGAAAACCTGTGTGATGCTTCTACTGCAGAAGTCAGTGCTAAGAAAAAAAAGGACCATTTTGTGGCCAGCCCTCCTCTGAAATGCATTGTCACGTTACCTGTGTGATAGAGAGTGTGTGTAAATGGATCACATTGGGAAGCCCTTTTATAGATTAAAGAGAGATGTTGGTTCATCATAGGCCACTAACTACACACTTCAGCATACTCACAGGTGTCTAATAAACCAGTTCCTCTGCATGGCAGTGAAAAGATTGTTGGAAGAGAACAGCATTTTTGGCAGGCATTTTCAGAAAATCTGCTACGTGACTGCATGCCCTTCCTCATTTGCAGATGTTGCTAATAATTTCACAATGTAACATTTACCTTTCATTTCTCTGTCACTGGGTGTCACTTTCTGTTTCAGAAACTCGGTGAAAGTATTCAGCAACTTCTTCTCGCAAAAATTGCAGTCTACTTGATGACCTTCTTAATAGTCACAGTGGCATGGGCAGCTCATGTAAGGTAGGAACACAGTATTTAACTCCAAAGTTAAAAGTATTGTTTAAAAGGACAGGAGGTAACATTTCTGTCTTGCTGATATATTTCTGAATTGTCTTTTGTTGGGTAATACCAAAAAATTCATTGTAAAGAAGTGCTACCCTAAGCAGTGAATAACTGTACGCTTACACCACTGACACAGTGATACAATGAAAACCAAGCATTTTGTATATTTTAAATGAGAGTTACTCTTCATTTTACTTCATATTCTAGATGAAATTGAGCTTCTGATTATGCTGCAAAAGCATGACTTTGTATGCTACACAAATAGGGCAATATTTGCGTAGCTGATGTAGTACAGCTGGCCTAAA
Organism: Falco naumanni; assembly: GCF_017639655.2. NCBI lineage: Eukaryota > Metazoa > Chordata > Aves > Falconiformes > Falconidae > Falco > Falco naumanni. The sequence continues at coordinate 32,078,064 of NC_054080.1, forward strand.
GCTTGTCTTAGTCCTCAGCAGTGCTTCTCACAAAATCAATAGTGATGTTGCAGATGCTGCATTTTATAGAGCTGTGATCACTGTCACCTGCCCCTGTTGTGGTAGTTAAGAAATTGACATGCAGGCATCACAGTGGAATTAGGGCAGTTTTTGTGTGAATTACGAAATTTACAAATGTTACTATATTCTTTCCTTAATTAAGTGGATTGAGAGCATTCTAATAGAGGTGTGCAACCTGTAATTTGATACTTGAAGCTGGTACTTCACATCTAGTGCTCTTACCGCATTGCTTTTCTTTGCATAAGTAAATACTAAGGCATATAGCCTTTGAATAGTTTAGGGTTTGGTGGAGGGTGATTGGTTCTATCGTTTCTAAGTGACACTTCTGTGGATCTGGAGTTTCAATAACAAGGTGTGGGGCAGTTTGGAAGAAAAGCTAATTTTTCTTTGCATAATAAGAACTACATTGTATCTTCAGTAGAAATAATTTTAAGCCTTAAAATTCTGAAAATACTGTGGCCCTAACAGCGTGAACTTGGCTCTGTTCTCTCAAGTAAAACTTAGAGAAAATCAGAATTAATAGCTCTTTACAATGGCATATGAGACAAAGAAAAATCTGAGACTCTGAACGTCTGCATCTGCTCTGGAAGATCTGTGCAGTGCTACTGCAGGGCTCAGATCCCTACACAATATTGCTTCCTATGACAAGCTAAAAGTCAGCCTTTTAGCTGGTGCCTGTGTGTTTGTTTTGGCATCAGAGTATGAAATGAACTTGTTGATGTTCTCGTGTGAGCAGTGAACAGTGACTGCTGGTGAAAGTCTGCCTTTGTTCATGCTTCAGAAGCATTTGCTTGAGCAGCGAGCACAGGCTGCGAGTCTCCAGTTAGTTCTGGGCCTTGCCTGTGTTTAAGTAAATAGGCGATTAATTGGCAGTTAATGATAGTTGTCATGTGACTCCAAGCCTTGTGCAGCTCACTAGCAGTTTGCTGGCTGTCCGGTCCCCGGTTTGCCAGGTGGCAAAAGATAAGAGTTGTTCTGGAACAAAACTGCCATGGAAGAAGGCAAACCAAACCCTGTGACTTGGCTGCATTTAATCCTGTAGTGAAGTGGCAAGTCCTGCAGAGAATCGTCAACTCCTGCTCTCAAATCATCCCCGTATCTTCCATTTTCCAAGGAAATATATCAATTTGTAGCTCACTGCCTTGTTAGGTTTTTGGTGTGTGACTCAATCAGAACTAACATCTGGATCACTTCTTCACAGATTAATTGGCTGTTAACAACAGTGAAGTTTACATCAAAGTTTATATATAAAGTCAGGTGTAGAGGAAGGATAGAGTGGGGGTAGGGGGAAGCCAGTTTGCTACACCATATGCCACTTGTCCTTCAGATAGAAGTGAGGTTCTTAATAACTGCTCCGTAATTGAACTTGACTGTTTGTATCTCGTTTTTCAAATTTTTCTAGCAAATTACTGCCATGTTTGAGCCAATGAGTTTTGGTAGACCTGCACTACTTGCATAAATTCTGGAGGAAATTAAATCACGTTCCCCTATAATATTATAAAAGTGCAATTTTTATACAGTGTTGTAAAACATTTTGGGAGATGGCTTGTTCATGATATCTTGCCTTGCCTTGCCAGGTTGTTTCAGGTGATAAAGCTTATAGATGATGTCCTCGCTCTTCTAAATCTGGTGAGTCTTGTCAGACACGCTGGATGTTTGATGAGCAAATACAGGTCACTTTTTCTTAAGTCTGTATGTACATGTCCGAAAGTTTCTAAATTACATAGCATAACTCTACCAGATTTCCAAGTCAGGAAGATACAGAGAGCTTGAATTACTCCTTGCCAAAGTGGATGATTGATAACTAACTTGCTTTTAACTTCTGCATGGTTTACTATAAGTCAAAAGAAGCTCTGCAACAGGTTAAAGTGAAGGTCATCTGAGGGAACTGAGAGGCACCTATGGCAAAAGCTTTTTACCTCTGTTTATCTCTGTCCAGCTGAACTATCTGTCCTCCAGGCTTAAGAAAATGAAATGCTATGTCTTTTGCAGCAAAAATATCTTAAGTGTAGGTTTGATTTACAGTTATGTTTTCAGTCATTTCTTTGTTTAAGTTGCTTAGAAAGTCATTCTGAAGCTTATTTGAAACAGAGGATTATATGATCTTTCAAAAACTGCCACTGAGGGACCAATCCTGAATCAGTGTTCTGAGCTTTACACTTGCCTAAATCTTATCGCTTAAAAACTCTTCATTTATTTGAGTAAGTTTTTTAACCCTGTAATATCTTGGTTACTAATAGTTGTAATGGGATGCTGCAATGGTGAACGTATTCTTGCTCTCAGCTTTTTTTTTTTTTTTGCGATATGGTTTAAAATTCTGTTCTCTGACAGTGCAACTACACAGTTAATTTAATTTTGGTAATAAAAATACTGCATTTAAACTCCATGGGATAACGCTACAGGAAATAATGCTAGGAGACTAGCTTAAGGCATGTAATTCTTATGTAATGTAGCTTTTAAAGCAATGCATTTCTTTGTGCTTGAGGTGTTTTTTTTGTTCTTTTTTTTAAATTGGATTTTTTATATATGAAATATTTGTCATAAGAAATTAATGTTTGTGACCAATCAGAAACAGCTGTTTAGGAGGTGTGGTACTTTTGGCATTGCTACTGTAGAAAGAAGTCTGTTAAGAACCATACCAAACTTCTACCCGTGGTATTGCTAACAAAACTGTAGTGTTTACTAAAATAAACCTGTACAGTTTGGATAGCAAACATGGAAGATGTGTACAGAACTAGCCATTTGTTACAGTCAAAGCTCAGCAACCTCAGAAATGTGGTTTTTTTCATGATACAGCACAAGTATTTGAGCTGTTTGTGTTCCATTACCTGGAAATGTCTTTAATGAGGGAATTCTCTGCTTTGTCTTTAGTGCTTCAGTACACTTCTTTCTTTTTTAGGCTTGTATGATGATCATAACTTTCTTGCCATACACAGTAAGTACTTTTCTAAAATATAACATATTTTTAAATTAGAGAGTTTTTTTCTTTCTTTAATTGGAAAGACTTTTATCAAAATATTCAGAAACCCAGAAAGTGTTGTTACAATATAAACCCTGAATCCATTGTAATCGTTAAGCTTTACTTTTTAAAAATTCACGAGGACATGTTATAACCTTCAGTCACTGCATGTTATAGACCTGGCAGAAAACTGGTATGCTAAAAGAGAACTTATAAACATGGAAAGTTATCGTTTCCCATGATTTCTTATAAAAAAGTAGCCATACTGAAAAATGTCAAAGTTGTCTGATGAGAATTTTGCATTTTGTAAGGGAACTAGCTGTGTTTCAAGCTCCTCTTTAGGTGACAGAACATTTTCCTTTTGTAATCTAGACAGGTTTTGGATTAACTTCTGACTTAATTCAGTAAAGTTAATTCTGGCAGCCAAACATTCATTTTTGAAATCTGTGAATTTGATGTTTCGCATAATTTCTGGTCAGATGACCTTTAGACCTTGCAAGAATATTTGCAGCTGAACACCATATTCACAGAACAAAACAGCAAAAATGCATCTTGACTTTTATTGTGTGTAGAACATACATATATATATATATATATATATGACAGGCACCTGTTTCTCGCGGATATATCTGTATTATATATTAGTCTGCAAAGGATAAGGCTGTGGTCAATGAAATTACCTTCATTAGCAAGAGCACATAGTTTCTACTTTGCCTTGAAGCTGAAATAATTTTTTAAAGTTGTCAATGTTACCCTAATACTACTTCCCGCTTTTTTTCCCCCCCTCTAATGAAGCTGCAGAAATTAATACAACAGGAAGCCATGGAGACAGAGAAATTAAAACATTCAAAAAGGTGTCTGCGTATTAATTTTCACAGCTATGAACATCTTGTCCACTGAAAACACTGTTAAACTTTGTGCTGAGCTGCAAGCCAGTCTGTAGTTAGTATGGAGACATAGCATCAGAGAGTTTTGGTGTATCAACATGAGAGCAAAGCCACCTCTCCAGATGCCTTTTGGTTGTGATGCCTGCATGTATTTGTGGTTAGAAATTACATTTCATGGAATTATATTGAAATGCAAAGTCTTATTTAAGTTTTTGAGCTTCTGTATTGAATGAAAAGTGCTTCCCTTTCTCTACTGTTATTCCTACATAGCTTCATAATTAAATATTTCACCTAGTTTCATTTTTCTCTAGTTTTCCTTAATGGCCTCCTTTCCAGAGGTACCTTTTGGCATTTTCCTGTTCAGTGTCTGTGCTGTTGTCATTGGCCTTATACAGGTATTGGAGCTATCCATTTATGTTTTCACTTTTAAATAGATTTTCTTGAGTAGAACTACAATAGCATTTTTCAACTATGGATATAAACTGCTAAATGTCTTTTTGTTTGTTTAGCATTCTTTTTCAAAGTTGTGCCTGTTGTGATAATACAATATCTGTACATAAGATGAAAATTTGCATTGCCACTGTCTTGTGAAGTGGCGGGGCCTTAACATCCACTGAATAGTAATTCCTTTCCCACTCTTTAAGTATGCCTTGGGGAAACAGCAACTGATTTATGCTGAGGTTCTTACTAAGCCATGCAGCAATGGCTGAGTGAACATGGGCTTTTAGCCTCAGTCCAATGGCACTGGTTTTCTCCTGGTGCAGTGCCTTGTTGCTTTCTGTTCCTTATTGTGGAGGTCTTAATTCCTTTTCATATAAGACACATGGTCATGACAGGCTCTGCAGAGGAGACCAAAATCTTGACATGCAGTGTATTTTGAAATTTCAGAGTTTCTAAGACCAGCCCTCCATGTAGGAGTGGATAAGGTTGAAAGTGCTTTGGAATTTGTTGATTGGTAGTTTTACAGTTTTATATTTTCATTACTGCATATATTGGTATGTAATAACTTCAGTAATTATCTTCTTCTTGCAGGCTGTGATAGTAGTATATGGATTCTATCACCCACATTTACTGAATCATGAGATACAGGTGTCTGAAAATCAGAATTTCTATAAACGTCGTATCTTAAAGATTATCCTAAGAGGACCAGTTTTATGCTTTTTAGCAGCCATCTTTTCTTTTTTCTTTATTCCTTTGGTAAGTTCTCCCAGCTAACTGAAAACCTTGATGCAGCGGTTTATAACAGTTGTATTATTTAGGACTGTGTATTAAAATAGTGAGTTCCATGCTAAATAACACAGACTTTATCAGTTGCCATCTCTGTGGGGTTGTAATCATGGCTGCTGTTTTGCTTTGAAGGTGTTGAAATCACAGATACCAATCCATAATTTGATCCATGAGTTTGGATAGTTTTGAAAGAATATTCTGCTACAGTATTAGCCTTACTTGCTTCGCCTGATTTTTTTTACTGCTTCTCTTCATTAGAAGCAGGTCTTCTAAGCTGTAACTTAGCACCTTGCTTATTAGAAGTCAGTGAGGTAATGTGAAAGGTTATATGAAATACTCATTACATTGCACCAGTGTGCACAAATTGAAGAAAGTGAATATAATTGCTGCACTAATTCAGGGTGTAAGAACAAACAGAATAAGCAGGGCAGTTAACCAGCCTGCATCTTAAACCAAATGTTTTCGGCTAAGGCCTGCTCTTACACAGCCTTTTTCTCTGCCACCTTTATTAAATGGCAGTGAGCTGCTCCTACTTAACAGCTTTTATCATTCTCAGAACCCTCACTTGGAACTGAAATCTAGGTTTTTGGATGTATCCTGAGCTTCCTTTCCTCTCTTTTGTTCTTTAGAAAAAGGTGGATTGAACTGAACTTTGAGAAAGATTCCATGGGAATTAACAGTATTTAAATAATCCCCTGATTTAGGAGGAATCGGGTTGCTGTTGATAAAAGGGACAGTTACAAGTCCAAATGTGAAAAGGCCTAATTTTAACTGAAAATATGTTCTCTTACACCATGACTTCCCTTTTCTCCCTCACCTTGTTTATTAGTGTTTTATATTTTAATATTAATAACAGTGACGATTGTCTCCAAGTTGCTGTTGTGCTTAGACCTGTACAAAGCCTATGAACCACTGTGATGTCTTTGGGACACAAGTAGTAGAATCATAGAATATCTCAAGTCGGAGGGGTCCCATAAGGATCATATGGGATCGTTCTCCAGCTTCTAAAGAGAAGGCATTACTGAATTTTTGTTAGCTGAATTATTTCCCTTCCTGTTTTAGCTTGCTTCATTACTGGTACTAAATTAGCTATCAAAAAGCAGTATTAGTTTGCACATGCAATATTCAGGAGGTGCATGTGCATTTCAGGTGAGCAGTTTCCATGTCATAAAGTCAAGATTTGTTTTTCTCAATGTGATTATACCTAAAGATTGAAGTAGTATTTTCATATGAGACTTGGAAGGTAATTTATATTTTGATAACTAAATTTAAACTGTGTTCATTTTTCTCTCCATAGTCTTATGTACTTCTTGGGCTCGTAATTGTTTTTCCACATCTCACTCGATTCATTACATGGTGTAAAACCAGGATTGTTGGTGAGTAACAATATTCATTGTATGTATGTTCAGGTATGTTACTAGGTTGTCAACATGTTATCCAAACGGCCTGGTATGAAGTAATTTTAGTTCTACTTCCATTTTCAGGCTTGGAACATAATTTTGGGGTTTATTGCTGTGCTTCCAAACAGTTTCTCCTTTGCTCCTTGGTTTCCCTTAATTTGTGACAAGATTTGTGTAAGGCAGAACACATTCAAAGATGATTTCTGAGTGCGAAACTTCTCTGGTTTGTCCTGAACATGCACATGCGTGCCCACACACACAAGTACATGAATGATGGCTGCAGGCAATCCATTCCTTTTCCCTCTTAAAAAGGGAAGGTGGGTACTGAAGAATATAGGAAGCAAGCTCTATGCCTGTATCGCTTTCTTCCCAGCAATACTGTATGTTCCCACATGTTCAAACTGGCAAGAAGAGCACCTATAAATCAAACTTCTTCAGGGTAATTAACTGTTTAGGGTGTTACATCTCATTAATCTAACTGCTATGGTCTAAAGGTCCTCACACATTGCTTACGTCAGCCTAAATCCATGCTTCCTTCCCTCATGCTCATTGCTTATGTTCTTCTACCCTCCTTGTGTCAGCACTAACAATTGCACAATGACACCGACAGCCAGAGCTGCTCTTAAACTCTGCTGAGAGGGAAGTTGCCAGTGCCAAAATAAAGGAAAAGGTGGTAACATGCAACCTACTTGGCCAAAAGGTGGAGTGTTCCTCTTTGATAGCAATATAAACTGACCACAGAACTGCTGAACAGATCATGTCTTTGGCACAGCATCTGGTCTGTTTAGCTCAAACATTTTGTTCGATTAGACCTTTGAGTCATTATTCACTTGGTGGAAACAGTCTGCCATACAGTTTAAAGGACAGGGCTTTTTTGTCACTGAAGCACTTGTCCTGAATGCAACATGAGCTTAAGGGAGAGGCACAGCTGCTGAAAAAAGTGGAGTGACAGCTGTGTGAATGAATGGCACCCTCCCTTCTACAGAAATACTTTTGGCAGGTGGGAAGAAAGACAAAGGGAGGTCACAGTAGGTTGTTTAACTACTTTGTTTTATACCACCTGATTTTGTCTTTCGTTAGTAAACGTCTGAATTTGTTTCCAGGTCAGAGAGAGGAAGAAGAGGAACACCATAGCTTAGAAACCTTCACTTTTTACCTCAGCGAGCCTCTGAGTAAGGAACGGGTAGAAGCATTCAGTGATGGAGTCTATGCTATAGTAGCAACCCTGCTCATTTTGGATATATGGTAAGGCTTTGTGTTACTTCTTACACTTTGTGTTGTTAAATACAATACTAACATTTGTCTGTATAAAATATTTGAGGAAATAAAATTAACCAAACATTGACTTCTAAAACCTGCAGTGGTTACTTTAAGTATGATTTTCTGGAAAGATACAGAACACAAACAAAAGATACTTCTAATGGCCATATTTCAGCAGAAGTGATCATCCCTGTAATGTATATTGGGGTGGGGAGTCTTGAAGAAGAAAGTGTCCTTTTTGCTTAGTTGTGTTTTCAGATAAAGGGCTTTTATCAACAAAAGCTGTTTAGTCACTGTGGCAACTTTATTACATTAACCTAAAGAATGCCAACTTATTTTCAGATTTCCTTTCAGATCTGATTTATTTGCAGAGCTGTTATTTGAAATGCTATTTTTAAGTTACAAATTAGAGAGCTATGGAGTGGGCCCCTGTTGTTCCTGCTTGCTCACAGTAAAGAAATATAGTTCAGTGTTGCTGCAGGTGTGTTTTTATAACAGTAATATGCAAAGAAAGTGTTCTCTCCACAGTGAAGACAACGTCCCTGATCCCAGAGAAGTAAGGGAGAAGTTCCATGGAAGCCTTCTTGAAGCTTTGAGTGAATATGGGCCAAACTACCTTGCCTACTTTGGCTCATTTGTAACAATTGGTCTCCTGTGGTTTGTCCATCACTCACTTTTCCTCTATGTAACAAAAGCTACACGATTAATGGAACTGCTTAACATACTTTCGCTGGCTTTCATTGGTGGGCTTCCACTAGCTTACCAACTGACCAGTGAATTTGCAGAGAAGTCTCACAATGAACTAGAAGCCATTCAGGTCAGCTGTGTTATCACTTTCTTTGCCAGCATATTTCAGTTTGCAATATGGACTACAGCTCTCCTCCATGAAAGGGAAACTTTGCATCCTTTTGCTCAATATGGTGGCAACGAGCATGCCTTCATGTTTGCCAAGCTGGCTCTCTACCCTTGTGTAAGCCTTGGGGCCTTCTTTCTAACATGCTTGTTAAGTGAATTTAGCACAGCAATTTTCCATCTTATGCAGATTGTAATCCCATTTGCTTTTCTTGCCTTGCGCATTTTTGTTAGAATTTCTTTAGCTGTTATAAAGTCCATGGTGTCCCTCTCCAGACGGAAGGCTGTACTGTCAGAAGAAGAGGAGGCATGTTTGTCTCCTACTGAAACATTGTCCTAAATTTCCATGTAGTGCATGTGAAGTTGTTGCATTAACTTCGGTTCTTCACATTATCTTCATGTGTGGATTATGTTGATCTAAACTAATGCCTGCATTGGGCATAACCGGGGGATATTTAATTTTTAGCTGGTCATGCTTGAGACCCTTTTTCCAAAACCCATAACTGGAAAAACTGGGTGAATAGGGGATACAAAGAAAAGCATGTTGCCCTTCCTTTAGAGTTACCCTTTTGGAAAAATTGCTGCTTGACATGTAACTGCAGTGGTGATTGATTAAGAACTGCACAGACAGTTGCCCAGCAAAATGCACTTTTCTGACATGTGGCCACATCATGGCAGCCAAAAACAGGTATAGAAGCTGATTGTGCTAATGTAACACAGGGAGTGAGATCTGGGAGACATGGAGACCTCTGGATTTCTGGACGGTGCATGGTGTTAAAACATTCGTGCATACAGGTTGCTGGTGTGGGGTTTTGTTTTTGTTTTTTTTTTACTATTTGTTTAACGGTTACAATGTCTTCTGCATAGTCACAAACTTGTGATAGCTTTTTGAAAACTTGTGTTGAATGGCTCTGAGTGTGAGTTTAGAAGGGAGTTGCAATTGTGACCCATATGGAGTCTTCCAGGCTACTTGAACACAAGTTCTTAAGGCACATCTGTTCTTTTAAAAAAAGATGGTATTTAATAAATGAGGATTCTTGTGGCTATGTATCCAAGGTCTGAACTAGCTTTAATATCTCCCAGGGAAGAGATTCAAAGAGCTGTGGGATTAGAGGTAAATTTATTTTCAGTTTTGAAGCAGCTGCTTCTCTGAAATGAAAGGTTTTGATTTCTCAAGCTTTTTGTGTCTTGTTTTCATGCCTGCTAAAAGCAGCATCCTTCTGTTATTCTGAAGGCATGATGTCACATTCAGAGAGCATATGAGATGTTCCTGCCTTGCCTAAGAGTTACCCATCAGGTAAGGGAGATGAGTTTTTCCCTAAGCAGAGTCTAACTAAGGGATCCCACAGATTTCTGAGACTCAGCAAGACAGCAAAAGAAACTAACCCTGTAGAAGTTCCCGTCTATGACATGTTGAATTTTTTTTATGTGCAGTTTTTTCACACTTACCCTGCAGAGAACTGTACAGAAGGAGTGGGCAAAGTGATATAGCCTCTGGCTGCTTTGGAAGCCTTTGCATTTCTTTTTGCAGAGCCATTAGTTTGTGTCTTGAACTGTCTTAGTGCCTGATAACTTTAATGCTGTATTTAAAGGCATTTGAGGGATTTCGTTGTTCCTCTAAAAAAAAAACTTAAAAATACTGTTGCAAAGTATGCCTGGAGTGATTGTTAGTGAAAACAAATTCAAATATCTCATTTCAGTTGAGATCAGTCTTGAAAGCGCTTGTGCTTTTTGGTTTGAAGTACTTTGGTACCAGTATGTAATTGTTAGCATTACGTACTTCTTGTGAAGAAAGTATGTTCACATATTCAAGGGGTTTTATACCTGGTTGAGGTTAAATGACTTGCAGTAGAATTCTGCACTGTGTTGTGTATCACAGAGTTTTTCTGATATTTATTGAAAGCACTTTTAGTTCTATATGGTTTTGTTTCTCATATGCAGTGGGCACATAATAAACAGTGAATATGTGTATTTGTAATAAATTTCAATCAGTGAAAAAACAAAGCTTCTAGTCCTTTATTTCTGCTCCGCAGATGAAACTTAGATCTGATGTCTACAATTAAAATTATGTTGGAGATCTTTTTTATTTTTTTGTCTTCAAAATCATTCCTGCCAACCTCTTCCATTCTGTGATTTTGTGTGAAACACCCAGACACTTTTAATGGTATGCAAAATATGTTGATTCTACTTCTGTGGTACTTGAAGGAAATGAGATCTGAAACTGAGTCTGACCAAGGAGTTTCACACAGGGGTGCTTTAAAGAGCAGTGAATTGCAACATAAAAATGCTACAAGATACTGTACTGGTGTGCATTTTTCCTTCTTTTTTTTACCCCACTTGCAAGTGAGTAATCTGTTCTGCAGAAAGAACAATTATATAATTTTTTTGGCATGTAGTCAAGATATATTATTCAAATCAAATTTGGTAGTATCTCAGAACCTAAACTTCAGGGCAAACTTGACCTGTGGTTTTGTATAAACAGGGTTGGCTTAGGATCATTCTGATAATTTTGGTAATAATTTACCAAACTGCAGAAACAAAGCACATTTCAGAATGAGGCCTTAATCTGAATTGTGTGATTCACAGCTAGAAAGAACATTCCCAAATTGAACTGTACCTAGCTGTTCTTTACAGAATCACTAATGACCCCACAGGTTTTTGTCTCCAGAAAAATTAAAGTGAAACACTTGTAGTGATTATAATAATCCCAGAATCACAGAATGGATGAGGTTGGAAGGGACCTCTCGGGACTGTCTAGTCCAACCTTCCTGTTTAAAATAGAGATGAGTCCAGTCAGACTTTGAGCATCTGCACAGATGGTGACACCACAACCATTCAACAGGTCAACCTGTTAGAATGCCCAGTTGTCATTAGGGTAAAAAGAAGGGGTTTTTTTCCCCTTTTTTTTTCCCCATACAAAAGAAATTCCCTTTATTTCAGTTTGCGGCCATCACTTCTCACCCTGTCATTGGGCGCCACTGAGAGGAGTCTGGCTCAGTCACTGCTCTTCCCCATCAGGGATTCATAAATGTTGTTAAGATCTCCCCTGATGCTTCTCTTGCAGGCTGCGTTGTCCCAGCTCTGTCTCTCCTTGTATGAGCATGCTTCAGTGCCTGTGTCATCTCCATTGCCTTTTGGTGGACTGGCCTTTGAATGTCCATGCCCTTCCTGTGCTTAGGAGGGGAGAGCTGGAGACAGCACACTGGATATGCTCTTAACTAGTCACCTCCCTTGACCTGACCTGCCAGTGACAATGACCGTTTTCCTGAGTCCAGGAGGTTGCTGGCCACCTTTGCCAGAACAATAGTTTTAATTACATAAAATCTCCTGGAAGCAAGGAAGTAAAATTGCAGTAAAACGTTGCAGTAAAACTTCTCTTCTAATGACACTGACATTTTTTGCCTATGGTACTGGTACCGCCAGTCAGGAACAACTGCCTCCTGAACTGAAGAGGTCAGGTTGGACAAAATGTGGTTATGCGTGGTAGGGTACTTGAGAAGTCTGTTGTTTCTCAGTTCATAACTGTGATTCCATAATAACAGATGTTTTGTTTGCTCAGACTGGTTGGCCTTGTTAATGGGTTCATGTTCAAGATTAATCCATTCAAGACATTAAAAGATGGTAACTGCCACTTGCAACACCGTCATCTTTGCCTTCCATTACAAATGGTGCTAGCTGAAAAAAAGACTGCTGAAGGATGCAGTTTCAGCTTGGAGCCTTCAGAATAATGATAAACATAGGGAGCTTAAAAGAGTAACAGTAACAGCTGGAGTTATTTGCAGAGAATAAATAGTTGACTTTTTTCTACTGCATTTGAAAACAACTGAGTTAGTGCAAACAGTTCTCTTACAACTTACTAGGAACATGCTTCTTACAGTGACTCAAACTTCCATATAAGTTTGGAGCAGACATAGGCAAAGCTATAGTTTGGCATCTGATTAACCAAGAGCAGCTCTTGCAATTGGATTTTTCAGTAAAATAAAGTCAGTCGCCAGGAATTTTGAACTTGCTCAGTTTGATTTTTTCCAGTGTGAGGGTGCTTGACAGTAGTGTGCAAAGCTTAAATTCACTGTAGGAACTTGGTTTTCAGCCTTCAGCTTGGTAACCTGTGGGGTTAATCGGGATAGTGTCAGGCAACTGCAATCCATTTGCTTGTTGCTATTGAATGGAACACAGATAAATCGTGTTTGTGGTGAGAAGAAAACACACAGATTTCTTTTAATGCTTATAATTCGAGATTTTATTGCAGGCATCTGCATGATGCCATCTACTCCTCCTTTTCTTCTTCATGTCTGATGGCATAGCATCATGGCTTGTAGGCCAAGTCGCCTGCTGCATCAGTAGGGGAAGACCAGAACATTTGTTCTGTCTGTATATCATCAAAAGAAATGAAGAGCAGTAGTGATTTCTTCCTCAGAGCTTTAGTGCTTTTTGTTTAAATATCCAGCACAGGGATATAATTCAATTAATTGCTTAATTAAAAACATTGCAAAATTATAAAAATCATAATCATGTTACGAATCATTAAAAAGGAGCACTTCACTGCTTTGAATAAATCAAGCTCAATCAGTAACGCAGTAAAGCACTTCCTCAAAGCAAAACCTCAAAAAATGAGTTGGTGCAAGTTTATAAAGATGCTGCCTCAAAGAGCAGAATCGGTTGTTACTGACGTACAACTTCCTGTAGGATTTTTTTTTTTCTTGAAAGATGTAACATTTTTCTCACTCTGCCTTAGGAGTTTGTAAGTTTTAACATATGGGAATTATTTACTTTTTAAAAAGCAATTTGTATTTAGCACCCACATCCATGTCAATGACAAAATGAAGTCAGCACTAAATTTGTTAGCCTGGGTCATCAGAAGGCGTTTCAGGCTGGTGGTACACAGAAAAGTCTTGTTAGATGGCTGGTTAACATTAGCTGTATTTCAAAGTAAGTGATTCAGTTAATTCAAGACCATCACAGTTTGCAACTTTTTTCTTCTTAGTACCAAGTTGAAGAACACTCCTGGCTAGTATATGATCTAACTTGCACTGCTTGCTTTTAGAATTGGTATACGAGCATATGGAGAAATGCTGGACTGGTTCTAGTTCTGCAAATGCCCCTCTCCAAGTCACTATGTGTTCTCTTCACAGACCAGCATAAAGACTCCTAGTTAAAATACAGCTGCTTTGTGTTCGGGAGATTTATAACATTTCATTAAAATCATGCCACTGTCGAGTACCTAAGGATTTTAAAACTGTCATGTGGATATGCATTAGACAAAAGTGGTTGAGTAAGCAATTGTCCCACTAGAAGCTTCACCGGTTTGTTACTGACTTGGCACTGAACTTTGTGGTGAATTACTGTGGCATTAACAACTGATATTGGTGTCTGGAACTAAAGTGATACCCAGCCAGCACTGACCAGTCTCATCTGTAATGCTCCCAAGTGTCTTTCATAGTTCTTGCTATTCAAAGTAAATAAATAAATGGTGTAATGGTGGTGGTGGAGGGGTAGAGGGATAGCTTTCCATCCATGAAAGAAAGTACTTTCTGGTCTTACTGATGCAGCACATACAATAATTGAAAAAACTTCATGATACTACAAATGAATGGAACACTAAGAATCTTCCAGTCAGCTCCCTAAAAACATTTCAGACCTCTCTTAATGAAGGAATTTAAATTACCTGTGGTTTGATGAGCAGAAAAAAGCACAGGTAATTAGGTTCCAAGGAGTTTAATAATCATGTCCTTACCCTTCCACTGTGTATGTTTAACTTTAGGCAAGGATTTGAAAAATGATGGCACTACTGAGCAGTCAGCTGAGGTTCAGATTAATTAGTTTTGTGAGAGAATGTGAAACATCATCCAGATTTCTTGTTGCCCCGCACGTAACAACAAGGTTATGTCAAGGTTCAAGAGCCAAACACAGAAGCGCACGTCGTAGTCTTTGCCAATGGGTCCTCTGCCCTCTGGATCCAACATCAAGGCGCTGTCGGTGCGGTTCCGCGGGGGTCATTGCCCGCGGGGCACAGGCGGTGAGGCCCCGGCCCGGCCGCAGCCCGCCGTGCCACGGGCAGATGCGTCGCCCCGCTCCCCGCGGCGGGGTGGCACCCCGGGGGGCTCCCGCCGCCGCCCCCGCCGCCCGCCACGCCCTTCCCAGGCGGGGGCAGCTGCGAGCGCGCCCCCCCGCGGCGGCAGAGGGACGCCCGGCCGGGACGGCGCCTCTATCTTCTGTCGTAAGGGAAGTGAGCACGGCCGTTTTGTGGCGAGATAGCTCCCCGCCCCTGGGCGGCGTGTGACCGGTCACTGAAATGTCACAACACGCACAAAATGACGGCCACACCTCACCAAATCCCCACCCCGGGCACCCCCCCGCCCCTTCCGCCCCGCCGCCGCTCCGCGCCGTCACTTCCGGCCGCCGCGCCGCTGCCGCCGCCGCCAGGATGATCCCGCCGGTGCAGGTCTCGCCGCTCATCAAGGTGAGGGCGGCGGGCCGGTGCCCCGGCGCCGCAGGGGCGTCCCGCCGTACTGCGGGGCGGGGGGGCGGCCTGTCGGCGGGCGGGCGGGCGGGCGGGCAGCGCCGGGCCGGGCCGGGCCTGGCGGTGCGTGTGAGCTGAGCGCAGGTCGCGTCCTTGTCTCTGCCTCCCGCAGTTCACCCGGTACTCGGCGCTGCTGGTGGGGATGATCTACGGCAAGAAGCGATACGGTGAGTGCGGCGCTCCGGGCGGCCTGTCCCCTCCCCCTCACGGCCCGCAAGGGCACCTTGAGGCGGCCGGCGCGGCCTGGCCGCCATTTCCCCTTCCCCGCCGCAGCGGGAGCAGCCTGGGCCCTGCCGAGCAGGCCCTCGGAGCGGGGCCCTTACCTGGTTAGAAGCCACAGATCCGTGTGGAATGTGCCTGTGTGCCAGCGAAACTCTCTTTCTTCCTTTTCGAGTAAGCTAGCAGGCTCAGAGCTTTGTGCCGGGTTCTAGAAATTGTGTTTTAAATCAAATGTGTTAATGACAGACTACCTAAAGCCTATTGCTGAAGAAGAGAGGAGAATAGAGGCTGAAGAGAAAAAGAAACAGGAAGAACTTCAGCGGATTGCAAAAGCGCTTGCAGAAGGTAGTCCCATGGTTTAATTTATGCATCTCTTGCCAAAGTGCACACAGTGGCTTGCAAGTGGGCAGCCGTTTTGCTGCAGTGTTTTTAGGAGGAATTGAGGCTCACGGCCAGTGGGCTGCAGACTCTCGTGGATTCATGGAGCAGTGGTTAGAGTTATGTGAAGGGTAAATAGTGCTGCTGTTTGACAAGCCCTGCAAAACGTAAACAGCAGTAGAGGAAGAGTTAAAAACACTTTTGCAACCAAACGGGATTTGTTAAATGACTATTTGAATTTCCACTAGGAAAATAAATTGCTAAAAGCTGCAGGTTTTTCTGTGAGGAGTAATTGGGACTGTATATTAACTGTACTTGGATTTGCCTTATTCAGCTGGACACAGCAAATCTGTGATCCCTTTTCTCCATGCAATACAGAAATCTCACAAATGTGACTGATAGCCTAAACCAGAGTACATAGGCAGCTGCTTGTAGTTGCAACTCAAAGCTTTTAAGTGGTGGTAGTAGCACAGTGTTAAGAGATCAACTTAATTTGTTATCTTTCTTGTGAGGAGAATATACTGAAGGTGATCAGTTGGTATTAGTATTGCTGCTTTTTTCTCAATGCCTTCCACCCTGTAGTAGTTCTGCTGCAGCATGCTTTCTCTCATCCTTAGGATTATTTCTTGGGACCCCTGTGCGTTTCTAAGGGAGGGTTCCTTCCCCCACCTTAGAAGAGTGTGTTCTGTAGCTTGAATTCACCTAGGCTTTTTTGGGTGGACTTACAGTTAAGAACTTCAAGAAAATTGATTAATGACTCAAGCTGTTCTTGATGCAGCTACACACTTAGTAACTATTTCGCTGGGAAATAGTGACATTTGCATTGTCCTAAAGAAGACTAATGTTGAACAAGACCCCATAATTAACTGCTCATATATAAAATCAAATATGTAAGTAGGTGAATTATATTGCTTACTAGAGATAAAGCTATTTTGCGCAGCTGTTGTACCATCTTAAAATACGTGGTCCCCATTTATTTATTCCATAACCAGTGGGTCTTTTAGATATTCTCTGGTTTAGCTGAAACTTCACATTTTTTGGAGATAGAGGCTGTAGTGCAGTGTTACTCTGCTTAATGGAATTACATGATTATTTCTTTAGAATGTTTAATCTGTTTAAAAGTAGCACACAGATGACTGTTCTGCATTCCGAACAGTGGTTTTGTTGTGGTTTTCCAGTTAGAAAAGCAACTGTTAAAACTTCATTCAGTGCAGTGCAGTTGTTGAAGATTGTTCTTTAGAAATGAATAATTGGACATACCTGTAATGATAGCTTTTTCTGGGCTTATTTGAATTATCAGTTCAGAAAACTGTCATTTACTAATGAGTAAGCCAAAAAAGTGCCTCTACCCCAAAGCAATGAAATAACAGTTCTGTTGAATAAGCAGAAGTGGGAATCATTAAAAACTGCCTAGAAAGAAATGGCATACTTAAAGGAAGCCTTTGATCCGACTAGTGCTTTGCATATTTTAGTACTGCATGGGAGTGACTAGTAGTCCTAACTATGTTTGGTTTTTTCTTCCCTTATAGCAAGTGAAGATTCCATATTGAAATGAACAAAGGATTGGATATTGATTTCCCACATGGAGATACATGGCTAGGCCCTGAATTGTTCAGTGTTTGGTGGGCTCTGCATGCTATTCTATCAATAAAGGTCTTGCAACACTTCATTTGGTATCTTTTGAGAGAATTGCACAGAACAGCTGCAAAAATAACTTGCAGAATGTGACAGGAAGCATTTGTCACAAGCTGGCCATTGCTGCAGCTGAAACACCCTGTTGTATTCCTCCAGCAACAGCCAATCACTACACCTACTACTCGTAAGTAATATTTGTGATCAGAAAATACATACAATTTAATGTATATGGGCATGTGGGGGAGGCTGACATGGCACTGGCTGCCTGAACCAGCTTATTAAATGGCTTGACCGAGGAGTTGCTGCCATCTATTTTCAGCGTTGTTATCACAGTAGATTATTGCATGATTCTTGCATTTGACAGTGCAGTCAAACTTGATGGTGATTTGTTAAGTTATGCTGGGGAGATCTGAAGAATTGGTGCTGGCTCACTAGTCAGGTATTTTTAAACGTATCTTTTCAGATTTAACAGAGGGTCAAATGTTGTTCCCCAAAACTATGAACAAGATACCGTTAAATTGTAATCTGCCGCTTTTATAGGAAGTGACTGGCAATGCAGGGGACTGAGATTTTAAAAAGTAGTGGCCTTCAACGTGAAATTAAGTCTGCCATTAGCATGTAAGCTGCTAAGGTACCTCCTCAGCTGTACGGACCTCAGATACCCCAGAAGGTAAAAAGCCTATCCTGGTAGATTGTGGTGGTGGTCTTGGGTTTTGTCACTGTAAATAATACAAATAACTCAGACATTCAGGGGGCCTTGTTTCTAACTTGAATGATGGCCAGCTTCCTTCTGACATTGCAGATCAGACAGCTGAAGCGGTGATTTCAGGTCTAAATCTCTCCCAAGTGATGGCAGTCTTTCAGGAAGCGTAATCATATGTTTTATTAAACTAATTGCTGTTGATAAATACACAGCCTCTTCTAGATTATACTTTGAAAGAAATAAATCCTTAAACTGCTAGTGCACGATCTGAACTAATAAAGCAGTCCTACGGAGTATACGGGAATGAAGTGTAACAAAATTGGATTTGAATTGGAAGTGTAGCGTATCCAGTAACTGCAGGGAAAAGGGGTTAAAATGGGGTATTTTCAAGGAAAAAAGAGGAATAGGAAAATCAGCTATATGTCATGATTAGGCTTTTGGTTTTTTTACGTGAATGTATATCTCATGGTATTGAAACTACAAGGTAATGCTTATGAAAGTAAAGATACAGACTGGCAGTTAGTTTCAAATCCTCTTTCTGCAACACAGAAATAATGCATCATATCCTGAACTCTCAGGTTAACAGGATGTGTTGCACACTTAAAAGCCAATATTTTTCCAGTAATTTCAGGAGCTGTAAATCAGATCTGATTTGCCAGAAAACCTAACGTTTTTAAAACATGGGTGCTGAATTCATGTCTGTGTTGCTAGCCTGTAAGCTGTCAAATGGTGTTATGTGAAATAAGGGCTTCTGAAAAACCTCTGAAACTCAACACTTGGGATTCACCTGTGACTGTGCTTGAGTACAATGTGATTATACACATTATATTTATATGTCCTTTTACATTGGGATGAATTCCCATGTGGGTGGGAAAGGTGCCACAAGCCTCACTACAGCTGCCCCATGGTGACCAAATTACTCCTCTGCCACCCCATTCTGGCCAGGCAATAGATAATTACCAGGTTTGAGACAAAAAAAGCCAATGCTAAACAGCTATAGTAAGTTTTAACACTATTTACAGCAAGACTAAGGTACCTGTGAAGATCAAGGGGTGAACCAACTGTTGTCCTCAGCTGAGGGAAATTCTGGGAAATACAGCCTCGTACTCAGAGGTGCACAGCAAAAGGAAGATGCTGCAGGCATGCGTTGCAGAAGTACAGGGAAAATTCTGACAATGTGGTCAGACTTCATTTTAATAAGAGTCCAGACACAATTTTTTTTCTTTGCTTCTGTGGCAGGCTTGGGTACTCCATTTCATACACATGTCCTATGAATAGAATTCGTGCAGGTGTTTGGGTCCAAGGCTTCCTTTTTTCATTTATAAAACACATGGAAGAGAGGGGCAAGCCTATGGAAAGTAGAGGTGATCCATCTGACTGTACATGCAGTTTTGGAAGCAGTCATCCAAAGGTGCTGAAGGAAACCATTAGGCTTTGCACCTGTGCCAGACTAAGAGCACTTACGAGGTCAGGTGGTGGTGCTAGGGAGTGTATGATCAGTCTGCTTGTGGTTGAAATTCAGTCCCAGTGTTTAGCCCCTGCAATGCTGAGGAAGCTGATGGAATTGCCTCTTGAGGAAGTGGGGAATGTGGGAACAGATTGCACATACATCTAAAGACTGCTGTGAAAATGATGGGCATAAATTCTTTTCCAGACTGCTAGCAACAAGACAAAAAATGGGGTGGATGTATTAAATAACCCTTTGATAAGTATCTGCTGTCACTGAGAAATAAGTGAGGCCACTCACTTGGCCACATGACTGCACACCAAGCCAAGTATTTGCCTGCAAACTTGATGAAAGTTGTGTTTCGCAATAGATTTTGAGATAATTGGAGAAAGAGCTGTGTTATTTGAGCCTGAGGCTGCTGCAACCCCCAGGAGCAAGAGCAACCACAACTTGATGAAAGGTGTAGAGGAGAAAGCAGTAAAGACAAGAGTATCCAACCCCAGGTGGCATTACACAAGTGTAAGGTGCCAAGGAAGAAAGCAGGGAGAAAAAGAGACGGATAGTTCAGTCAACGGACAATTTTTTCTTGGGAAGAGGTAAAAAATGAAGCAGAAAGTTAACTTGAAACCTGTTCCTTGAAAATGCAAAGATGAGGAAGGAGGCAGCAAGAAAATGCCTTTCCTTTCATGTTATGAGGGAAAAGGTCCTCATGTTTGTTTTGTGGTCTGTAAAACACAGCAGGCACCTTTTTGTCTGCTGGAACTAGGTTTGTCTAGCTCCTCTGTTGCTGCTTGAAAAGGAGTTTCTCTCTCTCTCTGAATGTTTTTCCTAATCTTCCCCATACCCCACCTTAAGATTTTGTGGAAGGAGCAGGTGAAGAGGTACAGAGAAAAGAGATTTTTCTCTTGCAAGCATTTGTGGTGGATGATGCAAGCCACATTCAGCCCAGACAGCAATAAAGCCTTAACTGGATCCAGTAGTCTGTGGGGTCTTGTGGAGGTTTTCTTATGCAGGAACTGGAGCTGCTGGAAGGACAAAGCCATCCAGCCGAGTGCCAAGGATTGCAACCCATCTGCCTGGAGGGTGGAACTGGGATCCATACCCCACCTGTGCGATTAAATACTGTCTCTTCCTTTGAAGAGTGAAGGTTGATTTGCTTGTGTTCAGCCTCTCTGGGAGGGAAGCAGCACTTCCCAGCCTTAGCTGGGGTCAGACCATGGCCAGCTGGGAAAAGACAGCACTTTTCCCAGAACCACAAGAGGCAGCCGAAGACGGGACCATGGGCTCCAGTCTCCCTGGCAGGTTTTTCCCCTCTCTGTAGGAACTGCTATCCTCACAGCTCTGCCAGCAGCAGAGACTTCATACGTGCTCCCACATTTCTGGCAGTACCAGGTCAGGCACCTCCACTCACAACCCATGAGCAGCAGCAGGCTAGGCTCCAGCAGAGGGAACAGCTGAAGGGCACCTACATGCTTTTGAGTCACTTTGTCTTACCCCTTCCATCTGAGACAGCAGATGATGGCCAAGATGCAGCATTAAAAATCCCTTGGCAGCTCCCAACTCGAGGCAAGCCCCTTCTGCATGGAGGGGAAATTTCCTCTCTGCCCCTGAGCCCCTCTCTTGAGAAACCTCCCCTACAAGTCTCACAGGGATATTCATTTCCTTGCCCCACTGCCTTCAAAACTAAGACTGAAGGTCTGTATACATTACTTCCTTCAGCGAGGCACTTACAAAACAGGCCTCCTCTCACCTCCCTCTGGACTTGAGAGCCAGAGGTAAAAATACTTCCTGGCGTATAGGCAGATATACGAGAAGCCCAGCTACCTGACCAGACATATATCATACCAGTATACCAGAAGCTGCAGATACCCTGCAGCACTCAACAGGGCATTGATTGGTCAGGAGACTTCTGAAATTGTCTTGCAGGCCTGGGCAAATCCTGGAAAAGTCTATTTCTACCCTTCTCCACGCCCAGCAAGTCTGGCCAGCTGTCACCTGTGAATGAACCATATGCACTGCAGGTACGAACTATGCCAGGCCCTACCTGCATCTAACGGGCTAATACCTCTGGTGGGAAGCAAACCACAGGTGGTGTGGTTGTGGCATGCAACAAGCTGTAGAAACATCTGTTAGTAAGGGATTGCTGACCAGAAAGCACAGTGGTCCCAGTCTTTTGGCAGAGTGGCTTTGTGGGCTGATGGTACCATTTTGAAAAAAGAAAAGAAAAAAAAAAAAAAATTAATTTCATCACCTGGTCTACTTAGTACAAGGAAGTCAGTTTTTCCCTCAAGACACTCAGTGTGTTAGGCGGTAGGACTGAGAGACACAGTGAGGGGCAAAAGGTAAGGGCAGGCTGCCTGCAGCTCAGGGCTGTATGCGCCGTGGCTGGGCACTACTTCTGTGTCAGATGAGAAGACAGCGGGAGCAGCAGATGAAGCATCTCATCGGAGCACTTCCCCAGCTGCGGGCAGGGAAGGTTTCCCTCCCAGCAGCTGCCCCACTCTGGGGCACTGCATTGTGCCGTTAGAGCCTGGGACGTGAGGGGCCGTGGCCTGTCCTAGGGTCCCACGGGTGAGTGACAAGTGCTACCTGCCACTTAACTGTTGGGTAACCTCAGACCCATGTCTGTGGTTGTTGTCACCCCACCCTGCACCCACCAGTGCAGACGTGCTGCTCGGCTACAGACCTGTGGATCACCTCTGCCTCCTGCCGCCCATCTTTCCGCTCGGCGTAGAGGCTGCCGATGGCTGCGCAGCAGGGGCGCAATTCCTGCGCAGAAGACAGGCAGGAACTCTGCAGCCACTGCGAGGAAGCTGCACGGAAAAGTTTTACCCACAGGCTGTATCCTACCAGAAACAGAGTGCAGGAGGAAAATAAAAGGAAAATGAAAGGTGTTGGCATGCTGTTTCTGCTGCTGCCTTCTGATTGCTGCGTGTGGCTTCCCAGCGCGAAGTGGGACGCGGGCAGCTGCGACCTGTGACCGCCGCCCGACAGGCGCCTCGCCGCGGGACAGCCGGGGGCGGCCGCGCATCCCGCGCTGCCGGGGGGCGCCGCTGCCGCCACGGGAGGGGGAGGCAGGACCCGGTGGGGAGGGACAGGGGCGCGGCTGGCCCGTTCCCCCGGCGGGGCACAGCGTCCTGCGTGCGGCACGCACGGGCGAGGTCCCCGCTGCGGGACCCTCCGGCTCCCACGGGAGAGGTCCGTCCGTGAGAGACACCCCGTCCCCTGGCGCAGCACCCCGCAGGGCCGGGGGCACCGCTCCGCACCGCGCGTGGTGCCGCTGGGGCCGCGCGGCAGCACGCAGCACGCCCGCCCCGATGCGGGAGGCGGGGGCACGGGGCGGGCGGCACAGCCCCGCAGCCCGCACTAGCCCCCCGGCTTTATCTCCCGGACGGTGCTTGAGGGCGCAGGGAGCTTTTGTCAGCTTTGCGGTGTAGCGCCCGCCGTGGTCTTTAAAAGCCCCCTGCAATATGTTGACCTTGTGGCGTTTTTCGCGCTGAAAAAATACTTGACTTCGAATGCTGTGTGAGGAAAGCCTCCTACGTAGCTCTTGATGAAACTGGCACAAAGCACGAAGCCGTTACTAGTGGCAGGTTTAGCTTTCGCGCAAGCAGACGGGTCTCGGTGTTTTCCTGAAAGACAACTTGCTGCTCGCAGAACTGCTGCATAGTGACAGAGGACTGCATTGTGCGTACCGCGCTGAGACACGGAGAAATGATCACCAGGTATCACCACAGCTCTAGTTTTCCTTTTACTTGCAGTATTTTTGTGATGCAAAACAAGATACTGAAGGGTAAAAGTACTGAAGGTAGTGGGAGTAACAGAAGAAGAAAATCCCCAGCAAAACATATCTCCAAACACTTAAAAAAATAAGAGAGAGAGAGAGAGGAGTAGAGAAGGGTGCCTCTACTGCTACAAGAGTGTAATTGTGTGTTCTAATATGGTCACATAAATAAACATGAAAACTAACTTTCATCTCAAATAAAAGAGTACAAGTCATCAGTCTTTCAAAGTCTGGAGGGGAATCTGAAAACCAGACATCTCAGAACAGGAAAAGTAAAGTAAAGGAAGGAGGGCTGGTACTGATTGAAAGGGGATTAAATAATGTTAAATAACATTGGCATTATGAGGCAAAACAGAACAAATTTAGGAGATGCCACAATTCAGGTTGCTTGGGTAACTGTAAATGGAACTGTGATGAGTAAAGATAACACTGTCTTCTTACAGTCACGTGTTACAGAGCAAAGCCTTGGTTAGCGCCCAGCGTGGATCCTGCTTGTGCAGACGGCAGCTACTGAGTGTTGCACAAATGGCTCCACGCCTTAGAGCAGCAACCTATTCAAATTCTTGAACTGAGTGCAGAACTATTATCTCAGTCAGTGTTTCTTGGATTTACATGGAATCGTAACTTTTTAGAGCAGTTTGAAGGTTTACTATGGCCAGATTTCATGCTTTATCTTTGTTCCTACCCACGGATTCCTTTCTGATATCCTGACAGATGAAGGCTTAGATATGATAAAATTGTCTCTTTTTTGCTACTCTGCAGGCTCTGATTGCATGCACTGTCAATCACACAGGGTTGTGTGGAGCTGGATATGAGTTCAACTGGGTCCAACAGCTTTTGGGGGAAGAAGTGTTTCAGGGCAGGAGAAATGCTCTTCCATTGTCGTGCAGCCTGATTTATTGGGCCAAATGTTGTTCTGACTTGCCATATGCCATCTGACATCAGGTGCATTAAATGGAGCAAGAGAGAACACAGAACGGGCTCTTCACCATCAGGAAGAGATGCAATTAAGGCAAACGAGATGTAGCCCTTCCCTGGTTGGTTGTAAGCCTAATTAAAGTAGCAGAACAGTCCAATCAGGAATATATCTGTATTGACATGATTATTGGGTTTTTTAAAAAAAAACATGGGCATTCTCATTTTGGGTGGCATATATTGCATCGATAATAGGTCTAAAGTATGCTACAGGTTTTGGAAGCTGGAGCTGTTCCTCCATTACAGGTTATTCCATCTGCCATATAAAAAGAAACACAGAATTAGAGGCACATTCATAAACGTCCTTCTCAGTCATTAGAGGAGATTTTAGCACTATTAAGTTATCCAGTGATCAATGTAGGTCATACCTATAGTACCCATATCTAAGGCTGGCTGCTGTGCAAAGTAATCATACACGTAAGGCTGCTTGGAAAAAGCGTTTTAGAGTTAGTAGATACTTTCCTCATTTAACTACCTATTACTCAGTCAAGAAATAATTCTTCAGAAATTTTTGAAATCATAGCTAAAGCACTTACTTTTGATATTTGAAGTTAATTGCTATGAATTAAACTGAGATAAGACATCTAGATGGCTCTAATATGTTCTAAACTGTATCTGAGGAAGGCCCACCCCATGGGCTGTTGGGATTTTGGGCCCAAAAAGGGGACCAAAGGAGACTTCAGATGCAGTTGCTGTGGAGTAGAGGCACCAAATTCTAACAGTTGTTTGCTCAGACACTTGGGAGAGGCCAGGAGAGCCTTCTGCTTCCACCTGCTTGCAAGTCAAATGGTTCCCGAGGCTATCAAACAAGCTTTCATTAAATGCCCACTGCAGCTGATAAATTTCAGTGCTACCCAGTCTGGGCCCACAGAAGAAGAAAAATGGATTTGACCAGAATAAATCGCTACTAGGTACTACTACTGCTGTGTGCTTCTAGGTAGTACCTAATCTAAAAATCTAATCTGGTAGTAGTAGATTAGGTAGTACCTAATATATATTTAAAAAAAAAAGGAAAAAAAAAAAAAAAAGCTAGGAACAGGATGAACTGTAATTCCTTAAGTGTTCTCCCTAGGAGTGTGTTAGTTTTTCTTAACTTCTGCATCATGACCTGTGGAACAACACATCAGCCACAGCCCCTGCATACAAGGGGATGTCTCCCTGCTGTTTTCCAGGGACATATATATATATATATATACTGCAAAGGACTTTCTACGGCCCCCAGCTGCACGAGTGCTCATGCTGCAAGTAGTCTCACTAGTTTCTCAGGCACTAGTTCCTGGTCATTTGAGCAGGTGGCCTTTTTGGCAGCCTGTCATGGTGTCAGGTTTGAAGACAAGGTGTCTTCAGCTTTGCCAGTGGAGCAAGACTGTGGAAACCTGTTCTGGGCATCTGACTATGTTCCATGTCAGCAAAGCCTGCTGCAGATCTGGGAGAGTATCACATGAATGTGTTTTTGAATGAGAAAGAAAAGCTAAGCATTGTTTCTGACCTTTCCTTGCAGCCATCTTCTCTTCCTCTTTTTTCTTCTCTTCCTCCAGAGCTTTCATTTTTTCATCGTACTCATCAGCACGGGTCTTCCACTCATTTCTGTTGTTCAGCAGCCCATCAAGCATAGGCTGAATTTCCTCATGGAAACGGGAGAATTCCTAGCCAAAACACATCCATCAGTGCAATGCAGCACAGAGGCAGTACTTGTCCATCACACCTGAGGATAGACCCTGACTTCTGGCCTCCCAGCCTGGCTCATGCAGGGAAAGCATTAATGGCATTAACAGGGACCATGCTGCAATGCTCTGGAGAGGGGCAGCTGTTGTCTCCTCTGCCTGTCCCTCCCCCATGAGTTGTTCTGCTTTACCAGGACTTACTCATCTGGGATCTGAACCAGATGCGTAAGGGCGTGCTTTGCTTACCTTATAGACAAACGTACACACAAAGTCAATGAAACCCACTTGAAGTTTTGGAAGCTCAGCAGCTTTCCTCCGGTCCATCATGGGCTGTGGGAGGACACAAGTTGACCATGATTTATGAGAACTGTTCATTGAAAAACACACCTCTGCTTTCTCCCCAAAACTGCCTTGTGGTGTCAGTCTGGCAGTGCTGCCATGCTGTCCATAAAGGCTGTCTGTCACAGCCCTCTTCCTCCACTGCGGGACAGTGACATGAGCTCATCTCCTTTGCCATTTTAGCAGAAATTTTAGACAGCTCTTTCAATGTTTATGGATGGGGAGGAGGGCAGAAAGATTTTCCCTTGTGCCTGTCAACCAGATGCCTGAGGGCAGGTTTGTGTTATAAAGTACTGAAAAGGTTTTCAATTCTCTAAAGTGTAGCTGAGCATGAAATTAAATGCTTATAAGGCCTTGTTGCTTAGTATATCATTTGTGATGCCTCTGTGGATAGAGTGTGTGTGTGAAAGTCTACTTAAAAAAAACCCAAACCACACAGCTGGAGACCACATCAAGGAATGACTCCTTGTAGAGGAATTATAGAGGACTGTATGAAAAATTTATTTGTAAAAAGGTTGTAATGATTGTTAAAAACATAAGGTATGAAATGTTAAGAAAAAAAAGGGGTAATTGTAGGGGAATGAAGCTGGGTTAATTATCATCGATAATATACAGCTGTGGGCTGGCTTCAGGGGTGGTGGGTTGGCTGATGTGGATAAGGTGCAGCTGTGGCTGGTTCTGTTAAGCGGTTGGGCAGCCAAGGAAAAGGGAGCAGCCAAGGAAGAGAGAGGAGGAAGAAGCAGAGAATGAACACATGCCCTGAATGAGGAGAGACTAGGAGAAGGCAGCAGAGGGACTGGCATTAAGAGTATGCTGGTATGAGATGGTAAAAGGCCTTGTTGCAGCTTGATAGTTTTGAGAGTGCTGTGACAACTCCTGGCTCTTTCAATGCCAAATTTGTTATCATAGCAGAAAAGACATTTAAAGAAACACTGCTTTAATGCACTTCCAATTACCAGAAATAATTTCTGGATGCTACAAAGCTTGTGTTTGTAGTTTTTATTAGAAACTCAGCTTTTCTCTGCAATGTATGTATTTCATCTTCAATTTTTCTATAAGGGACCAGCACAAAGTCTCCAGGGGGACAGTCACTCCTCACTGGTTCACAGCCACTGAGACCCCTCTAACTATATGGAGAACTGGACAAGAGGGTCTGTCACAGAGGGTCTTCCCTAGCCGGGTACCTACTTTTCCAATGGATTTTGGCAGGCAGAGTGATTTCAGAAAGACTCCCAGTGCTCTGGTAAGTCTCTGCCAAGACTTGCTGTCTGAACTGAACTGTCTGGTTCTTGCATGGTACTTACAATAGGCTGCTGCTGAAGGACACTGATTTCTAAGTCTCCTTGCTCCCAGAACTCAGCTGCTACCAGGAGAGCTACCTACATTGCCAAGGAGGGAAAAAGAAAAGTTAGCACTAACTTCGACTTTATAACTTCATGCACTTCAGGTCTCCACCATGAAGTAAATCATCTAGCCCCACTGTTGCTTTGTGCCCAACCCCAGCACCAGCCTTTCTCCTGGGAAGGGCAGCAGTGGCAATGGGATTGCACCCATGTAGTGACAGCTCGACAACCTTATTGCACGGGAGCTCATTAGTCCACTGCTCATCTATGAAGAAATATTTCCATTGTGTCCCCCTCAAGGATTTGCCTCTCGGTCACAGTTGTGGCTGCCTATTATGATTTCCTCAGTTGTCCTTTCTCCATGCTGAACAGGAAGGTGGGTTTTATTTCTTTTATCCTCCTTTAAGTTAATGTTTCTTACTTAGCAATTGCTCAAGTACAGTTCTGGAGGGAACTCCTAAAGGAAATCAAACAACTGAGCAAACATCAACCCATATGTTATGTGCAAAAACCCCCTCACTGTAACCCAAGAAGCTAAATACTTGGGGTGGGGTGGTGGGTGTCTTTTCTTTTTTGGTAAACATGAATTTTCTACAGAATTCCCAACTACAATCTTTAAAGATTGGTTTATCCATCAAAACCATAGTTATTCTAAAGTCCTTTCTGTAGTTTTGGTAGAAGGCTCTGATTCAGCTTCCAGGCAGCTTGAGAAACTGCACTACTTTGAAATATAAGCTAGAGAAATCTAACAGTATATCAACCACCTGACCTTACTCTGGACTTCCCAAGGCTTTGTGATTGCTGACAAATCACAGGCAGTCATCATCATGGCCCTAGAAACAGGAAAGAAATCAGTTCTTCTCTACAGCCTGCACCCTACTTCTTGCAGGCTCAGGATGCTCACCCCCCAGTACTGTGGCAGGTATCCCCCAGGCCCTGCTGAAAGAGGGAATGATAGGTTGCTCTAACATCCTTGGCTCTGGCTGGGACACCATCAAGGATTGCTCTCCTGATTAAAATGGATTTATGCTAGGGAATTGCTTGCTTCTGGCACTAAGATGTTTGCTGCTTTAGTCATTGCTGGGCTGAACTTCTTGACTCTGGCGTAACACTTCTGGCTCCCTCACGGACGTGTAGCAATGCAGACCGCAGTGAAGCTGTGGGTACACTTCATCACCAGTGCAAAGCGTCCTGCAAAGCATCTGTCCGGTCACAACAGCAGCATGGTGCAATCCAGATTGGTTGCTGCTGGGAAGAACAACTAATGGATTGTATTCCTGTAGATCTATGGCAGATCTGCCATTGCAGCCTTCCCCTGTTTGTGGCCTACAGGGCAGTCTTCTAGGACTATATGGCCAGAAGGTATCCTGCATCTTGTTAGGGGTATATGAACAGAAGGACACTCCAAAATCAGTCACTCACCTGGATGAAGAACCACTTTAAGCTTTATTCCCTGTTTCCCTGCTTCTCCAGAACATCAGATTTGAGTGGGTAGCAGTGTATCCCGTGCTGATTTTGCACTAAGTGCAGCACAAGGCATGTTCTGGAGCTCTCACCAGGGGACCAGGTCACTAACCTTTCCCGAGCTGATTACTCACATGACAACCTCTTTCTTTGTTGTCTCCAGAGACAGGTATTCAGTCCAGGCAGTTGTGCTATCGTAGGTCTTGGACTCATCAACGATCTTTTGAAACATTGTTCTCTTTCTTTGGGGGAGGGAAAAAAAAAAAAGAAAAAGCTCCAAAACAAGGAAACAAATGCGTTAAAAACAGATGGCTGATGCTGGTATTGACAACCCTTCCAGGAGGGTTTCCAGTAGTTGCTATCCTGGCATTTATGTCCTCAAGGAAGCCCCCAGCAAAACCTAGTACTGTCACCTGCTTCTCTTAAGTAGGGAAGACTATTGTAAATGCCTTAAAAATATGTATCCTGGTGAGACATGAGCAGGAACTTGGAAGTATGAGCTACTGCAACGTATCAGCTAAGAAATTCTTTCACCTTTGCTGCCAGCACAAGGGAGCTTTTCCCATAAATGTTGAGCAAACTGCAGAAACCTAGAGCTGGCTGGATTTGTAAAGCTACCTGAGTTTACATATTTAATCTGACCTTGTTAACCTTGTGTATATACCTAAATATATGCAGCAAATTCTGGGGAAGGGTTTATACACAACATACTCATGTGTTGCGTGGTGTGAAATCTGGAAAAATCTGCTGTTTCCATGGTAGCAGAGAAGACAAAGTGACTTTCATACATGTTCTGTCTTTATGATTTTGCCTGGGTCTGATATCAACCAAGCTTTTGCTTTCAGACCATGGACCAAGGAGGGCAAAGACCAGTTTATTCTCATCTGGTAAGGAAGTGGTGGTATCTGCTCCCATATAGCCACCCTACCTTTGGAGTAAGAGGACCAGCTATTTCACCCTCCCTCATATTCCTCTATTGTGGACTGTTTATATTTTGCGTAATCACTCTTCAGTGCAAAACACAGAAGCAGTCTCTGGTCTCAGCACTGTACTTCGAAGCACATTTTGAAAGCTCCTTGCTAATTAGGAAGCCATACATTGTTGAATTCCAGACTTAGGTCTCAGGAACTCAGTGCATGCTGCTCCAACGTTCGCCATTTTTGGCTTTTGGATGTGCAATAGACTATGAAGTGGATATTCACCTACAATGGGCCGGTTGTTATTTGGGTTGTGCTGCTCTCCCAGAAAAATTAATGTAGCCCTGGCCAGGCCATTTTGCCATTCATGAGTATTTTTAGTGCTGAAGTCCTAGGAAAGATAAAAATGAAACATCTCTTTCTATTGGGGGATCATATAGCACTGCCTTGTTGGAAAGAGGGTTAAAAAGTCACATATGTGATCTAATGAGTAAATGTTCAAAATTCTTTTGAGCAATTCGAGTTCTCTCCACCAGCTCTAATGTCATTATTAAAGGCAGCCTCCCAGAGGCAGCGTCTGTGGAAAGGATTGCTGCATGGGGGAGCTCTGAGAGCAAAGCTCCACATTTTGCCTTTGTAAAGTACCAGCTGCTTTCTGCCCTTCACACATCGAGTAATGTGACCAACTTACTTGAAGTAGAGTGCCAGGTCTGTTGCTATAATGGCAATGTCCATCAAGTGAATCATGTGCTCATGCTGTCTGCGGTTGAGGTTCTGACATATATTCAGCGACTGAAAAGCAAAGCAAAGGGAGCTGCAAAATCCAAGCACTGTAATGTGAGTTCCTGGCCATCACCATCTCCCTTTCTCAAATGTGCTTGTTTGTATTTTTTAATAGCTTCAGCTTGAGCCCCTAAGGCTCAAGTGTTGTGAGCCCTGACCACTGTGTTGGTGCCTAGTCTCCCCTTTTGTTCATTGAAGAGGGTCAGGGTCCTGAAGCTTGTTACACAGTGTGTGCCCAAACCCTGGGCCCCAGCCCCAGGGCAAATTTGCCTGAAATTGAAAGTTGGCTGGGGGAGTGGTGCCACCCTTGGCCCTGTCAGAGATGCTCACAGGAGGACAATCCTGTATGTAACATATTTCTGTAGAGACAATGATATGACTTCTGAAGAAAGCAAGTCATGCATTCAGGAAACCCATGTGTTTTGACCCTGGGTGAGCATAGAGTAGTTGGGGAGTGAGGCAGCTGCAGTTCCTCAGGTGTTCAAACCAGAGAAAGGTCTTGTGCTAAGCTGACAGCTCTGTTGTTGCTGAAAAACTTCCTTGAAAGTAAATTATTCATGTCCTTACATTACAGTTCATTACCAACCTCTTCAGAGAGCAAGAATTTTCCAAATTCCAAGTGATGTCTCTCTAAAATTGAGGATCCATGAAGCTTAGCTAAAGGATTTTGAGATCTGGTTGCATAAAGGAAAAATTAAAGATGTTAGTGCAACACTTAAAAATATAAATAAGTGACTCATTTTGTATTTACTTTTGTCACACACACAAGTTCAACACATGTTAGAAGGCCTAGGAGTAATGCTTTTAATAGCTAATGACTTCAGTCTAGTAAAAGACTTTTGTGACACTGCTAATAACACTTTATAAAACAGTCTTACAACTACAGACTTCACCCAAAATGTTGTTTATTACCGGACTCTTACTACTCAGCATAGCAAGCTTGTTTCATTCCTGAATAACCACATGTTGATACCTAGTAACAGGAACAGAAAAAACAGTGGTCCTTGGACACTGTCCTAGCTGAAAAGCAAGACCGTTTTTATATTCAAAACACCAACCAGCTTCATTTATATTTTCCCAAAGCTCCAGAAAACAGCAAGACTGTATAGCCAGCAAGCATTGCAGAAGAACTGTGATCTGACACTACTTTAAGTGAGACAGAGTCTTGACTGGTCAGTGAAATCATGCAATTGTTTTTCTGTAACGAGTAGCTACCTACTGAGAGCAGGACCCTCACACTCACAGGTGCTTTGTTTCTGCAGGTGGTGAGGGCAGTGCCATGATACCATAGATACCAGTATCTTCATAGACACCTTCCAGCAAAAAGTAGGTTTCTTATGTCCAGGATGCTCCTGGTGGCATCCTGAGCCTCCTATGATGCTCAGGCTACTAAATGCCTGCTCTGTACTTGTTCCACCCTGTAACGGTAATGTAGAGCGTTGTTTTAACCAAAGGACGTTTGCCAGGACATAAAGAAAACCCCAGAGAGCACCGCAAAATTTCAGTTTCCCCTCTGGCCAAAGTATAAGCCCAAGTGTTGTAGCAAGCTGAAAAGCAAGGCTATTTGCCAAAGGAAGGTTGTTACATCTGTGTATAAACCAGACCTGTACAGGGGTTTGGTGTGATCACAGCTTGATCGCACTCCATGTAAGAGCAACAGTAAATAGTTTGGAGTGATAGGAAAGTGCTTACTTCATTTGGTAAAGGTTGTTGGTTCCCCTGTGGTCAATATCATGGCACAGAGCAGCAGTTACCATTGCAAGGGCTTCGAGGTCTGTGTAGTAACGCTTCAGTTTGCCAGTCTGGAGGGTAAGAATTTGCATGTCATCTGTCAGTATCTCTTACAGGAAAGGGTAGTGAGTTGTGGTGGCTCTGTGCTGGGCATCTCCTCGCTGGAACAGTCCAGGAGAACTGAAAACACTTGTGAAGCTGAATGCAATACACAGTACACTTAGGTTAAAATGGGGAGGCAGTTGGAAACAAAAGGTTTCAGACTCAGGTGGGCATGCATGTCATGCATATGTGCTTGATTCCCACCTCTGATGCTGGCTACCCGCTGCTATAGTGGTGCCCTAGGGACACCCAGGTCCTCATAAGCACCCCTCCAGTCACTGAACACAAAGTACTTTGCAAAGCGGCTCTGCATCTTTCTGGGCAATGGGTTCTCAAAGCTGGATTGCCCAAAGGATTGTCTGGGGGTGGGAGGCTTAATTCTGCTGCCAGCTGTGTGGGCCATACTGCCTGCACCGGGTCCTGGTGCTGGTCCATCCCTGGTGTGGAGCAGTGGTCTGACACCATTTTCTCTTGTTGAGCCACCTGTTGCCCTGACAGCCTGTGAGAAATGGCACTTGCCACATCCACAGTAGCAGCAGAATCACACTGGTGCCTGTTCTGGCTGGAAATGGAAAGTGTGAGGTTGCCTCCAGCCCAGCCAACTGACTTCAGTCTGGCTCTTACTGTCAGAAACTACTGGAGGAAGGAAAGTCCTGTAGTGTGTCTCCCCTACCCTGCAGAAGGATATAATCTGGAGGCTATTCAACACCGTACATGTCTGCACCTATGAGAATTAAAGCACTCCATACACTGGGCAGTGTTGGCCATGGCTTTAAGTGTAAGGCAAGGACTGCCCCTTCAGAGAAACGGAGAGCTCGTTTAGCAGGACCTGTGTGAGGAGTGACAAACTTTTATCCTACACCAGGATTCAAAGGGAACCCTGCATATCTCCAGGGTGCAACAGAAGATGTTCTGTAAATAAAGCCAAGCCACAGAATTAACTGGGGTGGTGTTACCTTACCATCAGGAGCGTGAACATGGTCTGTGCGACGTTGAAGCCATGGCGCCAGTTGTGATAAGTTATCTTCCGGTAGCCTTTGCTGACAGAGTACACAAACCTTACCAGAACCTGCAAAGAGGGGAAGAGAATGTCAGTTTGTGTGATGAGGCTGCAATAAAGACCACAGAGAAGTCATGGATGAAGTTCTGACCAGTTCTACAGACATGGCCCCAAAAAGGAATCAGAAGCTTTAATATCATCAGGCTTCCCTGACAGTGTTTTTATAGTAAAGCCTAGTGGACAGCTAACAGGGACACTAAAATTAATATCTTTCTCTTTTCTTTTCTTTTCTTTTTAAAAGAAAAATAAAAACACAGAGGTGTCTGTGAGTGAAACAAGAAACACCAATGTCTACAGGAAAGGAGTTTTCATCCTGGTGTTTATGAATTTATGGAATTTTTGTACTTCTTTATGTTGTCACTAGTAAGATTTGTCCCTCCCACGTCTTGTGATTTAGTAATACTGATACTTTTCTTCAAGGGGTATGGCTCCATAGTTGTAGAGATAGGTGATGTTTATATCACCTAAACAGTTACAATATAGGGCATTAAATAACCAACTGTTTTACTCTATCCTAGTCAAAAATAGGAAAGTATTCTACTTCTCCATGTGTACTACCTCTTGTAGCTATGTAGGTTTTCTCATTAGAGAGCAAATTAATCATGGACGAGTATTCATTTTTAAAAATCTCAGCTTCTCAGAGTGGCAGCAAAGAATGACTACTTTTCACACCTGTATCAGGGGTTAGTTGTTCCAGAGTAGATGTTTTGAGTAGTTTTTGACATTGACTTGCTATAAGTAAGAAGCACAGAAATAATTCCCGTTCAGAGCCCTTTACTCCCTTCTACCGCCCAACCTGCCTTCCCGGAGTGAAAACTCTTCCTGCAGTTTCCTCCAGATCCCACTAGATGGGAACAAACCTCACATGATGTGCTGAGAAATCCCCTGGGGAGCGGCAAAGCTGCTGAAGTGCCAGATTCACAAATCCTACAGGGGCTTAGACTGTGGCAAAACCCGTGAACTTCCACATCAGGTGCTACGGGGTCCTTGTTCCCGCAGGGTCACACCACTCCTGTCACCAGCAGTCAGGAAGCTGGTACCAGCTGCACCAAATGAAGGCACATATGTCTTCACAGAGCAAAGAAAAGCAGAAGTGACCTGCCACTGTGGGTTGCAGCATATGTTGGCTGAAAGCTATTGGGTACATACTATACAAACGAAACACGCGCACAAGTATGCACTGTCGCGTGTTGCACCTGGAAACTGTACTATTACACTCCGGCTGTGAGTGGCATTAGACACACGAAGTGCAAGCAATTTTTTGCATGGTGTAGCCTCCATCTATATAGACCTGATAGCAAACCCACACCTGTAGCAGACAGTGCGGAGGAGAAGAGGCCAGCTTCACACTCCAAACCCACAAATAG
This sequence comes from Falco naumanni, assembly GCF_017639655.2. Taxonomy (NCBI): domain Eukaryota; kingdom Metazoa; phylum Chordata; class Aves; order Falconiformes; family Falconidae; genus Falco; species Falco naumanni. The sequence goes on from NC_054080.1 coordinate 32,113,140, forward strand.
CTACCAGGGGCTTTGAGAGGGGTGTTCCCTGCCCTCGGCAGGGCTAGGGGCTCAGAACACACACCCCTCTCCCTGCAAGCTCCCATGAACCCAGGCCTCCAGCCCCTCCGTGAGCTGCACGGGGCATGCATGGGGACCTCAGCCATGTGGCAAGTCTGCTGGCCATCCAGGACAGGAGTCCCTCGGTGTTGTCAAGCCCTACCTCCTGTGGGATCTGGAACTTTTTCACCACGCCGAGTTCATAGTACATCTGAATGCCGCACTTCACCAGCTCTAGCTCGGTGCAGTCAAAATCAGAAAACCTGAACTCATAGATTTCGAACTTGGTGGGTCCTGGGAGTTCTTCTTTCTGTAAGAGAGGTGGGATAGTTTGTTGCTGCACTACTTATGCCATCCCTAGAAACACCTAGAATGGGTTTTGCTTAATAAAAATTTTACAGTTTGGTACTGCTGGAAGCTTTTCTTTTTAGAACGTAATACATAAATAGACTGAAATGCAGCTTCTCATGATAACCCTGTTAGCAGGGCAAGAGGGAGGGGCATTTTTTGTCAAGTGCCAGAAATATTGCTTGTTTTCTCTTAAGCACTTTTCTTGTTGATATGATATAGTTTGGAGACTCCAAACTTGACAGGTCTTACAGGAGAAGACTTACAGCTCTCCATATTTACTCTGGAGAACAAAATGCGTGACAAGTCAAGGTGACTGACATGTTTCCAGATGGACTTTGAAACTCTTGAGATAAAGTGGCAGAGAGCAGGTACTCCCTGGGAGCTGGGGAAGGCATTCGCTGCCACCTGATAATAATGTCAAACTCGCACGGCAGAGGAGGGCAGGGTATGCTTTGCCTTCACCCTTCACCAGGTGCCTTGTCGATGTGTAACACTGTGCCAGCACAGGAAACTTTCCTGCATCCACGCAGGCAATATTTGTTTGCCAGGGCTGCCCATTCCAATGGTACATTGCTCTTACCAGGATGCTTGCCAGCTCTTCTTCCTCACACTCACTTGGCTCCTTCCCCAGCTTTTCTCGTGTTGGCTGCAAAGCGCACAGACATGTTAAACTGACGACCGAACCGCACTGGACTTTGCACTGTGCAGCTTTGGGGCAATCTAGGGCAGCTCCCATACGGAAGCTGTTTTTCTCTTGGACCTTTCTTCTATTTCTGGTCTCTCAACCCATTCTTCCTGGCAAAATGTTCTCCTTATCCTTGACTTTGGTTTGTGTTTCCCCCACTTGCAAATGTCCTCCTAAAGACAGTGTCCCAGCTGGGTCCTCTTACCTCCATATCCTCTGCACTAAGGAGGTTTTGGGGAATAAATTGGCTCCTCTTCCACTCCCACAGCCCTGCCCTGAGCAGCACCTGCATAAGCCCACCTCCAGGGCTGCCTTTGCTGATGAAATTGGAAAGCACACAGTGCACAAAAACTTGTTCTGCTACTGTGCAATAGCTGGGGCTCCGGGTGCTGCCTCATCTCATGCCTCAGGCATGATGACTGTGAGCATTTCTGAGGGATGTGAGGCCTGTGTCTGTGCCTGAAGTGATGGGCCAGACACCCATCACACTTGGGGGTGTGCTGTATGTTGTGAGGCATTACCAGAATTTCTTGGATTTCATCCTTGTCACATTTCACATGGTAGAGCACCATGTCCTGAGCAATGTCCTTCCGGTTCTCCAGCTTGTTCATCTTATCGTACGTGTCTGTGTTGAGTACAGACCAACCCAGGAACTGTGTCAAGGACTTGGTGAGGGGAAAAGAAGGAAATGGTGAAATAACCAAAACATCCATTCTTCAAAGACACAGAAATATAACACTGCGTGATATATATATTTAGAAAAACACAAAAGCACCCAGCTGCTACTTGCTCCTCTGCAGAGCAGCTTCCCAGCTATTGAATCTGCCTAGGCTTCCAGGGCATCCATTGTGTGGAGATTCATGGACCCTCAGTCCAATTCAGCATATGGAAGGCTGTTTCTCTGTTGTTGCAAGTGTCTCCATGCATGTGGAAAAGCTGGTGTCACAATTGTGACAGCAGTTCAGGAATCCTTGTATCAGGGGAGAGCAAAGTCCTCTCATCATCTTTCACATATGTTCACCCACACCCTGTGTTTGCTCTCAACTTGTTTGCCATCCAGTGGCCTATTCAAACTGATATTTTTTCCCCACAATCTTTTTGTTTGATAAGAAAAATCTTTTTCAGGAAATGCTCTGATTGGTAACAGATGCCAGGAGCTGAATGCCTATGTTGGACGGAAACTAGCATAGCAGCATTTCTAAGAAGCAAGGTCTGTAATTACAGCTGCTGTTACCAGATTCAATAGCTGGCCACCCTTTGTATCTTAGCTACACAGACAATTTCCGTGTAATTTCTCGAGGGAGTTGCCCAGGCATCATGAACCAGCTGTCATGTATGTGAATACAAGTCAGAATCATCGTGTTAGTACATAGTAGCTGCTCATGGCTAGGTGTCTAATCCAAGAATACTGAAACAAAATAAGGCAAACACAGCTGGGCTTCCAAGACTGAAAAAAACCTTGTATTTTGTATAGTTGCTTTCAAAAGCAAAGTTGATTTCAAGCTGATGCATAACACTTCTATGAGCAACGAAGAAACTTAGCCGCAAAACACTGGTGGCTGCTTTGCAGGTGTACAATGAGCAATAGTGACCTCCTCAACCATATGAACTACTTCTAACTGCAGCAAGGAACTGTACCTCCATGAGGGTCTCATCTTGTTCATCAAATGGCTTCCCATCTTTTCTGTTATAGAATGTGACAACGCCAACAATTTCTTCCTTTTTGTTGACTATTGGCATGGAGAGAACATTTTTGATAGTCCATCCTGATTCATCTAGAGGACCTTCCTTGAAGCAATAGCAAGCAGAAAGACACCATGTACTTAATGTGTTTTCTAAATACATAAGCACTTCCATTTTACATCAAGACTACAGGCTAAAGCAATATTTATGTGCTTAATATCGACTCTAAATTACACTTCTGCAAACTAAGTAGGATCCTTGATGGGACTGGAATTTTTCACAGTACCTGAAAGTTAAACATCTCATCTGCAGCAGCATTCATAATGTTGCAGATCTAGGGGATTGCACAAAAGGAGAAGTTTTACAATATGGGCAATGAGCAGTTTAAATGCCAAAACAAAAAACCTGAATTGAGAACACAGCAGAATTAGCATGACTTCATCTCAGAAAGCTTTAATGAAGCCTAAGTACTTACAAATCCACTTTCAGCCACATAGGTTGGCAGTCCAGTAACTAGTGCCCAGTGATCTGGTGCAGGATTTCTGAATGAAAGAAAAACACATCATAAGGGGAATTAAGGATATATATTTATATATTTACTCAAAAATTATCATGGCACTGAAATGTACCTAGCTGATTATGCAATCCAGGTATTTCACCCTCAGCTACTGAACAGTCCTGTTTCTTTCAAAGAACCCATGTGTGCAAGCAAAAATTTTTCACATATACTTCTCTTTCAAGGATTCGGTACAGAGTAATTCACAAAATATCATAGTCTGCAGAGATTTAAGAAAAAGTTCTTCCTGGGGGTGAGTGCCATATTTCAGACCTTCAGCACAGGGGAAAATAAAGTTAGATCCTGGCTAAGAGTGTCTACCAGCCTGAACTTTTGAACAATGCTGTACCTAAGCAATGGAGGCCTTTCTCATACTGATGCAAAGCAGAATGACCAGAACTGGGCAAAACTCCTTAACATCAGATTTGTACAAGACTCCTCTGAAAAATTCAGTGCCAAGAAGAGAGGGTGGTTTTCAGAAAGAGGCAGTCAGTGGGTGTCAAGAGAGGAGGCAAGTCCAGAGGTACAGAAAGAGGGGTCAGTGGCTGGAGGATAAGAGAGCAGCAAGGAAGCTGGAAGACAAGCAGGAAACAGGAGTGACCATGAGAGGCCAGAAGGGTAGCAGGGGGGTGAGGGGCAGGGCTGGAACAGTGAGTGCCTCAACTCAAGGGCAGCCTGGACGGGCTTACCCACTGACACAGGGAAGGCAACAAGTGATGCCTCAGCCTGGCAAGGAGAGTGGCAAAACTGCAGGCAGTCAAGGTAGTTCACTTCTGCATCTAAAAATAAGCACTGGTTGCCATGACTTTTGGAGTCTGATTTGCAATCCAGGATCCTAATGCCTGGAGGAAATCTGTCCCACAGAAATGTGAGTCAAAGTACCAACTTACATTCTGGCTCTCTTAGTCCTCTATGAGTCCTTTGCATATCTCCTCATCAATGTCTTTAAAAATCATGGGGAACTTCGGTTTTAGCTACACTCTGTGTCAGTACCTAGCACTCAGAAACTGGGAACTTACGGGATGACTTTAATGTCTTCTTTTCCATGTAATATGTAATCAATGACCTTGTAGAAGACTATTTCCTACAAATAAAAAGAAGAGTGGTGTTAAAATGAGTGGTGAGGCAATCCAGTCAGACAGGAGAGAGTTTAAGAAATCTGGTTCTTCACGTACCCTGCCATCTGGGGTGCGAGGTCCTGAGTAGGGGGGGACTTCTCCCAGGAGGACTGGCCACAGGTCAAAAAATTCCTGGTTTTAAAATGAAAGAAGTACTTTTAGAGTAGAAAAGCATATCCTGCCTTGAGCCTCAGAGTAACCACTGCTCTACCACGCTGGCTTTGGTACTGTGTAAACAAGGCCGGACATAATAAGCCCAGTTCAATATTAGGCAGCAGAATGGTATATCTAAATCAGAAAGTGTCAGGTGTATTATATGGCTGTATATAGGTCATATACTGCCTATATACAGGATGCTGCTTCATTCGGTGAACAGCGCAGGCTGTACTCACAGAGCAAATGGCTATGTCAACATTTTATGTGTTCTTCATTTTCTGGAGTGATATAGGGCTGATGTACTACTTGCTATCTTGCTAAAGTGGAATATTTTTTTTCTCTTTAGATGGCATTATAATGCTGATCAAAGTAAAGTGCCTTCAGCACACTAATGATCTGTTAATACACCTCTCCACAAGACAGCATGCTGTAAAGGCTCTGACAACACGGTGGAGATCAATGTTCATGGTAGCCCTAGTCAGCCTGACCATGGAATAAACAGGCTCCTATGACAAGGATGCTGTGTAACCCCCACGTAGACCTTACCCGAGGTGCAAGCAATCAGACCAAATCAGAGCTGCAGAAGTAACTTAGCTTCTGTCAGCTTACTTTCATGAAGCCAAATTTCACCTAAAAGCCTGGATAACATGCACACAGATGAGTCCTTGAGGACGGTGGCTGCTTTGTTGCCGTGGCTTTCCACAGGTATCTCACTATATTTCTGATATCCACAGACTTTGTGAGGCTATGCTTATGTTGCAGGCTTTGACCAGGATTGCCAAGGACATGTTTGCCCTTCCTTAGTCTTCCCAGCCTCTGGCTCCTTCAACAGCTGCTCAAAGCCCCACCCAGCCTGACCTTTAACACTTCATTTGCACAGCTGAATAAAACAATGCCAACCAAAGCATGAATAATGTCTCAAAAGCTAGTTTGCACTTTGGCTGACCCAGTAAAACTCACGTCCACACATCACCCCTTAGTAGATAGCAGCAAAGCAGAAAGATGCACAACACACAGGTGAACACTCACCTTCTGCTTCGTCATGTCCAGGAGACCTACTGAGTACCGGTCACAGTTCAGATATGCTCTCACTGTGTAAAAAGCCTTGTGAAACTGTCTCTCAATGTCTGTCAGTTCCTCAAAAACCTTATTAGCTGACCACAACAGCACCTGCAAGATAACATCCAAATAAGTGTAAGCATATCCTCTCCTTGAAAGCTGGGCTTCCCAAATGTGTTTGGAGTAACAAGGCAACAGTTCCTGAGAAGAGTAATAGCAACCTATACTGCAAAATGCAAAACCATTGCTTATTCACACTGGGAATTACTAGGGAAAGGTGCACTCTGAGGAAGAGTCAGATCATCATGGAGTGCTATTTAAAAGTCCATTTTTTAAAATATAGCATGAAAAAAGTAGTATTGCCAGGTAAAAAGATGGCCCCACTTACATTTTATACACGTAAGTAAAATCTTGCATCCAAAACCAGTTAACACTAAAAGTGTTGCAAACTCCAGAGGCTGGAGCTGGAAGTATCCTAATTAACACTTTCCTCAAAGCCTTTGCACAGCTGCTTTTCGTGAGCGTCAGCCTAGGATCCTCTTCCTCATCCTGTGCCCCACAGATGTACCCTTAAGAAAGCTGTTGCTATTAGTCTCTTTAATTTGTAAAAAAGGAGGATATGCAGCAAATTAGGCAAGTATTTCTCACGGCACAAGGAGGGTCTTTGTAGGCTTAATGGAGAACTTAATCTTTTTCTGAAAAGGTAAGGAAGCCATCTGTGCAATTGCCTAGCTTAGCTGGTGCATGTGTGCCTGTATCTGAGTGTGTGTGCTTTGTTTTCTGAGCCCAGGGAACATGAGGCACAGTGCTTCAGAAGCACTGAGAGCTGCTACCTGACGATGACTGGACCTGTGCTTTGAACAAGAAGTACCGTTACAGAGCCAGAATCAGAAAAAGTGTGTCTCACCTCTTCACTGGCCACTAGTAGATATTTTTAACAATTCTGAGCTGCATCAGTCTGTTTCTAATCCATAAAATGTGACAACTCTGCCACTTCTATAAATTCTGAGGTTTTCAAGTGTCACTGGCCTCTGAGCATCACTCAGATATGATACTGGTTTTGCCATACAAACCATTAGAGGAAAATGAGCAATGGTTTATTTTGACATTTTACAGCATGCAATAATCAGTGCTGAAAGCCACAAGTCCAGACAGGAGGAAGAATGGCCAATTCATAGAAATGTAAAGGAGCCAGGCAAAATGTGCTATATAGCCTTCTGATAAGACTCTTAAGCAGTACCTAAGCACAAGCAGACTGAACTGTCTTTGCACAAGCCATTTTACTTCAGTATCCCCCAGTCTTTGCACTTGGGATTTGCAAAATCCTAGACCACCTTTGAGAAGGTCATTTGCTCACTTTGTACTTTGGTACTTTTAAGTCTAACACGATGAACCCTATTAACCCTTGCACAGACCTTTAGACCCTGATGGCCAAAGGTCTGCCAATTGAACTGTTGGTACAATTAGAAGTGTGTCTTGCATCTCATTCTCGCATGCTTCCCTTTCTGTGGGATCTGTGGATGCAGCAGTGAAATATGAACACATGACTCTTGGGTTCTGCCCCAGATCAGAGCACCTTGTGGGAGACATTAGATCTTCTACCTCTTGGGGACTCCACTTTGTCTTCTAGCCCCTTCCTTACTTCCCCCAGTCCTACTGCTAAGGCCTCAACAGGAATAAACCTTCATTAGTTCTACTTTGGTTGAACTACTCAGCATTGCTAGATAGCTCTATTAGTTGACCATCATTCATGTTTTTGATAACTGAAAAAATCAGATGAAACACATAACATAATGAATTAATAAGTATAACTGCTGTCCCAAACCTTCTAAAATAAACTTTCATTCTGCATCCATTTTGCTGAAACAGGTGTTTATCCCCCACAGGAACACCCACTGAGACAAGAGCATGGCTGCCCATGAAACATAAATGCAATTTCATGTCCTCTTCAATGACATCCAGTGGACTGCTGCAGAAAGTAATTTCATGGATTCACATCCATCCCAATAAATTTGAGAATATTTTCGTAACTCAAGTCATGGAAAAGAATGGTAGCTGAATTGTTTCAATTTAGAATACCCTAAACCCCTCATCTATGTTCAGTTCTACCAAGGCCAATACAACAGGCATATGAGAATCATTTTACTGGCACTAAGAAGAAATTCAACTGCAATTTTAATAGCAGATAAGGAAAAAATGATACATTCTTGTTTGGGGAAGTCTCTTGGTGCTGCTGGCTGAAGTGGTTAAATGCCCTAAGAGCGTTTCATAGTGTCAGTTCAACAAAATGTCTGGAGCTCACTCCTGCTGAAGCTGGTGCCACGGTGTCAGTTCCTGCTGTTCTGCCAAGAGCAGGAGGAAGAGACTAATGCAGGACTCTGGGGAATGAACGGTACCCAAAAGCAGATGAGGGCACTTTTTTCTTTCTGCTCTTCAGGCACAAATCTCTGAAGCAGACCAGCTACATCTCTGAACTCAGAAGAATGCACTCATTTGATTTTAAGATACAGCCCAAGCTGCATTTTCACGCTTACCTGGCCTCTCCGAGTCTCGCAATTGTGAAGATAACTCAAGTGATAAATTTTCAAGTTCAAGGAGGCAAAATTCAGGTACTTCAGAAAAAGCTGAGAAGGCAAACAATGAGACTGAGTCAAAGGCAGTAGCAGCCTCGTGTATACTGGATTTCATAACACCCCTTCAGCAACATCATGGTAATTCACCTGGATAAATGCTTTGCTTTGCTTTGCTTTGCTTTGCTTTGCTTTGCTTTGCTTTGCTTTGCTTTGCTTTGCTTTGCTTTGCTTTGCTTTGCATTGGTGTGAGATGAGGCTTATCCCACAGTAACTTCCCTGAAAGATTTCTGAGATAAGCATCCTCATAATAAGCCTCTTCTGTTAAAGACTAAGTCCCCTCTAGGGAAATTCACACCAGTGGAGCTTCACTAAAGCAGACATCCCTAGTGTAGGAAAGTCTGTTACTTGGCAAAAGCGACAACTGCTTGACAGAAGCTGAGCTACTGACCACTTACTGTTTCATCAGAGCTGGTGAAGTGTGGGCCGTTCATCTTATTAATAGCCACAATGACAGCAACTAAATCTTTGCCATTCAAGATGGGTGTTGCAAGGATGCTTTTTGTAGTGTAGTCGGTGAGCTCATCAACAAATGGACTGAACTGGGCACACTGTTCAACAGAGAATTTATAAATTAAGCATTTTCCACAACACCTGTAGTCTTAAAATCAAGTTAAAGCACAACCTCTTGAAGTAAGCTGCCTAAACAAAGTTTTGCTTAAAAAAATACTGTGGAAGAGAAATGAATTAGCAGATAGTTGGACAATATACAGGTGATAAAGCTAGTATCAAGAGAACTGGCTGTGGTTTTTGACTGCAACAAAGGCACTCTTTCACTTTTTGCAGAGATCTTGCAAATCATAAGATTTAACATATCAGACTCTCTCAGAACAAGGAGGCTCTCCACTGGTCGTTTTCAGATCACTGACATTCTTCATAGTACCTCCTCCATCCTTTCCTCCAGCTTCCCGTTAACACTGCAGTGTGGGTACAGCCAGTTACCACGCAGCACTGTGTAGCCACAGTTTATAGACCAGTACTATCTGGTACAGCCACTGGGAAGTTCACTGATCCTCATTTTGCTTTTGCTTTTGCCTAGGCCCTGAAGCTGCTGTCAGCTTGCAGCCACCATGAAGCTGTCTATCCCTCGTTTCTCTTGGAAGTGTTGTCCCAGGCATTCCCTCCCATGTTGTGCATGGGAAGGTAGATGGTAGGGACGGCATTCCAATGGAAGGTGCAGCTGGCACCAGCGGTGTATGGTTCCTGGCACTCTCCCCTTACCCCTGGGAGTGACCCACTCCCTTCTGCCCCAGGAGCATTGTGGCAGCTGTTGCAACATGCAGATAGCACTGCTGTGGACTGGGCTGCCCAGGGAGCTGCCCATGAGGGCATCGCCATTCGGACCACGGGGAGGGTGCTAGGTCATGCTGCAGGGGCAGCGCAGAGAGAACTCGCCCAGTAGTTCCTTATGTGAATATCATTGTCTCCCCATCCCAAAAGAAAACAAAGCTGAGAAAGGGTAGTAAGGGGAAAGCAGATGGCCCTCCACCCTCATCACCTGAGAATAGGGAGTGCAGGGATAGTCATGCTGACCCAAGATCTTCTCCCTGCTCAGCTGAATAACTTGTCAGCTACAGGTCCCTCTAACCGGGTTAGCAAAAGCCCTTCATCTCTGATCATATTCGGAAGGCTGCACTAGAAAGACTAATCAACTCTAAAGCACCTTTTCCCCATACTTTCCCCACTACTGGCCTTCCCTGCCAATTGGGGTAGACCAAGCACTTAGTCTGTGGGTCTCCTACAAAGGCATTGCCTTATGGCAGTGCCTGAAAACACTAGAGATGGAGGGCAGCGCTTGGCTCATAGCACTGAAATTCTTCCATGCTCTTGGAGAAATGCTTGAAGACAGAGAGCTCTGAAAAGTTTAAGTCACATTGTGATGCTTTTCCTCCACTCCTTCCCTGAAAAATCAGCATGTCAGGATGTTCTGTGGACAGCAAGGAAATTTTTGCTGAAGCGTTTGCATATGCTTGTATTGAGTGACAAATGGATGACAAACAGATGGTCTCTTTGTAACTAGCAAACAATAGATGGTGTAATCCCAAATGCTATATTTGGGTCACATGGATTTTAGTTTTGTATCTATGATTAGAACAAGCAGATTGCTGTTGCTGCCATTCAGGTTTACATGTTTCAACCCAGGAGTATGGGGGGTAAATACTGTTACGAAGGCATTAAAATAAAACTTTAAAATTCCTTGAATCCCTCCTGGTATTGCAGCGTGCAGCGCTTTCTGAAAGAGATTTTTTTGTCAAAGTTTGTTGTTTGCTGCTTCTGATGTAGATTACCCATAGACAGGTTGCAGTTAACCCACCTGCTCTGAAGTCTGCTCCCTCCAATTGACAAAAATACCTCTAAATGCCCTTGGCCCAAGCTTCATCAGACAGCAGACATTTTCAAATGTCATTTGTGGTGGAAAATCCACTGTAAAGGATTTATTTCTCTTTGCCAGTTATTTATGGAATATAAATATGTGTGGAAAATTCCATGTGTATTCAGTGCAGATCGGACTGTACCTCAGCCTCTATTCTCTGCTGGACAAGATATGATTTTATTTATTTTTTTTTAATTAGACAGGCAAGGTGTGACAATGCACTTGTTTTCCAGCATTAACACCTAGTGTAATTAACGTGCTTAGCTTTACCTCACTCCATAAATGAAACTGGAAGCAACTTACAGACTTGCTACTGGTGCTTTCATTTCCACCACACAGCCTGTACACTGCAAGAGGTTTGACCAGCACTGAGATGCCCTGCTACCTCTTGACCCTTTTGTACTAGTAAACATGTGAGCTTTTCTTCTACCGAGTGAATGAACAAATGGCAAACCTACCTCACTGACATCCTTGATGTTCATGGTTTTCTTGGTTTGCGCAACGTAGCCCACAATGCCTATGTCCAACGGATAGACAATCTCACAGTCTGGGGAAACCAGGCATTCCTCCAGGGTGCTTCCCTCTTGGATGTTGAAAAGCCTTGTTGCCAGTTCAGGTGTGCCATTTCTCTGCCTGTACATGAAAAGACTACAGCGGTCAGCGTGAATAAGGGACCTGATTCTTCTCAAGGTCTTGAAAACAACTTTCTCCATGTTGATGCTTTCTTGCATGTCTTGGATCAACTCAAAAAGGATTTCATTCTCATTGTTATCCCAGGACTCTGTTTTTAGTTTCTTCTCAAAGTACCGCTTGGCAAAAGCAGGGTTGCCATCAAGAAACTTCTCCACGTCGTCTTCACTAATGCTCATTGTGAATGCCCTGGGTCTTGTGGTAGGTAGTACTCCAAAAATGTGGTCTGTGCAAACAGCACTCTAGTTTCCGATGTAGTTCCTAAGTTTTCGCAATCAAAGATGTTGCTTCTAGAAGGACCAAGGGTGAGGTAACACTGCAAAGAGAGCTTGTCATCAGGAAGAGGTATTCCTTTATAGTGCCGAAGGTGAGTCTGTGGGAGGACAGATCTTCTCAACCAAACAGATTAGATGACCTCTGCAAGAGCTTTGAGTGAACTTCCTTCTTCTTAATCTAAATGCAAACAAAAACCGAGTATTCACAATATCTGAAAACACTTCTTTCTCTTGAGAAGCAGGACACTTACTGAAACAATTATATTCAGGCAGCAGCAACAGGGAAGAACTGCATCTCCTAACATTGAAATAAGCTCTTTAAAGTCCAATTAAATATATACTGCTTGGGCCTAATCCTTGGCTAACAAGGTGAGCATCTTATTATTTCTGCTCTCCCAGCTCCGTGCAGTAGTAGCAAGTGCATCCATCCTTCACGAAAGTGCAGGGTGGTCAGAACAGAAACAGTGAGGTAATGCTACTCTTTCAGGGTTCCCTCTACTATTACATGGTTCTTTGCTGCTGTAAGGGCTGTTCTTAAATGGAAGCACCAATCCTGAATGCTTTAATCCAGGATTTGAACCAAATTTGCAAGGTCTGTGGCATTTTCTTCTTGCTAGCCAGAACCAGGAGAGGAAAACATGCCTCTTAGTTGCATCCCTTTAGGAAGAAATCTGGAGAGCTTCAGGTGGGGCAGCTGGGTTGAAACACTCTGAGGAATCATAGGAACACCTGCAGAAAAAGAAAAAAAAAACCAAACCCAAACACCAAAACTCCACCACCCAGGAAGGCAGAAAAAAATCCCTCATTGCTGTTAGTGGAGAAAGGGTGGGAATTATGACTGTGAGGGACAGAAGTTGTTTCACATCAGTGAGGCCACTGTGCTGTGCAAACAGGTGAGGGTCAGCATCACACAGAGAGGCAAAATGCGATGAAGGCTACTACTTTTCAGGGAAATTAAACAATACACAAGTGTTTTCATCGGGGGGGGACAAGGTTAAGTCCCATCCTCCACACTGATGGGAGATAGCCAAGGCTCATCTGCTCAAGGAGTAAAGGTCCAGGCTGCCCATCCCTTTGAGCACTGGCACTACTGCCAGCAGTGGTGCAAACCAGCCCAAATGAAAATGTGGGTGCCTGGGAGGACAGTGACAAGAGAAGAAGCTGTGGTGGCAGGGTTAGAAATGCTTACACAGGTGGGTCTGGAGCTCAGGAGGGAAGACAGAAGGGACAGCTTCTGAGCATCCATGTGCACTCCTCAAACAGGAGATGAGCACCATCACACAAAGGCATGGGAGTATAGTGGAAGGGAGTTGAGAGAGAAATCATTTCAGAAGATTGCAGGTAAACCAGTGGAAACTGAGACAAAGATCTAGAAATCTACTATTTATAGTTCCATTTTCTCCCTTCCCTCTTTCAGCTCCCTGGATCACAGGAGATGCAGTAGGATGCAGTTGTTGGGTCAACTGGTTGAATGTCTTATGTCTTATTGGCAGAGACTTGCTCTGGTCAGGATATTAAAATAGACTTATTGCTTATGAAGACTTGGAGAAGCTGATGTGTGCCAGGGGTGCATACACATGTTCTAATGGAGGGACAAGGACCTGTTCAGCACTAGCATGGTGGAGGTCTGCACCAGATATCCAGAATGGGGGTACATGAGGCCTTCTTGTGAGTAACAGCAGGACTGTCCCAAGCACAGAACTCGGTCAGTGGGGAATTTTAATTGCCTGGTATCTGTATGGATGGCAGCGCTCCAGGTTACAGGCTGTTCAGCAAGGTCTTGCATGTTGCAGCTGTTTTCTGGGTAAAAAGGGTGGCAGAAAGAGCAAAAAGAAATTTTCTTTGGTTTTGACTGGAGGCAAGGGAAATAACTAGCTGAGAACTTGAAGGTGGGAGACAGTTTAGGTGAGTTAGACCATGAAATAAGAGTTTGAAACTGGAAAAAACAGGCTATTTTGTAAATTGTGTGTTCTTATCTTAAGCAAGAGAAAAACAGACAGAAAGTGCGCAAGCATGTCAAAATTATTGATGATTAGTACAAAAATACCATGAAAAAAGAAAAATGGGAAGTCGGAAAGGTCAGGATCCAAAGTGAGATTACATTAGGAATATGAAGGGCAATGAACATCTGATAGAATGGGAAGAGTAGGAATATCAAGGAAAGTAGTGAAGGACAGGAGTGCTTAGAGTGTTATATGAAGTAATGTCTAAGCTCTTAATGGCTTTTTCTGGCAATTAATGGAGGATCTTCTGAAGTTCTGAAGTGCTGGAAAAAGGGAGATGCAATGATTCTTTCAGCAAAACAGGGAAAAGGAAGAACTGGATAATTCCACAACAGACTGCTTTAAATCTAGCTTCTAAGAAAATACAAGAACAAACGTGTTCTGTAAGTAACTACAGGACATACATAACAGCCAGTGTGATTTTGTTAAGAGTAAACTGTGTCATGCCTGCATAATTTCCTCTATGCCAGAGTAAGAAGTCTGTGGACAGAAGGAAAGTAATAACTGTCACAGATCTTAAGTCATGAGGAAATGACACAAAAGTACTCTGTCTCTTAAGGTGAGGGCTTAGATGAAACAGTTAAAAAGTGGTAGCATATCTGTTTGGAAGAGGAAGAGGCATTGTTAGCAGCTCACTATGAAATGTAAGAACTTCTTGAGTAGGATTCCCCACAGAGGCTGTCTTAGGTGTAGAGCATCTCAGTATTTCCACTGATGAATGGGAAAATGCTTATTAAGCCAGCGTGTGAGCCGCAGTCACATGTCTGTAAATGTGTTTGAGCACCATCTTAAAACTACGTTGCGGACACCTATGTGCAGGAGGACTAGAACTCACCGAGGGTGCACAGAAAGCCCTGATTATGTGGGGAACAGTCACCTGGTGAATTCATGGGGATGAGTCACTATCCGAGCTTATCACAGGCTGAACATGTGTCAACACTACCAAGTAGGAGGTCTACATCCATCAGGATGATTGTTCTATTGTATAACAGGCTATGCCAAGTTGTACTAAACAGATGTGTCACCTGGAAGACAATGGGAAAATGTGACATGAGGAACTGAGGTTTTTTGTGTCTCTTCTGAGTCATCTCTTTTCTAAACAGAACTGTCCTCAATTGTATAGAGGGCTACTGCTAAGAAAAAGCGAACAGTCTGTTCTCCATAGTCATGTAGGACAGGAGATTTCAGATCTGCACTGGAAGGGCTTCCACAACAGTGCGAAGAGATGGCTCTCACCTTATTTTAGGTACCCCTAGAAACAAAGATGCCATTCTTTTTCCCAGTGAACGCCCCTTGTCAGAAGCGATGCGCACATAATGGCACCACCCTGCCGGGAGTGGTATGGACAAACTTCTTATAGCTGGAGGGGAACACATTTTTCTGTGGGTCCAGTTCTCCACACTCCATGGCCTCTCAGGCCAGCTATATGTGAGGAAACCAGTGCTTGCACACCAGGAAAAACTTCATTTGCATAAGCGTAAACCTGCCAGATGGGAGTAATTTTAATGATGATCAACGCATGATGAAAGCCAGAGGCATCCTTCTGCCTTCCAGGGCCTCCAGACCAGATCAACCCGGGCACTTCCAGTATGCTGTAAAGTATAAGCCTTGTTTCATCCCACAGTGATGGGGAAGAAAAGGACTGGGTAAAGTAAAACCAATTAAACAACTTGCCGGGGCACTAATGAACTTTGGATTCTGGTATCCCAAAGTGTCACGGTTAAGCCCCAGCCAGCAACTAAGTACCACAGAACCACTCGCTCACTCCCACTACTCAGAGGCATGGGGAGGAGATGCAGGAAAAAGGTAAAACTCATGGGTTGAGATAAGAACAATTTAATAATTAAAATAAAACAGAATAATAACAACAACAGCAATTGTAATGAGAAGGAGAGAGAGGGAGAGAGAAATAAAATCCAAAAGGGAAAAAAATGAAGTGATGCACAACACAATTGCTTAACACCCACTGACCGATGCCCAGCCAGTCCCCGAGCAGTGACTGGCCAGCCCCAGCCAGCTCTCTTCAATTTATATACTGAGAACGATGTCCCATGGTATGGAATACCCCTTTGATTAGTGTGCGTCAGCTGCCTGGCTGTGCCCCCTCCCGATTTCTTGTGCCACTCAGCCCTCTCACTGGCAGGGCCTGAGAGACTTGAAGGTATAAACTTACTAACTTAATATAAACACTACTTGGCAATAACTAAAACCATCAGTGTGTTTTCAACATTATTCCCACACTAAATGCAAAACACAGCACTGTACCAGCTACTAAGAAGAAAATTAACTCTATTCCAGCCAAAACCAGAAAACAAAGAAATGAATTTTCCTATCACCTGGACTTTGAAGAAGGTCTGAAGTGAAGTTGTAGCTCCTTTTACAGTCTTGCAATTTTTCTGATCTAGTGGAATTGCCTTGTACCAGCTCAGATTTGTGGAAGGAGGGAAGGTCTTCTGGGACCTCATAGCCACATCCCTAAATTATTTCAATATCCAAGAATCAGTCTGTGTATGAAATGAGTATCACAGTGCAGAGCTATGCAGTCAGAGGACGTACTCAGGATGCCCTGTGTCTAAACATGAGGTCCTTTGGGCTTGGTAACATAGTGTTTTGCAGGCTGTACGGCTTCAACCTTTATGTACAAGCTGACATAAACAGGTTTGGTGGCTGTATTAAGGTGTATGCAAATCATTGTATGTGCTTTTGGGTTGTGATTTGGGAGCTGAAAAATTGCAAATGGGTGAACTATTAATATTCAATCAAAGCTGGCTCTCTTTGGGATCCAGACCTCCCAGATACTTGGACTGCGTTTAGTATGAAATGTTCTGTTCAGTTCAAGATAAATGTTTTTGTTTTGAAACACTTGTAAGAAAAACAATCACTGTCCAACAGTGACGCTCCAGGCTCAAAATATAAATGATCCAAGCCCAGTTCCTTCCTCTGCATGCACGATTTGGAACTCAACAAGATTTCCCCATAGCAAGGGGAAAGAATAAAGGTCCTAAAGTATCGAAGTTTATAGCTGAAGAGGCAGAGAAACTGAGGCGGTATCAGTTCAGCCAAGCCAGGGCTGTATAACTGCAGTGCAATGGAAACCACGTAGGAATGGTGGGTGGAGCACTAAATCGCCCCTGCAAAGGGAGCCAGCAGTGCCAGAGCAAACCCACTGGAGAAGGCTGGTGGCCAGATATACCCAGAATTTAAAGTGTGGTTCAAAGGCTGCGGGTGTTCCTGAGGCCTTCAGGGAAACTTAGGTGGCACCATGAAAGCCATTGCTGGCACACCAGCGGTAACTGAGGTGGATACAGTCTAAGCCTGCGGCAGGATAATGCTGTTTGATTGGACTTAGGTAGACAATGGAGGATTTTGGAGGAGGATGAAGCTGCTATTTTAGGAAACTTGCACTAGAGTGTCACACAGCATAATAATATCTGAGCACGTGTGGCTGCACACATTTGTTTTTAATAGTTTTAAAACTGAATTGCAGAGTTGGCATAACACTTCTGCCTTGCTGGGTGTTGGTGGATGTGCTTTACACAGTGTTTCAAATGGAAACCTCAAATGCTTAGGCTGCCCTGAAGGCTTGGCTGGTGGCTGGGAAAATGAGCTAGAGTCTCTGGGGATAAAATTCCTTCCCTCCCAACAACTCATATCAACAGTCTCTCCCCAGTTCTAAGATGGACACTCCTAAAAACTCCAACTGCAAAATAAAATCATCCAGTTGATGTGGTGCAAAATGTGCTGCCCAAGAGAAGCAGTATTGTTAGAGCCATTTATAGGATTGTGTCCAAAGCAGACAGGGCAGATACTACCTGAAAAGCAGAAAGGGTGATGGCAAGTGTTGGGGATATTAGGTCTGAAGATGCTTTTGCCCCTTCTTCATGGGAACAATGTTTTCGTCCTAACCAAGAGGCTGTGGGGAGGGGAGCCGCAAGTGACTAATTTGCTTAGGCATTATCTTTACAGGACGCTGTATTGACAGCTACATTCAAACCTTTCTGGCTCACTCATCCGTTGGCATAACAAGATTGCAGCTTATCTGATTTACCAAGTAATATTCTCAGGCCACCTGCTTGTATCCAAGAATAAGCTTTCCTGCCTGGAGCCACAGGAGCCCAGTGAGGATCAGAGTTGTGTCCCTCACCCCTCCTGGGCCATGGTCTTCTGTTGCTGAAGTCTGGCCCACTCCTGCAGCCGCACACGGATTGTCTTTTGCTGCATGGAGAGCTAGCAGGAAAAACCTCAGGACTCCTGCTCAGCATCATCCCCTGGCCTTCCCTTCTCCTCTGCATGGCCAGGGACCTTTAGATGGCGTCACAACATAACCATGCCACCTGGGCTCTTGCCCCCACCCCGTGCCAGGCACTGCTGGGCCCCATTCCTGCCTCCAGCCCCAGCTGGCACAGCCACTGCGCAGCCTCCCTGCGGCCCCGTGGGCAAGGCGGTGGGAGCTGGAAGAGGGGCGGACAACAGTCAGACAAGTCTTGGGACAGTACCGAAATGGGGGAGCGGAGGGCAGGGCTGCCCTGCAGAGGGACCTCAGGGGCTGGAGACATGGGTACCAGGAGCAGGGTCCTGCCCCTGGCTGGCAGAAACCCAGCAGAGGTGCAGGATGGTGGCAACGGGGACGTGTGTCAGCTGTGAGGTGTGCATGAGCACAGCCTGAGCTGCACGCTTGTTTTAATGTAGTTGGCTGTTACACAGAAATACAGCAGTGGAGCACAGGAACACTGATTAGTGATGATCCTAGGTCTGTAGAACACGCACCTTGAGCAGTAGCTGGTTATGCTAGAGCTCTGTTTTCTTGCTGGCTGGATAGGTGATACCTGAATTGTCAGGATCATTAAATGTTTATAATGAAGTATAAATCCCATGCATACTGTGAAAAGTGTGTTGCCCGCTGCTCAATTGCAAAGGGTGTGGAATGTGTTCTAGTGTCAAAGTTAGGACCTGGACACCCCTCAGAAATTTTTTGCTTGCATTTTGGCCAGAATATTGGCTCCATCTTGTCAGGGGTAAAGCCAGGAAAAATGAACCTTCCCCTTATTCTTATATAATTGGAGAATTACTTTATAATTAGCACACTAATTTAAGTATTGTACTGGTGGATTGCAGGAAATAGATATTTGAATCTGAATGGTTCTCGCAGAAAGGAGGTGATGCTATGGACATGCACATAAATACAAAGTTTTACTTTAGATAGTGTGTTCTGAGTACACAACAATCAGTAGGCATGATTGGTTAGCTTGCCAAAATGCTTTCAACCCCCATAAAAGGATAAGACACAGAAAGTACATCTTCAGGTTAATGTGAGGCTAGTTCTCAGTTAATTGTTTCATTTTATTTCTGAAAAAAACCCACCAAACCTCTCCTTAAACGCAAAATCTTGCAGACTCTTAAAATAAATGTTATTATTATTATTGTCGTTCTTCTTCTTCTTATTATTCTTATTCTTATTCTTATTCTTATTCTTATTCTTATTATTATTAAATAGCCTAGTGTTTAGAGGAGGTATAAGAACACCTGCTATACTGGACTTACCTCACTCAAGGGAATGATGGTGTGTAAGAGGCTGAACTTTACACTGTCCAGTGCTCCAGGATGTCCTGGGTTTCTGAAAGTGGCAGCCCTTCCCTTGCACTCTTGGCCATGTCAGTTTGGAATGTGGCAAGTCTGGCTGTTGTTTTTTCAGAGACATCTATGACAAAAAGTATCTTTGCCATGCCAGAGGACTGGAAATGCACCTGAGCCTTGAGTAAGTCCACCAGACCTAGCATGGTGATGTGCCTTGTCTTTATCCTCCTTGTATACCTTGTAAACATACACAGATTCTCTTAATTTTTATGGAAAGATGGATCAGTTAAAAAAATTATCACAGTACAGTAGCAATGGCAATTTCTGCAATAAGACTACATGAGTTTATCTTTCAATTGACAGATTGTATTCAAAGCTCTTAGAGCAAATCACTGAACCTTGAATAAGAAGATTACTTAGTTGATCAAATGTCCTGTGAAATGGAGGAACAAAAAAGCTCATTAAACTCTTCCAAACTCTTATCATTTGCACTCCTTCTGCAACCATCTTCCCCAAATACTCTGGGCATGGAATTAAGGAAAACACAATGGTAGGTCACATGAAACTTTAATAAGGAACATTAATAACATTCTATAGGTGCTCAGATCTACCCAGAAGTAGGTTTGCTTGTGCAATGTCAGGGGGAAATGATAAAGAAGAGAGAAGAGGCTCTAAGAAAAGGTTTACAGATGTCTGCAGAACAAGAGGGCAGCATCCCAGATGACTGAATTGATTTGTAGGAAACATGGACCCAAGGAGGGGGTGGGGGGAAGACAGAGAATAGGATTGTTTAGCAGGAAATAAGTGGAGCAAAGAAACTGACTCTAATTTCACGAGTAAAGAAAGAGCACAAGAGATGATGAAGTAATGAAGAAGAAGAAAAGGGCTAGGGTCCATATGAAGCTGTGGAAGCAGCCAAGGACTGAAATCTGGGAAGGAGTATGGACAACATGGAGAGTATGGTGATTAGAGAGTGCTGATGAGCCAGGAGGGCCACACGGCAAAAGCCAACAGAAAATGCCCATCCATACATCTGGAATTGGTTATTGTGGAATAACCTTGGGCCCCTTATCAGGGAAGAACCAGGGTACAGAAGCATTTCTGCAAGCCAAGGTGGGTGTTGGGTAGGAGGAAATCAAGGCTGAAAGGATCCCACAGGGAGTATTTCAAAGTTTGCTTTTGGATATTCAGATCACGTGAAGCTGAGGGATTCTCCACACACCTGCTGCAGGACAACTAAACCAGGCTGGGAAGGTGTTCAGAGAGATACACGTTCAGGTGAGTTTAGAAAGAGGCTGGTGGCACACTGAGATAATGAAGATGGAGATGGCTCAGGGACAGGCCTTGCCAGGATGGGGTGACAGTGGTGTGCACAGGGATGCAATCACAGGAAGTGGCTTTAACTCAAAGGACTATGAACAATCAGGGAACCAGAAAATGTGGGACACAGCATGTCCACCATGGGTAGGAGGTCAAGCCAAGAAATCACGAGAAGCTGGGAAAGACTGTGTAGTCTCAGTGCACACAGCAGAACAGCGCAAAGAGGAACACAACACTGGCAGGTATAAGGCTGCTGCAAAGAAGCAGCAAGTACTGATAGTCCAGAGACCAGCAACAGGGCTGGCCATACAGGTGTTTCACTGGTCACAGCAGGAGTGGCTGTAGCTCCCTGTGGGGGGGAGCAGCGGGTCCTGAAGAGGTTTTGATGGTATCTGAGCAGACTGCAGCATGTCTCCTCCTCCTTCACTCCTTCTGGGCAGAGGGACACTTAAGGTCCACTTCCTGCAGCAGAAGTTGCTGTAGTGATGTTATTTCTAGCGGGCATTAGTAACTATCTCTTTGAGGCAACACTGCAATTTTCAGTGTTTCCAGCTTGTTGCTCAGGCTGAAGTGGATGTAAGCTTAGCCTTTGGGTGAAGTGTATTCCAGTTGAAAGCTTACAGCAGTGGTAACACGTTGGGACCTTCGAATTGACCGGAACCTCTGGGTCCTTCTGTAAAATTAATTGCTTTGCTATGAAAGTGCCCTCAGCTGATGAGAAGCATGTCATGATGAAAATGGTGAAGTTTCCTATCATCCATGGAATATTTAACCTCTCAGGTCTTGCACTTTCAAAGAAAATCAGCTGTTGAAAGCATAAAACAAACAAAATCCTCCATGAAAAAAAAATATTTGATCATCTTTCACAGCTTAGAAAAAACCTCACTGTTCTTTTTCCATAGATGTGGTACTTAGGGGCATGGTTAAGTGGTGGACTTTGCAGTCCTGGGTTAATGGTTGGACTTGATGATCTTAAAGGTCTTTTCCAACCTAAATGATTCTATGATTCTATTATGAAAAGACAAATATTGCATCTTTAAAGAAATGTTGCAACTGAAACGAACAAAACTGGTCTGCAAATGGACCGGTTCAGTTGCAAATACTAGGTATGTATATGAATATGGCAACAGTATGCCCAGTGGTAATTACTAGAAAACAACAACCAAAACATCCACCTCTTTATCTGATGGTCAAAAATGGTCTTTTTCATCAGGTTGCCTCAGGCCTGGGTGGTCTTTTGGTACAGAGTAGCAACAGGTCGTTAGGGAAACTGTCACGACTTGGAGAGTGAAATCCAGCAGCTCACTGACCAAGCTGCAACCATCATCCATACAGTTGTGCAGAAACCAGGAGATGGCACAAAGCCTGATGTCTCTTTGGCCAGCAGATCCCTTTATGTCAAAATTGCACTTCAGGAGAGATTTTAGGCAGCTCTGCATTCGACCCTGTGCTGCCAAAGCAGCAAGATACTGAAGGGTTTGGAATACACGCTGTAACTTAGTTTTGCTGGCAAGTCCTTGAAAATGGCCCTGATAAAGCCATTCCCTCTGGGGCTGGGTACCCATGACAGCAGAGGTGCTGAGTCTCCTTGATGCTTCTTGTGCTTTGAGCAGTCTCCTGTTTTCACTTGCAAACTAGTGAGACCTGTGTGTCTGTGTCTGAGACGTGTTGTATGCATGGCAGCATGGGAGCCCCTGCTCTACCAATTGTCAGTCAATATGTTCAGCAAGAATGACACTATCTTACTTCAGAAGGGAAAGGTGCCTTTCAGTTCATGTCATTTAAAGCCATCAGATACTTGAATGGCACCTTGAAAGTCATAAAGCAGTGATTTATGATGCTTTTTTATCTAATGATGTGACACACCCAGGAACCTTACCCTGAACCACAGAGGAACAAACTTCAGATTATTTCCTCTTCATCTGTATTGCATCACTCTCTGTATTGGGAAAGATCAGCATTTCTGAGCAGAAGTCACAGAAACTAAGAACCTCAGGCAACAGCCTTCATGTGATATGCCACTACGGGAAAGCCATATTTCTCCTGCCTCCCACCCCAGTGAGGGAGTAGAGCAGACTATCACTGTTCTCTGTGTCCTTGGAAGACCTGGGCTTGGGATGCAGGTCCTCCAGCAATGCAAGCACATGTGTGTGACACCCCAGAAGGAAGCCCTCCATCCTCAGCAGCATAAACTAGATCTAAAGCTAGAGCAGGAAACCCTGGCAACTTGCAGTGCAATAACCATGACGATAGCTGTAAGGGGTGACTCAAAATGCACCTACATGTAGTTCTCCACCACCCTGGTAAACAAGCCCACACCTTAAGGGAACTTAATGCCTGATGTAGGAGGCTATTTAGAGATCTCACACTGTACCGTTGGCTGCTGAGCTAGCACATGTTTGTAAATCTGAGTCGGCAGTGCAACTGCAGTAATTCCCAGAGCAGTTTACCCAATGCTTATTCCAATAATAAGGCAGAAGGAGGGGGGCTGCTAGGGGTGGGAAATCCAAAACTGCTGCTGCTGTGCTTCATAGGATAGGGCAGGAGATAAAACTAATCATCTTGCCTGCATACCTGTTTTACTGCAGGCCATTAAAACTACCAGTTACTCTTGTGCTGAGTCTAGTACACTGAGTATATGTTTTATTTGTTCAGGCCATCTTTTCTATTAAATACAACCTAGTTTTGATAATCAGGTCTGGAACAGGCCCTTGGATGTCTTCTTTGACAACCAAACCCTGCAGTGCAACTTTGTTTTTATAAAATCTATTCCATATTACATAAAATTTAATCATCCCTGGAATATGCCTCAGGGTTTTGAAGCCTCCCTTTTCTTTCTATGCCCAGCACAAACCTCCATAATACTGTGAAAATGAAGATTAGTTTGATTTTGTTTTCCTATTGCTCTAAACAGCAAATAATGCAGTGGCAGATGTTACAGTCACTAACCAAAATCTTATGCTGTGATTAGCTATTATTAGCATGTCTCTAATCCCCGTTGGATTAAGTGGTCACCTAAGCATGGCTTCGAGTGTCACCCATGTCTCACATGGACATAAACTAATCTGTTTTATTGGAAACAGATGAAGTGATAAATGTTTCAAAGCCCTTCTAATTTACAGAAAACACTGCCGTTCAAATTTCTGTGTCAGGGTGGAAAAGCATACTTCTGCACTCAGATTCAGTGTCAGGGGAAAGTCCTTTGAAAATCTAGTTGGCATCTAGTGGGCATCCGCCCTCCAGTCGGCAAAAAGGAGTTTAAGAAGTTACTTTTTATGTCATTCTTTAAGTGGCCAAGCATTACTTGGGCTTTCTGGGCCTTTCTAAATGAAGTAAATGCTGCCGCTGAAGAAGAGACAAGTACAAGGAGCATGTGCCAGGGGAGGTGAGTGTGTTCTCAGGAGCACGGTGTGTTTGCAAGACCATAGGTAACGAGCTGTGCCTGAGTTAACAAAGCTGGTTATCTTCACACTCAGTGCTGGAGGCTGCCAGCCCTGTACAATCCTTTCACGGACTCTGCTCAACCCTGGAGCACGGTACATATGGTGAGCAGACAGCTGTAGCTAAAGGATTAGTTCAGCAAACGGCTGTTTGGCGTCTTTGTAGAAAATCAGGCCAATGAATCCAGGCAGGAGGAGGTAGATCCACATTGCCCAGGACCAAACTGGCCAGTACCTTGTCGCAGCAGCTGGATATGTGCTACCTCCCCACACCTCTAGATTTTGGCGTCCCTGAACGAACCCAGCCAGAATGCCCAGGGAGAAGAAGGAGCCATTGTGCATAACTGGCCAGCCCCAGAGTTCTCTACCTGCCCCAAAGAAAGCCACTTATGAAGAGCCAAGAGCATAGGGTGTGATGGCACGGCCCCACCATGTGGTGCTTGCTCCTGATCGCCCCTGGCCTGGGATGGGTGGTCTCACCTTCCTGTCCCAGCTAACAGCTGACAGTGATTACCCAGGTTGCCTTTGAAGCCATGCAGGTGGCAAGAAGAGGGTACGCTCAGCCCCTCCACCAGACATGCACATGCAAAGTATGATTGCCCCCCTCCAAAGTGTAAGTGGAAGTTGCACAGAGGCCATATCAAAGTTTCCTCTGGCAGGAAGCAAGGACTGTCTTTCCCAGATAATGGCAACCCTAAACCAGCTGCTTGGAAAGCAACACAGATCACACCAGCTACAGGGCAAGGTTGTGTGCTTCTGTTGAGGAATTCCTGGGCAAGTGACTGTAAGTCACTGCAGCAAGACCAACACATCCAGAAGGTTTTAGCATTACTCTGAAATGTCCAGGTTGTTGGATGAGTACCAGGAGGTTCAGGACTCCCTGGGCTTACTCTGTAGGAACTACACAGTTATCTCTAATAGATAATAGAGTCCAAGGCTCTTCAGCACCCGGAAGCCCAATGGGAGAAGTAACTGCTAGTGCTGGTAACTCCTAGATGAATGTGTGAAGTCTTAAATCTCCCAGGTGAAAGTGGCTAGAAAGAATACATGGGCAGCCTTTGTAGTTGTGGGAATTCTTTGGGCACTTGGGGAAACCGTAAAAACAGCAGGCATGGTTTGCTACCAAAAATGTTTTTCTAGCCATTTCTGCCTTTTCATCTTTTTGTGCTTTATTGCATTCCCATGGAGGGCTTCTAGGAAGAACATCTTGGAAAGGACAGAGCTATAGCGTTCATGTAACTGGAAATGTTGATAAGATGAACTGGGAATAATGTGTATAAAGATCTTTCAGTGCACAGGAGAAGTAGGGACTCTGAGACTTTAATGTGAACTTGAAGGCAATGTTTCCTGCTCTTGCAAGAATCACCTTATTTTGATGATGCAGATATTGGAAGAATTTATTATATATCCAACCCATGCACATTATCAAATATGAACACGTGCCTATGCAGAGAGGTATGTATAGTCCATGCGTTTCTCTGGTTAATGCTCTGTGCTTATTCTCCTAACACGTGTTAGAAGCAGAAAGACTTCAGTGAGACAAAGGTGTGATACAATCACATCAGTAGACTTATTAGCTTTCTGGGCAGCTTTTTCCATGATGTAAAAGCTGTGTTTGTATTAGTATAGCAGTTAGACCCACCAGCGTGAGGATTACAGTTGGTTTTTACATAATGGATTATCCAAGATTAAGTGTTTTATTCAGGCACACGAGCAAAAATAACCAATTAGTGACTTTGCAGATCCATTATTTAAAGGCAGCTGGAGGGCAACTGACACAAGACTCTTCTGCTGACTGCAGCCCGAAGACTGAAGCAAAGACGTCTCAGGAATCTCCAGCATCTCTAACCCAACAGGTAGGTCTCTCTTCAGCAAAGACAGACCAGATTAGCATCTCTTACAGCAGGGAAGCGCAGCCTGCACTGCAGCAGCCAGGAACAGAATAGCTACTTGGGTATTTAGAACTTCTGGGTTAGTAGTTCAGCTTGGATGCTGTAGGCAAATTTCAGGTAACTGTGTTTTTTCTTGGCATCAGAACAGGTATTCAGAGTCAAATGCTCTGCAAGAATGGTCAATGCAGGTGCTTTCTTCCTGAAGCGGGAGAAACAAATATGCTGGGATACCCAAGGGGACAAATAAAGCCATGGCCATCTGGTGGCTGTGCTGCCATGGCAGATCAAGCCTCTAGGAACTGAATATTATTTATCATGTTTGTCGAGAGAATGGTCTGAGGGCAGACAATATCAAGACATACTTTCCTATTAAAGTAGGCGGCTAGGAAGAGCCTGTTTTGGTCATGAGAACTGGTCTTAAAGAACACAGTTTTGCTGGCTTGAAAGCAAAGTGGACACTCACCATGAAATAATTGGGAACAATATCCTTACAACCTACAGTGCTTTACCAGAGTTCATCAGAATATTATTCTTCTTGTGAAAACAAAAATTAAAAAAATATCAAAATTTTATCAGTTCTTGTGAACCTTATACAGTCAGGCTTGATTTATAATGTAAAAATATAATGAGCCAAAATACTCCTACTGGCAAGCAAAATACTATTGCAAAGTAATGGCCATCAATGCTCAGTTTTGGCTGGATTTGGGAACCACAGTGACCCAGTGGTTTTTCAGTGGAGGATTTATAATCTACTCAGCGTGGAAAGAAACTAGTCTTAAAATGAGGGGAATGTATCTGTAGGCACGCAGTGCAGGCTACCCATGTCTACTGCATTAAATAAAACTCCATGTTTGCTTTTTTCTTGCAGAATGAAATACACACACTATGTTTTCCTGGCCTCGATCTTCTCCACTGTTGAATACAGCCTAGCTCAGACCTGTGCAGTGGAGTCTTTCTCTGTGAAAGACAATTTTGATCCAAAAAGGGTAATTATGGCTACTTCAACAGTATATGTGAAGAAGCTTCACATATAAACTGTCTTTCCAGGTTATGGGTTGTGTTAACTAATGAGGTTCGTCAGTAAGAGGTTAAGTCCTTTTGTATTCTGTCTCTCAGACACTGTTCCTGGAGTTTGCTTTTCTCACTAGTGATTAACCTTCTGAGCATTATGGTAAAACAGGCCTTGAAAGTCATGGATGTGATTCTGTAGGATGTCACCTTCTGCTAGCTCAAAGCTCAGTACAGACTTCAGCTTTGAGTGGTCCCAAGAATGAAACAATTTAGATCCCCATCAGAAAGCCCAAACACATGCCCTAGGGGACTTGCATCCACCACCAGCCATTCTTGGGAGTCATAGCTAAGTGAAAATTCACCTAGCTGGGTATCCTGAACACAGACTCACTCTTGCTTAAACACAGCATTTAATCTGCCTGCCTCTGAGAAGGAAATCAGGGCTATCTCAGTGATGAAAAAGTCCAGACAGGTGTGCCAGATTGCCACCATCCCTCAGCAAACATCCCCTCCAGCTGCAGCTGGGCTGGCACCAGCACTTCCTCTATACAAAATTGGCTTTGCTGGAAACAAACCCATGTCTGGAGAGATCTTTGGGAATATCCCAGTTTTATAAAGGCAAAGATTTTCTCAGGCTCCTGTATTTGAGAATTATGGACTCTGTTTTAGACTTAATCGTATAGCTTGCCAAACAGATCTCATTAGCTTCAATGAAGAATCAAATTTAACACAGCTAGGTTCTGCTTTCCTCAATACTTCTACTACTAATATTATTTTTTGAGGGCCTTCCTGTCTGTCAGTCACCTGTTTAGGTCTTGTTTTCATTTTACTAGATACTGCTTGTACATTTTCAGGGACTCATTTTTTCCTAGACATTTTCCTTCCCCTAACCTCATTTCACCTCCTCCTGCTGCTAGCTTCCCCAGCATGCTCTTTCCTCTTCGTAGTTCACAGAGCCATCGCCTTCTGCTTCACTGGGTAGACCCTTGTCACCATTGGAGATTGTGGCCCCCGGTGGCCACAAAATGTCTCCAGCAGCTTGCTAAGGTCTTTGTGGCTGCAGTTCAGTATCACTGACGGCAGCTTCCACAGAAAAGCAGAGGACTGAAACAGGGAAGAACTATCTGACTCCCAGCAGGCATCTCAGGATGGGAGAAGCTTCTGGTGTGGGGTCACTGTGACAGGAACATTCCACATGACAATGAGTACAAGCACTCAGCAGTGCAGAGGTGTGTGCTACACACCCACCTGAATGAAGACTATCTCCATAGGCCAGGAAATGGGTAGCCAGAAGGGCATCATGTTTACAGAAATGCTTTTGTGCTAATCTTGCCATGGTGATTAATCCAGATACTAACAGTATTCCATGTCAGTATGCAGGGAAATGGTATGCCCTGGCCAAGAAGGATCCAGAAGGCCTTTTCCTTCAGGACAACATCTCTGCTGAATACACTGTGGAGGAAGATGGCACAATGACAGCATCTTCCAAAGGCCGAGTGAAGCTTTTTGGGTGAGCTCTCTTGACTTTAAGCTCTAGCTGCTGCCATGAGGTACTACAATAGGTGATCTATCCTGAGCACACAACACAACCTGTTGTCTCCACCAGAAAGGGAAGCTCAATCAAGGTAACACATTCAAAGCCAGAGGTTAGACACTTCTGAGTCCTGGATTACTTCTCAGCCTGTCTCTGGTATGGGTCCATCACAAAACTACTGCATAAAGTAAATTATAAAGTCAAATCTTGAATTATGGAGTGATCAGGTAAATGAACTGCAACCAGGTGAGAGGAGCTAGCAAAGTCTGTGGGGCTGTGAGGGCAGGAGCAATCTTATTTCACTGAGTGGTTCAGGGGAAGGAGTGTAAGTGAGCATTACTTTCGCAGATCTTTCCACACATTGTTGGACAGACTTCTGAGGAAAACGTAGTTAACTCTTCGATGCCATTGCAATGCCTGAACAGACAGATGGAAGGATGCTTAAGAGTTTTGCCAATTGGTCACGGTTACTATAAGGAATTACAGCACTTAAGGGGACCAAACAGCTTTCTGGGTGTAGAAAAGAAAACCTGGGGCTTCCACAGACCAGCCCTAGTCCTGCTGTACATTAACTACCAAAAACTGTCTAACTGCACGAACAGTAGAGTAGAGCAGGTGACTATGAACCTTGCAAGTCTTAGAGCAGAGCACTCCAGGATATTTTGGAATGGGGCAAATGAAGCTTTGCAGGCACACTATGCAATGTGGGTGGGAAGATTCCTGAAAAGACCCTCTGGAAACCAACTGGGGTCTCAAGGCTGCTGGGAATTTATTTCTACAACAGCAGAGTAAAGGGGAAGTGCAGCCTGTGCAATGAAGGGAGTGAAGGACCTTCCATTGTTTCACAAATCCAAGTAATGCTTGACAAAGTGTGCTAAGACGCAGGTGGTATTCAAAGCAAACAGATGCCAACCAGAGAAGGACATTAGAAGAAATGGACAATGAAGACAGGCTGTCTGGGCACCTACTGGGCTCCCACAGCCTGTATAAAGTCCTTTAACTAGCTTGGACAGCAAAGTGTCTGTAATTATTTTTGTGCTTGTAACAGACATCCCTGTGGCAACAGAGCTAGGAAGGGTTAGAGAGAGGAGAGCCAACTCCCTGCCTCTGCCTGGGGACACAGCAAAAGAGCCCAAATGCAGGTCAGCTCACTCTGCAAGCTGCTAGCAGGGAGCCAAGAAACAATGTCCATCATTTTGCTTGGTAGCTATCTGCTTGTACAGAAATGGGTGGTAAAAAGCCTGCTGAGCTGAAGGAGGGTCAGGGCACTGCCCCAGCTGCAGCGGCGTAGTTGTACAGCAGGGCAGGGACCAGACGGACCAGACACCAGCAGTGCACTGCCAGTGGTGGGGAGGGTGTCACAGATTTGCTTACTTAACAACAAACAGTGACTTTGCATTAAGAAAGGCCATACCCAATGCTGAGCTGAACTGTAGCCTGGTTCTTGCCGGAGCCCTGAGTGAGGGACACCCATTCAAAGCTCAGAGGGCACAAGGTTTTAGGTTTTACCTTCAGTCTCATGGATCTCGTTGCAGGTTCTGGGTGATCTGTGCTGACATGGCTGCTCAGTATACAGTACCTGACCCAACCACTCCAGCAAAAATGTACATGACCTACCAGGGCCTGGCCAGCTACCTCTCCAGCGGTGGTAAGTGAACTGCTCCAGCCCCCCAGTGCTGGTCAATAGCTTAGAGCTGCCCAGATTTGTGTGTTTCAGTGTACGAGCAGGAAAAACAGTTGAGTTTAGATTGCTTCAAGTGGAGACAAAGCATCCTTTTTTGAGAGGACGCTTCAACCAAGAAATGCTTTTTATCTTCACAGAAGGGGCAGGGTACAGAGACTCCCTAGAGACCCCACCTACACACCACATATGTTAACAGGGCATATGCAGCTTAGAGGCAATGGGCTGCACAGATTTTATACAGCCAAGTGGGGCGCTGAACCTAGGGAAGCAGTATTTCCTGGGCCCTGCAGTGGGCATTACAAAGGTGCTGAGGGCCAGTCACCCTTGTACTCCTCATAACTAATGGGAGGTGACATGTGGACCCAGACCCACATCTGCATTCCAGCAGCAAGACGCAGTTCTCCTCAGACAGACATAGCTGGACTCAACAATATGGAGCTGTCAACTGAAGTCCCCCTTGTAGAAACTGCTCATGCTGAACCTCACTTACGCAGCCTTCACATCCCATACTTCGTGCCAGTCTCCCACAGCTCTGGGACTCCAGCTGTGGAGTTGGGCAGTGCTTGGCCTGCTAATGCATAAGAAAGAAGTACATTCATTTAGTACAGGCAGATAAGCCACACCAAAATGCACTTAGTTGAGCGAGCCTGGAAAACAGGAGGAATGTTTTTTTTTAACTGAAGCTTCTTCTATAGGAAATGTAATCTGTACAGCCAAAATTTAATCCTTATGCTCCACCCACCATGCTTGAGCGAGAAAAATCAAGCCATTTTTTGTCATTGAAAACCTCGAAAGTCCTAGTCCTCCTAATACTTCTTGCCTAAGAAACCAAAGGTGAAAATGTACTGAGCATCGTGGGGAGTAACACAGCCTCAGGATGCCCCGTGCTTGTCCCAGTTCTTCACTTCATGGTGTGGGCATAAGATGGATGTGGGAGATGACTTCACATACTTTGGGATGCTATCTCTGCCACGTGCTGAAGTGAAGTGTCTACCTGTGGGATGACTAGGTCCACCTCTGCTTTGTTTTGCCTGCTGTGACAAACAATTGTGTTCTGATGTTTCAGGGGACAACTACTGGGTGATTGATACTGACTACGATAACTATGCCATTACCTATGCCTGCCGCAGTCTGAAGGAGGATGGCTCCTGTGACGATGGCTACTCCCTGATCTTTTCACGCAACCCCCGTGGCCTCCCCCCAGCCATCCAGCGCATTGTCCGTCAGAAGCAGGAAGAAATATGCATGTCTGGCCAGTTCCAGCCAGTGCTTCAGTCAGGTACTTCGGGCTAATTAGCAAACTCACTGATATGGCTGTGCTAGCAGCTTGTAGGGTAGGTGATAACATTTGCTGTAAATACAACAAGAACCATAGCAAACTAAGTTGTAGTCTTTTAGCAACTTTAAAAAAAACAATTCTATCTAATAGGAAAATAGTTGCAAAGGGAAACCCATACAAGGGAGACCTTAAGTTTGCCCTTATAGGAATCCTCTGTGCTGAAACTGGCACACTACGAAAGGAAGATCAGCTCTGTTACTGTAATAGATAGGGTATGGACGGGTGTAACAACCTGGTGTTTCTGCACTTAGAAATGCTTGTCTTGGCCATCTGGGTAACAGCACCTTACCTTATGTCTGTGTACTGTCCTTCAGGAAAGGAGGATAAGCTGCCTCCAAGAAGAAGCACCCTCGCTCTTAGCTCCACCGTGATTTGTGTCCTGGGTGGCCTGAGTAGCAGAGACGAGGGGCTCTGAGCAGCGGTTCTGACTGTGTCTGCTGGCAGTGGGAGTCAGCAGTTGTGCCACATAGATGCAAACAGAACATGTCCAAAGCCTATTTTGAGATAACTTTTTGGGGGGAGGCATGGCAGATGATCTATAGCTCCTGTGCTAGTCCACAAGATAGGCAGATAATTTTTGAGGGATATGCTGGAGGCAGAAACTCCTCTTTCTTGGCAGCTGAGTGCCAACACCCTCCACCTACCCACTGCCTTGCCTGGACACTGGCCCCCTCCCAGCCCAGGCATGGGGACCTGGACTGGGGGACTGCCACAGTAACACACGTGTTGCTGCACTTCTGGACAAGAATTAGCAGCTAAAACCTTCTGAACAGCACACCATTGCGTGAACGAGTCCACTACAGAGCAGGTGCCAGGTGCTGGCATCATCCGAGTTTATGGGCCTGGTATGGGCACCCCTGCCCCATGCCCTCCACATTGCTTACTGTATCAGAGGGAGGGTAGCTGGTTTGTGAGCTCATGTCTAGGTGCTGACCTAGCTGCAAACGGATGGCTAGCTGGGATTACACCAAAGGCTGCGCAAGTGCCATGCCAACAGACACAGAGCAATGCAAACAGCAGCTTTTGCAGCCCCCACTCTAATCTTGTACTGTGATTCAGAAGTACCCTAGGAAGGCTGTAGCTACAGCTTCACTGAAGACTGAAAGATTGTTAGAGCTCTTTGCAAATTACTTACTGGGACTAAAGTTTGCTTTTCTTTCTTTCCAGGGGCCTGCTAAAAGTACACTTCTGATCCTATCCTTAAGCACAGAAACCAGACCTCCTAGTCTTGAAGTTGCCACTCAGCTAATAAAAAAAATAAAATCATAGTATGGACTAGTGTGTTTTTCCTGAAAAACACATGAAAATGTTAGTGTTTTTGTAAACCGTGTGCAATACAGTACTGATATTTGGATTTTCAGGGGGATATTTAATGTGGCATTTGTCAATAAATGTTTTTTAAAAACACACCTCTGGAACTGTTTTTTGTTACGCGCTGTGCTCTTGAGGAGCAGAAGAGTGGGGCTGCTTGCCGAGGGGAGGTGAGACAGCAGGCGGGGGTGGCCCCAGCACAGGCAGGGAGGGCTCTGTCCCTCCCCAGCACCGAGCAGGGGGAGCAGGGCAGCAGTGGTGACAGGGACAGGCCCCTTGACAGTGCTGATTGTCAGACAAGTGCACAGGGACAGGCCAGGCCTGGGGTTTGCCTGGGAAGTCCAACAGCGAGCGAGGGCAGCAAGGCACAGGACAGGGCACGGGCGCGCCTGCGTGGTGTCTTCGGCCCGAGACAGGACTGGAGAGTGGGTCAGAGGCAGAGCTACCTGCGGCAAGGCTCCCAGGGGGCAGAGGCCCAGGCTGAGCTGAACAGGGTTTGTGGGCCACAGAGGGGTCCCAAGGGGTCTGCATACAAGCAGTATGGGGGTGGCGGTCCCAGGTGAGGCTGCACAAAGCAACGAAGGGCTGTGGGTGCCTGCAGGGCCCTGGCATACACAATGTAGCTCTCCCACGAACATTTTTATTTAAATTCTGAAGCTACGAAATCCTTTTGAACAACAACCTGAGATGAGGCTGATAGTGTGATCGTTGCTGCCTGGTAATATAGTTATTTCT
Source organism: Falco naumanni (assembly GCF_017639655.2). Classification (NCBI taxonomy): domain Eukaryota; kingdom Metazoa; phylum Chordata; class Aves; order Falconiformes; family Falconidae; genus Falco; species Falco naumanni. Next base: position 32,146,599 of record NC_054080.1, read on the forward strand.
GGTACACGGGAATACTCCAAAGTCTGCACAGAGTATTTCTAACTAGCACCTGAATCACAAATGCAATAAAGCAGATGTTCCTGTCAGTAGCACCAGGACATTGCTTTAAATGAGCAGTTACTTCCATCTCTAACGGCATAAGCAGTAATCTACTCCCCACTGCCTTTGTAATCCAGCCTCCAGTATCTGAGGTACAGAACTGAAAAATACAGAACTGATAGGTTTTATGGCCAAGAATTTCACACATAGAGGGAACCAAAAGAATAGTATCTAGAAAATTCCATGTAGAAAAAGTAACCCAAGTCAGCATTGTTTATATGTATCTCCCACTGCTCGTAGTAAAAGCATGTTCACTTTGAATGTTTCCTATGAACAAAACTACCAGTCCAGAACACCCCCAGCAACCTGCTGAACCCTGCAATTTGTCAGCAACACTCATTTTTACAAGTCATGATTACCGAGCACAGAGGGAAGACCAAGCTGAACAGCCCCCACTCCTGAGGCTTTCAGAAGGTATGTGGCACAAGGCTGACATCGAGTGAAGACCTTCAGAGCACTGCACTACAAAACAGCTTCTGCAAGATGCATACACAACCAACAGCACCCAACGATTATCTACTGCCTCTCTTGGAAGGCACATAAAAATCAGTGACTGAAGACTCTTCTCCAAGGCCGGAGGCCTTACCCCAGATATGCAGAGAAGTCTCTCAAGCTTGCGTATCCCAGGATTTCCAGGCAGGACTCCTAAGAATCTCAGCCAGCATCAAAAAAAAAATGTTCCTTGCTCTTGTGGTCTAGGGAAAGTTACCCTCATGGGGAACAAGATGGTGAACTACCATCTAAAGCTAAGGACAGAAACTGAAGAGCAGCAGCAGGCAATACAAACAAAAAATCACACAGATACAGACTACTGAGTGCTGAAAAAATATCAGCCTTTTGTGCGGGACTAAGTGCAAGGTCAGTGCATTGACTGAATGTTCACCACTTGCCCGCCTCTCCCATAAGGAAGTATTGGAGTGGAGATTGGTGAACTTGGGACTTGCATCGCAGGTGATCAGACAACGCCAGACCTTAACTGAAGGAGCCTGGCCTTTGGCCGGGACATTCAGACCAGTATTACCAGTCCTAGAGAAGTGGAATTTTTCATGTCTATCATTATAATAACTGTATGACCAGAGCAGACGGGAGAAAGATCTCCATGCAGGACCAAGTGCATCCTTATTGTGCTTGATATAGTCTGTCCAGATGAGTTAGGCAGTGAATTCCCTCCTCTGCCACACAAGGTTGTGCCTTTAGGTTTGTAGGATAGCGGTGATTCTGGGAGAATATACCATGGATTTACACATGCCCTTGGCATCTGCTTTGTACTTGCAGGAATTGTGGGAACATGGTCCCATCAGGACCACATGCAGACCCTCATCATACAAATCTCGTGAATTAATAAACAGATGGGAGTTAGCTGATATCCACTCCTCTCCACTGACTGCAGAAAATGCTAAAGATGAGGTAGGGTAGGGCAGGCAGCTGTCCGATTTACACTTCTCCTGTTATTCCATTGAGTTAAACATAAAATATCTGGGGTATGTCTAGAGGCAGACACACTTCGGTCTGCAGTTGAACTGGCTGATGAGAACCAGTCTATTATTCCTGGGTTTAACAGGGTGTATAGGTCACAAGTCATAATCTCTGTCCTGCACAAACTTTCCACTAACAAGAAAAAAGAAAAAGCTGTTTACAAATGAAAAGGACTGTTGTTTTATCCTCAGAAGGTCCTTTAGTGCTGGCAGAAAGGCTACAACTGTGCAACAGCAGGAGGAACCCTGCAAAGATATTGTCCTTCACACACCAGTGAACCTCCTCCCAGCAAGGACACTGCAAGTCCTGAGATATGTCCAGTCCATATTGTCCATGTTCAGTCCAATACCATGTTGTGTTAGACCACTTTTCCCTGGGCTGTGGTAACTGCAGCAACTCAAGCTCCTACTTCAGCCTTGAAATTGCTTACGGTCACACTCCCTTCATGCTTCATTTTTGTGTAATACTGGAACTTGTACCAATCAAGTTATCTTTTATACCTTGAGAACAGGCTTTACTTCCCAAGATTAAGTTGTTGACACGAGAGTTTTGAGAATTTTTCAGAACACAGTGATCACATCCTGGTTTTAGAGGGTTCATGTAAAAGATTAAAACCTGGTTTTATTGGGTAGCACAAAAGACAGTAATTAATATAGTATATACACAATTAGACAATATAAAGCTATCCTTTGAAAGGTTCTTCCCTAGCATTCATTTTAACAAACAATTGCAAAACTGTTACACAGCCTCAGATGCTTTTGCTTAAAGACCAGGCAAAAAATCTCATTGTGCAGTTGCAGTTACATTTTCCTATTTGGATTTATGGCCAGCAAGAGACATACCCAAGTGCTCTGCAGTCTTACTTTGGTTCTGATGGTACAGAACTACTAAGCAGCTGCTACTCCCACTCAGTGCTATGCACCTCTGGTACTTCTGAAAAAAGAGACTGTGAGGGGGAGCTGATGACTACCCAGTAACGGAGAAGATGGCAGAGTTAACCATGCAATTTTGGAAGCCCTATTAGACAGAGTCAGTGACAGATGGCTAAATAAAACTCAAGTTTTGAGTATTAAATAGCATTTTTCTGTAGACATGAAATTACAATAAAGACAAGGGCAGCCCGAAACTTCTAAACTTTGTTAGAAATAAATTCAAACCTGGAAATACCGAATTCATCTCTGCTACAATTGTTGAGACTTGCTCATTGCTTAAAGGAATAAGTCTATACCAAAGCAGTAAAGAAGAAGAAAAAAAATACCTTACTGAATATTCAAAACTTGTTTCTGAACAGACAGTGCATCGTTTTTGGTCATCTCTGCTTTCCATGAGTATTTGCCACTGCCAGGAAAATACCTGAAAAATTACCGTGCCTTCCACATATGGAATGATGTTTAATCTAAAAGCCCTAGAACAGGGACCTAGTGACAGATTTTCAAAGTGGCTGGACTTGCCCCTAAGAAACTCAATTTTACTTGCATCTACAACATGTTAAGCTCTGCCCTTGCCTGTTAAATTTCTCCTTTTTTTGTGGCTTCAATAAGCAATATAGTAATGTATGAAATTTTACCTTAAAACTTTAGAGAACACAGCGCTCTTCCCTGCTTTTTAATAAGGCAAAAGAAGTAAGCATGAGAATTACAAACCACTCTGAAGAGGCAGCTGCAAGTCTCATGTCTGTCACCGCTGAGAAGCAGAAACCCTGGGCCATCAGAACTCTCCCCCTAAAATCTTCTAAAAGGTGGTAACTTGCCCTAAAGGAAATCACTTGCCATAGGGCCAGACTTCAATACAGTGAATGAGTAAGAGAATTGCCATTCTCTGTTCTGCTCCTTTGCAAAAGCCAAACACTCCACAAGGACTCATCAGCTTTGCAAGATTTGCCTCATATATGCCATTACTGACCTCACTATGTGAGGTATAATTTGAGTTTGTCGGCTAAATAAAGCGGAGCAGTGATTTTTGGTCTTCCATTTTTCATGATTTGCACACCTATACATTTTCTGTTACATCACTGCATGGCAAAATCAAAACTCTTCATAACAGCTATGCTTCAGTCTTTTTCACAGACCTGTAACTACTGCATGGTCCTTGGTTTGATAAAGACTGCTATATTCAATTGCCAGTGTGGGAAAATTTGGCTACTCTAATAGGACAGCCTAACAGGGTAAACTGTCCACTCTAGGTGCTGTATCTTCCCTTGCTTCAGATGTACTAAAATCTCTTAAGGACCTACATTTGAACATTTCTAAAAGTCATTTTTTCTGTGGTTCCACTTCATACTGGCAAAACAATATGTCTTAACTGCTAGATTTTATTTAACTGCGTTTCTGGTTCTTCACTTAGGGACAGTTATAACATACTTGAAATGTATTTTTGCTATCTCCATCCAAGTAGAACTTCTCACTAACTTTTCTGAAACTGAGAAATTTATTAAGTAGGTTCCAATAGCCATTTTCTGTTCTGCACAAGCCTTTATGGGCAAGGAATTGGCAGATTAGGAGGTAACAAAGTGCTCCTTATTCAAACTTCAGTGACGCAAGAGCTATTTTGTCTGAATTCTGCAATAAAATGAATCTTTTAAGGCTAACTTCCAGCACAAGCACATGAATAAGGAAGCACAAGGTAAGGAGATACGAGGTCTTGTCTCACATGTACTGACTTTGCATATATTTTTCTTTCTGTGCTGTAGAAGTGAGGCCATCTGAGGTAGTTCAGCTCTCTCCTACTGCCCAAGCTTGGTTTTTTTTGTCTGAGGCCTGAATGTTTCATCAAATATGCAGTCTTTGTTGTTACGTTGGTGAGATAGCTGATGTCAGCAAAGAAAGCAGTAGGGGATTTGTTTGTGCGACAAAGTTGCTTCTCTTACGGAAAACACACCAGTTGTTTTCACTGGCATTATGCCTCCCTCTACAAGCATTTTAAAGGCACAGTTCAAACTGTGTCAGTTGTGAAAAGAGGAGAATTAAAAAACACCCCTGCAGTGTCAGGGAACTTTGCTGTTACATAAAATTTTCTGGCAGCTCCAAGGACTGCCAGAGGTGCCCTGTAGCATGATCTGGGGCTATCACACACTTGTGATACGCTCTGCAAAGCACAGAAGCTCAAACTGTTCTTCACTGACTTCCTAACTGGCTGTCAATAGCAGCCCTGTTATATTCAAGAATATGGTCTCATAATATGAAAAACACAAAAGGCTCTAACAAGCATTTCAGCTTTCTCCTGGCCACCTAAAGCCAAGCCTCAGCTCACTGACAGTCTGAGAGGGTAGGTGTGCTGAGAGAGACATTACCTGCAAGTGCAGTAGAAGGCCAGGCTAGGTGACCGCAATGGAGAGAAAGGGGTTTTCAGGGTCAGAGCTGCCACCACAAAGAACCAGCAGCTGACGGCCACAGTGCAAAGAGGTGACTTGGGCAAAAGCAGAAAGCAGAAAAGGCAGGGAAGTCTGGAGGCTAGAGCCTCCTGTGTCTTCTTCCCCTCTGAAGATGAGCTGCTACCCCTTCCTCTGCCTGCATGAAGAGAATAGCTCTGGCATCCAAGTAACAGCCACAAATGCAGAGAGCTGGGTGCAAAACCCTCTGTGAGAGGGTAAAGAACCTCATACATCTGAAGACATGACAAGTGCTCTGAAATAAGCCACTGGAGCATGTGTAACTAACCAGCAGGGAAGCAGGGATCCTTCACTTCATGCTCTGGATGCATCTGGTTGCTGTGCACTTCTCCATCAAACTATTACATCAAGACAGCCTGGCACCTGAGGCAGGCAGTTCACTCTCAGACAGGTCCTCCTTGTGCTTCACTGCCATCCTCACCTGCACCGTGAACTGATGGTCCCGTTCCTGCTGCAGTTTGTGACCTCCATAAATCTTTGGTTTCCTGGCCATTACCTCAGTGTATATAGGGAATAATATTCCCACAATTCGTAGTTATGAAGCTGAATCCCAGTCCTACGGCAGCCTCTTACAATTGTACCAGTTGGGTTGCCAGTGGTGGCTGTTTGTTTTTTGAGCTCTGAGGAGTTAACAGGGGCAGTTGCCTCTAACTTGCATTCCTAACCTGCTTCATCAGGTCCTTTCCATACTCCCTCCTCAGCCTGGGAGGAGTTTATTTTTCTGGGGAGTTATCATTTGCTGGAAGCATACACCACTCAGTCACCAAGCCAGGCGCCACTCTTCAGGGTCACTTGAAAGCTTCAACATACTCCACAGGAAGGGAGGACGGGCCTGCCTTCCCCCAGTAGTCAATGGCACGCACTCTGTAAAAGCCGGAGACTGACCTTCCTGCAAATGAAAAGGTTAGAAATGGTCACTGTGAAAGGCTGACGCCTGTGGTGCTTGCAGTATGTAGAGCAGGCACTACTCCTATAAAATGTAGGTTTGTGGAATGGGCTGGAGAAGTGGTGAAATCAATTCTTCACCCTGTGTAAGTGTACCTGTGCCTGTCTAACTAAAACTGATTATAAATTACTCAGGGCCAAGTACTGGCTTTTTTTCTTTGTTGCACCAAGGACCTTTCCTCTCCTCATTAGGATCTGCAAGTACAGCTAGAGGACTGCTGTCCCAGCCGTCCCTTTGGAAGAAGGATATGACATCTTCTGCAACCCACAACTAGTAATTTCCTTTTTTCTGACTTACTTTTCTGCCTGAATTGTGCCTTTGGAACAGGTTATGTGGGGACAGAATCAACAAAGAAGCAGAACAAGAAGCATAAAGGCTGACTGAAAGCCCTCTGCTCATCTCAGGAAGCAACACCAGTTGCTCCAAAGGTATGTGAACTAATGTTCTGTGGCTCTGCTGGTTTTCATCCTTGATCCAGTTCAAAGGACACAGCCTTCATTAGCAGTCTTTAACCTCACAAGCAATATAAATGGTTTTTTTGTAATCTATTCATTTTATTTTTTTAAAGAATGATAGCAATAGTGAGTGAAAAGGAAGTACCTAGCAATAAAGGCTGCTGAGATGTGAGATTTTTTCAAGCAGTCTTTTCTTTTTTGTTTTAGAAACAAACAGTTAAATCTGGTAGGTTCTTCAGATGTGCAGCACGAGATGATAATGAATCCTAATTTCAGTGATTTGCCCTAGCCATGATTTACAGTCTTTGCTTACCTGTGTAGCCTTCACATTGCAATAGGAGCTCTGAATATTATCATGCACCCACTGCTGATGCTTAGCCTTTCTCAGGCTAAGATGGGCTCATTTTTTCTTGACAAAAACCTCTCTGAATTGCTCTTATTAGAGTAACATTGAGGCAAGGTCTGTCTGTGTTTCACACAGCTCTGATCAGTGCTTATTAGTAACACTTGCTGGACAGTCACATTGTGGATTAAACCACACTTCGTTAACAAAGCCCCCAGACCAACAAAAAATACCCAAAGAAAACATCACTACCTTCTTTCAGTATTTTTCATCTGGCTATGCTTCTGTTGCAACTAGGCTGTACTTGAGGAGAAATGACCACAGGCTCTGGGAGAAGCTTTGCCCGTTGTCAAAGATGAAATTCACTACCCTCTAATGTGAAACATCTAAAACTTAGGCAGCTAATCAGGGCTAAAGAGAAAGCTCTAAGAAACAGCAGAGAGGAGTGGTTTCTCGGCTAGGTGTTCAGACAGCCAGGACTAACTGTCCTACAGGAGCACCTCTTCTGCTCTTGTAAGGGAGCTTCTCACTAGTTTAAGATTGCCAAGCCATAAAAAACGTATGGAAACAGGGACAGGTAGCCATGACGAAAACAAAATTGCAGCCTTCCCTTGGAGCAGCTCAGAACATAATAAATGCCAGGCAACCAACCACTCCATGAAAGGTGGACATGACCTCCCACTTATTTCTGTGTTGATGCCGTATCCTTAGGCAGTCTAATACCTCAAGACTCAGCAGTACAGAACAAGTGTTACTAAGGCAGTTTGCTCCTACTGCCCCACCCCAAAAACACTGCACAAATTTAGGCAAAGGCATGGCCAATACATGTGGGACTGAGCCCAAACCTCAGACTTGCCTTGCTGTGAGTCTACCACCAAGAGCACAACACCAAGGTCTGGTCACATGGAGCAATTTTTTTTTGTTCTTATTTTTGCATGCTTCTATACCAGCTACGAATAGAGACAAAGTGCTGTGTGGCCTCTCAGGCAGCTTGCCAGGCCTGCAGCTGGGTGACCTTGGTTTCTGTGACAGGGAATTTACTCCTGACAATACAACTAACAATGTCCCCATGACTACTTGTCAATTAGTGTTTGTCCTTGAGAATAAGGCTTTCACCAAGAACATGGTCCTAAAAGGACGTGCTCTTATTTGTGATGGAGTGTATGTCACTAGCAAGCTATGTGCCTTCAGTAGTTACTAAATGATATTTCACACATTCATGAGTGGCACTATTAACATGATGGATTACATAATACATGTACCTGGACTGTAGACCCAGAGAGTGAATATTGTGTCTTTGGCATTAATCCGCTGGTACACTTTTCCATCTGGTGAGAACTCCACTTCAAATGTCTTTATACATCTAGGGAAAAAAAAAAAAAAGACAGCTCATTAAATACAACCGATAATGCATCAAGCAATCAAATCTTAATGTCAGGGCCATTTCAACAAAGAAGGCCAAAACCAGGAAATACTCAGTTGACTCATTCCTACCAAATGCGGGACTGGCGTGAATTGTCATTGCCACGAAGAACCACAGCTCCAACAGCCCACAGAACAACACCCAGACTGACTTGCTATAACTAGGTACTTGCAACATCACAAAATGTTATGCATCTTTTACTCTCAAAACAGGGTTATCAAGGTTGAAGAGTCTAGGGAGACTGGTTTGAAAAGGAACTAATTCTGTGCTTCCTGCAGGAAACTGGACATACACTGGAATGCCTCTGACAGTTCACCTACAGAGGGCTTCCAGTCTAGTACAGCTTGCTGGAGCAAGGAACTGGAGGTTTTCTCTTTGAGTTCACATCCCTTATAGGGATGTACAAGATTCCTCCTAGGCACCTGCTGCTAATGTAACTTTTAACATAGATGCTCCTGTCTGCTGTGCTTAAGGCAAGTCCCTCAAAAATACACCAGAAGGCTGCAATGCCATTCAGGATGACATGGACAGGCCAGAGAGTTGGGCAGAGAGGAACCTAATAAAGCTCAACAAAGGCAGGTGTAAGGTCCTGCACCTGAGGAGGGACAACCCCACGCACCAGTACAGGCTGGGGGTGACCTGCTGGAAGGCAGCTCTGTGAAGACAGACCTGGGAGTGCTGGTGGACAGCAAGTTGTCCAAGAGCCAGTGCTGTGCCCTGGTGGCCAAGCAGGCCAGTGGGATCCTGGGGGGTATTAGAAGGACCGCGGCCAGCAGGCAGAGGGAAGTGATCCTCCCCCTCTGCTCTGCCCTGGTGAGGCCACATCGGGAGTGCTGTGTCCAGTTCTGGGCTCCCCAGTTCAAGAGAGACAGGGAACTGCTGGAGAGGGCCCACCGGAGGGCTGCAGTGGGGACTGGAGCATCTCCTTTACGAGGAAAGGCTGAGACAGCTGGGCCTGTTTAGCCTGGAGAAGAGAAAACTGCGAGGGGATCTTATCAATGTCTACAAATATCTGAAGGCTGAGTGTCAGGAAGATGGGGCCAGGCTCTTTTCAGTGGTGCCAAGTGATCAGACAAGGGACAATGGGCAATAACTGCAACACAGGAAGTTCCATCTGAATATGAGGAAAAACTTCTTCACTTGAGGGTGACAGAGCACTGGAACAGGCTGCCTAGACAGGCTGTGGAGTCTTCTTTTCTGAGGATATTCAAAATCTGCCTGTATATGACTCTGTGCAACACGCTCTAAGTGAACCTGCTTTAGCAGTGGGTTAGACTAGAAGATCTCCAGAGGTCCCTTTCAACCCTGTGATTCTGTGAAAAATGCCATTGGATGCTGGTGAGCAACAGGCAGATTCCCTTGCTCAGACTGCAAATTAGTCAGGGTTGCTGCCAAGTTACTCCATGTAGGTTCTACAGTTCATTTTGTCAGACAAATGCACCATAGCATCTCTCAAAGAGCAAGCAGTCATTAATTTGTGCACTCGTTTCACTTTGTAGGACTGGTGGCAACTTAGGGAGAAATGTGCTGGTAACTCAGTTATATCAATTTTATTTTGAATGCTACTTACTTTGAATTTACACAACCATCGTCCCACAACACAATGACCTGCCCTTTTGTGAGAGGGATCAAACGAACACCGGTCACCTGTCCAAAGACACAGGTCCATGTAAGAAAACTTTACAAACGAAGCAGCCAGGACAGATTTCTGTGTGCATCCTTCCTTATTAATTACTTGCTTTGATTCTTTCCATAGAAACTAAGGGAAAAAACAGAATTTCTGGCTCCATGGCTTTGTAGCCTATGTCTTCAACCTGTCAACCTTGCAGAGGACCTTCAGAGGCTCTGGGTACCACTATGAACATGGGTAGGACTAAATGAGCAGATACAGATGTCTAATCTATGGCAGCCATGATTCCGTTTTATTTTCAGCTATCAGTTACTAACTGGAGGGCTACTGTCAATCCTGGTAGTACGTGTGATTTTTAAAAAGATACTGCCCTTTCCAGTACTGCATTGTTATTTCCCCATCGAGGATAAACTTGTATTCATCTCAGCAATGGCTCCTATTACTTGCTGTGGAATGCTTTATCTTGAATTACACTTGGAGAGCCTTCTCATCAAAGGAGAGAAGAATTGTTTATTTACTAAGTCTTAGATGGTACCTTTATCATGTAATAGGTCCAAATATTAGTCTAGCTCTTCATAGTGAGACTTAAAGCAGGACACAGTTTCTAATTTGGTGAGTCTGACAGTAGAATACAACACATACTTGATCAGGAAAAGATCTGGGTCTTGCACAGACGTGGATCAGAAAGACTGAGGGAATGGGAAGGTCTTGCTTCAGTGTCAGGATGCCATCTTCAGGAAATGGGAATGGGCCTGTTGCCACCGGGTCCTGTTGAGCCAAAGAGAAGTGTTATGAACAATCTTTCAGTACAGCACATCACTGTGAAGTGACTGTGTGTTTACTTTGGGACTGTAAATTTCCAGTAGTGTTGGTGCTGGTAAATGGCTTACAGCCATCAAAGTTCTTCAAGCTGAGAGGCTTTTCTGTCTTGCCCGTTTTCGAGCTCTTCAGGAAGCAAGAGGGTTTGTCCATCTCTCAAACTGGGCTGATCACAAATGCCCTTTAGGTGCAACCTGTCATTTTTAGTAACTTCCCATGGATGGTTTCTTTCAGGCTAGCGATCCTTACAAACCACACCCTTGTCTCTTAGCTGTGGACTCCCAGTGTGCAGTGAAAGCTATTGCTAGCTACAACAGCCCCCTCAGCTGGTCTCTGAGGCTGAGATTTCACCAGATGGCCAAGAGTATCTAAAACCTCGCTGCTGCCCTGTTGAAGGAAGAGCTGATGGCTCCTGTAGTATCTCACAGGCCTTAGCAATAGTGGGTTATGGTGACTGGGAAGAGAAGACACAGTACTGCACACTAAATTCAGAAGGCAGTTACTGTCTGTAAGCCCCTAAGGTGATAGAGGTGGTCTCCTTTATTTTAACCTGTGGATCTGAATGCATAAGGAGACTACAGGAGAGGGAGCTGAAGTGACAGAGTGCTCACATATTCTCAGATACAGTAAGTAATCTGGCCATGGCTTTTCTCATTAGAGAGGAGAGAAGTCCTCACAAAGGACTTATTCCTCAGTCTCCTCTGGGGTGCATTCAGAACTGGTAAGGATGAAGGTAAACTGCAGGCCTACCTGTGAGCCCCTGGGAGATGTGTCTTCTGAACTTGCACTGGGTAGTTTCCATCTCAAGAGAGCTGTTTGGTTTTTTTGTTTTCTGTTATTGAATGGGGTTCATTTCAACTCTCTAATGCAGCAATATGGCCCTTCTTTAATATACACTGGGCCATGTGACTTATTTGGTGAGACAGAACAGAAAGGGTCTCAAAGCTTATTGAAGTTTCAGAGAGAAGGTGGAACTTGCTCTGGAGCAACTCCATCTCCTTAGTTAAGGGTAGGCCAGTAGCAAAGAAGCTGGTGATCTACATTTAGACTCTTGTATAACATAAATGCAAAGGTATCAGTTGTGTATCAGCTACATTTCTCTGCATGCCTGCAAGTGCATTTTCATATGTATGTAAGATGACAGTGAGATAAGAAAATTTTGACTACTTGAGCTTATTTCTTGTCTTTCTAGCTGTAGTTAACCAATTCACAAGCACTTTACCCATGCCACACTTCAGGCAAACACATGGTCATACCTCAGCATCCCTTATTTGCTGGAACTGTTCTGGAAAAGGAAAGTCAGGGCTTCCCAGGTTTTTCCACTTCAGGTAGGGATTAGTTTGGTTGTTATCCAGGTAATATGTTACATACACCATCTCTTTAGAAACACAAATGAAAGTAAGTAAACTCTACTTGGATTTAAAGGTTAACAAGAATAAATTCAGCAGAAGTTGTTTAAGTCTACTTGCTCAAAAGTGACAGCAGCACTTCAGAGCCTGACCTCCACAGGAAAGCCATGAGGCTAGCACTCTTACAAGGCTCTACAATTCATGTTTGCCAAGTTTAAATTTCAAACTCTTACTTTCATAACCAGAACTGAAACCCTCTTATTTTTTGCACAGATGCTGCACACATTTGTTTGACAACTGCATCAGCTATGTAATCATGAGGTCATGTTGGCTGTCTTGGAGTCATCCCAGTAAGAAAATTGTTGCTTGGCAATATACAGCCAAGGACACTGAGGTTAGTAACTTCCCAAAAAGGGAGCACTTAGAGCTGCCATTAAAGACAGGGTGAAAGTGCAGGCATTCAGAAAAAACATTTCCTAGAAAAGCAGCACCGTATCACAGAAAATCTGGGAGTGTCCAGAAGAAAGACAGCAAATGAAACTCACTCATGCAATGAAAGCAACTCAGCAGAAATGTTTCAACAGATGTTCTATCCTAAAGATAAATTATGTGAGGTGACTACTTAATGTTTGGCTACCTTTAAGTTTGGGGAAGTGGGTGGCATTCACCGTGATGGTGCTGATGTTGGATGAAGTTCTGTTATCTTCACTTGAATACATCAGCAGAGCAGCTTGCCAACTGTCTGAGGGCTGCATCTCAGTTGGGGTGTGTACAGATGCCAAGACACCAATTGTACCATTTTCAGTGTTTTCGCCTTCACTGTTGTTCACTTCTGCAAAAATCTGTTTCTCTCCTTTAAAAAATGTGACAACACTGTAAGCATCACTGCTAGTCAGTCCTACATCATCTTCTGATAGAGGAATGGTCAAAACATGGGGATCTATAGGCTGAGTTATCTTCTAGCTTATTTTACCATGTATAGCATTCAGTCAGGCTTCTTTTACAACAGCAGAGCATGCACATACTACAGCAGTTCTTATGCTTACCAGTTCAGCTAGCGACAATAAGCATGTAACAGTGATTAGCATCTTCCTTTAGCATGCTCTATGGGTCTTCCAGCTGTAGGAATTTTTAAAGACATTTGCAGCCTGATGAGATGCCACAAGAGGGAAGTACCAGTGAACAAAAAAGGAGTGGTTGGCATGCACAGGGTCTAAACAAAGCAGTAAAATAAATCAAACGGATAACAGACTGTCAGGAACATCTCCTGAGCTATGAATCTCTCAGAGGAAATGAATTTTCATTTTCTTAACACAGCTGGTAAACAAAGGGTAGGAGAAATCCTGCTTTTATCAGTAGTGAAATGGCTGGAATAATCTCTCTTAGGCAGGAAGCTTCTAGGCAGAAAAGGTTATTGATATGCTCTTTAATCAGTGGTTACTATACCTAGCAGGGCCAGCAACCCCATGACAGTCAGCACTGGTTTCCGCACCATCTGGACATGAGGTGGCTTTGTATTGTTCATCTGAAAACGGGCTGTCAGAGTCCGCTGTGTGAAGTAATGGGGGTAGTAGCTCAAGAAGGCATTGTCATTACTCAGCAGTGTGTAGTTGATGCTGTTGTTGGCTTTGGAAATGAGCAGATTTTGATGCTGGATGATTACCTGCGAAGTCATAGAGAACTTCACCATGGAGAAAATCTAACAAACACACGATGTTGTTGTTTCTTTTAATTTTTTTCAGCATATTGAAAAGAGCTGCCACTCTACCATTTAGAAAAGTTTGAAGAATTAAACTGTTCCTCACAACTCTTGGAGAAAATACTCATTAGGTGATACATTAATCACTGGAAAATCTGAAGTACCCACTAGTACTCTGCATAAATTATGAATACATTTCCTTGGCTACTGCACTACAAGCCATGCTCCTGTCTTGAATATTAAATTAGTAATCCAGATTTACCATCTGAATTAAGTCTAAACGCTTATTCAATTCTGGAGTTACTTTGTAACAATTATACGCATGTCTGGGAGCTGGTCCTGGATTCTTGTAACTCAATGAGTCACTTTACCCACTTGGTGCTAACACAGAATTAGTTCTGACATTTCACTGGTTGCTATGCTGCTTCCCTGCAAAATGTCAGCAGTCCCAAGCTCTCTGTTTACCAGACTGTGCCAAAGTATCAGAATCAAATAGAACTTCAGAAGGCTGACAACTGAAAAGGTCTCATAATTGTACCCCTGAAGGAACACAGGGCTCCAGATCCCATCCACCCAGGTGCTAATTTTCCATTGGATGTGGGTTTTTTAATCCCTTCATATTGTCAAGTCATTATAAACACTGTTGTTTGCTCTCACAAACTCACTGCAATACAGTCAGTAACTTGTTGCTTTGAAGAAGACTGCTCCTGTACGCAGCCTAAACGAACTGGGAGCCTCTGTCTCCGCAGGAGCAGCTGATAAGACATATCTTGTTTCTGGGTGACATACATGCTCCCAGGTTTGGGAATTACTACTTTGCACAGGAGTACTTGGACTTTGGATGCTGTGTAAGGTAGTGGCTCACAAATCAACAGGCCTGCAGTGGGAACTATTGCTATGCAGGGGAAACAGCTGTGCTTGCTCTGGTGCCAGGCTACAATTTTTGCAGGGGCAGGAATGCTGACCATTCTCTTCTTCTGCTTTTCTGATGCAACAGTCATCATTACTAACAGTAATCAATAACACCACATGTACAGTCATTATCCAAAACCAAAGAATGGGCTTATGCAGAGAGCTCAATGGACTTATTAATTGTACCTGATGTCTCTTGATGAGATAAAACTTATGAAGGAGCTGGGAAATAATGTCTCACGTAAGTCAGGTGACAGCTAGCAGTAGTGAGATGATAGCAGTAGTATTACATGGAGAGAAGATGTGTGGGTATAGTCTTAGCAGGTGGATCTAACTGGGGGGGGTGTATACAATATATGACACGTTATCCAGCACATGGAATGCTAGCCCTCAGTTGTTTGGTTTTTTTGAAAGGGAAGATAAAGAAAACAAATACAAACTAAATAAAGCTACTGAAACCAGACTATTAAGGGAAACCCCAGCTGTATCAATAGTGAGCTGTCCTTTTGTTGGATCTATTATTCTGAGTAGCTGCTTAAAAATTGACTGTCAGTCTACTTTTGTAAATGCATTAACCCATCAGGAGACCCTACTGTGACAAGACTGTCAATAAACACTTACCTTTACAACCATAGCTGCATAGGTCACATCAGCTCGCCACAGCTGTGGAATGGACCATCCAACCATTGGATCTGCTTCATCATTGTATATGGCAATAGAAGCAAAATTTGGGAACAGCTTCTGAATTTGTTCAACTGTTTCTATTTCTTGTTGCAAGATGTAGAGAGAACTCCCACCTCCCTGCAATAAGATTTCATACCTGCTTAGTAGAAGTGAGAAAACAGTAGTAAACACATAAACATCAACATATTCTAAAAACTTGTTTATGGGGTCCCTAAAGAGCCATGGGTCACACAGTATTAGTATTTTTACTTAATCCACTACAGCATGTGCTGTTCCTCCTAGAATATAAAATGGAAAAGAGGTAGAGGAGTTGTTTCCCCCTGGGAATTAGGCAAAGGCAAATTTCCTTTGAGCTCAAGTCTTGCAACTGAACATCTTCAAAGTTTCATTAGAATAGGTAGCCATGCTTCCTGCTACAGGCTGGACACTCATCTGGAAATCAACTTCATAAATCAGAATAAAATGTAACTTGGATTGAGCTGATTAACAAAATAGCCTTAAATTCAAATCTTGGGCTGACCTTCTTATGGAGAGAGATGTAGTCCAGCCTTACACCAGTTTCCCCTGTGAAGAAGTTGGTTCCATTGTAGCAATGACCCAGAAGACTCCAGCATATGGGTGACTTTGGTAAGGGGTGGAAGGAATCCCCAGGCCCTCCAAATTTTAGTAGAGGACTGGCTGCTCTTAATCCTTCTGAGCAAGCATCATAATAGTTGAGAAACCCTGAAGTCCGAGCAGATGCATGTATCAAAGACGATAACTCAAAATAGAGTTTTGATCTAAAACTACTAGGAGATGTCATAACTCTATTATTGCATTTATTGGCAGAACCTCACAAACTGAGGCTACCCTTCCCTATACACTGACAGCATGAGAAGACATCCAACCTCAGCTGCATTCACAAGGTTCTTCCAAAGGTCTTGTGAGGACAAGTTCCCGAAGCATGCATCTATCAACGAAGTTTTGCACCCTTTACCCACTTAACCCCAGTAACCTTACTTTATATTGAAATAATGAACTGCATCTTCTTCATGTAACTTCTCTTCTGTTTTCCCTGTTCTGCTATCCCTGTATTTATACTGATGTCCAAGCAGGGAACAAAGTGTTATCGAACAGCAACATGACCTTAGCAAAACAGACTAGATATAACTTTCACATTCCTTATCTTTCTTATCTACCGTATTTCTTTGCCAGCATCTCTCCTTTCCCACTGTCAACCCTCCACCCACCCGACATACCTGTCTCACTTTACTACACTAGTAAGTGCTCCAAAACATGCTTACCTTTCACTGTCATAGAGACATTGTCGAAGTCATGGTGGTCTGGTTCATTCCATGTTTCAAAATTCCATTTAGCAACATGTTCCAATCCATACCTATCTGCAGAAGGCCTCATTTACTAGTGAGCTATATATTCAGACAATCCTATCAATTAGTAACTCACTGATCCAGACAATCCAATAGCACCCAGAGCTATAACAGGGTATATATATTACCTATTTTTAATAATGAGGGAAATGTGGTGTTGGTAGTTTCAAAATGATCTCTCATTTTTGATGAAACACAGCAATATTTGAAAAAGATGAAAGATGAGAGGGAGGTGATGTGCATTACTGCATTACAGCCTTGTGGTTAGGGAACTCACCTCGCCTTAATGCAGGTTGCAGCTTCTGTCTCATTAGAGATATTTGAAGCTGGAATGTGGGAAGTATTCAGATTACCATGTCCTAGTGCAAGCTGGTGGTTTACAACCACAACAACATAACAAAGTTAAAAAGTCAGTCCTCAGAGGCAGGCCAAATGTGCTACCCAGAACACACTACTCATTCAGGGTGTTAGTCACAGATCAGCAAAAAAACCAGCTATTATCCCACTGTCTGCTCCGGCATACCGTCTTTCCAGTTCTGTGCTGACATCTAGGGTCTTGAAATTGATCATAATACACAGAACTTTTTGAGGTAGTTCGAAGGGATTACAACAGAACAAATAAAAGGGCTTTTTTCAAAACTTACCTATGTATCTGTTGGCCAGAAGTGTAATTAAGTTTCTCCACCTTACTACCTGTTCTTTATCTTCAAAATCAAAAAAATATCCTGATGGATTCCCCATCAATTCAAATCCTAAAAAAGGCATCAAAGATTGGTTTTCTTTTTTTGTGAATGGTATTGACTTTTGATTAACAAAGGGATTATTGCATTATCTGAAACAAACTTGTTAATGAAGAAGCATCATTAAATGGGCTTTCCTGCTTTAACATGTTCCCACCGGGAATATTTCAGATTTGAGGTTGCTCAAACTTGTTACTTGTCAATGACTACAGTAATCAATACTAATACTTACCATCATAAATTCAGGTCTCAGAGGGAACCTGGATATTTGCTGAAATTCAGTGGAAACTATACCTTTGAGTAGATGCTTCACTGGCCCTTTTAGGTACATGTTAATGTAATTTCCGAATTTATACATCTCTAACTGTTGTTGAAAGCAATGTGAAGCTATTCATGTTGTCTTAATTGTTGTAAATGTGTTTTGCTCACACTTTATATTTATATGGATATAAGGTAAAGGCAAAAAGGAGAAGAATGGATTTTTATCAAAATCAGCTTTGGCAAAGCTAAGAATTCTCTGATGATTGCACAACATAGGCAAACAGATGTAGCACGTTGTGGAGGTAGGGAGCTGCCCTCACCTGGAATTAGCTTATTTTCCCACAGGCGATCCATAAGGTTATCCAAGGCAGTAAAATTGTAGTGAAGTTTCCCATTCATCACTCTGAAGAATACAGGTAATAAAAAGGAAAAATATAAATATTATATAGCAAAGGTGGCACTTAATTGCAGATAATGGGTCAGATGGCTGCCTTCTTCTGGCTCTCTAAATTTACATGTTACTAATGTTCTCAGAATTATACACAAATTTTCCTCCTCTAAAGTAATGGGTGCTCACCGTAAGCAAGTCATGCTTCTTGTCCAACCCATGCCCCTTCCTATTCCAGCAGCAGCAGCAATAGAAGCAATGTAATGAACTTGCTTGCTGGATTTTGAGTTTTTAACAGGATATTAAGATTTCTACATCTTTGCTGAACTGAAATTTACCTAGACTTCTTTCAGCTAAGCTGTTTTTTCCGTTTCCATTTGATTACCTACTTCTAGGCCAGCTGGTTTCCACCTTGTCTCATATGCAGTCTCTCTTAATGTTCTCTTAATTTGCAATATATAATACAGCTTTCTTAGTAGTGCTTCTTATGGGCTTAGGTCCAGCTGAGAAACAACTTTGTATCTTTCGAAGAATGCTGCATTTATGCACACGATGTGATTTTTACTTAATTGTTAGCATTTGCTTACTACTTCTCCTGTATTCCCAGGACCTCAGGCTGCAACCCTTTTATCCAGCCTTGAATATCTGTGTTCAAATACTTAGGAGTAGCCCCATGATGCACCCCTTTGTGCCAATGAATCTTGCAGGAGCACAGGTAGTAAAATTTGGGCATGCACCTGTATAGGAACACTGGAGTTCTTTTACCCAGGGGATGAAAACTGGCATTTGAAATTTATCTATGACACATTTGAAGATACCCTTTAAACTCCTGAAAGGCTTTTCTTGCCTGGTTTCCAGTGAAAACAAACATAATGTAATATGTGGGTCAATGTATGATTTCCTGTAACTTCTGAATCTGTGGCCTGATTTAACTGAAATCTGACAAGACAGAAGTTTTGCCAGTATGAAGTGCCAAATAGGAATTAAAAATGAAGTTATGTTGGCAACATTCTGGTAGTGTGACTTGCAGCCATTTGGCCCAAGCCAAATTCTGACTTCAGTATGCCCTAAGCAAAAGGCTTTGTAAGCACCCTTGAGGTAGGTCCAGCCCTGGTCATATAAGAGGGATGATCAGGGTCTTGCCAGCAGCTCTCAAAGCTGATTTCTCCATCCTTGCCAGAGCACTACACCTAATTTCTCTGGTACAGTGCAGCCTGAGCCCTGCCTCTGCTGCCTTGCCTACTCTTTCCCAGGCACACTGCTTCTGCTTGGGTGGAAATCTGTACAAGTGAACTGCTGATGCAATGTTCTAGATGTGATGGAAGGGGGAGACACAATCACGCACAGTTTCTATAACAGATCAGTGCCAGGCTGGACACAAAGGATAAAAAGTGTGAATGGGGCAGTTGGCAGATCTCTTAAATCAATGATAGGCTCTGTGCTGAGATTCAGAACTTCCTTCTGTGCCTTCCCATGCATTTGTGAGCCTCTTAGACTGGGCTTTTCCTCTGTGCTTTCTTGCCAAGGGAAGGTTTTAGTGAAGAACCTGTATTAGCAATCCCAAAGTTCCCAGAGAATTAAGAAAGGCAGACAAAATTGCCTAGGGAATAAAGAAGGGAAGTGTACAACCTGAAGAGGACAAAGTGCCATCAGCATCTCCGACTATGATATGGAAGATGAAAATAGGACAGGCAAAACAGATGTAACATAAGCTATATCCACTGTACCAGCTCCATCTGTGATGTAACCAAGCACACAATCTCAGCCCATGCATGGTCACACTCCTCTACCAAAGACCTGCAGCTGGCTTTTCTCTTTTAAAGTATGCCCTACCACCAGGACAGAAATTGTCATGTCTGCAGCCATTGATGGGCTTGCAGTTCCTGCCAGAGTCAAATGGAACAGAAAGATATTTATTTACTTTAGTAGCCATAAGAGCATTTTAGAAATTACTGCTGAATGAAAGAACAGCCATTTGGAACTTGGGGGGGGGGGGGGGGTTGCTTAGACAGAGGTTAAAAAAAAAAAGTCTGACAGTCCTATTCCAAAGTTCAAAGACAAATATTCTGTTGCAAAAGGTAGCTCTGCTCCCTCAGATCCATTAACTATTTCCAGTTGTACCCTGTGTTCTATTGAAATATTTGCTTACATGCACACTTACAGTCAGTGAGCATAAGAATGATTAACTGTACTGTCTTGTAAAAACTTAATAACACCATCTAGATAATAGCAAAAGAGCTATTGTCTTCCTGACTCCAGTCTAAGGTCTACACAGTACTATGTGAAAACATATAGGTAAATAAGGCCTTCGATGTGATGCATGTACACTTAAGGACCCAGCACATTTCTCCTCCTGTATCAATTAAGTAAAGCATGTAAAACAGAATGCCATTGCTAGCCATGACTGAAGTGACAGTATATGAGATCCTGTGTTATATGTGTAGATGTAGAGGTACTTCTTATATCCTTGGGCTGATCTGTCACTTTATGGGAATCTTTTCTTGCTTGCAATTGGATTAAGGCAGTATGCTCCTATTAGTGAAACTATTACTTAACTGCTAGGATTGCAGCTTTCTCAGATCTTGATCTTATCTGCACCCACACTACTTTTCTGATGTGCAGTTGATGGTTGATTTTATTTTTTTATTATTTTTTTTTTACATAACCTATACAGTATCACTAGAATTTGGGTTGCATGGTTGCATGCCATGAGGTGTCTGGAAGCCGTGCTGACTGCCATGCATGGGGCACAGCAGGAATCTCACAAGCTGGTATTATTTACAAACATTCTGCAGGGGGAAGATTGGCTCAACTATCAGGCTGTTACCAGGAGTCCTATAAATATAATTTTAGGACACTGAAGACCATATCAAAACTGTCACAGGCATGTGACAAGGTAAGTCCCAGACCCAGGATAAATTCACTTAACATTGTCAAAGTTGTTCAAAACAGCTTGGTATATCTGACCTAGGACCTGCTGGTGCAGCACCACAGACCTATGACTGGGTCCTTGGCAGCAGGCTCACAGACTTTTACAGTCTTCTTTTTTTTTGGCCTGCTCATCTTCTGATCTCTCTACCCTTAAGTTATGGTTTCTAGACACCACTATCTTCACTTACGAACATGCAGAAGGTTATGTCCTTGTCATGTCATGTGAGTGCTTGCCAGACTGGGATTGTTCATGGTTTGCTGTTGGGCATTTCGATGTGGAACAGCGATCACTGTCTTGTCTGTGTCTGGCTTTCAAATGTTCCTCAACTAGGCTTTTTCTGGGAGACCTGCCAGATAAGGCCTTCATCATCTTCAGTCATAACAAGCAATGACCCTAAAACATGCTTACTGGCCTCCTGGCACCAATATAAGATCCAGGCCTCAGACTGCTATACTGCAGACACTCCTGCCCACTGGTGAGATGTCTTTCCAGTCTTTGTCATGGTGTCAGTTCCAGACCCATTTGTACACGCCTGCTCCTAAGAGCAACAATGGTGTTGTGAACATGAAGAGTAATGATAAGTATGGAGCAGAGTCTGCTGGCTGTCATAAAATCTTGGTGCTCACATCCTTGGAGAGGCTTGCTTTGTGGGACATCCTTTGCTGAGTCAAAGGTTACAGGCCCAGGTTAACATCTGTCCGCTTGCCTCCCTTTACTGGAGTAAGGTTTTTCCAGTATGGAAGGAAATCCTTTTCAGGTGCACAGGCAGCTACTGGATAGGCTGCCGAAGTGTTGTAAGATAATCATATTGTGCTTCTTATTCACACCACTTTCAGCCTACTCCCATCAACAAACTTAATCTCTCAGGAGGGCAGGGGTAAGCTCGCTTTGGCTGTGAACACGCTGCATCACAGCCAGGTCTGCCCTGGTTAGTACAGCTGTGGATACTGCTCCTTAGCCTACAGCTCCTTAGCCTACAGCTACAGCTTCCCTCTTGTGTCCAGTAATCTGCTGCTTCTGTTCTGCCCTGGGTTGATCCTGCTCAGGAACACCGTTGCATGCCCTCGGAAGGAAGTGCACACGCAGACATTGGACCAAGTATCTTATCTACAGAGAAGAGAGCAAGAAAAACACAGGCAGGGAGTGTTTCCATTCCAGGTAATCTTCAGTCAAGTACTGAATCTCTGATTACACGTCAAGCTAACTTTATCAAACTTTACTGTAACGTACTGAACAAATTTCCTGGGATAGGAAGCCTTGTGGCTGACCTCTGTCAGTAGCTCACAGCCTGTTTAGGACCTCTATGGTAACAAGTAAGGTAACCATCAACAGAGCATTGAAGAGAGCTTTGTCTGACCTAGGATTGATACGATTGGGAAATATCTATACACTGGAGTAGTGCCTTTCTCATCCTGACATTCTCACTCAGCTGATGTGACCTCCCTCTACATTTCTGGTGGACAGTTACCATGCACATCAGAAGCTACCATAATCTGGCTTGCTTTCACCAATGTCTGAGAACAGCCTCTCTTCTGGTAGACTGGCCACAGTGGCTGGCTAGCACCACTCCCAAGGCAGCGGAGTCTGCTTACAGCCTCACTGGGAGCTTCTGCTGGAAAAGATTGCTTGCCTAGTGGCAAATGCTGCCAAGAACTAGCACACAGAACACTGGCACAAGCTTTTGGCAAAGGAGAGGTGCAAATGACATCTTAACAGTAAACAAGATTATTCAGCAGGGTATTGGCTGACCTCAGATTTGAAAGGTGCACTCCGTGAGGGAGCCACCTAAAAAAAGACACTGTTCCATAGGTTTTCTGTGTTAGAGTCTTAGAAAGAAGTGAAAGAGCAGTCTAAGCCACTACCCTGCTACGGTGTCTGTTCAGAGAATGAACATATTACACACCATTATTCATTTGATAGAGATGCTTAGCTGTGTGCCAGACCATCTTTGGCCTTGTAAGCTGCTTCCTGCAAGCATACACTCCCTTGGCCACGGTGCCCAGATGTGGACCAATGGTAGCACAGTCATCATTGTTCTGATAAGTGTAAATATTCATGATAATTAAATTCCCCCTCTCATGAGTCAACTAAGGGTCAACAGTTGCAGTAGGTGACTACTATCAGGAGCATCCTTAGATACAGTGTCCCAAAAAATTGATTTTCTAGAGTCCATGACACCATCTTAGGGACCATACAGACATACAAGCCTGTCTAACCTGGAGAGAAGCTCAGTGTCCGCAGCCAAAATGTTCACTGGAAAGAAGTAGGAACAAACAGTGATAAACTATGCCAGTTCAAACTCTTGCTGCTACCAGGTTCTCCAGAAGTAACTTACTGCTTTAGCCAGAGAAGCAGACTGTTGAAGTGACAGTGAAGCATGCAAGCTGTGAGCACAGCATCTTCAAGATGAAGGTCAAAAGCTCCAGATAGGAAATGTCAGCAAGTTTTCCTTTTCCAAGAAGGCAACTTGTTGCCCTCCACATCCCTGTTACAACACAAAAGGATCCTGCCTCCTTGTTCTTTACTTACTTTTCCAGCTCTGAGGAATTAAATGAAGCCTGTTTAAAGTTCAGGTTGTAACTAAGACCTTGTTTGCTCCAAAACCACCAACTCTACATAAGTTTCTTGTTCTGAAAACCTCTGGACTGTAAAAGCAGATACTAAGGGAGAATGAGCACTACAGAAATGATACTTCAGAGTATATGAAGGGTAGAATAGCCATCATTAGCATTCACCTTTCCAGAGGCTGCCTTCTCAGCACCTACTGCTCCACATTTCCTCAATGTCAACCAAAAAATCCCTACTAGACTGGTACTTCAGGTTTGATCACAAGATCATTAATAAGTAACTATTAAATCAGCAGGCTCCTGGGTTATTAATAAACACTTCCCTCTTCTGAATGCACTGGAAGTTGACAATACAGCACTTATTTACAGCAGAGCTGCTTCTACCATGTTCTTGCTCCATGTGCTCTGGCTTCCTGTGATCATTATGATATGGTAAATTGGCTGCCTTCCATGAAATCCCCATATCCCAAAATAACCATGATCACTTGACCTTTTCAGGTTCATGAACACTGATTCTTCCTCCTTGGCAGTCCTCAGGCAAAACACAACCTGTGCTTTTCACATGTGCTTTGCAGATCTAAAACCTCATTCAGAGGCTTTTTCAAAGTTACAAGGCCAAAGACTACTGCATCCATGCTAAAGAACTGGCATATTTTATTACTTCTTCATTTATTTGTTAGCATTAATACTTGCCTGCATTTGCTTCTCAGCTATACTGTTTGTATAAGCAGGGACTGAAAATCTGCTTGCTTTACAATTATGGCACAGCTTCTGCACAGGAGCACAATGCTGAAGACTTCATTCAGTCCGTGCTGCCCGGGCCCATAACGTGCATAATTCACTCATCCTAAAGTGTGCATGAGTCAGCCCAGCAATAATGGGAGGATGCATTACAAATCCACATAGCCAGGCAGCATCCAGCCCTTGCTGATGTCACAGCTTGTCACAGTTAATCCATCCATACAACCAGCCAGCATGACACATGCGCAAAAAGAAGGACGGGTATGAATCTTTGTGGTTTAGGAATAAACTGGCTTCAAAAATGCAAAATGCATCCTCTGTTATTTATTGGAAATCACTGCCTCTTCCACAAGCTGGCGAGGAGGCTGTGCATTCAGCTGAATCTTTTTCTTTTTTTAAATACATAAAAATAGAATTGACTTTGATTTATACAGCATCTTAATTACCTTCTTTCCTTTTTGAAATCAGCTTTATTTGAGCTTCACCTTGCAAAGCAACTCACAAAATCTTTGTTGTGATCTGGCTAAAACTCACATGCATAGAAGTGCAAGCAAACAATGAATGCTTTCAAGCTGATGCTAATCACGGCCTATGATTTTCCATTTCTTACTCAGCCTGCTTTTGTGAGCACAGCCTCAGTCCTTTCAGCAATGAGCGTGCTGTGTGTGGGGGGACGAGAGGCAGACAAAGCATCAACAGCTTCCTGTGCCAAGGTGAGTTAGCTTGCTAGGAATATTGTTAGACTGTTGTGTCTTGTCTCCCCCCTCCCCTCACTCCCTCCCTTTTAAAACAAATTCAAGATGTAAAAGGGGAAACAGGCTACAAAAGCGTAGCAATCTAGGCAAAAGCTATAAGGTATTTCAGTGTCTTGCCTCTCCAGACACGCAAACACATCCAATCAGATCATCTAGGCATGGATAATTTTGACTGTTGTGAGATCTTGTTGTGATCGCTTGTTGAGATCCGTTGTATCTACACTCATTCACAAAGAGAAGTAATGAAATAACAATAAGGCAAATCCAGTAGTAGAAAATGCTTTTTCACTTATTGTTCACTACAAATTCAAAGGCTCAGTCAGTGCCTGAAAAGCAGGCTCAGTCTATATAGCGAGTAGGCTCACTGTATGTGAGCTGGGCTGCTACAGGACACCTTTCTTTCTGATTGAGTTTGATGTATGGAAGTGATTTCCTCCTGCATAACACATGGCTCTATGTATAATATTCATTGTAGTTTTATACTGTTCTTGATGATGCAACTCCAAATAATGTCATCTATAAGGAAAAGTTTTAGAAAGAGGGGATAGGGAGACTAAATCCAAAATGAAGATTAAAGGGTGACTTTTGAGATGCACAAGGAAAAGGAATGATAACCAAGTGCTAAAACTTACTTGCTTCAAGCACATAACTCCTTTTGGCACTGCCTGGGAGAGCTGTCACTGAACTTTTCTTTCTAAGCAGCAACCGAACTGTTCTCTGTATGCATCCAGCATTCTAATTCAAGCACCCAGCCTAATACCGCACCTTCAGTAACAAGTCTCCATGGTACGTGGCTTCATTTCACAATACTGTTACTGTCACTCCTTCATTTTCACATCTTTATTTTCTGTTTATGCTCATTCTATTCTTTTGCCTGTTAGTCCTATGTGGAAATATAGTCCAAAAGTAAGTGAATCCAATTATAGCACAGGACATGGCTTATTTACTGTTGTATTATATCACAACAAGGAGTTGGAATGGTTGCCCTTCCTGCTGCCAAATATGCAAGAAGAACCGAATTCAACAATGCTCTACTTAGTCTGCTCTGTACATCTTGCAAGCACCCAGGATCATCATAGATTCCACAAACATACTGCAACTGGACCTGAAATGTTGCATTAATGCACACTGTGTTACTTTCATGAAGTGTTTAACTTTTTCCATCTTACATTCTCAAAACTTGTTTCCACTTGGTGAGATCTGTATTGAGAGGCATCTAACAGGACAACTAACGAATGGTCTAAGAAGAGAAAGACATGGAGCCAAGCACTGCAGGTGTAGTGATTTGCAGCCAGACTTCTCAGCTGATGTACTTCTCTAAAAAGTACAGATAGCACATGGTGTCTGACAAAGTCCAGCTGCTCCTGGATCTATTTGCATGGCAGATGTACTTTCAGGTGTGTCTTTCTATATTAATCATTGCCTGCCCACAGGCAACTGTATGTCTAACTTGAATATATCACTTATTTGCAAAACAAAAATTAGAAGAGCTTCACTAAATGATACCGCGTTAATTTCCTAATATTTTACTGATGTTTAATTGATGGTGAAAAAGCACAATGAATGTGTCATCCACTGTCTTGCTCCTATCTTGCAGAATTTTTGGGATGAGTGGTTTCTGAATACTTCAGAACTAACAAAAGAGCACTATAACCCAATACTGGAAAGAGCAGCACTTCAAATGACATCCCAGTGTCTGTTTTTTGCTCTTGAATGTAAAACATAGCAAAACCTCTTACAATTAAGGAGGTAAAACCAATTAATAGCATCTATAGGGAGTTTTCAATGAGATGCAAACCTGCATGTCTATAAACTGAAAGCTGATCCATTCCAAACCTGGTTTTGGCATTACAATTCAGGCTAGTGATGTATTATTAAATACAGCAGTGACAGCTCTTCCACTCCATGAGTCTTCATGTTCATCTATAATCCTTTTTTCTTCTTTCTTCCCCCATCCCAAACAGTTTCCACTAATATGAAAAATACCTCCCTTTTCAGCATAAAAGTGCATTACATTCTGTTCTTATGAAACAGGAAAATTTACCTCACAATGCAGTAAGAAACTCTATTTTATTTGTACACAGAAATGGGTTTTGAATATCCAGTTAGGATTATGCATGAATGCAAGGAATGGGCAAAGAAGCTTCAGTATTCCTGAGAGACAATCCTTGCTACAGTAAATTCACCACTTAAGATTTACAAATATCAGTGGTAATGTTCATCCTAAACCAATCAATAAGCAGGCTTTGGTACCACAGTCCTGGCTGTTCAGGGATGAAACAGCAGGCAGTTTTGTTTACCAGGCAAACAAGCTCAGGCATTTCACACTCAATGGCAGTGGAAGGTATGTAAAGTCTTCCTAGACATTAAGATTCCCTCCATGATGTATTTTAATAAAAATACTTTTTTCAGAGGACACAACTCCATTAATAACCATAGACAGTTCAACACTGTGTGTAAGGACAGTTCCACACATTAAATCCCATTTAATACATTATTTTTTTGTTTAATTCAAGTTAAGTATACAAAACCCTTCACAAAAAAAGTGAAACTGATAAAGCTAAGTCAGAACTGCACTTCTAGTTGATCCCCATGCACTGCAACTGCTCTATTAAATAAAATAGCAGGGATGAGTAAGAAGGCAGAGATTACCACCAGCCCCTGCAATATAATGATTTTAAGCTTATCTTCCACCTGTGATTACACTCTACAGGACAAAGATTTTTTTCCAGAGCTACTGTTTATATATGTTATCTCACTGTAAACACCATTGGAGTAATAGCATTGGACAGACACAAACCATAAATACAGAATTTCTAATCTACTCTTGTAGAAAGCTGTGCTCCTGGGGAACTGTGCTACTGTGTGCTGATAAGAAATCAGTTGTGGAGCTACTGCAGCTACTTTGTGCCTCTGGTAAGTGCTGATCAATTGTTTCTGTTTGTAATGGGAAACAGAAGGAGGGATGCATAGTAAAGGATGGTCTTACTCTGTTTTGAATAGATACATTTGCACTGAACCTGCAGATTTCAAAGGTTTCTCCTGCAGCAGGGACTACAGAAGATTATTTTTTTTAAAAAAAGCTAATCAATAACATGTCACTCCCCTCCCACATACACATACTTTTCAGCTGTGCTGGACACTTGCAACAGCTAGAGAAGGACTGTCAGGGATAGCACATAGAGGTTTTTAAAAGAGTAGGTGCTTATTTTTAGTTCTCTCATCTTTCCTATTAAATAGCAATAAAATGTATGCCTTTTAAGCACATCACCTGGTCACTATGGTATAAAGACAAACTGTAGACTAATTGAGGCTTGAGGGCATTTCAAATAATTCAGACATTAGTCTTAAGTGTTTTTTATGATTCGCTGAATTTATGAACTTCAAACACTTGCACAGAAGGAAGAACAAGGCTATTTGTCGTATGTACTTTTGAATATTTGATGTTATTGATAGTAGCCCTGTAAACAAACACTTTTAACTATGGTTCTGTGATTCTATGATTAATTTTCCCTGTAATATTAATTCAGTGTTATTTCTTTAAGCATATAATTAGGTTACTGGATATGAATTGTATGTAGTAATGTTGTGAATTATTCTGAGATCTTTGAAATTCTCAAGTAAGTGTGTCAACAAAGCCAAATATGTTTCATATGTTTACAGCATTTATTTCACAAATACCACCAGGTAGATTTTGCTTTTAACCTTTTGCAGTTCTTAATCCAGTTAATACTAGGCATCTGTTTATAAGGATAAATAGTAAGTCACACAAAGGAAAATCATCTGTAAACTCTCAGTTATTGGTCAATGGTCTTTTCTTTTTTTAATGTAGTTTCTATTGTTGATGATTGGTGTTTCATTGTAGCATGTCTTTTGGTTATTTTGGCCAATTACCATTGTTTGTTAAATACACAACTGAGCATGTGACATGGAAACACAGTTCTTTTAGAACTGAGTCCTGCCTTGTTAGTGTCAGTGGAACTCAACCAGGATGCCAGGGGCTGCACACTCAGAATTATTGCTGGCCTGAAGCCTTGATGAATTGCTTCATGCTATGTAGTGTGGATTAGGATCCCTATAATTAAAGCAGTGATGAACCTTCTGCTATCAATACTTTTGTATGTTAAGTAAAGCTTATTCATCATAAAATGTAGTTTCTCCAAAACTAGATTATTTTCACAACTCCTAGAGACAGAATAAGAGACTGCTTCATTTTGTCAGGTTTTTTTCCCATGTGGAATTGTCCTGTCCAGACATATTCAGCCCCACTTGAATGGTGCTGTGCCTAAACAGTGTTCATGTATCTCAAAATTATGATTTGAATTTTTTTTTTAGATTTCAGAAAGCATTATTTTTAGGCTAGCCTGAGCCACAACAAAGTTAAAACTGACTCTATATGGTAGGGGTCAAGTTATAACGCAAACATCCTGTAGTAACTTTACGAGCCTGATATTAGGAAAAATGCTGTGGAGAGAAATGCAGAGGTTTCTTTTGGGGGAAAAAAAAAAAAAAACCAACAAGGTAAGTGGGGCAAAACCCAATTATTTTGCAAATTCCAGGACTGCAAATACTAGACAGAAGTTGCACAGTTTCCAAATACTGGAAACATGCTCTAAAGGAGGACAGAGTAGCCAACCTTACTTTGGTCTTGAAGCAGATGGCTTGAACATTTTAAGAGGTCACTAGAGAAGATGACTCTTGGTTCTAAGAATTATGTAGTAAAATGGATGAAAGAACAAATTTGAGAGACTGAGTTCAAGTCACTTTATCTTACAGGCCTGAAAAGAAATCAACAGAAGCAATAAAGCCATTTTCTATTCTGTGGTGCACAAGACTAAACAGACACACTATTTTACTGCCACCAGTGTACAAAATTCATTATGCAAATTAAGTGCAACTGCTTCCCTTTTATTCTTAGAGCTACCTTGGGAATGGCAAAAGAACAGGAATGCTTGACAAGACTTTCTACAGGGAAGGGGCAAGAAAGAGGATGTTACTAAGAATTAAATGACCACCTTTAACTTTTGGGATTAGAATGTCACAACTACTGTCACCAAGTTTGAGTTCTTGATAACAGCAGTAGTTTTACGAATCTATGACTAGTTGAGCACAGAGGTGATATGTGCTTCCTCTTCTGTTCCACCTTCGTGTTGGTGTTTTGACTTTTCACTTCCATAATTGTCAACTTTTCTTTTTATTTTTGAAAAGCAACAAACAGCTTCTTGTGCTGGGATAAAAGACAATGTTGTAACCTGGCCCTCTGTAGACATGCTTGTGCACAGCACCCCCCTGCAAGCACTCCTGCTGGCAGGAAAGGAGGCACCATGTTTGTCTATCCAGCAACACAGTCTTTTTCAGACCTTGCACTTCCCACCTCAGATTCTTATTGCATGCATGTTCACGTTCTTCCTTGGCTGAGAAACATACTTCCTCATCCCTTAACTTCTAGGCCAACTGAACACAGTTCCTGGGAGACCTGGCCTTCTGCTCCAACTGTTAATCTACACCGCTTAGTAACCATTAAACATAAACTATCACCTTTGCCAAGAAGAAGAAATGGATGATTATTTATCATTTGGACAGGTCTGCACCTATCCAAAGAGCTGAGAGGGGACTCAGTCACTTACATACCTCACAAGAATGAACAGAGAGTCAGTCTTTGTTCTGCTGATCTGCCTACATTTTACAGTCTTCTGTTTACAGAAGCAACAACAGATCTTGTGATCTGAACGTGCTGACGTGTAGAAATGGAACTCTGACCTCCAACAGTCCCATCCTATGTGCTGAGCAGCACAGTACTTATTCGAGCCCACAAAATGCTCAAATCTCAGGCAACATTGCAGTTCCATTCTTATACCTTGAAAACGCAAAATCAAAAGCTAGTGCTATATGAAGATGCATAAACCAGGTCAAATCTCAGATGAGAAGCAGCTTCAAAGGTCAGAGATGTACTAGCCTGAACTCAGCATAATTTTTGGATCAGCGTTAGTTAATTAATAATCTTACACATTATTTAAACTCAAATCCTCAGTGAGTGCTGCACATATATCAAGTTTTCAGAGCAGTACAAGTGGCAACACACTACCAAGCAGCAAGCTCAAGATTCCATAATTACCCATTCTTCCCTTGAGGAATACTTAGCTAATAATTATCCTTTATGCAAATAGAGCAAAGCCTGACTGAAGACGTTCATTCATTCCAACGTGCAAAAACAGAGCCGAACGTTCCTGTCAAAAAGCTATCCAGGTAAGAGATTTGCCTGCCCTCCCACACCTCTGAGCTCAGGTTTTACTCATTCTTTGCCTGTTTGCAAAGGTGCAAAACTGTCTCTTTTCAGTCAGTTTGCAAAATGGTGATGCTTTTTAAATTCTGTCATTATTCTGTTTCTCATAAATATTAATTATAAGGTAGATACTGGGCAAAGGTTTGTAAAACACATAGCCAGCTGCAATTGGTATGAAAATAATCTTTCTTGCAAACCCTGATTTAGGAGTTCAAGATCAGCCATTTGGTTAGTTTTTATTTGTAGTTAAGAAAAGTGGCCTATATGATGCTTGTCTGGTTCTCAAAGTATAAATTATTATTAAAACTGAGCATGTTCTTAGTAATTAAATATGAAAGAATGTTTCCAAAGTATTGTCCTCATTGCCTGTTGTAAACCCAAGATATCACAGAAGGCAACAGGAAAAAACATGAGAATGTAACTCAACAAACTCCAGCAAAACCACAGGGCAGAAAACAGCATAGTGTGTAGCTCTGTGGCTGGTGACTAAGGTCTTGGAAAGCTGTCTTGGAAGATTATTTTAAAAATCAGACCTTCACTTTGGACCAGCTACCTTTCCGAAAGCAAGAAGTCTGATATTTAGGAGTATCTTTTTAGTGGTCATGCCCTAGGACTCTCCAGAAGAGTAATGCTGCCTTGCCTTCAAGTGCACGCCAATATTTTGACCAGCACATTCTGGAACCCCTGAAAAAAACCAGCCCCTGGAGGAACAGTGAAACTGCTTGATCATTTATTTCCAAGGTCTGATCATTCCCAACAATGATCTGACGGGCCAGCCTTTAACAACAGCTGCTGGCTGGCTGTGTGAATTCTGCTGTAGCCTGCTCGTCACCTCTAGGATTGTTACATGTCATGGTTGTCATCTTACCCAGTGGGACACTGCACTGAGAGTCCTTGAGAAAATATGAATTGAACCACAGCTGCTGGCAAATGCAGGCATTTGAAAAGGAGCCTAACTTGCCTTGGAAATCCTAGATCAATCTATAGCTGTATGTAGAAGTTGTGAATTGGAGATTTTAATTAGAAACACACAAACCTAAAAGACTGCTTGACTCTTAGAGTAACTTCTTAGTATAGCAGTGTTAATTTGTAGAGGATATAAGACTAATGTTCTGCCTTTTCTGACTCACAGAGACCAATAAACTGTAATATTTTTTCCTCTTTCAATTTTGTATTACCATAACATTGAAACTTAATGGGAAAATGCTTTGAAGCCACAGTCCTTTTCCCAAATTTAGTAAAAATCTAACTAAGCTCATGAAGTTTCACATGATATTTCTAAAAAGCACTGCAACATTCTTTGCCTATAGCCTGAAAGCTTGCTAGGTCAGTGCTCAGGTCAGTCAGTTAAATAAAGGGTTTTGGTTGCTGGCACATTGCTGAAGCCTGCTTCCAAGTACATCTAGGTCTTGATGCTCTAAAGCTGAAAATACAATAACTTATGCAAGACAAAGAGAAATACCATTTCACTTGTTCTGTCACTTGATCCTTCTAAAAATCATAGGTTATGTTGACATTTCTAAGTAATACTGCACAACAAAACAGATTAATAAATCAAAGTAGTAGGTGCTAAAGCAGTATTGTACCGTATGGTATGCATTTCAGGGGATTTTATTTCAGACCAGTCAGGTTGCACAGACTAAATGTCCTCACCACATCTGTTCAAATTTACCCAAAGAACCAATTGCTGGCTCAGGACTTTATGCTACCATAAAGGGTCGAGTGCACTGGGGCAGAGCTTCTGGGTTACTTTCCACTGAAAAAGTGTCTGGTTTGCAAGCCTAACATGTCTCTGTAATTGAATCTATGCACTGTAAATGAGGCTAACCAGGGATTTTTTTCAAAACTGTGTTATGCTCAAAACCAGAATAGTAATGTCGTCATAGCCATGAGAGACCAAGAGAGGTTTCTTATAGGCAGAAAATGTTGCTAGTATGAAAGATGAGTAACATGAACAGTTTAATCAACATCTATATGTGTTTTAAATCAAATGCTTAGCCAAACTGTCTCTCATGGTTTTTCTGTATTTATGCAACAAAAATACTTCAGGTGATAAATACAAAACCTGCTCTACCACATTAGATTTTCAGCTGATTTTCCATAGTTCGAACATAAAGAAAATTGCATCACCTGGCTCAAACTAAAGGGCTCTATCCTAAATTAACACTCGCAATCACTTTTTCTGCAAGAGTGAGTGATTCTAGCATACAGTTGTGATATAGTCAGACTTCTGTCCTGAATACAGCATTTAAGAGACCTTAGCATAAAGAAGCAGGCTCACCCTGCCTACTCACTCTTGGGACTTCCTAGAGATACAGCTTCAGATTTTCTGGTGGACAATCATAATGGGAAGACAAAAGGATGCATCAGAATAAAGTTTTTTGCGGCTGTGCCGTTTCACAACAAGAACAACTCAACTAGCCAGAATGGTTATATGTGTACCAGCAGAAACTCCTTGCCAAGGAATCTGCAAAGGGAAATCCCACCATGTTGTGATGGATGTTTCCTCCCCTTCAGAGAGATCCCGTCAGGTCAGTGGCATGGTGAAAAGACAGAAAGGTGGGACTAGGGCCAGCTGGAAAGTTAGCAGTTTGTTTGACCTGAATGGTTCTTTGCTCTGTTTCTCCTTTTCACAAGAGAAAGTCACTGCATTTAATGTGAAAGAATGGGTGGTTCAGGCACTGGTTCTGCTCAAGCAGGGGAAAAAAATTAAAAGCTTTTTGGTTTTGCTTATATGGTCAAGGACAACTTGAAAAAACTTAACTGTGAAGATTCCAAACATCAAAATACAATTAAAAATAACCAAGACTACTTTTCATTGTAACAATATGGATGATACATATGTATATGAATGTGTAGGTGAGCAACTTTCATTTGTATTAAACAGCTGAGAATGTTCTGATACCAAAGTCAATGGACAGGCATGTTCTGTGTTACATGCTGCTTCATCTGCACAACACAGCTAAGAACAGCGATGGGAAGCCTCCCTTTGAATAAAATACAAGCATTATGTTCTGTGAAGCTCAGGGGGGCAAGGGGGAGCCTGAAGTAGGGGTTGTCCCTTTTCTTATAAACCAGTTAGTACGGACTAAACTGAAAATAGGTCAGTTTTTGGTGAACCAGTAGAGGAATCTATTTACTGACACCCCTAGGGGTCCTGAATGTTCTCAAGTATTACTACTTTGGAATAACAGTGTTGTATCTCAGTGCCAGAATCAGAAGGCTGGAGTATACTCATGTGCACAGGCATAGACAGATCTGCTCTTCACCCTCCTGTCTTTGGAGATGGCAAGAGCACTGGAAGCTCCCAGCTCTCTGCTGGGCTGCACAGATGTGCAGGGGATAGTATGCAGCCATGGTGGAATCCTGTTTTCTTCAGGTGAAGCAACTAAGTTATTACTGAGCTACAGGCATCAGAGCCTGAGAATTCTTGGGTTACACAGCTGAAAAATGTTTCACTGGTAACAACATCACTGCAGCTTTACTATGTTCTAAAAGCAACAATTTAACTATAAATACTAACAGTTTCTGGAAACCGAAACCATCTCATTGTAGAGTTGTTTCACAGCTAGCACGTTCATTTGACTTGGCTTCTGAAAATGCATCTAGCAGAATAAATGGCTATTTACAGGAAGGAAACTTTTATTTTCAGAAGAAAAAAAACTGAAGAAAATTACTTTCTGTCAGTGTTTGGCTGTCTTTTAGCTCAAATGCATTTATTCCACCAGGAAGAGTTTTTTGATCTTTGTCTAAAATGCATCAAAACTGCTGAAAAGATATATGCTTCATCATACTAGCTTTTTTGTTGTTGTTTTTTTTCAAAAAGCAATTATTTTGATTATCCATTACAGTAGTACAGCTGAGATGCATTACTAAATTATTATTCATACACAAGATGTCTTAATAGATTTCCAGAGTAATTATATTCCAATAATCTGATATATTAAAAAATATTATCATCCCTCAGGAAGCTGCACAAACTGCATATGTGTGACTTTTAATGGGGGATTTTGAAAATACAAATTTACTTGCAAGTGAATTGTGTGAGTTTAAAGAGAGACAGACAGCAACTGTACAATTAAAATATATGAGCCTAGTGTACAGAAGCTGATGCAATCTTTTTTATGTAGCCTACCAAAAACACTCATTGGATATTGAACTGCCCACTAGCTTTTAAGTATGTAGAATAAGGGCACCGTATTTATTTCCTGGCTGTCTGAATTCACTTGGCTGTAAGAAGCAGGTGGCATTTGAATACGACTTGCTGTCCTCACACACAAGCCTCTCATTCTCCAAACTAATTTAGGTAAGACAGGACATTTTGGGGTTTTGTATCTGAAAAATGAGTCTCCATTACCATTGATAGCATTGTGTACTTGGTAAGCTTTAAGTGTATGCTCTTACATATTTCTCTTGGTGGTGTAACTTTTATCTTTTCTCTCACCTTTGCATTCTAACGAACACCAGATCCAACCTATTTCTTGCCTTGTCCAAGTAGATCTTGCCTAGCATAACCACACAGTACATTAAAGTCTAAAGTAAATTTGGCATTACTGATAAAAATACCCATCAATCTTTCCAAATAATTACATTAAATTGTAATTAGCTTTCCCTTATGATGGAAATAAACCTTACTTACAAACATAAAGAAAATTATACAGTGGGAGCTAAAAACTGTTTAATGTAATCGAGATGCATAGAAATCTACTGATTTTTAAAAACATATTTAGTCTACTATGCAAGTTATTTTCAAGTTGGGCAATGAGTCCACATACATCTAATAAGAATCTCTTTTCTGCCTTCTACCAAATTATGAATTACCTACCTGCAACACTTAAAACATCCTGTTTCAAGTTGTGGTTAAATTTTGCATGGCCTTAGAAATCACACTGTGTCGTTTAAAATAATACCTAGGAACTTTTTCAAGACTTCTGCTCTAGTTACAAACACGTATCTTAGTGTTTTCAATTTGCTGGCAAAAGGTATTTGTTAAAATCTTGACAAAATCACTAAGCATGATAGAACACTTTGTAATAAACCACTCTCTATTTGGAGTGCTACAGATTAAAAGCTGTTGGTAATCTATTCTTTTGCTTATTAATTATGCTTCCAGTTGGTCTCATAATCCTTTTGGGTTTTTTCAGCTTGGAATTCTACACTTTACTGGGTGTTACCAAACATTAACAAATCAAAGTACTCTTACTAACAAAAAAAAATTACATATGATATTTACACAGAGAGTGATTACTTCTGTCACTAGAATCTAAGCTTACTATCAACTGATAAAAGCATCAAAATATACCAACAGAATACTGTGCCAGTGAGCGTACTTCCAAGTTTTAGGAAATTGATGGCTTCTGCCTCTAGATGCTAAAAGAGGAAAGAAACAGCTTTAACTTGTAAGTGAAGACAAGCTTTGAAATTATACTGCGTGTCACATCTGGCACCAAAAAGCTCTGTTGCAGAGATCCTGGCTGTTTATGACAGTGTGAGAGGCTAGGCTTAAGAAATTCTTCTTTCATCAAGATTCTGCATACTGTTGTACTAGTACATATACTCTCCTTCTAAGTCAATACAAGTCATTCCTTATCTCCCAGTACTTACATATAGGCATCCACTCTTGGAAGTCACTTCTTTATTTCCATGGCAAACCAGAAGCCAGGATTTGCCACTTGGCATAATCTATTTCACATTGTCCACCTTCCTGCTCTTATTTTTATTTTTAAATTGTTTCAGGTAGGGCTCTTGCATGTTACACCGTTTTACCTCTCAGTCATGTCCCTACCTACCCTGAAATGATTTATGAAGGCACTAAGTTAATTTCAACTTGACAATTGAGTAAAAATGCAGAAATTGAGTTTGGTGAAAACAGTTGTGCTTATAGAGGCAAGAGACATCAAAAGCATTTCCATCTGGAGAATACAACTTTTCCCAGTCTTTATGAATGAGAAAACTGACATGCAAGAGAACTACATGTTTGTTCTGCTGCCCACATAATTCTTTATTGTATCTTATTCCCCAGAGAACAAAGTTAGAGTAACTATGGGTTTAAACTTGAAAATACTAACAAGTAGCACTCTTCTGAGACGGTAAAAGATTCCATCATGACGTATGGTCCATATGATGCCTAAGTGGTATCTGTGAGGAGATGCTTATTAATTAATGGAAGCTGCATATCAAAATAATCTACAGTTCAACAGGTCCATGTTACGTAGCAGCCTCTAAGAGTCCACCAATGGTTTGTGTACAAAGTTTTGCATAAGACTAAACTGTTGCTCTCCAGAAAACTGCTTTACAGGTTCTACTAGCAAAATTTTTCTCCTGTGCATTGAGGAGAGCTGCAGTGACAGGTCACTACACCACATGTGACTTCCACATCAATGACTACAAGACGTGCTATTAGAAATACCACAGCCTACCTCGTTAATATATATTTATTTCACACTACCAAGTGCTGCCCCTGATCACAGACACCTCTATGATAGAGCATCAGAAGAGCTGATGAAAATACCTGTACAAAGAAATTACTAATTTAACTCCATTTTTCCTTAGTAAAACAAACCAGATTCAATCAAATATACTCTTAAATGTCTGCAAGAAAGGGCTCAATCTGCAGACTTATTTTTTAGTGTCACTGAAATTTGTGTCACTGAAGCCTTGTGGTGGTGTTCTTGCTGGGATAATGCTTCCTTAAAAGCACAACTGTGACAAACTTTTAGAATTAAGCATCTATGCTAAAAAGAAACCTTCATGAATGGCAACCTAATAGCAGTTTTCTTCACACTGCAGGAACACATACATGAAGTAAACACCGAGATAATGGAAAGAGGACTTGAAGCTACCAGGATAGAAAAGCATGCTTCTTCCTGCTTTCTCATGGAAAGAAAGACTCATGCCAAGATTAACAGGAAAGAAGTCATGCTAGCTAAGCTGAGGAAGAGCTGCTCCTGTACCCCAAAGAAGATGAAGAACTTTGTCATGAACTTCCTTCCTGTTTTACGATGGCTTCCCAAGTACCAGTGCAAAGACTATATTTGGGGGGATGTTATGTCCGGGTTAGTCATTGGGATCATTTTGGTGCCCCAAGCAATTGCATACTCACTGCTGGCAGGTCTGAAGCCCATTTATAGTCTTTACACATCATTCTTTGCCAACATCATCTATTTCTTAATGGGCACATCCCGTCACGTCTCAGTTGGCATTTTCAGCTTGATAAGCTTAATGGTAGGACAAGTTGTGGATCGAGAACTTCTCTTGGCTGGGTTTGACTTAAATGATGATGTCCCACCAGCCCTGAGTGGTGGCTCTGCGCAGAATGACACTCAGTCCAGCACAACTGCCTTCAACCTTACAATTGCAGGGATGAATGCTGAGTGTGGGAAAGAATGCTATGCTATTGGCATTGCTACAGCTTTGACATTTGTGGCTGGAGTGTATCAGGTAAGTGGTTGCTGACATCCAGAGGCAAGGTATGAAGTTCCTAAATCTTCTTTGCATGACCTAAGCTTTCGTTTGACTCTCATTTCAATAAGAAATAGAGCATCAGTTCACTTGAATGACCTTGGACTGTTTTCTCCAGGAAGCCTAACTGCAGACAACACAGAGAAAGCAAGAGGTAGGCAGTTTTCTTAGCTACTAGTAAGCACAGGTAAAACAAGAGTCTTCTGTGAGACCATTAACATTGTTTTGACACTCTACTGTCTCTTAGCCTTGTTGTTTTCATGGGACCATGAATCCAATACAGATCTTACCATGAGGGAATTTCTCAGGTAGCTGTGTACTTTAACAGTGAAGAAAGAGTTCTCTTCCCCTCGATACTTTAATGAAGGTGCAGACCCACTCATCTACTTCTGCACAGGTTCAGAATGTGCAGCTCTGTGTTTTGCTAGTGCGTACTATGTTCTACCAAACTGCTGCCCAAAGATATTTCAGAAGCAGAAAGGACAAGAGGGGAAATAGATTGACTAACCTATGTCTCAGACCATAGCTGTGCTGACTCTTTGAGACTTATAAATGTGCTGCCTGTTACAAGGATACCACGAGAATGCAAAAGGAAGCAAGATGAACATACTGACCTATTTATTAATTGTGTGTGTGTATATATATATATTTATGAACTATGACAGAGCTAGCTATCTTCCAGTTTACTGCGAAATTTCAGATTACATTTATGAACAACAAAATGTCCTTGTGAAGCTATTCTTCCCAAAGTCATGGAAGGAAGGAAAAGCAACTAGTTAAGGACAGTATCCTGGGATTTGGGAAAGTTTGTGAGCACTTCTGGCATTTCTGATCTTAGGCATGTCACAAAGGCTGTCTGTGCTCCATTCTTCCTTCTGTTCACAGGGCTCAAATTAAAAGCTGCTTAATGTAACAGTGCCACTAAAGCAGGGATCTTAGCTGTTATCATTCAAATTCGGTTTACAAAGCAATGGTCATAAGTTTTAACTTTATTCACTTTAAGACACGAAAAATAGAAAATTTGCTTTAGTATAACGTAAGCCTTTTTTGGATCCATTGCTCTTTTGTATTGGAAATAAAAGGCAGACAAGCCACTTCAGTGGAATCGCTTCAGATGAAGGTTTGATTGACCCCGTCTCAAACTC
This sequence comes from Falco naumanni, assembly GCF_017639655.2. NCBI lineage: Eukaryota > Metazoa > Chordata > Aves > Falconiformes > Falconidae > Falco > Falco naumanni. The sequence goes on from NC_054080.1 coordinate 32,186,462, forward strand.
CTCATTCACCTCCTGGTTTTGTAGCATCCCACAACAGTAAAAGGAATCCTATGTTTTAAAAGCAGACTGGAAACATGAAAGGGTAATTCCTGTTCTAAGATTCAAATAGCCAAATGCTATCTGTCTCCAGCTAGTCCTCTCCCATCTGTACTTTATTTGCAGCACCATTCAAGGCTCAACTGTTTTTTTAAACTTTTTTTTTTTCTGTCTCCTCAGGTTCTAATGGGAATCTTTCGTCTGGGTTTCATATCTATGTACCTATCTGAGTCTGTACTAGATGGCTTTGCAACTGGTGCTTCCTTAACCATTTTAACAGCTCAAGTGAAGTATCTGATTGGAATAAAAATCCCACGTAGCCAAGGGCACGGGATGCTTGTTATTACCTGGATTAACATTTTCCGGAACATTTCTCAGGCTAATCTTTGTGATGTCATCACAAGTGCCATTTGTATTGTGGTGCTGGTCACTGCTAAGGAACTGGGAGATCGGTATAAGCATAAGCTGAAATTTCCTCTGCCCACAGAGCTGGTAGTTATTGTTGTGGCAACACTAGTGTCACACTATGCAAAGTTAAATGAAGTATATGCGTCCAGTGTTTCTGGAGCTATTCCAACAGGATTTATTCCCCCCAAGGTACCACATTTCAGCTTAATGCTCCAAGTTGCTATAGATGCTTTGCCTCTTGCCATAGTCAGCTTTGTCTTCACTGTATCCCTTTCTGAAATGTGTGCAAAGAAATACGCTTACACCATCCGAGCCAATCAGGAAATGTTTGCTGTGGGCTTCTGCAACATCATTCCTTCTTTCTTTCACTGTTTTGCAACCAGTGCAGCTCTGGCAAAAACACTCGTCAAAACATCTACAGGCTGCCAGACTCAGGTCTCTGGAGTAATTAGTGCAATGGTGGTTTTACTGGTGCTGCTTTTCTTGGCACCTCTTTTCTACTCCCTGCAGAAGTGTGTTTTGGCTTGTATCATCATTGTCAGCCTCCGAGGAGCCCTGAGGAAGTTCCGAGACGTGCCAGCACGGTATCATGTGAATAAGGTGGACACGCTTGTTTGGGTTGTTACCATGTCTGCCTCTGCCTTGATCAGCACAGAAATAGGGCTGTTGGTTGGCATTGTTTTCTCCATGCTATGCATCATTGTTCGGACACAGCGGCCACGGACAACCCTGCTTGGTCAGATCCAAGACACCGACTTTTACGAGGATGACTTAGAATATGAAAATCTCTCTTCTGTTCCAAAGGTCAGAATATTCCGTTTTGAGGCCCCACTTTACTATGCAAATAGAAACTACTTCCTGAAGTCTCTGTACAGACTGACTAACTTTGATCCTAACCTAGAAGCTGCTAGAAGGAAGAAATATGAGAAAAAGGAAAAGCAGCATCTGAAAAAGGGAGATCACACAACTGCTAATGGATTGGGCACCAGAGAAACCACTCTGCAACTAGTTCCTAAGCAAATTGATTTCCAAGCCTTAGTTTTAGACTGCTCTTCCATCTCATTTTTGGACACCACTGGAGTTAATACTCTAAAGGAAATCCTGAAAGACTACAAGAACTTAAATGTTTCTGTTCTCCTGGCTTGCTGCAATCCCTCAGTGATAGACTCTCTGAAAAGAGGAGGTTACTTTGGGAAAGATTTTGGAAGTATGCAGGAAATGCTGTTTTACAGTATACATAATGCTGTGCAATTTGCAAAAGACCAAAAGCTTCCAGCAGATTGCTCAGTTTAATCCTGTTCCTTCCTTGATGATTCACTACAAAAGTGACAGACGGAAGGGGCAGTTTGCAATAATTACATTATCAGACACACTGTTGACTGTGTACAGCAATGGGCCTACAAGCCATCCTCCCCTGAAGAGCTTGGCTGTTTGTGAGATGCCACATATAACAGCCACTGGGGATACACTTCAGGACCAGGATGGAACAGGTTGGATTATTACCTGCACCTTCACTTTAAAATCCAGGTGATGTGCAATACGGCAGTTTGTGATTGACTTCTCTCTTGTGTCATGATCATGTGTGACCACGTATACACCATAAGACTGCTGCACTAGAAGGTCTGCCCAGTGTCAGCTGACTCTCCCAGTGGTTTAATGGCTGGTTTCTGTTAAGAGGGCTAAGCCATGAAAATGCAATCAATCTAGCATCTTGGGGACACATTGGTTTAAATTCTGGCTTGCAGTTTCCTGCCCCTTCCATCATTCTAGTTGCTCCTAAACAACTCCCACTATTTGCATACAAATAATTGTATAAAATATTGTACAATTTAGTATGTCTCTCCACCTCAGTTACACAGCCTTAATAACACGAACTGCCACAGAAGAAGAAACCATGATCCATCACAGGTTCCTCTCAAAACTATCACTTCCAAAAATTACTGCTGGAGGCACCTGTGTTATTGGCTTCAATCTGTGGTAATTAGTTACTGAAGGCTGTGATACCCTTAATGATGCTGCAAGAAATATGACTCTGACACGCAATTTTGTAACTAGTAAGAGGATAAACAGAATTAAGAAAAATGAATGGCTTTAACTGGCAGTCACACAGTTACCCAAGTAGTTGTACCATCCTGTAAAAATAAAAGTTGCTTCTGGTGGGCAGATGCAATTCAAATTCAGGGATACATAGGGATGATCAATCATGAAACCTCATAACTGTGATGCAGCACAACATGTTGTTCCGACAACTGCCTGCCTGGGTACAAAGAGAAACAGGAGAAAAGAGGGTAGGGTGGGAAGGTAAATCTGTGATCTGCCTAGAAGGGGAGTGATCAGTCAGTCTGAACTGGCTGGCTGGTCTCTGATGCAACACTAATGAAGCTTTACAGTAGCACACCTGGGCCAAGTAAAGGGAGCAATGCTTTTTAAGTTGTGCATCCCCATATGCTGGAAAAACTCCACCACTGTTTGTACATACTACAGATGTTTGGTGTTGGTTTGTTGTTTGTTATTTTTTTCCTGTCATGTTATTCTTTGATTTGAGGTCTACTAAACAGTGTTTTCCAGGGCTGGGTTGCTTTCTATAATAATTTGCATTAACTGCTGTTCATTCTGCTTTGTGTCAAATGATACCCCCAGAGTCAGTTGTGTTATTATATACATGTTCTCTCTTTACAAATATGTATAGATGTAGATTTTCATTGTAACAGAGTTAGTACTCTGGCCTACGGGCAGAATATCCTCTCTCATACTCAAGTTTATCATTACCTGCATGAAAGATAGGACAGCTGCTCCATCTTTCTCTCCTTATTCATGGCTGGCTCACAGACAGCACCAAGCATGGAAGGAAATTCTCTCACAGCTGTGCCTCTTACAATTAGCAGACTCTAGAAAAAGGTTCCATGTATGCAGAAGCCATTTCTCTGCTGTGTCATTTAAAAACCAGAAAAGTCAGGTCAACACATCATGTGACTTGTTTATTTAAGCTTTTCAGGTCTTAAATGAAAGAACACCCAAACTGAGGTTCTTCAGGTGCCCCAGAGCCTGTCAGGCTCTCAAGAACAAATATTTTGTTAAAGGAAAAGCAGTGCATTCCCAAAAGATAAAATAAAAAATGTCTTCACAGAGGTTGAGAGTAACACAGTATTAGCGAAGTGATTCAATGCAGACATTTTCCTGCACTCATTATAAAAGTGTTATCAGCTGCACACTGTTAGTACTGCCAAAGCAGTAAAACCTGACAGAAATGTCTGTCAAGAGATTAAAGGATTGACCATTGGCAGCATTTTCCTGCCATAAAACAATTTAATTACATTATCTTTCAAACTGCTGACTTGGTATGACTAGCTTCTGTCATAAAAGCAAATGGGCACAGCCCAAGGACAAAGTATTGCTTTGTGTCTGCTTCTGTTTGTAACCATTCTTTGACCGGGGAATATCTCTTTTAAGGACCTACCAGGGCCTAGCACAAAGAAGTGAATTTACAGAAGTCACTGCCAGACAATATAAATACAGACACTCTAAGGCTGTTGTGCCAAAGCAAGCTCTCATTGGAAGAAAATGTAATTGTTTCAGTGCAAAAGAACACACATTCTAGCAATTTAGACTTCATCTGTCTGTATGGGTCAAACTACCAACCTAGAACATGAGGCAAAAAAAGCAAAAATACCCTTAACTCTAGATAAATCTCATTTTAAAAGAGAACAAAAAGCAAGACAGATTCCAATGGAAGGTGTATCCTTGCAAGAGTCTCTGGAGAAAAATGAAGAAAGGCTGTCCTTCTCTTATCCAGCAGGCTAAGAAATTAAGAGTCAGAAGTCTCTTTTTCATATTTGTTGCAAGAATGGCACCAAAAGATACCTCAGCAAAGAAACTTGGCTATGCATAAGAGGGTGGGTAGGCTTTAAGACTTTTACTAGGAAGAAACTATTGACCAGAAAAAAACACAAGAACAATTTGTTTCAGTTTCATTCGCACAGCTGGCTCACAATTGTGTTGGACAGTGTCAAATGCAGCCGGGAAACTTTCAGTGCTATGATGTAAGGATGCTGGAAGACTGTAAATTATTTCTAAGTAGTATATAAAAAGTAACTGAAAAAGCAAGCCTTTCCCTGGCACGTTATACCAAGATTAAGGGTATCACGATTGAAAATGTTAAAACCTGCTGATTTTCTTCTTTCCTATTCTATCAGGAATGACTTGGAGAGGAGCTGGGGACTGGCTTGTAATTCCAACTAAGTTAATACTAATGCTGAAATAAAATCATTATATGCCTTTTAGGAAATGTTATATCCATCATGTATCTAGACATGTATTTTTTTTTTGCTGTGGCACCTTGTATGAATCATGTATCCAACAACCTTTAGTACTGCTACACAAGAATAGGAAAGGATTCTTAACTTGCAGACTGTGTGGGTCCCATGGAGCTGGAAAAGAGCTGCGAACCTCAAACTTCCCTGTTGACTAGTGCAACAGGCCAGAATGCGCAGTCTAGCTGTCAAAATGGCTGCATTTATTGGCACTGGTAACTATCAACCAGGGATCTGTCCAGTCCATGAAAGACACCTTGGGTTCCCCTGCAACCATAAGTATTCCTGTGTCACATGACCTAGAGACAAACGCATACTTTTGGTTGGAAAATAAAATGAATAGATATTTGAAAAGTTTTCCTTGTGATATCCTTTCATGGGTGGTGAAATAATAGGATAACTTGGAATAAAGAAAAAGGTAAGAGGTGGGTTTGCTGTCCTAGAAAAGGGTTAAAATACAGGGATGCACTTGGCATTGTGGGATTAGAAGACATAATGAGAAAAAACACTTTAAAACTGAGAAGGGGAAGGTGCTCCTAATGGACACTCTGAAACCCACTACTTCTCTGCTCATATTCCATTTCCAGAATCTGAGCTCTCCTTCCCCTTGTTGTTTCCACAACTTACAGCTGGTTAAGTTCCCATCCTCATGTCTTGGACAGCAGACAGAGTAATGGAGTGGATTGTAAACATGCTTTGCCCAGCAACACCCTGAGCCAGGCAGAACTTTAAGAGCTATTACAACTTTTGATGGGGTTTTATGGTTTGTCCTTCCTGACAGACCAATCATTCTTGCTCTAGGCATCTATATTTGGTTCTTTCCACTGGACATATTGGTATGAATATGTTTTAAGCTGAGTTAAATGGGACCCAAAAGGCAAAGAATTCCAGTGTTGTCCTCATAAAGTCTGACAGGTACTTCCCTAGAGCTATAAATGCTATTATGCATTTGAATCCTTTTGAAAGACGGTATTAACTAAAGTTGCCCTGTTTCAGTTGTCACTATCTGTCACTTGTTGCAGTGCACAAGTAGGTTTAGGATGCAAAATGAAACTCCCAAGTTAAGTGGAAGGAAGACAGAAATAGTAATAAAATAATGGCAGCTTTCACTTAGACATGTCAGTAAATCAAGCTTGTTTTAATCTTTGTGGGACTTTTTTTGCGGTATCATGTCTCCTAAATTAAAGGACAGAAAAGCAAGCCATCTTTCCAGTCCCTCAGCACTGTTCTTAGAATAGCTAATGGTTAGCAAAGCCCAGAACAGGATGGGTGAGAAGTCTTGTTTCAGACAGTATTGCCACCTGAAATGCTTTGGTAAGGAATGGACTGAATTTATGCCTATCACTCTATTCTATCCTGTTCCTAGCTTTTGCCAAAGACTCATCTAACCTGGAAAGGGAGCGTTAACACTGTGATCTGAATATTAACAGCAGAACTACGGCTAGGGGGAGCTCTATGTACACGTGTGGACAGCCGGGAAGTGGACGGGACCTGAACTCTGTCTCGCTTCTCCCAGCAGTTCTTCTCAGTAGGGAGTAGATGCTGGTGTTCCTGCACTAAGACCGAAATCCTGGCAGTGATATCACCCAGTATGAGTCTTGAAAACAGCTGGAATGAACACTGTCTGGAACCCTGCCGACAGCTCTCTCTGTAACGTTGGGCATAGATGCCCTGACTGCACAGCAGAACTGTTCCTTCTTCAAGGAACGACTGGAGACTCCTCTAGAGCTCTCTTGAAAGTTGTGCCAAGCAGTACTTTAGAAAGAATGCAGCCAGTCAAAAAAAGCTGCACTAGAACTTTGTACATGCTAAGGATCCATGAAATCCATTTCTGCTAGCTTGAGGCCTGTCTGGGAGTCATGGTAAAACTGGGAATCAAGATGCTGTGGCCAGGCATGGTAGCAGGGAAGACATGGAATGACTGTAGCATATGACCTGAGACACTCTTGGTAAAACTTGACTTGCACACCCACAAGACTCTTCAGATGAAAGGAACCTTAAAGGGCTCCTTAACCTGTTGTCAGGATGTAATGCATGCAGGTTAGCCCCATCTTTCTCAATACAAGCTCTCTCTTTCTTAATCTCATGCACTCTTAAATTGACTCTCCACCACTGGCACTTACCTGACTTCCAAGGAAGCAAAGACATGCCCAGCTTGCAATCATACTACAATAAGTATCAAAGTGAGCACCTGTTGGACATTTTAATGTGCCAATTTTTTTTGTATTTTGGCTCGAGGAGTTTGCTTACCTGAGAGCAACTAATTCCAATAACCAGTGAATTCGAACTTGTTCAATGCCACCATGCGGAACAGAAGAAATATAGGCAAGGTTCATCTCTTGGTCTTTGCTCAGGTCAAATAGGTCAGCACGGCTGTGAGGTAAAGGAGGGCTTCAGAAAAGGAGGGACAGAAAAGAAAAAACACATTGCCACATTAACTGGCTGCTCCCCTGGGTATCCAAAGATCCTTGTGCTAAGTCCCTATAACACCTACAAGATCCTCCCTGGCATGAGGACTACTATCTAAGACGAAATGAAAGCAAAATGGAGTTGCAGGTTATTTGGGGCTAACTGGCTACACACATAGTTTGGCAAAACTTGGGTGCATTTCATTGCCATGCTCAAAAGAAAGCATTACAAGAAGTCACTGCAGCACAGATAGTAACCTCTGGCAGCAGAGGCCATACAACGGTAGGCACCTTGTCTCAGGCAGCTCAGTGTCTTTTAGGCTTTGGAGTGGAAGTCAGACTTCCTGAGGTCTGTAGTAAACAAACGCAGGTTTGATCTTCCTGCTGCAGTCCATGCAATGATACCAATTCTTGCTCTGCTGTGGAAGCTGCACTTGTTACAAGCAGAATTAGACACTCAGAGCCTCCATGTTCTTTGGCGATACTCAACTCACCTCTAAGCACAAGGAAGCACAGGAGTATGAGGTTTCTATGCTTGATGCTGCAAGCAGTTTTACCTGCTCACAGCTATACAGCAATGATCATCTCACTATGACTTTGGTGTCTACTTATTCCACTGAAATTAACATAACACTGGGGCAAATTTCTGCTGCCTCTATCTCTGCAGATAAATAGCTGCAAGATGGAGAAAGATTTCACACCACCCTCCACAAGTCAGAAACTTAGAATGCTGCCCAGTTCACTGGATTTGGGCATCCTTAGAGACTCTCATTAAGCTTCCTGTTAACATGCAAATTCTGAGCATTAAAGTATTTGTATTACAAGAAAGATAAACCAACACTGTTCCCCAAGGTTCAGTAAAATACTTCCACGTGTCTTCACATTGCAAAGAGATGACTTGTGCTCTAACTACAGACTTTTATATTAACTGTACAAATAAAAACCTAACACAGTTTATGCTTTGACTACTGTGACATGTCTCCTCTGATGGGTGGATTGGCTCTGTGGTGACTGTAACTATGCTGGGAAGAGTCACACTGTCATCCTCTGCTCCTCTGTCCCCCTCCACATATTTATCCCATCTCCAAAGGCCCCCCAAATGCACCTGCTACTGTATAACCATCTGTACGCAAAGGGGGAAAAAGCCTGACCCCACCTGGACAACAGCTTTTGTCCTAGCTAAGACAGTGCCTATCTATTACCCCATGTCCTGCATCCTCATCTGAAAGTGCAAGTCTTTACACAGATTACATCCTTGTACTGATCCATACATATCAGCCAGCACAAATGAGCTCCTCTTTGCAACTTCACCAGCATACAAGGCACTTAAAAATCATCTCCCTGAGATGCTTCAAGTCACACAAGTGAGACTGAAGTCACCAATTCCATTCTTACCAGCCATCTGGGTCTTTTTACTTGCCCCAGTGGATAAGGACAATGTTAACTGTCAGTTTCTGAACGAGTGCTCTACTACTTCATGATTCAAACCTGCTTCAGTTCAAGCAGTGGCAAAGCTGGGAATCAAGGCGTGAAGCACTGACACATTTTTTGCTCTATCCACACTGAATAAACACTCTGAAATTCACACTCTGCTAGAGAGAATTCTAGCAAAACCCATGACCAGATACTAAAGAAAGCTGGCAGTAGGTTTTGTTATTGGTAGTATCAGTATCTGTCCTTTCCTGTTCAGAGTGAAAAGCACCCATCAAAGAAAAAATCAAACCTTGCTCCCAGGCTTTGTCAACTGCTGATCCACAGCTGTGCATTTGCCCAGCTGTCTGAAACTGTGGTGCAGAAAAGAAGCTTTAACAACCGGAACCCAGTTCTGTCTTAGCATGAGCTTTCAAGGGAGCTGGGATCCCACATCATAAGAAATACCAGAGTTGGCCAAGCGTTATAACTGAATAGATGCTGACCCTTGGAGAGCCTGTGCCTCTGCTGCTGCTCCTCTGCTCTTCCCTCACACGCTTTTCATGTTTGCAGCTTTCCAAAGTTACTTTTACACAATTAAAATAACGGTTGTTTCTTGGGCTAAAGTTTAAATGGGCAAAAGATATATTTTTAAGGCAGCTTTTCATTAATATTTCCTAACATTGCAAGCAAAAATTAAAACAAGACATGAAACAGCAAAAGAAAAGTAATCCAGAAAGCCCAAACACTTCTCTTCGCCAGAATGTGTTTGATGCCGGTTTTCCCCCCCCCCCCCCCCCCCCAAGATGGAAAACTAATGGGAATTTTTTCAAGTTTTGTCTTAGACTACCTTTATGCATTACACAAAAAAAGTGCCCAAATTCCTTTTTGTCCAGAGTACACACTGCTGATTCCATCCCTGTTGCAACTCTTTTTTCCTACAACTGCTACTTAATCCACTGTATGTCTAAATGAAGGAGGCCGTAAGCGGTTTAGAGTAAGATACAAACATGGCTGAGGGATATACTGTCTCTCGCTTTTAAGCCTGCTAGAAGCCTTCATGTATCTCACAGAAGTTGAAGACTGTTTGACCCCAGTTAGCTCAGCAAGACTGGGCTTTCTCTGAGAAGCAAAGCACTACCAAGATGTGAAGTGGTGGGGCTGGGATTTACACGTGCTCCCACACATCCCACTGACTCGGATCAGCCGGCCTCACTGGCCGCATCAGGAAGATGGCACATGTTGAAAGCGCCTTGCAAGAATAAACTGGAGCTAACAGGCTGGGAAGCTCTGCCCGGCCCTCTTTCAGGACCGTGACAAAAGGAACTCGGAAAAGGAGAGTGAATGAGCTCCGAGCGTCAACACATGTGCAGTGCTGGGGAAGGGGAAGGTGTCCGAGGGCCCTGGTGGCAAGAGAGCGTGTCACAGCCGGGGCGTCTATGGCCTCATCTCCTGATCCGCTTTGTTTACATTCGCTGGCCACGTCCCATGACCAGCAGCAAGGGGCTGGGCCCTCCGACCCCTCCGCAGGGGGCTGGCAGCGCCCAGGCCGCTCCAGAAGGGCCGCGGCCACGGGCCGGGGGCAGCCGGCGGGGGCAGCGGCCGCGTCCCGCCAGCCCCACGCGCTTACCAGAAGCCCGTGCTCCTCCAGAAGTGCGGCAGGGGCCGCGCCGCGCGCCCCACGTCCACGCGCACCACGCAGGCGGCGCAGCCCGCGCCCAGCTGCACGGCCAGCCACGGCAGCGCGGCCATGGCGGCGCGGCCCGCACCCAGCTGCACGGCCAGCCACGGCAGCGCGGCTATGGCGGCGCGGCCCGCACCCAGCTGCACGGCCAGCCACGGCAGCGCGGCTATGGCGGCGCGGCCCGCACCCAGCTGCACGGCCAGCCACGGCAGCGCGGCCATGGCGGCGCCGCCCGCGCCCAGCTGCACGGCCAGCCACGGCAGCGCGGCCATGACGGCGCCGCCCGCGCCCAGCTGCACGGCCAGCCACGGCAGCGCGGCCACGGAGCACCGCCGCCCTCCGCTGACGTACCGCTGGCGCGGCGCCAGGCCGGTGACGTCGCCGCCCGCCGCCCGCGCAGCCGGAAGGAGCCGCCGCCGCCGCGGCCGCCGCCGTGCTCGTCCGCGCCAGCGCGGGGAAGTGCGGCACCGGTGCGTTTCTCCTGCGGGCCGCACGAGGGGCCTACGCGCCTGTGCTATGGCTCTGCGGCAGCGGCTGCGCGGGCGGACGGAGCGGCCGTTCCCCGCAGGGCCTGTCAGCGGGGCTGGAGCTGTGCCGGTCCTTCCGTCTGAACGTGTTTCCTGGCCGCTGTATGGCACGTAGTTTTGAGTGCGCTGTGTAATAGCAAGGCTACCGATGGACTTTCTAAATGTTGCTTTCCTACAACGTGTATCAGAAGAGTTTCCATCGGGACTCTTTCGTAGGATCCGTGTCCTGAAACCATAGTACTGTTACAGATTTGCTAAAATCATTTTAATAGAAATATAGAGGAATAAGAAATGTATTCTAATGAAACTAGTAGTTGCACAAGAAAAGCTGCTATGAAATCCTCTGTACAGCCCTGTACCAAGGCTAAGAACTTATATTTACACAAAGAATGTAGGTATAGTAATGAGGTCATGTAACCATAGTTTGGTTTTATATAAGTTTATATAAATAAATAATTAATGAAATAACTGATGAAAGGAGGAGTCTTTAACTTTCTCTAACAAGGGACCTGTTTATACGTTATATAGAGGGAGCGACTACAAGAAACAAGGAGAAGAAACAGATGGTCGACAAGGACATAAAATAGCTCAGACCGATAAGGACACTGCAGACTTGCAAGACCATCACATTCCGGGCAAAAGGTGAAAAGTACACTATGAGGAAGACCTACAGCCTTCCTCCCAAAGACCACTGCCCACATCCTGGAGATCCCTGCCCACAATTCTTGGAAGAATTTGCACAAGCGCGCAAGTGTGAAGGACTGATAAGCTAATTAACATATGAAGCGAGAGTATGTTAATGATTTTTGGGAAATGCTATGTTTATGCATGAATACTTAATGAATATGTATGAATAAGTTCTATATAAGGTGTATGATTTTGAACCATGGTGTGCGTTGATCGTTGATCATGAGAGGACTCACGCACCGTCAATAAAGAAGGGCCTGCTTATCTACATCACATTGGTGTTGGTAAGTTTTTCATTCCAAGATTTCGGTAACAGTACTGCCCTCAGGAATCTCATCAAGCCCTGCCGACTAGTAGAAAAATGTGGAGTCGGGCCTCCCTTCCACATCCCCCAGCACTGTGGTAGCATCTCATTCTGTGTTTATTAGTTCTGATTAATTGGGTAGGCAGGGTACTGCTGTCTAGTTTGCAATACAGGCTTTGGATTTAGCAGGGGTAACCACAGGCCCCTGTAACAGTGCGCACGCCAGGGAAACTGCAGAGCTGCCAGGCGGACGGCTGGGGTGCAGGTGATCTCCAACAAGAGAGTGAAGTGAGAGCTGTGTTCGTGGAAATCAAGGCTATCAGTCCTGGTGGAGCAACCAACACTCACTACTTCAAAAGCTTTAGTATTTCAGCCCCTTTCACCAAAGCTCTCCCTGAAGCAGTTGTGCAAGAGCCAGCAGGGGGAAGTCAAAGAGATGTTTATTCCTCAGCTCAAGAATATTGTAGCTAGTGATGCAGGTCTCAGCAAGGGGTCCCTGTGAGGGGATCCTGTGAGGGGATCCTGCGAGGGGCCCCTGTGAGGGGATCCTGTGAGGGGATCCTGCGAGAGGTCCCTGTGAGGGGATCCTGTGAGGGGATCCTGCGAGAGGTCCCTGTGAGGGGATCCTGTGAGGGGATCCTGTGAGAGGTCCCTGTGAGGGGATCCTGCGAGAGGTCCCTGTGAGGGGATCCTGTGAGAGGTCCCTGTGAGGGGATCCTGTGAGGGGATCCTGCGAGAGGTCCCTGTGAGGGGATCCTGTGAGGCCAGGCCTACCCAGCAGCCACTCCCCGCCGCAGGGCCCGGCCCAGCCCCTCGGCTGCAGCACCCTGAGGAAAACCTGCTTAAGGAAGGGTGAAACACCACGGAGACAACGAGGTGTGAGGGAAAGAATGTGAGGAAGGGCCCTGGGAGCACGGAGGGCAGGGAAGGAGGCAGCTGCAGGCGTGGGATTGCCCTGCAGCCCCCAGAGGGGAGGCCTGTTCACCATGAGGGACCGCAGCCCACGGGTGGCACTCATGCTGGGGCAGGGGAGAAGCATGAGCAGGAAGGCGCGGATAGAGGAGCTGCCATGAGCTGAGCAGAGCCCCCGTCCCCGGCATCACCGAGCGGGGGCAGAGGAGGTGGGTGATGCGAGAAAATATAGTGAAAAACCTAAAACTCTGCAGGCAGGAGTTGCATAGGTAACAGGAACCATCAACAGGCAGGCAGGAGCCTCACTGTCTGGAGAGAAGGTCTGGATCTCAGCCCACTCAGCACTTCAGAAAGGACAGTTAGTACAGATGTAGATGAGCTCCACAAGAGCATAAATCAGTAGCCTTCTGACAAGGATGTGCTAATTGCTAAAAAAAAAAAAGCTACTGAAGTGGTAAGACTCAAGACACTAGGATAAAATAACTGTGGTAGTGGGAGATCACTACCACCTACTCAAATGACCCCCTGAAGAGAGTGAATCCCCCGCTCGAGAAGCATGCCCAGTAAATTTAAAATTAACTAGGTGTGCAAGTTAGGAGGAGCGATCCCCCTTGCACCCAGCACCGCAATAAACCTACCTGCTTTATAACTTCTCCTGCGTTATAGAGTTTAATTCCACACGTCACTAGGAAAAGACTCAGCATGAGAAAGTTTATGCCACGTGTAATCCTGCTTGAGCCAGGATGTTGCCTGTCTCAAAGGAGTGGCAAACTTGAGACCCATCTCTAACAAATTGCAAAGCGTCTTGGTTCTGGTTGCTGTTAATCCTCTGTTTGCAGCTTCATCTGCCTTTGCAGGCCTTCAGTCCCTGTGGGACGTGTGAGCTTACAAGGCTCACAGCCAGAATTCAGGCAAACAGTATTACAGCCCAGAGGCTCAGGTAGGAATGGTGATATGGCATTGTGACTTGACTAGTGAGGGGGAATTCCCTGAATTCCCCAGGGCTGCTCATGTTGTGGCTCAGATCTAGTACTCCAATGTCTTTGAAGAGCAGCAAGGCCCAGTCAGACTCCAGTGAGGTTGCCATGCAGGATGTTTAAGAGATTGCCTTTATTCTTACAGGAAATGCCAGTTTGGCAGTCAGGGCTTCTGCAGGGGGATAACCTGTTTCCTCCGAACTCTTGTTTTCTGAAGAGTCCTGAGGACGGTGTTAAACAGGCAGTGGAAGTGCAAACTCAGGTGGGATCTGACAGCCTGGGGGTGAATAGGCTGGCAAATCAGCCCTATCCTGCTAGCTGCACTCTGAGCTGGATCAACAACTGCTGCTGGGGTGAGTACTGCTGCCTGGGCTTCATTGAGGGCTACAGGCATTTTGCCAGCTGGAAAGGATGGTGCATGGGGGGAAGGATATCACTGACGTTGCCTCTTTTGTTGGCTTCCCCTCCAGAGGGATAGGCTGGAGGAGATGAACATCTTTTTGACATACTGTGGTTTGTTGCTTATTAACAGTGACACTGCACCTTGCTGTCTTAAGTGTGGAGGGTTCATTGCAGGGAAGGCACTGATAGCAGCCCTTGCAGCACCTAGCTGCAATGGACCTGGAAGCTATCCCTTGCAGAGGAGCCAAAAGCGCAGCCCCCAGCCAAAGACCTACCAGCAAATTCAAGCAAAAAGGTATATACAAGGAAGAAATTTCATGAAGCCCATGGTTTCCTACCACAGGCTATCCCTGTTGGCATCAGGAATGCTTGAGCCCTGGAAACAACCCAGACTTTCCCCCAGAGACAGGCAAAACAAAGTTGTTGTGTTTCAGCTTGGCTGATTTCAAAGACAATCTGGAAGACAAGGTGTCAAAGCAAAATGATGTTCATTTGGCCAGGAAACCTTGGCCCTTCTTAGACATGGTATCAGGTGTGTTTGTAGAAAGTCCTGAAACATGAGAGCCATGGATACAGAGGACACTGTGTTGGCGTTTTAAAGTGTCTGCCAGAGCTCAAGGGAAGATTCTTCCCCAAGAGTCTGACAGGACCATGATGTTCAGAGCATTTCCAAGAAGGTCCTTGTAGCGGGTTTGTGTGGCAAGGTTTTGGTATCAGGGGTGCTACAGGAACGGCTTCTGTGAGGAGATGCCAGAAGCTTCCCCCATGTCCAGTGGAGCCAATGCCAGCTGGCCCCAAGATGAACCCACCGCTGGCCAAGGCTGAGCCCATCAGCGGTGGAAGTAGCACCTCTGTGATAGTAATATTAAGAAGGAAAAAAGAAAAAAAACCCACGGAGCCAGCAAGAGAAAGGAGTGAGACAATGTGAGACTCTGCAGACACCCAGGTCAGTGCAGAAGGAGAGGCAAGAGGTGCTCCAGGCATCAGGGCAGAGATTCCCCTGCAGCCTGTCATGAAGACCATGGTGAGGCAAGCTGTGCCCCTGCAGCCCATGGAGTTCCACAGTGGAACAGGTGTCCACCTGCAGCCCATGGAAGACCCCATTCCAGAGCAGGTGGGTGCCTGAAGGAGGCTGTGACCCATGGGAAGCCTCTGCTGAAGCAGGTTTGCTGGCACTGTTTGCTGGCACCGTTTGCTGTGGACCTGTGGGAGGGACCCATGATGGAGCAGTGTGTGAAGAACTGCAGCCAGAGGGATGGACTTATGTTGGAGAAGTTCATGGAGAACTGTCTCCTGTGGGAGGGACCTCATGCTGGAGCAGGGGAAGAGTGTGAGGAAAAAGAAGTGTTAGAAACAACCTGTGATGAACTGACTGTAACCCGCATTCCCTGTTCTCCTGTGCTGTCATGGGGAGGAGGTGAAGAAATCAGAATTATGTTAAGCCTGGGAAGAAGGGAGGGGTGAGGAGAAAGTATTTTCTGATTTGAATGGTAATAAATTAAACTAATTTTCCCCAGGTCGAATCTGTTTTGCCTGGACAGTAATTGCTGAGTGATCCTCCTGTCCTTATCTTGACCCATGTGCCTTTCATTATATTTTGTCTCCCCTGTCCAGCTGAGGGGAGTGATAGAACAGTTTTAGTGGGCACCTGGCATTCAGCCATGGTCAAACCACCACAGTCCTCAGAGATTGAGGTGGTGGTTAAGAGACGATCCCTTGTTTTCTACAACTTCCCCCAAGGCATGGGGAAGTGCTACATCTAGCACATCAACCACATCCAACCAGGAGCTGGAAGGCAGATGATAAGACAAAACCCCTGCCAGAGGAGAGATAGAGAACTGGAGGCATCTGTGCATCACTCTGAGGTTTCTCTTCCCATGTCTGAGAAAGCGGCTAACAAGATTTGTCAACATACTTCTGAAGAACTGCAATTCCCAGCACAAAATCTTTCCTGCTCACCACTGCTGCCCTGGTGCCTTCTGCCAGAGAAAGAAAATTCAGCAGCAGGAGTTACCTGCTCCCTGTGAAGGAGGCTGATAATGTCTCTGTTCCTAAAACATCTGCAAGGATGCTGCATGGAGGTTGAGGCTTTTTCCCAACCAAGGTAGCCAAGTGGACCAATGTGTTGCTGGAAGCATTTGCAGGCCAAACTGGTAAAACCCAGCCTGATCTGCAACTTTCCCAGGGGTAGGGAAGATGCCAGGTTTACCACAGATGACCTCCAGCAAGCAGTTTCCCAGGTGCAAACGTTTGATTCAGAGCTGAACACCTATGTCCAACTTGCTATAAGCGTAGTCTTATAGCAGTAGAGACTGTTGGGCAGAGCCCTGATGAGGACGCTAGCCAAAGGGAAGCTCCCCTGTTGCCTTTGACTTTATGCTCACCCAAGGGCTGGGAAGTGCCCAGCAGGAGGTTTTATGTGGAGCAATTTCCCAGGGAGGCTTCCTATAGCTGACACTCCCCAGCAAAGGACATTGGATAGCAGCCTCCTCCTGTGTGCCTGCACAGACTGGGAGCACCTCCTGTCCTGAGGCATTCATGAGGAGGCACACAGGCACAGGAAAGTGGGAGAATGGAAGGGAAGTAGTAGGAAAGCAGCACTGTACACTGGTCCTTTCCAGTAAGCTGAAGCTGATGCTTCCAAGCTATCTGGCCAGTGTAAAATCCTCCAGTGTCTCAAGCTGGGCAGATGAGAGATGTAAAACCTGTTACTCCTGAGCTGAGTCACTCCTCACAGCAGAAAAGCTGTGCGAAGCATTTGGCCCCAGCTGCTTTCCCTGAAGCGTCCCTGCAGATATTTTGGGAACAGACACATACCAGGCTCCTTCAGGCATATCAGGGAGCAGTTAGCTCTTCCTCCTCTGTTTGCTTTCTCTGTCAGGAGGTACCTGCACTATACAGAGGAAACCAGTGCACAGCAAATTTTGTCAGGGGGCAGGGGTGTGTGTGTGTGTTCTATTCAGATGCCTCCAGCTCCTTCAGCACTTAATTTGTTTATAAACTCGGCTTCAAAAAGCATCCCTGGAAATATCAGGATCATGTTATCACATAGCCATCTAATCCTGCCACATAGCAGGAACAAGAATTTTGCTATAACACATGGAACCTAAAGCTTAGAAAATCATCCAGAGCATGAGTTCAGCTCTTGGTCCTGGAAGGAAATGATGGACAGATATCTGGGTACTTGTAATAACTAAGCACTAATAATGGTGAGGCATTCCAGGGCTTAAGACAGTCTTTGCTTCTTGGATAACTTCACATTCCTACATGGTAGTAGCTGGACTTTGAGAGGATGGACTCAGCTGAGTGGTCTCCAGTTTCATGTCACATCTAATCCAGCCTAAACAGGGCTCCAGCCAAAAGGGCTGGTCCTGCTTTTCTTCCCTGCCACTGCTTGCCTGCTCCTGCTGTTTCCTGTGTGTCAGGTCTGACAGCTGGGCAGCTGAAGGGAGGATAATTCAATTAACTGACTGGGTGGGAAGCAACCTTTTTTGCATCAGTTTGATTTCTTGTGGACTGCCAAACTGCAGAGACATGGCGTAGCATGGCTCTGGTGCCTCATAGTTCACAACAGAGGAAGCACAGAGACCGGGGTGTGAGAGAATGAGACCAGCCTTGACTCAGCTGCATGCAGTTGGGCTGGAGAAGGCACAGTATGAAACTGCACTCCAGCTCGTGCATCTCTATGGCTTCCATATCATGGGGCAGCCTTTGTAAAAAGTTACCTCTGAAGTGATCCTGTTGTTTGCAGGAGTCCAGCAAGCTGTATGCACCCATCTCCACCACCTACTTGCTCCTCGGCTCGTAATTGCCTGCAACATGCTAAAGGTATCTGTTGATCAGACATATATATTTCACATCAGGAGTCTTACCAGCAATGCAGCATAGATCTTAGTGCTGCTTTTTTTATGCAGGGCTTGTTTATAAACCTTAGTTTATGACAATGTTGCAGGTTTCCTCCAGGACCTGCTGGGCTTTGTGAGTCCTGGGGTTTTCTTCCTCCTCTTCATTGATTCATCCCCCGCCCTTGGGATGAGTACTTGAACTGAATGTGGCCTCCAGCTGTCTGTGGCCTTTCCCACAATGGGACAGTCTTACACTGCTTCAAGATCTGCAGTACCTCTAGCACTACATTTCTGCCAACAGGCTGTGCAGATCACAGGCAGACATAATATCTGCTCCCTGGTGGTGACACCCTTTGCTGGTGCTTGCTTTTCGCCAAAGCAGCAGTACACAGGTAGAAGCGGGATGTGGTGCAGGTATGCTGGTGCTCTCCTGAGAGGCACTTAAAAGCTTGAAGGTACCTGGGGCATATCATCCTGGAGTTGCATGGTCACCCCATTGGGATTAGCAAGGGTTTTTTTACAACATTTTTCTGCTGCTGGTGGTAAAGTTCTGGGTTTACTCCACTGTCCCTGAGCAAAGAGCTATCCTGTGTCCAGGTGTCGAAGTTTAGCTGGGAACTAATAAAATCAAAGCAGACTTCATTAAGAAAATATACAAAAATAGCCCCAAGCAGGGCTCAGGCAGTCACCCTACAACCACTACTAGCCTACACTTGGGGAAGAAATTGGCATGCCAAGGACTCAGTGTGATATCCACTTTCTGCTTAGGGAGTGCTTATGCCATCCCTGAGTCTTAGGACTGAGAAGGACAATGATGGGCTAAACATAAGGGCAGAGAAAAGGGATAGATAGTAGGAATTTCATATATATCAGTCTTAATCTTATTTTCAGTGTATTTATATTACTGAAACTGAACTAATGATAGTGATATCCTGTATTTTAGTTAGATTGTGAAGACCTTAACTAGACTAATAAATTCTGAGCTCTGCATATAACCTGTGTTCCCTTTTGCCCATAGCAAAATTTGGTTTATAATGTAGGGAGAATGTTGCACAAGTACCAGAAAGAATGGCTTTGATGTTACATAGCAGTCACCTTGTATACATATATTACGACTGTGGTCATGTGTAGGAGAGATAGCACTCTGTTGGCTATCTGAGAGTGATACTGGGCCCTGCATCCTTCTCGAAAGCCACCTTATCTCCTCAGTTTCCTCTTTGGCTTCATCAGCTCCTCAGGGCAAAAATTACCATTTATTTGTGTGGCACCCCACATAGTTATCTTTCAATTCCTTTAGGTCCTCTGGGGGAATGAGGGTTTGTGTGTACTTACCTGCAGTCAGAGTATGTTCCACCTCTTGGTTTGAAGGAGGAAGGCTGAGTGTGGAGGAAAGAACAGTTATCCCTCAAACCTCTGACAGGTTTTGGTATTATCATTGCTCCTAGAACTGGCATCAGCACACAGAGTGGACAGGGGGTGGGGAGCTGATTTCCACAGCTTGCTCTGCCAGGAGAGTACAAAAAGAGCTGAAACATTGGTGAAGTGTTCAGTGAACTTCGCCAAGCCTCAAGCAGAGGTAGAAAATTTATCTTTTGTTGCAAACTCTATTTACAGGGCTTCCTTAGAAGAGCGCATTCAATATCAGCTCCTGTTCCTTACTCAAGTTCTCCTTGACTGGGAACAGCTATAAGGCTTTTGCTGGAATTTGTGATGGTCTAGCACATCTCAGGCAGCTTGTGAACATGTATAGATGGTTTCCTCCCATGTCAGACATGACAATTTCTTGGGAGGCCTTCTGGGCAACATGGTCTTTTTTGAAACTGTCTCTTCGGGGTGCCACAAGGATGCAGCTGAAAGCAGGGCTCTGACTTACTCTTTTTACTTCACTTTTCTGCTCTGCTCAACAAAGCTTGCTCTGTACTTTTGCACAAAGCCATTGTAATGTTCATGCAGAATAACCTTGAAGTTAGCAGGGGAAAAACACTACTCTCTCTAACCATCACCTATACTTTTGGATAGGCAAAAATGTCAATGTCCAAAGGCAGATAGAGGACCATGTGGCTTCAGAAAACCACAACTGTCAGGAGCTTGGTTCTGAATATGGGGAGGAAAATGTGCCTACCAGGATGAAAGAGAAAGGATTCATACCTGTGTAACGAGCAGGCAGAACCCTGTTGATTTAGCTTTCACTGGAAACCTCGTGCTAGGGAACAGGATAATTTTAGTAGCAGTGCAGAAGAAGCTGCATGCCCTCAGATGTGCCATGCAGAAGTGCCCATCAGAAGTTTTAAGTCTAGTTGTAGGAGGAAACTACACTGTCTGCAACTCTCTGATTCCTTATGTGCATTGGATCTGAACAGGAAAGGTTAGTGAATCTGTTTTATCCTCTGTCAGCACCTTTCTTCTGCATGAGTGGGAATAACTAAAGACCAGAAGGGAAACTTTCAAATTCTACAGTTCAACAGTGGGAGTACTGTGTGCTACCATTCAAAGAACATTAACCAGTGGACCTTTCAGAGCACTGAACTGCACTTCATGGTACTAAACAAGTGGAGGTTGAGTCCAATCACTTCTTGCTGGGCAAGAGCAAATTCTTCAGCTATGGTTAGTTTCCAGATGCTCCTGGTTCCTACAGGATTTGTGTCAGCTTCTGTTTTGCTGACAATCCAGGAAGGAATATTTATTATTTATGTATCTGTTCTTAATGGATCATTTAACTTATAATTTGTAATAATACTTGGTAACCAGAATCCAACAGACACATTCTTTTTGTGAATTAGAATTAAAATTGCCTGTATTCAGTCTGACAGCAAGTTTTGGAAATCTGTGATGCCGGTTGCGTTAATATCAGTGATGGTTCGTGGTTTGAACTCTAAGTTCAGGTTAGATGCCGGTCAACATGTTAATTGATAAGGCTTTGGAAGCCTGCCCCAAAAATGGAAAGGCACAGGGTTTACACATTGCCACTAATTTGTTCCACAGGACATGGATTGTAGCTGACATTTTGTGTGGGCTGTGGAAAGGTGGAGGCAAAAATAATAACAAATCACAAAGTCCTGTAGAAAAATCAGAATGGCTGCTCTGAATCTTTCAAAAACTTTTGTTGGCTCATTTTGTCTGAACAAGCCAACCCAACTGCACTGAATTAAAAATGTATCTCCATGATAAATCTAGTTGCCATTTTGACACTGAGTATAGCCTTAATTTCCATATTAGACCTGTGGCCATCACATGAGCTCACGAGGCAATACATAGAAACTCTTCCAGTTAGGAACTATGTCAATAATTGAGAACATAAGTACTCTCCCAGCACTGTGCTCATGAAGCATTGGGCCACTACCCCATCCAAAACAAGGAAGAAAGATGTTTTCCTCTGTAACATGATCTTCTCAGCTGTAGGTCTGTGTTTCTCATAATCAGTCAAGAAACTGAAGTTCAGAAATAAATACTCTGGCTTTCATTCCACCATTGCTACAGCAAACATATGGTTTGTCTCTAACCCCTTTTATATCTGTCTTGTATAAGCCCTTATTAATGTTTAATTCCTTACCAAAGTCTTCCATTAGGGATTCACTTTATTTCTGGGAGGCATAGGGCCATCACAACTAACATGTATCATTTGTTTGACAGTTTTATGGTTCAGTTGGAACAATTTGCAGAGCTGTCCATCAGTATCTTCCCCGTAGCTTTACAGCCTTTCTATTTTAGTTAGGAACTGCAGAACAGAGCAGAGGAACAGCCCACTGAGTAATGCTTAGAAACTGAAGGAATAAAGTTCAGAAAAGCCACTGGAAATACTTTGCCTAATGATTTATTAATTTGTTTTACTTTGTTTTGCAAAGGCTAATGCTAGTGCATTAGAAGAGGAACTGTGCTTTGGAGACACCTCCTCAGCAGTGCAGGGTTGGCAATATTTTTGCATTATGGGTTTACACAGTTCTTTCCATCAAGTAGCAGCACTAACTGCCACTTCTCTGAAACTAGGTAGGGGATGACACACACCTGTGCTGTCTTAGTGTTGACTTGACAGTGAACTGTGGAAGGCTGGTAAAAGCCTTTTTGCATTCTTCAGGTGTTAGGGCATCATCTGGTAGGGCAACAGCAGGTGAGAAGGGAAGATGTGTCAACAGCTTCAGCTGTTGGGCAGCTCTGCAGGTACATTGCCTTGCTAAAGAAGGGCAGGTCTGTGCCCTTACCCCTCCAGGGCTGGACAGTCTCTAGTTGTCTGTGAAATGGCTGTGCCTCTCCTCTATGCTGCCCAAAGGTCTCTTTAGGTACTTACATACATTTCTTAGACATATCCCCTCCCCTGCACTATCTGGCTTAGACTCATAACACAACTTGCTTCTTGACAGATTTACCTGTGGTCACAATGGTTTGTACACAAGCCATAAATAAATGGTAACAGTTTGTGGTAACCTTCCCATTTCATTGCCATTCCAAATGATAGTGTGGGTTATTCATGCCAGCATTTCATACAGCTTCCCTGGGAAGCCCATCCTGAAGCCCATCCTTCTTCTGAAAGAGCAATGACCAGTCCCAGGGCAACAGCCTCTTGCTAGCTGTTCCAACATTTTATGCAGTGGTCTGTAGAGGCTTTTAGTAATGGCAGGAGGAGCCTGCTAAAACACAGAGTACACTCATGTGAAAAGCTTGGGATTTGCGCCTCAGACTTTTGTTCATGTTTAGCCTGATACAGAGTGAGAGAAACAAGTTCTGAAAAGTATGCATGCATAGACCCCACCTGGAGCACTGCATTCAGCTCTGAAGCCCCCAAATTAACAAGGACCTGGAAATGTTGGAATGAGTCCAGAGAAGGACCACAAAGATGATCAGAGGGCTGGAACACCTCTTATATTAAGACACCCTGAGAAAGCTGGGGTTGATCAACCTGAAGAAGGAAAGGCTCTGGGGAGACCTTAGAGTGGCCTTTCAATACTTAAAGGGGGCTTATAAGAAAGATGGGGACAGACTTTTTAGTAGGGCCTGTAGCAATAGGACAAGGGGTAATGGTTTTAAACTAAAAGAGGTAAATTTAGATTAGATATTAGGAATAAATTCTTTACTGTGAGGGTGGTGAGACACTGGGCAAAGTTGCCCAAAGAAGTTATGGGTGCCCCATCCCTGGGAGTGTTGGAGGCCAGGCTGGATGGAGCTTTGAGCAACCTGGTCCAGTGGAAGGTGTCCCTGCCCATGACAAGGGGGTGGAACTAGATGATTTTTAAGGTCCTTTCCAACCCAAACCATTGTATGATTGTATGATTCTGTGACTCTTAGTAGCTGGTACAGTGCTGCGATTTGGAGTTAGCATGAGAATAATGTTGTTAATACACTGATGTTTAATTGTTGCTCAGTAGTGCTTACTGTAAATTGAGGACTTTTCAAGTTTCCCATGTTCTGCCAATGAGGAGGTGCACAAGAAGCCAGACACAAGAAGACAGGAGGGAGCACAGCCAGGACAGCTGACCCAAACTAGGCAAAGGGATATTCCATACCACAGAATGTCATGCTGAGTATATAGTCTGGGAGGAGCAGGCTGGGGCCTGCCAGTCACTGCTCAGGGACTGGCTGGGCATCAGTCAGCAGGTGGTGGGTGAGCAGATGTGTTGTGATCACTTGTTTTTTTCCTTTTGGTTATTATTCCTCTCTCCTTGTCTCACCTCTTCGTTACAATTGTTGTTATTATTAATTTCAATTATTAAACCGTTCTTATCTCAGCCCATGAGTTTTACCTTTTTCCTGATTCTCCTCCCCATCCTGCTGGGAGCAGAGGCAGGGGATGAGTGAACGGCTGTGTGGTACTTAGTTGGCAGTTGGTGTTAAACCACAACAGCCAGATGGAACAAGAGGAGGAAAAAGGATGGGATCTGTCTGACCTAACCTAAGCTACCCAGAAAGCAGGATTAGCTAATCACTGCAGAACAGGCTCAGAGATGTCCCTGTTTTAAGTCAAGCTCTGCAAGCAGCAAATCTTCCGCTCATAGCAGAAGAAGTGTTGAAATGGACACCTCATTTCTGGACAGCTAGACTTTGATGGAATTAATTCCTCATTAAGCAGATTATCTATTCTTGCCTTAAGCAAAGGTAGGAATATCTCAGCTCTTCCTAAACCTAAAACCTCATCACAAAGACTGTGGCATGTCAACTGATCACCAAACACTTCTGCCTAACCCCAAGCCTATGCACAAAACCTGGAGCCAGTCCCCTTCAGACATTGCCTTGCCCATAGTTAAGTCAGTGGCAACACTTATGTAGGTAAAGCAAATGATGTTTTTAACTTTTCCACTTCCTCCCTCTCTCAGTCACAATGCTCATTGTGAGGTTGCTGTTATTCTCCTTTCTTCCTTCCAAATGCAAAAAGATGGTTTCTGACCATAATGACATCAGGCTTTCTCCTTATACTTTTTGGCCAGAGGCACAAGAGGTATTGATGGCTCAGCCTGTCCTAGAAATGTCTGAACTCATAAGGTTCACAAAACCATGCATTAAATGAAGTGTACAGATCTCTGTAACTGTCAGTCATTTAACAAAAATAAAGCATTGCTACATAAAGAAGAAAGTCATTCAACTTTGCTGATGGCCTCCATGCCTCCCTCACCAATATGAAGATGTCCATAGGAGAGATGGACAAGTCCACCAACCTACCAAAAGCAAGATCCTGCCACTTGGCTCTTGTTAACCTGAATGCACCCATTTGTGCTTTCAGTTACAGAGTTACTGTTTTCTTAGGAGGATTGCTCCTCACATAGCAAAGGATAGATTTTTTCTTTCTTTCTTTCTTTCTTTCTTTCTGAATTACCAGAAGATTTGAGTCTTAATTTGCCATCCATTTAAATGGGAATGGGCAGCTAGTCTCCTTTGGCAGCCTTGAAGTGCTCCTCTTCCAGATGCAAACTTAGGTCAGCCCCAAAATGTTAAAAAATCAAAACTCAGAGATCCCAAAGTAGCATGTTTCAGGACCACTGGAGCTTTGGTCACTTATACAGCAGTCTTTGTCCTTTGTGCCTTTGCAGATGGTGATTGATTAAAATTCTGTCAGTCCCACAGCTGTCATTCTCAGTACACTTTGTTTGAGGGCCAGCAATTAAGTAATGAATAAAGTGGATTAAAAATATTTTCAGCTGAAACATCAATTTTTGGCTAATTTTTTGCAGGAGGATAGCACCATTTTTTAAGGGTAAAACAGTCCTTTCCCTGTCCTTCATATAAATCAACTGAAAATTGAAATATTTCACATAGGAGGTGTGTCATGGAGAGATTTCATGGGAGATGTCACTTGGCTGCTTGCTCTTCTGAGGCTGCTCATGTCACTACAGTCAGAGCATGTGCCTCTTCTTGCCAGGAGCTCTGTCAGGGAGTTTAGGTTTGGTCAAGTACTTCTTTTCCTCGATTTTCATTTTTTACCTAAAAGGAAATTAAAATGTCCTGTGAAAATGTGTATGATTTTCTGACCAATTGTAGAAATGGCTCAAAAAAATTGCTCCAGGCTATTTAAAACAACAATGCTAAGACATGTTGGCATAATGTGAATACATGTTCTGTGGCACAGTGCAGACTCAGTTTTAGCACTGAGATAACAATTTTGTCTTTCAAAGAGGACAAAACAGAGACTTGCACCGGTTCCTTCTGGAGGGGAAGACGGTTCCCTGAGAAGAATTCTGACAAAAGTTCTCGGGTGATGGGAAATCCAAGCACACTTATTGTGCTTAGTGTATGTCTAACTACATACTCTACAGAGCATATATATGCATATATATGCATATATATATATATATATATAAAACATACTCTACAGAGCAGCGTATGACATCAGTGCTGCTCTAAACCTGCATAGTTTGATAGGTTTTCATGGAGTCAAAAGAAAAACATGTACACAATTTCTTAGTTCCACGTAGAATTTTAACAGGACTCCTGAGGTCTGACTGACTAAATTCTTGCCTGTTTCCATTATTCATTTTGCTCCAAAATGTCTCAAGATTTTGTGTCTTTTTTTGCCAGAAGGGGTCCTGCTGACCAATTTCCAGTGAAATCTGATGAAAAACCAAAATAGGGTCTTAGGTTCAGGTGAAATTATGATTGTGAGTATGCCTGATTGTCCAGGAAGTGTCCCCTTGTGGTTAGTGCCCTGAAGCCCACATTTTCCTGGCCAATTTTTGTTGACTCCCATGATTGCTCAGTGCTTTGGCTGTTCCAGTGTTCATGTGACCACTGAGGTTTTTTCCTCCATGACTTGTTCCCTATCCCAGTTTAGATATTGACTCCTTTGAAGATGAGCTGTCTCTCTGTGTTAGTGCAGAGCTCACGCAAAGTTGATCTTTTTGACACTGGAATATCTGGCTGCCCCCACATTACAGAACCACACTTTCACTGCCCACTGGCTTTGAGAAACTCCAGAAATCTTTAGTGGTGGGTTGGGAAAATAGGTGGAGAGAGAAATATTAGGTTCTTTCAGATTGAAACCTTTCTATTGTTTGTTTTGTTATTCCAGAGTGAGGATATGGTCTTTAGGAGCAGAAAGGGAATAAGCCAGGTTAAAAAAATAACATTAATTCTCACTAATCAGAAGGGATCAAAACTACTTACAAAACTGAGCACAGATAATGCCAAGCAAGATAGTTTCTTCAAAAGCCACAGGACACTGAGGATGAGAGCATCTCACAGACTCTGAAATTAACAGGATTACTTAACCTTCACAGTTCCCTGGCTTGTTTTAACAAAGATGGGAGAGTGGAGTTCATAATTTTTTTGTATTTTTGCTCAGCTGTTTTCCATTCATTTACACTGAGTATGGCAAATTCCCACACAAAGTTTTAGAGGTATGTCTTAAGTGAGCCCTTTGAAAATAGTGCAGCACCTACCATGCTTCCAGAATGCTACCCCTCTCTGTCTTCAAGACTCCCCTTTGCCAGGTGCAAACACCCTTGCAGTGTCCATAAAAATGTTGTAATGCCCTCAGAGATGTTGGGGGGCTAGAAATGAAGATTTTTTTAAGATAAATACTTGTAAATCATTCCAGTATTCCAGAATAAGGAATAACAACTGAAGTCTAAACAACTTTCAAATAGAGTTTATGTCCTCTTTATGATCCATGGAGAAGCTGTGTCCTTCAACATTTTCATCACCTGGGAAGGTGTTTCAAATTTCAGGCACAGGTACCATAGGTATTTTTAAAGAGCATTAGTTTGGTTTTATTACACAAAAAATCTGAGAGCTGAATGTCAGAATTCCTGCTGACACAGATTTTTTACCGCATGTGTTTACATGTTCTCTCAAGTAGCACTTTTTTTGATACCAGCTGGGGTGCCAGCAAGCAGCTAGACTTTCAGAGTACCCAGTACATTGTTAAGGCTTTCCTCCAACATTAGCTAGGTACAAGGCTTTACTCAGGTGTCTAACCTGATGAAAACTTTTTCCTCACTTAGCTTATCCTCACTTTCTGTCCTCTGACAGAAAATTAGTGACAGAGGAATGTCAAGCAGCCTGGTCTAGATATGATGCATTTCTGAGGTTTCTATCCCAGGTGGAATCAAGTGACATTTGATAAGGCATGAATGGATACAGTGTTTATTGCCATATAGTCAAGCATTTGTTACCTCTGCTGCACTTGTGCAGGAAGCTTCCAGGAGGTACACCTGTTCTGAGAAGATTTATCCTACATCTCTCTCTTCTGCTTGTCCAAGTGTTCTTCCTGCTCCAAATTTTGGGATAAAAACTGTGAGAGCTACTGTATTTTACTTATTTCCTGTCTGAGGGGTTTATTTCCTATGTATGTTGCTAATGGTTAAAGCAGGAATAGAAAAACTGTCAGCCCAGCTGACAAATGACTGTTGGAACAATATTTATATCGCCACATATTTCTCTCTCTCTACTCACTGATCTCTCCAAAGGCCAATTTATAATGAATTTTAAAGATAATTAAATTTCTGAAAATTTCATGTGAATCAAAAACTGCACAAAGGGAAGAATCCAAATGAGATTTCCACCTTGTCCTATCTGAAGGAGGAACAGACAGATTATATATCCCATACGGAAGCAGACACATGGATAGTCAGCACATATACATTAATCTGCTAATCAACGTACACATAGCTCCTGCCTAGCTTCTACACTGCTGCTTTGTACCCATTAGGGATCTAAAACAGAGCAGAGGAATGGTTAAAGCTGTTGAGGTATGGGGAAATTTAGAGACAAAAGATGCATGCACAAGAAAAGGTTTCATTAGTCTTCCAGCTCACTGACGAGCCCATTTCCCTTATAATAACTATGATTACTGGTTTCAATTTTTAGTATTTTTTCCACACTGAATGGTTTAGACTTTTTTTTTATTTTTAATTTTTTTTTCAGTTCCCAGCCACAAAGCTTCCCATGGATTTTATTGTTTCTTTGGAACACACCCATGAATTTGCCAAAAAACTTAAGTTTGAAATCTCAGTCCACTAGACTATGTCCTCAGAGAAGTTATTCAGCCAGCATATGAGTGTATTCATGGATTGTCAGATCAGCAAGAGCACTGCTTGGTGTGCTTCACCTGCATGGCTGTGTTTGCATCATGCTTGAGTTACCATTGCTCTTTGCAATGATCTAGTATTTAATGGACTCCTAAGGGCTAAAACTGGGCATTTGCATTGTCATTTTGAGCAGACTAAACTTCAGTTCATTCTTCCAAGAAAGAAATGTGGATGAAGAGGAAATCTGGCTTGATGCCTATGCACATGATAAAGCCAAATTATCCCTTAATAATTCTTTTCAAAGGCCATCATACTCCTCATTTCCAAGCAACATTCCCTGTTGTGCTAAACCCTCTAATATTCTTTTTTTCCTACATCCCTTTTAGGCTAGGAAATTTCAGACCTTCAGCCTGGGACTCCTTACTGCAGTCACATTCCCATCACCCTCTTGCTCAATCTGACCCTGTACCCTTCATTCCAAGACGGCCACCCTTTCCAGTCATCATACTCATTGCTGTCTTATTTTCCTTAACCATATTGCTACTATACCCATTATCCTCAATACAGGAAGAGGACATTAGGAGAGTCCCCTGCACTCACTTAATCCAACAATCTACCATTTCAGGATATTACGTTATAGCATCCCTTTTAACATTTCCATTTACACTCCTGCTTGATTTGTTTTTTTCCATACTTACAAGGTTCTAAATTTCTTAGAAGTAAAATGTTGGCTGTACTAGTATCCCTTGAGGCACTGCAGATGTCAGTGTAGAATTAGGTGGCTTCCAAGAGATCCTGCTCAAGCTTTAATTATTTATGTTATCACAACTATGTGCATAGACTAAGATGTTGTCTGCTGGTCTGTCTCCGTCATATCCCTTTATAGTTGCTTCAAAATATGTCTTGATTTTCATTTTAGGATCAAGGACAAACAATATCTATGGCAAAGAGGTCAAAAAAAGTTACAGAAATATCCAATCGACCCCTCCTTACAGTGTAAAAATATGCATGCACCAAAGAAAAGTGCACTTCACATTAGTGAAGTGTGTAAACATGTAAGTAGTGTTGAAAACATACTCCCAAGACTTCTTCCTTTAGTAAGAAAGCCAAACAGATGACTGAGTTGGGGTTTAGTTCCTTGAAACAAACCAGGTTTTATCAACCTATACAAGTCTCCATCATGTTGGTCCAAGCTGGAGGTCATTGTAACTAACAAAAGCAATGCTATTTGACCATATATGTACAATGGAAGGTGCTTTGAGGATGTTGCCATCGGTAATGCTTTAGCTTATAAAAGATGGATCTTTGTATTGTACTCTGGGTACTCCAGCTGCTTAGCACACAGCATCACAGAAATAGGCATCCCCATTAATTTACTTGGCTACTCAATGGGTAATGACTGCCTGACTTACCAGACTTTATAGGTGGGGCAGCAGGGGAGTCTGACAGAGGTATTATGGTTCAATCTCTTTAAAACAAAAGAAAAAGGAAGAAAGAACTGTATCACAGAGGAAGCTACTGAACTGAAGAAATTCTGTCCTCAATATATGGAAATGCCCTAATCAATGCAAGGTACAAGGCCTCTTCCCACTCATCATTTAAAATCTGACTAACAAAAAAATGCTTTAATATAAATAATCCTGAAGCATGAGCACGTTACTATGCACATTTGCATGCAGTAGCTGTTGACGTTCCATGCTCACTCATACGTTCGTACCTCCTGCACACCAGCAGCCACTGATCAGTGCACTGATCAAAGAGCAAATGCTGTTGGCACATAAGGTTCCCAGAGCAGGAGAGAGCCCAAAGCCCAGGGCTTACCTGTGGGTGAGATCCAGGCCTTGCTGCAGGGGGTGCAGGACTTGAACCAGCTGTGTGAGTGCACTGCTCAGGGTGTGAGACTTGAGAAGCTGGACTGTACTAACGCTTAAGCAAAGGGTAATGACCTAGAAGTGCTTCTGTGATAGTTGAATGTCTGCCAATGAGGCAGTGAAAACCAGATTCCTAGTATTCTTCTGGTAAATGCTTTATTAGCATGGTTTGTTGTAGTGATATCCAGGAGTCAAACAAAACAAGGGATCCCAACCGCACTCAGCACAAACACAAGTGAATAGAAACCTTCTGCCCTGGTGAGACTGTAATCAGCACAGACAAGGCAGGTACAGTGTGTGAAAAGTCAGAGCAAACAGCAACGCAATCCTCTGTTCTTCACTGCCCTTGGAAGAACTGTGTTCCTCTGCTTCCCTATGGCCCTCACTCCACAGAAGAAGAATAAAAAAAGAAATGCAGACATGCCACTGTTGATATTGCTTCTGTGGAGCTGTAGGAAATGATACTGGGGCTCTAAAGAATTTAGGGTTTGGCAGGCTGGTGTCCACCAGATGGATTTCCATGTTGAGTGTCTCTGGAGAAGATATGACATTTCACACAGGTTCTGCAGGTGTATGTTCATACAGGAGAGAGGACAACATAATATCTTCAGAGCTGTCTGAGAGTGAGGGTGTTTGTGCACAAGATTCAGTGTGAGAGGTGCTGCTTCAGCACCTGTGGAGGCGGATACACGTTTGTGCTTTGTGCTGTGCGTTTTGTTGTCGGAACACTAAGCTGTGGCAGGCAGAGAACGCTTCAGAGGACA
Source organism: Falco naumanni (assembly GCF_017639655.2). NCBI lineage: Eukaryota > Metazoa > Chordata > Aves > Falconiformes > Falconidae > Falco > Falco naumanni. The sequence continues at coordinate 32,217,455 of NC_054080.1, forward strand.
AAACATTAATGAAGGAAGAGAAAGAGGAGTTGTGCTGGATGCCAGGTGCCCACTAAAAGCGCTCTATCACTCCCCCACTCAACTGGACACAGGAGACAAAATGTAACAAAAGGCTCATGGGTTGAGATAAGGGCAGGGAGATCACTCAGAAATTACTGTCCAGGCAAAACAGATTCTACTTGTGGAAAATTAGTTTATTACCATTCAAACCAGAAAAACACCTTCCCCCCCACACCCACACCCCCCTTCCCTTCTTCCTGGGCTTAACTTAATTCTGATTTCTCCACCTCCTCCCCATGAGCAGCACAGGGGAACAGGGAGTGGCGGTTACAGTCAGTTCATCACAGTTGTTTCTACTTCTTTCTCCTCACGCTCTTCCCCTGCTCCAGCACGGGGTCCCTCCCACAGAAGACAGTTCTCCATGAACTTCTCCAACATGAGTCCTTCCCCAGGGCTCCAGTTCTTCACACACTGCTCCATCACGGGTCCCTCCCACGGGGTGCAGCCCTTCAGGAGCAGACTGCTCCAGTGTGGGTCTCCCACAGGGTCACAAGTCCTGCCAGCAAACCTGTGTCAGCGTGGGCTTCTCTCTTCATAGGTCCACAGGTCCTGCCAGCAAACCTGCTTCAGCAGAGGCTTCCCATGGGTCACAGCCTCCTTCAGGCACCCACCTGGTCCAGTGTGGGGTCCTCCATGGGCTGCAGGTGGACACCTGTTCCACTGTGGAACTCCAAGGGCTGCAGGGGCACAGCTTGCCTCACCATGGTCTTCACCATGGACTGCAGGGGAATCTCTGCCCTGATGCCTGGAGCACCTCCTGCCTCTCCTTCTGCACTGACCTGGGTGTCTGCAGAGTCTCACATTGTCTCACTCCTTTCTCTTGCTGGCTCGGTGGGGTTTTTTTCTTTTTTCCTTCTTAATATTACTATCACAGAGGTGCTACTTCCACCGCTGATGGGCTCAGCCTTGGCCAGCGGTGGGTTCATCTTGGGGCCAGCTGGCATTGGCTCCACTGGACATGGGGGAGGCTTCTGGCATCTCCTCACAGAAGCCGTTCCTGTAGCACCCCTGATACCAAAACCTTGCCATGCAAACCCACTATAGGAGCACAGAGAGAAAAAGAGACAAAGTGATCTCAGATGCTGGGGTAAAGAGGAAAAGAAAAAAGGACTAGAAAGATGGAGGTTGTAGCAGGCATAAAGAGAGGAAAAAGAATAAGTAACAGAAACAAAAAGGATTAGAAGAAGCAAGAGAAAATTTACCACTTTTCTCTCTGTCCCCTGTCTTTCTCATCCCCTCTTGATCCTCTGGTGCTTTGTCCATAAGAGGAAAAGAGGCAGGAGGATGGGCAGATAGAGAAGAAAGGGGGGTGGTGGGGTGGTGGGGGTGGTGCAGCAGGGAGGGTAGAGCGCAGAGAAAAAAGATGTAAGGAAACATGTTTGGAGGAGAGCAGTAGGTTGGGAGTGGAAGGATTTGTGGTAATTGGAGTGTTTTCAACATGGGCAGATGGAGGAATGCAGGTCAGAAACAAAGAGCAGGAGTAACCAAGAAAAACAGCTGAGACAAAACACCTCCTGGATAATGTCGGAAAGGAGAATGTAGGGAGCAATGATTTTCTCTGCCATAGTAACAGATGATCACCTGTCAGCAAAGGGTAACTCTGACAACACAATTAGTAGATTCTGAAGTTTTGCTTCCAGAAAGTGTAAATCTTTGTGACCATTTCGCCCAACTACTTGGGTAAAAAATGCCTCTTGGTGATTTCCACTTTCAGCCCAGTGCTCACTGGGACAGATCACTTCTCTCAGAGGGCTGTCCCAGAGTTGGCCTCTGTCTCCCTGCCTAACATCTGCGGTGTCTCAATTGATTGCCCTGGTTTCAGCTGGGATACAGTTGTTTTTTTCTTCTAGTAGCTGGTGCAGTGTTGGTTTTTGGATTTGCTGTGAGAACAACACTGACAGCACACTGACATTTTTAGTTGTTGCTGGGTGATGTTTATACTAAGACAAGGACTTCGCGGGTTCTTGGGCTGTGCCAGCGAGAGGGCTGGAGGGCACAAGAGACTGGGAGGGGACACAGCCAGGACAGGTGACCTGAACTAGCCAAAGGGATATTCCATACCACAGAATGGCATGCTGAGTATATAAACTGGGGGAAGAGGAAGGAAGGGGGAGACATCTGGCTTTGTGGCATTTGTCTTCCCGAGTAACAGTTACGTGTGATGGAGCCCGGCTGTCCTGGGGATGGCTGAACACCTGCCTGCCCATGGGAAGCAGTGAATGAATGCCCTATTTTGCTTTGCTTGCATGTGCAGCTTTTGTTTTACCTATTAAATTGTTCTTATCTCAGACCTCGAGTTTTACATTTCTTTCCAATTCTCCTCCCCACCCCTCTCGGTGAGGGGGAGTGAGCAAGCGGCTGTGTGGGGCTTGATTGCCAGCTGGGGTTAAGCCACAACAATGGTCAAAAAGCCTGCTTTATTTCTGCTGTGAACTGGAGTTATGACTGACAAGGGATGGCAGCTTAGCTTGAAAGACCTGGAAGGTGTTGGTCTCCAACTGCCATGGATCAGAACAGAGCATTTTAAGGTAAAATATTACTGTTCACAAGCAGCTGAGCTGTCCATGCAGGATATTTTCCATGTCCATAGGCACAGAAAAAGCTCTGGTGCCAACAACCTCTGCAAGCTAAACTATTCTTTTATCACTCATAGCCTGCGCTGCAGCTTCAGATCCCAGCCTGCGAGCTTGTCCTCCATTTGCCTGCTTGATTGAAGTGTCTCTCACTCTCAGAAATTTCCCCTCTGTCTGTGAGCTTTACCAAGGTCCTGTCTTTACCTTAACTTAGCTAATGCACAAGCTATCCAAGGCTGACTAAAGAATGGCCAGTAAGATGATTGGATTTGTCTGATACTTTCACTATCCCATTACAGTTTCCTTCCTTTAGCATCATTTTTATTAGCAGCAGGTGTCCCGTGCACAGAGAATTGATGTGTGTGAATACTCAGGTAGGAGTGAGCTGCGGCCGAGTTGGTTGCTTCCTGAACAGCTGTCTGCTTGCAAAAGCAGTAAGTGGGAAAGTAGACATAACAATGCAGTGCTGCTGAGATCCCAGGCATCTTTCACAGCTATTTCAGCACAGCCACAACAAGCAAATGTACAGGTAGCCCTAAGCAAGAAAACAATGAGAAGCAGCTCATCCCCCCACAGTGCTTTTAGACCAGCAATGGAAAGGGGAACAGGTGGCCCTAGGTGCAAACTCACTTGCCTAGTGGTAGTTAGCAGTTGGAAGAGCTGGGAAGTGAACTTCTACACTGGGTTCGGTGAGTTGTCAGCGGGTGGGCAGGGCATGAGTGAGTCACCATGGAAAAGGTGTCACAGCCCCACTGCAGATGAATCCATTGCATTGTCAAAGCCTACAAACAATTCAGATATTGTGTCCAGCAGTGAACTACTTGGTCTAGAGGGAAAAATCAGCCATTCAAACCTGGACCTAACTCCAAAAATCAGAATCTGTTATTAGGCTTGCCAATAGCACTGAGGTGTGTGCCTTCAGCCAGAGCTGCAGGGCACACAGACAACCTTCCAAATAGGTCCTGATGTTTTTTCACAGTTAGCAACATGCAACTTTTACAAAGTCAAGCTCCAGTGGTGAAGTGCATCCATGTGCTGGAAACCTTTATACTGGGCAGATTTTGTGCATCCCTGCAAGCTGCTTGCCCTCTTGTGCCTGAGGCACCCCACCTGAAGAAAGGAGGCCAGAGGTTTTTCTCTGAGTCAGTATGTTCTTAGAGAGTAAAAGCACATGTGAAGAGACTAAATCAGCCTCTCCTTTTACACATGGAGGGCAAAGTAAGAGTGAAAGCCCGTCAGTATGTGCTTGCTGTTTGAGCCTGGCATGTTGACACCTCCCTTGGCCAGTTCATGTTAGATTCAATTAGGCAATGATGCACAAACTTTTTGCTCCACTTCCAGCTGGCTTCCTTGTCGCTGAGGCAGTACCTCAGCTTTTCCCTCTGGACTCTCCATCTGGATGCCTCAGTAGCTGCTTGTCATAGCCCAGTTTGAACTCTGCCTTCTTCTTCAACCTTTCCCAAAGGCAGCACCCACTCCAGCAGGGTCCTAACAGCAGGGCAAGTGTGGCACAATCCCTCCTGCCATCCGCTCACTGAGTGGTTGGTATTGCCTCCTAACTCGGCCTCCCCAGTCTCTTCCTCCCCATAAAAGAGCAGCTCTTTACCTCGTGTAGCAGTAGGGATCACCTTGCCAGCTGGCCTGCCATTGATCTTTCTCTCCAGAGGGAAAATACACTCATTACCCTCACCTCTGAAGACCCTTCAGTTTAACCCAGGTATGCATTCGCAGGTATGTTAACTTCTCACACCCAGTTCCCTGGCCTGTCAGTCTTTTGGAAGGGCAAAGAGTTTGGAAATGTCAAAACATTTTAATTTAGGGTCAGTTTGTTTTCAAATTGCATCTGACTATGTTACCATATGTCATCTTTCTACAAGCACTGGACTTTAACAAGAGTGCATATGCCATGACTACAGCCAGCCACAGGCATCCTGTGATACTGCACAGCTGCATAATTCTATTAGCCACAGTGCACCATGAGCAGCATAAATCCAAGAAGGAAGTATGAGCTTCATTGGATAAAGTGAGGGAACTGGAAGGTTATGGACCTGAACTGTTAACGTCATTCTAATAAACATTGCGACTTGCGAAAACCAGACACAAGGCAAAATGTTTTTTTGTTTTTACTTTTTTTCCTTGAAAAATGTTGGGAAAATGGAAATTTACAAGAAAAATCATTATGCTGAAACCCACATTTTCATCTTCAAATAATTTGAAAGGAGAATTTATAACTTCAGCTCATAGTTATGCCTCATAGCCATGCCTTGTGGTCTCTACTTACAACCATGTTTAGTTTGCTGTTGCTTTTGCAAGTACAAGATTACTCCCAGCCCCCCAGACACCCTTGTGGTTTGATTTTTTTTGTTTCTCATCTCTTTGCTCAAGGCTCCCTGAAACCAGTGAGCTCTGGAGTAGGGTTGCTATTAGTAATCCTCCAAGACTGCCTTTTCACCCACCAACATTTGCTATGGGCAACTTTGTCCACTTCGGGTATCTTCTCTATGCAGGCAAACCATTCCTAAGTCTCTTTCTTCCAGGCAGACCTCTTTCCTTCTATCCGTATTTTAACAACTTCTGTAGAAAAAAAATCATTTTCTTATGCTGAGCTGCAGCATTGCCTCTGTGCTCTGCAGTATTAAGGGCGTCCTTTTCCTGTTTATGGCTTTTCTTTTTTCTCCACACTCACACAACAATGAAACTGCCTGGAAATCAGCAGCATTTCCGTTTTGGTCAAATCATTCATCCAGTCACTCAGACTGGTTCATGCTGGATTAAGCACACATAAAGGAGATGCCCTGTCCAAGCTGCTTTCCGTGAGACTGGACTGCACCACGTAACCTGTGGTGCCTTCCTCCCTTCTGCAGTTAAACAAGGTCCTGATTTTTTCAGACCCTTTGCCTACAGATTCTTTTCAGGCATTCCTATTGCAAGGACATGCTTACTGAATGCTTGAGTAGTGAACACACATTAGTCTCTACAGGATCATGATCTCTGTTTTTTTAACTTCTGTGATTAAGATTAACATTCTGTCCCAGTGAACTCAGCCTATTAGGTACTTCTGTAACAGCACCTGATGTTTTTCCCTTATTCAACTGCTCCATTTCCACCCTAGCAGGATACTGACACAGGAATCACTGCACACACACACCCCAGAAAAAAAAAAAAGATAGAAAAAATGATGTTGTGGGCTGACTTGCCTGTCAGGGAAGAACTTAGCACGCTTAGCTGTTCCTGTCAGATGGCAATAATAAATATACTTGCCTTAGATTTATTCACTCAGAATACTGTCAAGCATGTCTATCACATGATGCTGCGCTTATTTCAGGGTCTGGATGGTTTCTGGTAGAAGTGTTAAAACTATATAGCATCCATTTCTCCTGCTGCAGAATTAGTCTTTAGCCTAGAAACTGAAGTTTTTTCATCTCTGCACATTCTGACAGACTCACTCAGGTGAGCATCAGGCAATAGCTAATGCAGCTGCTTTTGGATGTGTGTTATTTAATCAGTGGGTGGAGGGCGGAGGGAATTCCTCCCCCAGCTCTATGCCACGCTGGCCACCCTGTGTGTCGTGTCTTGCCTCCCTTCTCTCTCCTGCACTCATACATTCCCCCAGAGGCAAGATGCTGCCCAACTAGGATGCTGCCCAACTCCCTTCTCTCCGCACAGCATGAGCAATCCTCGCCTGGTGATAGTGGAATCAAATCTGCAAGGCTGTGCTCTGCTCAGCAGACTGCAGAGTTTGCTGCAAATGCAAAACTGAAATCCACCTTTGTACCGCCTACTTACCATCCAGGGGGCTTGTATGTCTTCTTGCCTTCTGTTTCTTTTCCCAAACCTCTCTTGTCAAAAGGAAGCTCTATTCTGCTGCTAGCAATGCATCCTGAGGGGTGGCAATGTTGGTGTTACCCTGCTTTCTGTGTATGGGTATTCGTGTTCACATCCTTGATTAAAGGTAGGCTTTCTTTGATACTAGTCTCTAAAATATTCTCTAGTCATTGTTTCTGCTTCTGTTTTCCTGGAGTGAATTCAATGTAAAGCTTCTACCAGCTATTTCTAACCTGAAATCTGTAACATTTGAACAGTATTTTAAGAGAGCTAAAGCAATACTAGTTTGCACACATAAAACTCTTCATTTTTGTTTGATAACAGAAACTGTTTCTAGCAAAGAATGAAAATTACATAGGAGTTCTAGTAATTTCATTTGTGCTTGAATTTTGCAATAGCTTAAATAATGCAGGCTGAAGATATGCATGTTCCGTACTCACACCTTCAAAAGTGAGAACTTGATATTTGTTCACTGTTGTTTGTGATCTATGGTTAAATATGCTGAAGTGATTTCCATCCACAAGTCTCACTGAGGTTCAGCAGAATTTTTGCTTTTAAGACACTACATCTTTTTTTAGTCTCGCTTCTGCTGAGGACCAAGACATTTATGACACATACTGCTTGTGTTAGTAAGGCGTAAGGCATTGTCTGAAATCAGCACCAATGGGATGAGTATCTGTAACCGAGATATAAAAATGAAAGGCCTAAATACTTGTCTGTTTCTGTTACTTTATTTTAAAGCATATATCTGTTAAGAAGCCAGTAGGAAATTTTCAAATTAAACATGATTTTAGACTCACCAGCTTCAGTCATGAGACTTTGGTAAGAAACTCATGTTCCCATAGTAGGGTACTTCTAGTCACAGTGTGATGGATAATGATGAGGAAAATCCAAAAATGAAATTACAATTTCCTTTTTTAATGGCAAAATACATGATATGGAAACATCCAAACTTTACAGACATTCATGTGTCTTCTCTGGATGGTGCTAAAAGGATGAAACAAAACACCAGGTCATGGAAGTTTTACTGGAATTTTCTTTCCATACATGTAAGTCACCAGCAACCATTTCAGTTATTAATTGTGATAATCCTCTGAATATGAGCATGTTTTGTATCATCTTAGAGACAGAGGTGTCATTTTTTTTTCAAATGCAGGGGAAGGAAAGCGTAAGCATGAAAACAGTGCAGTATGCTGAGACTAAGCATCTCCCTGTAGGACATCTGTGCAACCACAGACACTTGTTTTCACTGAAAGAACTGTAAATTGCAAATTTATATCCTGTGCTGTGCCATAGACCACACTGCCTGACACAAACCCCTTCTACGTTTAACATTTGCAGTCATAAATGCTTCCTATGATTGCTCTCCTGATGTGTTCTAGCACAGTCTGGGACTTCTGATCATGTATCTGAAAAACTATTTTTTCCTCATTTGTATCAGTAATATCTTTGGTGTCATCATGTAGCTTTGATAATGCAGCTGTGCTCAATACAAGGAGCATATTCTAAATCTCTGCTATATGAAATATTTTGAATTTAAGTGCTGAATTATAGTAGTGCATTGAAATAGCAAAGTTATTAAAGAAAATTGTTTTTCTGAGCTGATGTCAGTCTACACAATTTAATCCTTTGTTTTGAAATCTAAGGCTGTAGCCCTTAGCACAGTGAAAATAACTATTTCAAATTTTGTCTGTATGTAAAAGATTAAAAGCATTTTTCTTGACTCTGCAGTGAGGCAGCTCAGTGCCTGTTGTATACCTTATTCTCACTAAGCCATCCACTCTGTCCTGCACTGACTGGGGATTACAGCTATGATCTGCTTTTTCCCAAAGAACGGCTCTGTATTACGAAGATGCATGCTATTTTATAAGCTATTTTAGTATTTTCACATTTTTTTTCTCATAGAACTTAATAAATGAACTTCCTTTAGAACAAAAATTGTGCCATCTAAAGAGCTGAAATAGAAAGCATGAGGATAAAGTGTAGTCATAGTTTTTAAGGCTAGGAGGAGTCATTATAATCACCTAATCAGAGTCCCTGACAGATTTTGATCCAGTAGTTGCAGCCTCAAGCTCTTAATTTCTAAGTAGCTATGCTTTTCATAAACTCAGTTTTACCGTAAAAACTCCCAAAGATTAAATCCACCACATTTCTTTGGTTTCTGCTTCACACCACCTACTCTGCCTGGGTCTGATATCAGGGTGGGCCAAATGGAGGCCCACAGGCTGGATCCAGCCTAGGACACGTTTCCATTCAGGCCGTTCACCTTACACTTTGAGGATACAGGGAGCAGTGGGCAATGTCCTTCATTTGAAGGAATTGTTCATGTTGAAGGAAAATGCCTTCAACAGACAGCCTACCGGGTAGCCCTCTTCTCCCTGTGCTCCTGTGTCTTGATACATGGTCACAAGAACAGGATCCAGAAATACAGCATGGACTAGTGTGTTATCCAGCACCCTTTTCCCCTTTTCCTTACCTCTGACATAGCGGTTCTTTGTCTTTACCAACACAGGTACCACAGCTTGCGAATCAGAGGAACGGTTATTTCACAAACTCTTCTCCCAGTACAACCAGTTCATCAGGCCAGTGGAAAATGTGTCTGATCCTGTCACAGTGTATTTTGAAGTGGCCATTACTCAGCTTACAAATGTGGTAAGACGCGTTACAGAATACTGCTGAGATTTGGGGATGGCTGCAAACACATGCAAATTGCTAATGCAGCAGATGTAATTGTGATGGTTGCACCTGCAAACCTCATCGCTGACATTGCCATGTGTGCATACGTGTACGTGCCGATACCTTTGCTGTTCATTCTGTCAGCCGAGTTGCTCCAAGTACTCAAATGAGTGGTTCGAGCTACACAGATTCATTTGCTTACTCTGCAGTGCCAAACACCTTTGCTCCTGGCAGCAGCCTCTGGCACCCAGAGCAGCAGTACCAAATGTCCACTCTCCATAGGGCTAGACAATTCCAGAGACACCTGTCTGTGCCCGCATCGTGTAGCACATGGCCTAGTTCTTTTGTGGGGCCAGTGTCATTTCCCAGTGGTCCTGAGAGATGCATGGTTTTTCAGTCTGTTTCAAAATAAAATGTGATGTTTTAAAGCATGGAGCTGGGGATGAATGTTGTGTGTTCTGGGGTGCACTGTATACAAGGGTGAGCGTGTCTGAACTGGTAGACAGGCAGGGCAGGGGAGAGGGACTGTGGAAGAAGTAAAACCTGACCTTAATCCTTGCTGAAGTCTGCTCTGTGAAGCAAATCATCCACAGACCAGAGACAGAGTTTTGATTCTGAGATACGCAGACAGTGAAGAGCGACATTCAACAGCAACCAGGGAACTGAGTTACCTGAGAGTAGAAGTGAAGGCATTGGAAGTCCTCAAGGTGAAGGCAGGTGTCACCTGCTGGGTTTCCTTTGACAAAGTGTTTTCTTTCCTCCTGGTGAAGGTAGGTGTCACCCGTTAGAAGAGTTCCTTTGTCAAAATATTTTCTTTCCATGTTGCACATAGCTTGGCAGGTTTCAGCAGTTCTGTCTCACATTGTAGCCCCTGGCTCCTAGTGCTGTCTCTGGAGGAAAAAAGGAACGTTGTAAGTAAATCAGTTGGATTTTCTTATAAAATAGTCATGATTTTTACAAGAACTTAGTTTACCCCATAGACAGGAACCCTACAGGCTTTTAAAATTATCTTTGTGCTTAATCTTCAGTATGCAATGTTGAAGATCCATCAGCATTTTCTAGCTTTGGCTTGTAAATATCTTAGATTTTTTGAGTCCACATGCTTAAAAACTAAGAACTACCCAAAGCAATAATCTTGCAGATGTTTTCATTGTGAATGCCAGCCTGCATTCATAAATACATGTAATATGAGTCGTTCTGAATAGTTTTAGGCTGAAGGCTCATTAGAACAAGATCCAATATTTTATTTTTGTGTCTCTTGCAGCACCTTCCTGATTCATCGCTGAGTCGCAATAGCAATAATTTGACTCTAGAAAGAAGGACAACACTGACCTAATCTGGTGCTGGTTGAGTGCATCTGCTCTAAAGGTTTGCATAGAGATGCAGGAGCACTGTGGTACAGATGCCTTTTCCCTTGAATCTTAACCACTGAAGTACTGTGTAAACAGAGTTTTTTAAACACTGAACCCAACAAAACACAGAACCACCAGCAGAACCTTATCCCTCTGGTACTTGTCAGAGCAATTATAAGTTTTGTGCTCTCCAGGTCCGCAGGCAGGCCCCCAGCAAAACAGTGCAGCTCTTTGTATGTCTGGTATTTGTGGGGCATAATTTTTCAGTAGAACTTTTAAAATGTTTCAGTAGAGCTGCATGTGACACTGCACAATATGTAAGCCCTCTGAAAATAGCCAGGAAAAATCTGGTATCAGTTAATGTGGAATTCTAGTTTCCAGTTTTATCAAGTAAGCTTGTGGCCATCTTAGGATGCTGTAACTGATATATGGAGTGAAGATGTGCATGCCTGTGTTTCTTTCTAGGATGAAGTCAATCAGATTATGGAAACAAATTTGTGGCTAAGACACGTAAGTGACTGCAGTGCATTTCCCATGCATTTCTCGTTGATAAGACGAAATGTGTCTTACCTTGTAAACTACATCTATATGATAAGGCTTGTTTTGTAACAAGGATTTTAAAGGTGTGAATAAGGAGAAGCTCCATTAACCAAAGCCCCATTTGAAAAAGTAATTTCTTTATTCTGATCTCCATGAGGTTACATCTCCCATCTTTCCTGTTTGGTATATTCTCCCCCAATTTCATGATCATTTGTTTATCTGGTAAACCTAGCTGGATGTACCCATTAAGTGTGACAAAATATGCAGTCCTAGGTCATCTCCATATTGAAGATGCCAACATTTATTAGCAAAAGGAACATGCTTCCATTTTTCCTTAAGGTTTTAGCATTTCTACATAGGCAAAGATCCTTAGAGAACCTAAGCTGATGAGAAAACACGCCAGTTTCCACCAAAAACAGTTTTGTTCAGGCATTGATTGCGGTCCCACAAAGTTTTCTGTAAAAGACACTGTACGTATGACCAGGAGCTTTGGGGTAGGCTGTGAGGGCATGGAGCATGGTCCCACGATAGGATACTAGACAGCAACACAAGAGAGCTGCTCGGCATCCCTCACTGCCCCTGACTTGGAAATTTGCTGTCCCTGTGGAACCAATAATGTCCCCTGGCAGCAACGGCTTGTTAGTGTGCTCTCTCATTACGGTGCTGGTCTGCTGTGGTGCTGGCCTTCTTTAACCTGCAGGATGCACTCTCATGACAGCAGCAGCAAGGCCTGTATGTCCTCTCTGCAGTGGGGAGGTAAGCTGGCACAAGTAAGGCTCTATACTGATGTAGCAAGACAGAGGAGACATCTCAGCATGTCAGCAGTGGATAACAATTGGCATCCAATCCTCTCACAGAGGAGGGAGTAGCAAATCAACGTGAGCAACATTCATATAGTCCAGTGTTTCTCCAGGACATGGCCTTGTTGTCTTTTGCACCGTTGTACCATTCTGCATGTGCTACACTTTCAGCCTTTATCATAGCCTGTCATTTTACTCCTAGGAAGATCAGAAAAGCAGGTATTTGCTGATAATACAGGGTTTTAAAATCCTTGTCCATTCTTCTTTCAGATCTGGAATGACTACAAATTGCAATGGGATCCTAGAGAATACGATGGCATTGAATTTGTTCGGGTACCAGCAGACAAAATTTGGAAACCAGATATTGTCTTGTATAATAAGTATGATGAACACTTTTCCATTTTACCCTTTCTCTCAAAAGCATCCTCTTGCAGTGTCCGTGAAAGACATTTTACTTTCATGGTAATTTTCTTTTCTTTGCCTCATTTGTCTTTCTAGTGCTGTGGGAGATTTTCAAGTTGAAGGCAAGACCAAAGCCCACCTTCGCTATGATGGAATGATCACCTGGACACCACCAGCTATTTTTAAAAGCTCCTGTCCTATGGATATTACCTTTTTTCCATTTGATCATCAGAACTGTTCCCTGAAATTTGGCTCATGGACCTATGACAAAGCCAAAATTGACCTTCTGATCATTGGATCCAAAGTAGATATGAATGACTTTTGGGAAAACAGTGAATGGGAAATAGTTGATGCTTCTGGCTACAAACATGACATCAAATATAACTGCTGTGAAGAGATTTACACAGACATAACATATTCCTTTTATATTCGAAGGCTGCCCATGTTTTACACCATAAACCTGATCATTCCTTGTCTCTTCATCTCATTCCTGACCGTGTTAGTTTTTTACCTGCCATCTGACTGTGGTGAGAAAGTGACCCTTTGCATCTCTGTGCTCCTTTCTTTGACTGTATTTTTACTGGTGATCACAGAAACAATCCCATCCACCTCCTTAGTAATTCCTCTTGTAGGTGAATATTTACTTTTCACTATGATATTCGTGACTCTGTCAATTGTCATCACAGTGTTTGTCCTGAATATACATTACAGGACTCCAACCACACACACAATGCCCAAATGGGTTAAAACCATCTTTCTTAGCCTACTTCCTAAAGTCCTGTTGATGCAGAGACCACTAGAACAGCAGAAAAAAAACATCTTCAGGAAAAACAAGAAAGGATCAACTAATACATCAGGCAAGTCAAAGCAGAGCAAACACAAAGATGCCAAAATACACAAGGAGCAACAATGCAGTCACTGTGACAAGGCAACTGAACTCACTACTGCCAAAAGAAAACGACTGAGCCATCAGTCACTGAAATGGGTGGCAGAGCACATGGAGTACTCCCCAGAAGTGAAGGACGTGATTAGCAGCGTTCAGTTCATTGCAGAAAACATGAGGTCTCAAAACGAAACCAAAGAGGTAAGAGAGGTGACTACCCAGCTGGGCATGGGGTCATACTTCCAGCAAGTGAAAACATGATCTGGGAGGGCAGCCCAGAGGAAGCCGAGTTGTTGGGTCTAGAGAAGAGAATTTTGAGGCCTGTGAATACATCCAGGTTTCCTACAGAAAGGGAGGAGGTAAATCATCCATTGGGGACGGAACAGGAAAAGTGATCTCACCTGTTCTTCCTCTATCCCCACTGGATAATTTAAGCAGCGAGAGAGTTCTGGATTAGACATGAGGCTCACCCTTCAAAGGAAAAGTATCAGCCTGTTGCAGCCATGAGGAGTGAACTTTGATCAGCAGTGGCTCAGGCAGAGCTGATCCTGCCGTAGGGCAGGGAATAGAGTAGATGGGACCTTTCAAGGTCTCTTCCAACCCAACTTCCGTAGATCCTCAGAAGCAACCCTCTTCCACTGCTCACCAAATTCTCCGCCCTGGTAAGCAGTGACATCTCAATACTGAGCATGCTGTTTGCCAGGCAGGGTGCTTTTCTGTGTTAGTAATGGAACAAGCCAACCTGGGAACTGCTTTTTAAAGAACAGGGCTTGTCTAGCAGCACACTAGTTGATCTGGAAAAGAACTATTCTCAGCCAGTGATAAATCTGGTAAAGATACTCCTTTCAGAATGCTGTTGTCTGTACTTAGTTTCAGTCTGGCTTTTTGATATTTTTACAGTGATTTGACTAACTGTGACTTTAGCAATACAGTATTTTCAGCCATAAAAAAAACCATAAGTGGAAATAAAAGTTGTTTTGGGGAAGACAGCTGAATAAAAACAGACAACAGATATTAATAAAGACATTTTAAAAAAGGCAAGAGAGAGGTTTAAAAATGAGACTTGGCATTTGAATTAATGGATTTTCTTGTGTGAGGTTATGAATCTTTCATCCTAGCTGGGATTACTGTCATAGAAAATAATGCATGTTGGAATTTAGAGAATTCTGGGACCACTTTCTCAGATGTAAACACCAGCAACTAAAAGCAGCTCCAAGAAAGATTATCTGACATCCCACACTCCCAGGACTCACAAGGAATAGGAATTCTCTGACATCTCAAGATGTTTTTAAAAAGTGTTTAGAACCTAAAGAAACATTTATTTTTGATCTGTTTTGAAATGTTGGCTTTTGGTTTTGAAGTTTTTTAGATGCTCTATGATGGCAAAATCCATTTCAAAATTAAATACTGCTGTGTTTATATTGAAAAACACAGTATCTTGTGAGGGAAATGTTGAGAGGTATTCTTTATATCAGAATATTTTGTTGAAATCAGCACAAATTCATGCATCTTCTGTGCAACCCCAAAATTACTTTTTTGCCCCTTTTTTATGTCCTGCAGAAGAAATTTCGTCTGAAAACAAAGTCCATAATGTTCTGAATAAAAGGCTACAGTTAAGGCCTGGTAATTGAATTTATAGGCTGTGTGGGTAAATACATGCCAGCCCAAAGCAAAGGGCAGAAGTCTATCAGCACAGAGTAGGATGGCAATTGAGTTAAGCCTTGCTTAGTACCTATAGCTTTAATGTTTTGGTTGACCCCAACATCTTAGCCCTGCTCTTAGTGCCACACCAGGTGCATAAAACATATCCATGTACTGTATTAGCTGATTTCTCTGATGTACTCCAAAAAGGAAGAGGCTTTGTGTGAAGCAATCTGAATAACATGCCACTTTGATTATACAGCTCATGATAAGTCTTCCATTGCCAGTTTTGCTGATTTGCATTTTGCAAATCTCTCCTGCCGCATGAAATTGTATTCTTAGTCTGGTGAGTGCAGCAGCAGCTCTGTACCTTGCCTTTCAAAACATACTAGGGATGGGAAGCAGGATTTTTCATTTGAGAAAAACCCTCTCTTTGGGGGAAAAAAGGGAGTTGTTCTCAGGCAAGCACTGAGAAACTGATTCTGCAGGCTGCTTCTGCTTCAGCCAGACTTGAAAAACTATATGGGTGATATCATGTACTAGTTCTGTATAAATAAAAGTCCCTTAAAAACTGTGGCTACGTTTACAACAGCTGGAGTTCTTGCTGCGTTTTGTTTCACAAGAAGCGCAACAGCAGCCTCTTGCAGGGAAACATCAATAAACTGGGAAAACAAGTAGAAGATCCCACAATAGAGAGCTCTTAACCAGTCACTAGTTTTATATGAGTGAATGTTCTTCTGATGCGGTGGATCCTGTATGTAGGTAACAGTTTAAAGGACAGCAACTTCACTGCATGTGATTCTAAGGTATATCTCTCAGACGTACAAAATCCGTTCTGGCCTGCTTAGCACATAACGCTGTGGTTTGCTCAGTCAGGACCCTCGCTTTGCTATAGTCCATGTGTCCAGCTCTCCAGTTTGCTGAATAAGTGGAGCTTGACTGGAGTGACAGTGTGACAAGCCAGGCCAGAACAGAAAACTGCCTCTTGTGTGGGCTGTCAGGCCAAATCCTTAGACAACGTCTAGGGATGTGCAGCTATGGCAATTCTACCTGCTGTTAAACCACCCCACTCTGCACCCACGTCATAATCAGGTCCTATTTGTTAATGTCAGCATCACAGCCATAGCTTGCCAACAGACTTCAATATTTAGAAAAATTCAGCAGACTAAGACAGTGTTAAATGTTCTCAGCCAAAAGTGGTAGAAAATCAGGCCCCTTTAAAAACGCTTGAAAACTGCAACAACTATAAGCATGACAAGCAACATTCCTGACTGTATGTTTCTCCTCACACTCAAAAGCATAAGGGACATTTCTGCTGCATAATGTCAACTTGCAATTTCATGTTACATCACATATAGTTTATCCTTTTCCTTTTTTTTTTGTCTTGCAGGTGGAAGATGATTGGAAATACGTAGCTATGGTAATAGACAGAGTATTTCTATGGGTATTTATAATTCTTTGTGCATTTGGGACTGCAGGGCTCTTTATCCAGCCGCTAATAGCAGATACATAACTTGATCCACAGCTTTTTATCCACTTCTGTTGTTTCGGTTTTGGTTCGGAGCTGTCCCCTATGTTTCCCTCTGCTTGCATAACCTCTCTGCTCATCACCTCCTCAGCACCCAGCCACAGAGGAAAGGGAAAAGAGAGGGAAAGGTCCTCTGGGAAAGCAAACGACCCAAAACAGAATGAGAAGAGGACTGAAAATGGGAAATGAGTGTGTGGTCTTTCTACAGCAGAATGCCTGGGATTTTTAGAGTGCCTGTCTGTCTTTACTCAGTGAGATCTGCGATAACAATCACACTGAGGATCATAAGAGCAGATTGAAGTTATTGAGCTTTTCCCTTGGTTTCAGTACAGGGAGATATTTTAGGACAGTTCAGGCACTTTTGAGTGCATTGCCCAAAGAGGACTCTACCTGGCTTCATCTTTCTTTCCTGATCATAACTTTTCCTCAGCTTTGAATTAATTTACATTTCCTCTATTTCTCTCCTTGTACAACAGTTAGCGTTTGGTATGGTGCTTAGATGAGATACCACAGTCCTACTGACTGAATCAATGCTCTTCATTGTGTTCTTGTATCAGGACAGCCAATAATCAAAATAAAAGTACAATTAAACCAATCCCTTGACCTGTGACATTTTCAATACAATCTAAAATAAGGGGTCCCCATCTTCTGCAATATATGTACACAAATGAGGGTCCCAGATCAACAAAGCATTTACATTTATGTTTGAAGTCAGACAGGTCTTAAGCACTTAATCATAGCTGAAGACAAACTGGCAATATGTTGCACTGCATGTAGCCTTGCTGACATTATTTGAAGCATCCTAGAGTCACCAGAGAGGAATAACCTGGATGCACTATGAAAAAGACCTGAAGTATTTTTGGTTACCATGCAAGGCATCCACATTTGAAACCTACCATGCTTCTAAGACCTTTAAAAACTAGTTCATCTGCCATTTAACTTTGCATGTGACTAAAGTCCTCTTTACTTCCTGATACTGAGTATGAAGAGTTTGGTGAGCTCCAGTAGAATTTCCAAGTTGCGTGTCTTTTGTCAGGTTAACAGCGGTCCCAGTCCACAGGTTCTGCTCTGAAAACTCTTGCTTTCTCGGGCTGAGACATAAGCCCAGCGGGGAAGGTTTTGTCCCTGAGTAGGTACTCATCACAGACAGAATTGGCTTGACAACATTTGATTGATCTGAGTTTTCCCATGTTTTTAAAACTCAAGACCAGCAGAAGAAAGCTGGCTATCATGAATCCCATGCAAAGCTGGGCACCTTGGTCTGAACAGCTCTGCAGTGGTTTCTGTTTGCTGGCTCCTCATAGATCAGGGCTGTGTGTGCAGACCTGTACCTGTAGGGACACTTCCTTCAGGGCTGAGGCTGCTGCTATATAATCAGTGCCCAGTCCTAGTGCACTTAATCCTGAAACACTCTGTAGATGTGTACCTGATGTGGTTTCTATACAACGTGGACAGTTTACCCTATGGTCCCTTGTCTGTTTAGATTCCTGCTGGTTTTGTGCTGAAGGATTCTTCCCTAAAAGGCACCATTTCAATTAAAGCCAATGGTTTCAAGAGTAAAAACTTCTTTTCTCTCACCAGAGGCTCTAAATTTAACTGTACAGTGTCAGTGCGGTGTTTTCAGTGTCTGCTTTGAACATCACCAATCCCTGGAAAATATGAGTCCCTGTTTCTGAAGTCCCTGACTGGCCTTTTGCTCTTTTTTGATGCTCCATAATAAAGAAAATAGAACTGAATAAATGTGTATGTCAGAGATAAAGATGGAATGACAAGAATATAACTGTCTTAATCCAGTAGTTGAAATATATAAAGTCATGATTTTCTAGAAAAAAACTGTATTTTCTGTAGTCCGCATGAATGTTGCATAATTATGCAGCAACTGACAGACAGATGTATGAACAAGCATGGTTTGTTTTGTCAGCCTGTCAATTAAATATCACTTCTGGGATATACCTCCTCAAAGGATTTGTATTTTGTTAAAAACTCCCTGCTGTACAAATGTGTTCAGAGATGCTACGGAATGACATTTGCTATGCTGGCTCTTTAATCAGGAAGGAGGGGCAGGGAAAGAAGGGGAATTTGAAGAGGAGAGCTGCATTCTGAACTCAAAAGTTTCATTTCTACAGGAAAGACATCTGGTTGCCAGCATTTGCTGTTTTCAGTTCATGACCACACAATGAAAACAGTGCAGCTGAAGATGTACTGCATTGGTGGTTTAGGCATGACAGCTACTACGCCACAGCCAGTAAGCTGACTTTGGCAAAATCCCTGACTTTTTGTCAAAACATTCACAATTGTACAGCTGTCATTTACAGTAACACACATCTCTCTGTCTTGCCTCTGGACCTCAAAAATAGGGTCTGGACAGTTTAGCTCATCAGCCTGGTATCCTAAGAAAGTAAGATTTACAAAGTCATGTTCTGTCTCTTTCCGAGTGTAGTATTTCCCCTTCCTTTCTCCCACCCAATAACTTCTGGATCCTTGTTTTGCCATTTTCAGCTGTGTTTAGCACATTCAAGACTGGGATCCTGGCATACTCCTGTCAGCATTATGAAAGTAGTCGGCTGATTAGAGAGGGTGTAGGGGGACAGGACACGATAAACATCTCACCCTAGAGAAAGCTGCAGAAAGAATTTAAACCACAGTGACATTTTCTCTTGCCCCAGCTCTTGTTGGCAAATGTTCTAACTGAAATAGCAAGAAAATCTGGCATTTCAAGGCACTGGGTTGGCTGAGTTGGGTGGCACACCACACAACAGCCACAGGAAAAGTACCCATGTTCATTGCAGGGCACATGGAGTGGTCTGTCTATATTTGCCCCATCAGCTCCAAAGCTACATCAGCAATACCCCTTATTATATGTCCCGGTGGTAAGTGGAGCACTGGCAGCAAGAAATCTCTTTTCCTTGAGACTGATGGCATCTATGAATTACTTTTAAAAGCACAGAAGCAATTTGAAAGCTCAACCAGCTCATTACATTCTATTCCCAAGGGAAACCATCTTTCCACTTTATCCCCACTAAAAGATCCAGAGCATTATGTCATATTTGTCTTTTGGTGAATGGATGATGCACATGGTCCTGCCAAGCAGTGCCAAGGCCCTTGCAAACCTGTGCCCAGAAATCAAGGCAGCACATGTTGCAGCAGCACTAAGGCAGAGAGGCTTGCTGGGATTTTTTTGAGATTTGCAGTTTGCAGTGATCTCATCCATGGGCAGAGCACATGGAGCAGAGGGAAGGAGCCCATCAGAGGACTGTCTGCCCAAATGTCCTCCCTAGTTGTGTTTTATAGTGACAGGCCAGGCCATGGGACATGCTGAATGCATTTGTGGGCCAGTGGGAAAAAGATTCAGGGAAACTCAAAAAACAGTTATACAAGGAAAGGATGAATAGTGAGACTACAGATGTAGCAGTCCCAGATGAAATGCTCAGAAAAGCAGAGGCCAAAAGCCATACCTGTGCAGTGGTCATACATCTCCCACTCCAAAGGATAAGCCAGGAACCAGAACAAGCCAGAAAAAGCAGCTTGATACCAGACACAGCCACATGAGACACAGCCATGCGTTGACTGCTGTGGGCAACCAAAAATGTCACAAGGTGAGGACAGAACCATCTGCCAGCTGAACAGCTGGAGCACTTGCCCAGGAGAGGATTTTGTCATCCATCATCTGTCATGGCTAACAGGCAGCCCTCTGGCAGTGGTGCTCAGAGGGGAAACTTCTCTCTTATTCATTTCAAGAGTCTGTAAATGCTGGAAAGAAGAGCTTCCTGGCTGCTTTCCTATGGATATTTCACAGTACTGGCCAGAGAAACAAACCGACTTCGACAATGTAAGAGAGGAACAGCTAGCAGTAAAGTCAATGTGTAAGTTTTGTACCAGTGTCTTATGTTAAGACATGTATCAGTATATGCTAAACTAAGCAGGTCTGTTCTAAGTTCCTCCAGTATCTGAATGCTCCCTCCTCAAACGCACACACAGAGCTAAAAAGTTTCAAGGACTTTCCAAGAACGAGACAACCCCTGTGAATAGATTTGAGACAAGGCTTTTAAAATGGGCTACAATCTAAACTTTATTGACAACAAAACAACAGCAAATACCAGAATATGAGCACTTGCACCACAGGAATCATTTACTAAATATGTCTTTATTAATAATGATTGCACAAGTGAGCAGGACTTTCTGCAGTGACGCAACAAGATGGGATGGTATTAACTCACAGAGGTCTGGTGTGCACTCATAATCCCAGTGCAAGAATACCTCTATCTATTTTTACCACCTTCTAACTTCTATACCTATGGAGAAATTTCAAGGCTAGCTAAAGCTTTAACACCAGATTCACATTTAGATTGTTAAAAATTGGATCTCCAAGCCCCTTGCTAGCCTTGAAAACATCTGCAAGTTCTGAATGGGATTTTCTAGCACTCCGTGCAATGAAACACTGTCCCAGCAAAAGTGATGAGAGCTTCACCTGTGCATTTTCTGTCAGATCTCATTTACACTTTTAAGAGGTGTTTCTAATCATGCAGAAGGATTCCATTTAAATGAATAAAAGGAATGAAATTATGAATTACCTGGGAAACGTGAACAAGCCAACACCCAAAGTTATACCTTCCCAGCAGCCAGCCCACCCCACAGCTCCCAGGAGAAACTCCACTTCGGCACCAACCAGAACTTGCTGAAAACAATGTCTGCAGCTTCCCTCCAACTGAACTGTTTAGGAAGATCACTGTTGCCTTATGGAGTAGCATAGCCACCCTTTTCAATGCAATACACTTCAGGTGATCTTCCACTTGTCAGCTAGCAGGTGCAGGAATCATAGTTTCTAAATGAAGAGCACGGGGAAAATCCCTACTTGTTCAGCCTTTTTGGTACATTACAGAGTAGCAGGCAGAATTGCAAATAATACTGAAAAGTGGGTAACACCTGGTCGCTTCCTGATGGGCAAGAAGAAAGATGAGGTGTGCATGCCGTAAAGGGTGGCAGCAGGTGGGCAGAGTGGTAAGTTCAGCCACTGTTGAGCTAATCCTGCAGCAAGGTGAGGCCACAGAGTCAAGATTTCAAACAACCCATCTAAAAGGTATTTGTGCTTTTCTTGATGCACATGCTGTGCAACTGACAGTTCTGACACATGCACAAAGCGATCTGTATAGACTTTGTGGTTTTTACTTGGAAATGCAAATAAATTAAGTACTGATTTGTGTTCCTATTATAACTTGTTTTATAAAGTAGCATTTCAACTGACAGATCTGCCTTTTAAGTATAATCATGGTGCTGGAAGTACTATTTCCAATTTCAACTAATAATCTTGGCTTTTATTGTAATGAAACCAAGCTACTAGTACAATACGTATAACCTAATTGTGCAGCCCCAATTCACTTCAGGACTCAAATGCACACCAAGCCCTTCTCTGATCTCAGCCAAATCTGTAACTGGTAGAGTTGTATGAAGATAGAACGCACTATTCAAAGCCTGCTGTTACCAGCACCTTCCCTCATACTTGCTGTTGCTTCCCATCCTTTACACCAGAGACCAAGCTCGAAGGCACCACCATCCCTTGGCATTGTACTTGTATGCTACTGTGGGAGCATTTTCTACAAAGTGCTGTTCAGCCACATCTGTAATGCAGGGGTAAAGATAAGAACTGAACCCATCACTGACACCACCAGAAATAACCACAGGAAGATCCGATCCAGGACTTGAGCTACAAATTTCCAGTCTTGGACAACCTAGGAAGGAGAAAAGGAGAGCAAACAGAAACTGTAATGAGCCTGGTACGTTGTTGATATTGCTACATATATTTCCGCTCCAAAAATCCGTTTTTAAAATTAGAAGTTTGTGGTATGCTTTATCCTAAAACGGACATAGATCAACTTTTCAGCACTCATAACCATGAGCTGCTCAAAACCCCCAAACAATTCCTTCATTTTAAGCACATGGTAATCAGACCTTTTTCAGCATGTGCAAAAGTTTTTAGCTAAGTGCGTATGTGAAAATTTACAGTCTCAAGCTTGAAGATGGCTTTATGATGAACTGGGTTTCTTTTCACAGAACTGCATTTCCCCTAAAGTGCCGGGACTTGGCTCTAGCGCAGCACTTTGACACAGGCATTGATTCCAGTGCAGGTGGTCCCATGGGCTCGTGTTTGATTAAGTGTTCTGTTGGCTCGGATTGTGCACCTTCAGGGCGGCGATTTTGCATTGTGAGTACTGGCACAACCCAGCACACACAAAAAAGCTACTTATAAAAGTGATTCGAAGGACTTTTTTAATTAAAAATTGTTTCAGCTTCAGAGGGCTTCATTCATGGAGTTTCTATGTTGACATACTACAGGGTTTACTTTTAAACATAAATTTACTGTTCATCCTTCTGCTGAAGTCCTCTCAACACATTATGAACTAAGCCCTGGTTTCGCTACTAGGAGGGTGCTAACAGAAGTTTTTCTCTTTCCATATGCTGCTAGGTGCATTGCTCTGCTGTCCTACCCTCTCATGAGATGCATAGTTTATGCACACAGTAATTTGCCATTTTAATAGATGGATTTTCAGAAAGAGGAGAAAAATGGTGGTTAGGGACTAATCTGAACTGGTGTTGGTGAAAATCTAGAAGACCTCCACTCAAAACAGGGCAGCCACACTGTGTATAGTCACTGGGAGGCAGGGAATGAGACCTAGCAACTGCCATGGACCGTGCCTGTAAGTTTTGTGAAAGATACACTTTCAGAGTGTGTGACGGTTCAGAGGTTTTCCAGATTCATGTCTATCCCCAGCTTATGCAGGACAAGGTTATTCAAATAATCCAAAAGCAGGAATTCCTCCAGGAGAGGCTGCTGTGGCCTCTTGCATGTGTGAAGAACAGGGACTCTCACAGCACAATACAGTTCTCCTTGAAGCAATGTGTTTCCCCCAAAATCATATTATTTATCAAGCAGGGGAAGCTCCCAGGACATGTTTGAGGTGAGAGCAGGAGGAAGAGGCAGAGGGAAAGGCATGCAGAAAGGGTAAGAGCTTGGAAGTCATCACAGTCAAGGAAATTGTGATCCGCCCTTGCCCTCCTTACCTGTCTGATGAAATGTTCCTTTTTAACATGCCTGGAAATGTATCGAATGGAGTCAGCTGCCTTTTCCAGAAAGGCAATAACAATTTTCTCTCCGTCTTTTGCTTGCTTGTGTTTCTGCTTCCCCGGAAACTTTGATTTCAAGGTGGTTTCCTTTTCTTCAGTGTCTGAGAAGGAGTAACGATCCACATGGCCCTTCATGCATAGCAGCCGAGGCAACTTCTGGAGGAAGAGTCTTTTGACCCAGGGAGCCATGGGATGGTAAGTTGCTGAGGAGCGGTGGTGGACGTTGATAACAAACACAGTCACGATGATAGAGAGGGTCACAAAAATCATGATGAACAGCAGATACTCACCAATCAGAGGGATGACTTTGGAAGAAGAAGGGATTATTTCCTCAATCACTAAAAGGAAAACAGTGAGGGAGACTAGAACTGATGTAGACAGTGAAAGCTTTTCTCCTTCATCTGATGGTAGGTAAAACACCAGGACAGTTAGAAAAGACAGTCCCAGGCAAGGGATTATTAAGAAAAGAGTGTAAAACAGTGGAAGGCGTCTCAACACAAAGGAGTAAGTGACAAATGGGTAAGAGTACAGCCCATCCTTCCTGTTGCCTTTCATACCCTTGGCATTTAAGATCTCCCACTCTCCATTATCAAAGAAATCTTTCCTGTCTACATTTTCATCCACTAAAATTAAGTCCACCATACTGCCATCATATGTCCACGACCCAAACTTCATGGAGCAGTTCTGCCTGTCGAAGGGGAAGAAGGTCACATCCATTGTGCAGGAGCTCTTATAACTGGCTGGTGGTGTCCAGGTTACCACTCCGTTGTACTTCACTATGACTTTGGTCATCAGGGATCCTTCAAAACGTCCATCAGCACTGGGAGTTGGACAGGAAGAAAGAGTACCAAGTTCAGGATTACATTTGCCCCAGTCCTACCCCCTTCACAGCTCTGCTTCCTACCCATCACCTGGAGGACAAGGGAAGCCAACATTCTTACTCCCTAAAGAAGCAGCCTTCTGACAGCACATGCAAGCTTCGCAGTGGCTGACATGCCTTGTCCAAGCTCTGGTCTAAGTCGGGAGCAAGGACCCGTGCTACTCACTTTTCAAATAAAACAATGTCGGGAAGCCACAGGGACTCAGAAGGAACACGGATGGCGGTGATCCCACCATATTCCTCGGGATTCCAGGAAAGCTTGTGGTCGATCCATTCCTGTAACAAGCCAGCAGAGTCCTCTGCCCAGTCATACACAACAACCTCATTCCTTCTCCCACCACCCACCTCAGAGGGACTGCGTCGCACAGCACAATGGGCAGAGCTTGGTGAAAGACTGCTCAGCTGCAGGGAGGATGCTAGGCAGGCATGGCTGGGAGATGTTAATCCCTGTAAGCACTGCCCCTCCAGCCACAGGTGGGTCTAAGTAACTCACCCTTTTGCAGGCAACCTCAAGGCAGGCACTTCTGGGGAACACCTGACATTCACCACCCTGCCCAGCCCACCTGAGGGTAGTCCAGAAGGAGAAGACACTTCCCTTGGGTGTGGTACATCTTCTTCCCTCTGACAGCCAGCCCATGGTGGTTTTGGCT
Organism: Falco naumanni; assembly: GCF_017639655.2. Taxonomy (NCBI): domain Eukaryota; kingdom Metazoa; phylum Chordata; class Aves; order Falconiformes; family Falconidae; genus Falco; species Falco naumanni. The sequence continues at coordinate 32,242,384 of NC_054080.1, forward strand.
CTTGATGACCCCATAGAAAAGCCAGCTGGCATGGCACCTACTACCCAAGTGACAGAGAGGTGGCCTTGAATTACTTTTCAGTGGAGACCTGGCTGTTTTCAGTGAGTGGAATACAACATCTGATACCTGTACACTGTCCTTGCAAACAAAATCATTGTTCTCTCACCAGAAAGACCTGCACAATATTGTGGGAAAAATAATATGACATTATGATAAAGCATTTGGTACACATTCCTGAAGAGATAACACTAACAAGGCAAAAGCAGAGGGATTCCTGGCCATTTTCATCATGCTGAACTCCAGAATAGTTTTTCTCTCCTCTTTTGTTTTTCAGATGGGGAGATCCTAGCAAAGTGGCTCTCTCAACCTGGAGATTTCCACAGAGGTGCAGTGGAAAAGCAGCTTTTTGATCCCCGTTCATTGTTGATGGGGGTTTTCACTTGCCCACAAGAGCAGCAGTGAGAGGAGGCAAGAGCTGTAGACTGTGGTCAATATCAAGAAGCACAAGATGAACGACTTTCCATTAAGCTCCAACACTGAGAGGTCCCCAGGGATGTGGGGGCCTCAGCCTTCTCTGGGCAATTTACTCCATGATTTAAGGATGAACCAAAAGCGAAATTCTCTGCTTCTTCTCCAACTATATTGTTCCCCTCTTCTTCAATTCCACATGTGTTTCACAGCTATACCTACAGAAACTTGTTATTGCAGTCCTTTACAGCGTGACAGCAACCCAGACCCTCCATAGAGACCTAAACACAGACAGTGAGAACAAGAGTCTTCCTCCTCCCAGGTGCAGGGAAGGGATGGGGCCAAGGTCCTGGGCAGGTGGCTGGTAGACCTGTCCTAAAATCTTGCCGAAAGCACAAGCAAAGGAGGCAGCTGCCCAGGATGGCACCATGGCAGGATTAATGGCCGACTACCTGTGCCAGAAGAGATATGGACCCACTCTCCAAACTGTTCATAGGGCTGGCATCAGCTGCCAGGCACAGCCCTCCACCCCTGACTCCTGCTGCTGCTGAAGGAGAGGTGGCAGCTGTTCACATGTGGAAAGAGAAGAGGGGTCGTTGCTGATTTAGCCTCAGCGACAGAGCACACAACTTCTAGTGTGAACTGTTCTCTGTGAATGGGCATCTACCAGATGTTTCCAGCAGCCTGGGCTGTTAGGTGGGCACAGACTCCCAAGTATGTATCCTGGACATCTCCTGCAAGAGGTCCAAGGGGGCTTAGGCTGGAAACAGACCTGTTATGCAAGGGGATAGTCAGAGCTGACAGCAGCAGCCAACAGAGTCACCTCACAGCCTGCACTAACACAACAGAAGCAATTACCCAGTCAGCCACCTAGAGATATAATCATCCCTCTGCACCCGAATTGGAGCAGCCCCTTGGCATCTGCAATACTCCTCCACCCACCCACCCCCCGCCCTGCATTGATTTCTCTCCCAGCTAAAGTGCTCTTTCATGTCTGCAAGGCAAATTGTTGCGTGCCATCTTACTAGAGCAGAAAATAGATTGTATGCGGAATTTGAAGAGCAGTTTAAAATGGGAATCTCCCTATGGGCTAGGCTGGCACAAACCATAGCAGTGGATTCAAAGGGCCCTTTCCTCTCTTATCCCTTTCTTCCAAGCTGCTCCAGACCCTCCCATTGCTCTCCCCTTCCTCCAGGTCTGCCAAATTCCCATCTCTGGGATGTCACATCAGTGCTTAACCCACACCAAGTGGACCAAGAAACACTGGACCCAGATTCTCAACCCTTGCTAGTACACTCCGTAGCTTTCCTGAACCCAGATACTTTCTTAGCAACCACTAAAAGCTCCTTTGCAACTTGTGTGTCTGCCTGCATGCACATCATCAAGTCCTACCATCTTGAGCACCTGGATGTCTAAGGTAAAAAAGAAAACCCTTGGATTTAAGCTATGCTCACCTAAGAAAAGCCAGAGTCATGTAGAGAGATGATGACTGTGATTCCTTCTCAACCTCATGCACTCAGTGTGAAAATCAGACTTTCCTGACCTTCCCAGGTCCTGCAGAAGGTCAGGGTCTGTATCATTAGAGAGTTGTGGTTTGCTTTAGTGTTTTTTACTTTTCCCTACCCAAAAGAAAAAAAAATATTTTAGTTGTACTTAGTTTTATGGACCTTTTCCTAGCTGTTGCGCTTATATACTCTAATAATCCCCCAAGGACTGGATTGCACATGAGACCAGTTCACACTAACCTAAGTGAATGCATGATTCCCAAAGCAGGACACCTAGGTGAGGCCACAGATATGTAGTGCTCATCCTGACTTCCTAGGAGAATCTGCATGTGTGACAATCAGAACCTGTCTGTCACTTATATTCTGCTCCCTTTGCATTTCATTTGGGCCTTGATGTTCCCAGTCCCTCGGATGGAGAAGGAGTATTAGAAATGGCAGCAACTAGCCACAGCCCCGCTCAGCAATTCTGAAAATCACAGTGCTGAGTTATCCTGGGGAACTGCCCTGGGTAGGGCACAGTCTCCAAAGGCCTCCAGAGAACTCAGCATGTCTACAGTGCAGACTCCTGGGTAGTCACAGCATGAGGATCAGATAAAGTGGTTTCCACCTTATCTTCATCCTCCCTGACACCCAAGAGGCAATGAGCAGATGGTGGCGTATCCCTACCTCCTGCAGCATGTTTGGAGTACCCTGCAGCAGAACCTGATTTCCCACAGCAAGAGTGGTGAAACAGGCTCCAGGCTATACCTCTGGGGAGGTCAGTGCTGCAGTACAAACAGGGTGGTCATCCTGGATGGGCTAACCTGAAACGTCCCCACACAGGTTCGTGCAGCAATGGAGAGGATGGGTAGGTGTCTGTCTGCATTAGTGTCTCAGCCCTGATGCCCTTGGGCAGCCTGGACTTGGATTTGGCCTGTTAATGTGAGTCAATACTTCAGGTCCTTCTCTTCTGCAGTCACTGTAACCTGAGTGAAGATGTCACCCAGCCAGAGGGATGGAGGCAGCCTCAGGACATAGGAAACTTTGCTGTCCTGGATGAAGCAAGCAGCCAACCCTTCCCTAAGAAGGAAATGATCAGGCTGAAATATTCTGTCAAAGGCTGCAAGAGGCTATAAAATCTTTCTGGGGATACTTGCAGGAAAAGGGAGATGAGGAGTGTGAGTGGGTGGATTTCATACCTGCAGGGGCAGGGTTTGGGTGTGCAGGGGCAGGTGGGTGCAGCAGCCTGCAAGGAGAGAGGGTGGGAATTGGGAGAGGACAGATGGGAGGTGAGGGGCTACCTTTGTAACCTCTGTCTGGCCAAGTGGCTACTCAAAGTAAGGAAGCCAAGATCTGGCCCTGTGCACCTGAGGGGCTCTGCAATTGCAGCTGAAGGTGAGAAAAATGTAATGCTGCAGATCTTTCAGGGTAGGGTCTTAGCAGCTGGATTTGGATCAGCAGCAAATTTCCCCAGCAAAAGGGGAAATTCCTGTCCTCCCTGCAGCCAGGGGAAGTCTGAGCTTCTTCAAGGGAGAGACTGTCTTTACGTATAATGTCCATACGGTCCTGCTCCACCCAGAAGCTCACACTCACTGCAGCGCTACAGGTACCACACTGAGAACAAAAACCGAGCTGCATTTCTCCTCCACCAGCCCAGTGACCCCTGGGAACCATTTCCCATAGCATCATTTCAAGTACAGTTTGGGTTTTATGTCCTCTGCCTAAGATCAGCTGACATGTTTATACTCACGTGGCTGAGACTTAAAATAATTGTCACAAGGTCACTAAACTGGTGCAATGTAATCTATACCAAATGCAGTGTTCTTCAGGAGTGAACAAGAAAGGAGACTTAACAGTCTGACTTGCACCTTTCCCCCATTTGTGTAAATTATCATCACTTCCAGAAGCAGTTATGTTAGAGAGGTCTGATTAATTTGCCACAGATTTTAATTGGGGGTGGGTGGGAGGGTGCAGGGGTTGTAACATGCTGGTCTTACCCTTCTCTTTAGTTATGCTGAAGAAGAAATCCATCTGAAACACCAACCTTAGCTCGGGCGAGAGAGACAGTATTTGCTTGAACTCCAGGTCTGGGACAGGACAGTCCCTCAGGGCACACACAGCATCCCAGGGACAGCCCTTGCAGTATCAGGAGATGTTTCTTCCCTGAAATAGCTGGCTTGAGTACACTGCTGGAGTGCAAGCCAGGAGAAGAGGCCTTTCTGCCTGCCTTTCTGCCCCTTCATGCATTTGCAAAAGTGAGAGGAGTAAAGTAAAAACTTCAGGTGAGGTGACCTGGTGCTGCTTTTGTCTGGCCACTCGAGATCACAAAAGGGGATGGATGACATGGTGGGCAGCAGGCTGGGCAGGCCACTCAGCTCAGCAACCCCACACTGGAAGGGGAGGTCTGATTTGGTCTAACTTACCTGCTTCAGCCACACATTGGTTGTCATCAGCTGATTCTTCTCATCCTAGGGTGACACAAGGTAGAGAGGATTGCAATTTCAAAACAGCCAGCAGAAATGGACCCTGTGCCTGCTGAGTCTAAGCCTGCACTGAGCAGAGGAGATCACCATCATCCTGTTTACCCACAGGCCTGGGCTCTTTCACTATTGGGAGAAGTGAACTGACTTTCTAAATCCAGTCCCTGCTCTCGCTGGGAGCTCCTGAGGCTGGAAAACCGAGGCCAGGCATTTCACAGCAGCCCAAAGGAGCCAGATGCCAGAGCAGGGAGGCAGCAGGGCTTAGCCAGCAGGTGGGGTCAGGACAGACATGTCTGTGGGGTCCCAGAATAGCTGGTCTCCCCACACTGCTCAGCCTGGAGTCACTTTGGGAAGATACAATCTGAAATATTGTCCTGAGTATGTAAAGCACAAAATCAGTCTGCCTTCCGTGGCACAAGGGATGCTGCCAGGGGCCAGGGAATGGAAGAACACTGTTGTGTGGGTACCTCTGGTCCCTGTGCAAATTCCACTGTGTGTTGCAGTGATGGAGAGGAAAGGGAAAAGAAACATTCCAAGTGGGCAAGAACATGGAATTGTCTGTTATGCCTCTAGTGTCTTTTCTGAGTGGCCAGCTGGGTCAAGATACAAGCTGCCTTTGGCCTGGATACAAGCTTGCTTAGAATGAACAATGTCCAACCATCTCTAGCCTTCTTCACCCCTGTCCTGTAGCTGCCTTGTCATTAAATTGCAAATTTAGTCATCAGGGACAGTGGTATGGACTATTTGGTTAACACCTGATGCAATGAGGTCTTATTCCCTGAGAAGAGCGGGGAAAAAAGGACCTTCGGGTTTGCTGCAAAACAAACAAGTCTTACAGCCTGTACAGCATGTCAGGCAGGAGGTCATATCGCCAGCACCACATCACGCTCGGCGTTTCGTTGCCTGATCATCACTTTGCATTTCACATGTCAGGAGACAAAAGCCAACAGCATCACCAGCCCTTCCAGGTGGATGCAGAACTGTCTACAAAAGAAGGGATGTTTTACCAAGCCCAGCACAACACTTACCACATCCACAAGTTGTGATATCTTTAATCCAAAAAGGACTTTAATGGTGTCGTTGGAGTTTTCCACAGGGCGGACCCATTTCTGATAGCCTTGAAATAAGTGCTTGAGGAGTGCGTCCTCATTTTCAGCAATTGAACTGAAGGCAGCCACATCTGAAAGAGAGTGGGGGCATGCTGGAAAGCAGACGTGGAGAGCAGCACAAGCTGAAGTGAGGCAGAGCAATGATGTGAGACTAATTTACCTCTAGGCAGCTCTTGTCTGGTACAATAAAATCTGCAGGAATTCAGATGCACAGACTTTCAGCAGAGCCAGGGCAAGGGGAGGGGAAGGCAAGGCACCCCAAGACCAACTGACACACACAAAACGACCATCAGACCACAGCAGTGCTGACTTTGTACTAGGTTTCTGTTTTCTGTGGCCTCTTGGTCTTCAGTCTTTCTTGTTTATTATTCTTTGGGAGATCTGCAGGCTTAGAGCACCAGGTGCTCCCTTTCACTCTTGAGTAGTAAATATCCAGCCTGGTAAATGCCACCCTGAGGAAGAGTTCTGTTTTCTCGGAAACCTGTGGTGTACCACAGAGAGCTGGGGCCACAGGGTAGATCTGGTCACTGAGGGGCAAACCTGTGGGGTAAACCCTGGCTAGCTGGCTTGCAGCTAGGAACAGCAGCAGCACACGGTGGGCATTTCAGGGCCGCGGGATTTCACTTGCACTTGGTTGGGTTCTATGGCCTCTCTGAGACAGGAGGCTGCCCTGCACAAGGATTCGGGGTGGTGGAAGCTGCAGGGCCTGTAAGTCAGATCTGAGGGAGCCTCATAACAGAGGAAGTTAATCCTCCTTCTGGGGCTAAGCAGGGGATAGCAGGAAATCATTGAGAAAGCTGAATTCTCCCAGGTGGGGAGACTGTGTTGGGTGGGCTGTTGCACTAGTAGAGCGAAAAGCAAAAGGAAGTCATCCGTCAGCAGGAAGAGCTGGATAATGCAGCTGGATGGTCCTCAGTACAGGAGGATGCAGGTCTACACCTGCAAGACTTGGGACTCCCCCAGTCCCTGCCACCACATTCCCCCTTCCCCCTGCTACCACGAAAGGGGAAGGGCAGTTCGGACCCTCCATCCTTTCCCAAGTGCCAGCCCCACCCTCTGTAATGCTGAGGTCCTGACATGACATCCACCTCTTCCCTTGTGCACACACACAGAGCACCCAAGGATGAGAAGGACTCCACCTTGAGAAGGATCTCACCTCTCGCCAAAGGCACCATGCAGGGAAAAGGAGCTTGCGCTGATCAGCCCTGCGCCATGGGGGTAACAGTCAATATCGCCGTGCCAGCAGTCAAAGGGGACCCCACAGGGTGATGCCTGGGGCCCACCTTGTCCCCTCACCCCCCGTGCCCTGCCAGCCCCAGTGTGAGCAGGACACCTGTGCCTAAACTGCCAGCCATGAGGTGCAGGAGGTGCCTGCAGGCAGAGGGTCATGGCTGAGAGACACGACGGTGTGAGGTGGGCGATGGGAAAGCCTGGGCAGGGGGGCACAGCTCAGGGGCAGCAAACGTCAGAGGTAAGGTGGCCCCCAGCAGGGTCCCTCTGCCACCGAGAGAGGCAAAAGGGCATCTGAGCCCAGCAGCCCCTCCAGAGAGAAAACCAGAGGCAGAGGGTAACGCTCTGCCACATGCATGGAGGAGAGGGCATGACCACAGACCACCGTCCCTGTCCATGCCTTCCCCCGGCAGCTGCTGCCCTTCTCCTGGGAGAGAGAGGCCGTGCAGCCTCCACTCCCCCGCGCAGCCTCCTCTCCCCCGCGCAGCCTCCTCTCCCCGGTGCAGCCTCCTCCCCCCTGCTCAGCCTCTTCTCCCCCGCGCAGCCTCCTCTCCCCCGTGCAACCTCCTCTCCCCGGTGCAGCCTCCCCTCCCCCGTGCAGCCTCCTCTAGCCCGCGCAGCCTCCTATCCCCGGGGCAGCCTCCTCTGCCCTGCGCAGCCTCCTCTGCCCTGCGCAGCCTCCTCTGCCCTGCGCAGCCTCCTCTCCCTCGCGCAGCCTCCTCTCCCTCGCGCAGCCTCCTCTCCCCCGCGCAGCCTCCTCTCCTCCGCGCAGCCTCCTCTCCCTCGTGCAGCCTCCTCTGCCCTGCGCAGCCTCCTCTCCCCGGTGCAGCCTCCTCTCCCCCGCGCAGCCTCCTCTCCCCGGTGCAGCCTCCTCTCCCCCGCGCAGCCTCCTCTCCCTCACGCAGCCTCCTCTGCCCTGCGCAGCCTCCTCTCCCCAGTGCAGCCTCCTCTCCCCCGTCAGTCTGTGTGAGGCTGTGGGCAGGGAGTGACCCAGCAGGAAGCGGCACAGCTGAAGAACTGCCTGAAGCAAAAACCTGCTCCACACCAGAGCTTTCTGTTGGACAAAATCCTGCCCTGACTTAGTCTAGATTTTCTCAGGAAAGCACAGGCTTCAAGCAGCACTGTCACCCCCCACTTCCAGCCATAGCAAATGCCCGCTTTTCTTGGAGAATCTGTAAACTCTGAAGCCTAGCAGTTCCTACTCACAGGGTAACAATGACTTTACTGTCAGGTGTTATAGCACAGGCTGTGCTCATCCTCTGTTGTGGATGTGCACTGGTGGTGGCATTACCAAACCCTGAGGAGGTGGAAGCCCGCTGGTCAGAGGGAGCTTTCAGCACTCCTTTCCACCTGCTGTGCAGCTTCTGTGGCCACCCTTTGTCTTGCTGCTTTGTCATAAGCCTTTGAAGTCTGCTGTTACCAACCAGGAAACCATAAATGCCCCTTCTGCTTGCTTCAGGGATTATTTCTCATGCCAAAGATAGCCTAGCTCTACCACAGCGAATGGAGGACAGAGTCTGGGGTCTGTCCTAGGAAAATGGATTGCCTGCCCAAACATGCTGGACCAGCATTGCATCTGCAACGAAAGGAAGAAAAAGAGCATATTTTCCCCACTCACTACCCACAACCTCAGCAGTCCAGTCCCATGACTCTCTGCAGAGACCCTGGCTCCCAGCCCTTTTGATTTCCCTTTAGGAGGTTCACAGGGGTGTGTTGTTGTTAAACACGGGAAATTTAATGGGAAAGCCATTGAATAGGAAAAATCCACAGCCCGAAAACTTGCAGGATCAAACCCATCTTTGTCTTAATGCTGGAATACATTGCACTGGGTTTATTTGAGTATAGCATCACACACACACTCAGCCACACACCCCATGGGCACGGCGTCCGTGGCTGTGTATGGAACTCCTGCTAAGAAAACGGCGCCTTTTCACAGCCCATATTTCACATGAACTCCAGGGCCCTAATACTCCAAGAGGATATAGCAGAGAGGTGGCAAAGCTGGTTTGGGGGCTGGATGTGTTGATTCTCAGCTGCCAGGGAAGCCACAGAAAAGAGTGGGAAAGACTTGAGAAGTCTCACAAAGAAGAAAGCCAGAAGGAACAAGATCGGTGCCCTTGTAAGACAGCCTTAGGACAGTTTAAAAGCAGAAGTTTTTTAGTGAGAAGGAAGACATATCAAGAGGAGAAAATAGCCTAAACAGCTCCTTTGATCAAGCCCCATCTGATGACTAAGTTAGATAAAGTCATGAAGAAAATACTGAGCAAAATAGAGAAGCAGCTGTAGGACACATGCAACCCTGAATTTACCAATATGGTGCACAGAGAAGACAAAAGTTGGAGAGCTCCCTCGCAGGTTACTGTGTGTGCAAGTAACTGAGCACTATTTGCCATCTCCCCTCTCCCCCGGGTTCCTGCTTCTCGCTGCAGTCCATGCCGCGAGCAGTTCCTCCCCCGGCACAGGGGCAGGAGTGCAGGGCAAGGAGTCTGCTAAACAAATGTGTAAAACACCCCGAGAAATAAACCGGACATTCAGCCTTTCATCAGCTCACCTGAGGCATTTCAGTTTTCCTCCTGGTGATGGAGATTCTCCCACAACTTCCTTTAGCAGTGAAGGTTGAGTTTAGGGGTTTTTCATTAACTTCTACCCGGTGACCACCCCACCACCCCAGTTAATAAAACCTTGTTGCCAAACTGCTCGTGGTTGCAATACAAAGGCAGCAGCTGATACAACCCTCTTTTCCTAGTCAGACGGTGTTAAGAGGACTGAGGGAGGCTGGTATCTCCCCTGTCTCTGCAAGCAGCAGCTAACTGGCCAGCAGAAAAGAAATCTTGAACATCTGCAGCTCGGCATGGAAGAAAAAGAAATTGCACTTACCTGAGTGGCTCAGACACAGCACAAAAAGCACTAGGCAAAGCATGGGCACCACGATTGCTTTTTCTTTAAATCTGATCTTTTGTCTCATCTTAGAAGGGTACTAAACCGATCTATTTAAAAATCAAGGCAGACAATTGAGTCTGCAAGGCAAGACAGCACCTTTGAGCCTTATCTTGCCTCATTACGATGCTCCACTCTGTAAATCACAGTTCATTGATTTTCAGTCAGCTGTCACATCCCGTAAGCCTAAAACAGGGCTCTGGGTCCTAAACTCTGACTGATTTGTTTGCGGTGGTATTTGGGTGGCTATATCCACTGTGGTCTAAGAGCAGAAGCGAAGCAAGGTTTTTAAAGAGGAGAAAGGTATTTTATTATGCTGCCAGTTACAGCTAGGGAAAAAAACAAGCTGCAGATCAGACCCAAAGATAGATCACATACCTGAAAGGTTGTCTGTTTGCTCCAGCTGTATCAGTTGGTCTAATGAAAGAGGCAGCCTCCCTACAGACCTAACTTAGCTTATTCATTTTTCATATGACTCTTGCTGTTTTACAGCTATAAAATGGATTTGGGGAGGAAAAAAAAACAGTAAAATATAGTTGGGAAAACGGGGCTCATTTCTAAATTTATATCTCATCACTCATGCATATGATGCCAAACTGGCACAGAGTAACTGCTCAGAGATGAATTTTGTCTTTAAGCAGCAAAGGTATTTATTTCATGCAACACTGGGGAGCTAGCTGATTCCCACCGGACAAACTAGCTCCCAAGTTTTCAGTGAAAAGTCAGATAATTCATACAGTTTTCATAAGAGGTTACAACACCTTTACATACATATTCTTTTGATTTTGACACCTAATCGTTCTATTCATAATAGGTGGGATCTAGGTGGAGTAAACCTTTCAACTTTCTTTGTTCAACGATTTCCTGACTCATGGTCTCCTTATCTCCTTCAGGTGCCCATTTTATCTTTTCTAATTATTCAAAGTACATTCTTTTAACATCATCAGTGGTACATTCCTTTACTTTAACATCCTCAGTGGAATCTTTTCTTATTATTCAGAGCACATTCCTTTCTCAACATAAACAGACCATCACCCAGAGATTCGCACCAAACTCATCCTGACTAATCTTTTTAAGACTCTGTTTCACACAAAACATCACAGACCACAGCACAGAAATACTTGTACAGTACTATCTATTGGCACTGTTTAACAGAGTATGTTGCCCCAGGGGCCTTGTGTCAAGGAAAGAGAATGATGGGGCCCTTGATTATTTAGCCAGTTCCTCTGTAGGTGTCACTCGGACACTTGGACAGCGCTCCTTTCAGAAGCTGCCAGAAATTGCTGATATCAAAAGGGACACAGGTTCCTCTTTTCCTGTCTTCCTGTGACTCCTCTGCCAAGGGATCTCAGGATCTTCTCGGTTTTCTTCCCAAATGAAAGTCACTTTGCCACCTCTCTCCAAAGAGGAGCTTTCACCCTGAACTTTTCAAGTTCAAGGAAAAGTGTTGCAAAATTCTTTTAGTTTTGCACCCAGACCTAAAAGTCTTCTTGCTTTGATTTATTCTTTCTGGCTAATTAATTGCATGCTGACTTTTATATAGGAAGCCTGTTTTTTTAATCAACAGCATTTCTTGCAGTGACCCAGATTTTGGTACAGTCATAAGCAATGTGATTGAGATTTGCCTTATCTCGGGTCCTCACAGAGGACTGACAACTGGCAGCTGTAACCTTGTCAGATTATTCAGCTTCCTGTAATGAAAAAGATCTAATTTCAGCATGGTTTGAAGTCACGTTGCTGCTACAAGTAGCCTCCTTGTAGCATTCTACCACCTTACTCATGCCACTGTGGGCTTGCAGCTTGCCTCATCCACAGCTCTGGGGCAGGCCGCTGACTCAGTGGTTCACCCTTCCCACTACTGTGCTACACACGGGAAACTGGCTAGGGCCCTCGCTGGCTCCTCGGCTCTGCCAGTGCTTGCCTGGTGGGACTGGAGGAGTAACTGGTTTCCTCTGCACCTTTCCTCATCCCAGCTGCAGAAAGGAACTCAAAACCAACAGTGTTACCAAGAGACTGCCTTGAATGAAGTGCCTTGTTATGAGCAGCTGCTCTGTCACTACCAGACTGCTCAGTTTATCTGTTAGACCCAGACCAGGCACAAGCACAAGACTCATCGAGGTACACAGTAAGGGTCTTTTTTTCATGTTGGTATCAAGAGAAGAGTGGTTGTTTGGCTGGAGTGGTACAGACAGGCACCGCCACAACCTGCCATAAAGTTGAGCATGGATTAAACACAATTATCCTGCCTGATGCACATTTTTCTGCAACAAAGCTACCCCTTAAAAATGCTCTGTGCAGACTACCCCACGCTTTCCAGCATGTTTCTGGTCCTGGACAGGGCTCAGCACCTTCAGGCATCATCCATCACCTTTGCTGAACCAGACCTTCATGACTGCAAGCCCCAGCCCCTGCCCATTGACACCTGATTGTAACCGCTGCCTGAGGCTGCATCCAGGCATTGCCTGTTAGACAATGCTGTATCACAGACTGGAGAGAAACTTGTTTTCATAAGGCTTTAACCTGCTGCCTTGAGGTAATGAGGTTAATCTATTAGCTGCCTATAACAGCAGGTTTTTTGCTACGTGGTAGTTGCTTGAAGGGAGATACGATGTATGCTCATTTTACCGTTGCCTCCACTCACTGCCTAGGTTGTGACAAGAGGTAAGGACCTACCTCGCCTGGTCTTTGGCTTCCAGAGTTATCAGGCAACAAAGAGGAGGGTACTGGAAAGGTAAATTCTGCTTGCTTGATGATGATGCCTTCTGTTTACAAGTCTTTATTCAGCCATGCTCTCCAGCATTTTGGGAAAAGAGGTGTGCATGAATACTCCATTTTACCAGCTGAGCCATGAAGCATGGGGATCATCCATGCTGAGATAGCAAATGAATTCCTGGGTAAAACTTGAATCTTGAAAACTGCCTTTGCTTTTCCACTGGTTTCATGGGATTTGTAACTGACGTGAGGCTGCAATTTCAGGCTGTAAAGGGCCAAGTACAAGCTGCCTGAGCACAAGCAATGCTGGAACTGGGCCTCCCTCTCTAGGCAGCTCAGACTCCTGGGGAAAAAAAAAGATAAATCCATCTAGGGGGAAATATCCATTAGTATGAGCCCACACGGCTATTACCAGGAGCAACTGAAGACCTGAGGTTATGCTGGAGGGTGCCAGGCCACGCTACCCAAAGGCATCCCACAGCTAGAGTGTGGAAAATGCATTTTCCAGTGAGAGGTGGCAGAGCTGGCTGGGGACCAGAGCAGGAGAAAGCTGGACTGCCGCCACTTTCCTCCTCCTCCTTGATCTCCTTCCCTCCCGCTGAGAGAAGGTGCTTTCCCCTTTTCCTGGCCTTTTCCCTTCCCAGCAGCTGCTGCCGGCGCCCCCGCCGCCTCTCCCGCGCTGCTCCAGCACCGCTCCCTGGCAGCGCCCGCGCAGTGCAGGCAGCGCCCGCGCAGTGCAGGCAGCGCCCGCGCAGGGCAGGCAGCGCCCGCGCAGGGCAGGCAGCGCCCGCGCAGGGCAGGCAGCGCCCGCGCAGGGCAGGCAGCGCCCGCGCAGGGCAGGCAGCGCCCGCGCAGGGCAGGCAGCGCCCGCGCAGGGCAGGCAGCGCTTTCGCGGGAGCAGCCGGGGCCCTGCTCGCTGAAGTTCTGTGGATGTCTGCAGTCCGTCGGACTTGTTTGGGCTACAGCGCCGATTACACGCTGTGTGAGCTTTATTTGGGAGCCCACCGTAACGTGCGCGGGTTTGGACACTCGCGGTTTGAATGATGCATTTGTAGCTGGAGCTCTGCATAATGTTAATTCGAGCTAGATGACAAGCTCTAAAAATACGTAAGAATTTTGCCCTTGTGCATGGACCTGTTCGTGGCAGCAGTTACAGCTTGGCTCAAGAGTTTTAACTTCTTTCACACAGTGGGCAAGGCAAAAAAAGGTCTTTGCGTCAGCTAGGGAATGAACAGCCACTTAGCACAGCAAGCTGGGAAAGGGCTGACAGGAACCCTTGAAAGAGGCTGCCAGAACTGCACACACTTTCAAGCTGCTTTCGGACAGTTGTTTCAGTGGTGACCAGGCTGTGCAACTACAGGGACAAGGTTTTGCAGAACAAGAGCTGTTCCAGCTCTGGGTTTCCTTGGCGCCTTCCTACCACGACAAACTCCAGCCCTTCTTCCCATTTCCACCACATTTACGTGAATGCAGACTTGAGACAGCTTTGAGTCCCTGTGCCTTCTGGCAGCGTACAGTCCACGCAGTTGCCCACTGCCCATTTCCCTGTAAGAACCTTCCACTGCTCCGTTGGGACTGGAGGCACATGGGGAGATGGGCCTTTTGGAGGCACACAGGCTCTTAACCACTGCATGCACATTAGCATTTCTGACAGATAGTGCATTGCCCTCTGCCTTTAGACTTTTTGTTTTCCTTCTTCAGTTCTAACTTTATAGTGTGGTCTTGTTCAGGGTGTGGCACCAGGTCCTGGGGCTCTGCGGTCAGTCCCTGCATTTTGGGGACACTAGCTAGCTCTGAAATATGGTAGTTTTCACAACTGCTTGTCTGAATTGGTAACTGTAAACAAAGATATGGCTTGGCGCTGTTGTTTTCTCAGCTTGTCCTTCCATTTTGTCAAGCTCATCTCTGCTTTGGTAAATGCTCCTGGCAGACCAGATTTTATCTGCAGCATCATGGACTTGCTGTTCAGATGTCAAGGCTTGGCAGGCTGCAGGGGCAGGCAAGCTGTTAGCGAGGGTCAAGACTTTGCAGGGTGTGAGAGAAAACACTGTTTTGAAGACAGGTGCTCTGGCAGTGACAGAAATGCCTGGTTCACCTCTATCTCTGCATCAACTTCTCAGCCTCTCATTTCAGTGGTAACACCAGGTGCCTGGGAGCCCTTATCTCAACACACAGCACCCCATGACAAGAGGGAGTGCCACTGTCCTATTTTCTGCTTTCTCTTTCTGCATTAACACAGGCTTTTTATCCTCAAGGTAATCATATAACTCAAAGGACAATTCCTGCCCCATCCTATGGCCTCGATAAGCTGCCTGAATCCTGGTGGCAGCTTTGTTCATTTCATCCACTTCTCCTCAGATGCAATAGCTCCGCCATATAGCCTGAATAGTGGTAGCTGCCAGACTTCCTTTTGGGAGCCACTGTATCTGGCATGGGAGGGTGGGGGACTGCCTTGGAGATACCGCAGCAAAATGAAATGCTTTCTCAGAAATTGGATGAGGTCTACAAGCTCTGTTCCTGCCTGTGTCTGAGGGCATTTTCTCTTTATAATCTTTGCCTGAGTTAGCAGAGGTGGTTGTTTTGTAGGTCCACATCATCCACACACAATTCACAAGGAGATTTCTTTGCAGCTTTAGAAATATGGCACAGATTATTCTCTACTGCCCCAAAGATGAATATATATTTTCTAGGAATGCTTGGAGGCCCATATTCTTTTGTATCCTTCATCATCATGCTACTGGATGTGGTGCTTGTGGCTTTTTTCACGATATTTCAATAAAAAGAAAAGCAATTGCTCTTGTGCATTTTCTTCTGCTGCTCTATGTCTCTTGCTACCTGCTTGGATTATAGAAAAGCAATTATTTCCACAGTTAATAAGTTCCACATCATGTGCACATTCAGCCTGTGTATTAGGAGTTGCGTTTCTGTGGGAAAATGTTATATATTATTGTATATGTTATGTATTATGTCTATATATTACACACACAAATCTGTAAGTACACAATAGCCTTACCAGGTTGTGTTTCATGAACATAACCCTCGTACTCAAATTTTTGTACCTTGTGAGTTGTTCTACATACTTTTTTTTAAGCTACTATTTTTACAGAAAATGCAGCAGCAGCACCAATTGCTTCAGCCACATTCAGCCTCACAAAACTCAGGGGCTGAGAAACAGCTCCTCACCATGGGCTACAGGACAGAAGCCTGTGTCCTCATCTTTAGCTTTCAGATATAGATTGGAAGAGGACAGGAGGGGGAAAAAAACTCCAAACAAGTGTTAAATCCTTGTTTGGGCACCAAGGGGGCCACTCTCCAGCTGATTCAAACTTGTTCTGACCATTTCTCTTCATCTTGAGAGCTCTTCAGAAACTCCCCTGCCAACTGTTCATCAGCATCACGTCTTGTCACTCCTTACATGCCCTCCCTCTAAAAATCAGAGCCAGAAATGTTAAAAGGCTCCCTGTCTGGCTGACAGATTATGGCCACCCCATTCAGGCACTGCTTTGCTGAGGTCTTACATGAGAAGATGCTGAAGTGGTGCAAAGGGAAACTGAGCCTGCTCTGCTTAGAAATGGTCCCTCTCCAAATGGTTGCTGGGTTCACTTAAGTTAGGAACCACTGGCAATGCCAAGCATCTTCAGCGACCCAGGATCCAGGCTGTTTAGTCCTCCTGTGAGCAAGACCGCTGATGTTTGACGTGCATCCATCTTTTTTCATGATGACAAAGGACTGCAAGTCTTGACCAGGAAGAAGAAGGTTTGGGCCCTGGGCTGGACCCAGCCTGGACTCCTATTTTAGAGCCTGTGGCATGTGAAAAGCAAAGTCCACTGACTCAGCTACATTACAGCCAAGAATTGTACAATGTGGGAATTTCAACACAGCAGTCAGGACACTCAGCTGAAGAGGGCAGCTCCCATGAAGTTCATGCATTTTACTTTGGATCATCCCTGGTTAAAAAGCAGAAACTGCTCTGGCAGCAGCCAGTCAGCAGATCATAGCCCACCTCTGTCACAGTGGTCACCCTAACCAGCATCACAAAGCCAACTTCTCCATGGGAAAACAATGCGGGGGGGTGTTTGCAGGAGGTTCTTCATTTAATACTTCCCACTAACTCGCTTCTGCCCTCCTCTAGTCATACCACAGCAGGGCTCAGGCCAGCCCCGCTGGTGTTCTGAACACTACCTGCTGATGGTTTGAGCTGGGATATGAGCCTTCTAGCCGGAGATGCCCACTCACCATGCTGAGTCTGTGTTGTTTGGGTTAATGTAAAATAATTTATAAGGAATAAGATTTATTCCTTCTGGAGGTTTGTTAAGATCAGATAGAAATGTACAAAGGTAGGAGCTAAAGCACATATCTAGGACCGTCATTTTGAAAGTCTGTGGCATAATTTGGACTTCCATTTTCACTGGCTTATGAACAGAGAGTACACTTAAATGTAGACCCAGAAACCAGCTTTCATATGCAATAACTTCTGGAATTTCCTAACCATAACTTATTTTATGAAGCCATTACAGTCCCTTGAACGTCTACCTGTGTGCTTAAAATTCAGTCTCCTGAATACCCACCTCCAGGTATTTGCTTGTTACATTAAAGTTTTTCACAGTTGTGCTCATGAATATATACAAACAAAACCCACTTGGACTTCTGAGTAGCACAAATGAAACTATGGATATTAGGTGATGTTTTTGTGGTTCTTCAGTTTTCACACCAGATGTCTAAGAAGACCGAGTACAGAAGAAATAAAGGCCTTGGACATGAATGGTGCCAAGTAATACCAATTAGCCTGGGACTATGGGAACACTTGACGATAAACATGAGTGTAAACAAAGCGCCACATATTGGATGCCTTCACGGTTTCTGAGTGAAGTATATTTTATATGTAATGAACAAAAATTAAATTTTGGGAAACGTATGATCATAACAGAAGGAATGTGAAGGTAATGTTAGCTTAGTACATCCTGTAATTATTTGGTGGCATATGTAATCAATGGATATATCTTAAAACTGTAAGTTCATTGAATAATTTAGTTTTAAAACAGCAAACTGAGAGGTTTTGACACCCAAAAAGCTACCTCTACTGGATGACATCTTTGATATCTGTCATTTGTCTCACTTCTGACAAGCCAGAGAAGTTGAGTACAAAACCCAGATGTTTGCAGCTTCATCTCACTAAAAAGCATAATTTATGTTACTTACAAAAATACGTAAAAACTAATTTCCCTTTTGCGCCATGCCAGAATATCCTATTTCCTATGACTAGTTTTAATGGTCTGTCTGTGTCTAATCAGAAGTATCAACCTAATTAAAGTTATTTAGGTGACTTCATCCAATAGCAAAAAAAGGCTGGGTTGAAGTAACTCCCTGAACTGGGAGCACAGTCCAACAGTTTGTATTAGTATGAGGAGGCCCTTACAGCCAAAGGCACAGCCAAAATACTCTGCAAATTTCTCCTGTGGCACAGGGAACCTGGGGCTGGGAAGAAGTCCATCTCTCCGTAGGAAGGCTGATAGGCACAGGGCCAGGCCCTAGCAGGTCAACAGATGATGGGGAAGAGTGCCAGGAGACAACTTGCCACGGCTCCTGCAGAGCTTGCAGAACAAATGCCATCCTCACTAAACGCCACAAAGGCCCAAAAATACCTGTTAGCAGCCTCAGGCCCTAGTAAAACAAACTGGGCTACTGTCACCCTTCTTCGGATTTATTTGTTCGCACTGGGGCAACTCTTCACATTCACTTCTAGTGCAATGTGCCTGCCTCAAACAATGTTTCAGTCAGCCAACAGACTGATTTCATAAGGTTTGCAATGTTTTGAGGCTCTCAGCAAGCCCAGAGAGCATGACGCATTAGCTCCAGATGCATCAGATAATCAAGCATAATCAGAAGGAGAGAGAGAAAAAAAAAAAGAAAAGAAAAGAAAAGACCACAGGAACACTTCAGAGTTTAATTCCTCTGTGGGTAAGGGGGAATGACCATTTGGCTAGGAATACTACCAGACACCTTTATTCAGTCAGGTAAATAACCATTTATCATTGCAGCTGGATTTTACCTTACCACAATCTCACAGCAGCACAGAAGACTGCTGCAGAGCCCATCTCCCATTGTGACATCATGTTGCCAAAGAAAAATGCTGCTTAGTCTTGTCTGAGAGAAGGACACTGCCCCAGTGTCCCCTCTTTTGCACAAGGCTGATGATAAAAAAACATGATGGACTTCCCAAGGATACAACAGTAACATTTCCAGCAATATAAAGCCCCTTGGGACTCAGCAAGGCTTTGCCCAAAATGTTCAGTTAGGCTTTCAGCATTTCAGCACAGGCAGGACTTTTACTGCTGATTTCTGTGGGAGGAAAGTTACACCAGTGGTGAAGACACTGCTCAGAAAGCTCTCATCTCCCCTGAGAACTGCTGAGCTCATTTTTATACCTCTTAAATAGATTGTCTTATATATAGGAATCAAGAGGCAAGTAGAATAAAAGGAAAAACTCATCTTGAAAGCACAGAGTGAAACCCATTGAAACAATAAGCAAGCCTCCCCTTTCCTCAGGCTGAACTCATCCATTAACCAGAAGCAGTCTTCAGCTGAGACATGCTTTTCATTCCAATGCTATTTCCAGCAGTGTTCTGCATTTTCATCTCTGTGGCATATTTTATGGTATGAAACAGTAAAATGCTACCATTCCATAATAAAAGGTTGCTGCCCCACGTTCCAAATACCGCAATGCTCAATGCTGACAACTGAGCAGGTCAGTGTCTCATTCCTGCATACAGAAGATTAGAAAAGGCAAAAGTGGTAAGAAACATAGATGTTCAAATTCTGCAAGTATTAATAGACAAGCTCAAATTAATCTTTGGTAAGAGGGAAGAGCGATGCTGTAGAGAAGCAAGGCAAAGCACACAAGAAAAAGTTGGAGAACATGAGATAACGTTCAAGATCAGAAAAAATTTCTAGTAGACAGAAGTCTTCTACAGTCAAATCTCATCACAGAGATGAGAGGTTCAGTAGACACCATATTCACAAGACTTTGTGATGATCATACTGTGAAAAACAAGCAAGCCAATGTCATGTATCGCATAGAATGGTTTGTGTTGGAAGGGATGTTGAAGATCCCTTTAGTTCCAACCCTCCTGCCACGAGCAGGGACAACTTACATGTAAGGGCATGTGTAAGTTTATGACTTCTTCTGTGACTGAAGGAGTAAGAGGTGTTGAAGGAGGCTGATTTTTGATTCGGTATAGGAATCAAGTCTGTCAGGCAGCATTGGGAACAACACAGGAAAGCACCACTTGCAGATATTAGTTTAATTTAATTACATCTTATCACTGAAGTTATAGACATGTCAATTACCTGGCAGCTACTAAGCTGATATACCATGAAGCAAAAAAAGGTAAGTCATAACAACCTTAGTAGACAGGCCAAGAAGTAAATGTCAATATTGATGGAAGAACAGTTATCAACAGAGTGATACTGTTAATTATAATGTCATCATAAGCTTGCTTGAATATTTAAGTGTAAAAGTTATTTTATATATATATATATTAGTTTTATGGAAAGTTACAAAAGGAAATCTGATTTCGTCAGCTGATGGCAGTATCAAAAAAAACTCCACTGATACTATAACTGTGGTGTGTGTGTGTGTGTATTTTAGAGAGATTAATTCCAAATAACTAGAGTTCTTCAAGCTGAAATAGCCACACGCACATTCACTTAGGGGGACAGATGTGCTTTTTATTATCCATGACCAGATTTCCATGGTGTAGTACCTTAGTGCAAACCTTCCTCGCAGCACTGGACACATAAACTCTGAGCAATTTCAGTCCCTTGACAGTGAAAGAAAAGAAAACCAATAAAAATATTTTCCTGCCTGGACTCAGAAAGAGAGATATGAAGATAAGAAATGAATGTACATACAGGCTATAGAATATGAGGTTATTGATAAATACATTTTTTCAGTCCTTGGACATAACACCACAAATATTCATTTATCTGGCAGTGACTCCTGCAGTCCCTCACATGAACTGCTACCACAAAATCACTTGATAAAAAAACCATATCAGCTCAGGACACCTACGAGACAAGCCTGCAAGTGTAGATCAAGCTTAACATACTAGAAATGGAAACACTTATCAGTAAGGCCAGCCCCTGTGGCCTGAGCTCACTTGGCATGTGCTCTAGCAAGAGCTGAGGACTCCACCTTTGTGTCTCACAGCCAGCTTGGGAACAAGTCTCTCTTCATTGAGATTTTCTTTGCATGCAGGTACTACTTCTTTGGACCCGACAGCACCAACTGATGTTGACATCAGTGAACTGATGAATAAAGGTTTGATCATAGCAATACCAGAAAAGAAGAAGAAAAGCAAAAAACCCCACAAAACAGCAGCACAAAAAAAGAGCAAGAACTCTGGACTGAGCTGTGAAAGCGGGTACCCTGAATCTTCCTTCTCTACATGCCAGCTAATGTGGTTATTATCCTAAACCTAAAAGTGCAAGTGGAAGTCTTGGGATTTCTTAAGCCCAGAACAAGATCTTTTCCTCTTAACATAAAAAAAAGTACTACTCCTGAAAATTTCTTCCTTTCTCAGCCATGGGTCCAGACTACAAAGTACCTGAAGCCAGAAAAGTTCACTTCCTCCTGCAAGAGACGTGTGAGGACACACCTGAAAAAGAGATGGGGATGTGTGACTAAGCCCTGCAATGGAAGAAGACCCAGAGGAGATGGGCAAGAATGAAGAGCTGGGGGAAGAATGGAAGGAATAATGACAAATTGTCATAAAGAAAGCTGAAATTGTCTTAGCACAAGGGGGACTGAGTGCTAACCTTTGTTTTACGTTCACAGCTGTATCAGTCATCGGACTGCATAAACAGCCTTCCCTGAAATAATTAGTTGAGAGTAATGTTTTCCTGAGCTAGCCAGGCCAGGGTGGGAGAGGTGTCTGTATGTGACTCAGCCCAATATAAAGTATAAAAACTGAACAACTCACAAAATGAGCTTGAAAGAGAGCAACTGGTGTGAGCTAGGTGGGTTTACACCATGTATTTCTTCCTGGCAACTGGGGACACACAGTGTCATGACAGTGAACATTTAGAGACCAGTAATGGGAATTTGTACAGTACATTTGTATTGTGATTCTGCTGTATATTGCAATCGCTCTACCATGCTTGGGCTGCAATTTCAGTATATTGCTGTATTGCTCTGCTAAATCAAAGTCCCGGGTACATCCACGAGAACCTGATCAAAGTGTATTGATCTCTGGCTGGGGGCTGGTTAATGAGCCCAAGACAACAGACGAAACCATTACGAAGGCAAGACCTCCTCCTTTTTCTGGATTACCTGTCCCAGGTCACTGAATTGAAGATCTCCCAGTGAGAAACCACACGTCTTTCAGAGACTCAAATACTAAAGAGTTGGTTCATCAACAGATGACTAGTATAGCCACAGACCCTGAACCTTTAATAGTCACACCCAGCAATACCTGAAAGGAGATGAGAAGCCTGCCTAATTTGTTCATGTCTTCCCTGTGTTTAAAACCAAATGAAACCAAACCAAATTACTAGCCTCACAGTATTCTCCATACTCCTCCCTAACTAAAAGACCTTTTAATAGCCCACTAGAACCCAATTAAGATGCGGAGGAGAATTGCTTTTTCAGGGGTTCCAGGAATGTGTGTGCTCAGGCCTTACAATCTATTTTCCCTGTACAATGGGAGAAAGCAGCTACAGGTGTATCCCTGTACCATTTTGCACAACAGGCAATCAAAGGCTTGACACTCAACACTACATGAACTAACAGTGGCAGGACAGTGAAGATATTTAATTATTGCAGTGATTTAATTATGACAATGTAATGTATCTGTTCTCAAGAGAGGTTCTTAAAAATTTCCTTCCAAGTAACTGATTTAAATGTTTTCTTTGACTTATTTAAGATTACCTTCCTTTGGGAACTGTTTCAAGTTATTCATAGTGGATTATACAACAACTTTGCAACGTATTTTTTTGCACACTTTTAAACTCCTTCAGTCTGTAAAACACTGTAGGGTCTTCTGCCCCATTTGCACAATTAAATGCTGCAGTTCCATCAAAAGATCTCTGTAAGAAGATAAATGTTCCATTTAAATCATTGAACAGGCACAAAGAGAAACCTGTAATCACAATTACTGTCATTATCATATTTTTGGATCAGGTATCCTGTTTTGCTCTCATTTATTAATAAATCATTATCATGGCTAAAGTATGGCAGATAACCTGCTGTGTCTAAAACAGCAGGAGTTACAGACCTCAACTTGCAGTCATGACAGACCACAAGCATCAATGCACTTTAGCAGATTGTGTTTTGGTTGTTACAATTACACAATAGCTCAAAATACCACCTTCCACCCTGCCAAAGCCACCTGATGAAGGTGTAAGCTGACAGGAAACAGATAAGCCTATAGACTAAAACCTAAAGTAGATCTCAAGAGAGAAAAAAAGCAAAAGGGCAACTAGGTATAACTGCCTGGTTCCAGAGAAGCATGTAATAGAAGTCTTTTGAAACAGACTTAGAAACTGTTGTGGTTCCAGTTTACCCAAGCAAATTTCTCCTTGCCTCCTTCCTACATTCAAATTGGGATTTGCTTTGCACTTTCTTCAGCCGCAAGAACTCCTTCAAAATTCACACAGAAGACCCACACCCTAAACCCTATGTAGAGCCGAAGGAAAAAGAAATCTCATCAAGACAGGAGATCTCTTGGAAATCTGTTGCACTAATTTGTTGCGTTATTAAGACCACACTAGTAACAATACAGACAAGATGGCAACTGGAAGCAGAGGAGAAAAAAGGGCAGTGATGAAGGACTCCCTTAGTGTGACAATCAGTAATCTAGCTATTTAGCTATTCATTTTTCCCCTCTGGGAAACATACCTCTGGGTTTCAACTGTCCTAGTCAGAAAGGCAAATCAAATACTCTGCAGAGATGCAAGGAGAAAAAAAGTAAACACGGATCTGATACCCTACCACAGCAAAAGGGAAATTGGGACAACAGGGACAAGTAAGTGAATACTTCTCTTTAAAGAAGCGGCTCTAATTTCTGCCTGTTGAAGGATCAGCCCATTTCAAAACAGATCTCTCTGTCCAGATTTTAAGGGTGGAACATTTTTGCCAATTTTGCTGCTTTGTAACTTCCTTTAATTGCTTGCTTTATAAAATAGGCTTCAGTGAAGTGCAGTTACATGCATTTAAACAAATGTCAGCTACTTCATGCACAACTGGATAACCACATGCCACTCTGCAGTCCTACCTCCGCTTTTTAACTCCCAATCACTCTTTTCATAGATGTTTACAAAAATCGCTGCTATGTGCTGGTACCAGTTGCGGCCAATACAAACAGTAAGTGATGCAGCCTTTTTTTAATAACTGATTGTGTGCATGTAACAGATCCCACTTTAAGAAAAGACAAAAATTTTAAAAAAGGCTTGAGGAATGTATTGTGCTTAATTTTAAATGAAAAGCTAGAATTTCTTTCCTAGACTCACCAGTAGCAGATAACAATATAGAAAGAGAAGATGAAGGCTATCAGAGAGACTGCAGTGCAGGGTATGACACAGTGCAGGAAAAGTCAACTGCTGAAAAACTATCTGTTGTTTCCATGCCAGCCTTTTTTCGCCACTTCAGAGCTCTACAATACTAACAGTCCTCCTGGACCTAGCAGAGTCCACACCTAGCCCTAACATCACTGCATCAGGGGTTAGCAAGCTTTTTTTTTTTTTTTAAGAGGGGGTGGGGGCCAGGGGAAGTTGCTGCAGGAGAAATTCAAGCCTGTTGTCAGAACGGACTGCATCTCTTAAAAAAAAAAAAAAATCCTTTGATAATAGGAAAGGAAGTGTCAGCAATTGGGCAGCAGTCCCCTCTTCAACCCGGTACTACTGAAACCCTTAAGACAAGCCACCCCTCTCAATGGAAGGAACATTTACTTGTATCAGCCATTACACCAACTTCACCAACATGAAAATCTTAAACACTTAAGAACACCACACACAGCCATCTATCAGCATGCCTTAAATTTACCTTGCTGACTTAGTTTTGTTGGGCAGTTTTCTGGAGGGTTATGAAGCTAAAATACCAGCAGGAAGGGCCCAACAAGCACAGCAGCCAGAGTTTAAGGTCAGGGGAGACAGGGATCTTCGGCCAGGGTGGAAGGAAACAGTGCTGAACATTAAGGGCACAAAGTTATCCTTACATTTTCAGAAGCATCTCATGTAACGCACCAGCTCATTGCAGCCAGAGGAAAGGACCTACTTCTCCCTACTCCCAGCTTCTGGCCTTGCCTTTCCCTTGTATCAGACCTGATATTGTTGGTCTTCCTCTGCCTCTCCACTGCAAGCCAGACCTGCTGCCAAATCCCCACAGAAGGGGCACAAACAGCACCCATGAAATAAGGAGGATGGTAATGGGAGTACACAGCCAAGTGGCGGTGGAAAGAGGATGATGGCAGGAGCACCCCAACCGCAGGGGCGTGGTAATGCAGCAACCCAACATGCATTGGGAAGCCACGCTTTAAATTCCCAGAGAGTAAGGAGAGAAGGTATTTTGCAGAGAAAACTAAAACAATCTGCTAAGTGGTCACACATGCCAACAGCATAGCAACAGTTGTTTAAACGTCTTTTCCCTGTCATTTTTTTGAATTTGAGTATTTTCAAGTTTAAGCATGAAACAGTAACAGCAACAAGACTAAAAAACACTGTGAGAAAAACACAGTATCTAAACCAGGGAACTACTTTAGAACAAAAGATACAAAATGTCAGGCTAGTTTTGGCAAAGCGCTGGGAAAAGAGGAGAAAGAGTAGGTAAAAATCTAATGCACCGTAGAGGAAGTAGATGCAGAGCTATCAAGACAGGTTCAAAACATTTCAAATTGTCATGCTAACAGGATATTAAGGGAAGCTTTTAAAGCCATCACAAACAGGGCTCGATTAATATCAGAGCTAGAATTCATACCACACACAAGTTTGACACAGACTAAGAAAAGCAATTTTTCTCCTGTCTAATACATCCGGGAATTTCTGCTGTGAAAGTTACAACAGTGTTAGCATGATGCTATTTTCTCTGATTTTTAAATTAGCTCATTGACTAAACAAATTATCAGACAGCAAGTGCAAATTGCTGCACTACTTTGTCACGCTAAATTAATTTTTAGGAAGAGTCTTAGTAAGGCTGAAGGAGAGGCAGCAGCATTTGAGATATCAGTCTAGCACCCAGCAACTTCGAAAGTCTAATTCCATACCTGCCCTTTGGTGGATGCTTTTTTGGGGGGCTGGGGAGAGGCAGAAAGAAAAAAAAAATCACAGTATACTGCAATGAAAGTCAAAATGCTGATGTTCTGGGTAAGTAAAAAACAAACAAAAAAAAAAAAGCACCAAAAAAACCCACCTTCATTTCCTGAAGCTACACATGGTTGAGATATGAGTTAAGACCAACAAAGAAGAGGAAAACCTTCTACCCGTTAGTGTTATGCAAATGTCACACTCCAAGATACTGGGGACTGTATATTATTAGGGTACTTTTGAAAAGTAGTCACCCTAAACAGTACACTGCCTTCTTGATCCTGCCAACAGTCCAATAACATACCTGTTCAGTGCAGCACTGCTCTTCAGGAGTACATTTAAGTGCCTTCAAAACAAATGCCTCTTCTAGAGCTCTCATCAGCTATGCTAATGAATTCTCCTCATCTCACTTACAACACAGATGTGGTGAAAGGTTAATCTGAAAGAAGTTAATTTACATACTTCACCAAAGAGATCCAGGAATTTAGACATTTTGCAGTGCTTTGAAGGCATAGCAAAGTGAGGTTGGAAGTTTTCCCAGGCGGAAACATGTATCTTATCTTTACGTTTCTGCAGCACTTGGAGGTGTTCTTAGCTGGCCTAATTCTGCTCCATCTGAAATCAGTGAAAACTACACTTCCTGCAGATCACCAAAGCTGACATTAAACATCTTGACAAAGCTTTGCACTGAAAAAGAAAAAAAATTAATAGATTTTAAAAGTATTCAACCTTGTATCCTTTTCTTCTGCAAAGCAGATTTTGTAAACTAAACACATAGTCTAATTCTCAGATGCTGGCATTTTCAATATATTAAAAGTGTATGAAACAAACAACAACGAAGAAAACATGATCTCATTTGTATGACTTATTTATTATTTTAGAATTCTGAAGAGTCTTATACACAGAAGTAAGGAGCATTTCATTTTTAAACTAAATTTTTTGGCCTAGCAAAGTGAAAACTGATGTTCATGACTTCTAAGCAGGTACTTCTACAACTTCAAAATAGTCATTGGGCAGAATCACATAGCCTTTTCCTGACAATATGTCTTTTTCTTTCTGAAACTGAACGATCTCTCTCAGTTTTTCAATCTGTCTTTCCTGACGCCGGCATCGCTGTTGTGCTGTCTTGAGCTTCTTCCGCAGTTTTTCAACTTGTTCCTCCAGCTGCTGAATTCTTTTCCGCTGATGAACTGTATCCTCCACAGTATAGTTGTGATCACAAAAAACAGCAAGATTGCTAGGGGTCTGGAGGGGAGGCATCAATAATCCAATACTTGGATCTACAAATCTGGCATCTATTTGAGACAAATGAAAAGGAGTTGATGGAGACTGCAGTAGTACTGGAGTTGCTGCTGCTGGTGGTGGTGGCGGCGATGGCAGTGGAGGAGGTGGTAGTGGATCTTCTGTCTGTTCTGCAAATTCTTCAGCCTAGAAACAGCAAGAAAAAAAAAAGTACATTTTCATGTTTAACATTGTTTACCACACAACCCCCTTACTACAGTCCCAGAGTAACATAAACAACCATGACTGAAATTAATAAAATAAGTTTCAAAGCCTTCATTTTCAAAACTGACAAACAGTTCCGGGTCTGTTTTGTCTGGCTTCTCAAAATGGAGCCATTTTTAAGCAGCTTCATTTTCAGAGCTCTTTGAAACTCAAGTTCTTGATGTCTCAAATAAATAAAAAACTTAATAACATAGTAATTACTCTCACCTGAAGACAGGTCAAATACATACCCACAATTAGCTAAGAAGGAAGAACACAGGCTGCAGTTCCACAAAACTGAGTTCAGCTGACCTGATAACTCATCACTGCCACCCCATTCCTCTTTATCCCTCCTCCTTTCTGCTGCGTCTTACCATTATCTGCTTTGAACCTACCAGCTAACTTAAATCAAAAACACAGCAGAAGCAGATAACCTTCTGCTCAGATAGAGTAAGGGTCACCTACTGAGAGGGCTGATAAAGCTGACAGAGGAGACAGACACACCAAGACCTGCCTGTCAACAACTGGAAGGGACCGTGTCACTGGTTTTGGGCTGTAGTGTAAGGGCTTGGTTTCAAGAGACATGATGAGCCAAAATAAACAGCTTCTCAAGAGCAAAGCAGCCCTCCCAGCCCTCATATTTACTCTTTGCTCAAACATAGCAAGTTGCTAAGATGACAGAAGGCTATTCGTTCTCCAGCCATCACTGATGAGAACTCCTGTCCTTTATTAAAAGCCAAAGCAATGAAGCAGGAGGTATGAACTACACCTGCACTGGTGCGTGGAAGGAGCAAGAAACAAAACTGCACAGCTGGCAGATGGGACAGAGAAGGGAGAAGCATGATCCTCCCTTCTGGCAGCAGCAGAACATCAACTGGCTCAACTCCACATGGAACTGCAGTCCTCACTGTACTGCTCTCAATAGGTTCACTTGTACCGTTCAGGACAACACAGATCCCACACCACCTGAGTACAGGCCAGAGCAGAGAATCAAATTCTTTCTGTCCCACAGGAATGCAGCGTAACTCAGAAATGCTTCCCTACACGTGATGATAAAAAAACCAGGACTGTTTAAACAAAAGAGCTTGCTTATTGCCTGTGAAAAAGAAAGCCTAAGACATTGTCAGTGAAAGAGGTACTGAACCAATTTTTTAACTATCCACCGGTTGCCATTATTACTACACATAAAAGCATAAGGACAGGGACAATGCTCAGTATAAAAGCAACTGGCAATACTCACCATCTGAACATCAAGCTCATCAGATCTGAAGGTCACATCATCAACTTCCTTGACTTAACATGCAAACAGCCTAATACTCAATACTGGGGGGGGGGTGTCTAGATATGCCTCTTGTAAAAACTACAACACTTGACAGACAGTAACTAAGAAGGCAGTTTTGTGATTGGTGTTGAAGGGAAGTTCCATGCGCAGCCAAATATTACTGACCACTTGTACAAAACCAGCCAACTACCAGTCTTATTTCTCAGTTATAAGAAATTGCTGCTAACAGTCTGACCCTATCAGCTACCACTTTCAGTCTTTCTACTAAAAAAATCTACAAGGCAAAGATGTAATTGGCAGAGAAATTCACCCTTGTTGGAAGCACACAAAAAACATATCATTGCTGGACAGCTGAATTCATGCAGACTTCATTTGCAGCTTATCCAGTACATGCTACCTCTAGAAATATGTTTCCATCGCCACAAAGTATCATGGAGAACAGATCATTGGTATCACTGACACACCGTAAGTGAATTCTAATTAGTTCTTACAGCCAATAAATGGTTCTCCTAAGACATAAGTAAAGAAAAGGAAGTATTTCAAATTACATAGTACAAAAGGTAAAAACCTGTATTTCAAAATCAGTGTGGATTCAATTCCAAAACAACCACTAGTATTCTTCATTACTATGTTACTTCTTGAGCATATGTGGCAGTTCATCTAAATGTGCCATGAGATAAACAAGAATAGCATTAAATCCTTCTCCATAATTGAAAGGCACATTTTGTGGTTCTGTAGATCTAGGCATGATAATGAAATGGGGAATGTGGCTTACCACTAATCCTGCTGTACCAATCCCACTTTTGCAGATTACCCTATACACCCACTCAGCTATCAGACTGTGAAAAATTTTGCAACTATTTTACACGTGACAAGGAAAACATGTCATACTGACAGCAGGGAAGCATAGTCAAACAAAAACCACAGTCGTACTTACCTGGAAATTGTCTTATAAACCTTCTGCTTATATTCCCTTCTCTGTTATTAGCCACTTTTCATTTTTCCAATACATTTCCCTTTTATTTCTTCATCAAAACCAATATTGTATATAAAGAAAAAAACGCAAAAGCCCCCGTTTTCCTCTGTGCACTTCATCCCATTTGAGCCTTTCACTCCCCAGACCTATTCTATCCGTTCTCTCCTTTGCCACTTCCTCTTGCAGAGTGGCAAGAGACTTAATATTTTATATTCTTTATAGGAGTTAGGAATCAATCCTTTGCATTCTTGTCTTGCAGTTACTACACTGAGAAGGAAGAACTCATAACTGATTTGCAACTCATGGTAAGCTGCTTTTAGCAGTACAGTGAAGGGAACCATGCACCTCACAGGGGTCTACCATGATAAGTTCAGAGACCAGTTAGGGACCAGTCTGGTTTATGAGCAGAGGGTAACTGTGAAGGCAAGACAGAGATGTTCTCAGCCCAGACAGGCAGCAGGTGCAGCTACTGCTACTGTTCTGCCCCTCTGCATCTCACTGCACAAAGCTTCTGCATATGCACACAAGAGCAGATCAGAGCTACTGCACATCTGCACAACGCTCTACATGCTCCAGAGCCTCGGACAGCCTACATTTCTGCTCTTGTCAAAGCAAATGAGACCAGCTGTCCGACACAGTTCAGCCACTACAGCCCTCCACATGCCTCCAGGTGTACACGCTCAGCCAGTATCCTTCAGCCTGCATCTTCTCCCCACTGCTGTGCTACACCAAGCCCCGCCAGGCTAACGCGAGCAACACACACACGTTCCACCATCTCAAACCGCGAGTGCTTTGACTTTACCTTTTCATTGGGTTCAGTATAACAAAATATTGTGGGCACAGCATTTTCTTTCAGAAGCTTGTTGTTGCATTCCCTTTTAAAGCAATCGGGAGTAAAGTGTTCTGAACAAATGCTGCTATACTTGGTTGGCTTGAAGTTTTTCCTTTTAACAGCGGCTTCCCATTTCTTGCAAAGATCAGGTCTTGTAAGAGGAAACCTGTAAGCAAGAAGTACTTTCAGCTTTTCTGGAAAGCTTTTTAACACGGGGTCGGGTTACTGCCAAGCACCGCTGTAACTGACCGCACGATCGCTCGTTTCTTCCTCCGGGAAGCTTCCTCCGACGGGCTCATTCGGGAGCCAAACCCCTCCTGCCGGCCCGGACGGCGCAGGCGGACCGGGACGGGGTCTCCGCTCCCTGAGAACGGGGCGGTGAGCGCTCCCCATCGCCCTGGGAAGAGCAGCACAGCGCGCCGCCGCTCGGCTCTCCTCGGGCAGACCGCCGGGGCTGGGAAGGAGCGGCGCTCGCGGGCCCGGCGGGGCTCTCCCTCGGCGGCCGCAGCCGACCGCTGCGCCCCGCCCCCCATCGGCACGCCCCCTGCGCTCCTGGCGGGCACGCTGCGGCCCCGGCCACGCCCCCGCCCCGGCCCCGCCCGGCCCCGCCCGCACTCACTTATGGAAGGAGATGGGCTTCTCTTTGTCGTATCGGTTCCGGCAGCGGTAGGCGGAACAGGACTGCACCATCCTTCCTCCCCCGCGCCCGCCGCGGCCCGGCGACAGGGAGGCGAGTTGGCGGCCGCCGTTAATTCACCGCCGGGCGCCCGTCCTCCTCCTCCTCCTCCCCCCCCCCCCCCGCCCGTGACCCTCCGAGAGCGACAGGAACGTTACGCTGCCTCTCCCAATTCCAAGATGGCGGCGCCAACTTCAGCGCAACCCCGCGGTCGCCCATTGGCGGGCCTCCGCTAGAGGGCGGAGCTTCCTCAGCAGGCCCTCCAATCAGACCGCTGCGTGCGAGCGCGAGGGGAAGTTCCACCCGCTCCGCCCCCCGCCTGTGCCCTGCCCTCTCCCCCCCTCCCTGCCCCCCCAGTCACTGGCACATCTGGTCAGCGGCGGGCGCGGCACCCCTCCGCCGCCCACCCCGCCTGCCCTGGCCTCCGCTGTCCGCCGGGGAGCGCCCGCGGGGCTGAGGCGCGGGACGGACGGGCCTGCGGAGACCCGCGCCCCCGCGGGCCGCGGCGGAGGGGGCCGGGGCCCACCGCGGGCCGAGGCCTACCGAGGCCGGCGGGAGCCGTGCCTGCGCTGCGGCCCTGCCTGCGGGGAGGGAGGCCCGTCCGGGGGCTCTTGGGCCCCGGCGGTGCCCGGGTCTCTGGTGGAGTATGCTCGTCCCACCCGGCAGGCGGCGCTGCGGGCGGACGGGCGGGCGTGCACGACGCCGTTGTCACAGGGGAGGAAGCTGGTTCTGTGAGCCCTGGAGGGTTTCCAGACACTCTTCACAAAAAGCGAGGGGTGGGTGGGAAGCAGAGAAGAGCCGAAAGGCAGCGTTGCCGTAACGCACAGTTGCATTAAGGATGTGTAAAACAACTCTATTTCACCCACCAAAACTTGGCTTGCAGGTGTATCAGCAAGTATATGACAGCAATCTAAGTACATCGATGTGTTGCTACATATAAGTTTATTTCAAGCAGCTTCTCCATCTTTCTGTTCTGTAGGCTCACCTTCCAATGCTGCATTAGATCAGCGACTGAAATGGTCCTGTATAACTGACCGACAAGTTGTCAGAAGACTGATGAAGGGACCTAGCTTTAGTGTTGCTTCTGTCGTATATCACATCATAGCTAGAATTTCACTGACAATGACCCCCAAGTCAAGTGAACCTCCTCAGCTCTTTCTCTGTCCCCACCCAGGACCTCATTTTCTCTGCAGTCTACTTTTCCTCTCTGTACTTGCTTTGTAACAGAAAAAAGAGAAGCTTTACTAACTTTAGCTTGGAGGCTACAGCTCCTCCGCTTTGACAGCCCTGTTTTCCCAGCTGCAGAGAAGGTACCAGTCGCTGCCATTTGCTTGCCCAGGAGTATGACACGAAAAGCCCATACAGCCAGCAGCCACAGCAACCCTTCCACAAACCCACTCGCATCAGCTGCTATTCAGTACTCTGTGTTGGCTTGAGCACTGCTAGCTCTGCCCCTCTGCTGCTAGGTCAGCAAAAAGACAAGGAAATAAAAATAATCTCTTTCTAGCACCACCTTCCTCACCGAGAAAGATGTGCTTAGTCTTCCCCTATCCATGCAAATGCCTCTGTTTCTGCTTTTGCCTGATGGCTTTCTTCTCACTGGAGTCTTGCTGCCACCAGTTTTCTGGGCACCGATTCTGCCACAGCCTCAGGGAGCAGCAGGAAGGGCATCTTCCGTGGGGAAAGATGATCTGGGGGTAGCTGGAGCCAAGGTGGTGGCCCTCACCAGCCTGGGCGTGCCCTGCAGCACCTGAGCTGGGTGGGCAGGGCAGGCAGTGTTGGCTGGACCCACTGACACACCCAAATGAAGCGAGGTGTGAACCAGGTACGAAGTCCACCCAGGGAGTCCAGGCAGGAGCAGTGGGAAACGGTGCCAGGAACAAAACTGCAAACACAGGTCCGAGGTCCACCCAGGAGATGGGGCTGGAGAGAGGAGCACCTGTGACGTAGCTGGGCAGGGACTGAAGGCTGTGGGCCAAGTTGAAATAGAGCTCCTGTCCCACGGGCAGGGTGTGTAGTTGGGGGCCCCGAGGTATGTGAGTCAAGGTCACCAAGGCCTTAGCTAGTGTGCTTAGACTCCGGTTCTCCTATGGATCTGAAGTGGTGTGTCTGGGGCAAAGTCCTTCCTGACTTGACACTGGTCTCTCTGCCTCCCCCCCTGCTCCCAGTTTTGGAGCAAACCTAGGCACAGTGGAGGCTCAGTGTGGTCATGTACGTGGTGGGACTACAGCAGAGCACAGCAGTGTCAACAGGCCTTGGGAGAAGAGGCATTTGGTCTTGGCGTACAGAGAGGAAATGTCCAGGGAGAAAGTATGAGCAGATTGCGGCAGGGTGACACCTAACTGAGGGGATGCTGGTGGATCCCACCACGTATGGGGAGAGCAGATGTATGTGTAGATGAGCCACCCAGGGCCTGGGTTAGCAAGTCCACTTAGAAGAGAGCTTTCGGCAGCCCTGTCAAGATCGCGTTGGTATCCCCAGCAGAAAGGATTTTTTAAAGACTGGGTGGAAAGCAATTTCCTCATCGTGTAAGAATTTGAGAGACTTGGAGAGGGCCAGGGGGAATTGCCTCAAGAGAAAGATAACAAGTAACACATCCAAACTGAAAAGGAATACTTTAACGTCTCAAGAAAGTTGAAAAGACGTCTAAGCCGTTTAAAACTCTAAACTTTTTTTTTTCTCTCCCAGAAGAAAAGCCACGTCAGATCCATCTCCTTCTTGCGAGAGGCTTTTGTTTTGACGAGTCGGCACGCTTCCCGACGGCCCAGCGTCTCCCCGGCAGACTCCTCAGCCCCTCGCTGTCGGGAAGCGTTAACCCTCGACACCTGCACCACTACCCTGCGCCCGTCCGTCACGGACCCGACGCGGGAGCCCCCGCCACGCGTGCGCTCTGCTCCCTCTCCCCTCGCAGGATGCGTGCCGTGGCCGAAGCATCCCCGGGTAATGCCCACGGGAAACCCCTCGTCCCGGCCGAAGCCGCCGGCAGCGCCGCCTCTCCTGCGCCGCAGCCGCCGGGCGAGCGTTCGGGGGAGCGCAGCGGGGGCTCACCTCGGGCGCTGCACCGCGGCGGCACCGGGGCTGCGGCGGGAGGCCCTTTCGCGCAAGCCCGGCGGGCGGGGGAAGGAGCGCGGGGACCAGCGGCGGCGGCGGGGAGGTGGCGGCGGGGCGGGCAGTCGGCGGGCCCGGGGCGTGGCGTGGGGCCGGTGGCTCCGGGAGGCGACTCAGTCCCCGCTGCCAGCCGAGGGCGGCCGGCCCCGCGGAGCAGGCGCCCAGCCCGGCCCGCCCCGCGCCGGAGCCGCCGCCGCCGCCGGCCGGCGAGGGCGGCAGTATGAGCGGCGGGCGTAGCGGGCGATCCGCCGTGAAGATGGAGGCGCCGTTTTACCCCGAGGAAGGACTGGAGCTGCTGCCCGACTTCGTGCCGCTGCCGAGTTTCGGTACCGCCGGCGGACCCGGAGCCGATGCGGCGGCGGCGGGGCAGAAGCTGCTGCTGGGCGCCGGGAAGAAGCGGGACCTGGCGGCCGCCGCCCCCGCGCCGCTCCCGGGGCCCTTCGCCCTTCGCTCGCCCGCCGGCGCCCGCGGCAGCGCGGCGGCTCTGCGCTTGCTGCCCCCGCCGCCGCCCGCCGCCGCCGCCGCCCCGCCGCCGCCCGCTGGCTCCGCCGAGCCGGCGGGCGGCGGCGGGGCGGCGGCGGCGGCCCGCGGCGGCCCGGAGGCCGCGCTGGGCTCGGCCGCGGAGCTGCCGCTGCTGAAACTGCCGCCGGCCGCCGATCTGGAGCAGCTGCTGATCCAGGGGGGCGCGGGGCTGGGGGCCGGCAGCCCGGGGCCGGCGGCGCCCGGGGCGGGGAGCGGCGGGGCGGCGGCGGCGGGGCCGTTTCTCTACCGGCAGCCGGTGACGCAGGAGCAGGAGGGTTTCGCCGACGGTTTCGTTAAGGCCCTGGCCGACCTGCACAAGCAAAACCAGCTCCTGGCGGCGCCGCCGCCGCCGCCGCCGCTCTCCACGCCGGGACCCTGCTGCACCGCCCGCCCGGGGCCGCCGGGAGCCCCCGCCGCCGCCGAGCCGCCGGCCGTCTACACCAACTTGAGCGGCTTCAGCCCCGCGGGGCCGCTGAGCCCCTCGGGCAGCGCCTACCCCGCCGCCTCAGCCCCGCCGCCGCCGCCGCCGCCGCCGCCGGGCCTGGCCTTCGGGGCGGCGGGTCTGGGGAGCGGTCGGCTGCCGCCGGCGCGGTCCCTGGAGGAGCCGCAGACGGTGCCCGAGGTGCCGCCGTCGGCGGGCGGGGAGGGCGGCAGCAGCGCGCCGACGCCGCCGTCGCTGTCGCCGCTGGACGCAGAGAGCCAGGAGCGGCTGAAGGCGGAGCGCAAGCGGCTGCGGAACCGCATCGCCGCCTCCAAGTGCCGCCGGCGGAAGCTGGAGCGCATCGCCCGGCTGGAGGAGAAGGTGAAGGCGCTCAAGGGGCAGAACGCCGAGCTGGCCGCCACCGCCAACCTCCTCCGCGCCCAGGTCACTCAGCTGCAGGGCCGCGTCCGCAGCCACCTCTCCTCCGGCTGCCACATCAACGCCGCCGGGCACCCGCCTCCCAACGCCGCCGCCGCCCAGCCCCGGGAGGCGCCCCCCGAGGCGGCCGCCGCGCCGGAGACCAGCGCCTGCTGAGGAGGGACCCCCGCCGCCAGCCGGCCGCTGCCCCCCCGCCCGCCGCCGGGGCCGCCGGGAGCCACCACGGGCCGCGGTGCTCGCCCGCCGCCGGTCGCCTGTTGTTATTATTATTAATTATTATTATTATTTATTCGCGCCCGGAGAAGGCGGTTGCAGGAGCCGGGTGTTGCTAAGCGTTTCCCGAGGTCTGTCGACGTTGCGGTTAGCGGTGAGGGTCTCTGTGGGTGGTTTCGGGGCAGGTGGTCGGTTTGGTTTTTTTTTCAGTGAAGTACTTGAGGTCTGCAGAGATTTCGGAAATTAAGGAAATTCCTGTTTACAGAAAGATTCAACTTTATTTTCATGGGGGATATAAAAAGTGTGTTTCCTAATACACCTTACTGAACTGTATAGCAATGGATAAGCTTTTCACACTTAAAAAAAAAAAAAGAAAAAAGAAAAAAAAAGCCAGAATCGTACCCTTTTGAAAAGATGTGCGTGTATATATATATTTAAAACATAATATGGCTATGTATATTTTCTTGGTATTGATAAAGAACTTTTTTTAAAATACCGTCCTTTCTCTAGAGCTTTAATTTGCCTTTGAGAGTTAAGACTGCTATGTGGGGTGCTCTTTGCACTTGCACAGTTTCGGTTTTAAAATCGAACCCTGGAGGAAAATGTTTTTGTTGTAAATCTTAAGCAAGATGAAATGCATTGCTGACTCAGTCATATGAAAATACTTTTCTAAACTGTATGCTCCATATTTCTTGTGCCAGTGCAAACTTGGGGCATTGATAGTTATTTATTGAAACTTGAACACTTTTGGACGTTGCTTAGACCTTATTTTTCTAGATAACACGTTAGTAGGGAATGGTTACTTTGGCAAGAATGGCGTTACTTTTTTTTCCTTCACTGTGTACATTCCAGTAGTGTTTGCTCTTTATGTAGTATAGTAACAGTTCAGTGCTATACAGAAAAGGGCTCAGATTTGGGGTGGGTTAGCTATCAAAGTGGTAATTCCATTGTATACTGTTTGAATAAATCGCAGAAATATTACAGAGAAGTAGATTTATTTTTCAGTAGAAATCTGTGTATCTTGCTTCTTGGTCTACTTTGTTCTGAAGAAGCTTTCTGCAATACTCTAGAGACAGAAAGAGTCAGCGCTAGAATGTGAAATGTTTTTCTGGTTGGGAAGAATTGGTGTGGTTTATTTCTTTGTCAAGTTTTTACTAGTAGAAGAGAATAGCAAAGGAACTATTTCCTCTGATAGACATAATCCTCAATAAGTTTCTGAAAGCTTTAGATCCCTTGCTCGGTACTACTGCCTACCTGCTTCTGCTGCACCTGTGTGTTTTGAGCATAGCCGCTAGCACAGCGCTGTCCAGCCCTGTGGCAGGGTGCCGTGGGAAGGGTCTGTCGGAGTGTGAGGTTCACCCCACCAGAAGCCCCTCGGCGCGAGGCCGCGGGCGGCCCACCGCTGGGGGAGGGAAGGACTTCTCCTGAGCAGATCCAGCTGCAGAGGGGGGCCCGCTCCCCTATGTGAAACTGTGCTAAAAACTCTGCTTGAACTCAGAGGCAAAACTTTAATGGGGATATGCGTCTGTGCCAGCTGGTGAAAATGGGGGATTCTACGAGGAGCCAAGGAGGCATAGACATCCTTTATGTGTACAAGCCGTTGCTCAGATCTGTTAAAGCTGCTCAGGAGCTGTTAAACATCTTGTACTTCTTCTGAAAGCTACACTTGATGCTTTGAAATTCAAGGAGAATGGGATAGACTCACAGTTTTTCTTGCTTTTATTGGGGATACATGAGTGCTATCTAATCAGAAAGCTGAGCTGCAGCAGTCAAGTGTGTGAGCTTTTTCTTTTAGCGTGCATAGTCATTCCTGGCACATGTGAAATGTCATGACAACGTGTAGTAATTATGTTATTGTAGCTGAGATGGTCTGAGGATATTTCTTTTCTTAATGCATATGCAAATTAGGTAGAAGCCATATTAATCATTGTATAACTGTTTAATCATGTCACCAGAGCCTTTTTCAGTGGTTAAAATGATTGCCTGTAACAGTACTTTCTGCTGTTGGAAATACTAATGAACAGATAAAAAATTATTTTGACCTTAACACAGGTGTAAAGACTTCTTAAAGGCATTCTGAACCAGACTGCATGCAATCTGTAGCACTGCCTGTTACATAATAACTGGGTGAAAAATAGCTGGCTTTTACTATGTGACAGGCATCACCTATCTGCAAAGATGCTGCAAGACTGGAGGAACTGCTAAAGACTTCCCCCCCAGCCCTGCTTCCCCTAGTGAGAGAGGTAATGCTGCCTGGTAGATACGTTGATGTGAGATGCTTAGATTTGCTGTATGTGTAGTGAGGTGGGGGTGTCTTGGAAAAATTCGTAAAAATTTTATGCGTGAATGCTGCTGTTTCAGTTCTTGTACTTGCAAATGAGTATAGGGCTAGGTAAAGATCTTGCAGTAGAAGACAAGACAGTGATAAATGCAGTACTTGTTCTTTACTTATTTTACCATTTCTGGTTAGAATAAGTTAACAACGTCCATGGAGAAGTGGGGGGATCTGTAAGGCACAGGAGATCACTGCAATTCCCCTTCCCAGCTAAGGGCAGGGCTGTAATGGGCTATAACCCAGCAGGGTTATAACAAGCTTGCCCTTTTCAGCATGGTGGTGTTAAAGCTGGAAACCACCACACGTTACGTCTCTCCCATTTGAACTTTCTGCAAGAGCAGCCCTGCGTCCAGCCTCTCTCTGCTTGATGTTCTAGTGGACATCTGTTCGTGGTAGAAGTGCTGACAGGCCAGCTCGGTTACCATGATGACTGATGAGAGGTTACTAGTGAGGCTGGCGGCTCCAGCTCTCTGCCAGACACTACTATTCTTGTAGTAGAGTTGTCTGAAAGAAATGTCTTCTGTAGAGTGACAGATTACCTTCATAAATGCCTTCTTTTATCTGGTATTTAGGCTAAGACACAGGATCTAACACTGACATGACCAAATCTGAGGATAGTGTGTGTCTATGGTTGGGTTTTTTTTTACCTGTTGATTCTGCTAGAGGTTGCCGCACCTACAGTGGAAAGAAGTGTGAATAGCCTAAGCACCTAATAGTTTAAACTAATATAACAAGACTCAGGACTGCTTGCCTGCTGCAGCAGCTGTCAGGTTTGATTGTTACTGTCTTCTAACATGTATCAGTACTCTGACTTTACCCCTGAAGTGTTCCCAAATCTTGGCTTCTTTGGTTTGTCCTGCCTTCCCCTCACCCCACCCCCACCCCCCCTCTTCAGTTTGTTGCAGCATTTTTCATGTCTGTTTCTTCTAGGTTTTGGAACTTTGGTTACTGTAAGATGCTAAAAGATAGACACTAGGTAAAATTTTTCCAGACTCTTTATGTAATTTGCATCAACGTAGCTCCTTTCCATTAACTGCAGGCAAGTTGGCTGTGTGTCATTGAAAAAAAAATTCAAAAGAAATAAAAAACCATTTTATGTTCAGTGGACTCAGCACTTTATAGAATTTTCCTTTGCCCTTCAAAACTGTGCCATGCTTGCCAGGTGTACTTGTGCACACTGTTTGCTAGTTCTTACAAAGATTCTCACTGCATGACTTGATTTGCAGGCTAGCCTCATGCCCTTCTGATCTGGTTTTGCATTCCAGGTGTGAACCCATGACAAATAAACATCCCTTTTTGTTTCTGTGCCCTAGGTGTAGTCTCTGTTGTGGAGATTATGCAGTCCCTTCCTTTGTCTGTTTTGGCTGAGGGATGCTTGCTTCTGTGCACATCTCACTTGCAGTTTATCATTGGATTCCGAATGTGCTTGAACTGATGTCTTGATCTATATGTGAAGTGCCTTCCTATTTAGGTGCTACAGCAAAATAGTTTGATTCATAAATGACTTTCATTTCTTTGAATTTTTATCAGATCTTTTCTGTCTTAAGGAGTAGAAGGAGGAGGGTTTGTGGTGAGGGAGGTCTTGTTCACTCCTTCCTTGGGCAGAGGGAGGAGCTCCCACCAGATCTGCCCCTGCTTGCTGTGAGTCAGGGAAGGTACTCTGCTAGGACTGATTCAGATGATGTCGTTACTAGAAAAGTTGGCTGGTTTGCTCCCCAGTGCAGAACGGGTAGTGAAATTTGTCAGTATCACAGGGTGTCCAGACAGGACCAGGTGGTTGCTGAGTGGTTCTTAGAACTTTCACTGTGACTCCGGGTCGAGCCCATTTGGCAGGCTTAGAGAGCAATTCCCAAAACGCAACTACTTTGCATACTTTGAGAAATGTAGGTGTTTGGGGGTGATAGGTCCTGATTGCTGAGCAGGGTGATTCTGATGGTGGTGGTGACATTTTGTTATAAGCCTTTGATGGTCTTGCGAGAGGTAGATACCTCAAAGGATTTGGACTCTTCACTGCATGTCATAAATCACTGTGGACTATCACGCACTGTTCGAGATCAAAGGGTGGCCCTACTACAGTTCTTCGTTACCTTGGTTCCTGTTTATGTCATGACTGAAGGAAGAGTCATAAGGCATCCATTTTTTTTTCATGTAAGTATCTGATTGACTGTGTCTGTTCACCTTTGACAAAGGAGTGATCTTCCAAAGTTAAGTCCTGAGGCATTCTGCAGCTGTTAAAGTGGAATTGTTATTTGGCAACTAATTTCTAATCAGTTACATAGCTTGATGATACTTACATCATCTATATAAACATCTATATAAACTACATGAACAACTATATGGTGTTGTTTGGTGGTGTCTGAAGTACAGATGCATGCTATGTCTGAATTACAAGTTGTGCTGAAAACAGTGACTTGGCTGCCATTACTTGAGTCTTGGCCATTTGAATCCAGTAGCTTCTTAGAGAAAATGTCTCTATAGCTGAAATTAACATGCAAGAAAAAAACCCCATCCAACTGTCTACTTGTAACGCAAGTCATTCTTCAATGCATTTTATGTGTCCTTCTTCTTCTGGAGTGTAAGTTAAAAAAGAAAAGCAATGAGTTACATTTTCATTATTCTTATGTGCAGCTGTAACTGCTGCTGGATAATTTTGCTCTTCCCTTACTTGATTCTCTGAGTTTCTATGTATAGTAAGTAGGCAAATTGGAGTATGACATATCTGTGTACATACTTGATTTGTACAAAACCACTTCCATTTTCCAAGCATTTTGTTTGCAATTTTCCCGTAACTAAGAATGAGTGTTGAAGAGTTCCTTGGCTATTCTGACACTCTTTGGTCTCTTCATCTGATTAGTATTGTGTGCAGTGTCTGTGCATCTTTCAGCAGAGGTGGACAGTAAAATCTGACAGGGATTCACATTTTTTAACATTTGGCAAGACCTGTATCAGCAGAAAAAGCCTTGAACAGGAAGTTTTTGCAGTGCATAATAATCCTGCAAATGTTGACTGATTTTTCTAATGCCACAGTCCCTTGTTGTGGGACTGCAGCAGGGTTTACTGTACTTGGTGCACTATGATAAATGTTGCTGTGACAAATTGCAGAAGCTAAAGATTCTTACAGACTTGTTAATCTTGCACATGGTGAAATTTCACTGTGAAGGTGATGAATTACATCTGAATTTATGGAGACTTAGGCCCTTATGGTATGTTATGGAGGACAAGAGGTCTTGCTAATTCTCTTATTCCTCTCCTGTCTTTCAAAGATCTCTCTCTTTTTAATGTGCCTGTGAAGTGGCTTGCAGCTAGCTGTTTGTGTTGTGAAACTTTTCTTCATAATGGCTGGTAGTAACTCAGAAGTCGGGACAGAAGCAACTTCCCCACAAAGTGGTCATGTGTGACAAACTAAATGGAGGTTTCTGAAAGACATTGCAACAGTGAGTTGCACAGTGGAGAACCTGCTGTTGTCCATGTGTTGCTAAAAGTTTAGAAACATGTACATCTATGTATAGGGGGCAGCTGAGACATCATCCTGTTGACTTGCTACAGGCATTGATCCTTGCTGCTTGCTTTAGTCTGGAAGCAGTTTTCCTAAGCTGTTGCATACCGGAAGGTTTACTTTCTGCATGAGTATAATCACAAACCGCATCTCTGCTTGGGTGTTGAAACAGTCCACTACATGTAGGTCAACCAGAATGCCACACTTAAGCTGTCTTCACAGGGTCCTGCTGAGGAAACAGTAGCGGGGAGAGGAAGGAAACTAGTCGAGGATCTGTATCTTCACACCAACGCCATGTTGCAAAGAAATGCAACTTTCTGTCTTGACAAAAGCATGTCACTGATGTAAAATCACTGAGTCTTGGTCCTGTGCCTGCAGAGTGTCTGAGTTCTTGGGCTGATGTTTCTGAGACATCAGTTGCTTCTTGGGCTGGAGTTCTGCTTGAGGTGGTACCCTCTCAACCCGTACCAGCCACTGATACAGGAAAAGCCAGCAAATCTAGCCTTCTGAAGCACACAGATACCCCCAAAGACATGTCAAGGTGTTGTGCACAGACACTAGCATGCATAAAGAAGGGCATGGCCAAATGAAGGAACTGTGATTTTCTTAGCTGCCGCAGTACACAATGGGGCATCGTCTTATTCTTTGTTGTGGTCAAGTTCTCACAGAAGAAAACTAAGCTGCAGTTCTGTGTGTGATTGCAAGGTGATTTTTTTTAGATTCCCAGTCAAATTGGAGGACTGTTAAATCCTGCAACGCTAAATTCATGCAAAAAGACCATTTATTTTAAAATCACATGTAGCCTTAATGTAATCTAGAGTGATGCAGTTCATATGTAGTGATTTGCTGTGAAGG
This sequence comes from Falco naumanni, assembly GCF_017639655.2. NCBI lineage: Eukaryota > Metazoa > Chordata > Aves > Falconiformes > Falconidae > Falco > Falco naumanni. The sequence goes on from NC_054080.1 coordinate 32,284,739, forward strand.
GAAGGTTATTATAAGTAATGTTTGCAAGGGAGTCACCCTAAATAATTACCTACCTGCTGTTTGCTTTTTTTCTGCTATCAAAAGGTCTGTATCCATAGCACAGCTAGCTGTAAAATGAGCTTTGCTCTGAATTTCTAGGACTGCAATACTTTAAGGAGTATGTGTGCTGGTGAAATGGCTTTTCTGGAAGAGTTATGATTCCTTTAAGGAATGCTTTGGAGTGATGGTTGACTTGACTGTGAAGCCTTGCTAACACACGGAGATGATAGATAAGACCAGTTCACTGTGCACTAATATGCTAGATTGTGATATTTAGCACACTGCTGATAATATTTGCTACTATTATTAGTTGTTGGTTAAGAACTAGTTGTGAGTGGAATTGTAAGCCACCTAAATAAGGTCCACACAGACTGGAGAGCTGTGTTGCAGGAGATCAGTAACAGAACTTGAATCCCATCCCAGAAAAAAAATAAATCTTTGGTTGCAGTCTTTGTTGGTTTTGGTTTTGGTCTTGTGAGTTTTGTTACTTTTCTAGATTAAGTCCTATTTTACCCTACCCTTGAAATTTATTTAAATCTGAAAACCTTTCTGCTAAGTACCTTGAAACATCTTTTGTGACTGTTTAGTCGCAGTTGGTGAGATTTTGGTATTACTTCTGTCATAGGTGGAGAAAGCTGAAGCTGTTAAAAGTCTGGCTTCTCACTGCATCCCTGTTCTTAGACCACAGACTGAACATTCAAAAAATCATAACCAGTAGCTGGAACTCTGTGGAAGTGTTTGAGACCATTTTCTTGTCCTTTCCAGAAAGCTTCCCGCTGCCCAGAGGAGTGTGTGGCCTTCCTGCCTGATATGGAAAATTGACCTTTAAGCATGAACAGTCTTATAAAAAAAAAAAAAAAGGCTTATGGAGATGGCCTCATGGTTCATGCTGAACCTTTTGAAAGGTAACATGCTGAGCTTGAGAACCTTCCCTGCACCTCTGTTTCATACATCTCCACTTTTTTCTTGTAATGCAGGACACAAGCAGTGTGGTGGCATAGACTAAACGGACTGCTCCAGAGAGCATATCTAGAATACCCTCCTCCTTTTTCCCTAGTGACTGCTAGGGAAAGATACCAGTAGAAGATACCGGTATAAAACTTGTGCTTCTTGGTAGAATAGAACTAGAGGTTGAGCTCTTGTTTTTTCCAACTTTTACTGTTCTCTCTTTTAATATCCTTTGTGGAAGAGTGACAGGAATAGTGGGAAAATACTGACTACTGCAAAGTTAAATAGTCTTATATATAATATGTCACATAAGCTATGGCCGTAAGTACCTAGGACACCTATTCTGTTTACAGTCTGACGGATGACATCTTCAGAACAGGGATTCCTAAAATGCTACCTAAGTGTCATTATCAGTCCAAACCATTTTGTGTTTAAATTAGTAAAAGTTACTAATAGGGTGTGTACATCCTTGCGATGTTTGAAAGTGTTTCTGGGCATACTGGAACTGAAATCACAGCACAAACTGGTATGTCTGTGGTATCTTTGTGGTATGATATCACTTTCCAAGCAGGCCAAAAGTTTGTAATAAAGCCTACTTCTTTATTCCTTTCTCTGTGCTTATAGTTAGAGATTATAGTTGGAGGAATCAGCAACATTAAGAAAAACAACCAAGGAAGAAATGAAATTTATCTCAGATACAGTATTTAATGGTAGTATTTATTGTATGATGAACTGGCAAAGAATTAAGATTGCTCTTCAGAATGCTTTTTAGCTTATTTTGTTTTCTTATTATTGCCCAAGTGTCTACTAAACTTCTTTTCTTTGGAAACTGTGCTCCTCCCTGTTTGGCCTGATGACTGGTAATTTCACACTTACCCATATTTATTTAAAGCCATGGCAACCACCATACTGAAATGTCATTAAGTGAAGTCCAGGTCCGACTGCTGACTGATGATGCAAAGGTCTGCTCTCTAATAAAATGCAGCCTGTGAAGGATGAACTCCAAGAGGCAGCTACGCCCTGTCTTCAAGCATTTGCTCTGATTTCAAGGCTTTCCCATGTGGTGGTGTTGCTCAACATGTAGCAAAACAAGTTCTTGCGAGCCCCTTGAGCATTCCTCCGTATGTAACAGATTAGATACTCAGGCTTTGTTAATTTTTTCCTCCCTCTCCCCACCCCCCCCACCCCCCAAAAAAAAAACCCAAACCAAACCAAACGCAACCCCAAACCTGGAGCAAAGGACCCAACACAAGCAAATCTTGGAGAATTGTTTCACTTTGTTGCAAAACACCACTTGTTAATTACAGGGACACTTAGCGCAGTTCTGACATGTGAACCATCAATATAAACATTTACTTTCACTGGTGATTTTGCTTGGGTTGTGCTTAGCTGCTTTGTAGGGGATGGAGGGAAGGGAGTTAAGTGTTGCAATATAGTGTTGTGCAATTCCTGGCTTGCAAATAGAAAATGATGAGCAAGTCTGCATAGGCCTCTCACCCACCAAAATTTGGCCACTGTTCTTTACCACTCCCACTCTTCCTAATTAGGAACGCGTCTACTGGCTTCTTAAGGTTAAAAGGAGAGAAGGGTAGAGATCTTAAGAGGGCAGTATCAGGCCTGTTCTGCTGTGAAAGGCCCTGAGCCTCCTGAACCTTAAGAGTCAAGTCAATCTGCTAGATTGCCTCTAGTTAGGATGTCCGAAGGTAATCCTCAACTCCCTGTGCAGGGTCTGACAGAAAGGGCAGCTGGGACTGTATTCCTGAGTAGGTCTCGTCGGTGAAGTAGCCTTTCAGCTTTCCATGTTTCTCAGCCTGTGGAATTGTAGGACATTATTCCAGGGTAGTTTCTCTTTCTTGGAGTGGCTCATCTAAGGCTGGCTTGTTCTTCCTGCAGTTTTTGCCTAGACTGAAAATCTTTCTGAGCTTTAGGAGACCACACATGTGTCCTTGCTGTGTGGTGTTCATGATGGCTACTGTCGTATCACCCAAAACAGACGCCCGAGAAGGGAGCAGCTCTGGATAGGTGCAGAGTGGGAAAGATTAAATCCATCGTTCTTTGAGCAGTGCATCTTTGCATCGGTTGAGTAGAGCAGCTAACTCCCATCAGCTAAAAAGGAGAGAGCTCTTGGACAATAGGACCCGACTTTGAAAGTGTTTGGTGGTTTCTGGTGCCTGGTTCTTGCTGAACTTCCGTGGTGCAGAAAATGCTTCATGCTCTGCAGTACCATCATTGAAATACCTTGCATTATCATGGGCTGGGGTTGCTGCTAGGATCGTGAAAGTCCTGTGGCTCTCATTGGGATTACAGTCGTGCCAGGTGCTGATCAACAGACCAAAGGGATCTCCTGAAAAGGAGAAGCAGCCCCTCCCTGCTGGGTAGCTGCCAGCATCCCCAGGCTCTCTTTTTGTCCAAAAGCAGAAGTGCGAGCAAACTACTGCTTCCTACGGCTCTCGAATCCAAACAGATTCTCCCTAGGCCTTCGGGCATAGCACTGGAACTTCCTCATTCAGGATAGCTGTTCAGAACAAAAGGTGGAGACAGAGCAGTTCAGATTTGGCTTTGCTGTTCCAGCAGTTTACATGCAACTAGTTGGTGGGTGGTTGTCTGCCTACATCCTTTCCTGGGTTCTTGTAAGTTGGGTTTTTGTGTACCTTCTTATTCTGCCTTATTAAATTAGCTGGCACAGAGGAAGCCTCTGAGAAACCCTTTCAAAATCTCTGCTGCAGGAAGAATTTTAAAAAATTGCAGTATTTGAATAGATTAAAAAACAAACAAACAAACCCAAAGAAACAACAAAACAGATTTGTATGGATACAGAAATACTTCCCCCTTTTTTTTAAAGCTGATAATTTTGGGGAACTCTTCCAACAGGTGTGCTGGCAAGGACATTGCACACAGATGGAGGTAATAATAGTGAAACAAAATTCAGTAGCTACTCATTTGCTGGATTTGGTTGGGAGAGGTTTATCAAGGACACTCCTGACAGCTTTTTTTCTGATGCGGTGATTTTTTAAAAAAATGTAAACAGAAGCTACAGGGCTTAATAATATACAACTGAGGATTATGTCCATTGTAATTTTTTTACGTTACTTTTACAAACTGTGTAGTATTATATTTAAAATACTTATTTCTGAGACAAAGTGGATGATACTAGTTGGCATCTTGCACTTAAATTAATTGTAAAACATTTTCTTAATTTAGTGATGTGTTTAGGAGAATACTGTAACTTACTGAATATACAATGGTGATAACTGTGTTTACAATAATTTTCCAATTCCTACTGTTCAGTGGTAGCCCACTTGTTCAAGAGTTAGAAGTAAGGCATACTGCGATTGGCAATCTTGGAAAAAATTAGCTCAATGCTGCTACCACTAAATACTGTGGGATGGATACCATGGGTTTAAATGGCAGCCGAATTGTATTCCAAGCCTCTGTCTTAAGTACTTACAACTAAAAGGCGACTTGCCTTGCGCTCATTTTTGTATCACTGTGTGTAGTACATCAGCTAGAAATCTGTTAATGATTGAGTTGTAACACTAGGACCTTTATGGAGATCACAGTGGGGTTTTTGTTTGTGATCAGACAGACATTTTGGAATGTATAACATTGATCCTTGTGCTGGAATTGTTTACATGCAAAAGGTATTTATGATTTTTTGCAAACTGCAATGTGCAATTTTGTACATGTGTTTTAAACAAAAGAGTTTATAAGGAAGATATCGTATGTACAGTACTTGGACATGAGTATTATTTCTTTGATATAAATATCTAGAGGAAAATTAAAATTGCTTTATATTCATATTTTTGGCTGTGTTCTTCATTATTTCAGCAAGAAATCTAAAAGTCAGCTTAAGGCATAGTTGTCATTTTGTTGGAAAATCCAAGAAAAATTTGTTGATCTGGAATCTTAAAAAAAGGTTTTAAAATCACGCTTAATATGCTGCTTCTTTCAGTTGTATCAACATTTTGAAGTGGAAGGAAGGAAAGATTTCTTCTAGTAAAAATGCTGCTCTTCAGATTAATTTCCCTATGTGCTAGAGCAGATGCAACTCAAAAAGTAGACTTTTAAAAAGAACAAAAGAGTTGAAGAGCAAGTCCAGCTCTGGTGACATCAGATTTCGGGCCATTACTAAGAAAAGCTGGAGTTGTCAGCACTGTGGGACAGAACTCCAGTTGCCCATGTCTTGACTCTTCTGTTTCAGCAGAACAAGGGATGGTAAAAACTTTCTGCCATTTAAACTGTTCCGAAGCCACATCTGGAGCAAAACTGTTAAATAAGGCAACTCTTTTTCTTTCCCGTGATCGTTCTTATGCCTGTTGCTGCGTCTTGACATACTCCCAAAGGAGAGCTACTCAGTAAACATCGCCATGTGCTAAAAACACTTCTGAAGTCCCAGTTAAAAGCTCCCCTGCTCTGGGAAGGCAGCCCTGCCTTCTGGATACATCCTTCCAAACCAAGTGATGAGGGGAAGGACTGGGTGCCAAGCCCCACCAAGAATGCTCTGAGGATGCCAAGTTCAAGAAAGAGCCGAGCAGTGCGGCAGCGCCGGTGGCATTGGCTGGGCCAGCTCACACCCGGGCACATGGCTGGACCCTGGCTTGTTCTCTACAGATGCATGGGTTCCAGATCTGACACTGAGAAATGGCAGAGGGGCTGGTTTCTTCTAGTTTCATATATGAATACTAAGATTTCAGAAGCATGCAGAAGCTAGAGGGGGAAGCAAACCGAGGAAGCTGTGAGCGCACTGTAGTTCAAGCTGTTGTACGTTGGCACTTAGGGTTTATGACCACATAATCAGTTTGGTGTGGGATTACTGTGACTTCTAAATGTGAGCCATGCCTCCTTCAGCACTCTGGGAGTTACTTAATGCTTTTAATTTCCATGTTGTACATGGCTGCAGGCTGTTTCACACATGCTAGCCAGACCACTCTTCGGAGATTTCCACTCCATTCTAATACAGTTTAATTTCTGGGACAGTCTGTAGCACTCTTGCAATAATCTTGATGCTTTCCAAATTAAATACAGATGGGAGGCAGAACAACAAGATGCTGAGAGCCTTCATAGGTGCTTTGATAGATGCTTGAAAGTTGATTTTGCGTGTCCATTTGAGTTTCAGAGCCTAGTTCTATAGAAAAGTGCTGTGAATGTATGGTGTAGGAACCCCAATGTACTTGCTCTCTTCAACAATTCAGTACTTCTGGCCTTGAGTGTCTCATACTGGTGCCTTCAGAAGTGCTCAGTGAGGAGATAATTTAGACTGACTGTGCTCTATTATCGACAGGGTGTAGATTGAAAGCTGGGTGCTTTGCATTTCTTGAATAACCTGCAGGATTGTGTTCATTTTTTTGCTTCTGAGATGGTCCCTTTCTCCTCCCCCTCTGTCTCTGGTGTCCTTGCAAGAGTGGAACAGGCATGGCCCTTGCACAGCTTCCAAAAGTGGTGTCCAAATGTAAACAATTCAATGGGTCATCACTTATTCCTGGGCACTGCCCATGTTCTAGACTAAGGGAAACAAAGGCCCAATGGTGCTTTTGCAGCCTACCATCTCTTTTCCTTCAGCCTCGGTGACTCAGGTTCTGGCATATGCTCTTCAGGTGGATCTGGCAATTGCATCAGTTGCGAGAAGTCAAATAGCACGTCACATACAAAAGCTGTGAACCTCTCTCACTTGTTCTGATGTGGGCTGGTTACTTTCTGTTTCACCTGCAGCTGGCTGCACTAAAGTAATTTTTAGAAGTTTTCCCTTTCTCTGGTGTGACATAGCAACGTGTAAGATTATGACACACAAGTTGCGTTGGGTTTCCCCCCACCAACTGTAAATGAGGTCAGGAAGTGTAAAGGACAACATTTCAGCACATTTGGGCAGATGTCTCATCATCTGAGCCATCCTGTCAAATCCGAAATTCATGCCTTTGTCATTCTTGCTACAGCTCTCAAATGTCAGTTCCAGAAAGACCCTGCCGCAGGGGAGGTGGGGAGCCAGTGACTGTAACCGATGGCCAGCTCTGAAACTGAACCCATCAGTCCAGAGAGGTGGTTAGATGGATGGAGGCTGTTCCCTACTGTCAGCCTTCGGTGTGCAGGTTGGGTAGGACTGGAGGCCTGATTCTGAGAGGCCAAGTTGCAAAGGCCAGTCACAGCTCTCTGGCTATGTGTCATGTCCCATGATTTTACTGCTTTGGGTAGTGCATCCTAATGACTAGGTTTTGGAGGGTATCTCAAAGCTCATTCTTGAGGACTAAAGTAACCCGGACCAGGAAGTGCAGGATGAGACCAACAGGGCAGCCAGATCACATAATTTCTGACCATCCCCTTGCAGCTTTTACTAATTTTTGGGTGCACCCCAAGTCAGATGCCCTCTAAGCCATACTGTTGTGTTAAATGGACTCCTGTTCTGCTCGGACCTGGCAGCTCCTGTGCACCTGTATCCACAGAGTCTCATAAGCCACAACACAGCAGCTCTGAACACTGTACTACCTCAGCTAAATAAGTCTGGGATTAAATGTCCATCCTTTGGTCAGCTTGTTGGTTGTTTTTCTTCTCCTTTAATCAAGCAAGGTTTTTTTGCTTTGGACCTGGTAGAGCCGTCTCTCTGCAGTTTCCTTAGGGAGCTTGCTGCTGCTGGTGACTGGCAGGCAGGACAGAGGACAATTCCATTGTCTGTGGCTCTGAGCTGTGGGCCCAGAGGAAAAAAATATGAAATGTGTCCTTGGCTGCAACTATTGCATCTGCTTAGCAGCCTCAGGGAGGGGCCTTAAGCAAATCTTGCCCCTGAAGGAGGTTTCCAGCAACCCGTGGCCTGTGCTTTATGGTGGAATAGCCATGCCCCTGCATTACCCTCTTCCTCAGCAGGCAGCTGGGCCTCCCCATGCTCTGCAAGTCCTAACGCTTATACACAGCGCAAAGAGAAGCTCTCTGCCTTCCTCTCCAACCCGTTCCCTCCCTTTCTGTATGCCTGAGCTCTCCTTCAGTGCCTCCCACTCACTGCTTTTCCCTAACCCTAACGCTGCATCTCCATCTGCTCCCTCCGGCTGCAGCTGGGAGCCTCCCCGGCTCCCCTCCCTCTGTCCTTGCCGTCCTCGCCCAGCTGTGTGGGGGCAATTCTCTGCTCTGCAGCTCGCTGAGTACACCCTCCTGAAGAAAGAAGGGTAGAGAGGGTGCATACCAGCAGGAGCGTTCCCCTCCACGGTTTCGCTTGTTGGTGTACAGAAGAGGGAAATCTCAGCTCGGTGAGCTCGCAAACCGGCCGGCAGCGCCTGACACGTGCGGTGTGCCCACAGGGTCAGCACGCCCTTGCTGCCCTGTGCTGGGCAGGATGCGGGCAAAGCCACAGCAAGAACATGGCCCTAAAAACTGGGTGGGCTTTGTGGATTTGCCCCTCGGCTCCAAGGAGCTCTTGGATCTCAGTTCTCTTTGGCGTTTGTGTTCAGCATGCTTAAATGGAGGAGAAAATGAAGGAAAATGGCAGAGGTAAATTACACAAAATTGAGACTAATGTAAATACTTTGTAAAAACACCAGCATGGGGAGACTTGTAACTATTCCCCAAAACACACTTTAGAAAATCAGCAGCTTGAAGGTAATTAAGAAAGCACAACAGAGGTGCCAGATTACCTCCGCTGTTTTGCCACAGGGCAAGGCTCTCCAGCTTCTCCAGCTGGAGATTAAGTAGAGCTGACTGTGGGGGAATATATCCCAGTCGCTTTCTCTCCTCACTGTAGTCTTTTGGGGAGAGATGGAGATTTAACTACAGGTGCTGGCCAGCTGGGTCAGTTTCAGGAGATTAGCAACTCTCCGTCCTCACCTATAATTTCTCTTTCACAGTGGGGCTATTTTTAGTGAGTGGTGGACAAAATGCTTCCGTAGGGACTGTTCTGAAGCCTGTCACCAGATCACCTGAAAGCACGCACTGTGGGTAAAAGACCAGGGCCAAAACTCAGCTGTGCAAATGGCTGGCCATCTCATTAAATCTCTGAACATCTTCAACCCCCAATATCCTCCTTGGATCACACCGTGCCTTTCTGGAGGTGCCGGAGTCCTACGGATGCCAATTCTGGAGATTTTAAGGCAGGGGCCTCTGTTTGGGAACAGCCGTGTGGGCTTTCCAGTGCCTGCGTAGCTATGGCTCTGGCAGCATGACTCATGACAAGCCTTTCCCAACGCCTTACCAGTTAATCCTTTCAGTTTCTTTAAATGAGACACAGGGCAAATGTGACTCATTGTCACTTTTGGGAAATTACAGATTTGCAAAGCATGGCCCAGGGGAGTGTCCGCCTTGTGCCACACAGCTGGGATCGGTGCCTCCTGCCCTCGCCTACTTTCCTTTCTGCTTTCAAAGTTAGCATCACTTCTTCCTTTTGACAGCCAAAATCAGGAGAGACTTTCTAGGGTCCTCTGTTGCCTTTAGGTGAAGAGAATGTGCTGGGCTAGAAAGAGAAATTGCTTGAAGAGAAGCATTTGCTACATGTCAAACTGTGTGCTGGCGTTGCTTTATAAAAACCACACACCAGCTTTGCAAGAAGCTGTGGGAGGGTGAGTCCCTCCTTCTCGGACAGATCCATGGCTGTTACAGCTAAGCACTGTGGTGCTGGCAGCCCGGCTAGTGCATGATATTTACCCCTTCGCTCTGCTTCTTACTGCTTCATGCCACTGCAGTAGCCACATTGCCTCCCCAGAGCAGGCACCCAGCAGCAGACGGTGTCCATCTGGCCAGGAACTGTTACAACAGCTGTAGCCTGACCTTTTGATGTGCTGTTGTTCCCTGGTACCTTCCAAATCACAACCATGTGGGGTCTTCTGCAAAGCTTCTGCTTCACTCTGACAGTCCTTAGGATCTGCATTAGCATCCGTGTTAGTCCTGCCTAAACTTCCCCAGGTGCATCAGGGCCATCTTTGCCATCAGGGCACATAAGGAGAGCAGTCTGGAGGTCTTTGTCCTGATGCTGTGTAATGGGAAGGGTCTGGCTGCACTTCTGACCTTTTGAGGTCAGGAGAGGGGAACAAAAAAAAAAAAAAAAAGAGAGAACAGGGAACTTCAATTTCCTCTTGCTCCTTGAGCACTACACCAGGGCTGTTCCAGGAGAAGTACGGGGTACCCAGCCAAACTGTGCACCTTGCTGAGACAGTCCCGGGAAGGATGAGCCTGTAGCTGCATTAATCAGACAATTTTGCCAAGATGAGGAGACCCAGGCAACCTTCCAGACTGTTTCAGGTGCACTCCTCATGGTCCACAGCTAATAATTTCACCTAGCTTGCATCTCTTCATGGAAGCACAGTCCAATGGACTAAAACTACACACATAATTAAATACAGCTCTCCCAAGCAATAGCTCTGCATACAAGGGACCTGCAGGTAGGTGAAAAAGGTGCAACCCCATGCCTCCACTCGTCTAGGCTTGCAGCAGACCAGAGTCCCAGCAAACTGAGAAACAGGGTCTCAGCATTTACAGAAAGGTCCGTGGAAAGCAGGCTCTCTTTCTCTTTCCCTCCTACTGCTGTGCTGGGCATGCTCCCCAGCAAGAACGCAGTTGTTGCAAGGACTCCAGGTGAGTTTGACAGCCCAGACATCTCTGTGTCATTTCTTCTTCCTCCCTGTTTGCCAGTGCCAGGGAAGGAAAGCACACAGAAGAGCAATGTGCACCAAGCCCATGCCTTTGTGATTTGGTATCTATTTGAACACCCCAGGGTGTGGGTGGAGTAAGCACAATGTTCAAGGCATTGAAGTGAGAACCTGGGCAAACAGGAGTGAGGTAGCGTCTGAGACCACAGAGCAAATATTTGCCTGCAATGCACTTTGGCAGATAACTGAAAGGCAGCCAGCAAAGGGTGGAGAAGTCCAGTGGAGACAAGGCACTGCTTGTTTGCTCAGCCATGCAAAGGACATAAATGCAAACCTAGAGCCATTCAGGCTTCTCAAGCAGCAGTAAAAGGTGAAAAACAGGAGTGGGCCAGTCACAGCCGGCCTACACGTGCCTAAATGCCCTCCAAGTGCAAGTATGAGCATCACCTCAAGAGGCAGCTCACCTGCCCCTGATGTGCTGGCTTGTACCTCTGAGAACCAGCGCTTTTCCAGGCAGGGAGAGGGAGCAAAAAGACTTTCCTGTGCCACCTCTCTTCACGTTTACAGCAGGAGCTGCCCATTGCTCTCTCTGGCTTGAGAGAACGGGGCAGGAGCAGCACAGCTGGCACCAGCTCCTGAACCCGTCTTGAGCCTCCAGACTCACTGTTTGCTTACTGCATGGTCAAACATCTGCATTTCAGTCCTGCTGGGTTTGTGGCATTGCGTGTTTCATGATCCACCCAGCTGGGAACCTTTCTGCTACCTGATAAGGTGCAAGGGCAGAAACCCTTGTTGCACTAACCCTTGCTGCAACCCCGCTTGCCCCCCTCTTCCCCCCAAAAACCATAGGCAGAATCAGACCCCCTTTATGTTCAAGGGATAATATTAAAAAAGGCAGAAAATAGTATTTTGTGGTGCCTTTTTCTGAGCAATAGCAAAACTCAGGCTCTGTCTGGATCAACAATGTTCATGTTGGGATGAAGGCGGTGACCACCTTCTTCTTTCGTACCTGATTTTACTGTTTACAAAACGTGTGTATCCTGCTGCCTCAGACAGATTTGGTAGCACAGGGCAGGCCTCATATTGGCAGTAACAGCTGTCTTGGCCCCAGAAGTGGGTGTCTTGATGTGACTGTGTCCTCCCCAGCACTAGGAACCATTGGAGCAAGGAGCCCTGGCTCCAGGCCAAGCAGGGAGCTCCTTGTGTTTCAAACTGCCCCTCTCTCAAAAAGATTTCAGTTTCTCCTCAGTTTTCTCCCAGTCATCCTTTTGCTGTGAAAATCCACATTGACTTAGACACCATCTTCATGCTCAGGGGTGAAAAGCTGTTGATGTACAGCTGTACCCCTGCTGGGAAGCCTCCTGGCCCTTCTGGAAATAAATAGGGGCTGGATGACATATGCCAACACCTGAACAGAAAGAGAAAGCTCACTAGTGTTCCTGGGGGATGGCTCACCCTCCTTCCCTGGAATGGGTGATGTTTCCTTCCTGCAGTAACTGCTGGGTGTATGAGACCATGGCGTGGGGAGCCCCATGTGAGGTCCAGCCACTGTGACCTGCTCTGCTCCCTGCGTTGTTGTTGCCTTTCTCCCCACCTCTGGGCTGCACGCAGGCCAGGGGCTCCGCTCCCAGGGGAAAAGCCAGCCCTCGGCAGGCACCCACCCCACACCTCCCAGCGAGCACCTGGGGGAGGATGGGCTGTTGGTGCTGTGGGCAAGGAGACAGTTTTCTCAACCAAGCATTGCTTCCTACAGAGTAATGCAAAGGATTTTTACCTGTGTTGCTCTCTACTCCCTTGTTGTGTCAAATCTCTTGCAAGCTGAGAACATGATACTGGGTTCTGGGAAGCTGCTGGTCCAAAGCAGGTGAGCCTATGGCACCAGGGTGAGCTCCCTGGCTGACAGCAGCAGGCACTTCAGAAAAGAGTAAGGTGGGATAAAAGATCATTGTCCATCTACTGCCAATGAGCATCTGGGAACTTTTGGAGGGAGAGGTTGCTCTGGGGCCTCTACCTTTAACAATTCTCGTGGAACTCGTGCCACAGTTTTGTTCAGAAGATTTTGGAAACTGCAAAAATTCCTGGCATCATCAGCCCTGGCAGCAGAACTGTGCAGCTTGTGAAGGAGTTTGTCCTTTTGCTGTGTTTAGGAGTTATTCTCTACTAACTCCATGGGGTGTCACCTAGACCTGGTGACATGAGAAGCAATGAATAGTAGTTCCCCTATTCACATTTCCCATCTGAGTCCTGGTTTCTTAGACCTCTACTATACCTTCTCTGTTTTGCAGGTTGAGAGTCCTAGTAACTTTGCCGTGTCCTGGCACAGAGCTGCTCTGTACTTCCAGCTCCTCAGAGTCTCTGTCCTGTCCTGTCACTCACTGCACCCATCTTAAGATGGGTTGACCAGAACTGGGCAGAGGGCTCATGATAGAGACACCAGAGAATTAATAAACTACCTTTATTCCCTTCCTTATAATTCTCAACCTTTTATTTCCTTTCTAACCACTACTGAGCACAGCCATTAAGTAAAGAGATACAGCTTGCTAGACTCCTGGCTGCTGTTGAAACCTTGAAAACGATAAGTAAGGGAGCAGGTTCCCTGAGTTTGCAAAGGGCCTGAAATAAGAGCATAAAGGTACAACTTACCCTGTCCCAACGCAGCCACTGTTACTACTTGTCAGAAAAACAGAGAAAAAGGATTGCTATGCAGAGATCTACCCTATCCACTCCTGTTTGAGTTGTTTTCCTTTCAGGGTGGCCTTTGGAGCTGATTAAGCCTTCGGAAAGCCTAAGGCTGCTCCAAACCTTGGCTTGCACTTCAGTAACCAGTGTTGTTGCTGGGGAATGGTGACTTTCCCCACAGCAGATGGAGCACTCATGTGACACTATGTATCATCTATTTACATCTTTTTTTACATTAGCAACAGATGGCTTGGCATAATTATTTTTTTTAAAATTAGGGGGAAAATGTATCTAAAACTTCACACATATTCTGGAGACTATGGTTTTTACTTTTACAGCACCAATGCTGAGGTCTTTGGCAAAATGACCTCCCTCACCCTTCCATCACCTTCTGTGAAGAGGTGTCACACTAGAGATGAAGGTAGGGAGAACAGCAGTAAGCAAGCAGAAACTCTCCCAATCATGCAAGGGGGAGAGGAAAAGGCAGCTCTGAAGCACGGGAGACAAAAGGGAGAAGAAGCAGACTTAAGGGCTGTAGTAGGAGGGGAGGGGAAGAAGAGAAGCGTTAGTGCTGACAAACCCTATCTTCAAAAGCTAATCGGATTCAAGCCCTACAAAAGCATAAGCATGCTTCAGAAATAGAAAACTTAGCAAAACATGAGTTCAACAGTTGGTTTCTTCTTGTTCCTCTTTTGGTATATAAGGCTGTAGGCACTGGATCTCCGCTATCAATTTTTTCTCAGGAAATATGAGACTTGGTGGGGAGGAGGGTTAATGTAAATGAGGACTTTCCCATGCTCGTGTGGCTCCTAAAGCCGGGGCTGTAAGCTAGCTGCCAGCTTGGTTTGACTTAGCAATGCTGATGCTGTCAGAAGAAAGGAAGAGGCTGTTATTAAGGCCATGGGAAGAGATACAGGATAGAACAAGAGCAGCCAAGGTACTGAAATGTCTTTATCAGACTACATTTGCCTGGGAAACAAAAGGCCTTTGAATGACTGGGGATGGAAAACATCCCCAAAATTGCCAGGTGCAAGCATCATACTTGTGCACAGCGTCAAGCCTTGTGCACTGGCAACGTGCAAGGCTGCTGCCATCTGTTGGGAGGTGGCTGGGGCGTGGTGGGAGGCAGCTGTTAGAAGAGGACATTAGAATGCTGTTGTGACACAGGGGGTTTAATCTGCATCCTTACTGCAAAGGGCTGTGTGAGAGAGAAAGTAAACCTCATCAATGCTGTACCACTGTCCATAGGCAAGTATCTGATCTGCCTTGTGCCGACAGGAAGGAACAGAGTACAGCTTTGGGTGGAAAGTGGAGAATATTTTTGATTGCAACAGTCCCTATGAAATGGGGACCAAGATCTGCAGAGAGAGCTCTGGGCAAAGGTTGCAGGACCTCTCAGTGCCCGATAGACCAGTGGGTGCTGCATTTGTAAGCAGGTCTTTCCCAGCTCAGGCATGTACATCTGCTGTCTGAGATGTCGTTCTTTTGCTAGGTTATTTTGACCCATAGACCTTTGCTGCAGTAAATCAGATGATGTGCCTACTGGTTCTTGGTGTTTCTTAGCAAGCAAACATGGTATGGTGGGTGGATGCAAAGCTAGTTTACATTTTTACGCTAGTTTTACTCCTCTGTAAATCCTACTCAGTAATGACTAATCCCCAAGTTGATTCCCCTTTCCCATTCGGATTATGTTATTTTCACTAGATTTCAGTACTTAATAAAATTTAACCATTTAGAGTCTACCTGTTGTGATTTTTCACATGCTATAAGGACAAGTGGTTGGCTTTCAGGCAGTACCCCAATACTGCTTATATATAGGAGCAAATCCCAAGTTTATAGTAAAAGCAAAGGCAATGGAGATCATAGGGGATGGTCCCTCCCAGAAAGCATAAATACTTCAGGAAAATGCACAGAAAGAGCAGACTGCAAAAGAAATTATGGCAAATGCCTATGAGGAATCAGACGAGACACCAAGATGAGGCTCACTATGCTGAGGAGCCCATCCATCCTGGGTCTATTCATGAAACTCCCCACAACAGCAGGACAGTTTGGGCCATGCAGCCTCTGCTCACCTGCCACCATCTTTACTGGGAACAACACTACCCAGGAGTCACTCTCCTGGCCAAAGCAAGGACAGAAGCAAGCTGCTGCTATGCTCCTTTGTGAAGAGTGTGCAACTAATTAATTCCCGCTGGGCTCAGGTCACTCTGCCTGCAGCTGCCAAAATAAAGGCAGCAACAGACACCCCGAGAAGCCAAGTGGCCCTCAAAAAAGCTGGAGAGCCCTGCAGCCACAACAAGGGGCCCAGTGGGACAAGACCCACCCTCCTAACAACCTGACTGGCTACCAAGGGTGCTGGGCCAGCTGCCACCTCCAGCTCAGCCCTGGCCCCAGGGATGGCCTTGCCCTTCTGGCGTGGGGTGAAGCCGCTCTGCAGCACCGAGGTGCGGTGGGGCAGGCTCGCCTTGCTGTAGCTCCCCTCTGCCGGGCTGCCAGCCAGCACTGGGACGCTGCCTCCCGCTCCTCGTGGGATCAACAGAGGCCCCTGTCAGGATCTGATCCCACCGCCCTTTGCAAGGCAGTGTACCTCGCTGGGGGCCGTTCCTTCAGGCATTTCCCAGCAGGCAGGTGCTGCCCTGGCTCCCCCTGTTCCCCTCGCTCCTCCATAGGGTGAAGATCTGCCTGCTTTCTGTTCCTGTTCCTGGCAATGCAACACCACCGGTCTCCTCGCTTGTGAGGAGATGTTTCAGCTGTTCCCAGTGCCCCTCTGCCCCAGATCTACTGTGGGATCTGCAGTGCGATTCCGAGTTAGCGAGGCATTCAGTGGCGGCAGCAGCCCACCACAGAGCAGCGTGTAGGGCAGGAAAAGCTGGGCTAGTGTGGCGACTGCTGCTGATGATCTAATGTCTAAGATTACTGCTATTGATGGCCTGTTTCTTCTGAGCAAGGTGAAACGAATCCGCAGTGAAGATCTGAATCCAGGAAAGGGTTTGCCTAGCAGTCCAGGACGGGAAGTTGAGGGATTTCCAGAGAAGCAGCTTTGCTGACACTACGTTGCCAGTCCTTGTGGTTTTAATCACGTGTCTTACATGGTGGTGTGGGGTTATTTTTCCCCCTCTAGGTCCCTTGCAGTTGCAATATGATTAGCGAGTTCTCTCTTTTTCTTTTTATATTGAGACAATCTTTGCTTGTGGGAGCTGTAAAAAAAAAAAAAAAAAAAAAAAAAGAGAGAGAGAGAGAACAAGAACCCCAGGGGCTCAAAATACCTGTATGAAAATAAAGGGTAACACCACAGAGATGACTTTCAAAGCAGTGCCACGTTTTTCATCAAGAAAAGACTTGCACCTGACAACCTCAGTGACAGAGAAAACCAGTCTCTCCAGACATGACTGAAACTGTATGCAATAGCTCCTCCATACATGGGCTCTTCTCCAGCCTCCCAGGCACAAATACAGCCCTGCCTCACTGGAGGTCTGCTTTGATGCCATGATTCTTCTGGTCTTCATTCTCCACTTGCAGTTACCAAACCAGGAGGCATTGCTGAGGGAAGTTGCAGGTATAAGCCAAAAGGTTGCTGGTCCCTCATCCTTCTTGGGGAAAGGCAGCAGACCCAGGGTGCACAGAACCACAAACATATACTGAACTGTCTTCTTCAGCTTGCGACCTGAGCAATTCAACCATTTAACCAGACACATTTCTACCTCCCTTCCTGATGCATGGTCTATGAGATGCAAGGGAGTTAAGGGGAGGGCTGGAAGGGATATTCAGGGGTAAGGTGTGAACTGTTGCGGTATGCGAGCAAGTGATTCATCAAAATTTGCTTGGTGATCTCTAATAAGGTCCCTGTGCACCACAACAAGAAAGTGGGAGGGGAATGAACAGAACTGCAAAAACCTGCAAGGAAAAGAGAAAGGAGACTAAAGCAGCTTCGGGTTGGTTGGTCAAATGCTGAAGATGCTAGATAGGATGAAAACATAAGCCATAAACTGTCATAAACCAGCTCACTAATGAGGTGTATTGTAAGTTATTTTCAGTTCAATTAATTTCAATTCATTAAATTGAATACTGTGACCCTCCTTAGAGCCCAGCCACAAAGGCCACAGCACCAGGCAACACCAGCCCCTGGCACCCAGGTGGTGGAGGCAGCAAGAAAGACCAAAGCACGGCCTTCCACTTTGGGGAGTAAGGACGCATCCCACGGGATGATGGGAAGCCACTCCCTAAAGAAGGTGATTTATTCAGTAGTGCTGGTGGTGCCCTGTACAAAGTGTGGCATGGATTATTTTCAGGTTCCGCTTTCTCCCCATCCTGGTAAAAGAAGAAATATGTTTCCAGAATGAAGGCAGAAAGGGTGAGGGGGGAGAAAACAATTCTCGACTGTGAAGCACAACATATGCTAGGGTGAAGCTGAACAGCTTTCCGTGCATATTCTAGCCAAGCTATTAGTAACACCTGATATATCCATGGTTCCCCATCAGTTACCTGCCAGCAATGAGCAACTGACTCAGTATTATCAATTATGCTCTTTTCCCCTCTCCTTCCCTCCCACCAATTAAGCATCTGTTAATCATGAAAAATAATCCTCTTCTTGGGAAATATGGGACAATGAATGAGTTTTGTAATAAAATGGAATATTATTGTAAATAATCATTAAGGTGTCCTGAAATAAGGTGGAGCTGTATCGTTACCCCAGGGATTTTAAGCACTGCTATTTAGCAAAGGAAAGGTAAGCTGGTCAGGTCTGCCAGATGATGCACACAGGTGACATGTGTCGGGAACACCAGCAGCAAGACAGACTTGGTCAGATCAGGACTTCTCTGGTTCTACAACTGCCAAGGCCCATTCCAGCTGCCTTGAAAGCAGCTACCTTTTCATTCATCTGCACCCTCCCCAAGCAGGACCAGCTGTCCTTCCTGCACAGTCTCAACGGATATTAGCATGCCTTCAGAAGTCTCCCAGCAGAGGTTCCACCAATGCCCCAGATAATAACCTTTCCCAATTCACTTCAGCAAGTTTCTTCTAATATGAGCCTTATTTGCTGGAATTCAAGCTCACTGCCACTTCCTCCAGTCATACCTAGTGCAGAGAACAGCATCCACTTTTAACACATTTAAAGACTCATGTCTTCCTCAGTCTACCTCATAGGCAAAATAACAGTCTTTCCAACCTTCCCTCCTGGTTCTAGAGTTTTCATCATTCTTGTGTCTTTTACCTAGTATTAACATACATGAAGAGAGGGAAAGATATTTAAATGTTCTTATACAGGGTCATACAGTACCAGTAAGAGTAGATCGCACAACTAGGAATTTTCTTCAAGAGGACCTTTTTTGTTGGCTCCTCTCCACTCCCTTTGATTAATTCACTCAACGAGCAGCCCTTACACCTGTCATGAAAGCTGCAGCAGAAGTACCCGTGCTGAGATCTGAGGTTACCGAGGCACAAGTGAAATGTATCTGTGACAGACTTGTGTGTGGACGCTGAAGTGACAAACACCTTACGTGAGGCAATGTGATACAGAGCAGGGGCATACAGAGACTGAGCCCAAGTCGTAGTATAGGAAATTCAACTAACATCCTGCTTGCCTCATTTTAAAGTATTATTTATATAAATACTTGGATCAACTGCTCACTCCCTGAATCAAGAAAATCCTCAGTTTACAGAAAGCACTTTTAATGACCGCATTGTCTATTGGTGTGCTGCCCACATGGGAACAGCACTTGCAGCCCTGTCCCTGCCCTAAACTTCTGCAGGTCCTGGGGCTGTGGGAATCATAGATGGGATGAAATTTAGCAGCTTCTTTCCCAGGTCAAAACCCCAGTGCTCACGAGAGGGAAGGTGGCAACCTAGCAGGATGTTGCATCTCAAAGGAACAGGGATGATGAGGGTTCCAGTATTGGTGACTAATGGGCAGTTGACTGTTTGGTTGGCAGCTGGAAGCAGAAAACCTACCTACAACTGTAACTGTACAACAGCTCCTCTAAGAGAGCCATCTACTCTGGCAGCCTTGGCTGAGGAACTCTCCAGTATTTAGCTGAGCTTCCCACAGCAAACAGAGGCATCAGATCAAAGGACAAGCACATACCCATCAAACTTTCAACCTGATTTAATAGCTTCTTACCAAATAATTACATGTTTTTCCATAAACAGGGAACCATGTATCGAAGCAGGCTACAAAGTTTACCCCTGAGTTCAGAAGACTTGGCCCTGGACTTTGCAGCCAAGACTTGTTGGACACTTTTTAGCAAGCATGGGTCACATCTTCCCGATGCCCAAGGGCCTTTCACGGCACAAATCAGGAAAGGCACAGGTCTGCAGCACAGGCCAGTCACATCTGGCTCTTCCCTACCCTACACCAACCTTCACCATTCCTGTAAACCTACAGGGACTATATGCAGTTTCTTTCCGTTTACTTCACTAACTGGATTCTCATTCACCTGCTTTTTGCTTTTGTTTGCTTGAGGATTGGTATGTGAAAGTGCTGATTAATCATCTGTACCAGTTTATCATCCTGAAAGCTCAGTATCTGTGGATCTGAAGGCACTGCTGAGGGAAATGACAGCTAATGCACAATATATTTTTGGGACTAAGATCTTAAAAAATGTTGTCCTCCCTATAGCGGCAATGATATATATAAAGATGAAACCCACTGAGTTACCTCTGAACATTCTATTCACAGGCACCAAGATAAAAGTTGATCAAGACTGTAGTACAGTTACTGCCAACTTTAGCCCAGGGAAGGGGGAAAAGGGAGGAGAAAGTAATTTCACACCCAGAAAGTCAATAAAACAAATCAAGAGAATCTTACTTTAATAGCAATTTATTATTGTTAAAAGTAACAAGTAGGTTTAAATCTTTTTTGTCTTAAAAATCTATTGTAACACAGAGGTCACTGCTACAGTTCTATGAAACCTATGGCAAAATTGTATCCCCAAATCACACCATTCTGCCTCATCCTCACAGACATTAGTGTTGTGGGACACAAACAACACAGATTGTTCTGCACAGCACTTGTTATAAGGACGATCATTAGGCATGAAGATGCTACAAGTTATTCTGTAAGAGCTATTAAGTATAACTTTAGCTTTCCCTTTGTTAATATTGCTGGAACAATCATTCACAGAGTTTTTGGTAAAGCCATAAGAATCTTTCAAGAATAGTATTTCCCCCTGTACCTCTTCTTTGCTGCTGAAATTTTCCTTTTTCCTTCCCCCTCAGTGTCACAGCTGCCCCATGCCAGAAGACTAAACTGCAGTGATGTTTGCACTCACTCTCCACACAGCATCATGTGTTTCCTTCACATTCAGAAGCCAGTGCTTAGCTGTAGCACTTACCTTTGACACTGCTACCAGAACAACTTGGCAGCGCACAGTTCAGAAATACTATGTGCTCATGTATTAATCTCCAGCTTCTTGGGAGCTCCACAACTTAAGTTAAGCTCAAGCTAAGTACCCAAGATAGCTAATTTACGGTTTGTTGAGATTTGTGTAAAGGAGCAGCAGCCAGACGCTGCAGGACAGATGCATCTTTACGTTACAGCTGTTCACAAAAAGGCCTGAGCAAGTTATAATACTGTTCATCACTGGCTTGCAGGACCAAAAAAAAAAGTCTCCACAAGCAAGCACGCACATTGATGAAAAGGAAGGATGGTTCTAATTCTCACAAGCATTTCATGTGTTGAATTTAAGCATACAATGTTACTCAATTTTCAAGAGTAAGCAGAAGCCTCTCATGTAATGTAGCAAAGAAAGAGACAGAAGTAAACTTTATACAGCTACTCAGATGTGGTTTGGACATCATTTCAGGTACACATGGTTTGTTCTTCAGGAGCAGACCCCTCAAATGGGTATTTCTGCATTAACTTCACAGTAGCATGTAGAATTGGGGAGCTAAATGAAAACATCTGTAAGCAGCTTGAAGTACCTCTATATCCACTCTGGATTTAGAGAGTCATGGGAAAAAAAAGTATAAACAAAATCATAGAATAAACATATGAAGAAGGTACTAGAGCAACAAATTCTATGAACACACTCCAGTTCTCCAACACCAGTTCACACTCTTCTCTAAGCAGACCCACAAGATAAACTCCAGGAGGAATGGGGGTGTTAAATTTACTCAGCTGGATATCTTGGGGAAAAAAAACCCAAAACAATGCTTACAGCAAACCTGCGAAATCCTGTCTTACCTAAATATCCTAAACTACTATCTTGCTTTGTAAACGTACCTAACAATTTATGAATATCCCACGCTTACTCAATAATACCTTAATGACTTTTAACTGAGGTAGCCACTAAACCATCACCATACATTAGCTATGTCAACACAAAGGGAAAAGCTCAACTAAGATGCTCAAGAACAGCTAGTTTGCTAAAACCAATAGCAGTTTCTTACAAAAATGCCAGTTTCTGTCTTGCTTTCCTCCTCCCACCCTTGTTTCACTTCCTGTTTCTCCTTTTGCCCATCTCTAACAAACAGCAACAAGGAAAATTTAGCTTTCCAGTTCATTTGTAAAACATCTTTGGATTTTCAAAAGCAAATTTTCAAATGAAGAGTCAATGAATGTACTTTTATGTGTCACTTAAAGCACTGACACTCAAGGACAATCTCCAGCCCCAACGACTGACATGTCAGGTGCTAGCTCTATTGTCTTCCTGCACATGCCTAGGTGCTAAAAGCCATGGAAAGACTCTTGCATGGGCAAAAGACAGTTGTGAAGAGGTCCCTTTTATTTTGTCTCATCCCACACATGCAGACACGCAAAGAATCATCTGTCTAATCACTGCCCTTCAAGTACTCAGGAAGTTAAAATTAAATGGCAATTATCTTTCCTGTAGCTAATAAGTATATAGATCTACCACATCCTTGATGTTTCTAGTGGCATTCACTTCTTAAAATGAAGATATTTCCAACTTACATCTGTAGCTATGATAGCCTAAATTAACATTCACACACACACAAAAATATCAACTTCAAGGATAATTAATACCCTGGTATTTTTTAAAACATTTCCAGGATTCTTTTGTGGTCCCTTATCACAGAACTTTTTCAAGATAATTCAGAATTCCCTCTACCTACATGCAAATCAACCAAAAAACCCATCACTAACAAATCCCAGCTGAAAATTAAACACCCCAATATCTAAGTTGTTTAATATTTGTATTGCAGATGTACATTCCGGTAAAGTTCTATAGTGTAAACGTTCAGTTCTTTCCTTCAACCACTACCCAAGATTTGAGGGTTCTCTCCATTGGCTAAATGCTTTAATGCAACTAAAGGAATGCAAACCTCTCAGTTCAGATACATTGCATCGACCCAAGCAGTGTAAAACCTCTGCTTTCAAGACACATACATACCTACCAAACGAACAAGCCTGAAAAGAAAAACCATGCCCCTATTAGAGCACTAACCAGTCTGGCATGCATAATACTGTTTTCCCTATCTAGATCAGACACTGTGTGCATATTCCCAAATATAAAAATAAAATTGTACAAATTGCATGCAACTGTACATAGTGCAGTTCAAGCAATACTGAGGTGTTCTTGTTTTTGTGAATCCTGTGGACAACAGCAGACTGCAGGGTGATAACTGTAATGTGGCCCTTGGGTTTCTTCTTCCACACAGACACACAAAACCACTTTTATTTTCAAAAACTATAGCCCACAACCTGGAGATATTAAACAATTTAGTATGGTAACTATGCTGTGAAGAATTTCTGAATTTCCTTATATGTGTCTAGATTACCCAAATGGACTTCTTGTTAGAAGACCTTTACTATGACTCCTTTTTCACAAAACACACACCAAAAGAGGTGCCTTCTGCTTTGATTACTTATAGTTGTTCATCAGGTGGAAGTAGATGAAGGTAGTTTATTACATCTTTAAACTAACCTCATCTTTATGAAACATACATAATAGACAAAGATTCCAGTTAAGCATCACCACATACTAACCCTTCATATTTGTGTAAGATGACCAGTCATGAAAGTGTAACTACTGAAACTGTACACAGGCGCCTTGCTAGATCATACTTATGCTACAGATCTCTTTCTAAAACCTTCCACAACTGCCTCTGCATTTGGGTCATTTTTGTTCATCTATTCAGCCGCTGTGTTACCACTTCTCGGTACATGATAGAGATATAGATCAGCAGAAGAAAAATAACAAAGAAATCATCCAAGAACCCCAGAATTCCAAAGAGGGCCTCAGGAAGAAAATCCAGAGGTGAAGCCAGGTAGAGCAAGGCTCCGAGCAAGCAGAGGAATATTCTGATGCGAAACATCCAGAAGAGGCCACCAACAGAAAACATCTCTCTGAAAGCATGCCGCAATAAAGTGGGCAGATCCATAATTCTTTCCATAATCTATGAAGAAAGAAAGCTAAAGTTAGCATTTTGCTTTAGCAACAGATTCACACTAAATGGGTCTTTTTCCAGGCTGAAGTTTCTATTACTACATTACAGCTTTGGAATCTGTTAAGTTTGTAAGAATTAAACTAAACCAAGATAAGACAAAACTTCCTGGATTTAGTTTTGCTGGGTAAGCAGGTTTAGAATATATAAATTTTCAAGAAACAGTCAAACTATGTTATTCTATACCATAAAACATACATGTAACTCACTACAAAATACATTGACATCTATTAAGAAGGAAAAGCAGTGACTACTAGAGTAAAACAATTGACTGAAAAAGTGAGAAACAGCAAACAGGTTAACTGGAGTGAAAAACAACCAGGGATTCACATAAGCTTCCAAAGGATGGATCAAGCTTCAAAGTAAGCTAAAAAACCTTTAAGTGAATCCATCCCTGACTCCTTTCCATTTTTCTACAATGATTCTGTCATCTCAGTGAAGCAGAAAATACTCAGTTTTGTGTTGTGAGGCATAGGGAGGGGTGAGCTTTAACATTTTTTTTTATAATGGTTCCTTTTTCTCCACAGTCCCATGACATTAAACGAGTTATTGCCAATGCTGAAAAGTTCCCTAGAAAGGAATTTTGCATGTGGTTAAGGCAATACACGATGTATAAACCAAAGACAATTTATCCAGTCTGATTAGGGCTTTAATGCAGACTTCTGGTGTGACCTCTGTCTGATTATCAGGGACGACACAGAGAGGTCTGATGGAGCCTGAAAGGTAGTTTCAGTCTATTTTGGATCAAAAGAATAACTGTTTCATAGTTTAGAACACACAAAAAAAGAACTCCAGTCTCACACCTCTTTTGTCTCTTTGGACTGTAACTTTTTCTTGCTAACATTTTGTTACTTTATCCAAATCGAATGAACAGATGAAGAGAAGCAGGGAAGTTACTAGTATGCAAGTGTGCACATTTCACCTTGCAAATCAGAACTTGCACATACAAGACAGGCTCACAAGGCTGACTTTCTAAAGTTCATAGCACTTCAGCCATCTCTTAGCTATTTATAAAAAAAAAATTATCCTGTTTTCTTCACTCAGAGAGTAGAATAGACTGTCACAAAATGTAGGAGGAAAATAAAAAAATCAACACCACATATAGCTTGAAATCTAAGGCAGGCACAGAGTAGAACTTCACATTCTTCTAATCAATGTAAAAAGATCAACCAAGTCAATATCCTTCCTTGCAGGTCATGCATTTCATTAAGTATTTTTACTGACTAACTATTAATCCTTTCAAATTAACAAGTCACAATTAAAAAAGAACTTCACATGTGAACAGGGAACTCAAGGCTTATTACCAGTTCTCACTCACAATAAAAACGCAGGTTTCCATACATTTTCACAAATTACAAATAAATATTTTCAAGGTCATGGGTTTGCCCTAACTATATAAACACGAATTTCTCAAGGAAAATGTGCGTAGTCCCTAAGCATCACAAAGAGAAAATCCATACATATCCCAGGGGGGGTGAAAAGACAAGGCAGGAAGGGCAGATCACAAAAAATGCTGTTAATCTCCCCCAAAATCACTGACTTCCACCCAAATTTACCCAAAACTTACAGATCTGGGCTGTCCTGAGAATCGCCGATTGTAATCATTAACATCTTGAAGTACTTGGGTTGCACCCTGCTGATCTTCACCAAAGAGTGGTAAGAACAGTGTTACCTAAGCACAGCAGGGAGATTTTGTTACATGTGCAACTGTCTTTTAAATGGAGGCATTGTGAATTATAAATGAAAATGGTAATCTCCAGTTAACTAGAGAACAAACTCTGTTTTAGTTGAATATTTGGTCGGAAAATAAAACAAAAACTACTAACACGGATACTGCTGCTAAGTTTTAACAAATTCATTGATTACAATTCTTTACAGTATATTAATTTTGAAAAAAATGTTATTAAAAATAAGAAAAAGAACCCTCCTTCTCAGACAGGCTTACAGGAAATTTTTCTGAACACCAAAATGGTTTCGGAAGTGGGATGAATGATCTGGAGAATAAAGTTAATTTACCAAATTAATCTAGTTTTGTTTCTTAAACTGAATATAAAATAAAGCAATCGATAAGGCAATTTTTTTCCCAGCTTCAGAATGGCCTTGCATTTCAGCAAACAGGCAGCAAATTCACACTTTTGCATATGGATATTCATACCAAGACCAAGGACAATAATACTGAATAATGAGTTAAGAGGAAAAGATATAATCTTCAGCTCTTTTGTAAGCACAGAGAATTCTGCTATGTTCTTGTATTAACTTTCATGCAAACAGAAGAACATGTAAGGTCATATTCACATATATCTTACGTTATCTTTCTGTATGTGAGTTTCTGAAAACTTAAGACTTGAATTGGGAAGTGAATCTGATATAAAATTCAGGTTATCATAGGAAACAGAAAATGCATAGCACTTTAAATTATTACAATCTCCAAAAGCTCCCTCTGTACTGGCCACTAAACGTATATCTGTGCAGTAGTCACATTTAGGAAATGACAGCAGGATTAGATCTACATTCAACTCCCAGCCCTGCCACAAACCTTCTGTATGACTCATGTTGTTCACGTGTACATACTTCCAAACCCCGTTTATAAATCAGACCTTATTCTTACTTCATAGGTGAGAATGAATGCATAACCATGCAAGCAGTGCCACCCAATTTACCTGTTACTCAGATAAAGAAGAATATCTATTTAAGGACAGACACTGCAACAATTGCTTATTTTCCCCTTTTCCATCTTCCTCACATTTATGTTTTGTGTCACCCTCCTCACTGGCCGCACTCCAAACCTATACTAATTCTTCCTCAGTCATATCTATTTTTCTTTCCTTCCTCTGTGTTGTCACAGTCATTTCTCCTGCCGACACACACAATCAAAGCAGGATATAATGTATGGGGAAGGGTGTGCAGCACATTATATAATTCATCAGCAGTTACTAGCTCTGTAGTTTGTGCACTGTTAAAATAAAGATGTACTTTTGTTAAAACACACACTGTAAGACTCAGAGATCCTAAGTGTTAATGAGTTACAGGGACATATTTCAAACTGACAATGTAAGTTGCTCTGCGTAGGAAGTTAATGCTTGCTCTACAAAGCTCAAATTAATAATACATACAAACTAAAAATAGGGACAAAATAAGAAATTGACATGGGTAGGTTTTTTTGGCAGGGAGAGAAGGAAGGGAGAGGGTACTTCTCAGAAGCCAGCAGTATACTGCCTACTGGCAGCCCTCCACAATAGGCAGGTCTTTCAGATGCAAGTTCTGGTAAAGCTATTATTTAACATCCCAAACAGAAAGAGGCATAGTTGAGATCTTAAGATTTTCTGTTTTCATATACTCCTTTACAGAAAAAGGACTTGAGTTACCAGTGCTGTTCACTTAAATTTGAGTTGTAGAAACAATCTCTACTTCTTGAGCCGTTTGGCAAAGCAAAAAGTTTAAAAACCACCCTTAATGTTCACCATCTACATTTCACATACCCATATTCTTTCAGTTTCTCAGACTTACTCTGTCAGTTTCACTATTGCAGTTCACATGTAAATGCTTTTTTGTTAAGTTATATTAGATATATTGGTAAGATATATTAGATATATTTGGTAAGATATATTAGATAGCCAAACTATCAGGTCCATGATTACTTAAAATATTACCGTTTGTCGGCAGATTGGACAACGGATGGCACCAAGCCATGAGCCATACCTCCAGTAGGCAATAATACAGGAACCTGATGAAGGTAAGTTACAGACATTTAAGCTTCTGAGTTGAAACACCCATTGCATGAAATAGCACGTTACACACCAAAGAAAACAGCAGAAGTGTATAAACAGTTAGGTTAAACTATTTTTTTCTGGTGTAATTTTGTACATGGCATTAACTGAAGATTCCAAGAACCAATGTGTTCAAATTCAATGCTATTAATGAGAAAAATCCTGAATAGGTTCAACTGCATCATTAATTTTAAGGTATTACTTCTGAAAAGACAGAAACCTTCTTAATCATTAACTGAAAAAGCAAATAATCAAACATTTTACTAGTTTAAAATCCAGATGTCACAAAGATGTCAAGAGTTGTAAAACCTATCCTAAAAACCTGGTTTTATTATCACAGTTTCAACAGATGAAGAAATATATAAAAGTCTGAGTACTTTTCCAAATTTGTAGATTCTTTCATTTAGACAACTAGGCACAGATGCACTATATACTCCATAGAACTAGGTGAATGCAGTTAAAGAATCCTGCTGGGAACCTGAAGGCGAGGAAGCGAAATGGTACATAGAGCATTTGTATTTAAGTTTGAATATCTGAGCCTAAAAAAAAAAAAAAAAAAGGCAAAAGCTTTAAGCATTGTGAACTTAGTCTTAATTCTTCAGGACTTTCCAGAGAAAACCAAATCTCTGAGATAAAGACAATGCAAGCAGAATTTTTTACTCTTTCTAAACCAGTTATTTTAAAATTATACATTTCCAAATGTTTTTCAGCCTCTTCACTATTTTTCTTTCAGATGCATCTGGAAATAAGTTATACTCTGTCCTTGACATTTTCAAATTAAACCTCAGTTCCAATCCTGATAGCATAGGAAAAAACTGCAGCACAATCTCGAAGTGACTGTTTATTTACAAAAGTATTTTCTCAACAATTTATTTCTAATGCAGACTAGAAGATAAGCAGTTAAAAATCGAACAAAGTTTTGCATTAGGGTGACTGTACTAGTGCCAGAAGTTTGTATTTCTGTTCTATCTTTGCAGCTTGGGATTTTTGTTGCTTACCACAGAAGAGGTGTCCACAGTTTGTTTCTATAGGAAATGTAGCCTGTTGCAAACAGACTGGACAGGACATATCTGTATAGAAGCGATGTCTGTCACCAGCAGAAGCATCCTGTTGGAGCAGAGGAAAAATGCAAAGTGTTAGATACTATTTTTACATGTCTATCGAGTTTTAAAACAAACAATAAAACCAGTGTTCATTTAGTAGAAGTCAAACATTCAAATGCAAAACTATGTGAAATGAAAGCAAAATATATTTAAATTCAAAAATCAAACATACTTAAATGCAAAACTGGGTGCACTAATCAAGTTCTTGTGACAAACACATTATTTTATCTTCAGCTGTTACATAAGTATGTGCTTCAATCAAATTAAAGACCACAAAGAAAGAACCTCCTTGGTCCTTCACGTTAAGTTACTTTATGCATGCTGAAGCATGAGTAATTCAGATTAAGAATGGTACTTTGTTATCCCAAGCAGTTTTGTCCATACCCGGGTAACTGGCATTGCTCACCAGCTGCAGTATTTCAAGTTCCCAAGTGCAAGCATAGACATCAGTTTGTGTATGTCACTGCCATAAAATTGTTTTTTCTCATGTTGCCATATTTATTTTCCACACGAATATGCACTGTAGTTAAAAATCTGTCATTATTTTAGGAAGTATTATGATGAAAGACTCTTCTCAATACTCTCCAAAAGTATGGCTTTTCAGTCTAGGGTTGGGAGTCAGCAATTTCCAGTAACATGGCCTAGACTCTCCCATCCCCTCCTCTACATGTAAGAGCTGGATGCAGTCATAGAACCATAGAATGGTTTGGGTTGGAAGGACCTTTAAAGATCATGTAGTCCAACTCCCCTATCATACACAGGGACATCTGTCACTAGATCAGTTTCTTCAAAGGCCCATCCAAGCTGACCTTGAACACTTCCAGGGATGGGGCATCCACAACTTTTTTGGGCAACGTGGCCTAGTGTTTCACCACCCTCATGTAAAAAACTTCTTCCTTATGCCACACCTAAACCTACGTCTCTCAGTTTAAAACCACTGCCCCATGCCCTGCCATTAAAGGCTTGGATAAAGTTTCCCTCTGTCAACTCTGTTGCCTGGGCTCTTCTTGTTGTGCCATTGTTCCACTACACATAGTTTATCAGTCTAAACATCTAACCTCTGTCCCGTGGCAGCAAGCTGTACTCCAGATTTCCTTTCCTTTACCACTAAGTTCCCAGGAACACTGCAGGAAGCACACAACAATCAAACACACTCCACCTTGTGTCAAAAAATTGTTTTAAAAGAGAACCACCCAAATATTTAATTTTAATTACTTATCAATTTTAAAATGCCTACATTATCTCATTACTTGATAAAGTTCAAGGATGCCTCTGTACAGTAAGTAAGCTTCCATAGCTTTCAAGACCAGCTTCTTCCAGAATCTCACAGAAGTCTACTCTACCACAAACCAGGCAGCTGAACAATGCCAACACTTAGCACAGCACCTGCTCAGTTTGAAGCTGCTGACGAAGAGCTCGCACTAGCTCTTGATTTTCTGGGTGTATGTTCTGATGTTCATTTCTGTGAAAGGAAATATAAGCAGTAAGAAAAACTGAACGCTGTGACCCAACACTGAGAATTATGAAAAAATACTTGTACAAAGGGCAAAAAAAATCATTCTTTCCTGCTATAAAGCATTTTAAAGGAAGTACACAAATAATTAAGGAAACAGGACATTTATTTTAGATCCTAAATTACTCTGGACATTTAAAGTTGTACAGCAGCAAGATTTTTCAGAGACTCCGTAATCAAATCATGTTAAAACTAGATTTTAATCTGAAAAAAATTAAGCCATTAACCTGCAAAAAAATCAAGTTGCTTAAAGCTTTTATATTCCTCATGCAGAAATATTTTTGGTCTCCACTGCTAGTTTTTGTACTGTTGGTCTACTCACAGATATCTTATTTTTTCACTCACTGCTTAAGTTATAGAGTTGAAACCCCCTAATTATTTCACTTTTATCTGATACATGAAAGAGTAAGGCAGAACATTTACATAAGACTGGGTAGACAAACTCTTAGATTTAGAACATTGAATTTATGTAACTATCAGCAGACTGGATATAAAAATAAATCACTCTTTTTAAATAACTCTTTAAAAAGAAAGATTCTACAGGCAAGAAAACTACAGGTTAGAGATGCCAAGGGGAATCACAGGGAACAGATTCACTGAAGAAAGGAGGCTGGATATTACAAGTTTGAAATTCAAAAGCACAACGAGAACAGAACTGGAATTAAAATCGTGCTGACAACATTAAGAGGTGCTGAGTTACAATCAACATGAGCCCACAGCATCGTATTCAGAACTGAATTTTTATGCTTTATTTATTCATATGGATTTCTCTGGCGATATATACTGCTCAGCACTGTTGACGTCTCAGCTGGATTCTGTTCTCCATTTTGGGCTAAATGCATAAAAACATGTAGAAAAGTTGGAGGAAGTTCAGAAGAGTAAGAAGGATGGCCTACATTTTTTAAACGTTAAGAGAAAGAGTGAAGAAATGTCAGTTCATACAGCAGACTGCTCATGGAGAGAAAAGAGGACAGGATAAGGCTTTCATTCCATAAATATGAGCAATTATTTCCCACAGTTATCTAGGGTTGGTGCAAAAAACATTTCTAACTACTAAACGTACAAAATCAGAAAAGGTTACCTCAGGGTATTGCAATCTATCTTTGACTAAAGTTAAATCAAAAAACAGGTTGCACTGCTTCCAGGGATGATGTAGACAAACTGATCTTCTGTCAGAGCTGAGGGCTGGACTGGCTGAATTTTTAGGCCATTTGCTTGTTGCAGTTCTATTTACATGATTTCCTCAATGGCTCTAGGAACTGCAGTATTTTCCTTCATTTGATGTGGTCAATCATAATACTGCATTACAGATATCTTTTAACATTCTGCCTCCTTCATTCTTTCTTCAGAGGAACAGACAAACCCCATATTTTTCATACTAATAATTACACGGTTATCTGTAAAAAGTAAATGTATTTAACACTGGTGTGGGTGACATATGAAAATTTAATGATGGGAAGCTTACAGCTGGGTCTCAAGAGTCAGATTTTGTGGATGTTGTCTGTCATATGTGTTATACATACAAAAGTATTTTTCTGTTTAGATGCTACAAATTAGCATATTTTGCACCTTCACTTCGCCAGACTTTGATATATATTGAAATTCAATTCGAATCACACACATGTGGAAGGTGTGAATTACAAGCCCATTTATTCCGATTCCTTCATAAAGAACTTACTGCATATTTGCTGCTTAAGTGTTCATTTATATGACTTCAGTATCACATACTACATTGAATATATGAGGGTATCTGTGGAGCTGTAGAGGTACGCTATGCACATCTGTCACTTACGCATAAGATGCTGAGGTAGCAGAACACTGCGCAATGTCCAGGAGGGGACAGACAGAGCTTAAGACATATCCAATTCATAACTTCCTTCATGCAATTATTGTGACAAAATAAATGAAAACTACTGTGGTGCTATGTTAATTACAGGCATTATCAAACACAAGCCAGAAAGAAATAGTTAGGTGCAAAGACTTCTAATTTCCCCATTTCTGAGTGTTAGCACTCCATAACTTGAGGAAAAAGGTCCCATGATGTGGAAAGATTGTACTATGTATCACAATGGGCTCCACCAGAATATCAGTATCAGAAGGAGGAAGGCTGCCTACTCATTCAGTGTGCAGTCTCACACATGGAAAGGGAGGGGTGGTACTGGTGTGGGCTGCTGTATCACCCTGTGCAATGGTGGCCATTGTTCACTTCCAAGGATTAAAATCTCACTTCTACTGAAAATACTGACTTGATCTAATAATCAAACAACATGATGGAATAGAAAAATGAGAGGAAGAGATCTAAATTTGCAGATTCTTAAGCATGGATTAGGTAAGTCATATTAGACAAGTAAGGAATCTCTGATACAAAACACTGGAGGGTCAGGGTCCCTTTAATTTGTTGCATGAACTATGCTTTTACAGTTTCGTTTATAATGTGATAACCTACTCACAAGTTTAAAAGATGATGGAAAAAATCTGGCTGCATTTTATAAAAACTTATAACTCAAAGACACACAGGTTTTGCAAAAGTATCTTCCAGTGACTGAACAAAACATCTGCAATGTAGTACATACATTAATTACTGCTAATAGGTTTTTCCACCAAAAGCAGAGAGGCCTTCAGCTCATGCCCTGTTCTGATGTCTCACTGAGTTCTCCGTTCTGGAAACAAGTACAGCAACCATATTCCTTAACAGTTCTTTCCATGTTTCACTTCTGCCCCCTAAAAATCTACTGCAACGCTGCTTACTTTCCCTTTTTATTCAGTTCCTGCAACTTTATTCATTCCCCTGAACTTTCTTTCAGGTATTCTTAGCCTGGACCTGTTCCTACTCAACTTAAGTATTTCAGATATTGCATACAGAAGTGCGGCTGGCAAAGAGACTGGGTTAATAGACACAGTACAAGGAACACACAGACCACTGTATGGCCCTAAGTTAACTACGGAAGAAAATACTCCTTTTCGCCTCCAATTCCCCTTCAGTGCCAAATAAATAAAAATTATTATACTTCTTGTACTGTACAGGTTTTCTACTGTACTGTGCAGATTTTGATGGAAACAATACAAAGCAGGTAGCAGAAAAATACTGCTGAATACAGACAATTTCAGAAGGTACCAGAAGGCACAGTGGAGAGCTAAGAGGATGGTGATAGAACTTCCAGTACTCAGTCATACAGTGCAAAAGCAAACAAGCTTCAAGACTTCCTAAGTATGAAAGCTTTGTGTCCAAGTGAGTTTGCCCCTCCAGAAAATAAACCATCAGGACATGTAAGAGGATCCACAAACTTTTTACTTAGCTCATTACACTGTAGAGGTAGCTAGTAACTGGCCCTTTTCTCCCTCTCCAAGTAATCCTTCACCACTGATGTATCACCCCCCCTGAACTCCAATCCTGAGTGAATTCCCACTACTCTTGTCCACTGCTGACACTTGTTCCATTCACTTTTCTTCCATGTTCCTAACTTACTTTCTGTTATGAAGTTAAAAAAAAAAACGTTTAAACAAAACGCTTAAAATTCAAGTCACAAATGCTAAAAATGTCAATGTAAAGGGTATAGAAAGCATAAGAGAGCAGGGGGGAAAAAAGGCACTCTTGCAGCCATTTCAGTAACTGGAAGAGCCTTAGAAAGAAAAACAAGGTGAAGTGCGTACATTTCTCAGACTCCTTTACTGTCTCCTTGGTCCTGAACAGCAGCACTGCCTGGCAGACCAACCAAACTTTCCCACTTCTGGTTTCTTTTGTAGCTTGCTCTCAAATGTCTCCTACCTCACTAATATTTTTCATATGGACAGATCCTACTTGGTAAATTCCATAATGCCAGTGCATCATTAAAACTGAGTTCTCTTAGTTCTTAAAACTCTTCTGTGTTCAGAAGTCTACAGACATCCATTAAAAAACCCCCAGCATATCTGAAGCTCAGACATTTTCCCAAATCACACAGCCTAAGGTATTTGTTAGGTTGTAAGGAAAACCTCTGAAATGAAAAACAAGCTTTGATTACTTGACCATGAAAGCTACTGAATTATGAACTTAAGCATCTGCTTTACAGAAAGCATATTAAAATCCACTGTTTTCCAGCATACTAAATTATATACAAATCAGTCAATCTATTCAGGTTTGAGTTTTTTGGGGGCTTTATTTTTTTGGAAGGAGACTGCAACTAGATTATACATTAGAGGATTACATCCAATCTTGATTGTAGCGTCATTATTGGCAAGCCTGTACTTTGTAAGCAGATATGACACACCAGCCACTTAGACTGTGAATTCAGCCATGTTCATTCTTAAGGAATGATGAACATTATTCAGTTTGATCATATGAAGACAAGGAAGAGTTAAACATCACTTTTGAGAAATTAATTATTTCATTCTAACTGTGAATTAAATTATGTAACTCTGCCAAATAATTAAACAGAGTAAGTGATCAAGCAACCTTTTTTTAACGTCACAAAATCACAGTTGTTTTATATACCAATGCAAAAATTTGTTGAGAAAGTTAGAATTTTACATATGCAGGTATGTTGATTAATTCCTGTCAACATATTCTCTCACCTTAAAAGCGTATATACCAGAGCAGCAATGAAAGTGAAACTGAGCACAACTGCCACCAGTACCTGGTCACTTATTCCTTCTATAACTGAATCATTATCTAGCTTCAAACTCTGAACTTCTGCTTGGTGACTGGCCATCACAGCTCTAAAATGTAAAAAGAAATATATAAACATACACACACTTTTTGAACAAGTTACAAATATGTATACAGATGTATTCATATACACAAATTCCTGAAGCAACAGATTAGTCATTACTGGGGGAAAAAAAACAGTAAAAGAAAAGGGAACAAAGGCATTTTTACCAAACGTTGAGCTTGCTGCAGAGGACTGCAAAACATTTGTCTTGCGCAGTGGCAAACAAGTCTTAAATGACTGTGTTGTGATCTGAAGAGTTTTTTTTAAATATCAGGTAGATACTTTACGTGGGAATCTTTACCAGACAACTTGCCTAGGAATAGGTCACTGTTGAATTCGACATATTATAAGGACAGTTCATTTAAAAAAGGTGTAATGGCTCTGCATTATCAAGAATTTTAGCTATTACATGACTCATCATTCCTGCTAGGCTAACATAACATAAGAACCTAATTTTCACCACTTATGTGAAGAAACAAACAAGGACATTTGGGGTTTAGCTGTTTTTTAAGGGTTAAATGCCCATTTGGATACATAGGAATCACCCAATGCACTTCATATTTTATCCGTATTTTCTAAGCTTTACCATCTTTCAGCTGGAAGGATGGGAAAAACTTGAAAGAAAGAGTATTATCAGGCTTCCCTAGTTAGATAATTTATTTTATATTAATTTCATATATGCAACAAGCAGAATGACTTGCCAACACTAACATTTATTACCCTACAGCTGGAGACAAGCAAAATAAAATAGTTTCCAACACACTGCTAAATCACTCCTGTTTTAAACAGGAAGTGAAATGAACCACAGATGTGGATATCATAAAACCAGGAGAGTGACATTAACTTGCAAATGACTGAAAAGTCATACTGAAGCTGTGTCCATACACAAAGTATTTTTCATACAGAGCTGAGAAAATTTCAGCATCAGTTTATGAGGTCAGGTAAGACTGGTACCATTCACTTTACTTCCTAGTCCAGTGTGCGTGCCTTAAGCTTGCAAACTTTCATCAGTGTTTCTCTACTCCACAGCTCATGTGTCATTTTTTAATTTGAGCCTCGCTGTCTAGCAAACATCACTAGACACTGTCTGGCCCTGAATTAATTGCAAAACTGAAATGGAACAAGTCATTAGGATTTTAGTGGATACCTTTAATGACTACCCTGGCAAAATTTCAACACGTCAGTCTACCGCTAATAATTTGGAAAGATTAACTTCCCCCAAAGGTGGAACACCAGTGACTCATCAAGAGTAATTTTTAAAGTAGGTCAATATTGACCAAGTTTTCATATATACTAAAGAATAAAAGACTAGATCTTTGTGGAAAGGTCTTACATAGGAACAAGAGCCTATACAAGGAGTTACAGCATTTCTCTGTGTAGCTAGTTACACAATTACATTGCTATAAAGGCATGAGGCTAAGGTGTTGTGGAAGTTTTCTGAGCAGCAGTTCCTTATCACTGAGGATCTGGACTGGTAGGTGTGCTGTGATGCCTCCCCAGCTCAACATTCCCAACCTGTATGATTTATTTCTTTGCATATCCAATCCTGGAAGAAGCTTCTCTTTCCTTCAATACAACATTCTAGGAAACTAATGTTCCATACTGTGCCTCAAGCAGCGTGCTTGTATCTTCAATTCCTAAGACTTATCTCCTTAAGTACTATCACCAGTCGACTAATTTTTACTATGTCACATTTATTTCTGGGTTGACCACTCAGTACAACACTAGAAGGAAATGCCAAGGAACTACCGTGTGATGATTCCTCCATTGTCCTGCATCAGCTCTGTTAGAACAGACCAACATGCTAATAACAACTACATCACATTAAGTATTCTGCACTTCTTTTCAGAAATACACGCTGTGGCAGAGACATGTAGATGATTTAACTGCACCTTTGGAAGGCAAGTGTTGCTCACACTGTCACCTGAAAGGCTTCCTGTGTCACTGCTTGCTTGGTGTGCTCTGAAGCCAACACAGGAATTGTCAGTATCACACAAAGTTAACTCGGTTTCCCCGAACAGCCTTCAAGACATTCGCTCTAGAGCTCCCTCTCCCTCCCTGCATGATCCTTGCAACAGCACTCTTAACCCTTACCTGCCTACCGTTAATAGCACTCAGTGCATCTGTCTGCCTTCATTTCTACTCGCGCACTCTTTTTGAAATCCCAAACTATGGTGCCAATGTTAGCAGCAAAATATGTATAAGAAATACACAGATCCTCACCTTCTCTGCCTTCCCGCACATAATGCCAGTTACTCATATCTACTTCACCGTTTTGATTACCACATACGACTTTCTCGATAACCATTTTCACACAAACTTAAGTGTCCAAATGAAACTCCTGCACAGTCTCTCTGGCTACATAAAACACCACTCCCTCAAAAGCTTCGTATTCATCTACATACCAATACTGACAAGATGTACAGAGAGGGGAGTGGAATCTCTGTCCCAGCTTCTTCTATTAATAATTTCTAAGAAAATGGGTTACCAATGCTTAAGGCTCATGTTAATGATTTAACTTACTTGCTGCTTCTGGACAGTCAACAAGTGCTAAGCATATTCCCCTCATTACCTCTAGCATTTTTTTGGAATCAGACCATTGCACAGGAGGGCTGACATGATTTGTCTAGACTACAAACTACAAACACAAGAGCTTCACTTCGAAAGACCAATACATACTTTCTCAGAACAGTCATTCAAACCTCAGAGACAGTAACAACCTCCTTCTACTCTTATCCCTGGGCTAGCACGTAAAAAAAAGCAACGGCTACAAGGAGAACACTGCTAAAATACACTATTTGAAAACCGTCTGACTGGAGGAAGGAATTTTCTGATCTCAAATCTGTTTTGAACACTTTCAAACAAAATACCTAGAACTGCAAGCTTGCAGTTCATGTTTCTTCAGGTGCAACCACAACAGCTAATGAACATATCTGCAGTGGTCTGAATGTGTAATAGATTGGCTAACAGTCCTAGAATAGTTGCTAGGAATCTTGCCTCCCAGTGCATGTGTTTTGCAGTGATGCTCTTTCAGTTGGTACAATTAATAAGCAGGATATAGGAGACTTAATTCTAAATGATGTAACGATGACCCTTCAGTCTTCAGAGACATCCACTGATAAGGACTAAGCGCATGCCACAGAAGACTTTCAGAACCAGACTTTATCACAGAAACCTAATCTTTCCTAAAATAATAACCACTAATAATTTTATGTCATTTAATGGGAACTTTATGTGGTTTGTATTAAATTCAATCTTTTTATGCATTTATCCATTACATTTGTCTCATTATGCAAAAATAACAGTATTTCATCAACCTTTTCATCATATTACCCTTTTCAGATCAGCATTCCACACCACAGGCTTTTCAGACATTATCGTTAAAGCGGGTCTTTCTTCTCTGTAGATTTATGCTACTTCTGTTTCTTTTTAAAATTACAAAGGTTTGAATTTTTTTTTAATGCTGTGGCTCTATTTTTTCACACAAGAAATTAATTCCTGCCTATACTAACTCTCTGAAATTAACACCAAAAAAGTATCAAATTAATAGAATGACTTCAGGAAAAAATAGGCAGTAATTGAAAACAGATTAAATTTTGCGAATTCATGTTTGGTTACACCTAGGATTTTTTCTCCTTTTAGCCATTTAACAAGGATAGCTTCCTTAATTGAAATGATAACCCCACTCTGTGTTCCAAATAAGGGGATGAAAGCCAAACCACACTTAATGACACTCACATCAGAATTGGAATTTATAAAATCAACCTCGAAATGTGAAATGTATTAGTTGCAAAGTTTAAAAATCTGACAAAAATGTTAGGCCTTTTTCCTACATCAAAAGCAATGACAAAAGAGCCCAGAACTTAATTTCCAGTTTCATTTAATCTCAACTTTAAACTACTGGCTCTGGCTTGAAGTAAAACAACACAACTGCTCAGTAAGGGGAAAAAAAGATGAATGACTCTACTGTTCCTCTTGGGGTAGCTAAGTTACAGGTGGACTTTGCAGCACAGTACTTAAACTGGGATCAGGTTTATCTGCATTAGGATTCTTGATAGCTACAGAATGTGAAAAACATCAGACTAAATTGTCCAAAAAATGCTTGGAAATAGAAAGGAAGGGAATTTAGCATTTGTAAAAATCACACCGTTTTGTTTGTAAAACCCATCACAGACTAACCATGTGAACACAAGATCACCTCATTTATTATCAGTTTTTCTGAGTGATCACTGACAGAAAGCAATGCTAAGTTACTTACATTTCAAGTAAGAACCCACAGGCCTTAGAAGTTACATTTCTCCCTCTGTGGCTACATATAAACAATGCATGCAAGTTTACGGGGGGTGGGGGGGTGGGGAGTGGGGGGGAAACAACCATAATGAGGATACTGCAATTACAATGTCTTTTATTCTTGGAAACTCATACAGATCACATGTGAGGGCATGAGGAAATACACTAGCGTGGATGTACTCTTTCTTCATTTTTCAGATTTGAAAAGTATTAGGAAAACTTTCAACATTCAACATACTGCACAGCTAGAACAATGCCCCATGTCATGATTCATAAAGAATGAAAAACCACCCTGTGTTTGCCATGATACGCTAAACAATTGTCAGCTATCCAAAGTCAGAACATCCCCATAGATTTCTTAAGGATTTGAACTTTTCCAGGTTTAGCAGGGAAGTACCATACACTAATATACTCTCAAAACCAGAGATTTTAGGACCCACTACCAAAGGAATATACAAGCATAATGAAATAAGAGGCTCTCTTCAGGGCTGAGAAGTAAACAATGAGATAACACACAAGTGATACTGCCGAGATCCAAAATTAATAACCAAGAGCAACATTTCATTGACTTTGAGAGCATGGTAGAATTTGGTCATCAACTAAAAAAACATGTTGGGTAACAATGTGTCATTGCAGGGATGAGCCAAGAGTGAACCAGACAACAAAACAATTGGGTTTGGTTTTTTTTTTTTTTTTTTAACTTAATCTTTTCAGTATTTTCTTCTTGATGCAGTACTGACAACTACCCTCTGTGCTTGAAAGAAAACTGTAAAATTAAGACAGTGGTGGTGGGCCAGGGTGCAAGTCAGAGCCTGTAATTACTTTTGCCAGTTGTCTTTTATCAGCAGAAGCATTACCTCCCTCCTTAAAAATACTACTTAACTGACAGGGATCATGTGTTTCCCAGGATAAGCTAATTCCTCTCCAATTAGTAAAATATTATGAGTCATATTTTTTTAAGAGCAAAAAGGCTTTAACGCCTTAAATTTTTTTTCCATGATAAAAGGAACCAACAAACAAACAAAGGTTTAATTTTTATCAACAGGTCTGTAATAAAATTGACCTGCTTTAGGTAACAGAAATCAATTTTAAGAATAAAATAAATTTATTCTGTAACCCACCCCTTGCATGCATATAAGCTTACATTGAAATACCTAAGGCATACATATACTCAGTGTTTTTCATTTAAGCGAAGAATAGAAATCCCCCAAATAGACAAAATTCTTAAATGTGGGGCAATAATTGAGACCTCAGTCATCAGAAGTTATTCAATTACTTCCTGCTTCAGAGTAGCAACAGCTCGTGTAGCTACTGTCAGTGGTTGAGAAAAGGACTTTATGAATGGATCTGATCCAGCAAACTGGATCCTTGTTGGAGGAAAATGCCAGATCAGTCCTACTGTAGGCTGTACACCTCAGCTTTGTCCCCTGTATAGCCCAAACCAGGACTGCAAGCGCAGTCAGCTGATAGATGCTAGACAATAAAAGTTTAATATTAGTAAGACTATGCCTGACAGTTCAAACGAGCTTTTTAGAACAGGAGACCCTGACCTTTAGAAGGCTGAAACGATGGAGATTGTCTATGGTGATTACTCAGAACTGGGACGTACGGAACCTGAAGCAATCATCCTTGAAAGAAGAAGCAAAATAGCGAGGTGATCAAGATACGGAACAACTTGTGAAGCCGACTGTCAAGATAGGAACTGATACTAGATTTATTGTGGAATCAAGAGATTATGTAATATTTAGGTAGATACTATAAATATGTGACTGAAAATCTTGTAAGCTTGTCACTCTCTGCAGAGGTGACCCAACGCTGCTGGACCGATTAAAACATGCAAACCTAGAGTAACCCATAAGAGTTCGAGTCTCTTCTTTTACATCCTACAGTTATTTTTAACTCTCCTTCATGAAAAGCTCAAAGGTGTGCCTATTTTGCATTCAGAAGGGGTTAAAACCAGCAGGCCTTAAGCATGCATAACAAACAGCAAATGGATAAACAGCACTAAAGACTCTAGCTGAAGTTAACTAGCCTGAATCAGCTGAATCCTAACCGGTACACTTTATCCATGTACTTCAGTGTACTAAAGCTGGCCTTTGAAATAGCAGTGCAGACATACCTAACATTATAAAATACATATAAGGGAAGTGGTGGATGGTGCACTCAGAAAAAGTGGTTTTGTGGAAACAGGATTTGTTAGCTTCTCATTTTTTTGAGCATAGTCTAATTTGAATAAAGCACACACAATAACCTCTAGTATTAAGTATCTCCATACATTTAAAAAATCAGGAGGAGACCACCCAAAGGGCATATTTACTAAGGGAAATAAAAAAGAGTAAAATATAGCAACATACGAATTGACAAGATAAATTCTGTGACTTTTGAACACCTTACTAGGATTTCAAGCAGTCTGTTAACACAACATTATGATGAGTTAGCAGCAACCTTGGAGTCACAAATCAGTTTGCCTGATACAGCAAAATTAGAGCCAAACTCAGCTATATCATATTCAGCTATCTCTTCACCATAAACCACTTTTGCTTTCAGGAGTACACTGACTACATTTATAGGCATGCATGCTCTTTGCAAGAGAAAGGAAAAAGCCTAGAGAGTCTTGCCAAAATAGGGGAGAGGGCCATTTCAGTAGGCAAATAATCATTTTGCTGAATATACCTTAAGAACTGACCAGCTGAGGCACTTGCCTGGTAAAACAGGTCTCTGCAAAGTCTGTCAGCACTTGCTGAGGCACATTTTTTCCTAAACAGAAAGAGGAAAAAAAAAAAAAAAGAAAAGAAAAAAAAGAAAAAAAGAAAGTAGATGTTCTACTTTTGCTGGTGGGATCATGCTTTGCAAGTTAAAAATACTACAGATGCAAACTCCAGATGTAATTCTGTAAGGGAAAATAATCCCAAGTTACTACACATTCTACTGTGAAACAAAGTCTCCAATCATTTTCCCCATGAGCCTGAAACTATGTTGATGGCTTGAAGCAAAAAGACAAAATCAATGGTCTGTATAGCATTAATATTTGAACTATCTGTCTGGGGGACATGCGACCTGTGTAAAACAATCTCCGACAAAATTTTCCACTGCTCTGTAAACCTAAAACATACTGAAATGTATACAGCCCTAAAAAAAAACCAGGGTAGAACTGAATTCATATGGAGTTAGGAAGATGAGAAAGAGCCTGCCAACACTTTCAGTTTGGATATCTGACTTTTCTGATCAGACAGGAAGAAAAAGGAAATAGTCAATTATAATGTTTACTGGAATACGGTAATATGTCAGCTAAGAATGAAAAGGCTTTATCTCTCTTTTAAGAAAAGTACCCAATAATTCTTTACTGCAGAAAACAATGCTTCGGTATATAAATTCATACCTAAAACAGCAAGACAAAAAGTATTATTGTATTTGCTTGCATCAACAAAATACAAAACATAAGCTACACACCATGACAACAGGCAAAGCAGCATGGGAAATGGGTACATAAAGGAAGATGTGGCAGAAAGCCTTAAACACTGAAATACACCTGTGAAAGCATTGTTTGTCAGAATAAGCACATAGCTTAAAGTACACATTAAAACTTGGAATGAAAAGTTACAGTTGCACAGCCTACATAGCTTTCTAAGACTTTTTAACCCATTCCCCCGTGTAAAAGCTACCTTTAAATGAAGGCAGTTTGAATTCATATCTTAAAAATGAAAACAGCAGGTTATACAACGAGATCAGTAAGAAGGTACTTTAAATGGAAGAAATTTAGAATTTTCCTAGCTTTTACAACTTAATTCAAAACAGGCTGACATAAAGGAAAACTCAGATTTTGCCCATGCTACCAACTTATTTAATGGAAGAACTGTGAGAAATCAGGAAGAAAGCGGCAGTTACCACAACCCTTCCTTTCTTAGTTGTTTATCTAATCCTCAGCTGTTACCAGTACACTGTATTGGCTAATCCATATTGCTGCACATCATGACAGTTGCTAACAGGGAACTGTACAGCTTACCACAAAACCTAACAATTTCATTGTAAACTTCGGATGGCCCAAAACTCAACTGACTACTGAGGTGTTCCTTGAGCTCTTCAGGCAATCCCTCTGCACCAAGATGGAGAGCTACTCTGCCTGGGGCAGCAAGGACACAGAGCCCCTCTGGCCACTAAACACACTCCTCTTAGAGATGAGAAATTAATCGAATTACGTGCAG
This sequence comes from Falco naumanni, assembly GCF_017639655.2. Lineage (NCBI taxonomy): Eukaryota > Metazoa > Chordata > Aves > Falconiformes > Falconidae > Falco > Falco naumanni. The sequence goes on from NC_054080.1 coordinate 32,327,929, forward strand.
CTAACGCTAAATAAGTAACTTTTCTCTTATGTTAATTGTTTTTTACTATAACAGAGAGAAAGTTTATGTCATTTGCTACTCCAAAAAGAGAAGAGCCTTGTATAGGCTGCTCCTTCCGCAAGCCAAGCCGTATTACTAGTAAAAGCATCCTCACCAACCAACGCTACCGAGGCCAGGGGACAGCCGGGGCTCGGAGTGCCGCTGGACGCAACTCCCGGCCCTGCCCGAGACCCTCCGAGGCAGCCCCTACCCGCCACCAGCCTGCCGCCGCCGCGGGCACACACAGGCAGGGAAAAACGGCCAAGCCCGTGGAGGGCCGTGCCCCCACCCCCAGCACGCCTCGAGGGCACCAGCGGCCTACAGGGGCCCCCACGGCCTGCGCCCCACGTCGTCTCATCACGCCTCACGACAGCACCGATCCCCAGGCACCGCCGCCTCCGGCAGCGCGCTTAAACACCGCCGGGCCAGGCCGGGCCGGGCCGCACCAGAAGGGAGCGAGCGACGCGGCTGACGCCCACGGCGCTGCTCACGCCCCCCGAGGACCGCGCCCCCCCCTCCCCGCCCCCCGCCGGTTGAAGCGGAGCGGGGGTGGGGGAGCCCCCGCCGGGTCGGGCCGTGCCGGACGGAGACCCCGCCCCCGCCCCTTCCCCTCAGCGGCGCGGGGCGGGGCGCGGCCCCGCGCGGGGGTACCTCAACTCCCGGCGCGCGCACGACGGTCGCCACCGGCCGCGGCCCCGCCCCCGCCAGCGTCGCGACGCTGCGTCGCGCTTATCCCGCCCCCGCGCGGCGAACGGACGGCGCAGGCGCGCCCGGGTGGGTCTTGCCAGGTCGCTCTGACGTGTCGACGCCAGGGCACGGCCCGGAGCGGGGCGGGCGCCGGCGGTACTGGCCTGGCCGCGGCCGTTGGCCCCTTTGGCTGCGCCCACCATGTTCAACGTGTCGAGCCTGGAGCGGGCTGAGCTCGGGGAGAGCCTCCTCACCTGGGTAAGTGCCGCGGCCGCCAGCCCCCCGCCCGGAGCTGGGCCGCTCGGCAGGCACACGGCTCCGTGCGCCGCCCCGCCGCCGCGGCCCTGCTCCGGTGGGAGAGGGGGGGCTCGCTCCGCCTCCCGAGCCCCTGCCCGGGCCGCACCCTGGCGCTCGGGCCGGTTCCCGTCCGGCCGGGATCGGCGGAGCCCTGGCGGACCCGCCCCGCCTCGCCTCGCCTAGCCGCGGCGGGGCCGGCGGCCTAGGGGCTGCGCGGGGTGGGGAGCCCTGCGCCGCCGTGGCTCTGCCTCTGCGTGGGGGGAACAAAGGGAGTGGCGCTCCGCGGCCCGGGCGCAGGGCGGGGGGTGGCGCACCTGGGCGCGCTTACCCCGGCCGCGCCCCCCGCCCGGTCCCGGCGCTGCCCGTGGTTTTGAGCCTTCCGCCGGCCCGCGCTGCCTGGCAGCGCCCCGTGTGCCGGTGCCGCGTTTTTCAAACCGGCCGGCTGCGCCTCGCAGCTCCCTGACCACAAACTTTATTTTCGTCTGTTTCTTTGCATTTTTAACTAGTACTTGAGCCTCGAGAGGCAAAATTCACCTTTGCAGTCGGAGATAATCCATTATCAGTCTAAGAATTACCTCTTCCTGTTTTGACATTCGGAGCTTGGTCCATAAACTTTTCGGGTTTTGCAGCCAGTATGCAGTGGGCATTGAAACTGGGTTTGCAGCTACTCCATAATTTCAGCAGTGACTGTAGTATAGCTATGCAACTTGTATTTCTGAGGCAGCTTATTTATTGGCTAGCTGTTTTGGACCACTGGATATGGTTTAGGGGCTGGTTTTTTCTTTTGTTTTGTTTTTTTTCTCTCACTCCATCACCAGAATTGGCAAGGAAATACCCAGTACATAAAACCCAGGAGGACAACTGATTGTTAAAGAAAATGAGATTTTTCTCTTACGTGTTTAGTCAGTGCAAGGCTGGAGCTTGCCTTGTTGCGCCTGTTGCACAGGAGCTAAACCTGTGATGGTGATGAGTAAGTTACTGGGAAATGACAGGTTAGGTTTCTCTGTGAGGGTCAAAAGGGGGATGAGCAAGGGGAATTCAGTGACTGTCAAGCGGTGAGCAGGTGGCCTGCAAAGTACAGAAGGTGGAGGTTTGGGGGAAGAGGGTACCTCAGTGCTTCATAGAGGTCTGGATTAAGTAACCAAGTGTCTTTCCTTCACATTCTTGCCGATCTTTGCATCTTTGTTGGCCACTTGTCCTGTTTTTGGCTTCCTGTACTTTCTTTGTCAGATGTTGGGAAAGAAAGTCCTCTTACCAATAGAATTGATGAGGAAGTTGATGTGTGTGAATCCTGGCAAAGAAAGGCTGAGTGAAAGGATTGCTGCTAGGAGAAAGAGAAAGGTTTACTGGGGAGCAATGGGGGAAACATCTGTTGTTACATGCTGCTAGTTTTCATGTGTCTTTGTTCTAGCTGTTGTAGATATGCTCGTCTTGTGCTCTCTGGCAGTAAAGCAGCTGTACCAATTGGAGAAGCAAAAGCTTGAAATCTTACCTGGCAGGTGTCCACAGTCCCAGTGCGCTTCTAACTCCCCAGATTTCCAAGTAACCAACAGACTAACTCTTTCCTTTGTGTGTGAGACTACCGTATGTGCAACACGGGGAAATGCTGCAGGATAAAAGAGATTGAATTTTCTCTTGGTGGCCTGTTAAGAGTTATTTGAACTGTTGATCCTACCCATCATCCAGTCGCAGGCTGGATAAAATTGTTAATGACTTGAGAATATTTTGTTGAAGTATAGCATCTGTGCAGAAGCCTGTGTCAAGTCTGAAAAGACTTCAAAACTAAAAATATTCCATTATTCTGTTACTTAAGTATTCTGTTCAAGTTTGAATTTGAGGTGTTAATATTTCAACAAAATTGTTTTTAAAACTTCCGAAGTTTAAGATGTTTGCTAGGGAAATCACAAAATGCAAAGTAAGAAGGCAGTGGCTACTTCCCTGTTCCCCAGGAGAATTCTTTGTACAGCCAAATATAGTACAAACCAGTGGTTTGTATGTGTTGGAAAGGATTGTTTTATTCTGCATGTGTTCGGTTGTGGTGGAAGTTGTATTAGTCTCAACAGTAAGTAAGTGTCACAGGTTCTTGTTTGTGGAGATGAAGAGGACAAGTGTGTGTATGTGAAGTCTATTCAGTTTTAGTGAAAATTTCACTTATTTTCTGCATTAAACAAAATAGTAGAGAGAACTAGTGATTTGTTTGTTTTGTTTTTCCTTGCCACATTTGAGGTTGGTAGTTGAGGCCATTGATCTGAGCAGCAAACTGTACTATTACCCTTGAAAATAACCTGTACTTTCTTAGAAAAGTTAAACCATTGAAAAAAAATTACCTTGGCACAAAAAGCTGTCCTGGAAAAGTAGATGCAAAAATTGAAAGCATAGAGAGAGAAATCACAGTAACAGAAAAAGTCTTGGGGCATTGACCATCTGTAGGAATTATTACTGTCATATGGTCATCTTTGAGTAGTAGCTGGTATTTATAATCTTTGGTCCTGAAACTGCCTATACAGTGGAGTCTTGTCCTGCCCGTAGTAATAATCCACACAGATCCCTTTTACATTTCTAACCTTTGCACCCCTTCAGATATTGAGCTAATCAAGAAACTGGCAGCATCTTTTTTGGTTGACAGAAATCCTTCTTAAACAGCATTAGCATTTGTCAGTGAGTTTCTTAGATAAATGTGTGGAGTTATGGGTCATTTTTATTATTTCAGTATTTTTGTTTGAAAGTGACTTTGAAACAGATTCAGTAAAAAATATGAGGAAAGGTGATTTCAGTTTATTTCAGGATACGTGCAACTTGCAAAAGAGGCAATGAATTTTTTTTAGTCCTCAGTGAAACTGGCTGTATAAACAAGGTTTCTTTTTTTTGTCTGGCTTTCTCTCAAGCCCCATAATGATTCTTGGGAAACCGTTCATTTAGATGGGAGAATAGAGCTGTTTTAATTGCAGTTTATGCATACCTGGGATGACCAGTTTTCCCATTATGCTAGAGGAGCTGCCTGTTCTTAAGAACTGGTTTAACCTCCCAGATGGCTTGCTTCACATTCATGAAGAAGTACTTGAACTGGTTTATTTGTGTTTTGAGTAGATAAGGCTTTCCACAAGTCTGAGAACCTGTTCAACCTAAACTTTGTTGTTGTGTTGGCTCAGATAGATGTAGGTTGAGATGAAACTGCTCCTCCCTCTGCCAATGATTTTAATGAATAACAATATCCCTCAAGCCGTTTTACCTTGCGTGTCTGCATTTCCTATTCTGGCATCTTTAAGTAGGAGTAAACTGCTTTCTTGTGAATATATTTTGTTTTATTCTTTAATATATTGTGAGCACTCCGATGTTTGGTGTTGTGGTCTAGCTGGGGTTCTTTCCCTCTTTGACAGCATTGTCAAATGGGTTCCTGAATAACTTTTGTTCAGGATTTTAAACATCTGGGAGAGGTTTTGCTTCCTACCACTTCAGCCGGTGACCATGATGTTATTTTGAACCAGGCAAGGTAGTGGCAATGTGGACAAAACTGAGTGAAGGTCTGGAGCCCAGCTACTGAGATATCAAAGTTGGTATTTATACTTCAGCAGTGTTTGTAGCCTACTGTAAATGCAGAACTATTGCTCTACCAAAAATCTCTCAGAAGAGGCTTCTGAGACTATTGTAGGCACTGTGGTATAGTTATCTAAGCTGCACTGCAGCCAAAGCAGTTTAGAAAAATGTGGCTGTGAGATAAACCTGTGATGATACTGAAATTGATCAGCATATCAAATACAGATTCACATATTTTCAGTTTAAAACTTACGATTGGTCCACATATGAATACACTTTTAAATCTTTTTTTTTTTTTTTAATTTGTGTGTAGTGTCAGGAGTGCTTTTAACTCTGATACATCACGGAGTTGTTTCTTAAAACATGGAGAGCTGTCAAATGTGCATGTGACAGTTACGCTTGAGTATGTCTAGATCTAAATTCAGTGTGATGGCTACAGGCTTTTGCAATGTAATCTTGAGAAATTTTTAACATACAACTAAGACGTGATACTGAGAAGATTGCTTAACACTGGTATATGAACAGCAGGATGCCTCAAAGAGGTCACTGCTTCCTGGTTTAAGTAGCAGATTGCTGTGGAGATGTCATGAACTTTCTTTGCTTCGTTATGATAAATACCTTATTTTGCCATGTGCTGCGTCTTGGCTGCTTGCTTTCTCTTTCAACCCTCGAGGCCAAATAGTTTCCGTGGTAGACATATTAAAACCTTTATGATAAGTGAGAATTTTGTAAACACTGTACAAGGCCAGTGTTGGAGCACCCTCCATTTTAAAAGCACTCTGGCTGTTTACATGCTATCAATCCTTTAACCTGTCTCCTTTTTGGCTGAAAAAAGTCTTCTCAGTACAGTGTATCTTTGTCTTCTGTGTGGTGGCCTATCCTGGACTGGAAGGATTTACCTCTGTTAGTTTGAAATATGGAGCCCATGTGAGCAAGTGCTGAAGTGGATTTTGATTCCTCAACCAGGGCTGCTTGTAAATGGTCTGTGGGCACCCTTTTCGGAGAGAATCAAATCTGCTGGAATTTACTAGGAAGGTTGTGTTGTCTCCTGCTGTCCAATTGCCTCCGCTTTAGACTATGCTGTTCTTGGTTCTTCTGTGTCTGTGGTTTTAAGTACTCTTCAGGTTTCTTGTAGATGCCAAGATTGTATGAGACTTGCTAATCCTGTTTAAACTCTTTCTTCTTTCAGTGCTTAATCATTGACGACAAAGTTGTAGGGTTTCATTTTCTTTTGATGATATCATCACATCAGTATCTCTTACCTCTTGAAGAAAACGCCACGTTTCAGGACTGGTTGATTATGCTGGATATGGCAGCAGGTCAAGAAGATAGTTGTTTGAATATGTTGCTGCTCAGACAGAAGGGAAAAAAACCACTGAGCTTGCCAGCAGTTGTGGACCATGGGCTGAGATATATGGCAGACCACAGCCCCTGTATCAGCTGTGACAGACCAGTGCATTGAGCATCATTTTTTGTTTTTGATAACCTCTCACTAAGATGGTAGAGAATTTGTTACTCCATCCTTTTAGGGGTAGTTTTCTAGGGTAGTGAATGGTTATGCTCGGAATATCACTATGTTTGAAGGAGCTGGGCTGTCTAGTGTCATTATTAGGTTATAGGGATTTTTTTGACCTGTTGCTGAGAGGTCAAACAGAGGCAGAAGAACTTCTCTTATTAAACATTGTATTGCAGAGCAAGGGTATAGGGCTGATAAAGGTTATTGTCTTTAATTATCATATTAATGTATTAGTTTGTATGTATTCCTTCCCTCCCTCCCCCTTTCCTTTAAGTCAACAACAGGAAGGAAGGCTGAACACAGGATTTGGAGGTGCAGGCATTATTCTTTTGTGTGTTTTGACACAGTGTTAAGACTTTAATTCTTTGGGGCCTTATTCCAAATTGTGCATTTTTCCAATTTACTCCTTTCTGAAGAGCTGCTCTGTAGCAGTGGTAACTGTATAACAATTACTAGTTCTCTGAAGAAAAGTTTAGATGTGATTCAGCATGTGTTCCATTTCAGCTTCCAGTTCTGCCCCCTCATTTTTTGGGGTGGGATAGTGAGATGTTGCTTGGAGAAGAAACAGATTTTGCTGCTAGGAACTGTGAACCTTAAGCAGCATAAAGGAAGCAACTTTTCTGTTAGCTTGTTAATCTCAGGGTGGGAGGTGAGGAGAGAAACCTGTTTCTCTGTTCTTTTGAAATGCTTAAGCAGTTCTTTCAAAGAGATGGAGTGAAATCACGAATTTTGCACAATTACCTTTGTCTCATTGTGAAATCGTTTTGAGGCGCTTGAACTGGAAGGCAGTGTTCTGACATTTTATTCTTCCTGGACCATCAGAAGTCTTTGCTGCAATGTGTTCGACTTGGAAGTATGCAATTGCTCTACACAACAAGTTGTGCAGCAGGGAAGGGAGAAAAGGGGCCCAAGGCTCAATTGCAATTCCTGCTATCTGCTTTCTTGGCTGAGCTGAGGAGCCTTGAGTACTGTGATAATTTAGAAAGACTTAAGTTGCTTAATTGATTTAATTCACAAGTCCTAGTCACTAATTAAAAAAAAAACAAACAAAACAAGGTTGTTGGCTACAGAGCAGCACAAAGTTAGGTGGAAATGTGTGGCTGGAGGTGAGGGGAAGAGGGTAGTAGTGTCCTTCTTACATCTTTTGCTGCCAACAGTGTGGCACGATGTCCCACACAGGAAAGGGATTAACTGGTTTCCCAACCTACCAGTAGTGGTTTTCTGCCCTGCAGAGTATGCATGAGCTGTTTTCCTGGCTGCTTTACATTGCCATACATGACAGTCATTTTTGTGAGTTACTTAGTACTTCTCATTCGGGGCAATGAAGAAGGGACAGCGTAGAAAGGAGGAGGAAGGTTTTTGCGAAGGGAAGAGCTCTCAAAGGTTAAAGGCAGGGGGAGTCCAGCCATTGCGGTGGACGAAAGCTTCTGAATGAATACAAAGCTGGAGTTGTGTTTCAGTGGACAAGCTGAGGCCACAGAGGGATGGCAGCTTCTCAGAGGGGGCACACAGGAAATGTTTTTGGAGTGGTGCATATAGTGGAGCAAGTATTGCACAAAAAGATGCATTGTAAATCTGATGATAATGTAGTTCATCCCTAGAATTCATAGGGCTCTTTCATGCCATTTAGCTTCAAGCTTCTTTGCAGGAGTACACTACACCAGAAGTACAGTGCTGTGACCTCTGTGGAAGTCCTGTTGACTGGAGCTAAATCTCAAGGTAGCTAAGTTCTACATACTTAAGATAAACAACAAGTGGGTATTCATGCCCCATGTGATGTGTGTTTTGGAGGCATTAAATCTAGGAAATGAGCATCTGTATTTTATTCATTGCAGATTTGAAAAGTATTAAATGTGTTATAGCCTTTTCTCTATTACTGGATTAATTAAGGTAAACCTTTGAGTGAACTTGTTTGCCATGGCAGCAAGGTATCCATAGTTTTACTTAAGGATAGGAACAAGTAGAAATAAGTTGTGTTTAATTGTGACAGATTATTGTTGTTTTATTAACTTTGCCGCCCGTTTGGTGGAAAGGGGAAGAAACCAGCAGGACTGGATTACTCTGGCATGGTTTAGCTGATTTTATTTTATGGACAATGCCAAAAGATGGCAGCCTGCTCAGTCAGTGGTGGCTCCTGCCTTTTTTTAAGGAATCATGGAATTCGGTTGGTCTATGGGAAGAATCTTGTTCTGTATACCTACGCAGTCTCCATGAAGTTCAAGAAAATATTTACTGAAATGTAAGTCCTGGAAATGGGGACCTGAACTGTAAGATGTGCTAAATTTAGTGGTATGCTATACATGTGTGTTACCAGTTCTAGAATCTGCTAAGTCTGAATTTTCTTAGCCTGATGAAGACTTACTGCCAACTCTTTCTGAATCCTATCTTTCAGCTGATAAGTTTTTCTTAGTTTTGTGATCCTGTGAAAGATTGAGCTTCCACACTGATCAGAAAGTTTGTGTGGATGATATTTCAGTAGAACTTAGTGCTCTTGGATTAGCTTCTGTGCCTTGGGTGAAGAGCTCTTTATTCTGCCTGTCAATAGAAACAGTACTTTTCATCTAAATTACAGCTGCAAGAAGGTGGAGTTGTGGGCTTTAAATAGTTATTCTTCTTTTTCTTTATCTTGCAAGGGAAAAGCTGTCTTCTATGTTCACCTTTTTTTGTTTTGTTTAAGTAATATTAGAAATATGTATAAATTTGGACTGCTAGTATGCAAAGCTTTCTAGCAAACCACTAGCAGATAAGTTAATGGATTTTGCTTTGTCTTATGCCATCAGATTGAAGCTATGCCTTGCTGCCTGTCCTTTGTCTTGCTATGGATCATTTGGGCACATTTGCCTGGTGCTATTCAGGTTTTTAGTAGCCTGTCAGTCTTCATTCAGGATAAAAAGAACTTCACTCTTTTGTTCATTGAGTACTGTTTTGCTATTCATCTGCATACCTACTTTTAGAGAACAGTTCCATTAATCCTCCTTTGGTGAAACTTCATGCCTCCCAGTTCTATGGGTTGCATTATAATCTAGGCTTCAATGAGTCAAAGAGTGTTGAAGACAGAAGATAACCTACATGTTTAATGTGACATCACTTTAATTATGTTTTTTTGTCAACATTGAGTAGTAGAGGTGGAAATTTTTGCACTCTGATCTGCAGAGGAAGCCAGCGGTTCACCTCCTGTAAACTCTGCCATTCGTATTTTCTTCCATGAGAAGATGATTCTAGTCTGAAAAGACACTTTTTTTGGGTTTCTCAAGTTCATTGGTGCCTGATGGAGTGTGAATGTATGGATCCTATAAATGTGGGTGTATTGAGGTAATGTTTGGCAGTTTTGCACTTATAAATAACTTGTGTTTTGATAAAAGAAGGGACAGCATCAATGGTAAATATTATCTTTTAATAAAACATGATTAAGTAGATAAAAGCTTAGAGAGAACTGTGGGTTTATGGTGCTGTATTAGACCTTCCTATTGTGTATCATGTTTTCATTTTATCTTCATCACCAATGCTGTGTAGTATTTTTTTTCATCAGCTGGCTCATCTAGCTTTCAACTGAAGAAAGGAATATGTTCATTTTCTCCCCAGGAGTTGGTACATTAGCTTTGATTAAGCTTTAGTCAAGGTATCTCTCCTACCTTCTGCACTCTGTTTCGGCAAAGGAAATATTTAATACTTGGAAAACTTAATCTATGAATGAAGAATTTTGACTGAGATCTTTCATGGGTCTGTCCTGTTCGGGTATGAGGTTAAACACAGTATATATAAAATGAGAAGGAAATTAATATTCAACTTCTCCCTGAAAAACTCCCCACTCTGGCCAGTAAAGACCTTGCCATTTCATTGTTTTGCTAATTAAGTGCCTAACATTGTGACTGGATTGCAAAGTAATTCAAGTAACTCTTGTGTTTTTAATAAGAGAGGTCCGACAGCCTAAAATTTGGTGAAAACATCTAGAAATACAAATCCTGGAATAAAACTTGCTTGTTGGGGAACCTGGATCCCCTTTGTTCCATGCAGTCTACTACTGTCTTGGAAAGCATGAAAAAATAGCTTAGGGCATGACTAATCAAGCAGAAGATAGCAGTGCTACCAGCTGGGAGGAGAAAAATGGGTGAAGAAACTGGAAAGTTGTCCAGAAGCACAGGATCTGGTTGTAGGATAGGAATCCAATTCTCATTATGCCCGGTCTGCCTCAATACAAAAATTTGGCATCTGAGGAAGAGCAACTTTCTGTATCACATAATTAGCTTATCATCCTGAAAAAACCTGATGTTCTGGTTTCCTCTGGGCACTGAAGCTGGGTGAAGTTGTAGTGTGGGATTCTTGTGGATGTTTTAGGTAATACTGAGTGAATGTATGAGGCCATAAGTATCCAACCCTCCTTAATCATCTCTGCCAGTTTGCTCTTTCAAGTGTTCTTGCTAATGACTGGAGTAGCGATTCGCATCCAAGCCAGTGAGCCTGGTTCTTTTCTTGTTCTTACTCCTCTCCTTTTAGCCACTTCTTCCTCTCTTAGCTGTGTGATCTTCTTTCTTCTGTGGTGATACAGTATTGTTCTAAGCTCTACATGGCAGCTAGTTGTAAGCTTGCATAGTCTGTTACAAAAATGTAGGGAAATACTGGGTAAGTAATTCAAAACGATCATTTGTAGGTTGCAGAGTACTTTGGGACATAAATAATTGGAAACTAATTGAAAAAGGGTATTAACCTTTTGTTGTGTTTAAGATAACCAGTGACACAAGAACCTCTAATAAAGATTTCAGCTATTATTACAAAAGAAAACAAAAGGTATGTTATGAAACTGCACCAGCAATAAAACCCAAACTACGTATATAATCACTGTGCAAAGAGCAGGTCTTTCACTAACTCTTAGTGTTGAGAAGGGAAAGGTGCTGGAGAACTTTTTTTGTCTTTGGGGGGGAAGGAGATTGGGTGAGGTTGGTTTTGTGTAGGTTTTTTTTTTTTTTTTTTTTCTTCCAGCTTTGTGGGGTTCACCATCACAACTCTTACCCTGGTCTTCAGCTACTGTCCTTGAGAACTGAGTGTTTGTCCAGTTCTCTGACCTTCATATCATGAGTATTTTTCATGAAATATGTTTCTGCCTCCTATCTCTAGTAGGTAACGAGCCCCCACTAGTCATATATGTAATCTGGAACTGTAACTCAGATTTTTCTAAGGTTCTGACTTCCTGCTGCTATTATTTAGTCCCCAGTGACAGCCTTCTTTGCACTGAAACAGTCACCTGCTACTCCTTTTTTTAAGGTTATATAAAAATTGACAGCTCATGTTCATGACCATGTGGATCAGAGGTCTGAATTAATATTTAATAAAATGAAAGAACCCTTTTCTCTCATTACATGGTAGCTGATGGAAGGTGTAAGGCCTACTAAAGGTAGCAATTGAGCGACTGAGCCAAGTGGTTCATGTTTTTTCCCCTAACACACACACACACCCACACCCACCCAGCTCTTGTCTGAAAGAATGATAGAATAGTTTGGGTTGGAAGGAACGTTTTAAAGGTCATCTAGTCCAAACCCCCTGCAATGACCAGTGACATTTTCAACTAGATGAGGTTGCTCAGAGCCTCATTCAACCTGCTTGAGTATTTCCAAGGATGGGCCATCTTCCACCTCTCTGGGCAGCCTGTTCCAGTGTTTCACCACCTTCATAAAAAATTTATTCCTTATACCTAGTCTGAATCTACCCTCTTTTAGTTTAAAACCGTTACCCCTTGTCCTGTTGCTACAGGACCTACTAAAAGTCTGTCCCCATCTTCCTCATAAGCCCCCTTTAAGTACTGAAAGGCTGCAATAAGTTCTCCCTGGAGCCTTCTCTTCTCCAAGTGGAACAACCACAACTCTCTCAGCCTTTCCTCACATAAGAGGTATTCCATCCTTTTGACAATTTTTGTGGCCCTTCTCTTGACCCACACAAACAGGTCCATGTCTTTCCTGTACTGGGAGCCACAGAGCTGGACACAGTGCTCCAGGTGGGGTCGCACCCAAGTGGAGCAGCGGGGCAGAATCACCTCCTTTGACCTGCTGGCATGCTTCTTTAGATGCAGTCCAGGATACGTTTGGCTTTCTGGGCTGTGAATGCATGTTACTGACTTATGTCCAGCTTTTCATCCACAAATACTCCCAAGTCCTCCTTCACAAGTGCTGCTCTTAATCCCTTCATCCCTCAGCCTGTATTGATATGATATGAGAAGTTTCCATGCCCCAGGTGTGGGACCTTGCACTTGTCTTTGTTGAGACTCAAGAGGTTCACATGGGCCCACTTCTCAAGCTTGTCCAGGTCCCTCTGGATGGCATCTCGCCACTCAGGCATGATGTCAAGGCTCCATATAGTGGTACAAAAAGTGGAAAAAATCCTACCAGGGAATGAGAATTAATTTACAGCTTTGGGGAACTAACGACGGGGTCTGTATTGCAAACACTCAAGAAGTAGGAGCAGTTCCAGCAGGGTGAGACAGAAGTCTTCCAGGGGAAATGCATCACAGTGCACAGGAAGGACAGTGTTTTAACAGCTGTTCTTGAATAGCTGTTTAGAGGCACACACAAAAAGTATTTTCTTTGTTTCTGTAGCTGGACTTTGCTTCTGTGTTGCTACATTCTTACCATTCTTCTCCCTTCAGGAGAATGAACACTGGTTTTTGAGGTTGTTTTGCCTTTTGTAGAACTATCTGAGAATGGTATAGGAGTTTGACATAAATTTGTAAAGCTGTTTTATGTAGGTTGTTTTGGAAGAAAATTCGTTACTTATCTGAAGGATTTGGAAAGGATATAGTTCCTTTGTTTTAGGAGCTGAATATGTGTTTTGTAGCATAAATTTGACACCTTAATTGAGGTATTATGCTGTATATTCCTTTCCTATGCAAGCAAAGACATTTATTATAAAATTCAAATGTATGTGAAGAAACAAGTCATATAATTAATTTTAGTCTGTCTCTTTCTGTTCTTTGTCATCTAACTGTGAAAGGCATTATTGTCCTCAGTGGTTATGTGCCTACGTAACTGTGGAGAACAAAAGAGTTCAGACTGGTTACCTGAGCCTTAATGATAGTGTTAACCTTTTCTTGTACATCTACATAAAGTATTGGGGAATTATGAAATTAAAATGAGTTATAAAACAGCAGAGTGTGCATTTTGTTTCTCTGTGTTGCAGAAATAGGCATAGCAACCTTTCTTCTGTCACTGTAGTGGTATCTCCTATGTACACTTTTATTTAGTCAAGGAAGTCTTTCATATACCAAGATGTAAAATTAATTTAAAAAATCTGAGTAGTTTGCACTCTGTTTGAAGACCTCCTTGATGTTGGTATTACTTATTTGAAAAGAGCATTTCACTTTGAGTATTTTTGAAAAATCGTAGTTCTTAAGTGATTTTTTTAAATTTGTCTATTGTACAGCAAAGTGATTTAAATTTTCATTATGTAAAGGTAGAATATGCAAAAGTAGAAACAAGTTTTCATTGGCTATGCTGAGAATTTTATCTTCATAGCATCTTGGAACTTCTTCAGGCATAAGCATCCATGATGATGTAGCTCTTTTTTTGCTAGAAAGTATTTCCTGTTTAGTGTGTTGCTGAGTTTGTGGATTCAGATTCAGAATTGTCTCTGTATTCCTTCAACAGTATTGCAATTCAGAGACTGTAAGTAAATTCAATTTTCTTGCAAAATAGCAATTTGGTGTTATATCCTGTTACGTAGTGTTTCATGTGTGGTTTTTTTTCCACCCCACCCACCCTGATTTTTACCCAGTGTCTTGACAATCTGTGATGGCTTCTTGATTCTCTGGAAAAAAAAGCAAGGAGCTGTGTTTTCTGGGTAGCTCAGCACAAGCTATAGGAAAATCTACTGTAGCCGAAGTGCAGAAGTCACTTCTGCCTGTTTTGTATGCCACACAGTAATTTGTTCTTGTACTCTTGGAACATGGACATCATTCATGAATCATCGGTCACTGTTGAACTTGATCAGCAAACGTGCTTCGAGAGCTCGGTTTTTTGGCTATTTGTGGGCACTGTTGCCTTCCCCCTCCCCCAACTGAGTGCTAGGGTTTTTTTCTTCCAGAGGAAGAAAGGAGCATTCACCTAGGTGCTTGTTCTGCAAACTAATGTTAAGTGATGCTGCTAGACTGCTTACATGACATTCCAAAGATATTATGATGTCATGGTTTAACCCTTGAGGGTGATGATAGCAGACAGCACTAGACAGATAACATCTAAATGATGTCATCAAAACTATTTTCACAAAACTCAACCACATCCTTTAAAAATAGTGTTCATTTCAAGTAAATGATCAAATAACTTAGACCAGTTGGAAAAAATGCTGAAGTAGAAAGGCTCTTTTCCACACCAAGGGAGGAAGAAGAGCTTTGCCTTGTACATTTGCTGATATGGCAGGAGGAGGGTTTCAGATAGCTTGTATACTATATGCATGAAAATGGAGTTGATGAATAGAAGCCATATAGAAACTAAGTGTGTTTTTGTTAAGAGATTATTCTTGCTCCTGTGTAACCTAGACTATTACACAGCATCCTCAGAAAATTAACTTTAGGTTGGTCTCAGTGTGTTCAATGGGCAGTCTGGAGGGGAATTAGTCCAAACTAACTCATCTTTAGTCATAAGTAATTCTGTCATCAAACAGCTCAGTCCTATGGTCCTTGGCATTCCCCTTCAGAATAGCAGCATTTTTGGAATCTTAGCTTCCATCTGAAGATCAGAGACTTGTCATTATGTGGACCTTACTGTCTGTCACTGTTAATAAAATGCCTTGAAACCTTTGAAACAGTAGTAGTGCATAAACTTGTTGGGGTTTAGCAGCATTGTGGTCCCCTCTTCCATCTGATAGTATGGAATAGTTATGTTTGGAGTATGTATGTCCCTCTACATTTGATATTCTGGTTGTGGGGAGCCTATGAGAGCTTTGTGTGATCAGGGTAACTTCTAAAAGCTGAGTTTCTTGTGTGTATTCATTGAAAGAGTGTACTTGAGTATATGCTCCAGAAGTACTTGAATGGGAGAACAAAAGGCCCAGTGACTTTCCAAATTAGAAAAATAGCTTTTTGGAGAACATATTGCTGTTATTTGTCGCAAAGTTTACAAGTTTGCAAAAACAAAGATACTAAGCCCTGGCAGTAGTTTATTTCCTTGATTGCTACTAAATCTAAAGCTTCTTAATTCCTAACATGTACACTAAAAATGTGAGGTTTACACTGTTCTATTTGGTAGCATTTTTTTACTTTTGAAAATCCCTTGACACTAAAGTAAAAGAGGATAACCTCTTCCTTTCTCCCACAGATACAGACGTTTAATGTTGAGGCACCATGCCAGACAGTGGAGGACTTAACGAATGGAGTTGTAATGGCACAGGTTCTTCAAAAAATGTAAGAAATTATTTAATGAATTAAATACAGTTTTATTTTTACATTTTTGTGTATTTAAATGTATTTCAGTTCAAACTTGGCTGGTATTCCCTAAGGATGTGGCTTGTCCTATGCTTATACAGTACTTTGATCTGGAATATGACTGTTTTTTCTCGATAGTTTTCAGAAAACTATCGTAAATGAAAAAAAAAGTTTGGTTTTAGGGGGGTGTTTATTTAAGTGTGAGTTCACTGCAAAGTTAGATTAAAAGTAGGCTTACAAATTCAAACTTCTAAGAAGCTGGAACCAGTGCAAGGTAAGGTATTGGCCCTGATTGTTTGAAACTACAGTTGGTATATCAGTATGTCATTATCATATTATAATTCATGAAATAAAACTTCTGCAATAAACTGAATGGACTATCAGTTTAGCTGTTTGCAAAGATACTACGTTCTTGAAAGTAAGTGAAGGAATAATAGCTGTTAATCTAGATAATGCTTTTGTTCTTTTGAACTTGTAAGAACAAACAATATAAAATGCATTGGTTCGACATCTCTGTGTAATCTAGGATGTTTTGGGGGACTACAGTTATGCATCTGAAATGTAGCTACATGCAGATATACCTATTTTCACAGAAATACAACTTTTTATTGTTCTTTAGGCAGCATTTGCCAGTCAGCAGTCCAAACTAAACATGCCATCTCCTACAGACCTATAATAAAAAAAACAACCACCAACCTGCTTCATTCTTTTTAATGTGTGAAGGGTACTGTCTTGAGTGTAAATGCAGGATAAAATTTTTCTCGTGTAATCTGTTGAAAATGAAGACTGGACAGGTGCAGAACAGGTATGAACAGCTCTGTGTTAAAGTTCTGGTTTGCATCAAAGAACTGTAGAACAGTTGAGGTTAAACGCTCCAGAGGTGCCTTTCAATCCAGCTCGCCTGTTCAGAGCAGAGTCTGCTGGAGAAAGTTGTCCCAGGATTGTGTCCAGTCAGACTTCAATTGTATGGAAGGATATAGACTCCATAGCCCCTCTGGGCTATATGTTCCAGTATTCAATTGCCCTCACAGTTTTAAAAAAAACGAACAAACAAAACAAAAGAAAAAAAACCTCACCACCCCTACCCTGCAACAAACAAAAATCCCAACCAATCCAAAAAAAAAAAGCTGGGGGCATGTTTTTCTTTATGTTCAGGTGAGAGTACTTGTCTTTCAGTTTGTGCCCACTGCCTCTTGTCTGTTCACCACTGAGAAGATTTATGAGGGTATAAAGATGAAGGAGCTGTGAGGTATTTATACATGGGATTGATAAGATCCTACTGAGCCTTCTCTTCCTGAGGCTAAACAGACACATCTTGCTCAGTCTCACATTGTATGACATGCTCCGGTCTGTTAGTTATCTTAATTGCCCTTTACTTAGCTTCCTTGTATGTCCAAGTCTCTCTCATATTGGGGAGTCTAGGACACAGCACTCCAGATGTGGTCTCACCAGACCTGAATAGTAACTCCCTTTGCCTGTTGGCAAAGCTGTTCCCAATGCAGCCCAGGATGTGGCTGGCCTTCCTTGCTACAAGTACGCATTGATGGAATGTGTTCAGCTTGGTTTCTACCTGTTCTCTGCAAAGCTGCTTTCCAGCTGTTTGACCCCCAGCATACACTGGTATGTGGGGTTTGCACTTACCTTTGCTGAAATGCTTAAGGTTCCTGTCAGTCCATTTCTCTAGCCTGTCAAGGTCTCTCCAAATGTCAGCAGAACTACAGGTGTATCAAATACTCCTTACAGTTTTGCATTATCTGAAAACATGCACTCTGTTCCATCATCTAGGTCATTATTAAAGACATTTAATAGTATTAACCACTTGGGTACACTGCTAGTACACTGGCCTCTGGCTAGACTTCATGCTGCTGCTCATAACCCTCTGAGCATGGCAGTTCAGGCATTTTTCAACCCACCTCACTATCTACTTGCCCAGGCCATGCTTCATCAGTTTGTCCATGATGATGTTAATCCTGATCAGATGGCTTGTAGTGGGCATCTATAACAATGTCACCTGTGTTGGTCTGCCTGGTCATCCTGGCCCATTTCTCAGCTGTCTGATCATCCATCCCAAGACAGAGCTCATGCATTCCTGCTGCTCCCTCACATAAAGGGCATCTCCCTGTCACTGCATTCCCAGCTTGTCCTTCCTAAAAAGCCTGTATTTATTCACGGCAGCACCCTTGTAAGTAATGTGAGCCATCCTATGAAGTCTTTGTGATCCCAGTGAGACTGTGGCCTTCCTCCTGTTTGTTTTCAATGCTACATGCATTAGTGCACAGGTGCTTCATGTGTGCATACAATCCTGCTGATTCCCAAGGATGAGAGCTTTCCCTGTAGTGTTTTTTTGTAGGCCTTCCCTTATTTATGTGCATGTGCTTGGAGTGACGCTATTTCAGCCCTGATTTGTTGACTGAGGTAGCTCTTGTTCACATCATCTCATGCCCTCAGTCTGCTACTTTGTCACTTGATATTTGGTTGTATTTTTGTATTTTTCACTCCTTTATTGTTCCTTGTTTAAAAAAAGCTTTTTACCAGGCTGACCAGCCTGTTGGTGAAGATGCTTCTGCCCGCTGTAGTCACATGGACCCCATCTCTTCTGAGCTTGATTCTCAAAGAGGGTTCTGGTGCTCACAGAAACCAAAATCCTGCTGCCAACACCAGTTCACAGCCAGCTGTTGACCAGTAGGATCTGTCTGCTCCTCACACCTTTCCTGCTAACTAGCACAATTGGGGAGAACACCACTTGGGTCTTGACCATAGCTTCCAGAGCCGTGTAATCATACTTGGTACTTTCCAGGTCTCCCTAGCTGTACAGCTGCTGCCCAGGAGACTAGAAGGAGTAACAGTCTAAGGACTGGACAAGCTTTGGCAGTCTTTCAACAGTGCCATGAATCCAAACACTAGAAGACAGCAACCCTTCTTAGATGATAGTCAGTCAGCTCTATCCCTTGCTAGTGCTTGCTACTTCCCTCTTCTACTGTGTAGCTCAGATCTACTGAACGCAGACAATTTGACTGCCCTCCTGGCCCCTTAACTGCTAATGAGGATGCTGAATCGGTTCTGTATTTGCAAATCCTCAGGTGGAGCAGGAGCCTTCCTCCTAGTGAAAAAAGGGAGAAAGAAGAAATCTGGATGTAGTCAAATATTTAAAGGGATCACTTTTTAGCATGGGAAAGTTAAGATCTGGAATGTAAAATCCTAAAGGCTTGAGGTAGAGAAGTCTGTTTTTCTAGAGAAGATGTAAATGCTGTGAAGTTTCTTTCTGCACTTAATTTCTCCTTCCGAGAGGAAGAGGAGGGATCACTTACAAGAATTACCTAATCTTTACATATTTTTGCGTCAGACAAAACTGATTTCAAGTAATGTCAGCAGTCCTCTTGCTTCAGAATAATTGAAACAGTCTTTTTACTCTTCTAATGTATTTTGCTGGTACACAAAAGATGACATAATATGCCATCGCAGTAATGAGTTTTCCAACCCATCATTTAAATAAGCTTACTTATAAGTGTTCTGAAGTCTGAACATGAAGTTTGCAAGTCTGAAGGTAAATACATTGATCATGTACCACTAGTGTTTTTTTTAGGTTTGGAAAGATGTCCTTTTTTACCTGCTGGAGTGTAAAAAGATGGTGACCGTATAAATGGTGTCTTTAGTAAACATAGTAAGTCAGGATTTCAGCATAATCATCATGAATCTCTTTTCAGAGTATTTAGAAAAAATGTAATAGCGATGTATCTAATATGGGTATTTTTCTGTCTTGAACTTCTGCTGTAGGGTATGAGTTCCATTTAACTTAATGATGGCCCAACAGTTGATAACTGTATATGTTCTTGATTGTCTAGTTCAAAGGCAAGTAAAAATGTGGATTTAAAACATAATATACCTTGATACAAACCAGGACGAAACTTCAGTGTCAAAGGCCCCTCAACCTTACTGTCTGTTTGGCCTGGTACTGCAATGACCTGAAACAACTGCCTTTCTCCCTGGCACAGTATTAAGAAAACTATTCAGAGTTACTGTTTTCAGCTGATGAACCAAAGTTTTAAAGAGAGATGTGCAATAAAAATACTGCATTTCTGTAGTTTGATTTTAAAGTAATTCCTGTAGCAATTGCCATGCTGAATATGGGAATTTTTTAGTTTACCCGGTTTGTATGTAAAGATCAGCTAAGCAATTTAAAGTTCTTTCTCTATGTCCTAGGTAATAATTTGAACCTGAAAAAATTAGTATTTGGTGGTCTTATTTTATGATAGTTGTGGTTCAGATTTACCATTTTGCATACTTGTGCAATGAATACATTGATACTCATGCATAGATTTAGCAGTACTATTGCTAAATTTTGACTGCGTTCCTGCTGAGATAAACTTTGAAATGCAGCAGCAAGCTGATCTTGGATTGTAAAACAGTAATGGTAACATATGAATGAGGGAAAATATTACTGCGCTTTCTTTTTTTGTTAGTGACAGAAGAGGGCTGCAATTGATTTTTGAAATGGATACCAAGGGTTGCAGAATTGCCAAATATTGTCTTGTTTCCCTGGACATGAGAACGCAGGCCAAATACAGGGATCAGCATTTGTATAGTTGACTAGAAAACTGATAAGGAGCATACTGACAAAGCCATTTTAAGTATTCTTTCTTGAAAACAAATCTGAGTTTGACACTAGCAGTGAAATCTTTCTTTTGCTCCTTCAAACAGATACCAGAAGAGGAATACTTCGTTAGGAATCAGGACATACTTAACAATATAAAGCAAGTCTAGAGTAGGGTTTTCCAGTCTACTCCTGTTTTTATATTAGCAGCATTGCCTCCCTGTTTGTCCTAAGAAAAATAATCACATAGAAGAAAATTTTTGCAGGTATAAAAATGTGTAAGAGCA
This sequence comes from Falco naumanni, assembly GCF_017639655.2. Taxonomy (NCBI): domain Eukaryota; kingdom Metazoa; phylum Chordata; class Aves; order Falconiformes; family Falconidae; genus Falco; species Falco naumanni. Next base: position 32,348,283 of record NC_054080.1, read on the forward strand.
AGATGGCTGGGTGCCTGAGGTTATTTGGAAAAGTCATGCAGTGGTGTTAAATTGTGAAGAGCAAGTACACCTGAAAGCACCACGTGACTGCAAACACTTAATTTGCAGTGGAACCTTGAACAGTGTGGCTTTGACACGAAAATCTCTCAAGTTATCTTCAAAGGACAAATTTATTGTCTCCACTGGAGATACAGAACTTAAATGCTGTTATCCCCTTTCTCAATGGAATAAGGAAGCTACTATTTCTGTAATGCATGTTCCTTGAAATTTGCATGTCTTTCAATATAGCTGCCTCCTGTTTAGGGTTCTTCATCTGTGTGTTCTTTGAGGCTAATGGTACTAATAGGTTACTTAGATGAAGGTGGAAGTGGAGAATTCTGGCAACTTTAGGGTGCATCAGGACTCTTACTATAGTAAATTAATCAGTGATTAAAAAATAACTGAAAGAGCAGATTAATATATCCAGTGAGAATCCTTTTTAAAAAAGTTTGCTATGAATGAGGAAAATTCAGCCAGTAAGGAACTCTTGAGGTAGAGAGAGAGCACTGATGAAAACTGGAAGATGTTGGGATGATCCAGTGACTTGGATATATTTCCATAGGAGAGTAAGGATAGCATTTCTTCTTGAAAACTTTAGAAGTCTGAACTCTCTGGTTTTTTCTATTTCTTTAACCTCCACCTTCACAGAGAGAGTCTATTGGTACTTGTGAGGTTAGGAGATAGTGGAAAGAAGATGAAATCAAGACAGTTTCAAGGAGATCCCTAGTTCAGGGGATTAGTTGCTTTAGATATATGGAAAATTTGCACAACACAGAACTGTAGGATTTGTTGTCGCTGAAAGAAAAAAAAGGATTGCTTACTCATCAACTTATTCACAGCTGTGCCTTGTCTCAAGCATTCAGAAGGGGTCAGCAGCTTCCTCCATTGCTGTCCGTTTTTTGTACATTGTTCTCAATATTTTTTGCACTCAAGGTAGAAGCCCATTTGTAAGTAACGGCCCTTCATCAGAAGTAACAACTCATGTAGAATTTTCTGTAAGAAAACTGCTAGAAGAAGCAGTGAGAAGAGGGTACAAGAGGGTATTACTGACACCTTCAGAAGCTTTTTACTGATGTAGTGTGTGATGTAAAATGGCAGAAACATTTGCTATGTAACCAAACATGAACATTTTGCTTAAAAATTCAGTTGTTAATGAACAGCTGTTGGTGAATCCCTGAAGGACACTTTCTTTTTATCATAAAACCTCTATCTTCAAATTCAGGTTAAAGTACCACTGAATGGAATTATCCAGTGCTGACTATATTATCGTGGAGGAAGAAATTCAGCCTATGCTTTAGCTCACCTTTTTGTATTATTCTTTAAGATTCACTGTTCATTTGTGTTCAGATGTGGAGATTACTGGTTCCTGTGACTAGAATTGGTATGAAATACAGTGAGATAAGATCCTGTGCACAATCAGTTTTGATTATTTTAGAGAGTGCTGTATTCCAGGAGTAAAGACTGGAAGCAAAAGATAATACTTGAACTGAGTAAACTGTCTGCCTAAAATCATGTAGCTTATGCTGTTTCAAGCAGGTAAAAGTGCTATGGGTTGCTTATGAGTTGCATACTTTTTTTTTCTTTTTATTTTTTGTAGATTCATTGTTACTCATGTTTTCAGTGTCCATTGGTATCCCTATAGCAGCATAATTCCCTGTTTCATACTACAGTTCCAAATTTTCCTTTCATCCCACTCTGGAGAATGTTTAGTACCAGGTGTCCCTCTTGTTTTAATTATTTCTTAGCCTGTCATACTGGCCTTGGTAAATGTAAGAGATGGTATATATTTTCATTTGTCATCTGTGCATTGTGCCTGACTTAATTATTCATTTGTTATATTATACATTGCAGCATGCTGTGTATGTTTTGACACATGCAGAACACAAAAGCCATGCTTTTGTACATTACTGGGGGAAGGAATTTTTTGTAAACAGACATTTCTTAAAGCAGCTTACTGTACCACTGTCAAAATGAGTAATAATCATGAGTTAACCAACCCACAGAGCATGTAGTATTTCTTCAGAAGAATATTTCTGTGTCTTGGCATCTATGATGTGGAGAGATGATTGCTTAAGTAAAGGAAAATTTGCATACAAATTAAGATGGAGATGGTATAAATGAGCACTGCTGAAAACAACATCACATGAAGTGATAAATTAACAGCATAAGTATCTTGTGCTCTGAAGAAATGACCCAGATTTCTGCAGTACTGTTCAGATACTAGGCAGCAACCAACTAATATACAACTGCCTTTATAAACCTGGAAAGTTACCTAGTGCAAGAGATTGTGCAAGTTTGGATCCAGCTTCAGGAACTGACTGAATTCAAAATGCTCGGTTCTAACAAGTCATCTCCTGGTAATGATGATGCTCCAGTCAGTTTTCTGCTGCCCTTGTTTAGTGCAGTACCTTTTCAAAATGAGCTGGTAGTTTTTGTAATCACAGCTGCTCAGTTTTCAACCACATACTTTCATATTTGCTTTGGTGATGCTTTTTCAAACACTTTTAAGAAATGATAGCATCTTTCTTAATGGCATGGACTAAGGGAGTTAAAGAACTCTGAATATAACTGAATTGTGATTCCCAAAAATTCAGCAAAGAGACTTGTTTGCAGAAAGGGCTGTGAATGACTGACTTAAATGTCTGGAAGCCCCTTTTAAAAAGTATTTGTAGAAATTCTGATGGATTTTTTTTTTTTTCAGATTTGCTTTCTGTTAGTTTGATAGAGAAAGCATTGCTGTTGGTATTAATGCTGAACTTTAATCGGACTTTTGAGGACAGAAATTAAATTATAACGGCACACTAGAAATTACTCTGAGGTCACTTATGGTTGAGGAAAGGATGATCATTGTAGATTTGCCTGGTGTTGATACCAAACCTGTTGCTTTTCTGATTGTTGTATTCCTGTCGAAGTGTTCTTGCAATATGCTACTAATTATTGTGTAATCTGTGTGGAGGTGCTGTAAAGAGAATTGTTGGTAGTATTCTCACCACTGTTACGTGTTGGTAATTTAGAGTGGATTGCTTATCAGCTGCTGAACCCTTGGATCATTTGAGGTTTGTATACTTAAAAGAAGCCAACAAATGTCATCTGTGCGAGTGGATGACCACAATGAGTTTGGAGTTAATTCTCAGGGACCTTTCTTATATATCTGAAGACACATGTAAAGGTGTAGGTAGCCCAAGACTTACATCAAGACAGTGAAGGCCAGTTGCTGGTCCATATGTTACTTTTATTGCAGGAGGTAGTTGAGAAAAGCCGCTTACTTGCTATTGAAGTACAGGCTTCCAGAGTGGAATGAGTTGGAGCTGACCCTGAAATCTTGTTATTCTTCCTGAGCTGATGCCCTTATTGTTGAAAAATAGATATGCAATATTAGCCATCCAATCGGTCCAAATATAATTCTGCTTGTAAGTGGTCGTTTATGCTTACCATGTTGCTTCTTAGAGTCATTGTTTACAATGAAAATGGCAAATCAAGAATTGGTATATTCATGGCACTGCAGCCTTGAAGCAGCTGAAGATGTTAGTGACCAAGTGCAGTCCTAAAGAAGTCCCTAAGAAAGTCCCTCTAGTCTTTTTGCTGGTGAGGCACAGGTAATTAGGCCTACCTGCTTTGTCACTCAGCTGCATAAACGCTTTGTAGTTGTGAGTCTGTTGTAAGCAAAATTCACTTAGGTCTTCTGGGAATTGCCAAGGACAATCTGAAAGGTGCTAGGGTGCTTTTTGAACTCCACACCTCAAACAGAATCAAACTCTCTGGGCTATCTACATGGGGCTTGAACTCTCCTCCCCCCCCCCCCCCCCCCCCCCCCCCCCCCCCCCCGTACAGATTATTTTATTGTGATTGCGTAGAATTTAGGCAAATTAAGACTTTTTGCAAGAAGAGCCATTTGTTGCATGAGAAAGCTGAATGTGAGCCTTCATTTCTAGTAGATCTTGTATGTATTCAGCTCAATTTCATCCTTAGTTTTACCTGGTTTCTGAGCGCAGAGAAGCCATTTGAAACCTATTTGGAAACATCTGTTTCAAAAACAGATTAAATTCTGGATAAGACATTGCTTTTTCTGTTTCATAGTTTAAGATTCTGTCATCTGTGCTAGAACTGCACTGTTTTTGAATGGGAGTAATTTGGAGTCATCAACTTAACTAGTAATTAAAGCTGTTCTTCCAGCTATATGTTTGCGGATGCCATGTCAGAGGAAAGGAAATACACCGTAATCTTCACCAGACTCTGTAACAGTATGTGTAAAAATAGCAATTTGAATGTGTCAGTAGAGAAACAGTGTTGTTTGTGATCTCTCTCCATTGCTGTGTGTTGTATCGTGGGCTACTTGGCAGACTTTGATGCAATGTGAAGAAGACATTGGGGTGAAGACAGAGTACAGGAGATATTGTGCCTCAGGTCCAAAGTGAGGTTACAAACTCTGTGCCCTAATATAAGTACTGATGTAATTGCTGCATCCTGCTCTTAAAAAGAGAGCTCAGTCTGGAGGCTTCTTCTTCGTGGCAGATACGGCAGTAAATCTAACTACTCGGCAAATGCAGCAGTGTAAGTGCAGAAATTAGAATACTTCACGTGAAACTCCAACCTGGCCTACCGCACTGACTCTTAAGAGCCTTACACTTACAAAAAAGTTGGTTTTTTCCCCCCAACTATATTAACTTCATATGTTGGATGAAATATGAGCCTTTGTTTATGTTATGTTGACCTATTCCTTTAAAACCAGTTATTTGTAGTACAGTCCATCTCCTTACTTTTCATCATAACATTTTCAAAATTCTCTACGATATAAGGAAAACATGGTTTAAGTGAACGGTAGACAATGTGAGCCTTTTAGATGACATTGGAACCTGGGGGCAAGAGAGTCTTGGGAGTTGTCTTGAAACAGCAACTTATGGAAGGTGCTTGTAAGGAAAAGGAAAAGGAGGGAAGAAGTATACTTTACAACCAGTAGGTGTTCCATACTTTGTCTTGATTGCCTTGTCAAAAGTGCAGAAGATAAAAAAAGCTTTCAAAGAAGGGTGTTCACATTAAGGTTTGTCTAGAGTTACCATGAGAAGAGATTTGCAAAACCTGATAGTGTTTGGTAGCTGAAATAACAAATAACTGTTAACTTCAGTGATTGTGTTTGACTCTTCTCACCATATAAAGGCAACAGTTGTATTACTCCACTTCAAGTTTCCCATTTTAGAAGTTGAATAGTTTTAAGTAGTGTATAGCAGTAGGGATCCATAATACATGTAAAAGTATTGTTTTAACACTTCCAAGTAATGCAAGCAAATATTGCTCTAGCACCAGCTAATAAATTGGAGGAAGAAGAACTTAAAGAGAAAAACTGGCAAAATGCGTTCCAAGTACAGCAGCTTCCTCAAAAGTATTAGCTACTCACGGCACACAAATGAAGCTGTGCTGTCAACAGAGTGCAAGGCCTTAGAAAAGTAAGTAGTAGAAGGTTTCTGAACTATATACAGGCCATGTGTCATATACAGAGGTCATCACTTAAATAACCTTAGCCTGAGGTAGAGGCTTAATTACTAAGGTATCTTCACAGCTTCTGTAACCTGTTTTTAATAAACACTCTACATTTTTTGTGTTTCAGAGATCCAGCTTACTTTGATGAAAATTGGCTGAACAGGATCAAAACAGAAGTAGGAGATAATTGGAGGCTAAAGGTATTTGACTGACTTTGCTTGTCTGTAAATCTGTATTTCAGTTCTTAGTACAATATTGTGTCTAAATATTAGCATATTTCTAGATTAAGACCTTGCTTTGTAGTACCACATTTTGAATTTTATACCCTTATAGTTACGCTTCCTTGGTTTTTATGTTGTTAGTCCTGCACAGTTTAGTGAAGAAGACACTTCGAGTTTGTAAATGGGTTTCAATTTAAAAGGAAAACATAAAAATAAAATTTATGCATAGATTACCTCTTTGTTTTTTAAATGTTGAATGAAAGATTTTTTATAAATGCAAAGTGTGAGAGTAGCATTAAAAAAAACACACTGAGAAGCAACTGGATAAAAACAGCAGACTAATAAGCGATTATTGAAATAAAAATGGTGAAGTGTTGTTTTCTTTTACTTCGTCAGCTCTGTGCGATTACTGACCTTTAGGAGAGGAAGTAATGTTTTTTTGTTGTTGTTTGTCCTCAGTATGTGTTTTAACCACAGTCTATTTGCTGGGTCATTTGTATCGTTTGGTATTCTAATACTTTCTCTATGAACCTTAAGGGAATAGAATTTACAGTGCTGTGGCTGAGGAGCATTTTGGCTTATAAATCCCAAAAGAACAGAGTTTCACATGCAAATGTTAGTGTAGTTTCTGACTAGCTTTCTTCAGGGTGTGATATATGTACCTTTCTAAATTGCCATTTCCAGCCTGACTGCTTGGGGAAACAAAATAGTGATGGTTTGCATGTTAGTTCATGTTACCTATAAAACCATTTTGTTGGCCACCAAAAACCCTTCTGAGCATCTGGGGAAGGGCTAGAACTGTGAAATGCTCTAGTACTTACAGGCTCATCAACATCACTTGCTGAATACATAGGACACACATGTTAAATGCTGCTTGAGGCAAGGATGGAGTATGCTGCTGCTGTGTATGTTTTTAGTTGGCCAGTAGACCTGTTAGGGTGGTCTCTGCTGCCTTCCTGACTGTGTGGAAGTCTGATCTTTAGAATGTTTTGTCTACCAGGGCTGCCAGCAAAAATGTGGGGTATATTGATGAGGATATATTGACTGGCTGGTGAATAAAAGAGTGAACCCTAAAAAAGCTTTTAGTTCTGCTGGTTGTAGAGCAGTGAATTTAAATGAACTTTTCAAAGAAGTGTGTGGAATTGCAAGTGAACAGCTGGATGCAAGGTTTTGTTTCTCTAAAAAAATTCCATGTTTTTTTCCTGAGGAATATTGAGATCTTGGCTATTAAATTTGGAGAACAACAAATTGAAAACTGTTTGTTATAATGGCATTTCAGCTGATTGAATGTGGACCAGCAGCTTCTGTAACTCTCATATGGAGCTTGAGGAATAATTTTTTCATGTCTCCCACCAGTTTGGCAGATACTAAGGCTTAGCAGGTGTGAATTAAAAAAAATAAAATAATTGAGCAATCTAGTAACTTCCTTATGTGACTGAGATTGGAAAAACATCAGATCAAATTTCAATTTCATGCTGGTGTCATTCCTTCTTGTTTTTCATATATCCATGCAAATAGAAACTGAAGACTGATTATTTGTTGTTGTGGTTGAGCTGTATATGCCAGCTTTTTGTGTAATTTTTTTTATTCCAATTTCCTTTTCATGAAGGATACTGAAAGGCACAAATGTGATATTTTAACCTATTTTGTAACCAGGAAAGCAATCCTATACTTTGCCAACTGTTGTTCTGCTTTGTATGTGAGTAAATACTGTTAGTAATCTAGTTGTTTAAGTGTCTGTCAGTCAAGCCGTCATTTGTAGTCTGGCTTGTAGGAATGCTTTCAATCTGTGCACATCTATTTGTTTGTCACTAGATTTAAAATGCAGGCAACATACTTACACATGACTGATAACAGATTTCATGTTTTGAGAAACCTCATGAGAAATGATAGTTGGGTTGTCTCACTGCCTCGCAAATCAAGACAAGAATCTGAATTATCTATGCATGTTGCTCTTTGCCTCTAGTATCATATGGTGTAATAGTCGCCACTTGTACAAGCTCTCAGTATTATGTACCACATAAAGGGAGCCAGTCTGTAGGGAAGTAAGTTAAAAAAAAAACCACCAGAATGTCACATGCAGGTAGCTCTACTTTGGGGAACAGTGGTTAGAATGGCCTGATAGAGGTTAGTGTAGGCTTGATACAGCTCTCCTAACAAATGCTGGAAAGAGTTACCCAGAAAAATCACACAGTGGTTGACTCTGAATTTGATGCTGTCCTGTATGGAGAATAAGCAAGAATACATGGCTCAGCTTCATTATGTTTTGGGTTTAGCCATTCACTTTCCAATAACTGCAAGAATGCAATCTTATTAAAAATATTTTTTACTGTTTTTTACCAGTTTATAACAAATGTATGCATTCACAGGGATGTTCTATGCTTTGTTTCAGGGCAGGTTGTCTGACTTGAGAGACTGAACAATGCACAGGGTAGAAAAAGGGAAATGGTGTAGCTCAGGGGACTTGCAAAGTAAGAAGCATTCAGCAAGCATTCTGTGTATTACAATTGAACAGGTTTTGTCAACTGTTTTTAGTAGAAAAACATGTTACTACTTTGGGGTTAAAATCTCTAGGGCATAGCATACATCACTGTACATAGCAGTTTGTTTTCTCTTGGGCAACAAAAAACCCTGATTCTCCCTGCTGCCTGAGCTGCACTTTTATGTTGTGGTAAAAAAAAAAAAAAGGGGGGGTGGGTAGGGAGCAAAGACATATCTCTTCTGAGAAGTACAGCTGAATACTTTAGTTACAGTTTAAACTGTAGTTTAAGCAGTAGTATTTAGTTCTGAAGAAAGCGTTTGGAAATGAAACGGCCTTTACTGAAAATGGGAAACAGCGTAGAAAATAATTGTTGCCAAAATTTTGGAGGAATGAAATTCCCTAATGAAGACACAAATGTAGTTCAGTGTCACAGGAACACCAGTAACAGGACAGAAATTTGAACAGTTAATGGTACATGTGTCAGTTTTGGCAATTACAGAAGAAGTTGTTGGCTGAGGAATTGTCTGAAACTGACACTCTCTTCCTCACTCCCCACCCCCCCCAGCCCCCTTTCTTTCAGTGTGGTTATACCTAGCTTGAGAGAGGAAGGAAATACATTGTTCAGCTTGATTTCTGACTTTTTGTTTTTCTGGACTTTTCGCTTCGGCATTCAGACTACAGCATCAGTTGAAAGTACAATTTTATCGATGTTTATAGTAGCAAGCTGTGTTTGTTCCATTACTGAATAGCACATTCAAACAATAGGAGCTACTAGACTTTCTGCAACTAGTACAGTTTGAATGCCCTGCATTTGGGCAATATTGCAAAACAATAATCAATGAACTTGGAACACAGACTACTTAATGCTGTAATCTAAATAAACCTGATTTTTTTAAGTGATTTTGACTCCCTGGACTAGTACAGTTATGTTTGCTCTGAATGCTCCTACAGTACAAACTGGGTTGGTCTGGTGGAGTAATGGAAGCTAGTTTTCAGTGTATACTATTATATTTATGCTACTTTCTTGTTCCTTTACAAGGGGAGGGAGCACTTATTCACGAGCAGCCTTTTAGAGGGCAGGGTTTTTTTCTGATAAGGGTGGAAGCCTGTCATGTGGATGTTTTTGTGCAAGCAAGAAGCAGAGTTTATAGGTATATTGTAAGCCAACATTCCTGTCACAGGTAATTAGCAACTGATGTATTTAATTCTGTTTCAGTATACCCTTAATTCCCAAGTCAACAGTGTGTCCAAATATGTTTAATTTGTGAATGCTCTCTGTGTTCAGAGTCACATTTATTTTTTCATTCTTGTGGTCTAGCTCAAGGTAGTGTCTGTATGTGTTCTTTTGGGGATTTCTTTTTGCAGAAGACAGGCTGGAGGGGGATAACCCCCAAAGCTAGTGGACACTCTTTCTCTAGGCTTCATTACCTCTGTAATCAGTGAAGAGACAGGCTCCTGCAGAATGTGATTTAGAGCAGAAAACTGATGTATGTCTTGGGAACAGTGCATGCACACTCCCTCTCTCCTCCTTCCCTCCCTGCCCCTTTCAAGCGCAGCCAGGAAGAGTACCTTAATGAGGTACCTGAAGCTGGTTGATTAAGAATTCTCACCATTTGCAAGTGTGCCCTAGCAATGCTTCCAGAGGTTATAAGGTTCTTAATTATAACCTGTGTGAAGGGAAGTAGGTCTGTGTGTAGTTACCCAGGAAAGATACTGATTAATAGCATTTCAGAACATTAGTTTTCCCATTCAGACACTTAAGGACCTGAAATGCACAATGATAAGTCAATTTACACTGGGTCTTCAGCGCAAACAAGATTTCAGTCATATATGTAATGATAAATGCAAAGCTGGGAACTGGCTGTCATAATGTTAGAGAGAAAACAGGAGGTTAAATAACCCAAGTTCTCTTTTTGTCAGCAATCACAAGCTGAAGGGCATTTCTACTGTCCACTTGCCTCAGGCTTTCCTTTTGTTGCTTAAGTATATATATTCATAAAGAGAGAAATCTAGATGACTGCTCTTACAGACCCTCAGTTTGGAACCAGTAAATTGTAATTAAATAAAAATAAAGATTTCATGACAGATGGGGGGGGGGGGGGGGGGGGGGAATGAGACCACCACCCCAAACAGTTAAGTTGTATGGTGTTGACAGATTGTGTGTTGCCTTCACTAACCCAGGACATACCATCTCTGCTTTCATTCCAGTCAGTTTATCAGGTTAATGCTGTGTAACAAGGATCAGACTCATACTGAAGAGTGTGTGCTAACTATGTAGTACTATACTACAGCAATGATGACTGTAAACTGAGAAGGTAATGATCATTTAACATAAGGAACATCCGCACAGCTCTGCTGTGGATACTGGTGAAAGTTAGGTGTTCAAAAAATGAGTGCTATCATGCAGATTGTCTTTGTAGATGCATTAGTTCAAAGTGAATGTCCTCTTCTTTGGTAATATGAGATTGGGGAAACAAAATAAGACAGATGGAAAAGAGGTTGAAATTGAATAGAGATTTATCTAGAAATAATTAATAATCCGTCTGTTGTGAGTTGCAATGGCTTTTGAAATGGAATAAAGCATAGTTGTCGCTTTTCCCCGCCCCCCCAGTAAGTTTAATGTCTTTTCCAAGAGAGGTATGGGTGCAGGGAATGGATGTGAAAAGAATTGGGAGGATACTGTACATGCTTTGTGTGGAAAAAGAGGAAGTCAGGTTGCTGATGCAAGCAAATAATTGTCCCATGTGATCATCGGCTGATCTCCAGATGATGATACAATGCTTTACAGTCATGATCAATATTGGAAATATTCTCTGTTGTGTTCTATCATTGCATAATTTAACGGTCTTTGTTAACTAGCTATAGTTAGGTTTCCCCCATGTGCTTAAGAAACAGAAAAAAGAATTCTGAAAGCCATCACCTGCTTCGATTTAGAATTCTGATGTAATTGGTTGTCTTTAACACTTTCTTGTGCTGTTGTTCATTTCATTCATCTGTATTTGAAGTCTTCCTTTTAAGAACTCGCTATGACCTAACAAATGCTACTGTAGCTACTGAGTTGAATCTCAAAATAGAACAGATTTGTGGTAGTTTCCCCAGAACTATTCTTTGCCAGTGGCCCATCTGTAGATCCATTTAATGTATTCACTGCAGCCAAGTTAAAAAAAAAAAAAGAACTTGAGAGCCCTCCAAGTAATCGTGAAGATCATTGTTAAATTTAAGCCAGTCTACAAAGACTCTGCTTTAGCTTTATAATTGTCTGATTGTGTGTGAGATACAAAAATGGTACAGTTAACTCTTGAGAGCAAGTTAACCAAGTACTGCTGATTGACAGTGGAATAAAATAGGACCTCAGAGACAAGATTTGTTTTCAGTTCATGTGCTGTTTTCTTCTTCCAAGGATGCTGCCCTATATGTTAGTTTGATGCCAGATTTTGGTCAATATTGAGTTTGTTCCAGCATCACAGCATTAAGCTTTATGGAAGTTCTGTGGAGGAAGATGACTCTGTTTAAGGAATTTTTAAATTTAAACAGTGCTTCCAAGGAAAGGGGAAAAGAAGTATTTTGTAGATGGGTAATTTCCATTTTGTTTCTCATTTTTTGGAATTATGTTCAAGTTCAAGGTTCCTCACAATGCACGAAACATCGGTAAACTGGACTTAAATTTGCAACACGACCTTTATGTTTCTGGGGCTCTTTCTGCAGCAGACTCAGGTAAATTACAATCTGGAACATTTTAATGAATCAAGTTTGAAAATTATATTCCAATCAGTGCAGTATTCTTTGTGGTGATTTGAGATGAAAATAAAATTCTTTACATTTCTTTAAATTCTTAAATCTGTGGCAGACCTTGGTTATGATTGTGCATAGCCTTTGAGTGGTGGTGGTGACTGTTTCTGGGCAGACAGCTAGAAGATAGTTGTAGTTCTTACAGAAACATGATGTGTTATTTATAATATTACAGAAATAGTATGTGTTTGGGAGTAGAAGGTGTAAACCTGAAAGTAAACTAATTATTATGCTGTTATGGGAGGGACAGTAAATATTGTTACATACTTGCTCTCATGTAGCATCTGCAGTTCTCATTCTAGGTTGTCAGAATATTTGATTCGTCACTTTTCAAGTCGAAGTAAATTATTGTTTCTTTTATGACTTAAAGTTCAGTGATTTTGAAGACAATCAGGATGTTCTTACATCTTGATAAGGGGTCAGCTTTTGCTACTTGTTTCCAAAAGGGAGTGGATTAATAGGAGTAAGGTAATCAGATCATTATCACTTTGGATTTAATGGCTAAATCTTTTAGCATGTATTTAGGCTGTTCCTTTCTTGAATTTCTCTTAGAAAAGAGACTGGATTTTGCTTTCATTACCTCATTTTGTCTGTTGATTGTGAAGTGTTGAGTTTGTGCCTGAACGTCAGTATCATGTTCCTAACTGTTTTCTGTAGTGTTTCCTCAGATCTTTTGGAAGATAAGTGACTTCTGTCAGAGGACATAATCTTCTAGCTGGATAGTTTTGGAATATAATCAAGAATACAAAAGTTATTGTGGGCTTTAAAGACTGGATTTAAGAGTTTTCACTCTGCCTTCCTTATAGTTCTATAGTTAGCCACTGTCGTCAGCAACAGCACTCTGTGAATACCGATTTAATCAGGTTCAGTCTTTGTACAACCTATTCATAGAAGTCATAGAATTGTTTAGGCTGGAAAAGACGCTTAAGATCATTGAGTCCAACCATAAACTTTCACACTACCAAGTCCACCACTAAATCGTGTCCCTAAGCACCATGTCTGCACACGTTTTTTAAATACCTCCAGGTATGGTGACTCAGCCATTTCCCTGGGCAGCCTCTTCCAATGCTTGACAACCCTGTCAGTGAGGAAGTTTTTCCTAATGTCCAATCTAAACCTCCCCTGCCGCAACTTGACGCTGTTCCCTCTTGTCTTATTGCTTGTTACTTGGGACAAGAGACTGACACCCACCTGCCTACAGCCTCCTTTCAGGTAGTTGTAAACAGCGATAAGGTCTCCTTCTCCCCAGCTAAACAACCCCAGTTCCCTCAGCTGCTCCTGTCACAGGAGACAGTGTACTGCTACTATTACCTAGATTTCTTGGTAAAATACTTGGGAGATTATTTAGTAGGAATCTGTCGCTATTACCTTCAGCAAAGTTTTCTTTCCCCGCCCCGCCCCCCCCCCCTTTAAATATCACCTATGAGATCCATGGGGGATTTTTATAATTTTAACTGCACTCTTTGTCTTGATGTACAGATATTTTTTTTTAATGTAAATGGATTTTTGCTGGAAAGGGAGTGGTGTTCAGTACCAGAGAAGTGTGGCACAGATTCTATACAACAGGAGACACCTAACTAGTGCCATTGGATATGCAAGTGAGCAGAAGCTATCTTTGTATAGCAGTGTGGGCATCAGTGAGAAATGTGAATTTTGCCTTGATAATGTAAGATAGACATTCAGTTATAAAGAAACTGGGTGAAGGGGACACATGAACATGAAAATTAAAGAACTAATAGGAATAATTAATGAGAGAGTTAATAAATTAAGCTTACATAGTTGGGGAATAAAGGATATTGAGCAGTAGCTGGTTTTTGTTTGGAAGAAGAGGTTTATCTCTGCAGAAGGATCACTAGGATATTTTAAGAGAAGAAAGGAGAAAAAGACTGTTTCAACTTCTGGATGCAAAAATAATCCTAAAATAAGTACTCCAAAAAATATTCATGCTTTAAAGTCTTATCTAAAGCCTATCCAAGACAATGTGATGTCTTTTATAAATTTAGGTGGGTTCTGTCAATTAATAAAGACTTGTGATCAAGTCTGGAGGCCTGATCATAAGAGTCTATTGCATAACTTTCATGATTCTAAATGGAATTGCTCAAAGTCTCATTGTGCAAATAGATGTAATTGTATGATTCTTCTGTGATTGCCTACTTCATGATCATTTCTCTGTAATTTATTCCCTGCATTTATTGTATTTCCTTCTTGTCAAATAGGTAAGCAACCTGAAGAAAATTTTAAAAGGAATATTGGATTACAACCATGAGGTAAGAACTGTTTTAAGTAATCTAGATCTGCTTTCCTTTTTTGTTACATATTTTGGTTAACCTATTCAATATAAGTTATATTTTACCAATTAAATCCTGACTTTCTTGGAAAGTGATTGACATACAGAGTGTTTCATGGCCTGTTCTCAGGTGTTAGCCTTCTCTAAAACTTACGTGCTGTATTGAATACTCAGAGTTGCCAGAGGAGTCTGATGTGCAGTCTGCTGGTCTGATGTGCAGTTGTACAAACAGTAGATGTTTTTGCTGACTGTGTTCTGCCCATGGACTTTTAACAGTTTTTGACCTGTATCTGAATTTCTTTTCACACACACACCCCCCACCCCTGTGCTCCAGCTAAAGATTGTCTCTTCCCTGGCTTTTTCCCTTGAGGAGAGAGAGTAAAGAGCCTCTCCCCATGATAAAATTTGCAATGAAATGTTTTAGTCCTGAGGTACTGGGGTCTCTCCTTGGCATTTGCTCTTATGCTATTGAGCAAACTCAGAAATTAATCACTCCAGAGGAAATACAATATATCCGTTTTTTCAGTGGTGAATTTTCAGTTGAAATATGCTTTCAGTTTCAGTGATGTTTTGAGGCAAATTGATCTTTACAGGCTGCAGCACAAAATCCATAGTATGTATGTTCTGGACATGGCTTGTCTCAAAATATTAGCTTCTCATAAATATTTCAGAGGAAGATATTTGTTAATGAACTTAAGTCTTTAAAAATGAACAGATTTTCAGAAAAAAGTTTGACTCAAGCTCATATTCAGTGGATGTCAGGTATCTGTGTTGAAATGAATTTTGAAAATTGATAGTTAAGCAAGCTGGTCATAACGGACAAATATAGAAAGGAACAACTTGTTGTTTATAACAAGTTAATACTATTGTGAAAAAGTGATCCCAGTGTGATGATTAAGTTACTGATGTGAGAACTTCACTACTAAGCAAGCTTAGAGTTGTTTCAAGCTGATTAGGTTTTGTATAATGCATATTTATGTTTAACTGTATTTGGTTTGATTTCTTTTTTTTTTTTGGCTGAGGCAATGCTTGTCATGATAATTCTACTATGAATCCTGGTTATGTTTTCTTCAACCTGATTCCCTGTCCTAGCTATCACCTTCTACAGAAATATAGATTTGAATTTATATGGACTTTACCTGATGTAGCTAAAAGCCTTTGAAAAGCATATAAGCTAATTTTGTTCATCTTCAAAAACTCAAAATTATGAATTGCATTCAGGAGGACAGTCTTCCAATAGCTGTCGTATGTTGCTGTCTCTTATCAGTTATAGTATGGAAGGACAAGAAGCCAAAGTCTGCATGCTGTGTTATGCCCCACTGATCTTGCTGTAGAATTCTGCTGCTCTGTAATTGAAACTTTTGTTTTTACAATTGAGATCTTTTATGTTTATTTTTTAAAAAGGGGAAAAAATGCTCTTTTTCATGTCAAGATATTTATTGCAGAGTCTAGCCTTTATTTTCATATCTCTTTCACTTCAGTTTTTTTGTTGGATTAAAATCGTATCTCATGTTTATTTCAATCTTCTGTTTACACATTCATATTCTTGGTTTCATGATAATGCCTGTTGATATGGCTCTTAGCTTCAGCTTTCTTCAACAGCATTGATGAAGCCATTTGTATTGTTAACTTAAATCTGGCATTGCCTTTGAAAGAAATTAAGAAGTACAGATCAATATATAAATATGTCAGATTTACATAATTCAAATAATACTGTGTTATGCAGTATTATTGCAGTCTTTATACAATGGTAACATTTTCCATTGTGCTTGATGCATTCACGGATTTCTTATTTTCTCACTAGAATGACCTAAAGGAAGTCTTTTCCAATAAGAATGTATCTGGGTCCTTCAAATTGTACAAAAATTTTTAGTGATGTTGGTGCTTATTCTTTGAGATACCTGTTTAGAAAAAAGTAATGCCACAATGCAAAAAAACACTGTATAAAACAAGAAAGAACTTAACCACAACAATTCCAGAAAGCTGAACTCTGGAAAACTTTGAATGGCTTGATTTCAGTGTGTTCTTCATATACATCTGTTAAATGTTTTTTATAAATACTTTTACCTCATTTTCTTCTTTTCTTGAGTATTAACACAACAAAGGGCATCCAGCAAGCAAATGATTGGTTCCCTCCATAGTAATTGTTTCTTTATTGCACTCTGCTTAAGAAGTGACAGTTTCTTTTTATCTGCAATTAATGTGTCAGAGATGTTTTTAATTCCATATTTCATATTCATATTTTCAGCCCCCTGAAAGCTCTTTATGAACAATTTAAAAGTATTGTTTCATTTCTTCTACTGACAATCATTAATGTAAATCCTTCTTAAGTATAAATCAGATTACATTAATTGTAAGTCACATGAGGTTTTTGTTTTGTTTTGTTTCCTTCTGTATGTGGGCTGTGTAATTATGTATTGTGCTACTACCTCAAGTTCTCCTCCGTGGAACTAGCTTTGTTAGCTCTGAGACTTGCTAAATATCCTTGAATTTTCTAGAAATGTGAGGCCAAGTGATGGAGTTTTTTACTGTCTTAAACTTGCCATCCATCAGTCCTAGATACATATGTTGCATAAGTGAAATATTTCAATTTCTGGCTTTCTAGTGGTAAAGAAATGAGATTTATGTATAATACTTTATGCTATATATTTCATATAAGGTGGTTTTTAGGCATTAGATTTTTTTAATAGGATGCTTTTTTTTTAAAAAAGTGTTATTATCCATGTGCTATTGATCATTGTGGAAGCCTGCCTTTGTTAACTTTTATCTGAAAAAAAAAAATAATCTTCCAGGTTTGAAACTATTAGTTTCTTACTAGTTAAGACAGTCAGGTTTCTCTTCTCCCAAATATTAGTTGTGTCAAGCAGTATGGTTTAATATTTGGATGTTAGGTGTTAGGCAATTCAGTTTGTTTTAAAGTTGGATTGAAAACTATGTTTAAGTATAAGTGAATTGCTTTTGTTGATTTGGAATCATCTTTGTGTTTCAAAATATGTGTGTGTGAATATGTGTAGTGATACAGACATGTATGTATTGGGTCTTCATACAGATTCTGGGGCAACAGATTAATGACTTCACCCTTCCTGATGTCAACCTGATTGGAGAGCATGCTGATGCTGCAGAGCTTGGGAGGATGCTTCAACTTATTTTGGGATGTGCAGTGAATTGTGAACAGAAGCAAGGTATAAAATTTTGAAAGCATGTTTTCTCCCAGGCAGTGAATAAAAATCTAGCTTGTTGTGTAATTACTTAGGGGGAAAATTATATTTCTCATGTTGCTGTCAGAGGAAAATGTGGGGTTTTTGTCAGTGATGACATTGTTTTGTACTACAGATAATAACTTGTTTTGCTATAAGCTTCACTAGTTTTGGAGTCTCACATTGTGGAAATGGTTTTGCTTCTAATATACATGTTTTCAGTTTTTCTTTGCTGAGCTGAAAAGGCACTCTACACAAGAAAATTCTTGGGCCCATCCTTTAACCATTTATGAAGTAGCTTGGGATAATTAAGAAAGAAAAAATGTGGCTGTTGCACTATTCTGTGTAACTCTTGGTTTTAGGGGTGCATTCCAGTCGTCATGTTACTACGCAGTCAAAAGCCATCAGTGTGGCTTAGGGCTGCACTGAAGATGTCTAATGTGATTTGGGATACTGTAGTTTCTGAGACTTTTGCATGGGATTGACAAATAGGAAACAGTGATGCTGGCAACCATGCCCTTCTGGGCAGCAGCCGAAGACCAAGTGTGATACCTTAAGGGCATTGAAAATGTCACTTGAGGCATCTGTTAGGTGGTTGAATCCCTCTTCAGCAGTCACCGAAAGAGACTTCGTCCTCTCTTGACTCCCATGGCACCAGCTGTCTTATCTGACCTGCACAGGTAGATAAGGACCCATTAATTTTTCCTGCACATGCCACAGAGGATGTGATGAACAACAGAGACACTTGTCGAAGTGTCCCAGATCTCATGCTCTAAACTTGCCTTGGGTGCAGGGTGTTATTGCTCAATTACCTTAAATTGTTCTTAATTCAAGCCAGGTAGCAAGGCAACTACAAACATTTAACACTTAAAAACAGGAAGCAGAAGAAAAGGTTTATAAAATACACATGTGTTTAAGTTGCATCAAATATCTGTCTCTTCCTGATTTAACTTAATTCTGGTTTCCTTTCTGAAAAAAATTGCAGCCAGGGTTTCAGACCCTTTGTCTTCCTCTTGCATTATGCATATTAGTTTTTTATAGCTAGTTTCCCCTTTCCACTTTTCTCAGGTGTCTAAATCACTTTAAAGTAAATTCAGAAGGAGAATTTATTCTTTTAATCAGGAGACAGTCTGGCTATCGTATTAATTAAAATAGAGGTGGTTTTCTTGCATGAGTACCTTAATAGATTTTTATTAGACCTCCTGTACTCCTTGTTTTATGTAAAATTATCTTCCTTTTAGTGACTGTTTGGCATCCTCAAGTGGGAAGTGTATCTTATTCCTGCATTTCTCTTACTCTTTCAGTCTGGACTTCAAAAAATTTGTCAGAAATACCAGAACAGTCTAGTTTTATGTACTTCGATTGAAACGTAGCATGATCTAATAAATGACTCTGAGGTGACTGATTCCCAGCATTTTCCTCATGGGAAAATCGTTAGAATACAGGTCACATGTAAAGATGATCGTGTCTGACTGGAAACCATATGCTACTGGGCAAGTCAAACTCCTTGATTTAGTCCAAATGTCAGAATCTGTCCTTATAACCCTGTATCATCTTACAAGGTACCTGCTGCGTAATTCACATCTACACATAGGTGAGGAATGAAAAAGTGGAGGGGACTTACTTGTGATGCCGCAAAGAAGTAAGAACAAATATGAAAATGCCTTGAAATGAGGATATTGTAGGAAGGCAGGATGTTTTTGTTAACTTATGAAAGAGGACAACCTATGCAAGGTTCATATACTTCTATAGCCTGAATAGTTTGGGAACAAAGTGAGAAAAGGAAGTTAAGTAGCTATTTCAGAAGTGAGAGATGCCAGAAGGAAAAAGAATGGATGACAACAGTGTACTTTTTTCATAGTTGTAGACTTCCAGTGAGCCTGGATTTCTGTCTGAACAGACTTCTAATACTAATAAAGTCTTGCTGAGTTTATTGACTTGGAACTTGAGTGGTGATTATACATTTCAGTGTCATCTGTGGCACCTAGTCACTTTGTAGGAAGGATGCAACTTCTGATCTCATGTTCTGTGTGACTTGAGTTTTAACAGTAACATTTCAGAATGCTCTTATTTTCAGAGTACATCCAGACCATAATGATGATGGAAGAATCGGTTCAACATGTTGTCATGACAGCCATTCAGGAGGTATGCTGGGATGCCCACAGTGTGTAAAAGTTCAGCCTGTCAGTGTTGTACAAAAGTCTGCTTTTTTCTACTTTGGAAAAACAAAATAAGTGGCATAGATTTTGCCATTTTACATGGAGAAATATCGTATTTTTCCTTAGAAAAGCTTGCTTTTTGTCAAGGAACTCTGGTTGAATGTCCCACTTTTCTTTAAATCTAGAAGTTTGAAACTTCTAGATATTTTTGGTACTGGGTTCCCTTTCCTTTACCTTTCCCACCCTATGGCTCCTGAATTACACTAGACTGCTTTTGTATGAGTAATCAAATACTGTAGGATTTCTTCAAAATTTGTATCCTGAAATTGCAAAACTCCCATCAACTGTTAATTAATCTTCTTGGCTTTGTTTTTGTTTTTTTTTTACTGGACAAGTGAAAAGAGAAGTGGATAGTATAGTATTCTTTTGTCAGCTGTACTGTTATGAATAGGCTAATGAAGGTAGTTGTGCTAATACGTTATTATGAGTTAGCAAGTATACTGCAGTGTGTTTTGTAGAAGTGTTCTCCGGTAGTAAATTAAAACTATAGTGAAATACAAACCACAGTGTTAGGGACCACTACAACCATGAAGCTGCTGTGTGACTTCTTACAGAGTCTAGAGTGCCTGTCAGTTTTCATAGATGGAGGTTTACTGCAGGGCAGGCCACTGAGGAAAGAAGGAAATCGCTGGTAGTCGTTTCTTCTGAACCTGAACAACAGAAACTAAATTCCACATTGATCTCTAGGGCAATTTCATTTTTCTGTAATGTCTGAACAGAGAAAGATGTCAGTGAGTCTAGAGGGACTTTGTCCCCTATCATTTTGTCCAGTGCTGTATCCACGCAGTCATACATCCTGTTGTCTGTGTGAGGACTGCTATCTATAACATTGCAGAGGGGACTTTTGAAACTAGCATTGAAAGAATCCTTATGCTAAATCATCTTCCAGTCAGTGCTGTTAAGTACCAGTTTGCCTGAGTTTTGGGATCTATTACTTTTGCATTCTTTTTAACTGTAATACAGTGTTTTGGAGGATTTTTCTAATGTCTACTTTTATTAAACCCAACTTGCAGCATTGCTTTATTCTGCACTGTCTTAAAATAGTAAACCTTTTCTTATCCTTCCTTCTTCTGTTGAAAATCTCCTGTTTGATTTATTTAAAGATCTCCTTTATTTGCTAAAATGGGCAGATCTGAAGCAGCCCACAGTTTTTGGCATTTGATGAGTAGGAATTTAATTTGTTTAGCGTTTAAGTCCTTTCTCAGAGGTGGGGAGTAGAAGTGGGGAGAAATCACAGGTTAAGGTTCTGTTCTTCTGAAATAGATTTTTGAAACTCAGTGAATCAAAAACCTTACTGTTCAGGTACTCGTGCAGCTCTGAGTGAATTTAATGCTGCCTTCCAAGCTTCTTAGAAATCCAAAGTGTTGAGGAGGATCTCAGGTACTTAAAGAGGTCAGAAAGTGTCAAAAAAGAAAAATAAAAACTCTGGGACACTTTGAGAGCAGAACCTCCCTCCACTATTTTTCAATGGTTTTGGGAGTCTGGAGAGGTCCCAGTCAACTGGAAGCTGGCAAAGGTTGTCCTGATTTTCAGGAAGGGGAAGAAGGAAGACCCTGGTCATTACAAGCTGGTCTCATTTCAGTGCCTGGCAAATTTATGGAGGTTATTCTGAAAGTTACTAAAAAACACTTGAGAGACAATGCAGTCATTGATCATAGCCAGCACAGGTTCACAAGGGAAAAGTTCCGCTTAACTAACTTAATTTTGACTTTATGACAAGGTTACTCATCTAGGTGACCAAGGGAAGCCAATAGGTGTGTGTTTATTTTATCAAAGCTTTTAATACTGTCTCTCACAGTATCCTTCTCGACAAAATGTTCAGCATACATTTAGATAAGTTCATAATATTTTGGGTAAGCAATTTACTGATGGACTAGTCTCAAAAGGGTTATAGTAAATGAGGTTATGTTAGGCTGGTGACCAGTCTTGGGGGTCAGTTTTAAGGCAAGTGTTCTTCAATATTTTTATAAATCATCTGTATGCAGAAATTGAATGTACATTAAGTAAATTTTGCTAATGAGCTTAAACTAGGGAGGAGCTGTGGACTCCCTTGAGGTTAGAGTGACCTTACAGAGAGATCTGGGTAGGCTGAAGAGCTGGGCATTCACCAACCATATGAAATCTAAGAAGAGCAAGTGCTGGATTCCCCACCTGTAATGGGGTAATCCTGGTTATACATAGAAACTGGGGGACAAGAGGCTGGAGAGCAGCCCTGTGGAAGAGATGTGGGGCTTTGGGTCCATGGAAAGTTGCATGTCAGTCAGCAGTGTGTCCTGGAAGCCAAACAGGCCAGCTGTGTCTTGGAGTGTGTTTAGCACAGCTGGTTGAGGGAGGTGATTGTCCCACTTTACACCACGCAGGTGCAGCCCCACCTTGAGCAGTGTGTGTTTTCAGTGCCTCAGTATAAGAAGGACATCAAACTATTAAGAGTGTCTGGAGGAGAGCAACCAAGATGGTGGAAGGTTCTGAGGGCAAGACTTGGGAGGAAGTGGCTGAGGTCAACTTAGTTTGTTCATCTTGGAGAAGAAAAGGCTGAGGGGTGACATCGTTATGGTCTACAGCTTCCTCAAGGAGGGCAGTGGAAGGCGAGCTGTTGATCTCTCTGGTGACCAGCAATAGTACAGGAGGAAATGGAACAGAGCTGCATCAGGAGAAGTTCAGACTGGACAGCAGGACAAGGTTCTTCACTGGGAGGGTAGTGGGTCACTGAAACAGAGTCCTTAGGGAAGTGTTCAAGGCACTGAGCATGTTGGAGTTTTGAGTGTCTGGCCAAGGCTTTTAGTCGTATGGCTTAGTTTTAGGCAGTCCTGGAAGGAGCAGGGAAGTTGGACTCTATGATGATTATGCATCCCATCCAACCTGAGATACTCTATGATGGGAGTTTAAATACAGAGAGCGTTTTCAGAGCTGCACCTGCAGTCTGTGCCTTTGGAGGGCTGAAGCTTCACTGAATTTAGGGAGGTTTTTCTGTCCCTTGGACTCAGAGCAGCTCTCACAATCCAAGTGACTTGGACTAAGCAATATATAGGAGACACCAAAATAAAATGCCTAGGAAAGTAGTTATATATGCATATTTTAGAAGTTAGTATGTCACCAAAGTCAAACATTTCAAAGCATTTGACATGCAGGTACTCTTTCTTCAGAATTAGGTATATAAAAAGATTTCTGTAAGCTTTACTGATATATTATGTAATTTGTTCTTCTGTTTCAGCAAAGCACGTATTTTTTGATATTTCTTTGGTTTTCATAAATAATCTTACTCATCAATATATTTCATGAGGCACTGTAGAACAAGCATGTGCCCTGTTTTCTGTTTTTTGCATGAAGAAGCTGATTTTTAAATGGAAGAAGGAGCACTTTGTTTTGTATTTTATTTGGTCATTTCAGTTTTTTAATAAATTCTGACTCCTCAGCATTTCCTTTCTTCACTTACTGAAGTGTTAAAATAAAATAGCAATAGTAAAATACGCTTGTGCTCTATAAAGGTTTTATAAATTGAACAATGGTCTTCTGTTACTTTTTCAACGCAGTCAAATTGATCTGGTGTGTTGCCAGCACCTAGATTCTTAGGTTCTAATATGAAGACGTGCTTTTCTAAATGCAGGCTATGCACAAGATAAAATACTGCAAAAAATATCACCTACTTATAAATCAAGTATTGTATATTCTATAATATATGCTCTTATATTCTGGTTATATTATTATAATTTATTATTACTTACAATTAATGTATTACTATATATAATATGACATACATATTTTGTTTCATAATTTGCAGATTTTTTTAAAGGCCAAAAAATTACTTTAGCCATTTTGTGTTTCTCTTTCCTTTTCTTGACATCCTTTGGAAAATCTGCTGTCATTTTCCCAAGTCTTCTTTGAGCAGACAAGTTCATTGTTGATGAAAGTGGTAGCTGGAGAAATTGTTTGCCTTTGCTCTTTAGAACATCTCTAACCTTTATCACGTAGCAGGTATCAGTACAGGTCAAGTTGATAGTCAAAATACAGGCTCTTAACAGCAATGTACTAGAGGTAGTGTTGAAAACTTGCCTGGGGTGTATAGCAAAAGGTACTTTCTGTCTGGATTAATACAAACTGTGTTACTTCCACAAAGCAGAAACTGTTTGGGTTTGTGGGTTTCCCACCCCCCATCCCGTACGTTGTCCTGACTGTTTAAAGGTTCATCTTGTCTGAAGTAAAAGTGTTTTTTGAACACCTAGGAAATAATAGAAAAAGACTTCTGTGGGTCTGTCAGTCGTACTGGAGGAAGAAGCTGCATCAAAGGATACACACTATGTGATACATAGCCTTGACTCTTAAAAGGCAAACAAACAAAAAGATGTTTAAAAAAAGTAAAACAACCTCCTGAATACAGAAGCTGGATTTTGACTGTTTCATGGACACTTAAATAACCTTGTACAATATTAATGACCACAGAAGAAACATTTATATAAAGCAAATGTTTTGAACATTTACCATCATCTGGAATGGTGCAGCTGCATTTGCAAAATCATGCAGATCATGTGTAGGGGGAAAAAAAGCATTCATAATTCAGGTTATTCATGCATGCAGATTTTGTGATTTACCCCTTCCCTAATCTTTATGTATCCATGACAACACAACTTGTTCATATTTTGCAAGCAAAGCAGTTAAAAAGTGAAGGTTTTAATGATATAAAATTAGCAGATCTACAAGTATTTTTTAAGACATTGTACCAAAGCTTTGAGCATGTAAATGTATAGATGTAAAGGATTACAAGGAATGACAACTGGTTCTCATAAACTACACAAAAAAATATAAAACTTGTTATGTTGTGCAGATTATTGTACCATTTAAAATCCAGACTTAAGTCTTCAGCACAGAACAAACTCTTTTAATTTTAAATGACACTTTAGTTATTTGAACAAACACTTGTGCTGCTTCAAGTCTTCATTCTAAATATGCAAAGTAAACCAGAAAATGAGCAAGGAAGTAAATGATAGTTGTTTGCTTTTTCACTGTGGAAAGCTCTTAAGCAGACTTTTCCTTCTACTGTAGAGGCCTAATGCAATGGCTTGATTTTGCAGGCACTTTTTTGATTTCCCTTTTCATAATGAATTCACTTGTAAAATCTCTGCACATCATCCTTTAAAAGTACATGTGAAAATAGAGTATAATACTAAAGCTAAATTATGCATTTGGAGCTGAAAGCCAGTTGCAGTGCTGCGAAATTGTGAAGGCAGATCTTTATGCCCACCTGTAGTTTTGCTTCTGAAAAAAGAAAACTTGCAACTATGGAAGGAGAATGAGAAGGCCAGTTCCTTCTGATTTTTATTCTCTTGAATCAGCCAGCTGAAATACAAATGAAGGAGTTTGCCACTCTAATCTCAAAAGTACTGGCATTGGCCCATACCTCTCCAGACCATGTGTTTTAGTATCACACTTGCAAGTTGTGTGTGAAGCACTGAAACTACAGCAGTATATCAGGAATGTGTCTGAATGTGAGCTTGTAAATAAAGGAGATTTATAGCAGAACACAGCAAGGAAAATTGCTTTAAAAATCAGTAACAGCCTACTAGTATCATCAGATTAGTAATAAATAATGCAGAAAAAGCTAATATGCATGCTGTTGAGCAAGTAACTGATGAAATGAGCATTTTGGAGCTCTAAACTTCAGTAGTACCAGAAGTGATAGTATCTGGTGGTCAAAAACCAAAGTGAAGAATAGGGGAAAATGGGCAAGCCTGTTATACTTTTTTTTTAGGTGGATGGAAGGTGTAGTGTCTGTTTTGAGTTGACTTGCATGTCTGTATGGAATCCTAAACCACAGCATTCAGTAAAATGTTTCTTGAATTTTTCAGGAAATCTTATTAAAGAGAGAGAAGCTTGGATAGGTAGGTGGAGTTATACCTTATTAGCTGTGCTGTTTGTGGTAAGGTGTTATTAAGCTAGAAGAAGCTGGGTAGAGGCAATCCAGAACCAGAGCACAGTCAGGGCATTTGCTTACATATACCATTGTCCTCTCCAGTGTGAGGGGAAAAGATGAAGGCATCCTTCACCCTGATAACTCTGCCTTTTCACCCCACTTCTTGTTTATTGTTAACTGATGGCCAGAAGTTGTGTTCCTGTATTACTAGTGAGCAATCAGGTAATCTTGTTCCTGTTCCTTGTCTAGTCATGCTACCGGATGCAGCACAATCCCTTAAATGTCTTCTTTAGCATCCCTGCCATATTGCAGGCCATAACATTGCCAGATGCATTCTGTTGCATTGAATCAGTCATCTGCATATGTGGCTGTGGCTGTTGCCTTCAGTGCTTCATGCCAAGTAAATGAGGGAAAGGCTGTGGATGCTGTCTTCCTGGACGTTGGTAAAGCCTTTGACACCATCTCTCACAGCATTCTCCTGGAGAAACTGGCTGCTCATGGCTTAGATGGGTGTGCTCTAACCTGGGTTGAAAGCTGGCTGGATGGCTGAGCCTGAAGAGTGGTGGTGAATGGAGTTACATCCACTTGGCAACTGGTCACAAGTGGTGCTCCCCAGGGCTCAGTATGGGGGCCAGTCCTGTTCAATGTCTTTATTGACAGTCTGGATGAGGGGATTGAGTGCACCCTGTGTAAGTTTGCAGAGAGCACCAAGCTGGGCAGGAGTGTTGGTCTGCTTTGGGGGTAGGAAGGCTCTGCAGAGGGATCTGGACAGGCTGGATTGATGGGCCGAGGCCAGTTGTATGAGGTGCAACAAGGAGAAGTGCCGGGTCCTGCACTTGGCTCACAACAGCCCCAAGGAAGGCTACAGGCCTGGGAAGAGTGGCTGGAAAGCTGCTTGGTGGGAAAGGACCTGGGAGTGTTGGTCAACAGCTGGTTGAACGTGAGCCAGCTGTGTGCCCAGGTGGCCAAGGCAGCCAACAGCATCCTGGCTTGTATCTGAAAGAGCGTGGCCAGCAGGGCAAGGGCAGCGATCATCCCCCTGTACTGGGCACTGGTGAGGCCACACCTCGAACACTGTGCTCAGTTTTGGGCCCCTCACTGCAGGAGGGACACTGAGGGGCTGGAGCGTGTCCAGAGATGGGCAATGAAGCTGGTGAAGGGTCTGGAGTACGAGTGTTATGGGGAGCGGCTGAGGGAACTGGGCTTGTTTAGTCTGGAGAGGAGGCGACTCAGGGACTTTATTGCTCTCTGCAACTGCCTGAAAGGAGGCTGTGGGCAGGTGGGAGTAGGTCTCTTCTCCCAGATAACAAGCAACAGGACGAGAGGAAACAGCCTCAAGTTACACCAGGGGAGGTTTCTAGTGGATATTAGGAAAAATTTCTTCACTGAAAGGGTGATGAAGCATTGGAACAGGCTGCACAGGGAGGTGGAGGAATCCCTGGAGGTCTTTAAAAAAACATGTAGATGTGGTGCTTAGGGACATGTTTTAGTGATGAACTTGGCAGTCCTGGGTTAACGGTTGGACTTGATGATCTCAAAGATCTTTTCCAACCTAAATGATTGTATGATTCTATGCATACTTCCCATGACATTCCTGGTACAGGCCATGGAGTTAAAATTCACTAGTTCTGTGTAACATTCACGCTAAACCCACATCCTAGATCTGCACTGCCTAATCCTTCTCCAGCTCATGTCATCTTCTCTGATTTCTGCTAAGGGTTCTCAAGGATAGGATGTTTTGGAGAGATGGCAAAACCTGCTGAAGAATAAAGGGATTGTATCACGGGCCTCGGCCTGCTTCCCTTAGGGTGATCCACAGAACGCAGCACCACCACAGTGGCCCCTAGTGGGTTGTACAGCTGCGGGCCTGCGGCGGGCCTGGGGCAGGACACCACGCTTGTCACATGCCGCCTGGGACCTGCCGGCTGTGAAGTACTGGCTTAAATGGGGCAATTTAGTGTCTGAAATGTGTTGGTGAACAGTGTTGTGGGGTATAGGATAGGGAGAGGATTTGGTTAATATGGATGTCTCTGTTAGTGCCTGCAAAAGCTTTTGTACGGTAGCTAGTGAAATGGTGTAATTGAAAAGTGTATACGTATCACAGAGCAGAGGGGGACAGGAAATTCTTGTTTTAGATGCCAAATGATAATCAGCTTAGAAAACATGGCCCTAAATTAAATACAAGTTTGTAATGCCACCATATATGGTAAAGAAAAAGACATGTGACTTCATTTGTCAGGGGACAGCACTGAGGCTAGGGGCTTTCTAATTACTGTTACAGATTCTGGGCTTCATGGAATGCTTCATTTCGGAGTAGTTTGTCATTGTAAAGATGTAGAGAAAATAAAGGAAGTCAGTTAGCGATAGACATTGTCAAGGTCTGAGGAGGACTGTTAGGTACAAATAGATGAATTTAAGCACGTGGCATACAGCTAAATCCCCTTAAGGATATGCGGAAAGGGAGAGAAATGTGTCAGACAGAAATTTTCTTTCATACACCATATTATAAACAGAAAGGATGGAGAAGAAATTCAAGCTCTATGCTGTGTATCCACAAAACTCTGCCAATGAAAAGTAACGCAAAAGCACTGATTTTTGGAAGGAATAAAAGCAGCCGTGTCTCTGGAGAGAGTAATCGGGCTAGACAGCACACCTTAGGAAAGAAATCTTGCCCTGAATTTGGTTAGGGTAGGGCCTTTTTTGTTTCTTACTTCCATGGATTGTGTCATTGCACAGCTCAAGTTTTTTGTTTGGTCAGGATGGCAGAAACCAACAGTGTGGTTCTGTAATGCTGCCTTTTGAGTTAGTTACAACCAATTTCTTCTTTGGAGGACTGTTTCTTCATGTGTACTACAACTTTCAGTAGTAACTTGACCTTAACCACCTTGGTGGAGGTGGGTGGGTGGAGGTCTTTGGGCTACAGATCTCATTACATTTGATTTAGTTTTTAACTACCGGTGTAGCTGCTCAGTGGCTTACTAAAAGAAAACTTTTGTACCAACTTTTTATCTTTTAGTAAGCACAGCAGTCAATTTGGAGGCTTGCTATTTTTTTGTTTTGTTGTTTAATTCATGCATAAAAGCAAGGTTTTCTAGACTAAAACAACTACTAGCCATTCCTACAATAAAACAGGAGTTAGTATGAAAGGAATTGTAATACTCATTTCAGGAATACTCTCTGTAGCCTTTCTTTTTAAATTTGCAAGTTACAGACTACTCCAGAGCAGGAATTTTGATCATCTTTGTTTTGCACAGTTAGCTGAGATACGTGTCCCAACTGCAGTTAAATAAATAAGTTGATGTGAACTTCCAGGTGATCAAAAAATGCAAACCACTGGCAGAGAACGGTTAAAGGCAGATCTTGCATGGTGTGTTGATAGCTACAATCATTCCAATGCCACTTCAGTAAAATGCATAGCAGAGTGTACTATAGGTTACTTCATAGATAAAGAATGTGCATTGTCAGAAGAAGAAGAGATTACGTAAGATTTATTTTAGTGTGTTTTAAATATTATAAATTCTGAAGTTTTCTTTCTGTAGTTGTTTCTGAAAAAGTTATATATAAAAATGAAGTTAAACTTCTAAATGAGGTCAGATTGAAGCTCCCAGAAGTTAAAATCAGCCTGATGTTCATTGAAGCTTAGCTTTTAATATAAAAGTAAATCCTTGCTTTTTCTAATCCAGTGTAATCTAATTGCAGTTGATGAGTAAAGAGTCTCCAGTCTCTGTTGGAAATGATGCTTACGTTGACCTTGATCGGCAGGTATCTAAGACTAGATGTTTCTTTTCCTTCAATCATAGCACATCAGTGGCCAGTCATTTTGCTTTACTAAAAAGACTTCTTTCTTTAATCATGAAAAGGCTTTGTGGGAAATTCAATTAAGGCGTGTAAAACTGAATTTCAGTATTTCAAATCCTTTTGCTTTATAAATGTAGTTTACCCATTTTGTGCATTTAAAGAAGAGGAAAAACTACATTTGGAAAACAAGTTTAGCTGTATGACATAGTATAGCAAAACTGCAGACCAGTGCAATCTTTGGGTATTGAGAAAGAAGAATAAAAAGTGTATGGTATTTGAATATCACTTTTTTTGCCAGTTCCTACTTGCAAAGTCAGTTTAAAAAAACACATAGATTTGGCTGAAAATCCTTAAAGCAGTCCTGGGAACTGTTACAATACATAAGAGAAATTTTCAAATGCTTCCCTGTCTGATATATTTAAAGAATATGCAAACCCGATTTTTTTCTTACTAGCTTAACCTCATGCTAATGCTGTCCTACTTCCTCGTTTTTTTCCTAATTGAGAGGCGTAGCACAGTGGTGTTCCCTGTGTTCCTCCATCCTGCTTTCTCTGCAGAAGTATGTAAGTTCTGGCAGATGGAATTATTTTTATATACCATTAGGCCCTTGAGAAGTAAAACTGAAAAAATAAGATACAGAGATGCTGTTTGAGAAAGTCCACCTAAAATTCATCATATATAATAATACATACCTATATCTCTGTATACATAATATGCACACACCTGTTTTGTCAGGTAAATTTTCTTGTAGCTGTTTTTTATGTTATCTTAACTGCAGTCATGCAAACCTGCAAGATACATATCTTTGAACATAAAGGCTTTGTGGGAAGTATCTGAACATTTCCCACTGCTTACAAGATTCAGTGCCCTTTTTCAGAAGGGTGGGCTTCTCCCTTCACCGTGTTAGTGGTATTCCTTTTGTGCAGTAAGAGTAGTTCCCAGTCACTACAGAGATTTTACCCTAATTGTCCATTCCCTGTATTCCACCTTCCAGTCCCTTCTGTATTTGAAAAGTAGATTGAAAACTGAATTTATGCATTCTTCATCCCTAAAGAAAAGTGGTATTGACAATTTTTTCAGTGTACAAAGCTGATGATTTCTTCAGACCCAAATTCTTCAGAATTTCAGTCAATTCATAGAACAGATGTGATAATTCTAATGCATTTTTGTAAGTCCAGATATTGCTTTTAGGTATGTTTACTTTTTGCTGTCACACAAGCTGAACAGTAATCTTATCTGCTTCTTTCTTTCTTTCTAAGAGCAGAATTGCCTTAGTTTTCAAAAAAATTAATGTATTACCTAAATGTAAAAACAATTTTACGGTCATGTAGTTCAGGATATTTTTAGACACTTCACAGAGTGATGGAGCTATAAATGTTTGTTGTTTATGGTAGCTGAAGAAAACTACAGAAGAATTAAATGAAGCTCTAGCAACAAAAGAAGAAATTGCCCAGAGATGTCATGAATTAGATATGCAGGTAGGTTTGCTATATTGTCTGTATTAATTTTGAAGTGGAAAAGAGAGATGTTACTTTTTGTTTTCAGCCACCTAAAAATTATAGTGTGATAATGTGATTTTTGAAAGGGAGATGAAAATTGCACAGTAATTATTTTGCTTTACTTGTGCTAACAGAGTGAATTTCGTTGTTTTCTTATCTTGATGCAGTGTTGCCAGTATTAAGATTATTTGTACTAACAAAAGTTCTTTTCATGCAGGTAAGAAGGGGTTGAGCTGTGTGGTTAAACTCTTTTCATTAGACAAATCTTGGAGGTTATGCTACTGTAACAGTTTCCGTTAAGGGTTAAATCCCGATCTGAAGTTACTGTAGTGTGTCAGCGGCGTATGGATTTAGACTAAGCCTTACTGTAAATCAAGCATGCCTTATCTGGAAGGCATAAGGAGTGTAAAGTGGGAGCCCCAGAAGGCATTGCCATTGCAACCCTGCTTAGGAGTATAATTCAGGCTTTTGCCAAGCAGTTCACTAACTGTTAGAATGAATAAAGGTGATTTGTGTGTCGTGGTTTTGGTGTATGTGATGACTCAAGCTCTTATTGAAGCATTTCCTTCTGAGATGTTCGCATTCCATCTCTTCCCATCCTGCTCCTGTATGTTAATTCTATACTATTTAATAGTATGTGAACCTGTGCTTCATCTGTTGTTTTGCACACTTTGGGTTCTTTTCACTACTGTATGTTTTCACAGCGTTGGGGAAACAGTAGTCTTTGGGACTGCGTTCCTGTTTCAGAGGCACTGGATTAAAAAGAAAAACAACATCTGGGAAGGGCACAGCCGTCCCTTCAGTGTGATTGATAGGCATTGTTTCTTTTGGAAATAAGTTTTAAAAGCTTCACTGTGGAGGCCCAGTTCTATTTGGTTGTTGGGAAAGTATGCAGACTTCATTACAATGAAATCATCTTCTGTGATAACTAAGACTTCTTTAGATGCTTGTGCGAAATACAGTTAAGAATAGTTACATTTTCTGTGTGGTAAATCTGCCCCTAATGTTGCAGTGGGTTAGTTACTTCACATAGCAATTGAATACCTATTCATGTTACAGTATATTCTTGTGAAATGTGATTATTGAAGCCTGTGTTTCCATTTGCAGGTTGTGCTGATACTTTATTATGCACGAGAAAAAAAATACTCTCTAGTTGGATAGCTCAGTTACTGCAGTGTAATGCTTTTACTACCACAGGTTGCAGCCCTCCAGGAGGAGAAGAGCAGCTTGCTCGCCGAGAACCAGATTTTGATGGAACGTTTAAACCAATCTGATGCTATTGAAGATCCCAACAGCCCTGCAGGTCGTAGGCACTTGCATCTGCAGACACAACTAGAACAACTCCAAGAGGAAACATTCAGGTAGAAAAGCAATGCTTGATTAAATTGTTTGTAGCTTGACTTACTTCCAGTTCTGCTGGCAATTAAGAATTAGTATAATGGGTGGTAAAACCACGGTACTAAAGTTTTTACAGTGATGTACATTTTACGATTTACCTCTTTACATGCTCCAGCATAAAAAAATTACATTATTTCATAATGCTGAAATGTTGTATCCATGTCACTCTCTGCTCTCTGGAGTTATTTTGAATTGTTTGCATGCAATCACTTCACCCATGTTTTTCAAAATCAGTGAGAATGAGAAGTAGCGTATTTTCATTTATGTGAATTATTCTGACTGTATTCTTAAGGTGTAGGAATTCCTAGCTGAAAGTTTGCTATGGGCAGTACTACAGGTGGTATTATTATACAGCAAAGTGTGTCCTCAGAGTTTGAAAACAAATTATTTCATATCTGAAAGATGGAGATTATCAGCAGGTGAGCTCCGCTCTTCATTTGCATTTCATTGATGTGGAAATCCAGTTCCTCTTTAAATATCCTTCGTGGTCCTTTTGACTGTTGCTTTCAAGCTGTGTAAGCCTATTCTGCTGAAGAAAGCTGATTCACTTCACCATCATCTTTTCATTCTTGTTGCTGTACTTTCCATAGCCTTTGTGAATGAAACTGTGGTATTTCTTTACAGTGCCATTTTTTTCTTATCTTTCTGTCCTCTTCTGGTTGCCCTTTTCTAATTTTTATGTCAGCTGCCATATAACTCTCCTTTTTTTGCCTGTTTTGCCATTTTCCCACTTCCTCTTGCTAAGCCTTTTTCCTGCATGTTTAAACACAGTCTTCATTTAGTTTCTTGAAGAATGTTCAGCATTTCTCTTTCGCAGCAGCTAGTGCGTGATTTTCTTCTATGCATCTGCCATGTAAAGGAATAACATAGTGCTGTCTCCCTAATGTCCCCTTTTATCTCTGCTTCTTCATCTCCATGCTCTGGAATGTGTCCTACCTAAGTCTATTATCAATTGCTGTTTGAACAAGTTTTGTCCCCATATGCAATATCTTCACTGCCTGTTACTCTAGTTTCAGGTTCTGAAGGTCTTTTCACATGTGAGACTCATCTCCCAACCTCCTTTATCTCTTTCCCCTGCCTTCATAGCATGTGGTTTCTAAAGGCAATTTGTGTGTGTTCCTTGTCCAGCTCTACCTGAATAATCAGGATGTATGTACAGCTTAACTGATGCCCAGTGTGGTGTAAGTTTTTCTCCCAGCCTTGCATCTTTATGTCCTTTGACAGTTCCAGACTATCATGATCCAAATCTTTTGTTGTGTACGATTTAGTTGACACACTGACTGTCTTTTGTCTCCATTCTTGTAGACTGTTTGTGGACTTCTTGAATTAATGGATTTAATACCTTGCCTTGCCTGTGTGCTCCCCCCGCCCCAGCCCATACCTCTTTCTTCAGACCAAAATCACAATAGGACTTCAGGGTCCAGGTTGCGTCCTCTTCCATTCGTTCAAAATGCTTTGATAAAGCTTCTCGTAATTGTTCCTTTTGTTCACTGGCAGGTTAATGCAGCTTTGATTGTGTATTCTGTATGTGAGTAGTTCACTCCAGAAACTTTGGTCTGAGTTCTTTACACACTAGCTAGATAACTAAATGTATGACTTGGTTCTTCAGAGGGTACTAGGCATGCACAGGTTCTTTATAAGTAAATAAATAAATAAAGTCACCTTGGTGAGAGCTCTACAGCATTTGGAACATCTTACAATCAAGTCAGTATTGTCGAAGGTGTATAGGAGTTGAACAGCTGAACAAAATCTTAGGATAAAGATGTGTGTTCAAACTCTGTATGCCTCAAGATTAAAAAGGGTAGAAATTTCTGCTTGAACTTTCATCGTGAAAATTATTATGACACAAAACCACCAGGATTTGTCTTTCTGAGAACGTACATCACCTTTGGATCTTCCAAGTAGAAAGACTGATACCAAATCAGGGAGCATCAAAAAAGTCAATCTGCTTCTACATTTTTGGAGAAGCACATTGGGCTGCTGTTTCCTTCACTGCACCAGAAGGCTGTTTCATGCCTTTTTAGAGAGGATGATGATGATGTGGAAAGGTAACTGTGGCTAAAGCTGAGAATTATGTTGTTTTACTTAATTTCTATAGATTAGAAGCTGCCAAAGATGACTATCGAATACGCTGTGAAGAACTAGAAAAGGAAATTGCTGAATTGAGACAACAAACAGAAGAGCTTACTACATTAGCAGAGGAGGCTCAGTCTTTGAAGGATGAGATAGATGTACTCAGGTAAACTCCGTTCCATTAACCCATTTTTAACTAACTTTTAATCCATATAATTTGTGTACTTAGTCTTCATTAAGTTTTGCTTAACCAATTTTAATATTAAATATAAACACTTTGTCAATGCCAAGGTTCTTTTGGATCCTCCAGTTAAATATACAGACCACCACACAATTCTGCTGAAGTAAATTAGTTATTATATACCTAATCAATAACTAGTAGTAAAATGTTCAGTCCTACATCATTTTATAGTCACAATAAATCACTCACTGGTCTCTTTGAGTATTCTCTACTCATCTTCATCATGACGTGGGCCTCTGTTCTCATCAAGGGAACTACACTCTTTCCTTTCCTGGGTTTCCATTATTTGGACCGTGGGTCGCACTTGTTGGTTCATCATACAATGCTAATGTGAACAACATCTGTTATAGATCTCTTTGCCACTGGATTTTAGCACCCAAAGTTGTGATGATTTGATGATGCTAGGTATTTATTAAGTGGGACGGTCCCTTTTACTATGGTACATAATCCCTCTTTCATAGTGCCTTTTCTAATTCACCAGCAGCTTTCTACCAAAGCTGTCTTTACCTCCTCTGTGATTAATATAAGGAATGAGCCCATCAGGCTGCACAATTCCACAAACTATCTGTGTGGGCAGCATGGGTTCAAAAAGTAATTCCTTGCTTCACAGAGAGGCTCTGCATTTCATTGGGGATTAAGATTTGGCTTGACTCAGTGTCCCATAAATGAACCATCAATTTAATGGAGGATTCTCCAGACTTCATAGGAAATTGAGTCTGTAAATCAGTTGGTAAAATGAAACTGGGGGCAGTAATAGTAACAAGGGTGTGGGTGGTTGGGGGTGAGGGCTATTGCTGTCCTGGCAGTGGACCAGGTGGACTGAAAAAACTGTAATGTTATAAACGAAGCCTGGTGTTTTGTGTTGTTTTTTGTTGGAGGTTTTTTTGTGTGTGTTTGTGGTTTTCTTAGAAGGAATCAGGCTCCAGAGCTGTTACAGTACTTCTGTGTCACCAAGTACTTGCTGCCCAGGAGATAGATCTTTATGATTTTATTCCTGGGTATCATTAAAACAAATTGAAGGACAGAAATTTTTATTCTTTACCCTTGTGAAATGCAGGACTGAGGATCGATTTAGAAATGAAAGGAAATGTGTGGGAGTGAAGGTGCTGAAACTTATTTTAAGATTGGAAGCAGATAAGAAGGCTGTGTTAGGAAGAGTGATAGTGTCTAAGACTACCTCCATCAGCAGCTCTTTGAGTTGTGGGAGGGAAGTGGACAATTTAGAAGTGAAAACATTAGTAATAGGAGGATATGATTGCTTTCTTGTTCTCCCATGATGTCTCAATGTCTTCTGCATTAAGGCAAAATACTGAGGAAGCTTCAGCACATACAGTTTTGTTAGTTTTCAGAGTACAAATTTGATACAAATCTGTCCCTCCAGGCATTCTTCTGATAAAGTGGCCAAGTTAGAAAGCCAGGTAGAGTCATACAAAAAGAAATTGGAAGACCTGGGTGATTTGCGACGGCAAGTGAAACTCTTAGAAGAGAAAAATACAATGTATATGCAAAATACTGTGAGCCTGGAAGAAGAACTAAGGAAGGCCAATGCAGCACGCAGTCAGCTGGAAACATACAAGAGACAGGTGAGAACAAACATCATCAATGGAACAGTTCTCTGCATTGATCCACATTTTCTCTTCATAACATGGCTACATAACACCTCAAGTAAAAAAGGTATGAACAAAGAGTTCCTTGTGTTTAGGAGACTTCCATGTTTTGTAGGTAATACCTTTGTTCTCTTTTCCTGCAATTCTTATCATTGTTTCAAGTTCACAGTAGTTTGCCAATAAGCAAAAAACAAAGAAGTATTTCTTTCTTCTAAAAAATCAACATGTTAAGTTTATTTCCTCAAATTATTCCTAATTTATGTTTAGTAGTGGGGCTTGAATTAAAGCCTCTTCTTTCAGAAAAAGCATCCACTTTTCACTTAGAAATTTCCAGCAGTGACAAATGCACCACAGCTGAGGTAAGTTATTCTTGTAGTTAAGTATCCTCTTCCTTTTTTGTAAGGTTCTAGTTTGTCTGGTAAGTCTGGATTATTTGTCCAGTTATGAAGAGGGAAGGATGCACACCATGCCTATTGTGTATATGTACCCAGCTGAAGTAAGAGGCATCTGTTTATCCTCCTGCTTATAAAAGTTCTGTATGATCCTGTTTCTGTAATGGTGGAAGATGTGCTTAATTGTCTCTCTGCTTCTGTACTATACTGACATGACATCATTCTGGAATGCTTGTAACGGGGTGAGACAGTGTGGTTTGTTAAAGTGGTAGTCCCTGCCCTGTATTTTTGCCTGCTTGTAAGCTGAAGTGGTCATGGCCCAAGGGTCCCTATATGTCAGCTTACAGCAAAACGAAAATACAGAAACAACCACTAACAACATTGCAAGCCTGAGAGCCATGGGTGTCCCTGAGACCTCATAGCTCTTTCCCTGCACCTGACCATCTTTGTTATTAAGAACTACCTTCAGTCTCTGTGGGATAATTGTAAATATGGTCTAAGTGATTCCACCAGAAAAAAAAACTTGTACAAGAAAAGTTCTGCAATAAGACAATCAAAAGGAAAAGTAAATGTAGAAAGCAATGGCCTTGCACATGAGTAGTATCATGTTTACTGGCAACAAATATTTCACTCCATTGAACAGCTAAGTATGTGTTACAGTTGTGTAACCTTGACATCTGCATCTGGTTATTCTTATTTCACCAGCGGTAAGGATTTTGGAAGGGTCAGTCCCATCATTTGTGCTGCAAAAGTACTCCTCCTTTTCTTCATTGTTCCCTGTGTTTTATGGGTAGGATTTCCTGTCTGAGGAGCTGTCAATCTATACAAAACTGTTCTGCTGGCCGAGACTGGAATAAATGTCAGGTGTCTCATGACAGATGTGTTTTCTTCACCTAACCACAGGGCCTCAAAATGAATATGCAGTGTCAATGTATGTAAGGCTGGGCTTCTTTTGAGACATGCCTGTGAATTATGAGCTGTCACAAAATTAATTTCTGGGAATCCTAAATTGCGCTGTAAGAATTAAGCCAGGTATTAGGATTCTGATGCTGTGTCACCGCTGAGCACTAGTGTGCTCCTGTAGTAGAATGTGACTTATCTGGTGTGTGAAGGATCCAACCCCACTCATGATGATGCTGTCAGAGGAGTTATTTCTTTCTTTCACTTAGAAGCTCTGTGCTGTGCAGATGAAAGTGCTTGATTCAAACTCCTATAATGATATGCAAGGAAATCACACCTTCACCCAACCCAGCAATTTTTGTGAGATGAGGTTAGTGGTGATGCATTGTGGTGGGACATATGGTAGCAATTATTTAAGAATTTTTGTTCACTTTTCTGTAAGGAAGCACAAGCATTCTCTAAGAAACTTTTTATTGCAGCATGAAGAATTGAAATATGAAGACTTCAGGATTTTTTTTTTTATTTTAATTCAGCCCCTTTGTTCATGTGCATTCTGCAATATTTTTTAACAGTATGTCATGCTTTTCTTTGCTGCAAGATTCCTGCTTTATTCATTCCACATGTCAGATAATGCTGAGTACTCTGCATCACCATGTTAGCTGTACCTTTCTACACACTCCTAAGTCCTGATTCAAGACAATTTATTTCCTGCTGTGTTTTCTATATATCGTTACCATAGCATGAGTGATTGCAAACATTAATGCGTTTGTTTCCATATGAAGTGAAAAAAATATACTTGTTTTGCAAGTGGGGGCACAATTGCAGGTGAAGGCCTGCATTTTTTAATGCCTGCAGCTATTCTGATAGCCCCGGTGATGGATGTCACATCTGAGAAACTAAATATTTTCATACTTAATGTTTTGGTATGATTTTAATCTGATAATCTCAGAAATGGTAGGTCTGTGGGTTTTTTGCAGGCTTTAATTTAAGAACAAAACCAGTAAAGTCCTTCTCTGAGACCATGCAGATTTTTAGACTTGGTAGTTATTTGAAAATAAAAGGTAATTAGAACCACTAGGCAGTGTTAACGTAGGTATGGCTACTGCTTTGCTTCACAATTTAAATTACTTTCTCTGTAATCTAAAAGCCATGAAAAAGCCTTCTTATGAATTACTTCATTAGAAGCTGTATGTCTTTAGCTGAGTCTTCATTTAGCTTTTGTGTTTGCAGATCAGTCTTTATTCAGCTTACTTGCTTCCGTGCTCTCTGTGTTATGAGCTTTACTAATGTTCTGGGAATAAGCCTTTGCTAGTAAAGGCTGAGAGTTTTGAAAAGGCAAGACCTCACTCATTTGCCTCCCTGTTCACTGATCATTTCTGCTCAGCTTTCAGATTTCTGTTCATTTAATTTTAAAAATTCTTTACTGATCTGTAGTTGAAAGTATACATATGACTTTGTTATCAATGTTTCCTTCTTAAGTAAAGAGAACTGTTTATGAGCCTGTGGCTGAATCTTTATATTAGTGTATTAAAAATTATTAGGAAAATCTCAAGTTAGGAAATGTTACCTAGCTTCATAAGCTGATGTTTGAATTCTGAGTGAGGCTTGTGAAACAGACTTAACAAAAGGTGTAGATAATTTGCTTTCTTCATTTTTTTTCTTTATCCTAGGCTTCTCTGAATGCAGGGGGATTTTTCTACTTTTCCTAAGTTCTTTGATCCATAGAACTATATAGCTTTTTTTCTGTAAACCATGCTTGGTTTCACAATTTTTGCTTCTTTTGCTTGTGCTGAGACCTAATATTTGAATGCTGTTGGTTTTGCTGAAACACAGAACAACTGACGAAAGCAGTTTTTAGTATGTCCTGTAGGTAACTATTTCACTTGTTTACAACATGACTGGTGGTGCATGGTAATTGGCTACTTTGTCTTGTGTATTTTGTTTTAATACTAATATTTGCAGACAAATTATTGATTCTTGTTCTCACAGGCAGTTGAACTACAAAACAGGTTATCTGAAGAATCCAAGAAAGCTGATAAATTAGATTATGAATGCAAACGACTGAAAGAAAAAGTAGACAGCCTCCAAAAAGAAAAAGATGTAAGTGCCAAGGTGTTATTTATTGGTAGTAGTGGTAGCAACTTTGTGTCCTTTATAATACAGAGATATGTTAATCATAGTTAGCTATTTACAGCAAGCTTTTTAAATTAGGAGGTCTTTTTTTCACTTAATTTTCTGATGTTTTTGTACAAGATTCTTTTTAAACCTGAAAACTGAAACATACATAACCCATTTTTAAGAGGAAAAGCTTTAATATTTGGGATCTGAGGTTGTTTCCTAACCATTTACCATGAGAAGGTTAATAAACACCTAAGGTAATTGTAATGTATTCTGAAATACTATTTAAAGTAGGGTTTCTGCAGTATCATCCTAGAACTAAGCTCCTGTTGCATTTTTTTTCTAAAGCATTCTTTGAGGTACCAGCAACATGCTTCTCTTTGTGGAGTCATGACTACTGCAGCTAGAGGCTTAGGGGTCGTGTTGAGGGACAAGTCCTTTGTGTCAATCTCACCTTTTATGACAGGTCCTTGTGATCTATCTTGTATTGCCAACATGGAATACATCAGTCTATTCCCTTCCTCTCTGTCATTTGCTGCTAGTGATTCTGCAATTAATTGCTTTGTCCTCTCTTGCCAAGGCTGATCCTTCAGACTTCTCTTGCACACTATCGTTTCCTGTCAGTTTATTTCAGCTTGTTTCTTAGGAATGTATATGCAGGTGCCTCAAAGTACCTCAGACCAAGGCCGGCACTTTGAGTTAGCAATTTCTTAAGCTTGTTTCAAGTATAAGTCCATCTATCCATCAGAATCTTCTTTTCCCTCAATAGTCATATTTCCTGTTCAATTCTTTCCAAAATTTCCAGCCCCTGAACGGGCTTTGAACTGAAAGTTTTCAGTTATTTTCTGTTCGTAGGTCTCTGATTTCCATATTCTATTAAATTTTCAAACTATTCTGAACACTTGCCCTTTATCATGTCCATATGCCCCTCAGTTCAGATTGGAATGTCCATAGTAACTGTATTCATATTGTGCTTTGACTTTTTTTTTCTGCTCTTTATTTAAAGTTTCGTTTTCCAGTTTTGTTATGTTTAACAATGTTAAGATTGTGTCTGCGGCTTACCCATTGCTTGGTGGACCATTTCATCTTGCACAAAGGATCTGAATTGCAGGCCATTGCCATATACTTTTCTGTATTACCTCCTGGTAAATGGCATTTTAGGGGTGATGTTGTTTTTCAATGCATTCTTTTGAATAGATATGCACCTGTGAGAAGTAAAAATTACAGCTGAAGTCTCTCAACATTTGAATTAGTAGGTAACACCAGTAGAAAATAACTCTTT
Organism: Falco naumanni; assembly: GCF_017639655.2. Taxonomy (NCBI): domain Eukaryota; kingdom Metazoa; phylum Chordata; class Aves; order Falconiformes; family Falconidae; genus Falco; species Falco naumanni. The sequence continues at coordinate 32,389,205 of NC_054080.1, forward strand.
CAGTTGCTTATTGTCACATACCTGTCAGTAAGGTTGTCCATAGAGGTATCTTGTCAGTTATACTTTGGAAACAATTACTGAAATTGGTTTTGTCCTTGTCTTTATGTTCTGGCAAAGTGTGGTAGTGTGTTTGATATCTTCAGCTATGTAGCTTGGCATTTTACCTCTGTGGTGTTTTGTACTTACACAAGTACTAAGATAATTTGATGAGTTGACTTCATCTGCAATGTTCAAATGAAGCCCTAGAGCATATTCTAGCATTTGATTAATCAACTTGGTATTTCTGACTGATGCTAGCAGACTGCAGAATCCTTGTTTTAAGTAGCTGAGTTTGAGGAGTACTCTGTATGTCTCTTCTGTAGTATTTATGGTAAAAAGTTTTTTCACCTGTGGGGTTTGTGAAATGGTTTTCAGTGCTAATAGATTGTATGCTTTATTCAGATTGTTCTGACAGTTGCATGAGTTCTTGTTGCAGGATTCAGAAATACAGTAGAAGCCTCTGTCACACCTCATCAAAATGTTCTTAGCCAAAGTGATTCCAGGTCCGAGATCCATTTGGTCTGACACATAAAATCTACCTGCATTAAACTGTTAATAAGATTAAATGCAAGGGAGCTGTTGGCTGACAACTCCATACTTGCGCAGAGCCAAGGTCTGTCCTGGACCTTTTAGTAAGACTGGACATGCCTGATTTTAGAGCAAGCTACAGCTTGGATCTTTACATAGTTGCCATTGTCTCCTTTCGTTTTTGAATCTTGGCAACCTTCTGGACAAAAACTTGATGCTACCTGTGGATTCTCATTTTTTGCTAAAAGGAGACTTGTGCCAAATTGGGGGAATAGTTGACTGATGCTGCAGAGGAGCCCATCTATCAAGATCCCAAAGTGGTCCAGTCATGTTCTTCAGTTCTCTTTGGACTGATCTTCAAGCACCTGGGTTTTTTTTCATAGCTAAGATGCTGGTAAATGGCAAGGCCAGCTGACACGCAGGAGAAAGGGGATATGGAAATGCTGCTCACACTTGTACTGTGGAAAGACAAACAAAACAAAGTTAATGCATTTTATTATGCTGACTGTGTACTCAGCTGCTTGGCTTCTTAGGGAGGGAAAAATCTATGGACTTATAATTGACTTAATTTTTCCCAGTCCTGATGAGAGGGAAAAGGAAGATGACTGGCCACAGCGGGTGATGTTTACCACCTGGTCCCAGAACACGGTGTCACTAATATCCTAATTTTGTAAGCTTATACCCTGGTATTTTTACCCCCAATAAGTGTAATACAGAGCAGCAACCCTTCTCAAAAAAAACCAACACTGTTGTTCATGTAAAATATATAGTATTTGTTTAATCTGTTGCAAAATAGACTGAGATGCCTTGATTTGAAAGTCATCTCTAGAGTTGCATTAAATTCTTTGTAAACAGTTGAAGGCTGTGTCTTCTGGTGACTTATGTACTATTAGAGATGGATTTTTAGTGCCAAGACTGATATTCGTTCTCTTTCCAATTATTCAGAGATTAAGAACAGAAAGGGATTCTTTGAAAGAAACTATTGAAGAGCTTAGATGTGTACAAGCTCAGGAGGGTCAGCTCACCACTACAGGTAAAGGACAAATAAGGAGATCTAATGCATCCTTTTCTAAAGTTGTGGGACTTCTCTGGAGAGCATTGAATGTGCTTTTATTTAACACAGAACAAATTTAAGCTCTTCTGAGATGAACAGTGAAAAGCTGCTTCAGCTATTCATAGCTTTTTAAGTATTTGAAAACTCAAATGTTATTTCAGTCCGTCAGAAATGCTAGTCTCCTCCCCAGTTTGACATTTTTATACTGTATATCTGATTTTGTGTAGTTATATAATCTTCTTCAGAGAAAGAAAGTTTTTCTCATGTGTATGATTCATGTGTTGCAATTTATTTCTACATGTAATGCTGCACACTTTGTAGTTTTTAGATAAGCTAATGAGCAGAAAATACACTGCAAAATTACTTTATCAGAACGGATGAAGACAGAAATAATTATTCTCCAAATAGAATTGTGCTTGTCTGTTTCTCTTGCTGTAGCCTGACTTTGTGTCATTTTCCATTGCCTAGCATTACTCTAAAACTGTAATCTTCTAGAACAATGTTTACTTCTGGTCTTTTAAAGAAAGTTACTGGTCTACTTGCTGAATTTTTTACTTTTCCTAACGTAGGATTGATGCCTCTGGGAAGACAAGAGACTTCAGACAGTTTAGCAGCAGAAATTGTTACTCCTGAAATAAAGTAAGCTGATGTGTGCTTTGTTCTACTAACCTACACAATGTGCCAAGAGATGATTAGTTCATTTTCAGTGTTATAAAGCTTCTGTACCTTACTACAAGAGCAATTCTTTGTTGTTTCTGAACAAAGCTAAAGAACAGAATAATGTTTTGAGGCAGTTTGTGAAGTATGGAGTTACTGCATAAATGTTCCAAATGATTGTGTGAGAGAGGACAGGACCCTAAATGCCATAAATACCCAAGCATTGCGTGTGGTTTTAGTGACTCATCATCTTTGGCTTCTGAAGATTAATTCTGGAGTTTATGCAAGCATACATCTATGCAGACTGTTTGCAGCTGCTAAACTTGGCCTCCATACCTGCTTGACAGAGGTGGACAGTAGCAGTGGCTGCTGTAGGACTGAAACTTTCTGTTATGGAGATCTGGGCCACTGCTTCTGCTGATGGAGGGGGAAGGGAGGCAGCCTATGCATAGGAGTAGCTACTGCTGCTCTCTTGTTCCCTCTGTGGTGACAGAGCATGGGTCTATGCCCAAGCAGCTTTCTCCATATCATGGAGAAGATCTGTGGACCAAATAAGGGAGTTTTGTGAGGCAGATTCTGTCTGTGGCTTGTGAGTTGCAGCTCAGCATATCAACAAGTTCAGGGAGGAGTTATCAGGCCTCATTGAAAGAGCTTTAAACTAGATTTGAAGAGGGAAAGGAATTAAACCAGACTCAGTAGAGATAAGCCTGGGGGCAGCACACTGTGTGCGTGCTTGCAAGGCCCTTCAGTCTGCTCCACAGTAAGCACAGTTGGATGTCCCTGTACTAATTTGCTCAGCACCTTAGCCATTTCAGTGGAGCAGGGGATGGAGATGCATGTGGCAGCTAAGATGCTTAAGTTCTTGATGCATTAAAAACCACAGAATCACCTGAGAACGGTCACATCAGAATTAGGGTTTCACTAAAAGGTGACAGGATCAGTAGCCCAACTGAAGTGCGCCTACACCAATGCACACAGCATGGCAACAAACAGCAGGAGCTACAAGCCATTGTGCAGTTGGAAAACTGGTACAGTTGCTATCATAGAAACATGGTGGGATGACTCACACAACTGGAGTGCTGCAGTGGATGTCTATAAACTCCTTGGAAGGGATAGGCAGGGAAGGAGAGGTGGTGGGGTAGCCTGGTATATTAGGGAGTATTTTGACTGTCCAGAACTTGATGATGATTAAATAGTTGAGTCTTTGTGGGTGGGAATCACAGGGAAGGCCAACAAGGCTGATACCATGGTAGGCATTTGTTACAGACCACCCAAATAGGATGAAGAGGCAGACAAAATATTCTATAAGCAGCTGGGAGAAATCTCATGGCCACTAGCCCTTGTTCCCATGGGGGAATTAAACTTTACAGATGTCTGTGAGAAATACAGTAGAGAGGAAACAGTCTAGGGGCTTCCTGAAGTGTGTGGAAGATGAATTCCTGACATGGTGAGGGAACCAACTAGGGAAGGTGCCTCACTGGACCCATAGTTTGTGAACAGAGAAGGACTTGTGGGTGCTGTGATGGTTGGAGGCCATGTTGGGCACAGCGATCATGAAATGATAGTTTTTTCAGTTCACGGAGAAGTAAGGACGCAGTTAGCAATACTGCTACCTTGGACTTTGGAGGGCGGACTTTGGCCTGTTTAGTGGCCTGGTTGACAGAGTCCCTTGGGAGACAGTCCTGAAAGGCAGAGGAGTCCAGGAAGGCTGGGCATTCTTCAGGAAGGAAGTCTTAAAGGTGCAGGAGCAGGCTGTCCCTTGTGTGAAAAGACAAGCTGGCAGGGAAGAAACCTGGCCTGCCTAAACAGACAGCTTTGGCTGAAACTCAGAGGGAAAACATTTGGAACAAAGGGCAGGCAACTCAGGAGGACTACAGAGATGTCATGAGGTTATGTAGGGAGAAAATTGGAAGGGCCAAAGCCCAACCAGAACTTAATCTGGCTACTGCTGTAAAAGATAGTAAAAATGTGTTTGTAGATACGTTAGCAACAAAAGGAGGGCTAAGGAGAATCTGCATCCTCTATTAGGTGTGTGTGACAAAGGATGAGGAAAAGACTAAGCTATGTAATGCCTTCTTTGCCTCGGTTTTAATAGTGAGACCAATTGTTCTTGGAGTATCTAGCCCACTGAGCTGGAAGACGGGGATGGAGAGCAGAATGAAGCCCCCATAAACCAAGGGAAAATGGTCAGCGACCTGCTACACCACTTAAGCAAACACAAGTCTATGGGGCTGGATGGGATCCACCCGAGGGTACTGAGGGAGCTGGCAGAAGTGCTCCCCACAACACTTTCCATCATTTACCAGCAGTCGAGGCTGACTGGGGAGGCCCCAGTGGACTGGAGGTTGGCAAATGTGACACCCATCTACAAGACGGGCAGGAAGGAGCATCTGGGGAGCTACAGGGCTGTCAGCCTGACCTTGGTGTTAGAGAAGGTTATTGAGCAGATCATCCTGCCATCAATGAGCATGTGCAGGGCAACCAGGTGATCAGGCCCAGCCAGCCGGCAAGTCCTGCTTGACTAACCTGATCTCCTTCTATGACAAGATGGCCTGCTTAGTGGATGGAGAAAGGCTGTGGATTTTTTTTAGCTGGACTTTAGTAGAGCCTTTGACACTGTTTCCCAGAGCATTCTCCTGAAGAAACTGGCTGCTCATGACTTGAATGTGTGTACTGTTTGCTGGGTAAAAAAACCAGAGAAGTGCCAGGTCCTGCACTTTTGTCACAGCAACCCCATGGAAGGCTATAGGCTTGGGGAAGGGTGGCTGGAAAGCTGCCTGGTGGAAAAGGATGTGGGTGTGTTAGTCAACAGCTGGCTGGATATGAGCTGGCAGTGTGGCCAGGTGGCCAAGGCAGCCAACAGCATCCTGGCTTGTATCCAAAAGAGTGTGGCCAGCAGGGCCAGGGCAGCGATGATCCGCCTGGACTGGGCACTGGTGAGGCTGCACCTCAACTACTGTGTTCAGTTTTGGGTCCCTCACTACAAGAGGGACGTAGAGGTGCTGGAGCGTGTCCAGAGAAGGGCAACGAAGCTGGTGAAGGGTCTGGAGCACAAGTCTTCTGAGGAACGGCTGAGGTACAGAAGAGAAGGAGACTCAGGGGGAGACCTTATCGTGCTGTATAATTACCTGAAAGGAGGTTGTAAGGAGTTGGGTATCAGCCTCATTTCCCAAGCAGCAAGTGATAGAACAAGAGAAAACAGTCTCAAGTTGCACCAGGGGAGGTTTCAATTGGATATCAGGAAAAATTTATTCACCAAAAGTATGGTCAAGCTTTGGAACAGGCTGCCCAGGGAAGTGGTTGTGTCATCATCCCTGGAACTAATGAAAAGACATGTAGGTGTGGCACTTTTGGGGACCTGGTTTAGTGTTGGACTTGCCAGTGTTAGGTTTACAGTTGGACTCAATGATTTTAAAGGTCTTTTCCAACCTAAATTACTCTGTTAAAACAGACCAACGCGGTAGACGCGACTTGCTCAGGTTCATGCAGTAGTTTGGTGACAGCTGAGATTACAACCTCCCATAACACTCGTCACAAAGCTTTGCGTTCTCTGCGTTCTACCTATAAATCTGTTCTGTACTCTGAGCTATAAAAAGGGCATTCAGGCAACTTCCTTGTGTTGTGCCTTCTACAATTACAACTCTTCTAATCAGGTTTGTGTTTGAGGGTTTGAAGACATGATTGTTGCTTCAGTTGTCTCCCTTAAATAGGTAAAGATTATCTTTGTTACATTTACGCCTTCTGTGGTAAGTTGCTTTCCTCTTTGTAGACTGGTGTGCTTTTTTCTAAAAAACTGTTTTTTTATGTATTCAGGGAGAAACTCATTCGCCTTCAGCATGAGAACAAGATGTTAAAATTGAACCAAGAAGGTTCAGACAATGAAAAGATCGCCTTGTTACAGAGCCTTCTTGATGATGCAAATTTACGGAAGAACGAACTGGAGACAGAAAACAGGTAAGAAGTTTTGTCGTCTGTTTCTGTTGTCTTTTCTGACAATGACATACACTTTTGACTGTACTGTGTGCAATACTGGCTGCCCCAGTAGAAGAAGGACATGGACTTACTGGAGTCAGTCCAGTGACAGGCCACAAGGATGTGATTACAGAACTGCAGCATCTTTCGTATAAGGAGTCTGAGGGATAGAGACTACTATGTGGCCTGGAAAAGCGAAGGCTCAGGGTGGGTTTTATTAATGTTTATAAATATCTGATGGGAGGGTCTGAAGGAGATGGAGTAAGACTCTTCTCCGTGATGTGCAGTAGCAGGACAAGAGACAGTGAGAGCATTTAAAATACATTAAATTTCATCTAAACATAAGAACATGCTGCTTTTTTTTTTTACTGGGAGGGTTGCTAAACACTGGAATAGGTTATTCAGAGAGGTTGTCTCTATCCTTGGAGATATTTAAAACCCAACAGGACATATTCCTGGGCAACCTGCTCTGACTGACCCTGCAAGATTAAGCCAGTCAGCATGTCCATGGGGACCAGCATGCATCTGAGCATGCTAAGGTAACTGACTGATACTGTGAGACTGCTCTACATCTAAACTTTGAATCTGCTCTCTATCTAATCTTCTCTGATCCTCCCCTTTGACTGGGGAAGGTTCCTGAACTCTGGGAAAAGGTAAATACTGCACTCACCTTCAAGAAGGGCAAGAGAGTCTGCAGAACTACAGACACTGGTCAGCCACAGCTTGTTTTCTGGGGATTTCACAAAGCAAGTCCGTCTGGAATCTCTTTCCAGCCCTATGAAGGACAAGAAAGTAATCAGGAAAGGCCAACGTGAATTTAGACAGGGGAAATTATACCTAATTTAGCTGTCTTGACAATGAGATGACTGTTTATGTGAAGAAGGGTGAAACAGTGGACAGTACTTAGCTTTAGCAAAGCCTTTGGCACAGTCTCTCCTAGTATCCTTATGTTCAGAATGGTTAGATATAGGCTGAATAAGCGGATAGTAATGCGAGTTGAAAATTGATTGAACAGCTGGGCCTAAAGCATTATCATCAGTGTTACAAAATCCAACTGGTGACCAGTTCCTCAGGCATCAATACCAGGACCAATGCTGTACATCACCTTTATTAACAACTTGACTGATGGGAGGGACTATGCTCTTAGCAAGTTTGAGGATGGTACGACATTGGGAGGAGTGATTGCTATGCTGAAAGGGAGAGCTGCTATTCAGAGGAGCTCAGCCATCCAGAGGAATGAGCTGATGGGAACCCTGTCCTGGCTGGGACCCATAGTCTGGGGAGCAGCTCTGCTGCAAAAGCCCTGGGGTCCCAGTGGACAACAAAGGAGGATGTGTCAGCAGCAGACCTTGCAGCTGACAATGATCCGGGCTGTCCTCACTACGGTGCAGGCAGGCAGTCTGGGAAAAGGATCCTTCACCATACATCTGGACACAGAATATAATTTTGGATTCCCTAGTACAAGAAAGACATGGATGTGCAAGAGTGCAGCAGAGTACTGCTAAGGTGAGGGATGCTGGAACATGTGATATGTGGGGTAAGACTGAGAACTGGGTTTGTCCAGGCCACAGATGGCATAGGAGAGATAATACTGTGATCTGCATCTATCTGATGGGAAGGTGTCAAGAAGACAAGAGCCGGACCCTTCTCAGAGATTGACAGTGGAAGGACAAGAGGCAACAGACACAGTATGGAGTATGGGTCTGAGCTGTAGAAGAGAGGCCCAAAGAGACTGTTAGACCTCCATCCTTAAAGGTGTCCAAATCTGGATTGGACGTGGTTCCCAGCAATCTGCTGTAAGTGCACCTCCTTTAAGGAGGAGTTTGGATTTAGACAACCTATGGAGATCTCTTCCACTCTACAGGTTTATAGGATTCTGTGACACTGTAACAGCAGTAAGCTAGTAGCTCTCACACAGTAAAAATGACTGTTAGAAACCCTTTTTCTCATGTATATAGAAATCATTTCTATATACATCTATATATATGCATTTAGGTTCTCTTGGAAGAATATCAGAATGTCCTGGATGATGACAGACTACAATCTCTGGAGCTACTGTGTGCTCTGACTACTGTTGTAAATTTTCTGTGAACTAACTTTGTATTTATTGCATCTCTTGTGTTGATGACCTGAAAACAATGGACACTAAAATCTTGGGCTTACTTTTGCAGTTGTTTGGGTTTTTTTCTGGGGAGGGAAAAAAAAGAAGAAAAAAAAAAATATCTCTTTCCTAGATTGGTAAATCAGAGACTTCTAGAAGTGCAGTCCCAGGTTGAAGAACTACAAAAATCTTTGCAGGATCAAGGTTCAAAAGCTGAAGATGTAAGTAGAAATGTACATCAAACTTCCATTCAAGTAGTTACCATTTTTGAAACTTTAACCTTTTTGTAAAAAAAACATGTAAAAGAAATATGTGAATGGAGATTTGTGATAGTTTTCCATATTTACCCCTATGGTCTCATCACTAAGTTGTGCATCTCTAAATAGGATGTAATTTGTGTAGAAAATGCAATCATCCTGTGTAGAAAATAAAATCATCCTATGTAGAGAAGGTGTCAAATATATTTAATTTTATTAATTGTGTCTGTTCCAACAGTAAACTTAGTGTTAAAATTACTTAATTAGAATATACAGTTTTGCAGGGAACTAGGGAAATCTTAAATCTCCATGTCTTAATAAAGTACCTGAAGTTATTTTTGGTTTAGTTTAGTTTTCTCAATGAAAGTTAAGGCTTTCCTGACAGTAGAAGCTCTATAATTGTGGATGTAGATGTATGTCATAATGCAATAAGCCTGGCAGGCCAAAATGGAAAAAAAAGTCAAATAATTAGTCCCTCAACATAATTCAGCATTTTTCTGTTTCTGTATGTGGAGTTAAGTTTATTTTTTATATAAGAATACACATTGTGGCAGTTAGGCAGTTAGGTGTGGAAAACAACTTCCAGTCTTCCACTCAAAAGGTGTGTTTGCCATCTCCTGTATTTGACAGCGGAAGCTCTAGAACTTCCTTGAAAGCAGCAATTTGCTGTACTGTACATGCACAGTGTTATGCTCACAATTTCAATGTATTGTGTTGCTAATCAGCAACAAGTTGTAATGTGTTGCTTTCTGTTTTTGTGGTTTTGTTTTAACTAATTTATATAAAACAGTGAAAATTCTTAGTAGCTGCTTATCTTCATTTGAATGTGTTTCGTTTAGCTTATCCTTTTGGTTTTCAGAACAGACTGTATGAAAGTAAAACACCTAGTTGAGTTCAAATAGGATCATTTTCCCTAAATAACTTAGAATGCATTTTAAAATACACCCATACTATTATGTTGCTGAGATAAACTTTGTTGTCTTGATTATTGGCCAAAATCAGATTTTTCAGGGTGAACAAGAATATGAAAAAATTTTCTCAGATAATAGGTATTGTAAATGAACCAGATCTTAACTGAATTTAGCTTTATTTACTAAAATGTTAATTGTGTCTCTTTTTGAGGTTCTGGTTTGGACATTAATTTAGGACATGTTCATGATGCAGTTGCTGCATTCAAATTCATGATGCAGTTGCTGCATTCCTGGCATCTGTGTAGGTCTGACCATGCCAGTAGTGATTTATAGGCACTAATCCTATGGCCTGTTTTGCTGAGTGTGGTATGTAGGATTTCATTTACTCTTAATGAAGCAAAAGAGAGTGTAGACTCCATGAAATACTGAGGCTGCAAGAACCTCTGAAGGTGTGGACACCTCATCCAATCTCCCACACAAAGCAGAGCAAACCTCAAAGTTAAACCTGGCTGCTCAAGTAGATGGAAGTTACACTGGGACCACCTGATTTATCCTTGAGATAACCTTACAGAAGGAGTGATTCTTTGGAAGCATGAGAAAAAGGATAAGGAGAGACATGGCATACAGTTCATTGATGCATCATTTTCAGCATGTTTCCTCTGTTTTTCACTACTTTCTTTTCTGCAACAATTCACTAAAATTGGTGTTTTTATGTACTTACACCATAAATATGCTCAACCCAGAAGGCTGAAGATCCCATTTCTGTTCAGTCCAGAAATGTATGATGAAGGCTTGGGGTTGGTTGGTTGGCTTGTTTTAGTTTTGTTTGTTTTCAAAGCTGAAGTAATTTTTAGTTTTGCCCAAAAAGTAGTAAAAGTACTATGCTAATCTAGGCAAGTATCATTGCAATGATACGTACTGCTTACGGAGGTCCACACAGGCAATCAGTTTGGATTTTGTATGGAAGTGCATTGGAAGGCTCATGTTAGGAAGATACCAATGCCTTGAGGCCTGTAATGGGCACCGATACATCCTGTTGGGATGCATGATTAGTCCATGCTGGCTGTTGCCTTGCTAGCCAGGGAAGGGCCTCCTTACCCCAGTCTTCCAGACTACTGAATCAGCTCAGACATGCCTGGTGTGGTCAGAATAGCATATTTGATTTTTCTGACTGTCCTCCAGAATGCAGTGGTCATGTGCAGGGCTGCTCAACAGGTACCCTGAACAGCTTCAGCTACATCATTTGCATGCCTTATTATCAGTCTTTTGTCATCCTTGTTCTCCCTTTCTCTTCTTGAATCCCTTCCTATATAATCAACCTGCCTTTAGTTACTTCTACCCCACTGGACCTAGTCTTGCTAGATCTATACCATATGCAGTGTTTTTCATACTGTTACATACACAATCTTGGTATTATATGCTGTTACTGATACAGTTATAAGGCCCTTCAGAAGTGGCACCTCCCTACAAGTTCCCCAAAACACTTTTACCGGTTCAGTTATCCATGAAGTTCAGCCACTTTGCTCATCTGGTGAGACACTGGAACAGGTTGCCCATAGAGGTGGTAGATGCCCCATCTCTGGAGACATTCAAGGTCAGGTTGGACAGGGCTCTGAGCAACCTGTCTAGTTGGAAGATGCTCCTGCTTGTTGCAGGGAGTTGGACTAGATAACTTCTGAAGATCCTGTCCAACTATTTATGATTCTTTAGTTTCTTTTAACATCTGTGAAATCTGACCATCCCTCATGGTGCTGTTTATAACTTTTGTTGTCATCTCACAGTGTTACCAGTCTCATCAAGCAATTTTCTCAAGTTGTGCTATAGTTTCCCTCACCTGGCTAAGTTAGCTTAACCTCAAGCCAGAGCCTAGCCACCTGTGCTTTTGACCTTAACATGAAGAACAAAACCAGACTTGGTCTTCAAAAAGAAGACAGACCTGTTCCTTTGGCTTGTTTAAGCATGAAAGAAATTTCCAGGAAAAAGACTTTATATCTGTTTGTGGGTTTGGTTTTTTTTGGGGTGTGTGTGGTTTTTTGTTTGTTTTTTGGTTTTTTTTTAATGTGAAAGAAAGATGGCAATTAAATACTAGGAAGAATACCTGTTTTCTAAAAGCACACCATAATAAGTAATTTTTTCTGGTGTTTTTTAAGTGGAACTTTTAGGTAGTGGGAGGAAAAAGCAAAATAGCAAGTGTACAATTGCCAATTTTTACAGTTTTGTTAGAGAAATGTTCTTGTATTATGAACAGGTAAAACATTTGGATGAAGTTAAATGTAAAACTAAATCAAAATTAAATAAAGCTTTTTTTTAATTGTGATTTTTTTTTTTTAAGAGACTGGTTTTGCTATGAAAGAACAACAATTACAGTAATTGCTTCTTAGGAGCAGAGGATTTGGAAATGTGGCTTCGAAGCTGACGGAGACCTAAAAAAAAAATAATTCATTTTGGTCCTTTTTTAGAGTAATTAATCTGCCTTCTACAAGCATATACAGGATCTTTGGGTGGCTATAATCACACATTGTACTTTTTTTTTTCTAATCTTGTGTCTTGCATAAATTACACAGGGTAAACTCAGTCCTGCTTCTTTTAATGTGTGTGCTTCTTATCATTGTTAGTTTCTTGCTTGTGAGAACCTAGGATCTGTCTAGATGGGAGAGGGGTTACTCCCACAACAATACTGGTATTATGCAAATAATATATATGAGAATATACCAGTAAAATCAATGCTGACAGCTAGTTGTGTCTGTTCCAAGCTAAACCCAAGTGCAATGCAAGGGTCACAAAAGAAAAGCTGAGTTCAGTTTTTATTTTCTTCCCTTAGGAAAATGGGCACTGCTGCCAACTTCTCCCTTTTTTGTCCAAATCAATCACAGTACCCATAATGATCAGACATAGGTGATGGTGGCAGTTCAAATGCCTTGTGACCAAGAAAGATGCATACAGACATTTATTGTTACAGAAAACAGAGTGTTGCTGCATTTGTTCAGAGGACTGGAAAAGAAAAAAAACAAAATGGTCAAAACTTGTAGATCCTTAGCTGCTATGAGTTTCTGACTCTGAAGTCAGTAGAGTCACGGTAGCTTGTTTTTATGTGATCTGCTCCTTTCTTATAGTGCAATAAGTAAATCCAGCTTTGAAATCATGAAAAAGCATGACCCAGGATTGTGATAAAAAACAATATTTTGGAAGTATTTACATTGTAACAAAGCTAAAAGCTTTTTTGGGTGCACACAGTAATTGTCTCTGTTGGCCAGGTGTCTAAACCTTTGTTGAAAGACCATTAGAGGAAAAACAATGAAATAATTTTGTTAATGATTTTATCATATATTTTGGTGATGGTCTAGTCATCAGCCATATGCTGGACCTCCAATGTGATTGGTACTGGGTAAATACAAACGAAAAGGCAGTTTCTCATCTAAATGTTCTACATTTGTCCTGTGTGCAGTGTGGCAATAACACAATTCAGCATTACTCCACAAAAACACATCCATCTCTTAATTTTTGTTGTAGCCCAGTAGACTACGTATTTTCTCCTGTTTTTTAATTGTATGGGTTTTGCTTTAAAATTACTTTCCAAAAATAGCAGTTGCTCTTCTTTGAAATTTTAAGCAGAATAATTTACAGATGTGCTTCTTTACTATTTTCTTATTTTTGTTTTTAGTATTATCTTTTAGAAAATGTTACAGGATGAAAATGCTGATAAGAACAAAGGAGAAAAAGGCACATGTGTGAAAAAAATGCGTAGCTTTTAACTTTTTCTGTTCATGACTTTCTAAATAATTTCTTCTTTTGGCTGCTGTTTTGCTTTATACTAATGTTATCTTTGTTTCTTGGCATGGGCTTCTGCGCAAGGCTATTGTGAGTATGGCTTTCTATTTACTTAACAATACTTTCAGTTTATAGACATTTATTTGGTTAATTTTTTGAAAGACGTACTCACCGAGTATTAAGTGAGTTTAAAATTAAAATAAAATTTACTTTGAAACTTTTATTCAAAGAGCTTATCTAAATGTGATTTAACCAGAAAGTGGAACACTGTAAGTTGTATGATAATTTTTGTGTGTCTGTAATCAATAAAGATGAGAAAAAGAGTAGAATTTCTGCTACACTCCAGCCAGAAACACTTTACTCCCTCTAGTTTCTGTGGGGACAGGAGTTTACTTCAATTAGTTTGCTACATGTCTTCGTGCAAATTGCATTACAATATTGGTAGGAGAGCTCTTCTAGAAAATTTTGCTGCACTTTCCGATTTCAGGTTAATTTATTGAGTCCAGTCACAGAAGTACAGAAGACATTAAAACAACTGCCATTGAATTTTGTCATTTAAAGATCTTGTTTTTATTGTCCTAGTTCCTGGGAAAATAATTTTAAAGTTACAAAGTGCTCTAATTTCAGGGAAGTCACACAGCTGTGGAGAGAAGGTTTGCTATCACAAAGGATGGCTTTACTTTTGTGATCTAAAACTGAGTGAAGTAAAAAGTTCGATTTTGGTTAGAATGTCAAAATTACGTGGTTTAAAATAATTCTGAAATTGTTAAACCTCCGCAATATAATAAAATAAAACATTTAACTTTCTATTTTAGTCAATTCTTCTGAAAAAGAAACTTGAAGAACATCTGTAAGTATTTTGTTTGCCTATTTTCTGTGCCGTTTGAAATTATATGTTTTCCATATGTTAAGAAAGACAGTCATTAATCATGCTTCTGGAAAATATGCAACTAGAGAAATCAGATAACACAGAAGTGCTTGGGAATCTGCTGTTCAGATACTGTTCTCATCTCATAGAAACCTTTGTGAAAGCAGTAAAAAATGACAAAGGAACCATCATTTTGTGCTGGTTGGAAAACTTTGCTTAACATTGTGTAAATCTTTACTGAAGTAGCGGAAGTAATTCTGTTCTGAGGAAAGCATGCTAATATAAACAAAATTAATGTGTTTATTTTTAGTATACATTATGGCATAAAAGGTAATATTTTAGGAAGTGTTATCATTTTGCTCTGCTATTTCTGCACCACTTTTACTTCCCTACAATGCAAAGAGCTGTTAGCTTTTTGGCTGGCTTGCAAAAAATAAAGTAGTCTCTTTGGGTTTAACCATTCTTTCTCAATGTAATCTCAATTACAATTGTTCATTTTAGGCATGCATTGTACAGTTAACTGTAAGTTCTAAATTAGGTTTGTAATTGCTGAGAATGAAGCTGTTGTTACAGTTCTCCATACACTGTAATGTTTTTCAGCTTATTTAAGAAATATTTCCACAGTGAGATTGTCATCTGGCCTCATGCCCCACAGCAGAAATCAGTTGTACTCTCAGAAACATATCTTAGGATTTTTTGTGCTGCTTAATGTTTATTCAAGCACAGTAATAATACTGGGAAAACAATATGTGATTTTATGGTTTGTAACAGTGAGAAGCTCCATGAAGCTAACAATGAGCTACAGAAGAAACGAGCTATTATTGAAGATTTGGAACCAAGATGCAATAACAGTTGTGAGTTACCTGTGCAGTCCCATTTTTTTTTTTTAAATTATTTCATGTGCAAGGTCTTTAATGACAATACCTAAAGGAGGTGCAAGATAGACAAAATGTACATTTTAAATGGCAGTCATATGTATGTTGTTAATTGCGCTGGAAGCTATGATGACCAAAGAGGTGCTTCTAACGCTTGAAATGCAGGGAATCACATCTTAGAGATCACCATAGAAAGAAAATTACAGTGGCTGTAGAAATACCAAGTCGTTGTCATACCTGTCATTGAACCTCAGCTGTTCAGAACTGTCATGCCTCCTAAATCCCTAATTTAGGAGATTCTTGCTGCCATCACCAGGTTATTTTTACTCCTAATATGTATTCCTTCAGTGTGTTTTCAGAACTGTATCGTAATTTGAGAAGATTCTGAGACACTGGTCAGGGGGAATATAGAATATATGCCATATTGCTCAGATGGTATCCAGAACCCAGCATCCACTTGGTTTTTAGCATGTTAATGCTGCTTGTTTCCTGAGAAGTATTGAAGGAGGTAGATTGGGTTTTTTTCAAGCCTACTTACTATAGAACAAGACAAAAGATTGCAACCAATGGCAGCTTTTCTGGTTTGTGCTAAAGTGATATTATTCATAAAGAGATCAAGGAAGATAGAAATATAAGTTCAGTATTCATTACATGCTTTCTGTATCCAAAAAGAACTTTCATTTTTGTTCAGCTAGAACTGCAGAATATGTTACAAATTCCATGTCTTAGGAAACGTTAGAGCAGTTGGAAATGAGGACCAGGAATTTCATGAGTACCTAATAAATACGTAATCCTATCATACTTGATAAGCTTCAGTGTGAGTGTAATAGCAGTTTCCTGACTTGATAGCTTCTAAACATTAGGGCATATTGAGGCTTCTGTTGTTGGTTTACTGAAATTACAAGTTGCTTTTAAAAAATCTAGGTCTGAACTTAAGTCTTGGTAAAATAAAAGTAGTTGTACATTCTTCCTTTCTTTCCATGGCTAGGAAGTGTGTGTGAATTATTTTTTCAGATTATTTTAGCTATCCTGGATATGACCAGAATGCTTGGGCATTGCACAAGAACCATGGCACATTTTGAAAAATGGATTCTTGTCATCTTGGAGACCATCTGCTATTGGTTTTCTTATCAGTCAATGAAAATCTTACTTGGCACTGTTACCAGCCTAGTGTTTTCTGGGTGCTTAGAGAGAAAACAGTAGGGAAAAACATGAAAGAACATTTCAAAATGAAGCTGCAAAACAGATGGACTGAGGGTTGCCTGGGAACCAGATGTCAGTGTTATATGCTATTTGATTCAGGAGGATGTAATTGATCCCCTCCCCCCCTCCCTGAGATCTGAGAAGACATATAGAAGATACATAAGACATAAGCAATAGTGGGTTGCCATATTCTTACATCAACACAGAAAAAGGCTGTGCAATGAAATTGTCCTACTGGCCTGCATTGCTGCTTAAAATGTGTGTGTGCGAATTAAATTTAGTATATTCATGTCACAAGTCTGATAAATTGTGTTCAGTGTTAGAGTTTCGCAGATTTAAGCAAGGGTTGTGCCTGTTAAGAATTAGTCCTCTTAGATAAAATGGGAAAACTCATGTTTAGCTACAATACCAAAATATTATGGAATCTGTAATTTATTAGTAAGGTCATTAATGGAATTGATTCAGGATTCCATTTCTCTTTTATTTTTCATAATTTTAAACAAAGCAAAATTTGTATACTAACTAGCTATCTCATGAGAATATATAGGATTACACATTTTTATGTGTTTTTGAACGCTTCAGTAATTAAAACTATGATATCTGCTACATCAGGTTCCTTATGTTAGCTTTTCTTAACTGAAATAAATTCTCTCTGTCTTAAATGTCTGTTGAAAAACATGAAAATAAACATAATAATGTTACTTTCCAATGTGTGCATCTTCTGACAAAAAGCACTCAAAATTGAAGAACTGCAAGAAGCTTTACGGAAAAAGGAGGAAGAAATGAAGCAAATGGAAGAGCGATACAAAAAGTATTTGGAAAAGGCCAAAAGTGTGAGTATGGTGTTCCATATTAATGATTCCTCTCTGACAGACTGCACCACATGTCTACTCTGCTGGGATGAAAATAAAGGAGGTATCTGTATACATAGTAGTAAGTAAGAGGTCAAATGAGGTCTTTGTATCTTAACCATTACGGTACCTCATAGAGATAAATTCTGCAAATTTTACCCTGTTTTTATGTTCATGACTGTCCCCTTTTGCTGCCTATCCATAAGCCCTTCTGATGCCTCTGTACACATATGTACCCAGTGCTACAGATTTTTGAGAGTCACCCAGACAAACCTTGTTAAGCACACTTTCATGTCAGCTGATGACAGGGAGAGGTTGTTAAACCCTTTCTAATGCTGAGATAACTTATTTCTTTGTGGAAATTCTTCTGGACTTCTGTCTCTGAGTGACAAAAATGTGTAGTACCTCAGCTAAAATGGTGTCCATACTGATGGTGGTGGACTGATGGTATAGAAATAACCAAAATAGCTGTGCTGTATTTTAGAATTGGAGAACAACCCCATCTGCGAGCAAAGTACTCTTTAATTGGTGTTTGGGACTTGTGGGAACTTCTGGCACAGTTGTCATGAAGAGTCTCTTTGTACACACAGATAGAGCTTAGTAAAACCAAGTGCACAGCTGGACTGACAGGCTCTGGTTTTACCAGTTTGGCAGGGAGGGAAAAGGAAGTTTGGGATTCTTCACAGGTGACTGGATCTGTTTGTGTTTCTGGATGTTGTAGGCTTCTTGTGTTGCTCAGTCAGTAATGTTTGTCTTACCTGGAGCAGATAATTTGATACACTTTTTTTATAAATACAGCTTCTAGCTACTTCAGATTTCATCAGGTCAAAATTGCTCACATAATAATTGCTTATTCTTTTTGATGGACTCCAATTTACAGGCAGGGGTCTGTCTTCAGGAAATCTGAACAAATATGTTTGCCAATCTAAACACAATGCAGAGCCACTTCAAATTTTATTTGCTTTCTTTGTTCATCTTTTGCCCCTGATTTCTATTCATGTTCTGTTTTAGCTAACTGTTTTAGAAACTGTTTTAATGTAGATTCTTTTATTGATGCTTTTTCCAGGTACAGTGATCTTTTTAGCTGAACCACCTTTGAGAGCAGTTACGTTTCTTTGATTATGTTCAGCATTCTCTTTGCCTTTACTGTTTCATATATGCCTCTGTTGAGAAGGTGGCTCATATTTAAGTATAATATTGAGGGTATGGGTATACTACTGGCTTTACAATGGCAGTATCGTTGTCTTAATCATAGTCCCATTTCTTCTCTTACTCTATTTTGATATTTTACTTGAGTTTCTTAAAAGCATACCAGTGTCTTTGTTCACCTGATCATGGTAGTATCAAGATCTTTGCTATGGCTGGGTGTCATTAAATTGGAATTGCAAGTAGATTCCTAATTTGTCAAAACCTTATGCTTCCTTCTTTTGTTACTGTGTAGTTTCCTCAGTGACATGTGAGATGTTTCAAAAGTTTTCAGGAAATGTAAACAAATATGGTTTGGGTTTTTTTTTATCTTATGTTGCTGACTGTCTCAAAGTATTCCAGTGAAAGACTGTGTCACAATTTCCCTTTTCAGTAAGATTTGTTTGTTTGTATGTACTGTGTTATATATTCCATATATATTTCATACAACTGTAGCATTAATTATTTTAGTTAGGTTAGCTTTTTGTGATCTTATCAACTTTCAGGGTTTGGGGGGGGGGGGGTTGGTGGTTTTTGGGGGGTTTTGTTGAATTTTTTTGTGTGTGTGTGAAGAGAAGTACAATCATTATAGCTTTCCATTATAGAAACTGTATCCAGCTCTAATGTGTATTTTTGTAACATATAGTGCACTTTCATGAATCTTCCTTCATAAGTACCATTCAGTAAAAATTACTTACTAAAATTTAAAACAGTTTTTTATTTTGGTGTCTGGACACAATTCTGAAATGAGTAGAAAGACAAAACATGTTAAGTCTCCTTCTGTTTATCCAGAGGTTTTTAAAAAGTTCTAAGCTATTTTCTATTAAAGGCTTAGGAATCAAAGCATTTTGCTGGATTTGTTACTGATTTAGCTCTGTGTTTGCTAGCACTCATGCTACCTCTAATATGCCATGTTACAAACACAACCAGGTGTCCCCTCATCTTACTAGTAATATAATGGTTGTGCATGTGCCACAGAATGCCTCTTGGCTTAACAGAACCATCTAGAAACGATACCCCATGTAGGTGAACCATGGCATCATTCATGAAGGACCTTCCAAAGGTCCATAAGGCTGCTTTTCCAAAGCAGTCCTTCCTCTAGCAGGAGGAATTGACAGGTGGGTAAACCTCAGCTATGAAGAGGGAAGATGTTTCTACCACTGTGGCCCCAAGATAGTGCATCGAGGAGTAGGAACTGTGTATGTGCATCGGGACACTGTGCCAACTTTCCCCTATCGGTAGATTTGTTTCACAGCCCTGTAAAAGAGGGGCCCAGTTCAGAAGCTCTTAACATATCATGGCTCATGTTCAGAGGCAGAGCTGGCAGCCAAAGTTGTTTTACAGGAGTCAGCTTCTTAAAACTGCACATCCCTCTGTTTCACATTTTGGAGTGTCATTTTTTACTTTTCATACTTTGGAATTCCTTTATGTCTTTCCCTTCAATTAGATTGCTTTTGCAGGATTTAATTAAAAACAAACTTATTTTCTCTTACAGGTCATCCGCACCTTGGATCCTAAGCAGAACCAGGGTGCAGCTCCTGAGATTCAGGCTCTGAAAAATCAGTTGCAGGAGCGAGACAGAATGTTTCATTCATTGGAGGTAGTAATCCTCATGTTTCCTAGTAGATGCATATTTCCTCATCTGTTTTTTAGGTATAGACTAATACTGTTGTTATACTTTGGTTTTAAAAGTATGCTTTTTTCGTATTTGTTTTGTAGAAAGAATATGAAAAAACAAAAAGTCAAAGAGAAATGGAGGAGAAATTTATTGTTAGTGCCTGGTACAATATGGTAAGAATCTCCCACACATTTCATTACAAAAACCCACCAAACAAAACAGGAAAGAAACTATTAATATTCTGGGTTGTTGATAACAGTATTCATTCATTTACACTTTTTGTGGGTTTTTTTTTGTCTAAAAAACATTTTCCAACACACAGACACAGAAACAAATGGTTTTAAATAATTTTAAGTTACCACTATGTAAGAATAAGTTCCTGTGATAACCTTGGGGTAAAGGAAAAAGAACATGTTTGTTATTTTTAAATTCTAAAATGAGAAATGGCACTTTCTAGAGGGGAGGGTATCTCAGATTGCTGTTTTGTAATTCCAGCCCTTCAGTTATACTAATTTACAGTGCTCAGATTACTTTCTTCTTTGACTCTGCACTTTCCAGTCTTCCAGTTGTTTCTAAAGAAGGGGCACAAGAAAAGCAGTACAGCTTGCTTGCTGCAGGAAGTGCTCTTGAGACAAAAACCCTTTAATGTGAGAACAAATTTAGCCCCATGTAAAGGGTAAGCACAGGGGCAAGACCCTCACTTAAATTTTTCAAACCATAAGGAAGTGATCTGTGACAGCTGTACAGCTTTTGCTGGGCCTCTATGCCAAAAGATTTTTCACTTTTGTCAAATGCGTTCAAGACTTCCCTTTGACAGTGTGGCTGCATTTAAACTGCTCTTCAGATAGAAAGAATTGCTGACCTGTGTAACAGTCATGTTTCATTCTGCTTCATCGTGGAGTTCAGATTCCTCTTATCTGTCTTCCCTTGGAAAAGTTTCCTTCTTGCTGTTCTTGTTCTTGTTATGTCCATGAATAGTAAGCCAAAAATGGTACTTAAGCAGGGTGTCTGAATCCTTTAAATGTTGAAGGCATTTTCAAATGATTAGTGTCTTTGACCGATTTCGTAAGTTAGTCCCACAGACAAGCAGAAGACAAGCCTGAGCTAAGAGCTGTGATTCAACAGCCTGTCATGAACACTAAGATGAGCATTGGTAGCTTTGTGTCTTTCTCTAATTAGCTTCTGCGTTTGTACATAACTCATCACAGCTTCCCTCATTTCCTCCTTGCATTTACTCCTGCTGAAAACATACTTTCTCTCAAAATGTTCTCCTGCCATATGAGCTGGTATTTCCACAGAGGATGACAATACTTTAATTATTTTCAGAAGGAAAGTACGCTTCTAGCTGAACATGCTGAAGGGGAGCAGGGTGGAGAGGGGAAGCACTTCTCATTGGAAAGACTGGTCCAGTCAGTTAACACGTGTTTATTTGGAGAATCTGTGTTCAGATCTGGGACACTGGGGGTCCTGCTTTTCACCAGTTACTCCAAACCCAGACAATGATGGGGGGGAGAGAGGAAAAAACCCCACCAAAAAGAACACACAAAGAATTAAGAATATCTTAGCTTAATCCTTGAAAATATGGTGCTTCATGTTTAAAATGCAAAGTAGCTTAGTGTTGGTGAAGAGGGAGATAATAAAGACAATGTAAATGAGTAAAGTTGTTCAGTGTTATGTGTTGGTATTCACTGAGAAGTTTCTCTTTGTCCATAGGGAATGACTCTGCATAAAAAAGCAGCAGAAGATAGACTGGCTAGTACAGGCTCAGGACAGTCCTTCCTGGCTAGACAGAGGCAAGCCACGAGCACAAGGAGATCTTACCCTGGTCATGTCCAGCCAGCAACAGCAAGGTAGAGAAGCCTTGCCCTTAGAAAGAAAACTGCCCTGTGATCCAGGCCACTTCTGTTGCAAGTGACAACATTCAAGGAAAATCAGCCAGCATCCTTTCTCTTTCTCCACTACTATTATTTTACAGTTCAGGAAAGGGTTTTATTATGGTTCTCATTGTTCTGTATTGCCCTTTGCATATATTTTTTGGAGTCAATCTCTCTCTCTTTCTCTGTGCATTTTTTGAATGTGCCAAAGTTTTGAAAACATCTGGAGGAGTGCTGTATAATCTTATTTGTATGAAGCCCGGTCTCTTATGAAAAGCTTCATATGGGCTGTGTAACAATGTGATTTCCTGTCACGGTTGATAAATTTGTGCCTATAAGGGTTGTTACGCTTTATAAGATTGTCGTTGTTCAAAGGGAATTAGGCTTTTTATTTCATGTGCTAACCTGTTGCTTCAGAAAAATGCTGAAAACTCATTACAGAAACACAAAATTAGTATATAATACCATTGTGAAATGTATTTGCTACTAAAAATATTAACGGCAGTTTTTTTTTTTCAACTCCTACATGCAAAGTTTGCTTTTATTCTTGGCATGTAATAGGGAAGTAGGATGGGGTTTTTTTCAGGTTTTTCTTTATCTAGTGGTGTTACCTCTTTTGCTGGCAGAGCTGACAATTTTCAAATGGTTTGTTCTGCTCTTCTTGATCAAGTGTATGCTTAAATACATATTATAAAGACATTGAGAAATATTTAGAATGCTCTAATACGTTACTGCATCATCCTTTTAAAGAGGTCATTTGTTTTACAATTTTATAATTATGGATGAACAGTACATAATGGATCAAGGCCCTGATTAATATTGTTGATGTTATTGTATACTAGTTGTCATCCCCTACTAAAAGACTTGCTTTTAATATGTTGATTCAGGGTACAGTTGTATCAGTTGCCTTACTAACGGTACCAGTGCCTTCAGGTGAGTTTGTTGCAGGCTTTGCTGGAAATTGATTGTCATTCATTGTACTGCCTTTTTAGTGTGTAGCTGGTTATTTCTACATCAGTCATTTTAGCACCTTCACATTGATCAGTGGGGTTAGTGGTGGCCCCTATGGTTAATTTAGGTTCTGTTCCTACAGAGTTCTGCCTTTTTCCTGACTAATTCTGTGCTCTCTGTATCATTTTTGTCAAAGAATGGATGGACACAGAGGACCTGAGTATTGACCTGAGCTGAAAGTTTCATGTACATACATCTTGCAGTGATTCAGTTTTAAACATTTTTTCATTTAGAGACTCTTGGGACCCTAACATACATGCCATCTGGTTTATAAATTTACTTTTACCTTATTTTAATGGCCTCCCAAGTGAAGACATTCTTTCATTAATATTATTAGAGAAAAGACATACTAGCATTTATTAATCATCTGAAGGTCTGTGTTAATTCACAACTTGGGTATAATGAGCAAAGGGTAATTCAAACAAGCACACCTAGATTAAAGGGTAAAGAACAGGTGAATGACACTTTGAGGTACTGTTTTATCCTCAAGTACATCATATATTTTAATCTAGGCCAAGAAATGCATTCAGTATGAGTCTGAAAAATTTTATCAGTTCTGTACCCCCTCCTACACCCCCCCCAGTAATATGAAAACAGATGTTGAAGTTTATTAATTGCATATAGGTTTGTCTACTATGCCTCACATTTAGAAAAAAAAATTATTTTCTAAAAATTCTCTTTGCTTCTTCAAGGTATGACGAGTCTGGGTTATGCTTGCAAGATTAGATAAGCTAGTGAAAATACCTTCTTGTGTGCAGAAAGGTAACAATGTAAGGGAAGTGTAGGACGATTTCTGTAGCTCAGGGAGGTGATACTCATTTTGCTGTCTGAGATACAGAATACTAAAGGGACAAGAAGTCATATTTGTTATCTGGCAAGATGACCACAGTCCGTGAAGGATGTCTTTTACTGATCTTATTGTGCAATCCTTTCTAGTAATTTGAAGAACTCTTTACCATATGCCATGTGTGAACAGGAGTGAATAAGATTGCTCCTCTGAGAGAATTTGATGTTCCTGTTTGAGATTACAGCATTTTATATCACCCAGAGAAAGAACCTAAGAATACCTAAAGCTCCATTTTTATTTTAATCTGGCTGGCTCTGTCTGTTACCTGCCAAAGCCTATTTGTGAAAGCAAAGAATACTAGGACATTAATGTGAAGTGTTATCTCTTAATTTTGTCTAATAATTTAATTTCCTATTGCTGTTGATTAAGTGGAGGTCTAAAATAACCTGAACAAAACCTACACGCTAGAATAAAACCTCTAGCTTTTATTATTTTAACATTTGTTTTGCCATTTTGCCTCCAAAGTTTTGATGATGGGCAAATGCCCCTAATAGTTAGGAGATGAATAGACGCTCATTAGAAGACTCGTTTTTAGCTTTTGCTTTCCTATCTCTCATGGCTTCTTTTTACTGCTTGGTGGTTGTTGGCTTTTATGTTCTGCGTTGTAGTTCTGGTTGGTCTGTCCTTTTCCCCTAAGATAAGGCACTGAAGTGTTTTCTATAGTTCCCTTCAAGAATACGTACTTGCATTAGAGAGCAAAACAGCAAAACAAGGCTAATATTAATCTGTGCTTTATTGCACATAGTAATTTTTAGGTAAGATTGAACAAGCATTTTGTCTTTTGAGAATTCACAAACTTGTAGAAATTCTGGTATTTCCCAGAATTTGTGTTGAAGAATCTAAAAATACACTCTTTTTGCTATCCAGTTCCAGTAAGTCATTTGTTCTGTCTTGTAATGGTAATCATCAGGAATTTTAGTTCCTTGTTCTTCAACATTTTACTTCTATTATTTGCTGCATATATAAATTCTTAATCTTTGGGTGTGGATGAGTGCAGGTGATAAACATCATAAACCTTCTCTCTCACAGGAACAGCTTCTTATTGAAAACGTTAAGCTTCATTATTTTCTTTGCTTGTTATGTAGCTCTGGAAGTAGTGTGGTATTAAGAAGAAGAAGGGGTTCGTAGTGTGACTTCAAGGAATAAGCACATGTATAGACAAGCTACCAGTGAGTGAGGTCTATTTGTCTTATCTTCAGTATTAAAAAAATATAAGCAAAAAATCCCTGTAAAACAGAATTATCTCAGTAGTTTAGATTCTTCTAATAAGCTTTTAGGAACACTTTTTCTGGGGCAACAAAGACCGTTTTTACATCAAAATGGTAGTGGTAATTACTAAACCAATGCTATATCCTTTCCTGATGCACTACAGAAAAAAACCCTACAGACTACAGAGCTTAAAGATAAAAGTTTCTTTACTGATAGAACAGCTGAAGAGTTCATGAGAGTATGTTCCTGACCACTGTGCTGGGGATCCACCCAGAATAATCTTTCTGACAGATTTAATTAATGCCAATAAAAGATAACAGTTAAATAGATTAATATTTTCAGCATTCAGAGCTGAGGCTTAGTCTCTGGTCTTAAAGGATGTGTCTGCAGTTAGTTCATATACTTCGGTGGGGAGTTAAGTTGTTAGCATATCTGATCAGACATTACAGAATAAAATATCCAAGTTCTCCGTTTTCATGATAGCAACACATAACCACTTGGATCATAACATGTATTTTTCAAGTGCTGTGAAAATTGGAACAATCTAATTTAAAGGTTGTGTGTTCCACCACAGTGCAAAGGAAAATGAATTACTAGAGCACACAGCTTTATATATTGTAAAGTGAAGTAAATATTTAATAGCTACAAGATGCTTTTCATTATATCTTTGGAAATAACCAAATGGTAATCTTGTCCTGTTCTGATGTCACTTGATGTAACGGCAATGCTTCTGCAAGTTTTCTGTGGCTTTTTATTCATGTAAGGACCACCAGTGATTTTATATTAATTGTGTATGAAAGAATTAACAGTGACTGTTCCTTTTACTGCTTTATGATGCTCTTAAATAGTAAGTGATACATGCAAGCTGTCAAGAAAATTTAAAAGTATTTTGCGCTTTTAAAGTCTTTGGTATTTTAACATGTGTAAGTAGCTTTTGCTTTTCCTCAGTTTTTCCTCAGTCTAGTATATGAGACTATCCACTTAGCAGCTTCCTGGCTGATTCTAAGTGGATTTAATTGTCTTGATGTCTTGACATTTTATATAGATTTGGTAACAAAAATATTTTCATTTCACCGCTTGATTTTCTTCCAGTTAGTGATTTGGAGAAAGACTGTCCTGAATATGTCCAATTTTTCTTTTTCTTATGAAGCAAAACAGTACCTGAATTTTACTCATTTTGTAGAGGTTTTTATTCTTGTCCAACATTTGTACTGTTTGCAAGGATTGATGAGGGATGTATTTTTGCACTCAAAGTCAGCTGTGGCATACTGACTTCTTACGGATTTTTGCACATGTTTTAAATAGAATGGGGATTCTGTGTTCTTCAGTAATATTGTATGGATGAACTTTGGTACCTCCAAACGAAGTTTAGCAAATTTTGCAGGCATTTTCCTCACTGGTATTGTGCAAATAAACAGCTAAAAGAGGTTACTCTGTCAGGAAATACTTTCAAGTGGTGTTTTTTCCTCTAAGCCAAGTAGTCATACTTCAGCAGTGTCACCTACAGAATAGTTCAGTAGCTGGATTATGTCTGGAATGTGATCTCAGGAAATCAAGTACTTATAAAGAAACCTTTTCAGAAGCCCTTCCTTGAAACAACGACCAGCTGATGCTGGCAGTATGATACATTTAGCATTCTGTGAAAATGAAGAGGTGAATCATTATATATAACAATTTAAATGTAAAGATCAGGTAAACAAGACATTGAGTGAAAGAGGTTTTGAACTTTACAAACTTGAAACACAGCCCAGGCGCATGTCCCCTCATAAATCTGAGCAGTCTAGCTCCCTTCTGTATGGGGAAGAACACTGCGTTTGGACTTTGTGCCTTTCAACAGGAGGAAGTGTAATCTTGCATTATCTCATAGGTGAGTGCAGGAGCAAATAACGAATCACACTTGCACTCAGAACATCTCTACAAGCCAAACCATATTATTGGCTTGTGGCAGATACCAGATTCTAGGTAGGATTCTAGCCATACCTCCAGTTTGTCACTTTCAAGGAACGAAGAACTTGTCCTGGCATGACTGATTACCTTGCCTTGCTCCCTCTGGAAGTCCAAAAAAGGAGCAGAAGCCTGTCAGTGACTCTGCAGGCTGAAAGTAAAAATAAGGGATGACTTCTTCAGCTTGGAGGTGGAGGAGACTGATGCAAGCAACTATTTAAGTACAAAACTCTGAAGAGCAGTATGTCTTTCACCATTTTGCTTTTTGGTGTTAATTTGAAAACAATGAAACAGAACCTGAGCTTTTGGAGCTGGGCACGGTGGGGTGGTAATTAATTTTGAATTGCAGTTGATTAAGTATTAAAGGCTTTACCTATGTGAATAAGGCAGAAGCTATCGTCATCAGCCACAGCAACTTCAGACTTCATCCATGTGGTACAGTGAGGCCCCAGAGATTTTGACTCTGCTGCCAGCTTCATTGTACCATTCGGAGATGTTGAGGACGTAATAACTCTGTCCTCTGTTTTTTATTGACTTCCGTGGATTTGTTGAAATACTGGGACACAAAGTTAATTTTTTTACAAGTATCAGCTCATTGAATTAGGTAATAAATGACTGTTGACCGAGGAGTTCTAGGAAACACGGCAAACCGTAAAGTCCTGTGGGGCACCGAGGCAGCACTGGGCAGTACAGCCGAGGCAGCTTCCCAGGCAAATTGATCTGGTTTCAGGTTGTAGCCCGTGGGTCAGCAGGAGCTCATGACAATTGAAGTCCTTGCCTATTAGTTGTGGAGGGGTGGTTTTGCTGTGAACTTTGCTATGGCCCTAGATTCTAACCTTCACCTTTAGGCCTTGCCAAGGTAATGCAGGGCTGTCCTGAAGCAGATGTCTGCGTTAGCTGGTTCTGGTGGCAAGTGAGGAATTTCCTCTGCTGCTGTTTGCTGTGTGCATAAAGTCATTTGGACGACTGCATATTGTGCAGTCTCTGTTGCACTGCGTGTCAATTCCAGACTGAAAGCAGGTTCCGTTTGTCAGATAAAAAATTCTTGCTGCTGTCTTGTTGCTTTGGATCTCACAGACTGATCCATACAACATGAAAAATATTGCTAATAGAGGGAGATCCAGGACAGCTGGGAAACCTTTCTTGGCTGTTGGTGCCTTTATTCATTGCTTCACATTAGAAAGGTCCTTTACTATCAGATGAATAAGTTAAGAGTATCACGTTTCAGAAAGAGGAACAGTTATTCTAATCATTACAAAAGTAGTCATTTGTCAGCACTTCGAAGAGCTGTTAACTACTGTAAGATAGCACAAATCTGAAATACTGCAAAAGCAGTTATTTCCACAGGTATAGGATAGCTTATTCTGCAAATGAAACTTGAATGCCTAATGATTATCCCTAATGTTAAGAGAAGAGAAAATCAACATAAAAGCCAATTGTTAGCATGCTTATGAAAATGAGCAGAATTTTAAGAAAAAATCCCAACTGTTGTAATATTTATGGAGTTATACAATAGTTACAGTGAAACCATCAGACTTTTAAATTGGATTTGAATATAACATTCATTATGCAATTTAAAATTCTGTGAAACGGAGAACATAGTTCTCAGTCATCAAAGTATGCAGGAGAGTAAACCTATTCCATGGAGGTACTGGAGGTTTTGAAAGAGATTTTGAAGCTTTTATTTAGCAGTGTCCCTCAGAACTTTGCATAGTTATAAGCATGACATTATAAGGGCACTGTTCTTAGAATTTATAGTCCACCTTGTATTCTCTGGTTGTAAGAGTTATGAAAATGCAAAGTGGGTTCTTGGTTGAAAGGCTTCTTTAAAAAAATCTCAAGGAAAATACCATGGAGAAAGACATAGTATAGGTGCAGAAAGAACAAACTTTAGCAGTTAAAGCTAGGTAATGAAGCTAGGGAATCTGCAGAAAGAGAAATCTGGAAGCAATTGTTTCAAAGCAGAAGCTTGGCAGAAGTATTTTGGGAAGAGTGTCTGGTGTTGGACTTGGAAAGTGAGTAGACCGCATTGGTCTGATAGTGTTGGTGGTGGCGTTAGAAAGTACTGCTTATGGACAGCAGGGTCTTGGCTGCAGAAAGCCTGATTCACTTTAGGATCAAACCTGGATTGAACAGGAAAAAAGTAGTTGCTCGGAGAGGACATGGGGTTTTTTGTGGGCGGGGTCTTTTAGGGGTGAGCAGCGCCCTGAATTCGAAGCTCCTGTGTTGGTAGGTACCTCCCAGCTGGCTAGGTGGATGAAAAAGGCTGCCGTCCCTTCTGTGGCTTCGATGTGCTGGGGTTGTCCCAGTCGTGTCTGTGTGTTGTCAGTGAGAAGTTAAGGAAGACTTTTAAGGGACAGATAACCACTTGTAATGAAGTAGAGCTAATGGGATTAGGCCCTGAATGTTGAAGGGAAATGCGTCAGGAAGAAACAATCCCTCAGGCTGACAATGAACCTTCACTTGTAGTGGGAATATTTTGGATTGGCAAAGGAAAGAAGTAGGAGAAAGTCACTCCTCTATAGACACATCATCTGCTGCATTAACTGTCTCTTTCTGAAGATGCTGCAGAAGCAATGACAGATTATGCTGAGTGAATTTACCCCCATGTCTTGCAGCTCTGTTGTCTTCTGAAGTGTTGCCTCAACAGGTAGCTTTAAAATATATTATTTTTGAGGAGTTCTCCAAGAGAAAGGAATTGACAAATTTTTTTCTGTGATGATTAGAAATTTCTAGTCAGGAAACAACACTGTCAGATGAATTTGTTGCATCCTTGAAAGAGGATACACTGTCCTGAGTTTACAAGACCTCTCAAAAGTACTGTTGACTCAAAGCAAAACCTCAATGTCATCTCCATTTATGTGCAACAGGACACTTGAAGTGCTACTAAGTAATGTCTGAACTAAGTTACAGCCAGGTGAGACTAACAGAGTAGACTACATTGATTTATGCACTATAGCATAGATACATGCTTATACAGCTTGAATGTTTTTTTTTAATAGACTAGCTACAGTGATCATCACATTATTAACTCTGATTTCTGTAACTTTATGCACCCCAGCAGCGCCAGGCAAGCTTAACAGACTATGATTGCTCAAATACACTCTCAAGGTCTTTGAATGTGTTGAAAGTGTTAATTTTTAAACATTTTATTTCATTTGCTTTATGTCTATTTGGTTTTCAACTATGGCTTGTATTCTGTGATGAGAAGGAAAAGAGGGATGTGCAAGCTGCAGGACTTACAGCAGAAAGGCAGATATTTTTTTGCAGTAAGTCCTCAAGTTCAGCTATAAATACTCTTTCTTATCTATTTAACCTGGATTTGCCCTCATTTTTGACCAGTGCAATACTAGGAAGGAGGAAGTGGGGAGAGAAACAGTTTGCATGCTTTGATTTCGGTCTGGTGAAGCCATTTTGCTCTTTGCAGTATCAATCACAGTGAGTGCAATGTGAAAATGAGAACAAGCAGTTAGTGCTGTGCCATGCTGTGCGGGGATATTTGTGTTACTTGTGGAAGCTGAAATCCCTGTAGCTGGTTTGTAAAGCATTCCGTTCCAATTAGAGTGGCCAAGGAAGAAGAGAGCGCATCAGCAAGGATGGAGAAATATGCCAGCCTCTCCAGTTCTCTTCCAAACTTAGATTCACTTCCACAGCATTGTGATGTTCTCTTTGGGACTGCTCAGTGGCTTCTACTCGGCTTATTTCAACAAGAATACATATAACGTTCTTGCAATTCGAAACTGTATTCTCATGCAATGAATAGAACTTACCAGTGTAGTGTGGCAGTGATGCTGTTGTAGCCTCACACACAGGATGAGCTTTGACGAAACAAACACTTAAAGTCTTTGAATTGTGCTCAGAGTCATTATGACCCTGATTGTCCTCTAATATATAACCACACGCCGTACTGGACAGGCACCTTTCACTTTATATTGCTTTGATTTTTTTAACTGTTGTACTCACAGACAGCAGGAATGCCTGAGATGTTTTCACTGCTGTGTACTTCTTCCGTAGCTGTGTTAATTGAGAATGGTGCCTTGAAGGGCTTTTCTCAGAATTGTTTTAAATTTTTCTGAATTATGTCTAAATTTAGGTATTGTTTCAGGCTGTTTTGCTGCTCTTTATAATTACTGGCATGTAACCTTCCTGTTAATTTGAAGAGTGGCTCTGGCAAGGGGTTTTCCCCATGAATTTGCACGACTCCTAAGTAGAAACAGCCTTACTAAACTGCTCTGAAAAATACCTGTTCTGTGCTCTGGGTTTTTTTAAAGGTAATATGTTATCTGCTTTTTAACTTTCTTCTTTATTCTTTTATTTGCAGTGATGTGGTTGCATGACCTGCAGCATTATTGTAACAGGGACTGTTCAGTGCATGACTTGCTTTTCTGTCCAGACTACATAATCAAAACTTAACCAGTTCTACACTTAAGACTCATGGCCATCTGATTTCAAAGGGAGATCTACTTGCAGAGAAGCTTACCATCCTGGGGAGTGGCTTTCCCATTTCCCACTTCCATTTACTCTTTCTCTTCACAAAAAGTCTCCTATGAGGCTAGGAGAGAGGAAATCCAGTATTCAGAACTCAACAGGAGGCGTTCTGCAAACTGACAGAGCATTGTCAGCTCTCCATTTTATTTCCACCTGTCCACTTTATTTAATTCTGATTAACAGCATTAACACACAGACTTCCTGCAACTTTTTCCTATACTGAACTATAAAAATCTAGTCTTAATGAGTTCCTAGAAACATCTTTTGGTTGCTGTTAAAATTTCAAAGCACCTGTACCCTTAAAGGATCCACTTTGAATCTTTAAATAATTAAAGCAAAGCGAAGGAGGTGTCTTACCAGGAGAAATGACTAAGGAATTGCTGCTTGGCTTCCCATCTTCCTTAGAAAACCAGGCAAGGTTCATCTGATAATCTCCGAGCCAGGCAAACTACCGGGTGGTATTTTGTTCAGACACTGCCTGCTTCCTTACTATGTATATACACAGTAGTTTGTGGCTGTTGTATTTTCCTCTACATTTTAGCTGTGTTGTCAGTTCCTTTCAGAAACTTTTTTTCCAAGTCTGTGTACAATTGTTAAAACAATCTGAGGAAAGAATGCGAATGGAGATAAGTATGAAAGCCGTCTACACTTTCAGTATTATGCAGACTGTCCTTGCCAGTTTATACTTCGGGTCATTTATCTTTCACCTGTACTATTTTTTTTTTTCTTTTCTTTTCTTCTCCTTATAGCAGTCTTAGCTATTTAATTTCCAATTGCACTAGCTTGGCTGTTTCTTTGTATTATGAAGTCTAGCTATAAGATTTGCCATATGTAGACAGTGTAACTCAAAATGCTTTGTACTGCCTATATTAATTTAAAAAGCTACTTATTTAATATTCTTAAATATCTGCACATTTGTACTACTGTATCTTTGTTTTGTATTGGACATCCAGTACTGGCAAGATTCAGAATACGATGGGGTGCTGTAGTGTTCGAGGTTAAGAAGTTTATTGTATAGGAGTTAGTATGTAACGAATGGGAAAGGGGGCTTCGAAGCCATAGGAGTTGCTGGAAAATCTGAAGAGAGTCTGAATGATGAGTACTGTTAAGTGGTTTGGCTGAAGTCTGGTTGCAGAGAAACCCCATTCTTGCTCACTTGGATCTTAATCCTGCAAAAATGTAAACACATATGTACTCTGCTTACTCCAAGAATGGTTTTGCTTATTCAGGCCACAGCGTAACTACCAGCCCTGTTTTCCATGTGAGCACTCCCATGCTGGAGGAATATTGTGTGCACTAGTCTCTGCAGCCACTTCTGGTCACAGAAACCAGCGCACGCCTCGTCCCTGGCCTGTCAAGTGGGGCTCTGGGCAGAGCTGCACCGCTGCACGTGTTCAGTCCCTGGGGATCATGGTGCCTGCTGTGTCTGGTAGCCACCGGCCGGGTATTCCTGCAGCAGAGACAGCAGCACTTTCATCAGACTGAGACCAACAGAGGGCTAAAGGATTTGTGTCTTTCCAGGTCCTAGCCATCGATCCCTTCTTACATGTTCAGGGCAAGCGTTCTTAGAAAAATTCCTTTTTGTTGAGTGTTAAAGGCATGATTTGTTTCTCATTTGCAAGTGCTGCTCTGGCTGGGACAGCATCCTGCCCCAAGACGGGTGCAGGAGCCCCGAGGTCAGGGGTTCTGTGCAGGGCAGGAGGGGATGTCTGTGTTTACCTGCCTGCAAGGTGTCCCACGGTGGAGCTGAGCAAGTGATCTGTGCAAATTAGAGACTAAGTATCAGTTGTTGTTGAGCCTGAAGATGTTTGTGTGTCAGTGTGTTTAGCTTGGCCAAAACTGAGTTCGCTAATGCAATAGAGAGATGTTAGGTGGAGCCAGTAAGTTCCAGCGAGCGGGCTGGCTACTGTAGTTAGATTAGCCTAGCATCTCTGTCATGAAGCTCACAGCTCAGAGGTGATCTCCAGCATGTCTCTGATGTACTAACTTCATTTGTGCTGCATAGAAAACTCTTTTTATTTTTTTAATAGCAGC
Source organism: Falco naumanni (assembly GCF_017639655.2). Lineage (NCBI taxonomy): Eukaryota > Metazoa > Chordata > Aves > Falconiformes > Falconidae > Falco > Falco naumanni. Next base: position 32,422,499 of record NC_054080.1, read on the forward strand.
TTGTTTGACAGTCCTGAATTAAGTGTTGATCAATTATCAAAGTAACTATTTGTAAAGTTGCCAGTGATACATTTTCTGTAAAAGAATGGATACCTAGAGTGTCAAAACATTAATTTCCCATTTCAGTTCATCTACAAATTGTGTAACTACCAGATTGTCATGGTAGCAGTGTTAATATACATATCTGTATATAGACAAAAAAAAAATACTCAGTAACGATAATTGGAATCAAAAGTTTTAATATTTTTTCCCAGTCAAATACACTAATGCTTCCAAGGTGACAGAAGAGTGTACAGTTGTTAAACAAGTTGTAAATAAATGCTTATATAAAATGTAGGTGCTTGTTTTCCTTTATTTGGTACCTGGTTATATAAAATGAGGCCAGCGCACAGTTCAGGCCACAGTTACTGATGTGAGTCTGGAGTGCTGCTCTGCGGTGTGAGATGACGGTAGCTGGTGGGAGCTGTTGCAGCCAGGCAGTGACCGAGGACCTCAGTGGAGTGGGAATGACATGGATAATGCAAACCTTGCCCTTGAACACACTTTGAATCAGTCACTACAGGACTGCCGGGGAAAAAAACGGAGGACTTTTTACAAAGCATGGCTACACCTGGGCTGTCTGATTCCTACATACACGAATGGCATCTTGGACACATGTTTTCTGGGGCTGTGCGGGGGAGGGTGGGTGGCAGGTACATAGCAGCAGGGAGGACACCAGAAACCACAAACCTCCTCACTTCTGCTGGGAGGCATCGCATGTGGCTGCCCCATCACAGCAAGAGCTGCCCGACATGGTTTGCCTCTTAAAGGGCCAAGGCTGAACAGACAAAGACGTTTTCTCTGGCTGATGGAAGTTTATCTGCAGAGGTAGCTAAAGGTGGGGGGAAAACCACTGCTAATAGGGACAGAAACATCTGTCCTTCCTTCGTGTGCTGATAAGCAGCTTTGCCATCTGGGGTGGGAGGATAAGGTGCTGTCAGACATGGGTAAACGTTGCTAGTTGTGAATGAGAAGGTAGCAGCATGCAAGAAATAGTGAGCCTTTTGGTGTCATGCATGGTGCTGGGGCTGCGAAGGATGCAGGAAGATCCTGCCACAGCCTTTCAGGGGCTGCTTTGTAGAAGGAAAAGAGCAAAACCGGGAGCATCCCCTGCCTGCATCCCTGGTGCCAGCTCAGCCCCAGCAGCATGGCTGTGGTGGTAGCGGGAGAGCCCACGGGGCTGGGGGCACAGCTGGGGTGAGGTGTTTGCTGGCTGGGGAGGGCAGGAGAACCCCAGAAGTCTCCCAAGCCACAGGCAGTGTAAGGTGGACATGGGGAGTTCCCAGAGCTTCACCTCCAGGTGGTAGTGCTCACTCCAGTCCTCTGCCTCCCTCAGTCGCTCCTCTTCACCTTGGTCATTACTGCAGCATCTCCTGCCCCCAACCACCATCCCCTCTCTTGTCCTATCATTTTTCCCCCATTGCCAGCTGCTTTTTCCTTTTGCTGTACTTTTTTCCGTCCCAGTCCACCCCTACCCTACCCCAGCCCTGCTCTGAGACCTGCATCACAATCCCTTGTTCCTGCCTCTGCCCTCCCTTCCCCATCCCTCCAGCTCCTCCACATCAAGTCCTGCAAGGCCATGGTCACCTCCCTATGCCACGTATCCCCTCCCTTATGCCCCGCAGGGCGTCGGGGGGAACTGTGGCCACCTTACCCCTTCACAGATGCTGGCCCAACAGAGAAGCGGCAGCACTGCAGGATGCCTCCCACTGGTGCCTCTCCGACACACCCCACAGCTGCAGGGGCTGCTTTTACCACCGTATCGCAAATGTGTTTATCCTTGTGCTGCATTAGATGTTCTTGCAGGAGGCAGCAGCCGCTGCTGTGTTAAAAGGACACGTGGCGGAAGCACAAGTGAGAAGCCGCACGGTTCCTTTTCACAGTTCCCCCTTTCAGATTTTTTTGCCCACAAGTAACTCTGAGCGCTATGCTGCGCACGTGAATACCTGCAAATCAATCTCTGCGTGCATTGGCCTGTCTCGGCCCTTTGTGCAGCAAAGCAGAGCCCAGAACGTGTGCACCCCACCGTGCTCCGCAGGCAGGAGCCAGCAGACCAGCAGGGCTGCAGTCCTTGCGGCCGAGGGCAGAGCCACACTGTGCTTCAGCACAGGACACGACAGCACAGCAGCGCGGAGCTTCCACCAGTGCTTCCACCAGTGCTAGGCACGCATACATAGTTCCCTTTCCCGAGGAGCTAGGAGAATAAAATGGCCTCAGAGCAGCAGGGAGCCCCATTTATTTGGCAAAGCAGGTGGATCCAGAAGTGAATGTCCCGTATGCCAGGGAAGAGCAAAGGAACATGAAGTGATGTAACTGGAAAAGTCTTCACACACCAGATGTATCCACTGCTTCCCCGTTTCGGGTGCTCCCAGAGCCCCAGGAGGCAGTGGAGCATCTCTGCCACCTGCGCCTTCTGGCTGGTAACAAGAGAGTTGCCTTTACTCCTTCCCCGCAGACAAGCATCTCAAAACTGCAACGTGCACATGTGTAGAGGTTTGGTTTCTGGGCCAAGTTACTCCCAAGCTACCTGGGAGCACAACTCTACACCAAGAAGGAAAGTCTTACAAACCCTTCCGAAGGGGGGCGGGGAGGAAATCCTAAAACACAACTAACCCCCACCCCCAACACATCCCAGGGAATCAATGAAGGCAGTCATGGCAAGTGCAAATAAAACTTGAGGTGGATGGAAGTTAAAATGCATTTTCACTGTTCATCACACCACCTTGTACAAGTCTTTGGCATTGACCCAAAAAGGAAAAAAACAAACCGAAGCACCAACCAGATCCCTGACTAAAGCAGATCACAAACTACAAACAGAATTAGTGCAACTCCATGGACAGGCTGGTGGGGCTTGTTCCCCAGCACTCTCAAATGAGTCTGCACACCCCTTCGACTGCTACAAAATGCTGGCAAGGACGATAAGCCCTTCTGCCAACCCCCTCCCCCAAAAAGGCTCTTTGGCAGTCCTCAGCAGCTGAAGACTGACAGCAGGATGAAAGCTGACAGCGCAGTACCGAGATGACACAGCCTCTGGTGCAGTGTCGGTGACGCGGGGGATGCCGTGCCAGAGCAGCACACAGGCACAACACCCAGCTGAAGCTGATCACCTGCACCTCACAGGCAGCCTGGGACCTGTCCCAGCCCAGCCATGAACCTGCACATCAAGGGTGTGTATATTCAGCATCCAAACCTGGGTGAGGGCTCCCATCAGCTGCACCAAGTGCATGGACCTCTGATATAGGTGTCACTGCTCTCCAAGAATTGCACAAGCGCCAAGGACTAAGGCTCCCTTTACTGTAACAGTCGTGTTTGTGTTGTGATGAGGTTTTGGGGTTGCTTGTGTTTGTTTGGGGGGGGGGGGGGCGGCGTTGTGTCCCCTCACGGGGAAAAGGCAATCCCCTTACAGGATTCTCCTGCTAAGTTCCTGACCGCTACTTCCATTGTAGACCACAGCACCTTGAAAATAAACACAAATGTTTTGAAAATACCCCCAGAAATACTATCCCAGCAAAGCTTACTCTGTGAAGGAAAGGATGGCAGACTACCCAGTAGCCATTTCCTGTTATTCCTAAACCTACAAAAAAACCCCCAAACAACTGAAGATCTGTTAAGAATTAATGTGATGCCCAAGAATACCTTTAAATCTAAGTCAGCATATCTTCAGTCTCTAAATTAAACAGGGCAATACTGGTTTGCATCCTCTTCAGAGCAAGTGTGGAAGTCACACGATGCAGGCGTCCTCCGGAGAACAGCCATACACCTCTTCTAATCAACACCACACCGAGAAGAGCCTGTTTTATAATGCATCTTGTTCTATGGAAACTTTGTTTCACCTACCTGTGAAGACTTTAGGATTAGATACTTCATCACATGCCTAGGCATCTGGTTTTAAAACATGTTTATGTAAATCACCCAGATTTCTACATGACCTGATTTTGTATACAGTTGGAATTAAAGACAGCTGCTGAAATTTCTAGAAAGAAGCTGTCTGGAGAATACATCAAAAACAAAGAAAAGCAACTGAGCAACAGTCTTGAAAATGCTTTATTGAACCGTGTGTCTTACTGTAATGTGCAGATGTGTTTGAAAAGACTACAGCTTGAAAAAGTTTTGAAAATCCTCAACAACCAATAAAAAAAATTCCCTACTGGGGGTAACTCTCAGAATAACCACAGGCCTCATGTAAAGTTTCCCTTGAAACATTTTCAGTTGCAGAGACTAAAAGAAAGCAAAGCTAGTGCTGCTCTACACAGAAACAATCAAGATTTGAGGATATTTTTTTTTCAAAAAAAAAAAAGGAATGGAACTCAAACTTCAGTCTATGGGATTGCTTCTTTTGTGGCTCTTATTTTGGATTAGCATACACGTCACAGTTCTGCTGAGAACACCAGAACACCATCTGGTGTTCAAGTCTGTAAATTTACTCTAAAACGCTAGCAATGCTGCAGAGATGGAAGGATACAGAGAAAGAGAGAGGGGGTGAGGTGAGAAAGACCTGGAAAACCACCGTTATGATATAAGCCTAGTTGAAGTTTTCATCAGAAGCTGTGTGCACTTTTGGTTTGTTTTTTTTTTTCCTAACTTTACATTCAAACAAACCCACCAAAAAAAAAAAAAAAAGAGGAAAGAAAACCAAAATCAAACATACCCCTTCTGTCCTTCTCTTGGGGCTATTATGAACTTCTATGCACAAGGACACCATACTCTCTTTTCTTCCAAACCAGTAGGGTTAACAGTATAGGCATGTAGGTGGCACGATTCAACTAAAAGGCTTTTCCAACTTTTTTATACCAGCAAAAATAACCAAAAGAAACAATAAATAAAAGGTGCTAAAGTTAGCAATAAGAATTCAACTGTAATATACTGACAATGCAGGAATCCAAATCCTCAAGCTCTCCTGATACTGATAGGTCTCTACAAACTATGAAGCAAATACATAAATAACTCAGAATACGATTGAGACTGTGAAAAGCTTTTTGAACTAAGACAATATGATCCAGGTTAACTTTTTTTTTTTTTAAACACAGTGAATATATAAATTGTCTACACCTGAACAAAACATATTTAACAGTTAAAAAATTTTAACAACCACAAAAAGGAAAAACTTTAAACGAAAGTGAACATAATTTGATTTTAGGGCACACAAAAGCCCCTTGCAAGTAGCTTCCAGCAGTGGCCTTACTGTCACGTCTCCTACAGATGCATAAAATAAAGTTTAACTCCACACTGAGGTGATGGCTAACGGGGCAACATAATGGTCACATACAGCAAAATGCCACACCCTGGTCATAACAATATATCACACTGCAGTTTCCATCCTGTGCAGGAACAGCACATAGAGATGTCATTCTGTCATATATTATTCAAAAGCTACTTCGTGGTCAAAAACTGCTAGTCAGCACTAACCTTTTTGTCACGTAACCTTTGAATAATGGGAAAGCTTTGGGTTTTATAGTTTTACTCCTTGTAATTAAATTTTTAAATGACAAGGTCACTAAAACTCATGCACGCTGCAAAAAACGTCATGCAGTAGTTAAGGTAAACCATCCAAGCAGTTTTTATTCATTAATATTCATAAATACACACAGCAGCTTCATTAGAGATTTTTCATTTTTTTCCTCTTCAGTTTGAATGTGGAGTATTAGGAGAGCCTTTTGCATGTCAAGGTACAGGACACAGAGCTTTTTGCTCTGCACTGCAACCTACATTTACCTGCTAGAAGTAAAAATTAGTTAAGTGGAAATGATTATCATATATATCTTTTCTCTCTTTCTTTTGAATGTACACAATGTAACAAGAGTGACAGACCTGAAATTACAATCACCAAAACAAACCCAAGATAGTTGTCCACTTTCATTGGCAAATACAGCACAGAGGACATTGTCTGCAAAGTGGGATGTCATCAAAGAGGAGGTGGAGGAGGCTCGTTTCCTTTATTACTCTCTTTTAAATTTAGGTTTTCTAAAGCAACATCTAGAGGCATAATATCTACACAGCCCATAGCACCAAAATCTGCAATCTCCCCCCGCTCATCCTCATCTGAGGAAGAACTTTCTTCCCGCATCAAAGTGGACAGTAGAAGCTCCTGAACAAACAGGCTGCAGTCTGCCCGTTCACTTTCCATTGACTGACGCTCTGCTTCTGACATCTTCGGATCATTCAACCTGTACAGCAAAAGAAGAGAAGACAGGCAGTTGGTGAAAGCCTTTTTCACCTGCGGCACTACTGACAGGCACAGAAAGGCACTTGAAAACCACCCCAGGACAGTCCTGCTTGCCATTTGTACAGCTCTGGCAGTACAACAGGCGTGCAATTAACAAACCACCCTTTCCCTGTTGCTACGGCAGCATTGAAAGTGGAGCCCAACCCAAAGCTACAGGAAAATAAAATAAAAAAATTTTGCAACATTTCCTGCTATTCAGGAGTCTTTTAGGGAAGGCTGCTGTGATTTCCTAGACTCTCATTCATTATATGCCCATTTGCTTCCACGACAACTTCTAAGTTCACATAAGTTCACAATACATTATTGCATACGTAAGGCCTATGGATTCCCAAGGCACAATACAATGTTCATCCCACCACTTCTCCTAGGTCATAGTGCATACCCCTATCAGCAAGGAAATCGCTCACTCCAACTCTGAAAGTCACCACCTGTGACATCTGCAGGTACTCTGATTAAAGTTTCTCAAGTAAGAATGAGTTTCTGACTGAAAGATACCACATGGTATTATTTTGCACTTAGATGCAGATCCAATTGACTCAAATCCGGGTTTCTTGACACAGGAGCTGTTAAAATGCCCACACTCTTTCACCATATCAGACAGACAAGAGTATGTATGGGTGGGTGTGGCAGGGCAGATGTGGAAAATATTTTTATTTCAATTCAACAGCCAACCTTCTAAAAGAACTGGAATGACACAGTGGGTGACTTCTTCTTAAAATAACCCCAGGATCTAAGTATAATTTCTAAACTAGACGAGTATTCTGTTAATTAACAGCTTCTTTTATTTGCTTTGTTATCCAACCTCTAAAATAATTAATATATGAACCCTTATTCAACCTTCAGCTTTTACTAAAGATTAATTTCCTATTAAACAATACTATCTTCTGACTCTCTCCCTCTCCACTGCAGCTCAATTATGTGCTAGTATCACTGGAAATGCACTTGTTTTGTTGGAAATACTAGGGGGGACGAGCACAATTTAGTTAAGAAATACTCCTTTTGTTCCTCTTGAATCTAAGATCTTGAAGTTTTAAGGGAAAATCTCACAACTTCAAACAGAAGTGCAGTATGTTGTCTACAAACTTGATGAAGGATCTGACAGAAGTCACAAGTAACTTATTCAGCCAAAACTCAAACCCACCTTCCTTTTCAAGGTTTGCAGAAATGCATACGCAAGTCTAATACTTTAAACAACTCCTAGCGGCATCAAAAAACAGTACAGCATATTTGTAAGATTGCCTCCCTTTTTTGCAGACACCACCGCAAGACACTTCCACAGCCAGCTCTTGGGAGTCAGCTTTCCAAAAGCAGAACAATTCCTTTTGGGCCAGCTATAAACTGTACTCTTGGGTACTGAATAACTGGTTTTACTTTCTTTAGTTAGAAATGTGGATTGAAGCAAGATTTATGTATTGCATATTCTGTGACCACTGCTGATATCTACTGTGAATATATTCTGTATGATTAATTAGCTTGTTAACTCTGGGATATTACTTGATCAGTTACTGCTTTACTAGGGCATGTGCTTAACTCCAAACGTTTCAGCTTGATCAAGCTCAGTTTCATTGAGCTCTATGTTCCTATCAGAACTAAGGCAAACAGAAACGGTAAAAAGTAAACACAAGCAAATACACCGAACAAGTTACCTTGTAAGAAGAAACTGGGAATTCTGGATAGTCTGCTGACTGTTTTCTGTGTTAGATGTGTTGGGTGATGTTGTAGATTGTGTCATACTGGTGTTGACATTGATCGTGTTGGTGCGTCTAGTTGCATTGCGTGCAGTTTCCAGCTGTTGTCTCGCTGCCTGTGCATGTTGTCTTTCCAACTGCAGTTGCATCTGCAGCTGCTGTAACTGAGAAGCAGAAGGGCCAGAGGAGTTGAGCTGTCCTCCTGCAGAACGCCTCACGCCTGATAGCTGAGATAAAAGCTCTGCCAGAGAAGAGAGAGTTTCTACAATGAAAGATCTCAAATGCGTTACGCAATAAAATCAATACACCCTGAATTCCAGTGCATCAGTTGCTTTTTTCAAGCAAAAAAATCGAAGAAGAAACAATGCCGAAGAGCCCATGAAGCTCTTGAAAAAAGTCCTAGCATTCAACGTCTCAAAGGATAAGGACAATTAAAGACTAATTTATGCAGAGTTATTCCAAGTAAGAAGTCAAAGTTTAATGCCTGCAAAGTAACAGAAGACCAAATGTACAGGAAAAGCCTGGCAAATGACGTCCTCTGCAGCAATTCTCTGAAACTTCAAGTCAAAATAGCAACTGACTAAGAAACAACTGCATTTTGGCTTTGGATGGTGATTTCATTTTCCTCTCAACAAATGTTCCCTCAAAACACAGGCTTTAACTTCCCAAAATCCCAGAGGGAAGCTGTGCTGCAGCAAAAAGAGAAACATCATACTATTGCTTCAAACATTTGATAACAAATATTTAATTAAGAAAACATATTAAAGTATTGCCTCACATCAAAACCAAAGTGGTCAATAATTTTTGCTGTATTAATTTTTATTTCTGCCAGAAGTACAGGAAGGCTTAGCAATTAAAAAAACTTTGTCCCTAAGTTTTCCAAAACAGCTGGATGGAATGCTTGCAGCAAGTTTCATCCACAAAGAATTTTTTGAAATAAGTATTAGCAGCAACTTACTGCTCAGTGCATTACTGCTGAATCTCTTGTACACCCTGCATAGATGGTAGTTATAGCACCTGCTCGCTGTAGTTGATGCAAGGGCAGAGGAAGTAGGGGATGATACTGCTCTTGCCCCTCACCTCTAAATTACAAAGTCATGACAATCTTCCTTCCATTGCATTAACAACATACAATCCTTCTAAATAAGGCTTTCTTTAAGGGAAGACGGCAAAACGCAGCTGTCTTCCATGTCAGGAACTCAGGATGGTCAAGCCATTTTTACCACCACTGATAGCAATGTTAAATAACATAATTCAATTGTACTTACTAGACTACAGGGAGAAAAAAAAAAAGTAAAAAAGCAACATGTTACCCATGTCATTTACTTTAGACAGAAAAATTCTAGTGGTCTTTCCTATCTATTACTCCAGTAAAAGGGAAGACATATGAAACTTACAGACAAGATTTAAATGTATTTAATCTCACTGCAAGTTAAAGCATAACTTAAAGCTTTGATTACAGCAAAGCAGTGTTTTGGAAGCAGATGTGAGCTCCAGACAGAGTCCTGGTGTAAGAAGCATACCCAGCTCAATATGCAACTGAACTATAAATGCAAAACCACGGCTTCTAAAAAAAAATTAAAATTCAGAAGAACACCATTTAATCCCACACTTAATGCTGCTAAGTGGGAAGGCCTTGTGGGGCTGAAAGCAAATGTTAGCTGGAGACTTTACAAACACCCTCCCTCCTTGAACAAACTCTAGTCCTTTTTAGATCCTCCTGTAACCCCACTTGACTTATTTTCTTCTCTTGATGGAATACTTATTCCCAGCAAATGGAATGAGTTAGATCAGGTACTGGGCCAGCAGAGCACCAGAGCCAGCAGAAGGTGGGCAAGGGGACCATGATTAAGAAAGGCAGTAGAACCACAGCTCTCCTTTCAGGGGCAATGCCTCATTGAACTGGCTGGCTGGTTACCTCCTTCTGAAGAAGTCACAACATGATAGCAGGAAGCTCCAGTTTAAGCATTATGCCTTCTTGGCACCTAAAGCAAAGGTGGATTATGGCAGAAATTCTGAGGTTTCCCTGACACAGTGGCACATTCGAAGGCTACTGCATAAAAACATTTAGATTTCCCCTTAGGTAAAGTTTTATTTGTTTTCAGAACTGTCTTCATTCTCTGTTTTTGGTCTCCTGTAAAAAGAAGGTTTTTTTCACATCAAAGCTAAATGTATGCCAAACAAGTTATTCCTGGGAATCCTAAAGACACATCTTCATTATTTTCTGGTGTTGAAAATGAGACACGCTTCTCCTCCCCACAGTGTTTCTAAACTTGACCAAAATACACTGCACATATTGCAACAGTACATTTATATAAGAATTTACAAGTACACAAATAAAATATATCCATGACATTACCAAGTCAGGCTTTCAAACAGCAGCCTGAATGCAAGAGAACATATTTTATATGTCCATTAGTACTCAAACTGAGCTAATTTCATGTTCATTGAGACAGATACTCCTCCATAAACACTTTAATCCACAGGCAAATTAACATGGTATATACTAAAGTAGGTGATGGAAGTTGGACACACTCACGTGCAAAAGTACACAATACCCATGCATAGATCAGATTTGGGTATAAATCTTACACCATCTAGAATTACAAGCAAAAGCTACAGGCAGCAGTTTCAGCTTCAGCATCTCTATGCACAGGCCCTGTGCCACTCCAGCCAAGCACACTGTTCACCTGCAAGCAGCCATCAGCCACACTTGCACAGTGCAGAGTATCTATACACGCACCTTAATAACAACAGAAAGCAGGGCAACTATTATCTTCAATTTTACTTCCTCCATGTAAGAAGGACACTAGGGTAAAATTTGTGGTTATAGCTCTTACCAGCTATAGGATCCATGGCTTCTCTATTGCTTGGAGAATACGAACTCTGAGAAGATGAAAGCCCACCAGGGGAACTGGTAGTAAAGTGCATGTTTGATCTACGTGCACGGGGGCCTCCCAAACCCCGACCTGGGTGGAACATCCTACGTACGTGCCGAACACCGCTGGATTCATCGTAACAAGAAGTTAAGAAAACAGAACTGACTGGCATTGAGTATTAAATGACAAGGACATTTGACGGGTAAAACACTCAGATGCACATTGTTCTTCATTCATAAAACAGAGATTAAATGTGATGAAGCAAAGCTAAGGTACACTGTAACTATGGTGCAAATCAGATTTACTGATCTGAACTGAAGATACCAAGTGCTATGTGCACCAAGCTACCTGTATTTCTTCAGATGTTTATGACATCTAAGATCAGGATTAATGTCTTAAGTTTTTTTTAGATCAAAGTTTTCTACTTGGTAATCTGAAAACTCCGACAAAAGCGTGTTCAGCCAAGCTTACTACAGATATGAGTTTACTCTCCCTCCCCAATTCTTATGTTATGTACTGAAAATAATAAAAAAGTTTATTTCCACTCCTATCAAAAGTACATAATTACTGTATTCCTTCTGACTTTTTTACTTCATGCTTTTATCCAAGAAATTTTGTCACTTGTCCTTAAGAAATTGTACTGTTTCCAGAGTATTCAGTACTTAGTCACACTCCTTTGTTTCACCTTTCCTCTTTTAGCCAAAGAAATGCCACTAATTCCAATTATAACAATGCCTTTCATTTCCCCATTTTCCCCAACTTCTCCGTATCAGATGCTTCTATTTCAAGTCATGCCTTTTATGTATTCTAATTTAAACTAAGAGACAAACAACAAATTATTTAAAGATTACTTTTGTCAGAAAGTTGTTAACATTCATTCCTCCAAGACAGTCCAGATAAGGCTTCCTTTTGTTTTAAAAATCACTAGTATAATTCACTAGTGCAAAACGAAACAGCATAGGCTTGAATATTTTCTTTTACTGTTACTTGTCTTTTACCTTAGATCCTCCTATCTCCTACTTTCTTTATTTTTATAATTGTATGCTTACCACTCGTACGGTATCCATTGCTGTGCAAGAGTGAAGTTCAATGTACTTTTCATAAAACACAGTTACAATGTACCTCAGGATGTCATGGAGGTAAAGAACTTAAGACTGAAAGAAATGAATGGACTCCTCATGGCAAGAAAAACTTCTGACTATTACAAAAAGATGTTACACAACGTTTGCCTCTTTCAAACCTATTAGTTATGCTACACTGTAAAACACTTAAAATCTAGGGTGTAAGAGGAAAACCTCCCCTGCACAGAACACACTTCACCTAACACTGCGTGCAGCTGTACCTCTGAGCGTGCTAAAACTGGATGCTGCTGGAGACAGGACAGGAAAGGCCAGTATATCTGGGGATTTTTCAAGCACCGTACTGTGGGGTAACTGTCCTAACCACAGTTTTTAATGTGTTTTGAGATAAACATCCTTCCTCAAAGACTAGCTAAGTATGCACCCAAGTCTTACCATCTACTTTGGAGTAAGAAAAACCTTTGTGAACCTTACCTTGGGACAAATAGATAAAATGAATAGCCACACAGGAACTATTCATACAACTGATGTGAAAAGCTCTATTTTAATGAATTTTTAAATATTTTTCTGCTAAAGCAAGAAACTGGGCTTTAAAGAGTTGTCCCCTGACTGCAGGAATAAAGGACACACCTTGCAATGGGTGCAGAAGTTTTATAATGAGAAACACATGTAGCCTTCTGGGACCACTTAAGAAAAAAAAAAACAACCAAACAAAAACAACAAAACAAAACCCCAAACCAAAATAAACCACACTTGTATAATCAGTACTTGGAAGATGAGGCCACTCCTTGAAACTCTAGAAGACTCAACAATAAAACCTCACAATAAACTGCAACAGTAATCTTCACTCCAGAAAAAGTGCAAGCAGGGAGCCTTCTCTCCATCTCCTTTTTGTCCGTGCAGGCTGTTAGCATGGAGAGTTGTTCTGTACAGCTTTATCTCCATATGAACGTGTTTAGAACAGCCATGTAGCAGTATCAGAGAGCAAATTTCTAACAGCTCCCTGACTTGTGACAGTTATTCTTTTCCATGCTGCCAGACCCTGGATGAAAAGGGGCACCTCCTCTTCCTTTTTTCCTGTTTTAGACCTAACTGTTGCTAGACATCATGTAGAGTACAATGTGTCACTTCAGAATACACTTCTCACCAGTTCTGGAGACTTGAGAACGCTGATCACTGAAGCAATAGTGTACAAGCAGAAAATTCTACATGCATTGTCTTTATACTAAATCACGGACAACGTACTATCAAAATATATCCAAGGAAGATCCATTTTGGGATGAGTGATGTTGAAACCTTGCTCTGTATTTGAAAAGATTGATTCTTCTAGCTCAAATTAAATACCCAAATGCAAAGTAATTTGGTGGCATCTCTGATATTGGAAGGGAAGAAAAATCTGCAGAAGCATGAACTCTAATCAAACGTCTTGTTCATTTCAGTAGGAAACTAATTTCAGTGTGTAAGTGCGAAAATGTAAACCTCCTGGCCTACAGAGCAGTTAAGCCAATGCTGGAGGACCACAGTTTGATCTTTGGTACATTGCTATGTAGTTATTACTGATGTAAACTTTCATAGAAAAAGCATATGAGGCAGGTGCTATGAAAACCCTCACAACTGGTAGAAAGAGCAGAACTAAACCGATACAAGAAAAATTGCTCAGCTACTCACTTCACCAGTCATCAAGCAACATCTCAGAGCAGTCCAAAGACCAGGAAAGATCCAATGGTCTGGAAGATGCTCTCCCCTCACCAATCTCATCCCACCTCCACCTGAAAGGGAGGATGGCACGACTGCACTGGGGGACACCTGACCATGGATGCCTCAGACCAAGCTCACGTGGCCAGAGCTACCATATTCAGCACCTTGTTCCACTCCACAGGGAAAGGCAAAGTAGAGATAACAGCTTTTATCTAACTTTGTAGTGTTGTTTGCTTTATTAGTTACTACTTCACAGAGCCAACACCCAAACTCCTTTGTCCTGATCAAATTATTGTGTAGTAATTAACACACGTATTTAGCCTGTCCTGACCTTAAACTATGGTAATGCTAACAAACTTAAATGCAATCACACATCAACTGAAATGGAGCCATCTCCTTAAATTCTGCCTGCCTTCTGTTAGCATAAAAACCTCCAGTTGCTAGGGCTTGGATTATTTTTTTCCCTTTCAAAAAAATCTTTAAACAAAAAAAGCCACTATCAAAGTAATAATGTAGTCCTTTTGTCTGTTTAAATGAGACACAAAAGAATATTCAGAGAGATCGGTTACTGTAGGGAGGCTACATAGCCTGCATGTCATTAAATAAAAGCCCAAACCAAAATATGTTTCATCAGTTAATCTTTGGGAAGGATAAAAAAAAATGTAAAAAAAGAAAAATATTCCTAGAACAAGGATAAAAAAACCCCAATAGTTCCAGCTCTTCGGCCATCAAGCTGATTGTTATACAGATTTATCTACAGAAATCTGCATAACCTGCTGCCAAGGTAACTGAAAGACAACACCCCACTTCCCAGGAAATCTGCAAGTTTTCTGAGTTATATTACAAAATATCAGTAACATCAATAAAACTGTATTATTAAAACAAGGTGTTTAAAGTAGTTAAGCAAGTTTAAAATAACTTCTCAAAACCAGCTAAGCTCAAGTAATCCTCAGACCATCACGTTCATGTCACAAGTACTTACAGCACACTACTGAATCTGGATACACAAAGCAGCATTAAGACTAATGATCACGCAGAATAAACCACACTGCAAGCAGAAAAACCTCTCAGTGTCAAAATTCTTAAATGTGTTTGCTGTTAGAGAAAAAAGCACTTGGTAGTCAGGTATACCTACTGTCTATTCACAATCTGGCATTTATCTTTTTTAAACCATCTAATGATACATATTTTTTTTTGACATTAAGACCTTCAGCAAGTTAAGTTCCAGGAAAATCAGAGGTATGACCCTTTGACTACAAAAATCAAAACAAGCAGTCATGGCTACTAAATGAAACAGTCTAGCCCCTTTGCCTCAGTGTGGAAAGGATATTAAATCTCTAGGAGCTCTGTGTTCCAGTGTAAGATGAGCTGCAAAGTCATCTGTGACATGATTCGGATCCCCTCCAGGTAACGCAGCACATATTGGACAAATCTGGAATGACAAAGCAAGAAAAAAACCCAACTTTATATATTTTACACAAACAGAACTCATATCATTGAGTCAATCATTAGACATTGATTCTTACGCTTTAAAAATCACGTTCTATCACAAATACCTAGATAGCAACATATTCAAAAAACCCAGAAAAGGTATTCAAGTGCAGACATTAATTTAGACATCTACTACTTTATGATTTTCAGAACACTGTGGAAACCAGAGCTAGAATTTTCAAATTCAGTTTGCAATGTCTTTGTATGCCAACTCTGCCACAGACAGTAGAAGTAGAGTCTGATTATACAGCATTACTATTAACCTGCTTGAATCTAATCCCAGCAGAGGAATCAGAATGAAATCACACGGTAAGTATTTGCTGAACTATCAAACTTCAACCACCCACTGAATGATGTACCACTTATCTATAGGATGATGTACTTATGTTTATCTAAAAGTTGGGAAACGTCCAAGGACCCTTACTGGTAACATGACGGATGTACTAATTGCTAAGTCCTTGGATTTGTCATCTTTGAAAAGGCTATCTGGGCCTAAGTTCCTGTTTATACAACGTGGCAAAGGCAAGGACTTAAATCATGGTCACTAGTTTAGCGAGATATGTAAAAGAGTTCCTGGAATTGTAATGAATATGTAAACAATTTCCTGGAAAGTTAATGAATAGGTATGAGTAGCTTGTATAAAGAGGGGGCTGAAAGGTTCCCTTGGTGGAGCGATCCCCCCTGCACCCAGCGCTGCCGAATAAAGATAACCTCCGCTCGCTCGAATATTGGTGACTGATTCTTCAAATCACCATCCAGGCAGTTAGGTGTAACTACAGGTTTGGCAGAGAAGGGCTGATCTCTATATCCCTACACAACAGTATTTTTGGAGAAGACCCTGTCATCTGCCTTTGGGTTTTTGGTTTTTTGTTTAAACCAAAACACATGTTAACTAGGTAGACAACCAGTGCCATTACCATTACCAAAATTATGACTTGTTTCTTGAATGACTCCATGAACAGCTTGAGAAGCACCTTCCATTTTTCTTCACAGTAGCTTTGCAGACTGATTTTAGAATTTTACAGATGGCAGACAAAAAAAACCCCAAAACAATCCATTCCACAAAATTCTCCCCCCAAATGCTACGTGCTCAAATTAACAGCACTTTTACAGTTAAATGCAGCTGTTGTCTATGAATCTATCTCTCTGTTCCTCACAGTCAAATAGTCTTGACTTTATGGAGCAACTCGGGCTGCAACATAAAGCTCAGGTTCCCAGTGTTCCTCATGCATATACTCAAAGTTGTTGACAGTAGATCTCAAGAGACCACGAGTGTTAAGAACATCTATGTAATAAGGACCCACATCTGTCTTACTCTTTTGGAGCAGAGGACAATGTCTTGAAATAAGTTTACTGTAAAACCTCAGCTGCTTTTGACAGCAGCTACTGTATCTTTAGTGCCACTTCAATTTTAGCAGTCAGGTCTAAGCAGAAAAGCAGGTATTTTAAAAGTTTTTTGCTACAACCTCCTTCCCCTTTACCTTCAATGTTCAGCATTTTTCTTCACAGAGTTCCTCCTCCTCTTCCCAGATTTTTCACCACTACAGAAGCCATAAGAGCAGACGTGCCAGAGAGCAAAGGCAACTTCTATAATAATACCCAACTATGCCAGTATATCATACAGCTACCCAGTAGGGACACAGGAATGGATGTATGTTTGACAGATAGTTCTAAAGTCCATAAACTTATAAATAAGCTGCTTAATCTTCAGGAATGTGTTTCATACCAACAGGAGACAACACCTTCAAAGCAACCTTTTTTCATTAAGCTACTCTGAGGAAGTGGAACCGCAACGTGAGAACAACACGCTTCTGGAAGTGGCCACAGAAAGTTCTTTTACTAACAGGACAAAGGTGCTATGAACTGTGCATATTTGCCTGAAAAAGAGATACAGTTCTCAGAACAAACATCAGCTAAGAAAAAAGTTATAAGGAACAATGAGAAGGAGAAGGGAATTAAGTATCCTAACCCAAATTTTAAACATGAGCTGAACTTCCAAGAATTCTCTTAAACATGAACTAAATTTCCAAGAACTCTCTGGGAAAAGTTACTGAAGCACTGTTGCACATAACAAAAATTTGATTACACGTAACCTCTAGCAAAATCACAACAAAGACTGCAGCATCACTGGTTAAGTGTGACACTGCTAAAAATCATTGTTCATAGAACACACATGAGTAAATGATGCAGATGAAAGGAAAACACTGTCAGAAGTTTCTCTTGAAGCTACCATCATTTGTGTTAAAAAAACACGTTACCCTGAATAATGTCTGAGAGACAATTACGATGTCTTAAGTCAATCATTCACACAGAATACCCAACCAGATTCCAGAAGTGTGACTATATTACCACAGTAATATAACCAGACTGTCTCAGATTGTCTATTTCGTTACCGCAAGAAAAACTCTTCTCAATTTTACCAGCAACATATCAAGAACCTAGCCCTTACAGCCTAGTTACTGCCTTGCTAGACGTGAGAAAGTGGCTGCAGGGCAATGTAATACTACTGAATTTGCATCTCTTCTCTGAAATGACATTCAAAGATGACATTTGATGAAGTTTCCTAAAATGTTTGTATTTACAATGCTAGCAGACTTCTAGTTGAATGCTGCATTTTACTTGGAACCGTTGACTGACTTGAAATCCAATGCCAACAATAACAATCATCATGCTGACAGCCTGATTATTCTGTGCTTGCCTTGTAAATCTTACCATTACCCTTGGACATTTACTTGTGAAGAAATACTGGTAATTACTGTGGCTTTAGTATTCACCAAAATTGTACGATTTATTCTTTTAAGTGTGTAACCTTAGAGACTTAATAAATCACAAAACTTGAGACTACTCCCACAGACATCAGTATAACTCTCTATTAAATTGCCCAGAACTAAAACCAATCACCTCTGAAGAAATATCATCAAGCTCTCCTCATGGAGTTCCTCTCCAGTACCTCAACAGGCTGGTGCCTCTCCAAAGTACCCGTACACTACTGCACATTCAGGATGTGAAAGTCAAAGGCAGCTTTGGCTGCAGTGGCCTTAAGAAGGTGGAGTTCAGCATCCTGAAGGCAGGGAGGAAGATGAAAAACAAGCTCATAACCTTGTCCTTCAGATGAGCAGACTCTGACTGCTTCAAATTCCTCCTTGCAGGAGGCCTGTGGGATAAGGCTCTGGAGGGTGGAGGGGCTCCAAGAAAGCTTGTTAATATTCAAGGATCTTCCCCTCCAAGCTTAAAAGTGTCCCATCCCAATGAATATGAAGTCAGTCAAAAATATCAGGAGGCCTACATGAATGAAAAACAATCTCCTGGCCAAGCTCAAACACAAAATGGTAGCATACAGAGGTAACCCTGGAGGAATACGGAAACATTATCTGAGCATCCTAGGACAAAGTAAGGAAAGCTAAAGCCCAAATGGAATTGAATCTGGTGAGCAATGTCAAAGGCCACAAGAAGGGCTTCTAGAAGCACACAGACAACAAAAAGACAACTAGGGAAAATGTGGGCTCATTGCTCAAAAGACAGAGGACCTGGTTACACAGAAAAGACTGAAGGAGTAAATGCCTCCTTTGCCTCAGTCTTTACTAGCAAGACCAGCCTTCAGGAATTTCTTCAGAGACCGGGGGAAAGTCTGGAGCAAGGAAAAGATTGCCCTGGTGGAAGAGGATTAAGTTAGGGAATACTTAACTGAACTGGCCATATTCAAGTCCATGGGCTGTGATGGGATGCACCCACAAGTGCTGAGGGACTTGGCAGATGCCATTGCAAGGCTGCTCTCAACAATTTTTAATCCATCGTGGTGACTGGGAGAAGTGCCTGAGGACTGCAGTAAAGCAAATGTTACTCCCATCTCAAAGAATGGTAAGAAGGAGGACCTGGAGAACTACAGGGTGGTCAGCTCACCTCAATCCCAGGGAAGGTGATGGGGCAGCTAATCCTGGACACCATTTCCAGGCACATCCAGAGAGAAGAAAATCAGCAGGAGCTGTCAGCATGGCTTCACAGAGAGGAAGTCATGCATGCATGACCAGCTATGATTGCTCTGGTATACAACTGGAGAGCAGTGTATATTGTCTACCTGGACTTCAGTAAGGCCTCTAACACTGTCTCCCATAGGATCCTCATAAACAAGCTATCGATGCACAGGCTGGATAAGCAGCAAGGTGGAGTGAAAACAGGCTTAATAGATGGCTCAGAGGGTGGTGATCAGTGGGAATTTTGCTGATGACAAAACTGGGAAGGGTGGCTGATATGCCAGAGCATCATACTGCCATTCAGAGGCTCCCCAACAAGCTGGAGAAATGGACCAGCAGGAACCTCATGAAGTTCAACTGGGGCAAGTGTAAAGTTCTGCGCCTGGGCAGGAACTACATCAGGCACCAGCACACACCAGAGGCCACCTGGCTGGAAAGCAGCTCTGCAGAAAAAGGCCTGGGGGTCCTAGCGGACCATGAGCTAGCAATGTGCCCCTGTGGCAAAGAAAGCTAATGGTGTTCTGGGCTGCTCTAGTAAGAGTGTTGCCAGCAGGTCAAGGGTGATGGTCCTTTGCCTCTATCCAGCACTCGTGAGGCCACACCTGGAGTATTATCCCCACTTCTGGGCTCTGCACACAGGGCAAGCATATACTGGAGAGAGTTCAGCAAAGGGTTACAAAGATGATTACAGGACTGGAGCATTTCTCTTATAAAGAAAAGCCAAGAGAGCTGAGACTGTTCAGCCTGGAGAAGGGCAGACTAGGGGGAAATTATGAATATAAGTACCTGAAGGAAGGGTGAAAGAAGGACAGAGCCAGGCTTTTACTCAGTGGTGCCCAGTAACAGGACCAGAGGCAGTGGGCACAAATTGAAACACAGGAGACTCCTCATGAACATTAGGGAACATTTTTTTCACTGTGAGGGTGATGAGCACTGAGACACAGGTTGTCCAGAGAGGCTGTGGAATCTCTACCCCCTCAGAGACATTACAAAGGTGCCTGAATATGGTCCTGGGCAACCAGCTGTAGGCAGCCTTGCTTGAGCAGAGAGTTGGACAAGATGACCTCCAGAGGTCCCTTCCAACCTCAGTCTGTGATTCCTGTCCACAAGTACCTAACGCTGCTGTACATACCAGTGCCAAATACTTGAGAAAAATCAGCAGAAACTAAACTTCTTATCTGAACCACTGTGAACAAAAAAAAAAGGCAAAATTCAACAGACCAAAAATACTTTGACTTATTCTTTGAAAAACAGGGAGGGAGCTGTAAAAATAAAAAAAGTGATTCCATCCCTGTAAACTTCCCTTGAAGACCTACAAATAAATACATAAAACAAAACAACTTTGGAAGGACAAAGATGCTACAAAGACTGCAATCTCAGTATCTAAACAGAAATAATTGCTTCGAAACCTAGGAACACATTTAGAATCTAATATTTGCCTCTTCAGTAATGTTGTAGCCTTTCACTACATACAGTGAGACTGCAGTACCCAAACAGTTCTACGTGCAGGCACACTAATCACAAAAGCTAGATTCAAAACTTACCAGAATCATACAATCGTATTCAAGGATTAAAAGTATTGTCCTTTATCACTGCTTGGAACAAAGATGTAACAGAATTGCAGGCTGACTCATAAAAAGGAAAGCCTTTTTTTTTTTTTTCTTCAACACATACAACTCTTTCAGGAATCGGTGGAGTAGCAGGTGTCTAGAATCACAAATTTAGGCTTTATGTACTGAGTTCCAGAAGTCACAGCTGCAAACAAGGATGTGTCAAATCAAAAAACCTGGAACCTTAACATTCTGTGTCAGGAACATATCACTGACATCAAGTGGTGCAAATCAGAACTGCAATACTAAGCCACCAAGAAAGTCAACCAGAGAGAACTTTCAATGGTTGATGCTACGTTTGGAAGTTGCACAGTTAAAGAAAAACACAAGGAGATGATAAAAATTGCAGTGTGTCACTAAATTATAATCCCACAGTGCAACTGATTGTGACATACACTGTTTCACTTTGCATTTTTTTAAGAAGGATCAGAGCACCTTGGAGTCTCAAAAAGGTGGATGTAGAGGAATGAAGCTGGGTTAATTATCATTGATAATACACAACTGTGGGTTGGCTTCAGAGGCGGCAGGTTGGCCAATGTAGATAAGGCGCAGCTGTGGCTGGTTAAGTGGCTGAGTGTCAATGAAGAGAGAGCAGGCAAGGAAGAAGTAGAGAGAGAACACATCCTGCCTCTACAGGGTGTGAGGAGAAGGCAGCAGAGGGACTGTATGAAGAGTATGCTGGTATAAGGTGGTGAAAGACCTTGTTGCAGCTTGATAGTCTGGAGAGTGCTGCAACAGGTGGACAAACCACCCCCATCACTCGTTCACACAAGATCCTTAATAGGCCTGGAAAGGAAAGGTTCATTTTCTTCCACAGAATCCCCTGGAAGTTAAGAAAACTAGAAGACCAGAACAGAGAACCTATTTATAAGTCATTTCTTCACAATGTATTAGTGATGAGTAATCCACTTCAAGCATTCACATTTTCCTAGGAATCTCCTGGTACAACAGTTAACCAGAAAAAGAACACCTGGATGCTGTTCTGCTAACCTAGTTTCTCCTACCCCCAAAGACAATCAGGATAGCAGGAGCTAACACCTCAGATAAGCGTCAAGAGAAATACTTTAAAGAAGTGCATTTTTAACCCTGTGAAGTGTCCTACTGCTTAGGGATGGGAGAAACCCCTCTGCTTTAACAGTAATAGTTTCAAAGAATGACAACTTCCACTGCATAAGTACACCAGGTCCATTACAAAAGCTCTCCGAAAACCACACCAATCTGCCTGCATGTCTTCCTTTCTTAGAGTTACAAAAGATTGTCACAGCTATAAGCTTCTAGGACAATTACATACTGGTAGTGAAAAGGGAGACATAGCTACACAGAATAACCACGAAAACATTCTAAGTTTTGCCTTACAGGATAATAAACTCCTAAACATGACAGCCTTTACATCAGGACAACCAAACAGCAAGCAAGCTCATTTATATTATAATACCCATGAAACACAGAAGAATTTTCAAGTCACCATCAAATGTAGGTACATCTCACAAAGCATTTAAATGAACTCATGCTTCAATAAAGTAAAAGAACAGGAAGATACCGATTTTCTAGAAGAAAGATTCTTTTTAACCTATTTTTACCACAGCTGAAAGCCAATTCTGAAGTTTCTTACCACTTCTGTTGATGTCTCTGCATGCTCAGAAGTAACATGGTCTTGAAGAGATGTTTCCGTGTAACCCATTTTCCCACAATAAGGACAAGTGAAAGACTGTGGCTGCTCTACAGAGAAAGCTTCTCCACCATAGTACAAATCTGGAACAAAAAGTGTTTAAGTAGAGGTTACTTCAAAGCAGTATCATTGTTTATTTTGTTCAGGTAAACCTCTTTTTAAGTATACTTCAGTGTAATCACTGCCAAATTAATCATCTGGTATTTAATTGAAATGGCTATTTCAATCTTGTATGTAGGCCATATGCTGATATCCAAGAAAAGTTCAATTACTGATGACAAAACCCAGACAGACTACATTTCATTTCCATTAGCAAACATAACACAGCTTTCTATTATTCAGTAGAAGCGAAGACTCCTATGATGATGATGATGGTACTGCCAAACCTTCACTTTTCTGCCACCTTATCCCATGTACAGGGTCATCTGCAGTATTTTTCAATCATAAGGTGACTGTTCAAAAGCTGAACTCTCAACAGTACCTCAAAAATACAGATTTAAATTTAGAAATCCTTAGTGATACCACATGTCAATCTTCATGCCATAGCTGAACCAATCCTTAGCAATAAGTGGTTTTAGAAACGTCTCAAATATATAATGTAGAAGATTGATAGTGAAAAGGTATCTAATTAACTGTTACATACTGGTTGCAACTGTTAGGTGTGTTGGATGTAAGCACTTTTGCATTGCTGATGAAAAGCAGGCACTTTTAAGTTGCCAGCACAGAAGTTCCTCAAACTTAACACAAAAATTTATCACACCATGCAAGAAAAGCATGCTTTTCTCTCTCCTCCTCTGCAGGTACTATGTATTCTACATGAAACATGAATGAACTTCACATCAAGATAAAAAGTGTGACTTTCTTCAGCAAGTAATTTAAAATCTTTTCACTGGCATTTTTTCTAGGACTCACTGATAGGGAACTGAAAAGTATTTTCATAGAATTATGACTATTCTGCTATAAATTAAAATCTGGACAAGTCTGGACAGATACTAGACCTCATATTCTGCACCGCAGGGCAATATCTATCTATCTAATGTGTTAGGAATATGTCCTTCTGACAGTTTTAGTCACAGCTTCCTAAGGTTCAGGACATCTGCTACTGACCTGTCTTCAGGACATGACTAGGAAGAACAGAACATTTTTGTTTCTGCAGCTTTATAAAAGATGAAACTTTAGCTAAAAACGTACATATCTATAATCCACTATATTAACAGAGAGTATTTTACATGTAACTAGATATTGAGGGTTAAGACTCCCCAAGAGTATACCGGAAATGAACTTCTTATGAACACGCTAGTACACAGAGTTAAAGACACAGAAGAACCTGACTGAATGCACGGCAGAATAAAGTTTACGTTCAGTAAGTCCCCGTTCCCCTTTATTTAGAAACTGCTTCCAGAGAATTGAAATGCCGGAGGATGAAAGATACCCCTTTAAAAACCATGCTAAGGAATGCCCAAGTAGACAGACAGCCTTACCAAAGAAGAAACACTACCTGACACACTGAACATTTTAACTGGCTCATCAACTTAACTATCACACTAAACTTGATGAGTACCATCCTGAATCTAGGTTCATTTATTCACATACATATGAGGAAAACATTATGTCCAACTATACAAAGTAAAAAGTTCCCAGCCTGCCAGTTAAGTCTTAGTTCTCCAAATTAGCATTTGAGGCTCCATTAAATGTTTTATACAATAAGGCACAGAAGTAATTTTCCATTAGAGAACGGAATTGTGTACCAGATATCACTAAAACTGAAAACTATACAGACTGAAAGTCAGCATGAAAGTAGGTTGGAAGACATGCCCAGATTAGATCGTGATCTCCCAACCTGAAAGTCATTTATATAGTACTGACACAAACAGATACCTGGAATCATTATTAGAGGGAAATCCCAAAGGTCTTTGCACAACATGCATTAGGACTCACTTCTGAATGCATCTGAGTCACCCAACACATGAACAATAGGCATTTCCTTGACAGGTTGTCAGGCATTCAGCTGGCATCCTAACAAGACGTGTGGTACATCTTACTGCAAAACATACGTCCGTACCTGATCCTCTGCAAATCCACAGGAAGAACCAGTGAAGCTATTAAAAGGAAGGTCTACCTTCCCGCATTTGTGGGAGAGGCCACTGGTCAGCACTTAAATATGCCACATTCAGCTGAAGACAACAACACTACCAGACTAGAAAAAAACCTTCTTAGAAACTCTTAAATCTGCTTGTTTGTTTTATAAGCTAAGTATCAACCAGCTTTAGAGTATTCAGAATGCTCAGACCCAGGAAAACCAGCAAATTCCACCACATCAAAGCTTTTAAAACTATCTGTAGTTATCCATTTCTCACAGTAAGCTTATGTTTATTCCATATGAGTAGACTGATATTACAATTACTCTGGCAGGTGTCCAGAACACCTGGGTCTGAGGTAGGATTACACCATTAGCACTCAGAATTCTGACAGTCCCTACGTACAGGTGTTAAGCAACATCATCCTACAGGATGAACCAATTAGATTTACTCACATGCACAACTATCTTCTGAGTTGAATAGCTTCTCTAAAATTACAGCACACATTTTGCAGGTGTTGACCAGTCTTGTTTCCAAGTCTTCCCCTTCTCCTCTTATTTACATGACATGCAATAAAGACTTATATAAAAGTTAACCTACTCCAAGTTTGAGGTTATGGAGACTGTTTCAGATATAACACAGAGAGATTGACATAATTCACATAACTTCAAGATTTTGCAGCTCCTAACCATTGCCACTTCAGTACGTATTTCACTAAGTAGTACTCCTCTGGAAGTTTCTCCAAGAATCAGACTCCTATTCTGATGAAGCCAAAAACCTGAGTGGGGGTAAAAAAATTACAGTGATGTAGCATACTCAAATACAAAGAATTTGCGTATGTCATGGTTTCAAATGTGGAAAGCATGAACAAGGTTTACATGGAACAAAGTTCAAAGCAGTTGAACAGTCCCTGAATGGAACAGCCATGCAGACTTGGGAACAGATACTATTTCAGAAAAATACATTTGCAAGGCAAAGGATTCAAAACGATTGTTGTCTAGAACAGATAAATGCAAAATGTTCCAACGAAGATGGATGAAAGAATTCTCCTTGAAAAAAATCCTCCTCTAGAAAAATTCTAATTAAAGCAGCTCAATACACAAGTTGTTACAGTACATGGCAAGAAGGAAAGCTTTAAAAGCGTTCTTACTTCTAACAGTGTCATTGCACAGAGGAAATTAAAACTTCAGTTCTCATTTTTTCGGTGTCCTAACGACAGAACAGAGTTGGAACTTAACTAAAGATTCTAGGAACAAAATAAGATGGAAACACTATATTGTTCTCTGAAACTGAAGTAGAACTTCTGCAAAAAAATTATGCAAACCTGTACCAACAGCAAAAATGCCAGTCACAAATACATCAAAAGCTAATGACAGTTTGTTTAGTTGATCCTCTGATTTCCTTCAAGCTTTCATGATGATGATTAAATGCCTATTTACTGATTGGAAAGCTGAAACTCTCCATCACTGCAAATATACATATACATACGCAAAAACACCAAGTCAAATTTTCCTTTGAGGACTCTTTCTAGCTGAATAGACTAATTTCTGGCAACTTTCCAAGTCCTGGCATTTTATATACTGATGTGCATAAAACAAGGTGATCACTCAAAGGGGCAAGCGAATGAAAAAAGGGGTAAGTCATCTTATTCTTTACAGGATTTCCATATCAAAGTAACTTCTGCATCTACTATCTAAAAAGAAAAAAACCACTCCTCAGTTTCTGAGGATCTAAATCATCTCAGATCTGATCATCTAAAACCCTTTACCTACAAACTTCACTACTTCATGAATGTAAGTATTTTCAAGTAAGGCAGAAGTACCAACTTCCAACTTCACAGCTGAGCAAACAGCACAAGGCCACAACTGATCTGCAGAGAGTGGTAAACAGATTAGCACACAGGTAAAAATATCTTTTCAGTCCAGCTGTCAAAATTCCAGCAGTACACACTGTTCTATCACAGAGGGGAAAGATTTGATGAGTACTGTCAAATCCTGTCTCTCACCCCTGCTTTTGAATAACATGAAACAACCCATTTATTAATTTAAAAAATTAAACATCTGAGTTCTTTCCAGCCTCCTGATTATCCTGCTGCATGTTCTCTCATGCATACTTCCTTCTCCTTCTTTCTCATAATACACAGCAAACATACTTGCACATGCAAAATAACAGTCTTCCTCTGGAAAAAAAAAGTAACTAAAAAATGCACCTGCCAGAAGTGAAATAAGTCACTGGCAAATCCAAGTATTTTTCCTTTGGAAGTTTCTACCTCCATTCTTCCTCCTCAACTTCAGTCTTTCTCCACCTCTTATAATCAAAACCTGTCCCTCTTCTAACCCGAAACACAGGTCAACAGGTAAGTTTTCTTTTAAACTGTAACATAAATTAAAAAGAAAGAAAAAAGCTGGTAATTAAGTGACATCATGAACCCTTCTATCTAATTTTAGCACTGAAGTTACAGAATGGATATTTCTCCACCTGAGAAATTCTTTTGCAAGAACATAAAAAATCCTAAAGATTATGAATAGTCATGTTACTGACTTACATTTGCTAAGGAAGACCCTAAGAATTAGAGGTAGTATGGGAAAAAATTAAGAGGCCATGCCTCCATGGCTGCAGAAGCAAGGCAACCTACAAACGTATTACTGTTTTCATTTACAGTTGTATTACCGTTACGATGCAACTGGCCCGTGACCAAAGAATTATCCTTTCTGATCACAAAGAAATCTTTCAGATAATGTATTTCAGTTCTTTCCAAATACCTTTCCACACAAAAGCAGGAGTCCATAACTCTTAACTCCTCTGGACCTGTAAAGCCCTCTTTTCAAAGTAGCTAAGAAGACAAAGTTGCTTAGTAAAAAAGAAAAATGGAGTAAATCTCAGCCCTCTTGCTTATGAATTAGGGGAAGAACACAAAAAAGTAGAAGGATCAGGATACCATCTAAAGTGGACTCAGCAACAGTTTCTGAAGTTAGATTTCAAGCTCAAGTGTTTAGACACGACAGCTTTTCTTAAAAAAAACAACACAACCTGCCCCAGCTCTCCAAATTTAATGTGAAATCTCAACAAAATATATGAGCAGGTTTGCTTTCTTATCCACCTATAGGGACACACTGCTTGTATTTAATGTTTAAATTTAACTCACACATTCCTGAACTTGGCAGAAGGTTAGCAATGGGACAGAAGTACAGTAGGATTCCTTAGATAAAAATCAAACTTTCAAAGAGATTATTCAGGACTTTTATTTTCTAACAGCTTGTCCTTGGTTTCTGTTAAGACATATTTCTTTACAAGGGTACACAGCAGTCAGGAATTTTAGTTTCACTTTTCTTCTTAAAAGTGCTGTAATTTTAATTTGATATATATATATAGAGAGATATTTTAAAATGTTGGTATTATACAAGTTCTATTATTTTGATTTTTTCCCCCGATGTTTGAAGAAGCTAAGTGGTGGCAACGCACAACATTTTACAAATTATATATATTCCTGTATTAGTGATCAAGCAGCTGTATTATTCAAAATGGTATTACCCTTAAAACTGGTATTATTTCTGTTTTGCTGCAGATTATCTGAATGAAAAAATTCTAAAACATGCTATATACTTTACTATAGATAAATGACATTCACCTATGTCCTATTTATAAACATCTGCATAAAGGCATGGGCCAACAAGAGTTTTATGAAATTCAGCCCAGCCCTGCCCCAAGCAGGCAGGCAAGCAGCAGCTCTGAGGAGAGGCTGCTGGGTGCGGGAAGAGGGGACAGCGAGCTCGGCTGGGGCCAGCCATGTGCCTACAGCAGTGAGTAAGGGTGATCCCCTCAGCTCAGCACCCAGCAGCCTCCTCCAGGCACTGCATCTCCTTTGGCACCTCCTAGTACAGGGGAAACATCAAGCTGAGGTGAGCTCAGCAGGCGGCCATTAAGATGGCAAGGGCTGGAGCACCCGACCTGTGAGGAGGCTGCAGGGCCAGCGCTGGTTCAGCCTGGAGGGGACAGCTTTGAGTCACCTCGTGGCTGCCCCCACGCCTACAGAGGGCGAGGACTATCAAGGAGACATAGCCAGGCTCTTCCCAGTACTGCAGTACTGGAGGACAAGGGAATATAAAGAGAAACATTTTCCCTGACACAGACGGGCAGTAGAACAGGATAACCAAGCACTCCCTGTGCAACTCCCGTTCCTGCAGGTTTTCCAGACCCAAGTGGGCAAAGCCCTAATTAGCCTGGTCTGACCTGACAGCTGGGAGCAGAAGGTTGAACCAGAGACCTCCAGATACCCCTTCCAACCAGAATTACCTTACAGCTGACCCTATGAAACAAAGACACACAGTGATACAGCTGTAATGCTCATCTAGACTGTAATACTCTGTAATCACCAGCATTGTTCTGCTTTACAGACGGGAAAGACCTGCTCCCCACAGGTGAGATCTCTACTTGCCTCACCTGGAACCCTCCCCTTTCACTACAAAGGCATGCAAGAGCCATGTCTGCTAGAGTAAAATGCCAGCTTGGTTGAACCTGGAAACAGCTGCTCATTCCTTCCAGTCAGAGCATCACGATCACAGTCTTTCAGCGAGTTTCCAATACAGCTATGCCTAGAATAAAGAAACAGCATGCCCTCCATTTTTCTTCATAGAGTTTCATTAGCTGCCAGTCTCGCCATTCAACCTCAGAGACACATGGTGCTGGGCCAACTGCTTGGGTGTCAGACAGGCTGCCGGGGTGGACAGCGATTATTACGGCTGGTATTCGGTTGTTTGCCCAGCAGCAGCTGGGTGTTTCCTTTTCCCGGCAGGCATCAGGGCCCTGAGCTGACAAATCAGCCTTAGCTGCCTTGACCAGCCTCAAGCCAGACCTCCACACGCCCTTTGCCCATGGGCTAGATCTAAGGCCTGACCATCTGGCCATGCAGATGCTGCAGCTGCACCCAGCCCTCCTCCTGCCATAGATGTATCTCCTGCCTGCACGCCAGTGCTGACCTGTCACACTGGCTTTGCCCAGGACTGTCAATGGGACCTGCTCCTGTTACTAGCCCTGCCCTGCACACAGTCAGTGAGGATGCTGCCCCTGCCTGTGCTCTGGTCACCCCCAGCTCCTGGTTTGTTATGCCTTGTGAAGCAGCCCTGGTCTTGCTGCTCCTCACAAATAAAGAACCACATGCTGAAGCCATGAATGAGCACAGAAGCTAATGAAGATGAGAGAGGATTTGCATCCTCTTTGCCAGTACTGAGCAGTCTCACAGCAGCGCCTGCTGCTGCTGCTCAAAGGCTGGGTCAACTAGCTGGGGAGTAGCTCTGCTGACAAGGACTGGGAGATCCCAGTGGACAGCAAACCAAACGTGACTCAGCATTGTGCCCCTGTATCACTGAAGGCAAACAATGACATGGGCTAGATCAGCAAGAAAAAGGCCATCAAAACAAGACATGCAATTATCCTACCTTACCTGGCACTTAGGCAACATCCTACATCACTAGGAAGTGACTGAAGGCTTCATTACTTCTATGCCACTTAGTTTTACATTGTGAATCTTCCCCTGTATTATTTTCTTTTAACCCATTAATATCTGCCTCCTGGGTCGTTTTTCATATTCAGTAGTACCGCTATACTGACAACTATGAAATAGGTCATTCTAGATTAGTTCTAACGTTCATTATTGATTTTCTAATTAAACGTAACATTCCTTAGTTCCTAGGTTTTTGGATGTTCCTAAGTCACATGATCTTAGCTATACAAGGCCCTCTGAAAAGCAACTGTAGCTTGTCTAAGCATCTGTACAATATTGTACAGGAACACCCCTTTACGTTTTAACATTCTACAGAAAACTATAAAATAAAAACATCTGAATGACATCACAGGCCTTCCTGAGCCCTAAGGAATATGTTTATTCATAAGTATTCCCCCATTCATTCTCCAGTGTATAAGCTTACAAAGTCACTAACACTCGGATGCCACCAACCTTTGCCATGGTTCACAATCCAGTGATGATTTGCTCTTTCCCATTCCTATTCTACAGTGTTAATCAAACTAGAAGTCTTGCTGCAGAGCTGACCTGCAGTACTGGTTTTTTCCCCCCAGCTCTGGTTCTGTGGAAGCAATGCTCAGATATCAAGCCGTAAGAAATTTCTAGAGCCTGTTCTCTTATTCTTGTTATTTAGAGAAGCCACAGTACTGTAAACACCAACCAATGCAGAAGCAGCCTATTAACAATCTCAATACTTCACTGTAAACCTTCTTCCACCTCAACCTCTGTATTCTTCAAGTAGACTGAAAGAGCAAAAAAATAACCCCTCTCTGCCCCCACAACATACACAAATGTTACCCACGTGTAACATCCAAGAACAACTGTTGTCAAGGGGCTAACAAGTTCGAACTGTGCCTCTCAGTGACCAGAACCCTGAATTAATATACTGTACACACAGAATTTTACCTCATTAGTGAGACCAAAAAAAGAGAAACCCGAGAAGAAACATATGTAAGCTACAACTGTGGCATGCATTTTTGATAATGCACTAAATAATGTCCTTCCAAACCCTGGATTCCGAGGGCCTGGATTTCTGAAGTCATGACCAGGCAGTCTCAGGGCAAGTGGAGGCCTGAGAATTAAAAGAAAATGAAAGACATCTTCATTCAAAGGCTGTTTTGAGAAACCAACTGCATGTTTCTATATATAGCTGTTGTCTTACCTTTACTGCTATAAACTAGGTTTTACTTCAGTTTTAATCAAAGAGGTAAAGTAGTAATTTACCATTCATAAGACTTCAACTTTTGAAAAATCATCATGTTTAAAGAATTCACAACAAAGAACAACACAGCTGGAATCACTAAAAAAATTTTATTGAAATGATAGCCTTGCAGGCTGAACATAAAAACAAAATACATGTCCAGCATCAGCAACATCTTAGAGCAGTGGTTTGTCACAGAAGCATCTCATGAGTTACAACCTGTTATAAATATGATGCAATAGAAACAACAAGCAGGATAGGAGACAAAACCAATTTTTTTTTTATTTTAAATATTGGCATGGATTTACAGTCAGAAATAATTCTTAAATGAATAGACCTTCAAAGGAATTCCAAGAAGACTACATGCTAGTCCTTGCCTCTAATCTTTTATACTCGGTACAGCCCATCACTACCCCTACCTACAGTCCCGTATAAGCCACCAGTGAATTAACATTCCTACAAAATCTCACCAGGATTTTTCTGCTTGGACAGTGTGGCACTTGCATAAAGCATACTAGGGGAAGAAGGTTGCCACATCTTCTGAACTGGAAATTAATTAGGAGTAGTCATTCTTATTAAGTATATTTATTAGTCTGATAACAGCTGGCTATCAGCCCAAAATATTAAAATAATTTAAAAAATATATGTACCACTTAAGAAAAATATAACTCAGTTCGTGTATGCTAAAATGGAAGAAAACATAGCTGTTTTTTTCAGAAGATGAGAACTTGCTATTATTTTCAGTGTGCTAACAGAGGAAGTGATTAGTAAGTAGAAACATGAAACCCCATACTATGTTTGTAGATGCAACGTAGCAGCAAATTACCAGAATTTGAAATTATCACTTACCAAAATCTACTCTTGTTAGTATGCACTGCATTGGATGGTCAGTTGTATGCCTTGTCGTTGTTGCACCACTTTCATAACAAGTTGCACAGAGATCGTAATCGTAGCAAATTAAACACTTGTATCTGCGACCTCGAAAATTTCCTTTTAAACATGCATCACAGCTGACACCTGTAAACAAATAAAATTGCTTTAAAACAGCAAGAAATTAACTTTTTTTTATAAGAGGCAGATTTGTTGCTGTCACTGCTCAACAACTAAAAGGAGCCAGCCATCTCTGACATGTACAGCTGACTCAATTTTTAAATGTATTTATGTCTAAAGATACTGCTCTTCCAAATTCAGTATTTTGAAATCTTGAAGTAAAGTAAGGGTAGACTCAAGCACTTGAAATAATAATACGTTAAGTTACAAAATTTCTTCAGGCACATCTTCCTACAGGCACCTTTACATACTTTGACCATTCAGTTAGGAATCTTGGGCTAAACACTCTTAAACTAAACGGTATAATGGTTGATGGAGACACACAATCCCCACCCCCACACCCCCCAATAAGCAAACCAACTGCTGACAAAAATGCACTAGCTTTTCTGCCTTTACTTTTGCACTTCCTAATACTTTAATTCTGGAGAATATCGTAACCACCCCTGACATATGTGGGGTAGAAATTAGCAGCTTTTCTCATTTTAAATAAGAGGAAAAAGTTAACGTGTTTCTTGAAGTTAGGCTACATCCGTTCTCTCCACCCTATTTCTTTCTCAAGCTCAATCTTTATACTCTAAAGAAGCCACACTGCATGTGTCAGAGAAAGGCGTTACAGGTTCCAAAGGTTTTCATTTTTCTCTGTGTAGTTTCAGTTTGCTCTTGGTTACTTGGTTAAGTGCAGGCGAAATGTCATCACCTTGTAATCTGTCAAGTTAACACAAACTTCAATTGCAGCAGCAAATTCAGGGCCTCCATGAAAAGAAACCAGTGAATACAATTAAGGCAAGGTTTTCATCAATATCCCTTTCGGCATCAGCTAAGACATGTTCTTCATAGCATAGTACAAGAACAGACAACTTTAGAGAAATAAAACTGCCAGAACAAAATAATCACATTATTCACCTCCCTATATTTTAAGCCTAACTGCTAGAGGATTGCTGTTAATTACAGATTTTTTTTTACATTTTTTGTTGTGCTACTCCACTCTGGAGCATTTGAACAGAAACTTCACCACACCTAATGCAGGAATGCAACAGTAAGTAATTTCTTTAAAACCCCTGCGACTTGTTCAATGGCATCATTATTTAGATGAACAGTAGACAAAATTACTTTTTTCCCCCTTTAGCTTCTCTAGCTACAGGGATAGCTTAAGGCACTATCTAACAGTTTCTAATGTCTAAGCACCATGCTTGTATGAATACTGAACCTATTTCTTTAGTTGCCTCACTCAGTATCTACTTTGAAAGTCTCCCTGCATGGAGTAGCACTTTAAAAGAAAATATTTCAAGCATCTTTGTTAACAGCCTCAAAGAACTGCATTTTGAGGATGGCCCTGTTACCATCTTCAAAATTTTGTTTTGTTGTTGGGTTTTCTTAAAATCTTTCTCACTTGACATGCTTTTTTCTGAAGGACCTATAACAATCTTTGATGACTAGGACAGTGAGAGCAACCTAACTTCTGAGAGCACCTGTTTGTTAACTCTGTAGAATTAATTTAATTGCTTCATTTCATTTGTTTGCTTTTCCCATATAGAGATCGATAAAATTTTACCTATGCAGCATCCATATCTCCTCAACATGCTACACATAAAACACGTATCAGTTACTGGCAGCAGTGCAAGTCTTTGTTGCTTACTTAACTTTCTAGAAAACAAGTTGATCAGCAAGTTAGACACTGAAGTAAGGAGACTAGTTTAACCTACAGTCTGTCAGACACTAACAGCTTTCCTGATGAAGTATTAAGCCATGGTTCTCCAGTAAATTGTATTCTCCCCACTTTTTTTTTCCTTTAAAGGGCTCAGAACAGTTGATTTAATGCAGATGTAAGCCTCTTTGCAACAAACTCTTCCTGTCACATGCCCTCTCAAACATCTAGATCGTTTCTACTTGAAGACAGCCATGTTCTTAAGAAGTTTTAATTTACATGCAACAGCAACCCCCACTCACTCTGTGATACTAACTTTGGAGAAATTCAGCCACAAACATAAATCACAACATAATGTTTGTATTTAAAACTTAATAACATTTCCAGTGGAAATGTACAAGGTCTTCAAACAGATTAATTTTACTTCCTACGACCAATTACCAGACAGCCTACAATCTAATTAGAACAGAAAAATTAACATTAGCATAACACATCACTATGGCTGGTGAAGTCAGACCAAGAGAGTAACAAAGTTAGGGACAGCAGGCTCTCTGCATCTCCCAAAGTTGACATTTTGCCACAACAACCATATCCTCCCCCCTTGGGAAACGGGCTAACGGCAGGGGATGTACCATGTTACTTTTATATCCTTTTGTATAGCGGTGAATGAAAGCCACAAAAGGGAATATGGTAATTAAAAGTCTCAGTTTGGGAGTTAAACCCATGTTTAAATCCCCAGACCTCCCTCTGTATCCAGTAGGGCCCCTTTTCCAGAAGTTGCATCACTTATTCTTTCCTTTTTACAACAGTTTCACTGAAGTCAAGGCTGTTAACAGTTCTTCCTGTTCTTCAAGCCTATCACTTGGCTGCCAAAACCTCATCCATCTATCCCAACCTAGATCTGGAAACCAAAATGTCCAGGCAAATAATCTCCTCCCAACCTCTTCTTTCTACTACTGTAAACACTTACTTCTTTATCAAAGCTTTGATTTGGTTTTTAGTTTTTTTCTACTTTAATCTTTACATCAACTGAAATTCCAGAAGCTCCTTTCTTTCCCCTGCACAAACCCCAAACACTCAAAGATAACACATGACAGTCAGCACAGCATCTCTTCTACCAGATGCCTATCCAACATTTCCCTGCATTTACCTTACATCTGCAAATACAGCAGATACACTACAGATTCAAGAATGTCAGATTAACCTGAACATAATCATAATAAACACAGGTTTTGAGAAAAAAACATGGTCTGGAGGGGTTCACTTTGAAGCAGGGAACAAAAGCAAACACCAAACCAAAAGAAGAGCCTGAAGAAGGTGTGACAAGGATTTAGATACTCAGCAGACATTTCTGACTTGCACAAAATGCTACTGACTTTTAAAAGAATCCTTGAATGGAATCCCACTAACCCTGAATGAATTGCTATTTGATGAGAACTTCAAATTCACCTTTTGCAAAGCAACAGTTTAGAATGATCAGAGTAAAAATTATCCATTTTAGTTACAGATTGAATTTTCATCATCATAGATGATAGAGGTGACTTCCTCAAATTTTCTTCTACTTTGTTATTGCTATACAAGTACCCAATATACTGCATAACATATATCATGTCTAATTAAAATCTTGCTGCTCAGTGGCAGTTCGGGGTTTTTTTTAATACAACACCGTTCCACTAGAGGGAAGCATTGTGCTAAAAGCCTAAGGAGTTTTGGTTCACATTACCTTTGATTACCAAGTTTCAAGTTCTGAAAGTTTATTCTGCAGTATTCCCTCACGGTATCAACAGTTTCAGCCTCTCCAGCTTCACATTTTGAGTGAAATGAAGTAGGAGATAGCTAACAGTCCCGTTAATAAAATACAGTTTACCCCTTCAATAAAAAATTCTTACTACATTTAATGTGAAGTCACCCTACATCTTCACCTAATCCAAGCCAAAGACTTCAGGGAAGGTATCACACAACCATTTTTATGTAGCATGCTGAATAGTGATTTTAAAAAAAATAAAACAAAACATAATAAATAAAAAAACCCCACAACACAAAAAAACTCCAAACAAACCCAGAAGAACTCCTCTCCCCAACACTTTTCATACTTTGATCCTGATAGCCAGATATAACTTGCTCTTGTGACATGGAATTGGTTTTGCTAGGCATTAACTGAAATGAAAGCAACTTCTCCTAAGTTTAACAGAGAGACCAAAGGAAGCACATAATCTGATTTCATAATGGAGAGAATAATGCTGGACAGACACGTGGTTCAAAGATTACATACATCAGGATTAATTTGTTTTTACAATTACAAGCAAAGAAGTGTCCTGAATGTCCCAAGCCATTACTGTCTCAGATAGACAGCCACCTGTAACAGAGCACAGGCGGTTTTGCCCATAGTATCTGAGGAGGCCAAGTGGGGAATCAGACTAACAATATTAAAAGCACAATAATCTGGCCTAGATAAAAGTGACCTGAGAAACTGTGGAGAACTCAACAAGTTGTTTTTTTTCTTATGAAGAACATATGGTCAAAGATAAGCTATATAGACACACTGAAGTATGTTCCTGCCTCAAACAATGTGAGCAGCTAAATCTTATCAATGCTTTGTATCATGTGATTTTTAGAAATTTCAGAGAAAACGCCACCCACTAATCACCAGAAAACACATACAAAGCCTGCACCTGAAGTATTCAAACAGTGAAGACAACAACATTCAGCTCCTGAGGGCAGTATTTAATCCTTGTGCCGTCCCTGAGAATCAATGAATTCCTGAACAATACACTGGAAAAAACTAGGTGCACAGGCTTCACCATTTAACATACTTGCCAGCAGTTAAGTGTCCAAAACCCAACTTTATGGCCTGTAGTTCAGGTACTGCTTTTAATTCATCAGTAAGAACAACTGAACTGATTTAATGTCCCAACATAAATACAAAATTAGCCTGTCAAAGACTTCTCCAGAATGAAAATGCCAGTTACATAAGCATTTCTCCTCACCTTACCTAAAGCACTAAAGGGGTTCACCCTTCTCAAAGAACACATTCTTTTATATATTATATATAGATATATACACACACACACATTACATATACATGTACCACTGAATTTCAAGGGGACTGGACAAACTTCAAGGTTTCTACCTTTTAAAATCACCTTCTAAAAGCCCCAACTTAAGCATGCAATGGAAGTTAAAAAGTAGTGCTGCCTCTTTCGTGGTACAAAAGTTTGCAACCTATGTAGTGCATTTAGATGTTCTGAGGATCACAAGTAACACTACTTTTAACATGCACCTGATACATTTCACTGCAAGAGGTTCTTTCAGTGGAGTTCACTTGTTTCGGCTTTGGGGATTTCTTTTTGGTTTTGTTTGGATGGGTTTCTTTATCATCTTTTTATGTTCTGTTTGAACATCAGCTCCCTCATCTGTAGTCTGCATGCCACATGGCAACCCCAGGCCTTAAAGCAAGACATTCTATTTAAGTGGTTCAGTTGTTTCTAAGACTTAAGATAGGAAAATATATGCCACTTGATAACATTTAAAAAAAGAAATGCCAAACATTTCTTACTTCAGTAGCCTCATTCTTAATGCAGGCTACCTAATTTGAGAGGTTAACTTCCAGGAACAGAAATTTCATGTTTCTATGAAAATTTCACCAGAAATTCAGCCAAACCATAGAACTTTAATTTTTTTTTCTCTCACATTTACTAAAGCAGATTGTGAGAACATACATCAAGGATACTCCATGTATACCGTATCTCAAGAGCATACTTCATCACCATTGCAGCTCCAAGTGCTGAACAGAAAATTCACACCCCTGAATTAACTAAAATGCTCCATCCCCCCATACATCCTGTGTACAACAGGGCTGAATATACAGTATCTTCCTATAGCAGAGTGGAAGGAGAAACAACCAGACTAGCATGTCTGCAGGAAGAACCAGTAGGATTAAAGCTGCAGGAAGAGATTATGTTGACCTAGAACTGGAAAGAAAGGGAGGAGGAGGAAAGGAAGGTAATCAGGCAGGCCTATTAGACCAGAACAGCAAAAAAGACTTTTTTTCTGAACAGCACTCCTCCTTCTCCTTTGTCTCCAGAGTCTGGAGTACAAACAGATCCCCAAATCTAGCCATCTCCCTGTCATCAACAAGTTTCATAAAGCCCACTTGCACAGTGTCTGGTACTTGTCTAGAGTGTCTAAAAAGAAAGAATCAAGCAGTATGGCTTGCCCAGCAATTTCCAGCCTTAGTCCTAACACATGACCATCAGTCAGCCTGCTACCAAAAGGAATTTTTTCATTTTTGCTTTCACATCGCCAAGTTGTGGAAGTTATAACAGTTTCAGTTATCTAGGGCATCAGGAACACGTGATTAGTGAGCATGGCAAAACACGCCCAGCATTAAGCAGGAATCATGCAGGAGAGATGGCACCCCACAGCAACAGTCACCTGCCTTTCCCATGAAACTGTCCTTCTCTCTCCCGATTTCCCCAATTCATTCATTTGCTACGCCTTTCAATTCTGACACCACAATAAGAACCTCACACAGCTCACTGTCTCACATCTGTTTCAGAGGTGCAGCAGAATGCATGTCTATTCCATTCTCAGAACAGTCTGTTCTGTGCACCAAGGCAGCCAGGGAAGAGTGTTCCACGCACAAACTAGTACATGGCAGGGTAATTAAACTTACCATCTTAAGGTCTATGTGTAAGGGATGAAACAAAGTTGTGCTAGTTACCTTCATTTTGCTACTTCCTAACTTGAATCTGTAACCTTTGTAAGTCAGTCCATCCATTTCTATTTGATTACACAAATGATTTTAATGGTGTAGTACTAAAATCAGCCAAAGAACAAGACAGCCATTACAACCACTTACATTTCCCTAACACATCATTGAAAATTCACTCAATACTGAAAACATCACTCAACATTTCTTCTCCAGATCTAACTTTCAAAGGAAAGCCACAGCATCTAACTGTAACACGCAGGGCTGCTTTTACTCCTTTGAAAAACATACAGAAATGCTGATTAAGTATTGGTAGTTCTTCATCATTTTAATCGAAAGATTCCTCAGTAGTCTTACTTTAGGATTCACTACTCTCACAGGCAGGTTCTACATATCTCTCATGTACCAATCACACCACCCAGTAGATGACATCCCATGACACCAGTGACATTTATATAGCAGGTCCAAGAACAACTTTGCCACCATCAGTGCAAATATAAACACTAAGTGAATATTTTAGTTTTTTGAAATGGATCCCAGAAACACTGGTGGTTCTACTACCACCTTAGCTCAAAGAAAGAACTTGTTTTCTTACAATGACAGATGGATGATATAACAGCCATCTAGTAAACCCTGTCCAATTTTCCTTTATTTATCACCTTTTCCAAAAAAGTTCCAACACAACAAACAGCCATCAATATGTATTTATTGATTTCTGCCCAAAAATCATTGTGATTTTCCCAAGCACCAAATCACTGAAATAGGAGATAATATACAAATAATTCTGTATGATGAGGTTTAAATATTGCTCATTTATTCTGACCTGAAATAGGCCAAAATAGGTTCTGTACAAGGACACACATATAACCTTGATCAGTTCTTGTCCATATTAAACGTATATTCTCTCTACATAATAAAAAGAGCAATCACTTCCTTTATAGAAGTTTTACATACAAATCTGCAGATTCTTTCAACTCTCTAAATATACTGCTGGGACACCTCAGACACAAACCAGAAACTGCTCTAAAGGCTGCTGGAAACTCTGGACTCACTATCTAGACATCATTTTACTGAGAATCACTATACAGCCTATGATGGAAAAAAACTACTTTCCTGACAAGCTGGGTGGAATAGGTTCCCATTATCCATGATCTGAGCAAACTTGTCTACACTGAAAAGACAGAGGAAAAAATGCACACCCCTGTGCCAAAACACAGAAAGCAAGCATGAATGAAAAAAGGATTTTAACAAGTTCATAGGAGTCCTTGGAAACTCATTCAGGTAAGATGAGAAAGCAGCTCAGGAGACCAATTCTGAAAACACATTTTTTAACTAGCCTACGCTGTTTCTATCTAAGAAATTTTGTATAGTAAAATGTAAACATGGGATCCACCTTTACTAGAGGATAGCTTTTATGTTTGAAACCTGCTAGAAGAATATTTGCTATGCCTTCTATTTTATTACTTTTGCAAGTTACCGTAAACATAAGACAGAAACAAACCACTTTCTCCAGATATATTAGCCAAAAAAAAGTGTATTAAATAGTCTTGTTTTATAGGCCTCATATCCTGATCAGACTCTTCACTAACCATTCCTTAAATTCAGACAGTGAAAACTAGGTTATTTTTAAGCCCTGGCTTCCTATAGCAAAAATGTTTTCCGAGTATCACTGACTTCCGTATCATCAAGAAAAGCTGTCAAGTATCTTCTCTGACTAGATTATTACATTTAACATATCTAAACATTTAGAAAGCAGCAGAATTCTTAACCTGTCGTGAAAACTGATTCATAGTGAAAGGTTTTGCCAGACATGTTGAAGACTTAAAGCAGAACGATGAACAGTGTACATTGCAAGGATTTTTCATCAAGCGGATGTGGATTTCTAACTTGGTATTTGATACTCTGTCCATCCATCTCTTATCATTCAATTAATATAATTTAATTTGGCCATCAAATCCATCACAACATGAAAGCCTGCTAAAGTACTGTTAATACATTAAAATTAAATAAATTGCAACGCATTTATCAGAGCACAGAAAGTTTGTGGTGTGGCAGCAAAGAGAACTGGCACCAGACATGACCTTATTTAAGAACTCTGTTAATCTGGGAAATGGCAAACAGCATGTGAATTCTATTAACAGAGAAATACTTATACTGAGGAAGCTGTAAACAGTGCCCGGGCAAGAAAGTAACAGTAACAGCACTGGTCTAAATCCTGTGTCTAGTAAAATGAGCCTCAAAGTTTCTCATTTAGTAGGACAGGAACAGGTTCCTCAGTTTCTTCCAGGGCTAGAGACAACAGAAATACGCAGCTCAGACAAACAACTGAAAGAGAACTGGGCTGGGGGGGAAGAACATCACACACAAGTGAGTTTTATAGGTGTAAGAAACATGAAGAAACACTTGAGAAAATCCTAAGAAGAAATTAAACTGAAGAACTGCTATTTCTCTGTTGAGCCCTGCAAGAATAATGAGATTACCTTATAAAAAAATAAATATTTGCATATTTTGGTTTAGAGCATTATTCAAGAAGACTGACAAAAAAGTAAAAAAAAGACCAAGGAGAACAAGACACATGTTGAATCAGGCAGGGGAAAGAATGGAGCTGTATGGCTCAACTGAGCAGAAAACTCAATAGTCTTGAGTCCTTTTTCTACAACCCACCGTTTCAGGCAGGTAAGAGAAAAACATCAATACTCAACACACCTAGTAGAGGCAAAATTCATCAGTTTGTCTTGTAAATTATTACCTTTGCAAAAAGATTAGCAGAAATTAAATACACTATTTAGGTGCACCCTATACATAGCTCTGGTGTCTGGAATACACTCAGCTTTGCTTCCTTTTGTGCTATCAGTCACTCCTGACCTTCTTAAACATTCCTCATGTATGCAAGTGTGGCAACCTTTTCTCTCCTGCAGTGCAGAGAAGAGGTAAGAATTGCACAGGCCAGGCAGCAGTGCAGAAAGCAGGCAGCATGGCTGGGCAACCAAAGAGCTAGAAGTGAAAGGCAAAGTTTTCATGCAGTAAGCACTCCTGCTCTCCCTGTAACACCTTGTGATTACAGCATGTCTCACGACAGCCAAGACTTACAAAAAAGACTTGCACAAGGTGGTCTGGAAATACACTGACTTTTCATGTCAGAAAAATACATCCAGAAAGCAGCTGGGAGAGGGAAGGAAAAAAGAACAAGTGGTTCTCCTCTCCACTAAAGCAAGCAGCAATACCTATTTCACAGCAGGCAGCCATACCTAGATTCCTATCATCCAACCAAGTTTACAGAGAGGAGCACAAGAACACTTTCAAGCCTACAGTCTACCTTTAATGTCCAATTCAAATGGCACCACAATGTCATAAAAGGAATTTATCTTTCCTTAACACCACAAGAGGTCTAGGAACTTGTAAAAAGAACTGAGTTTCTCTGAACACAAGACAGTATGATAATGTAAATTTAATTTTAAAAATGGCAATAGGAAGTTAAAAACCTACTGTATATTCATTTAAGTAGTAGCAATGTTCTACCCTGGGCCTTCTCAGCCATTTTTCTTACTATGAACATAAACAGACTGCCTTGGCAACCACTTTTACTCCCACTCCGCTACAGATAATAACTTCTTAGGCTGGTAACATGCCTGCAAAAACTACAATTGCTTATGATGTGAAAGCTACAACAGAAGAATACGGTAGGAAATACAGTAGCCTAAAGCAAAAAAATGTTTCATGCCTGCTTTGGTCAGGCTTGGAGTTTGTTCCATTCCTCTCTTCCCCTCCTTTCTGATTCAGCATGGCTTATACTTCTTTATTAATTGCTGATAGGTTCCCTGGATTGGCAACCCAGCCATTTGCCAGCCACACCAAATGCCTACCTTTGTCTTATTAAAAAAAAATTCATTTAGCTTTATTATTTGTAGTTTCTTTTTTCTTCTCCTTTTATACCACATATGCATAAAACCCCAAAGATTATCAGAATATTACCTTCTGAACACTTCCCTGACAGTCCCATTCATCCTTCACACATACTTCCAACTTACTTTGCAGAATAATTTACTAACCACCCTATTTGAAAATAATGAGTTCAGATCATTTTCCTAAATAGCTTTCCATCTATCACTAAACACTAAAAGTCATTACTGATTTACAGATTACAGTTCATGAGTCTCCAGGATTTAAGTCTTTTTACTGTAATTAGCTCAATCTCTTAAAGAAAATATTTTTACTTAAGAAAAACTGCTTTAAAAGGATATTTCTGTTCAAACCTGTCCTCAAAGTAAACCTGATTCTCAGGAAAAACACTACACAAATGGATTTTTATTCCAACACACCAAAAAGGAAAGAATCACTTGGGACAAGTATAAAAAATAATTAATTGCAGGTCCGTCAAACCAGATAAAAAGGGATCAATTTACTGAAGAAAATATAAAATGTAAGTTCATCAGCTTCACTATTATTTTGCCATAAAATCCCAACTGTATTCAGAAATTTAAGTGCAGGAAGAGAAAGTTCATTTTTATTCCTAGAACAGAAAGCAACCACCTACAATTTCCAAGTGAAAAACAATATCTATTTTTAACCCTATAGAAACTGAAGATACGTTAAGGTCAGCATTTAGAGCACCTATTTTCAGCTGGAGGGGGAAACAACTACTCTGAAGAAAATAATCACTGTGGTTTCAATGTAACTGTTCTGTTGCAGGTAGAAACACTAGAAGGCAAAATAAAAGATCAAAACTGGCGATATTTTGTTCCATCCTGCCAAAACTCAGATCTCTCAAATCCTCATGTTAAATTTTAATGAAGAAAGTTGCCAAGTACTCTGATGTACACCACAAGCGTCAGACAAATACCACAATTTCCATCACCTTGCTCCAGGCAAAAGCCTTCTGCAGCCCCTCATCCTTACTATGAATAGGACACAGTCATTCAGCCTTGCCCTAGAACAAAACATTCAGAATTAAACAATGTCACAAGCATTTGGGAAACTACACTAGCAGAAAAGATCAACAAGCCAGATGAAACAGTCTGAACTTGAAGAGTTGCAGCGGAATACTCAGTACAGGAACCTAATTTAACAACCAGATGACAACTAAAAAAAATAAAATATCTAATTTCCCACAAAGTTCTAAAAATTTGGAAATTGAGCTTTAACAATGAAGACATTTTTCTAAATTAAAATATCACAGCAATTTATAGAAATGTTTTTATTTGCTGAACTAAAAGCAGATGCTTAATAATACAGCATTTTATCAAACACATAACATATCCCACTTCATAATTTAAGAAACAAGGAAAGGGAGTGTCAAAACCCATTAAGCCTACTCTTACTATAGGCTCAGATGCCATGCTGCAGTTACAAAATGTGCAAATCAGTATTTTAAGGATAGGAAAAAAAACAACTGTACAAACAAATCTGATAAATCTCCATTGAAAGAAGTTTTTAAACAATCTGCCTGTTGGGGGGGGGGGGGGGGGGGGGAAGAGTGCTATAATATAAAGATACTACTGAAAAAAACTAGATAATGAAGGTGGTGAAGGTGGATACACCAGATATATTTTCACTGGTTTACCTTAATTTCCGCATCTTGGAAGCACAGTCATAGGGCATTCAAAACACTGAAAACGACAACTTTTTCTTTAAGTTTTCAGACTAACTTATAAGCTCTGATCTCCATCTCCCACCAGACGCTACTTGATTTCCACACAGAAAAGTAGTTTTCACCCACTAAACTACTGAGCTATTTCAAGTTCTCAGATGTTCACGAGCAAAACCACTCATTGTCATACTTGCATCTTCCATAGCTATACCTTCTTTAAACACATAAACATTCTTTAACGCTGCCTCACTGCATACTGTGTTGGATTCTAAAGTTTTATTTAGGAATGCATGTAAAAAATGCAACCAGTTTTACCCCACAAATAGCACAGCCTTCTACTCTGCAGATACCCAGCCTGTTATGGGTGAGCATGAAACTATCCATTTACCTTGGCAGTCTCCAAGGTGGTGTCACTGGGGAGCAGGGATGAAGAGAAACCTTCAACCTGTTCGGCAGAACAGAATGTCCACATTTCTAGTACAGCTTTAAGC
The DNA here is from genome assembly GCF_017639655.2 of Falco naumanni. Classification (NCBI taxonomy): domain Eukaryota; kingdom Metazoa; phylum Chordata; class Aves; order Falconiformes; family Falconidae; genus Falco; species Falco naumanni. Next base: position 32,467,127 of record NC_054080.1, read on the forward strand.
CAAATGCTATTTTAACAGGTTTTCTGAGCTCTCTATTGACTGTTAAAACACACCAGCTCCTATGGGAAACAGCATTAACCGCTGTCCCTCCTGTTGCCTCCACAGGCGCGCGGTGACCTGGTTCAGGAACGGCATGGCGGCCAACCCCTGGCCGCACAGTCCATCAGCTCACAGACACCAATGTGGTGGATGGCGAATGGCGTTTATTGCTGAGCGGCGTGACACTATATAGCCTAGGTTTACAGTGTCACTTCCGTCTGCTTACATCATAAGCTAAAAGCTGTTGGCTACCTGGAGGGGGGCCCTATGTTTCCGTACAGCGCGACATCTTCCGGCCGCCAGGCCCTACCTAGCAACATTTCCCCTCTCCCTATGCTTAACTAAACAGGCTAAAATAGTAAAAATATTTCTAAAAAAAGAGTACAATTGCACACTGAGCAATTGGCACTTGGGAAGCGACTGGGGGTAATGGAGTGTAGCTGGGATACCTGGGGAGAGCCAGGGAGAATCGGGGGAAATACCGATCAAGTACATTTTTAAAGCAGTTGTTGGTGTTCTACAAACATGATGTTGACCTTTTCTAGCCGGCTCTTGACAAAGGACACGAGCCTGTTTAATATACAGGGTCTGAAGATCAGTGTCAGCAGGATTATTGCAATCGGCCCTACCAAGGTGGGTATCAGGGTGGTTAGCCACGGTGATTGGTTAAACCATGATTCAAACCACCCTTGTTGGGCTTCCCTGTCTCTTTTTCTTTGAGCGCCACATTGGGCGCCAATTGCTGTTGCGCTTTTTACTTCCTGTTTTTTAATAAAAAACAGTCCCCCCTTATCTGTGCCGGGTTGCCAGTATCTAAAGCCCCAAGTTTTGCCGACGGTCCATCCCAGGTCGTTTTCATTGGTTACGTTTAAGAAAATATATTGGCAGTCACATTTCCCGCAGCATACTGTCCCTCCCAACCCGTTTGGTCTCTTAGGGGTGCAGCCTGTTGGACCCCAACTGGTCTTAAGAAACGGGTCTGGTTTCGCTACCTTCCAGCCAGATGCGATGGTTTCACAGCCCCAGCGAGAACAGTAATACTGGTAAGGGACGTTACAGTAAGATTTGCCGGGGTTAGAGCTGGGACACATACAATACATTACAGTGTTCAAACAGGGGGTTGAGAGGATTAGGTCACAGAGATATACTTGGAAACTAGGGGGTCCCGGGGTAACAATCTTCCGTAGTATCTTCTGGTCCTCCCATCTCGCCAGTACCCATTCCCACAGCTGATGTTCATACAAACCGCTAGACGGCTTTATGAACCCCAAAACTGAAATCACACAAAAACATCGCAGCCCCGCCCTGCAGGGGCTGTTTCGCCGTTGTCTGGACTCCGCCGGTGCAGAGCTCTCAGATGCGGACAGGCCGCTTGCCGACTCGTCATCTTCTCTTGTCACCAGGGTATATGGGTTACGGGGGTGTCCAATGATCCGGTCCTGCAGACAAAAACTCACAGTTTTCATTAGTTTTATTCTGAAGGTCTGGCTTGATAGACTTAAGTGGACACCATTTGATTCTGTTATCTTTTCTGACTGCGGCATACCCTCGCCCTGTCAGAACTAATTTCCACCCTTGTTCCCATTCTCCTAGCTCATTTCTGATCATGACCGATGGGCCTTCTTCTAGCGCTCAAGTGGCCCAGTGCTTCTGGGCAGGGCTATTCACCTCATCTCCCCTGGGGAACTGGTTTAAAGCTAATAGGGCTGCCGCTAATAAGCGTGCCTGGTCCCCCGAGGGAATGACGTTGGTAAAACCTTCTGTTTTTGCTAATACCTCTAATTTAGATTTCAGAGTTTGATTTGCCCGTTTGACTATGGCTTGTCCTGTACTATTATATGGGATGCCGTGTATTAGAGTAATACCCCATTTCAGAGCGAATGCCTGGACTGATTTAGACACAAAATTCGGACCATTGTCCGTTTTGATCTGATTAGGGATGCCATGCCACGCCATGGCTGTTAGCCAATGTTGGATGGTTGCTTTAGCGTCGGTCTTAAGGTGTTGTGCCACTACGATCACCCCGCTATATGTGTCTACAGTTACTGCTAGCCATGCTCGAGGTTTTAACAATTGGCAGAGCGTAAAATCTGTCTGCCACACCTCAGAGGCTTTAAGACCTCTGGGGTTGACTCCACTAGACCACAATGGTGCTTTTTGACAGTGGGGACATGTAGCTACTATATGGTTCGCGTCAGTGGCCGAGATCCCACATCTCTTTGCTAACGCTTTAGCTCCAGTGTGGAGGGACTCATGTAATTGGCGGGCATCTCTCAGTGTCCACAACCTTTTTGCAGCGGCATCTGCTTTGTCGTTGCCGATTTGGAAGAACCCTTTGATTGGGTTATGGCTGTTGACATGGATAACCGATATAGTGCCCTTTCAGGAAAAAAGTGCTTCTTCCAGCATCAGAGCTATTGTGGATGTTGACACGCCGGGCCCTGACATGGCTAAGCAAAGCTTGGCCACAAACATTGAATCAGTTACTATGTTGAGATGTTCTGCCGGGAACAGTCCGCACGCCAGCACTACGGCTGTTGCTTCCAGCTGTTGGACAGAGATCGCACGATCGGTCATTTTGACACAGTGCCATTCTCCTCCCGATTGCCATACTGCTGCCGCGGTTGAGGTCGCTGAGGATGCGTCTTTGAAGACCGTTGGTCCCTGTTGGGGCCGGTCCATGATTTTCCGTGGGAGGTCGACGTCGACAATAGCTAGCATTTGAGTCCAGGGGGGCTTTGTGGCATACCGGACTTCTCCCCCAGATCCAACGAGGGCTATAGCTAGATATTCTGACATTGCCACTGATTGTGTTGGGAACTGTTTGCGAAAGGGCAGGTATATTCTGGCTGGTTCAATGCCCAGATGTCTTAGGGTGAGTTTTCTGCCTTTCATGATGAGGTTACCGAGGCACTCGACTCCTGGAGAGAAAGCACGTGATGTTTTCCCCAGGACTATCCATTGTATTGGCTGAGCTTTTTCAGGAAGGCCTTGGGCCAGTGCTCCTACTCCCGCCCCTTCCGTGAAATGCACATACAGATCAAGTAGTATAGTCGGGTTCCACCTGGCGAGCGTGTTTGATGACACCTGTTGTTCGATAAAGTTCGATAAAGACTCTTCTGCATGTGCTAGAGCTGGCAGCTACCTTACTTCACTGCTACACCTCTCACAGCAATGAAACTCAGAAGCAATTTAGCACTTCTCACCTTCCTAAAGCTTACAATTCTACACTATTTTTTCAGGAACAAAGAGGTATGACACTGCACCTGAAATAATGTCCACATAAAATATGTTTTACAGATAGTTTTGAAGCTTTTTATTTGCAGACATCTTTCAGTGCAAGTAACATACCCATATACAGCAACTGGGAGCCTATGGTACAGCCAAGAGTGAGTCCATTTTTCTTGTGTACAATTAGAAGACTCCTTACCATTGTTGCAGGAGGAAAACAAAAGGATTCACAACCCTGTTACTTACAACTTCTTTAGTCTTCTTTAACCCTGTGATCTGCTTTGCCTTGAATACAGCTAATCAGATCATTCAAAGTACTTCCTCGGCAGTTTCTCACTTCTGAGACATTTCTCAGAGTTCCAGCAGCTTCTCAAGAGTTCCTGGATTAACTGGAAAAAGCTACGGTATGGACCTTTACAATAGTAACACGCTGCCAAGACTTCCAAATGCTTAGCAGTATGAAAGAACATGAAGGCAGTGTCACCTTACAGATTAGGGACATTTAATGCCATGTCATAATGTACAAGAAAAGTGTCTGCTTTCTTCAAAAGCATTAATTTGTGAATAAGGACATTAAAAGAAAGGAAAAATATGTTTGGAAGAAGCTCAACACAAAACTTAAATACTGTTTGTAGTGCTTGCATTATCAGCTGCTGACATGAAATACTTGCTCTGAAAAAAATCCATCACAGTATTCCTCAAAACTAGGGTCTGGATCCTGCACCTCAATCAATTATCACCCCAAAGCACTTTATTCTTGGCTAGATAACTGTATTCTGGCATGTAATTCTCAACAATCTACTCCTTCAGCTTTCTGATCACTCTCCTTGAATTCCTAATGCTTCCAGGAACAAAAATTAACTGACCTTTGAGGTACAATGAGAATGACACCTACAAGTAACTGGCTTAAATATTTCAGAGCTGGATAGCATCATAACAAAAGTAAAAAACAGAGCCAAAACCTATTAAAATCATCCATTTATATTATTTTTCTAACGTGGTATCATCAGCTAACCTTGAGAAATTCCATCCTGCTGGTAACTCTGCTTCTAAATAAAATTCAGACAGCAGATTGGAACAACACAACGTTATCAATTAGCAACCTCTACCACTACAAATTTGAGTAGTAACAGTCAATTATTCTAAGGAACCTTTACTTACAAAGTCAAGGTTACATTCTAAGGAATCTTCACTTACAAAGCCATTCTTCTATAGCAAAATCTCAAGCTGTTTTCTCAGCTCTTCACAAAAGTCTTCCAGCATAAGGAATACTTGGCATGCTGTCAGATTCTGCCTGGCAATTCACAGGCCTTAGGCCAAAACAACCTGGGAGAAGATCCTTGCAGATCACAGAATCCATTCTTTCTGCATTCAGGAGGGCAGAAAGGTTTATTCATCTTTGCTATTTTCCAATACTGAAGATAACAAAGAGCTTCAAAATGCACTCAACCTCTTCTTGAGTCAAGACACCGCACAGTTTCTACTCAGTCTTCTTAAATTTGTAAGGTATCCAATTAATGTAACTAAGAAGTATAAACAATGAAAATGGTCATGGTTTACAACAGAAGTAACCAATTTCATGTGTACAGTCAAGAGATCAAACTATACTTACTGACATTTTCATCTTCCCAGAACAGTACAAACTGTAGCAGGGGACAGGTATGGAATTAAGATCACCTGAGGGATCTTACTCACATCTAGACCGAAAAAAAGTTTCATCATGACTTATAAAGCTCTGTATTCTCTATGGCTTTCTTTTGCAAAGCTTAGGTGTCTTTCTTCAAGGGCACCCTGAATTCTCTTTGCCAATCTTACCTCATTTTCCACAACTAGGTTTAGGGAGGGAGTCTACTCTGACCATGGGAAAAATAATACAATCATTCAGGCACTGAAGTTAGTGGTCTTACCTTTGGAAAGTACAGAGACAGTCAAAAGAAACTTTGGAAGCAACGGTGGTAGAACTATGTCTGTCCAGTTGTGACCTATGTTCCACCACCATTACTCTTAGTGAAGCTGTCGCGCAGACCTGATTTCACCAGTGAATCACAAGATGCTTCTCACTACAGAAACTTCCCACTTGCAAAGACAACCCACACCTCAAGTTGTATACCGATGCTCACATAACACCATGTTTAGTGTACAGGTTTGTGTTAGGCACATCTCATTGTTACTGCCTATATTAAAAGCATATGCAAATATCTGCAATAATTAAAACATATACTTGTTGAACTGAAAGTGAGGTGATGGTATCGTTAGCACAGATAAACCTTTGTACCCAAGCCACAGATTTCTTCAGGGTAAATTTTATGTTACATATTACAGAAGAAATTCCACCAACAAAGGTTTCTAGTCAGATTCCCAGCAGTTTCAAATTCATTCCACTGATTTCTAAGCACATACAGCTGACACACGAGTAAAGCAAAAAAATACCAGGAAAACTGAACATTGCTTCTTACTAGAATGATTTATTTGGAAGACAGAAGTTACTGACAATCATGCAAGAAGTCCTTACATGACTATATCCTAACACATTTCTGACCTTGAAATTCTTGGTATGATCTATTGCTGCTGGAGCTAGGATACTTGAGATAGGTATCCAGAGAATATCACCTGTTTAACAGCTCTCCAGCCAGCCACATCCAGGATGGCCCCATTCAGCCTCCAAGTAATGCTAATGTTCTAGGCACGTGCCCAGGTGTTTACTTACAGAAGCTGCCATGAAGTTTCTGCCATACTATCAAGTATCTGCAGACCAACTCTGTTGCTTTGTAGAGGTGCAGAATTTGTTTATAAATAGGTTTAAAATAACAAGGCTAATATGAATATTCTCAAACCGCTTTATCCCATCTGTCACATAAATTTATGCTAATTTCTATACTATTTGTACACAAAGACTTCACTCCAACCTTTCAATTTTTTAGGGTACGGTAAGTAATCAATAGCAATCACCTTCACCCAAGAATACTGTCTGCTTTAGTATCAATAAGCTAAGAGAAACCAGACCTTAAATACCATTTACACTAGGAATCAACTGTTACTGAAGAGTTTTGTAAACAGTGACTCTTCTCAACAAATGAAGAATTCATCAGTCATAACGCAGACCAGCAAGATTTTCACTAGTAAAGCCACCTCATCTCATCTAAGAAACAAAATTCACAAACCCATCTCCATATAAAGTCAGAGAAACCACTGCCTAAAAACATTTTCAGCGATAGCCATTTTCTGAAATGAGTTAGTTGTGCTACCAAGAAACACTGGAGCTTTACTTTTTAAGGAGGCATAGAGAGGCAGCATTAAACTTCCATGGCACTGGAACTCAACATGGGTCTACAGCTTCCCCAGGTGTTTCTGAAAATTCCACCCTAGAGCACTCTAAGGAGAAAAGCAGGAGAGAGCCAGCACAGCAAAGGGAAAGAATAGCAATGACAAGGAACTAAGAGTGTGAAAGATAAGAGATTAAAGACAAAAAGAAGGAAAGCAAAGAAGATAATTTATCCTACCAGAGACAGCACCTCTTGTCAGTCAAGACAAGAAACATTGCCTCCCAAAAAGAATGTGGCACCAGGAAGTGGCAGAAGTGATGGGGGAAGACCAAATCTGACCTGAGGTAAGAAAAAAAAAAAAAAAGGAGTTACTATTTAAAAAAAAAAAAAAACTTTGTTGCTTCATCTTACTTTTGCAGTATGTCTTTTAAAAACCTGGGATTATATTTTTGTTCAAATTAATACCTTTCTTCAGCTGGATTCTGTCAAGTGATCCAAATCAAATGTGGAGTGGGATCAATAGCATTTTGATGAAAATGTGAAATTCTATAAAAATACTGAAATTAAAAGCAAATTTAAAATACTTTAGGGAAGCTGTATGAAGTGATAGCTGCAAACAGCATATGCCACTGAAATGTCCCAATGAGTCAAAAATTTGGAAGAATGGACTTGCATCTACAAGACTCACTGCAATAGAGTACAAGACTACTAATTCCTATCCATTGAAGACTTCCCCAGGCGCCTTCTGGCAAGACATAAAATCTCCATCTGATATCCCACGGGCAAATGGGAGAAACATCATGGTCTTCTGTGTCTGGGTTCCCTGCTTAATTGTAATAAAAAAGTTTTACTCAGGACCCCAACTGAAAATGGGGCAACTTTCAGAGAAAGTCTCCTAGAAGCTCCAAATAAAGGAATCATGATAGAAAGAACCAACACACTCATGAAATTCACTGCAAGGTGAAAAAAGGGCAATAAAAAGAAGAATTATTGCACAAAGACAAATCACAGACTAAGCCTAAAAAAATTATTTCAAGATTTTAACATATAAAAAGATTAAAATTCCATCAAACATATCCATCCCACACACACACACTCATTCAAAATACATTTTCAGAACAAACTGGGGGGTGGGGGGTGGGGAAGGGGGTAAATTTTTCCAAATATGTCAGAGGTTCCAGTAACTTCTATCTATACTTAAAATTGAATTTCCAACTAGAACCAATGACTTCACATGCCAAAAATCAAGCCATCACCTACACACACCCTTGAAATACAATTTTAAAGACCTAGAGATGAAGAGCAGTTATGTGAGTGATAAAAATCATATCAAAGCTGAAGGTATTTCTATGACAATGCTCCACAATTTTCACTTGGTACAGACCTCACATATCAACTTCACAGATGTCAATAAGCCAAAAAGATTTTTTAATAGCTCTAAACTGAAACCTTGGGTTTATACATGTATTCTAAAACAGTGAAACTAAGAAGCTTGTTCTCTGTGCTCCACACTGAATTCAATATGGTCTTACTTCACGGCGTCAAAACTGATTGTTAAAATGCCATGCAGACATAAAAATGTGGATACCCGTAAGGAGTATATGTACAAAAAACCCCACAGGAGTTAAGTTCAAACCAGATGTTCAGGTGATGCTTCAGGAGAGGCGTAGGAACCAAATGGGACATAATATTTGAGATACTCAACAGCCATTTCAAATCTGAAATAATGAACAGGCCTGGAGAATAAAGTTTAAGACAAAATCCAAATCTTTAAATTTTAATCTGGGTACTAGGTAACCTCAAGAACCTTCAGTGAAAAAAAAATCTCTACAGCATCACTACATACTGTATGAAAAAGCACTTGTTTTAATCATCCTCTTGAATTCACAAAATACATCTTGTATTCAGAAAGGGAGATTACAAACTCTTATGCAGATGATACCTTTCTTTCAGATTCCCTCTCTGTATCAGTGTGAGGTAAACACCTTTTTGATTTCCATCCATGCTGCTATTCTCCCTCACATGTGTCCCAAGTCACAAACAGCACTCTCTTTCAGTTCTCTGAACTCCATGTGCCCAGATTGCTCACAGTACCTTATAACGCTGGTTCCGTATAGGTGAGCAACATTGCTGCCTACAGTTAAGCTTGTATACCTCTTATCCATTAGGACTTCATTTTCAGAACCTACAGCTACCAAATCCACTCATCTGTTCTAAAACCTGTAGAGGGAAGAATACATTGTGTGTGGAGGATTTAGCTCACGTGACTCCAAGAACAAAAAAAGCCAACAAAACCAAACCAAACTCACACAAAAACTCACAACCCTGCTCATATCAAAATACGTGTCTTAGTACCTACCAATCCATTACAAGAATCCATAGCAAATGCAATCTAACAATTGTATTTCTTCCTAGAAAAATACCACCTCACTCAGTGCACCTGGGCATATGGCATCCACTAAACAAAGACAAAACTCTATTTGTTTTATCATTACTCATCACTCTGAGCCTTCACGTATCACACTTCAAAAAATTTGCATTGAGTATTGATTTTCTCACTGCCTTTTCCCTGCAAGCATTTCTCCACACCATTTCAGTGCAGCGGAAATATCAATGTACTTTAACTGCAGTTCTAAGCGGTATCTTCCTTCTCTTGAAATAGAGGAATATCAAGGCATGTAAAGATCAAACCTGAAAGTTCACTGAACCCAGCTGCCCAATGTGAGATGCCAGAGGATGGATTTTTCAGAATCTTTTGATTTTCTGGAGGTGTGTTTTCAAAGCTTATCACTCAGTTACTACAGTTGCAGTCGTGAATGCTCAGATCCCCACAATCCCAAATCCAGACTTCATATGGACCAAACAGCTAACATCTACCTGTGAATTCTTGCCAAAGTGATTTGCCTAACAGTTCACATGAACTCTGCAGCAGAGGACAGTAGGGTCGATTCAGCTTTCCACAATAAAACTCCATTGTCAACACCTTGATAATCCTTTCCGTCTGTAATGCCTCCACCTGCTTATTTGCTGTACGCTCCCAAACAGAGCTGTGGTCTAACATATAAAACCTCCTGCACTATCTGAAGGGGGCAGGGGTGTGGAGTAGATAACATGCAGCTGTGTAATTACACAACGCAGATGCTCGAAAAAGTTTGAATTAGTGCTGTCTGTGCAACCAAATTCTGGCACATACCAATTCCTGAGTGCTGTTCTTCAAATCTGCTGCTGTGTCCAGCAGCTTCTTGAATGTAGTAACACTTTTTGTCTTAGTCACCATTCTGTTTTTGTATTTAACAGTAACTGAAGTAACAACAATAAAGAGGCAACTATGAACAGTGACACCCACAATTCTTCCTCAAATGTTATCAGTAATGTAAACATGCAATGGCATTTGAACAGCTTTCTTCTTTTTATTTAATGTGTACAAATGTTATTTGCCCAATACTACTCAAGCAACTTGCATGGCTCTCAAATTCCCCTGCATCCCTCCTTCTTGTCACCACTAGTTCAAACAAACATTTGGAAGTAAGAGTTACTTCACTATTGTCTTCTCTCTTCACCCTCACCCAATAAAGTTAAAAGTATCACAGTTCGGTTTCAGTATTTCTGCTTAGGACACTGGCTATCAACTTTTCACCACTGATCATTTAAATCTAAACTTTTTCTGCTGTTTCCCAAATAAAATTGGATCCATGGCATTCCTTCTTATCATAAACCTGAGAGAAAAAATGGTCCCTCTTTCTAAGTAATTTTGGAGAACCTTGTTGACTGACTCTGCAGGGATAACAGCATATTGGTTAACACAAGAGTATGATTCCTAAACCATCAGAGCCAGAAACCTTTTTTAAAACGAAAGCCTAGTCTTGGCAGTTAAAATATCACTGATTTATCCAGCCCTTTTTATCATCAAATGATAATTCAGTTTCTCAATGAAAACAGTCTGATAATAAAGCAAATTACTGTATTCCAATATTTCTAACCACATTTGCAGCAGTTTACATTTAACACTGACATTTTTTTGTGTCCTAAACTTAGCTTTCCCTAGTTAATTATCACACTAACTTGTTTTCAGATACTGCACGACACCTGTAATTATATGTGTTAACATGCTATCATAGAGTAAAACTAACATCAGTATGAAATACTTTGACACAGACTGCTAGAAAATGCTTTGTCAGAGTCAAATGTTAGTGCAAATTCAAAGAACTTCACTGTTTTATGTTGCATGTACAACTTAATCTTGATTTATTTTCTACAAAACAGATTTAATTAGCAGCAACATATGAAATAATTTGTCATTATTCTGTATTGCAGAATAGCAAAATTTCGTGTTTGGAGAAGACATAAGCAAAATATTAAAATGCATCACAAGGCAGCAAATTATAACTGGTCTCACAGATGCATGTTTCATTATTAAATTCAATACTTCACCAACACAGTATCTTGAGTAGTTTGTATGAAAAGTATGTAGTCTTGTTACCTGAACTAGGAACTTTACACACAAAAACAGATTAATTCTGCATTTAGTGGCAATTCTATAACTGACACTACTTGAAATATTAAAAGTTAGGTATCACCTGCTGAGTGTTACTTGTCTTGACAGAAGTCTGTAGTACCTTTCTACAGCTCACGTATGACCGAGCTACTGCATAATTACAAGGGGCATAAACTGCTCTTGCTTTTATCTTTTTCAAAAAGCTTATTATGGATAAAATTTTACTTATGCTTTGTATTGTGATCATACAGAAAGCATCATTAACTTAGACTCCTTATCTGTTCCTTGTACAGCTAGAAGACTGCAGCTAACATTACTCTTGTATTAGCTGTTTTCAAGTGGTTGGTACACATTCAAGCGTAACACTAGGACTTCCTGGATTTCAAAGACCAAGTTCTGCGTATTTCTTTAAGATGTACTTGTCCAGCCTTCTAAATCAAGTGCTTATTTGTAATAAAGATCCCTATGCAAGACATTTATATATATACACACACAAAAAAAAAGAGAAGCACTGAGACTCCAGCTCCCTCAAATACTAGGAGCTTGAAGCCAGCAGCAAACATCTGGAAACTCCACATGGTCCTGACAGTCACCGCTCTCCCTTCCAAGCTTTGTTACTACAATCTATTCACAACTTTACCTCATGTGGGACTAGGATTAACTGCTGAGCTTTGCTGATTCATAACAAATGCTGACAAATGGGCATCATCAAAAGCAACCACCACTTGAATTGCTGCTGACTCTTTGAAGCTTAAAGAATACATCCCTTAGTGAAAGTAAGAAACGAAGTATGGAACTAGGGCTGGGAGTGGGGCACACAGCATGTGAGACCAAGAACCAAGTTGTGCCGGTGGTGTGGCACTGGATGCCTCCTGGACCTGCGGAGTATAAAAAACCTGAAGCCAGGCCCTTATATGACCAATAACGCTGCAGCAACCTAGATTGCAAAAAATGATCTAATGGTATTTTCCTGGAAATTGTGATTCTCTCTTTCTGCTGTCCTGAGTAGTGTCTACTGCCATACAAGAGAATCATTGCCAGATGCATGTCCACAGAAAAAAAAAAGTCTGTAATATGCAAAATACCTTTCTACAGCACAAAAATATTACCTACCTGCTCCTTGTAGGCTGTCAAATATTACACCACCACATAATCAACAGAAGGGCTAACCCACAGAAACACAGTGCGTTGCTCCTATAAAGGGAACAATGTGAAATCCAAGACCAGGAGATGCCCTCACCTTGCATTCTAGAAAAGCAAAGGCAGACAACAGCTAGTCTCTTAATACCGTATCATGGAACAAAACTGGTTTTGAAAAATTGTAAGTAACTAGCAATAACAAGAGGTGGATAAATGCTAATAGCTACTCTTGACATTATTATCAGCAAAAACTCCTAAACATTGAATGAACATTTCAAGAAAGAGCAACAAGAATTCAAGTTCTAGTTATGCCCATTTTCCTGTATTTGGGAGAAACATGAGCCTACAGCTCGTATGAAATGACAGCACTGTGAAAAGGCAGGCTGTGATCAGACTTCTTCTGAAGGATAGTAAGAGCTCTTTAAAAGAACCCCACACAACACAACAAACAAAAAGACCCCAAAACCACGCCAAAACAGCCAATTGTATTTTAAGGACTACTATACCAAAGAAAACAGCTGAGAAACCCCAATGGAAGTTAAGCTTTAATTAGGTCACGAAGCATCTGACAGAGATTTAAGTCCCAAGACTTTGGAATTCCAACTTCTCCAGCATTTACCCTTCTAGAGACATCTTTTCCCATCACAAAACTGGTACAGCATCCACATTGTGAGCAGCAATCAATAAATCTTAAAGCTACAAACAAGGATGGACCATTTTAAAGGAAACACACAGAAAACATACCACTCCAACATGATTAAAGCTTGGTTCTTCCCTATACTATATTCTTCCATGACAGACCCTCTCAAACTAGTTCAACTAGGATCAGAAACTGTTCAGTTGTGAATGACACCATACAGATCTGAAACAAGATTTACCTGTTTTGAATATTTCTTTTCTCAGGATTTCCAGATTTCTAACAAAATTGAGTCTCCAAACTTCCATGAAGTTGGAAAAACATGCCTCCCTTATTAATATGAGTTATTCTAACCCTATGACTAAAGTTGACTTAAAAAAAAATAAAATCTGAAGTGTGAAGTAAAAGGAGTACCACTCAGAAATTAAGCAATGGACTACATTTTTAATAAAAATACATTACAAGGTACAGTGACAGATATCATTTTTAATCTCAGTGTTCTCATGGTTTCAATCACGCATGAGCATGTGCGCACACACCTGAGAAGTCTACATCCACTATATGAAATTACCAAAACTCACACTCACTCATCAGGAAAGACAGACAACTCTTTCCATTTTCTCTAACTAGGCATGTATAGAAAGAACACACACTGATGAATCTGCTACAGAAAGAGAATATTAAGCCTGGTTTTGTTATCAGCCACTCCTTCTAAAAATATCAACAAATATCCAAGCCAGGAAAAACACTAAAGAACACCACACAATATCACTTCCAAATTTTAACCTGTTCAAGCTAGAAAAGCTTTTATTCTACTACTGTACTTCAGAGTATAATGAATATGTGCATCACAGCAAAAGACTTACAGAACGTATAACACCACAATGTCACTAACAACCACCATGTGATCATTACTTCTTTCATTCACTATTGTTAAAATCTGAATCTTTAATCATAAAGAAATCCAGCATCTCCACCCTCTTGTGAAAATATGTATTTTATAAGGGGGGGGGGGGGGGGGGGAGAGGAAGTATTTGGCACCCCTACTAAATTTTAACTTCAAAATCTCGTGAATTCAAGAAAGATGGTTCTTTGAATACAGAAGTGCACATACTTGCACAAACAAGAAGTCTGCAAAATACTGTGACGCCACACAAAAATCCACCATATATACCACTGTCCAGCACCAAGCTACCAACTAGCTTGAATTCATCATTATTAGCCACAGATACAGACTCCTCCTAAAATGTTTCTGTCAAAACATTTCTAGATAAAACAAAGAAATGAGAAATTAGGTAAGATAGAGAAAATGGAGACAGGTGCTGAATTAAGCTCCCAACATGGCAGAAAGTTACCCTTGCAAGTGACAAAGCCTGGTTTTATAGAGTGTTTTAATACTTGTCCAAGCACCTTACGCACTGGTAAGGAAGGGCAGAAAAAACAAGCGACTTTCCCTCCTGCTTTCACACTCCCATCGTCTTCCTGTATAAATTCCTTTCTTTGCTTCCAGCTTTCTTTCCATCCTGCTCCTTCCGTCTAATTCTGAACTACCCATCGAACTCACGCACAGCGGTAAACACAGCGGGACCAGGCCAAACACGCAAACCGCGTTTCTCAGATGACCTCTCCTAATGCCTCCGCACATGCCACTGTACCAGCACTGGTTCCTCTGCCACAAGACACAACAGACACGAACAGGCAGCTTCCGGGACCCCCCGCACACAAGCTGCCCCTCGGCAGGGCCACGCAGGCTGCCCGCACGCCTCTCCCCGGCCCCGGCGCCCGGGCCCGGCTCGCCTCCCCGCCCGCCCGGCGCGCCCCCCGGCCCCGAGCGGGCCCCGCTCCCCCGGGGTGCCAGGCCGAGCTCCCGGCGCGCCCCCCGGCCGCACCGCCCCCCCGGGGCGTCGTGCCCGGCCTGACCCGCCGCGGCGGCCGACACGTCGGCAGGCCGCCCCGCGCCCTCGCCCCCCCCCCCCCCCCCCGGCCGGGCCCGCTGGGGGCTGGTGGCGCCCAGCACGGCCGCCCGGCCCCACCTCCCTCCGCCCGTCCTTCAGGCGGAGGAGCGGGAGGAGAGGGGCGGAACGGCCGCCTGCCGCCTCCCTGCCCGCGCCCGCCGCCGGCAGGCCCCGGCCCCGCGCTCGGAGGGGCGGCGGGGGAGGCGGCCGGACCCGCCGCAGGCCGCGCGGGGAGACGGGACGGAACGGCCGCGGCCGCCTCCCCTCCCATGACACTGCAGAGCGGGGCCCGGCCGCCGCCCTCCGCCGCCGAGGCCTCCTTCCGCCGCCGGCTCCGCGGGCTCCCCTCTCGGCGGCGGCGGCGCCATGATGATCCGCCCGAGCGGGCGCAGCGCCAGGCCCTAACGCCGGCCCGGGCCCCGGGACGCGCCCTCACCGCCGCGGCCTGGCGCCCCGCGCCGCTCACCTTCATGTCGGGACATCCTAGTTCTGAGGCGGCTGCCCAGACCCGTCCGGGAGCTCCCGCGGGCTGCTCGGGCGCCGCTGCGGCCTGGCCCCCGCCGCGCGTACGGAGCCCCGGTGCCACAGCAGAGGCGCCTGGGGCAGGGCCGGGAAGAGGGTAAAAATGCAAGAGGCGGCGAGGAGCCGTCCTCCTCCCTGGCTCGCCCTGCGGGGGGGCGGATCCGGCGGCAGCGGCTTCCCGGGCGCCGTGACACGGTGACTCTGGGCCCCGCCGGCTGGTAGCGCCGCCTCCCGCTCCGCTCCGCCCGCTGCCGCAGCGGCGGCGGGGCCGCTCGCCGTGCTGGAGCGCTCCCAGCCCCTTCCCCTTCCACCTGCGGCCCCAGCCGCGCTTCGGGAGGAAGAGGAAACACCCGCCGAGGCGGCGGCCCTCCCGCGCGGGCTGGCGGCCGAGGGCAGCGGGCCCCGCCGCTGGGGCTCGCCGAGAGGGGCTGGCAGCGGCCCAACGTGGCGGGGCGGGCGCCGAGGGGGAGGAAGCGGCGAAGGTAACGGGGCCTGCCGGCGGCGGGGCTTCCGCTGGACCGGTCCGGCCTGCGGGACGCGCGGTAACCAGCTGCTAGTTTAAAAGGCGGGGGGAGAGCGGCGGAGGGCAGTGCGCGTGTCCCGAGCCGATTTTTCCATCCCGGGGAGCGCAGCTCGCCCCGCCGGCCCTGGGGAATGGCAGGCGGTGGGCTCCCGGGCGGGCACAGCGCTGACTTCCTTATTTTTGCCCTTTCCTCTTAGTCAGGCCTGCGGAGTACTCCTGCCAAAAGCGTCTTGCAGTCAAGCTCCGGCTCGGTGAGGAGGAGGAGGAGGGAGGTCCCACGTGTCGTGTGTCATCACAGTCCAGACAAAGTGTTTCCGTGTCGCCACAGCATGAGAACTTTTCGTCCCGTCATGGTTGCTTCCTGCCCTGTCTTGAAAGCAGGCTGGTCTTGAGATGAGTGACAAACCCCAGGCATGGCCGCGTGCCTTCCCTGGGACAGATGTACAGGGTGCATACACCAAGCACCTGGCTTCTGCGCTGCCTTTCTTACCAGGACTTCCCGGCCTTCCCCCAGTTTTCACCCTGAGTAGCACCACCCACTGCACCTCCTTTGTCCGTGCTACTCCCACCTGCCTTCATTTTGTTCTGAATTTTCATCTCCTCCTCTGCTCTTGGCATTCCTCCGTCTTTTATCTCTGCCAGTTCAACATGTCCCATCTTCTCTATCTTACACCACAGCTCCCATGAGTCTGCCCCAGCCCTGCAAATGGTAGGAGTGAACAGTAAGCGCTGAAAGGAGGAAGTGCCAGCCTCATTCCTTGACCACCCCCCTCCCATGCCAATTCTATTATACAGCCTCTGCTTCTCCCCTTTACATACATGTGCACACTTCCATCCACTGCACTGTGGCCACCTGCTTCACTTCCATCTTCCCCTTGGCCACATGCAGTTCATAAACAGAGTGCCTACTGAAAGGGTAACCCAGATACAGTTTGTCTAAAAGTCCAGCGGGCTGAGGACATTTTCACTAGAAGCAAGCAGTACCTGTGTGTTGAATAAGCTGTAGGAGAAATTCAAGGTTGTTTTGAGTGATGGAAGCCAATGGCTTCACTGCTTCTGGAACGTGCAAGGAGCCTGCAAGAGGCACACCACAGGTGACAAGAAACCAGAGAAATCTGCAACTGTCATAAAACTCACTAACAAACTAGTGGCATCTTCCAAGATAGTTCTAGAGGTGAAGCTGTGCCTGTCTTGTCAGCATTTCACAGCAACAGCGTGCACTGGGACAGTGGGTCATGTATGTCCTACTCTTACGTCCAAGCCCAAAGACTGGTGGTAAGTGGCTGTACATCCAGCTGGAAGCCAGTCACAAGTCATGTTCTCCAGGGCTCAGTATTGTGGCCAGTTCTGTTTAATATCTTTATCAATGATCTGGATGAGGGGATCGAGCGCACCCTGTGTAAGTTTGCAGAGAACACCAAGCTGGGCAGGCAGGCTCTGCAGGGAGATCTGGACAGGCTGGATCAATGAGCCAAGGCCAGTTGTATGAGGTGCAACAAGGAGAAGTGCCGGGTCCTGCACTTGGCTCACAACAGCCCCAAGGAAGGCTACAGGCCTGGGAAGAGTGGCTGGAAAGCTGCCTGGTGGGAAAGGACCTGGGAGTGTTGGTCAACAGCTGGTTGAACGTGAGCCAGCTGTGTGCCCAGGTGGCCAAGGCAGCCAACAGCATCCTGGCTTGTATCTGAAAGAGCGTGGCCAGCAGGGCAAGGGCAGCGATCATCCCCCTGTACTGGGCACTGGTGAGGCCACACCTGAAACACTGTGCTCAGTTTTGGGCCCCTCACTGCAGGAGGGACACTGAGGGGCTGGAGCGTGTCCAGAGAAGGGCAACGAAGCTGGTGAAGGGTCTGGAGTACGAGTGTTATGGGGAGCGGCTGAGGGAACCGGGGTTGTTTAGTCTGGAGAGGAGGCGACTCAGGGACTTTATTGCTCTCTGCAACTGCCTGAAAGGAGGCTGTGGGCAGGTGGGAGTAGGTCTCTTCTCCCAGATAACAAGCAACAGGACGAGAGGAAACAGCCTCAAGTTACACCAGGGGAGGTTTCTAGTGGATATTGGGAAAAATTTCTTCACTGAAAGGGTGATGAAGCATTGGAACAGGCTGCCCAGTGAGGTGGTGGAATCCCTGGAGGTATTTAAAAAACACATAGATGCTTAGGGACATGTTTTAGTGATGGACTTGGCAGTCCTGGGTTAACGGTTGGATTTGACCTCAAAGGTCTTTTCCAACCTAAATGATTCTATGATTACTTATTTTGGCAATGGCATTTTTAAATGCAAGTGGAAATTGTCTCACCCAGATGCAAAATACAGACCATCAGGTGCTCTTGGCTATTGCTACCACCTTTCATTCCCTAAAGAGCAAGCTACCTTGCAAGCTGGTAACTCAGCTTAGCAAGGTTTAGCAATACCTTGGCTCTGTGTGCAGCTGCGTTTCCCTGTGTACGTAACTCTGCCTCACTCTGAGCACTACGATGCTGTGTTGGCCTGTGCTCAGTTTTACCCTGTTTCTGGTGGAGGTGGCCTCCCACAGGAGCTTGGCCCCATGCATCTGGTAAAATACAGACTGCAACCCAGGCGTTTCACTGCGACCTGGAAGATTCAGTCTTTGGTCATGGAAGACCTTGGGCCAATCATTGTGTCCCTCCATGCTTCAGTTGCAAAATGGTTTAATAACCTTTCCTGCCTCTATTAAGGGACATCTCTGTGAATAACACTTGGTTGCCCGTGGTCCTGCACATGATGGTGAGCCCATCAAACTTTTGAGGGTTTTTTCAAACTTTTTTGAAACATCCCTGGTGCCCATGGCAGCCAAGCAGAATTCTGTGGCCTCTTCTCTGTCTTTGTAGGCTCGAATCCAAAATTACAACGGTAATCCTGTTATATATACTGTTTTCTTGCCTTAAGGCCAGTTCCTATACCCAATGAGGCAGCATAGATAAAAGCCTCAGTGCTTTTGGAATCCCATTAGAATATGCCTGCAAGTGCAATAATACGTAAAACACACCTGCATTATATCCTTCAGTGGGAATTTTGCTGATTATCTTCTCTGCAAATATAGCAAATACCGCAAATGTAAGATGCCCAGGTTCCCAGAGATGAGCATGTGGCAACTCCAGCTGAGTGTGGGAAGAGTTGCATAACATATTTTGAAGGCCCTTTACAAGGTCATGGCCACCAGCAGAAAGCATTATTACCTTCTTAGCATTAACCTGATAATTAATAACCTATACTGTCCTTGTGTTGCACAGTATTGTTTCTCAAACCCACATGCTATTATTCCACAGGCAGAATGAAAAAGATTTTAATGAGGTTTATAAAGTTCTAGTGTGGATGGATCCTTCTGTCCCTAAGGGAAGAGCCTACCATGACTGGGTTTCTCGTTCTTTTTCTCCTGTGCAACAGAATAATCCATAGGTGAGACTTTCTATGAGAAAAAAAAAATTCAACATCATTATTTTCCTGATGGGTAAACATGAGCTGAGAAATGAAAATTTGCCCACTCAAGGTCATTCAAGATCAGAACCAGGCAAATGATTAGAGACCCAGATCTCATAGCTAATTAGGCTATTATGTAAGCCACAGTAAGAAACAAAAATTCATGAATTTTCCCAACATGAAATCATAATATGATAAAGTTTGTGCCTTGAAGTAATAAAGTCCCCTGAAATAGGGAAGAGATGCTTGTGTGGCATCATGTGGTTCCTCTCCTTGCCACTGTAAAAGAATTCAGTGTCTGGAGCGGAGCAGGACAAGTTTGGATACTAAACTGAACAGCAATATCCTACAGCAGCACTCCTGAGCAATAGAACTGTTATGTTAGGAGCCACTTAGTCCATTAATCTCCTTGAAATCTTTCACCCTTTTGTGGGCTACTGAAGCCCCTGGAAACAGGCTTCTTACTTGTCCCAGTGCTACCCCTGCCGGGCTTCATCCATTTGAGGAAGTGATTTCTGCTGCACTTTGCTTGGTACCAAGGATGAGCACTACATGCCACACTAGCTCCTTGTTGGTTTTATGGTTCAGCTTCAAACATGGGAGATACGCTGTCACTGCAGTTGTGTAAAACTTACATAAATCAGTTGCTTGGATCAGTCTGGTCATCATATGATGAATAGGGAATTGTGATTGCATACATGCTCAAGTAATACGTTTGTACACTGGTACACATCAGGGCCTCTACACTTGTTTTCCTAATTGCTCCTTTTCTGGCTCTTCTTGCTCAGTAGTCATTCAACGTGATCCAGGGCTGCTTACTGGCTGTGTTCAACATGATCTGTAAAGAAAGCTTTTAAAATCAGAGAAACACAGTGTTCCTGCTTTCTAATTTATAAGGAAAGACCTGAAAGAACTGTATATATTTATCTTTTTTCTGTTTTATTTTGGTGTCTGTGCCAAGGACAAGTGTTCTGCCGTCATAATAGACCAGAAAACACAAAGGCTCTCAGACTCCTGTGCTAGACGGGAAATGGTATTTCCACATAAATACTTCTGGTGAACTGAATCCTTCCACATTACCAGGCCTACTGATGGTGTCTCACAATCCAGCTTAAAGTGTCCAAAGCACTGAGGTACAGCACAAGCAAACTTGAATCACCAGAAACATCAGATGGCTTTGCTTAGTGGATCTCATTTAGGGCTTTTACAATGGAGGACAAGCATCCCACTGAAGATGGTGAGGCTTGAATTTTTAGCAGAGACATCCCTCTTGTGGGAACTGTTTGGCCTTGGAGCTAAACTGAGCGAAGTACAACTAAATATGCTATAAAATACTCATCATCAGTTTAAACTTTTATTAGAATTCCTCCTTTTGAATGCTGGACACCACTAGGATGTGCAATGCAAATGCTACACTACTGTCCTCATACTTTACTCGCAACCAGCAGTTGCAGAAACTGTTCCATTTTTCAGATGTGCAGTCCAGTTTTAGACCTCATGTCTACCATCTTCCCTGAACAGTGGTATCCCCATATTCACTTGCACATACCTGAAACTATTACCTTCTCCCCAGGCCATCTGTAACGGATTTTGCACATTCCCAAAATCTTTTTGAAAGCCAGATAGGTACCAGGAAGAGGTTAAGCTGATCGGTACTTGTACACAGGCAGACATATGCATGCAGGCACTGCACAGAATTCTAATATATCGTTGCTCTGTTCCTTCTATCAGCAAATGTATCTGGACTTCAGCAAAACCAGGAACTGTCTTGTTAAGCTCTTCACCTTTCCAGACCACTCCACTTTGGAGACAGAGGGGAGTCAGAGCATTCAGACGTTATCTCAGATGTACCCTTTACTACTGAGAACTTTCAACCTTCTCAGCAGTCAGGTTTTAATGCTGGTTAAGATACCAGATGTTGATATAAAGCTAAAAGTTCCCCAGCTAACTCTTTCTCTCCTACTTTTCTGGCCAAACCTTTACGAAGAATTTGAGCTAAAGCAAACACTGAAAATCCATCAAATCATTCTGTCCTCTTACAAAAATATTCCAAACTGATCACATACCCTTGTAGTGGTGTGGTTCCATTAGGCACACTGTTCTTACAGGACCTAAAGTCAGAGTGTACTAGGAAATAGAGCTTTCAAAAATTCTCTGAATTCCAGCTCTGCTCTCTGTCAGAAGAGGACAAAGCAAAAAGAATTTATTCTTTCTTGAAATTATTATTACAGTTCCTTTGGAGGTTGCTGCTGAACTAACTGATACACTTCTGCTTAATAACCACAAGTGTTGCTGGTTTTACTCCATTCTGCGTGAATGCATCAGAAACAGTGTCCCAAGCACTGTTCCAGCAAGGAGGAGATATCAGGGATGTATGCAGTTTGCTTACAAAGCCCTGTTTCTGTGAACAGGAGAAAACACATAAACCCAGTATCTGCTCATCACTGTAAACACTCTTGCCTCTGCTGTGCAGCTATATCTTATGCTACAATACTCGTTCAGGCTGTGAGCTAGGGTTTTTTATTACCATTGGGTTTCTTCTGCCCTTTTCTTCTGTGCTATCCCCACCCTCTTTCAAAACAATATCCGCACTTAGGCAGGTTCCCTATGAATTCAAATCACTGGATGACCCTATCTGACCTTTTTGAGTGCTGCTTTGTGCTTATTCTTACAGTGGATGCTGCCATCTGATACAGGAGACAAGCTGCTCTTTACAAGGCATAGTGGTTAATCTTTGGATCTATACATCTCTATTTCAATAAAATCTAAGCAAAATGCTGCCTTATGCCTAGATCTCTCAACTCATCTGCTGGGAGGACGTGATGGGTGGGATGCTATGATGAGGTGTTACAATGGAGTCATATACCCCAGTCTCCATAACTGGCCCAAGAATTGGTGCGGGGCAGGGTGAAGAGTACAGGAAGAGTGTTGCAGGGGTCATTTTTCACAAGGACGCTTGTGAGCAAAGGGGCCCTCTAGAAGTCACTGCAAAATCTGAACGCCAGCATTACCCAGGCTAAGTGCAGCCTGGGAAAGCATGAGAAAGCACTGTGCTTGGACTGCACTGCTTGTATCTGCTATGTGGGTGTGGACCTCAGGAACAGAAAACTCCTATAGTGACAAAGAGACTGCTACCATTTGTTGGAGTCAGGGAGCATGTCTGTGTACACCAGGCATTTTCAAACATATGAGGACATGTGTTTTGTGCTGTAAAAAGCCTGTACTATGAAGTGACAGCTGAAAGCTGGCAGCATGGGATATAAAGCCTAGGGAATGAGGGTCATGTCCTGGCCATGGCAGCTGAGTAGCAGTCCTGCACTAAGATGGGTTATATCTCATCTTTTCCTTCCTCTTCTCTGCCTATAAGTTTTAGCCCACATAGCTCAGAGAAGCACAGAGCCACCAATGTATTAGCAATTAAAAAAAAGAGATGAGAAAGTCAGTACAGGGTAACCTTGAGGGAAAGCACTACCCTTACTGCAAATGCACAGAACTGCTGGGTGTGCTGGGTGGCTCTGTCTGGTTCAGCAGCAGGCACCCCTCCTGAAAGCATTTGTTGTAACATTTTTAGCTGTTGTTAGTAATGCATGAGTAGTGATTTTGGATGACCCCAGACCAGGCATCCCTCATCTTCCCCTTTCTTCTGCAATGACACATGAGAAAATTTCAGCTCTGAAAGGGACCTAGCAGCTACCCCGGGATGATCTGCTAAAGGTAAGCAGAACTCATTCAGCTTTGGGGGTTTTGTCTTCTAACAAAAAATTAGATCTCACCTAAACCAAATCTCTCTCATACATCTTCCTTCTGAATGTCAGAAGCCAATCAGTTTTCTGTTCTCAATTTGCAAGATTTTTATTTTTCAGTTAAAGAATGATCAACATCGACATTTGAAAATTTGTTTTTAAAAACAGATGTTTCTAGTTTTCATTTGCCCATTTAAAATACTGAACACTATCTCATTTTATTGTAGCCATGAGCTGAGCTCAGGGTCTTTGCAGGCTTAGACCTCTAAAACAATTTAGCAAGATGATTTGCACTACCACTCAACTGGTAGCCGAGTGCTGGCATGGTGCTGCAAAGGGTTATATGCTTGGGAGCTGCACACACCAGCTATGCACCCGGGCTGTGGGTACCTGCAAATGGTCATTGTGGCTCATTTTTCAGCAGAGGAACTGTCAGTGCAAGAAGCGTCCAGCAGAGCCATCAAGCACCTCATGCTATGATGTACAGGGAGAGTGTGTTCTCGCTCTCTCACTTCTGACTCTCTAGAGTCAGAAAGCTCTCACTTTCCTAGAAGATTAGGAAAACCAGGAACAAAACGCACATTCATGGTGTAGCTGAAAGCTAGAGCAAGAATGGATGTGCAAAAGCAACTTGGCTCTGAAAGGGGAAGGTCGTCTATCCGCCACCCTGTCCCCTGGTGACAAGTTTTGGCAGAAGGGTAAGGACAGGGGATGTATATCAACAATATAGACACAGCTCCCTGTTCCTTTTCCTCCTTCCAGAGCTGCTTGGTAGCAGCACCAGCATTTGTTTAGCTGTTCTTGGGTCTGTTGGAAAGATGATTTGGACAACAGACAGGACACATCAGGAAACCACTGAAGTAATTAACCAAATATACCTATACAAAGCAACCCAAACCCAAAAGAATGAGAAGCCCAAGCACAGCAAGACATCTTCTGCAGTGGCAAGATCACTGCTCATGAGCAGTGCTTATACAGCATCATTAGACCTGTCATCCAACCATTTCAGATAGGGGCAGAGGTGCCAGAGCTAGTGTTACACCCATAGGAGAGGATAATGGTATCACACCCTGGCAGCTCTGTGCATACACACATAGGAAGCAGCTGCACCTGAGTAGCCGTGGCTGCCCAAGCTGCCTTGCCTAAAGTCACACATGGCATCTCTTCACTTAAAATCCCCAGACTATGGTGACAACCTGCAAGACCCAGTTTCAACAAACCAGTGGATAAGGAAGAGGTCCATCTTTCTCCTTCTTCACTGAAGTCCTCAGTCCTGCTTCCTGATGAGCAATGCAACCTCTTTTGGACCTGCAACAGCACGCTGGATTTCCCCAGTTAGGCCTTAGTCCTCCCCTAACTTCCAAGAAGCAGGAGTCCTTCAACCCATCTTTACAGAAATAGTCTGCAATGGCTGGCACTTCATTACAGAGGGACCAGAGAAACTTACCGTAACACGCCTGGCTTTAGGGGACCGAAACTGCCCAACTTGTGAAGGTGCGTGATTGGAGACGTGTCTCCAAAGGGTGTAAACTGGCCTCAAAACCCATGCTTCCAAGGAGAGGGGTGTAGTCACACAGTTATTTTAGAACACCAGGACTCAACAGGGTCAGAGGAGACATCATTTTAGTTAGTGAACAATTGCTTTCCCGTTAACACCAACAGTTGTTAATGAATATGACAATTTAACCCCTCCCGGGATACTTGTGTTTGAACCCTCTGTGGTGCTATGTATTGACTTACCAAGCAGCTGCTCTTCCATGCTTAATTAGCAGGTGTGAAATTAGTGATGTTGCATGGAGAAAGAGTTGTCCTAATGACAACTCCGCTTGCCCAGGTAGCCAGTGTCAGGGAACTTGGGGTGAATTTTGCGTTGCCATCTAGTGATCCACATCCGCTTCCCCTGCTGCACAGCAGCAGGAAAATGACAGAGATTTTAATTCCCCAAGGCTGAAATTTTAGGTAGACTTACATCCCATGGCTTCTTGAGGAACAGCGATGGGTGACACATGTAATGGAGCACAGAGTCCTAGCCCCAAGGACATCTAGACATCCTGAGGTGGGTTTCCTAGCTGAATTTGGTGAGGCTTCTATTATTAGCTCTTCATGCAAAGTACTTACAGAAACCTAACTAAGTGCATACACCCTTGATTTTGGTAGCTTTGTCCTGACCCTTCACATGCCCACACTTGTGAGCCTCTTTACATACTACATTATTTTTTTTTTTAAATACATATTTGTTTTTCCTTTTAAGCAAATTCAGGGCCTGCCCTGGCTGCAGAGTTAAGGTATTGTTTTCAGAGTGGGCACAGGGAGGCCCGGAACTTGTACATGTCCTTCTCTCAGCAGTGTCAACAGCATCGCTTCTCATCCAGGAACAGGATCCTAATTTTCATTATCTTGTGTCCGAAGGGTGTATGTTCTTAAACCAAATGGTGCATTAAGATGAAAGGATGCTAAGAGCAGAGAAAGGAAGAACAGACAAAACAACTGGCAGTTTTATACTGTGAGTTGAGCACTTAAGCATTAGGTAACATATTGTGGAGAAAAACACATTATTGTCTACTTCAGAGATTTCTAGTCTCTGCATCAGACTTCATGCACTTTTCACCTGTGTTGAGTAGGCACGCATACCGAGTGTACTCATGTAAACATACACAGAGTACTTTAAAATGGCAGTGTTATTCATGTCCAGAATTATACAGAACAGTCAGACTGCCGAGGATTCTGGAAAGGACCTGTTATGGGACAAAAATAATGTAGTTTTTACATTCAAGTGTAATTTTTTTATCCTTTGCTGTTACAATATATTGTACCAAAAGCTTGACATTACAGCCTTAAAGGGAGAGAAAGTGTTTTCACTTGGAGATATTTAATAGAGATGGTTATTTAAAGGAAAAACTAAATACTGAAAGATATTTGACTTCTATGAACCAGAAGTAAAATGCTGTACTGCCAAATTAACAGGCTTGCCAGAACTCAGCCAAACATCATCTTACCCAAGTTTTCCAAATCAATCTGCCTTAAGCAGAAGATACACTAGGGAAACATGCTGCCAACCCAAAAGACACAGGGGTAATCACTGACTAAGGCCAGCCTTGGAATAGAAAGTGCAAAGCACACACCTTATCCCACAATGTCAGGAACGTGCATAAGGCACTGGTGTTCAGAAAAGGGCATGAGCTAGACTCAGGAGCTTTGTTCATATTATTGCATCCACCATGCCATATCTGGGGTAACATCTGAGACGTGTCTCAAGGTGTTCATAAAGAAATTCTCTCCCTATTCACGTGCACAGGGCAAGAAAACCACAGCTGCAGTGTCTCCCCTGCCTATTTTGAACTTGCATATAGGCAAGTCCACTAGCACTTGCAAAGCCTTTGTTTGACCCCACGAGGGACGACTCCACACCATCACTTAACGTTGTTCCCTTACCCCTTTGCTGGCTTTAAGGCATTTTGTGCTCTTGTAGGGGCCCGTATCTCCTTAAGCTCCTTGTCACCACTGGACTGCATGAATTGCCTGCTAGCACTTGAACAGAAGTGTTTTGTGTGGTGTGAGTGATTAAAAACCTTGCTGCTTCCCTGCTGGAGGATCCTGCTCCCACAGAAGGTCCAGCTAAGCAGCATGCTCCTAATCTGCCTCAGCACAGACAGACAGCAACAGACAGAAGCATTCTGTGCTCGCCGAGGTGGTTTTGTACTGCGTAGATTAGGAAGGACTCGCATGCTGTTTGTCAGCCGAGTTGCGGAGACAGTAAGATAGAAGTCAGTACCAGCTTAGGCAGACACAGCTATACCAAGGCAAGTACATCAGCCTCTGACGAAAGCAGTCATAGGAAATTATTTCCCATGCTCCGTACTCCACTGAATGTTTCAATTACACTGATTTACAAGGGACAGTTGTGCCAGCACATTTTCCCCTTTAGGCACAGCTCTTCAGTAATAAAATTGTACACGAGTCACATTGCTAACACACAATCAGTAACAACAGTAAGTTTCCTTGTAGAGATGAGCCCTTATGACAAATTGTCCGGTGTTTCCACTGATAATAGGTAGGTAGTGTTTGCAGCTTAAAGTCATCTAACACTTACTGTAAGATTCTTCTCTCTGTAGCTCATACATTTTGTCAGGCTCCCACCTCCATGAGAAAGATTCTGTCTCAGACACATTTTAAAATGAAAATCTTGGTAGCCGCAGTTGCAAACTAGCTGGGCAGCCTGTCTTCCCAGCTCTGACAGCACCGTATTGCTGAGTGTGGCTGACTATCGCAGAACTGAGGTGCCTTTTGAAAAGAACTGTAGAGCTTAGAGCTTCTTTGCAATCCAGATGACAGCAAGCATAAACATTTGAAAGAAACCCTGAAAATTTCTGTTAAAACATAATGACCTTTCCCCCCCCCTCCCCCCCGAACTCTAGTCTCCAGCATGTTTTCTTAGGATTTGCATGATTTGTTTGGTCAGACATCTGTTTTACAGAAGATATTTTTCTGCTAGAGTACATATCTGGTTATTACTTCACTGGTAAACTCAGAAGTGCCAACACCTTTGCAAGTATCACTGTGCTTGTATAACCAGTATAAAGCGCTATTAACCTTGTCAGTAGATGACTCTCTACATCTAGACATTTTCAAGAATGAGAAGGCTGTAGGTTGGCCACATCGTGAGAAAATAGTCTGAGTCTTGTCAGAAGATCCCACCGTTCTTGACACAGAACCACAACAGGGGTAAATCTTGGTATTTCCTCAGACCACAAGTGACCAGGATCACATCCCAAAATACACTGTCCCAGTGGACACTGTTCATCATCTCACCCTGGGATGAGTTATTTTCAGTGAAATTCATGCCAGTGTCTATAAAGAATACTCAGCCTTATTCCACGTACCGTCTCAATTTTGTTTACGAAAGATACAGGAACTTAATAACACTATATGCAGAGGCGCAACTCTCTTCCCTCTTCGTTGATGACATTTATTTTAAGGATTGCATTTGTCTGTTTTCTCTCTCTGAGCTTTCTTGACTGGCTGCGGCAAATATATTACTTTGTCCTGAAGACCTTGAACATCCTGTCTGCTCAGTACTCCGTATTTAGTGTAGTTTCAAACAGGAACAATTTGTGGGGGTAGAAATGTATACTTTTTGTTCTATGCTGGAGCGTCAAATGTGGTTTAAAAAAAAAGCAGGTAACAAATCTCCAAGAGTCTGAACTTCATGTCCATTTTAAATGGTTGTGGTCACGTGTTTTCTCTACTGCTGGGGAAGTGGCAAAAACATGAAAAAATTACGCAGCTTTCATTTATTAATTCCATTCCCCATGAGTTGTTTTAGATTTAAAGAATGCATTGCATTAATGTATTTCAAGTGTCTAAAACAATCTCCACTACAGTTTAATTACAGCAGCAGATTTTAATGTTTAGTATCAGACAGACTGTTCATATTATGACATAAATACTAGTATTTATTCCCTTTATGATTATCTCCAAGAAAATACTTCCTATCACAAAGCACTCTATGCTAAGAACACAGTTTACAATAGCCATCGACTGAAATCAGGGCAGATGCAGCAGTTTTCTTGTACAGGCACACGCACCCTTTGCAGTTCTGTACTGAAGATGTCTTCTCTCTTTCACAAAGGGGAGCAAAAATACTTTTTGGCTGAATATATGCATGGAAAAAGATACAAAAACCCTACAGGAGCCACAGGGTTAAGACATTTAATGCAAAAAGGTCCCCAATAAACCCATTCCTTCCCTTCCAGTTCAATGAAGATACGTAACATTACCAGTTAGTTATAATCTGTTCTGTCCTATGACTTCAGTTTGGTCTGGTTACAAAGGGTGAAAAAAAAAATATATTCAGATTTTCAGCTGTCTGAACAGAACTCCAAGAAAAAAATAAGCGGATCTTCTAGGGTCCTCAAAGCATTTTTCCTAACTGTGCAGATAGGAATTCAAGGCTCCTAAATTCATCAAGTGCATGGAAAGTTTCTGGGATGAGAATATTCCAGTGCAAGACACCTCAATACAAGAGAAACTATTGTCCCTAAAAAGGGGTATTTTATCTCAATTAGCATCTGAGAAGAACAGACTATGCACATTAAAGACCCAAAGAAACACACTAAAAAATTTCAAATGCTTTAAGTTGGTTTTATTACAAAATTACACTTGGTGATAGTTGCATACAATAGTATGTGCTGTCAGTGTTGTGTAGCTGCTCCCACATAAAGCAACAACTGCAGCACCTGCTTGCACTAACCAGAAGTAGGTTACTTTAGTAGCTAAGTTACCTGCAGTCATTACTGCTGCATCTGATGTGACCGTGTTAGGAACCACAAGTGGGTAAACCGAGGCATGAGAAATTGGTTTTGTGCCTTATAAACTGCAGGTATAGCTTTATGTATTTATTTCAGGAAATTAACCCTTTACTGGTGCATTTCTGTAATTAAGCCTTAATGCATGTCTTGACTGCAGCTGGCTACCACCAGCAGCAGCAGTGACCCGAGACTATTACCACTGCACTCTTTCATTGCAATACCGCTTTACTAGGGGAATACTACACCGGATTTTAAACTAGTTGATGGCCCTACTTAGTGCTGCTTTCATTTACGTGCAGTATGTGTTGTGCTGTTTGTCCTCCTTGAGACTTGGGCTAAAGCCATCCCAGTGTAGTACTGCGCAGCGTTGGTTTATATGCGATGGACTCGTGGGCCGTAACACCGTGCCCTGCGCACTCGGCGGTGGTGTCGCCCCTGTGGGTCGGGCGGCCCCTGGCGGCAAATGCCAGCAACTGCACCTCTGGCTTCCCTTTTCCTGGGAGCCGGCCTATGGGCGGGATCCCAGCCTCCTCCTTCCCCCCGGGGCCAATTACCGAAAAATTTAGGGGTTTTGGAAATTCTGAGTACCTTTGGTCCGTTGGATGCACCACAGCGCGGGTCGTGGCCCTGCTTGCTAGGAACACTGAATGGGGTTTGCACCTCCTGGACCTGGTGGAGATTTAAGCAACTAATTCTAACTACTAACCTCGTGGCTACTCCAGCTCCCACGTGGCTGCTCTAGCTCCCGCGGCAGTGTCAGTATCCGTGGCGCCTATACTGAAGGAGAAGTACAGATTCTATATATGAAGAAGAAATGGAAACGGAAAGCAGCTCATTTTGTAAAGGGGGAGGATGAAGCAGGGCCATGACAGGATCAGGATGAACGCAGCGAACAGAACAACAGTTAACCTCCCGATTTCTATTTCTGAATGAACAGCGGGATATGCAGAAAGATTAGGCCTGTCAATCAGGTGAACACCTTATCGCCTGGTTACTTCGATGCTAGAATAACAGGGCTAATACTATAGAATTGGAGGGTAGGGAAGCCAAGCAGCTGGGATCACTTTCTAAAGAAGGAGACGTTGACAGGGCATGCAAAAGGAATGCAAGCCCTCAGCCTCTGGAAGTGACTCCTGTCAAATGTTAAGGTACCCCTACAAGGAGGGTACCACACGTCACTCAGGCAAGTGGACTGCAACAGAGAACCGGACACTCAAGGGAACTACCTGTGAAAGACATGACTTCTTATAACCAGGATGATACATGGTCACCCATGGATCCTGGCAAAGTCCTTATGCACGCCGCCCATGTGACAGAAACTGGTACAGAGCAGACCATCATCATGTGCCAACTCACTGGCAACAAGGAGTTGAAAAGACGATGCACCAATGGTGGATGAAGTTATGAAGATAGCAGCTCTACCTCCATCACCTCAGCTGTGGAGAGACCGGTCCAGCAACTTGGTGAGGATATCCTGTTCCCCACCTGTATGGACCTGCATCTCAGCCATCAACCACAGATGCCCTTCTGTTTGGGAGGGAGAACACAGGAGATACCACAGGGTACCCTGTGGTTTTACCTGTGGGACCATGGAGAGAACATGAGGAGGTGGGATGGAAAAGCCACCTCAGTCCTGGAGGCACAGGTGCATTAATTACAAGAAAAAATAATCATAAATAAAGAGTCTTCCAAGAAGGTTGCTGCTCCAGTCTCCAGAGGGCAGTTTTCCAGACAGACTGAAAGAGCTGGCTTTACTCACAGTCCTGTGAAAAGGAATTCTAATCCATTCTGCCAAGACATAAGTGACCAGAACTACTCCACGCTACATCCGCTTTGCACCACTTGCCACCCTGGTGGAGAATCCTACAAGCAGGATTACAGCGACGCTGCCTCCAGCCAGGCGGAGGACACGGATAGCTGCCTTTACCAGACCACGTGGATCTGCCGGCCAGGCACATCAGACCCACAGGAACATAAAGCTTTAGCAGATACAGGTGCACAGTGTACTTTAACGCCATCAAGCTATGAAGGGGCAGAGCCAACCAGTATTTCTGGAGTGACAGGGGGATCTCAACAGCTAACTGTATTGGAGGCTGAACTGGGAAGGAGTGACAAAAACATCCCGTCGGGACTGGCCCAGAAGCTCCGTGTCTCCTTGGCATAGACTCTCTTAGGAGAGGGTATTTCAAGGATCCGAAAGGGTATCAGTGGGCTTGTGGTATAGCTGCTCTGGAAACAGAGGAAATCGAGCAGCTTTCTACCTTGCCTGGTCTTTCAGAAGAACCTTCTGTGGTGGGCATTACTGAAAGCTGAGGAACAGCAGGCGCTGATCGCCTCTACCACGGTGCACCGGGGGCAATACCGCACCAACCGAGACTCACCGATTCCCACCCAGGAGCTGGTCCGCCAACTAGAGAACTAAGGAGCGATCTCAGCAGAACCCATTCACCCTTTAATAGCCCCCCGTATGGCCACTGTGACAATCCAATGGAGAATGGAGACCAACAATGGACTACCGTGGCCTGAATGAAGTTCGTGCCGCCACCGAGTGCTGCCGTGCCAGACATGCTAGAACTTCAACATGAACTGGAATCAAAGGCAGCCAAGTTGTACGCCGCCACTGATACTGCAAATGCACTTTTCTCAATCCCTTTGGCTGCAGAGTGCAGGCCACAGTTTGCCTTCACTTGAAAGGTGTCCAATGCATCTGGAATCGACCGCCCCAGGGGTGGAAACTGGAAACACATCCCTACCATCTGCCATGGACTGATCCAGGCTGCACTGGAACAGGGTGAAGGTCCAAAACACCTGCAAGACATTGATGACATCATCGTATGGGGCAATACAGCAGAAGAACTTTTCGAGAAAGGGGAGAAAATCATCCAAATCCATCTGAAAGCCGGTTTTGCCGTAAACCAAAGTCAAGTCAAGGGACCTGCACAGGAGATCCAGTTTTTAGAGACGAAATGGCAAGATGTATGTTGTGAGATCCCAACAGATGTGATCAACAAAACAGCAGTGATGTCTCCACCAACTAGTAAGAAAGAAACTCACGCTTTCTTAGGCGTTTTGGGCTTGTGGAGAATGAACATACCAAGTTACAGTACGATTGTAAACCCTCTTTATCGTGTGATGTGAAAGGAAAATTATTTTAAATGGGGCCCTGAGCAACAAGCCTCTGAATAAATTAAACGAGAGATAGTTCAAGCAAGGCCTTGTGCCAGTTTGGACTGCGCAAGACGTAAAGAATGTGCTCTGCACCACAGCCGGGGAGAATGGCCCTGCCGGGAGCACCTAGCAGAAAGCACCAGGGGACACTCAAGGTCAGTCCTTGGGCTTTTGGCGTCGGTGATAGAGAGGATCTGATGCCTACCAGACTCCAACTGAAAAAGAGATACTGGCAGCTTATGACAGGGTTCAAGGTGCTTTGGAAATGATCAATAGCGAAGCACAGCTCCTTCTGGCGCCCCGGTTACCAGTGCTGGGATGGAGGTTTCAAGGGAGGGCCTCCCCTACACATCATGCAACTGATGCTAGGTGGAGTAAGTGGGTCACGCTGATTACACAACGAGCTCAGACAGGAAACCTCAGTCATCCAGGAATCTTGGAAATTCTTATGGACTGGCCAAAAGGCAAAGACTTCAGGATGTCACCAGAAGAAAAGGTGACACGTGCTGAAGAAGCCCCATCGTACCATGAACTGCCTGACCGTAAGAAGTATGCCTTATTTACCGATGGGTCCTGTGGTATTGGTAGGAAAGCAACAGAGGTGGAAGGCGGCTGTATGGAGACCCCTGTGACATGATGCAGAATCTGCTGAAGGGGAATCAAGTCAGTTTGCAGAGGTGAAAGCTACCCAGCTGGCTTTAGAGGTTGCCGAATGAGGAAGGTGGCTGATGCTTTAACTCTGTCCTGACTCATGGATGGTGGCAAATGCCCTGTGGGGGCGGCTGCAGCAATGGAAGCGAAGTAATTGGCAACACAGAGGTGAACCCATCTGGGCTGCCACACTGCAGCAAGATATTGCTGCTCGGGGAGGGGGGTAGAACCTGGTTGTAAAAGTACGTCACGTAAATGCTCACGTACCCAAGAGCTAGGCCACTGAAGAACACCGAAACAACCAGCAGGTAGATCAAGAAGCTGAGACTGAAGTGGCTCAGGTGGATATGGATTGGCAACATAAGGGTGAGTTATTTATAGCTCGGTGGACCCATGACACCTCAGGCCATCAAAGAAGAGGTGCAAAATATAGGTGGGCCCAGGATCGAGGGGTGGACTTAACCATGGACACTACTGCACAGGTAACCCACGAATGTGACACATGCGCTGCAATTAAGCAAGCCAAGCAGTTAAAAGCCTCTGTGGTACGGAGGATGATGGCTGAAATAATAGTACGGGGAGGCCTGGCAGACTGACTATATTGCACTCCCACAGACTCACCCAGACAAATGCCATGTGTTTACAATGGTGGAAGGAACCACCGGATGGCTGGAAACGTGCCCTGCGCCCCACGCCACAGGTTGAAAAGGCGCTATCCTGGGCCTTGAAAGGCAGGTCTCGTGATGACACGGCACCCCAGAAAGAGTTGAATCAGACAACAGAACTCAGTTCTGAAACAGTCTCGTAAACACCTGGGCCAAAGAGCATGGCATTGAGCGTGTGTATCATATTCCCTACCACGCACCAGCCTCTGGGAAAACTGAGTGATGTAATGGACTGTTAAAAGACTAGACTGAAAGCAAAGGGTGGTGGAACTTTCAAACATTGGCATACACACTCAGCAAAGGCCACCTGGTTAGTCAACACCACAGGATCTATCAGACAAGCTGGACCCGCCCAACCAAAGCTTTCACATACTGTAGAAAGGGACACAGTTCCAGTAGTCCACCTTAACATTATGTCTGGGAACACAGTCTGGGGCATTCCCGCCTCTGGCAAAGGCAAACACACCTGTGGGACCGCTTTTGCTAATGGACCTGGGAGCACTTACTAGGTAATACGGAAGGATGGGGAAGTTTGATGTGTGCCTCAAGGGGATTTGATTTTGGGTGAAAACAGCCAATTAATTAAGTTGGGTGATGTTAATTGTTACACAGTATTGTATATTGTCATTTCTATACGCCTATTAGTACACCGAGTGCCTTGTGGTGCCATCTCTACCACTTTGGATTTGAACCCGAGTCCTTTTCAACTGCCACACCAATGAAGAATGACTTTGGTGAAACCGGACCAGGGCAGCTCTAATAGAATTAGAACTGCCTCCAAGACACAACAATCCAACAACTCATACCATCTTTCCCACCCGGACAGACTGTTACAACAGATGAAGCCCAATGTCACGGACTAAATGAACGCAGCGGACTTCAGAAGGATGGTCCATAGACTAAGGGAATGATATCCGTGTATTTATATTAAAAGACAGGAGATGTGGTTATGTATTGGAAAATGTTGCATGACATAAATGGTATGGAATAAGGGGTGGATACTGTCCTGGTTTTGGCTGGGATAAGGTTAATTGTCTTCTTAGTAAGTAGTGAAGTGTTGTGTTTTGGCTACGATGCGAGAACAATGTCATAGAACACTGATGGTTTTTAATTGTTGCTGGGTAACGTTTATGTTAATTCCAGGACTTTGCAGTTTCTCAGGCCTTGCCAGCCAGAGGGCTGGAGGGACACAAGAAACTGGGAGGGGGCACAGCTAGGACAGCTGACCTGAGCTAGCCAAAGAGGTATTCCATACCATGG
Organism: Falco naumanni; assembly: GCF_017639655.2. Classification (NCBI taxonomy): domain Eukaryota; kingdom Metazoa; phylum Chordata; class Aves; order Falconiformes; family Falconidae; genus Falco; species Falco naumanni. Next base: position 32,502,163 of record NC_054080.1, read on the forward strand.
GATGTCACGCTCAGTATACAAACTGGGGACTGGGGGTTGGCCGGCACCTGCTGATCATTCCTCGGGGGCTGGCCAGGCATCAGTCAGCAGGTGGTGAGCAGTTTTCTTCCAAGTTCAGTTACTGCTGTTTGTCTGTTCAGTGCCTGAGCTGTGCTTGTCCTTAAGGGACCTTCCAATATATCTCCAGTATTCCTTCCGGATGGTGTCTTTTTCTTTAGCCAGAATTTCACACAACTACGAAAGACAATTGAGACATTGGAGTGTTACACCAAAAGCTGATGGAATTCTTAATTATCTTTATAAAAACACAGGCAATATAGGATTAAGCTAGTATTAAAACACCTTCCTTAGCAACATTTGTTTTATTCACCAGTTGCAACTGTCCAGTGACCTCAAACCGGTATCAATTCCAATTGATAGTCAACCAGTCTGACACTGCACAAATCTCCCCAGTCCTACTTCAGTTGCAACTGCTTCCCCATGACTCCTTTCTGTGCCCACCACTTGTCATCTCTCCCAGGCTATTCAGCCTGCAGTACACTACAGCATACTTGTGACTTCCTGACAAACCTGACTGTCTTTCAGTGGTCCAGTAGCTGTAAACCGCTTCATTCAAAACAGCGGGGGAACATCCTGCTCTTAAATCTCCAGTACTGCCAATGGACTGACAGGAGGCATTTTGTTCATGGTTTTTCCCTCAGCATACTGTCCCAAAAGGATTCTCCATGCAAGTCAGTAACCTTCTCTCACGACATGTTAAAGCTGGTGCCGTACGATATTTCTACACATTCTGATTTGTTTTATTTCGACTTGGGTAAGCAGCGAGGCACAGAAGTCAACCCCACTCACAGGACATGCTGTGTAAAACGTATATGCTATGAACACTGTACAAGTCTTCTAGTCAATTCCCTTTGATAATGCAGATGGCATTGCCCTGGTCAGTGAATGAGAGTTGAGAAACAGGAGATTCCATGCCTAAATAGATGAAGAAATCAAACTCAGAGAAACAGTATAAAGGGACACCAAGCTGTGAGGTACAACTGCACTTACTTATACTCTGGTTGTAGAACACAACAAAGGAAAAGTGTTGACAAAGGAAAACATTGGAATACAGACTCCATGCGAGAACTGCAGCTCTAATTGCACTGTGTTCCAGTCTGTTCCACAGCGAATGAAAAGTAAAAGTAAAAAAGTAAAAAAGTAATGTAAAAACTACACTGCAAACCACACGAATCTCCCCAAATGTGCAGGTCAGGGAATACACAACATTGCTACAAGTCATTTATTCTCTGTAGGAAATGGTGCCTGACATTCCTCACAATGTCCCCAGTGCCTACTAGCCTTTAAGCTAATTCTGCCAGCTTTCTTGGAAAGACCTAAGAAGTGCAAAGGGACTTCAGATACAGATACTTGGAGCAAGATTCACTAGCCTGCAGGTAAGTGATTTTGGACTACAAAGTTAGCGTCAGAACCTCCTTGATTGTTCAAGTATCTCCTTTCTTCCGCAGGCAGTATTAGGAACCTTCCTTCACTACCAGGTGAAGAAAACTTACAGTGATTTTGTAACTGGCAAATTATTATTTACAGAAAAATTCATGAGACTCTTGGGATTATCTGGCTTTCAAGTTCAACTCTCCATAGAGCTCCTGAGATTGACAAATAACCTGCTCTAGTTATGAAAATCAATCTCATTTTGTCAGGATATAAACCAAGAGAGCAACAGATAGCATTCCTGAGAAGCAAACCCAACCTCTCAAAACGTACCTCCAATGCCTTGTTTAGTGTTTCTTCCTTGTTATCACACTGGTTCTCAAGCATATCTTCATATATGTCCACAAGAAAGGCAATCAGATACGGTGAACTGTGGCTAGGCTGTAAACTCAACAGCTGCTCTAACAGATTTGGATACTCAGAAAGACCACGATCCTGTAGAATCCTAGAACAGAGGTTAATGGGCTTGAAACGTAATGCTGGGAAATATGGTGTGAAGAATTCAACTTTGGTTATGACTCCTTTATTTAGAGATCAGTTTTGAAACAAGGGTGCAAACTCAAGTAAGGCAGAAAGTAAGCAGCATGCAGCAATAATGCAGCTTAATGTGGCAGTAGGCTAAATACAGGCACGCTCAACTGAGCAGAAATTAAGACTGAAAGCATGCTCACTGCTTCCTACTCTATGCTCTTGAACCCAGTAACATCACAGGCCAAGTTTTTAAAAGCATGCGAAGCACTTGCAATCTCCCGCAAGAACTACAGGGCCAGAAACTTAGCGGACAGTTACAGAGAAATTAGGTTGATGTATGAAGCCTTTGAGCAAGCTTTTGCCTCGCTGCTTAAGCCCACAGCACTAGAAGGAACAGCAACAAGCTCTTTCTAGTTAAGAGCTAGGCGTAAGACACTTTCTACAGATACTCTCTTTGCCCCACAGAGAAGAATACCTCACCCTTTTAAATAGTTCCAAGCGCTCTCATTATGTGGCACTGCTGTGATCATCTCAAGAGTGTATCTGTGAGAAAAAGACAATAGGTCAGGAACGCAGCCACTAACAATGCAGTTAGAAATTACTGGCATGTGCTCAGACACTCCCAAACACATCCTCTACTCTGATTCAGAGACTTTTTGCAGATCATCTCAACTGGGTCACAGATCAAAAATGCCTTGCAATACAATCACTGCCAGTCCCAGACCAACAGACACTGACAGAACTGTTTTAGATTCTGAAGTCTTCCATTTGCTGCATTTTATACAATAATGAAACAGTTCTTGAAATTATGAGCAATTGCACTAAGAAAAAACACGATACACTGTCCTGGTATGCTAAAGGAATAACTTGTGCCTTAATGCTCAGAAATGGCAAGGGGCTGAAAAGGGCTAGAGTAATTGAAGCCCAGGCTGAGCTATGTTTATATGAGTGCAAGATCATCTCAACTATGTACCTATTCAAAATGTTCTGTACCTGCTTGCAGAACCTTTTTCACGAGACTGTATTTGAGCAAACTGCAGAAAGGCAAAGCTTGAGCTTTCAGCTCACACAGCCTTCTGCAGCAGTTCTTTTAAAGTAACAATTAGGCAACTCCTCTGAAAGCAAAGCAACAAGAGACATTTGCCGTACGTTTGCAAAGCCACATTTCATCTTCACAAAACAGACTTTACCTTCTGCCCTTCACCAGTGTAATCATTCACCTGATTTTCAGAGACAACAAATACTGACAAAAAGTTCTATAAGCAATACAATACTGAAGAAGAAAAACCCCACAAACCCACAACTCTAAACCTTTTTTAACTTTCTGCAGTCACTATGGCTAAGACCGAGTTTATCAAGCAACAAGCAGCCCAGCTACAGTTCTACAATGACATCCCTGAAGTCTTAACCTTAGACAGTCTGATTCTTTAGATGGTATCTAATTAACTTGAACACAGCACCATGTATAAACAGATCAAGGGAGGATGTTTAGATCCGACCTCTGGAGAGAAAAAGCTGTAAATATCCGAGCCTAAGTCATAGAAATAGCTCAGATTTATTAATCTGCAGAGAAGTTATAGACTGGAAGAGAAGTACAACTTAGAGCAGTTTGCAAAGACAACCACAGAAGGCGATGAGGGTTGGGATCCTCTATGAACAATGTACCAATGGACCTATTCAGAGACCCAGTATTTCTTCTGAAGAGTAACTCCAAATAATTGCAGGAACTTCTCCTCATTGCTCCTTCGCTTTAGACAAACAGCTTCTCCTAACCGTCAATCCTGACCAGCGGTCCGAGATAAGAAAACCATAGCAGGAAGATTCCTTTACCACCATCAGCTGTAAAATAAATGTCTAGAGGCCCAGTTTGTCTTCAGTTACAAACATGCAGCTTTGAAACCGTTTCCAAAGCTCGCTGTCCTCCAAACCGGCCAACTCACAGAGACATTTGTTGTTGCACTGACCACAAACCCCTGAAAGCTCCTTTCTTTTTCCAGCTGTATCAAACTCCTCACAAAAGGCAATTCCTCTTCCTACAACCCACGCCCGTGTTATCTTTAAATCATTGTGGCTACTGTACTACTGAAACAGCAGTTTATTACAACACAGAGTGCCTCTCCTTCCAAGCTTTCTAGGGGTAGGACGTAAGACACTACTGAACAGCACAGCTCACGACATTTCCAGTGCCACACATCTGCAGGTCGTTCCACTACAGCTAGCTGACTATAGAAAGCCCAAAGTTTTGTTTGCACAATAAACTGGGTCAGAACACAGATTCATGAGAACGCCTTGCCCAGGGTAAGCATAGCTTGCTTCTGTACTGCTCAACAAGCCAGCAGTACTGAAGCAAGCTATATATGCACTAACACTTGATCTGCCATCCACGAGAGTGAGCCCAGAAACCGCAATAAAAGCAGGAAAGACAAGCCCACAGGGACTGTCTAAATATTCCTTTGCTTCCATATAATGGAGAATGCTTAATGCGAGCATGAAAAGCATTACTAACTGGACTTCTGTGTCTAGGACTACTGGATCATCATAGCCGACGGTGCTGAAAATTACGAAGTGTCGTTGGTTCCAAACCGAGTTGTTTCTCACATCTTCTCTCAAAAGCTGGTCTACATATTCTAGTTCATCGTCCCATAATTTGAACTCCTGTGGCAAGGGAAGGAAGAGACAATGTCACAATCCAAAGGTTTATATATTCTCCTTGCTCCTGAGGTCTCTGAACATTAGATACAGAGACTTTTTAAAAGAAATAAATTAAGGATGGGTGAACGAGGAACATGATACAAGGGTATTAGCTCTTCATTAAATTCACACACGGAACAGCAAGCAAACAAGAAAAGACCTTTCTGAACTTGCTTCTTAAAAGGCAAGTTTATAGCTAACCTCTACCACACATTTAAATACAACTGGTTTTCCCCCCTCAGCCTTAAGAAACAAAGTGCCAGATGGAATTCCGATTGTATTTAAGAAACCAAACTCTACAACCTGAGCAGGTTATTCAGTGAATCTCAGTGATTCTGAATACAATGTTGGATACGATACCCGAATAACCCACTGTCTGTGTTGCCATGCATGGTAATTTTTGGCATCTTGCTTAAGAATGTCAGCTACGAACTGAAGCTCTTCGGATGGATCCTGCAGCCACTCCACCAACACCCGTCTGTGATGCCTAAGGACGAGAGGAGAAAACTATTTTTAGAATAGTCTATAAAATTTTTTATGATGTGTGGTCTGTATTCAAACAGCATGTAACAACTGTACTACTCAGGAACAAAACACTAGTTAAACACTTCAAATCAAACGTACCAAAACACTTCAATTGTGTCTGAGATATATTTGACGCATACTTATCCTATAACAAATTCTAACTACGCATACACACTGGCCAATCACCTCCTTTTAGACAAGTTATGTTTACTTGAAGTAACATTCCCACTTTTAACACTCCTGGCCAAAGCCTTCAGCAGAATAGAATTTTCTAGTCCTATGTTATTTCTCTAGCAATAACAACCCTGCTGCTTTTCCTATTCCCCCCCAAAAAACAACAACAGGCAAGCAAACCCCAAGAGCCAATAAAAGAAAAAATAGTTATTTCTATTTGTCTTTTTGTTTGCCTTTTCATCAGTCATTTTTTTGGTCTGTCAGGCTTATTTTGACAGCTTAAAAATTGAAATGAAAACAAGACCTTTTTTGCATGTCATAATCACTTTTAGAACAAACTGCTAAAGAGGCCTTTGGCAGTGACGCAACTCCATGTAACTCCTCCACTACCGCCACTGCAGTAGATGCAGGCAGCAACTTTCAATAACTTTTAGCATCCATGATCACAAATTACTCTAGCCAATTTACAAAGCAAAAGTTACCTGCAAAAGTGTTAAGAACCGAGAGTAAAACATGATTTTACCACACTTGGTAGTTCTTTGGCTGATCTTCAATGATAGCTGTAATATACTTCAGTTCCTCATGAAGATCCTTTCCCAAAGACTGCAGGAGGACTCTCCGGAAATGCCTGTGTAAAAGTCAAGCATTCAGACACTGCAACAGGGCTCTCCTAAAATTCACAGAGAGGAACACAGAATAAACTTGGTTCACAGTTTTTCTAACAAATAATGAGTTAAAAAGACTGCAAAAAACTAAACCACATATCCAGGTCTGCTGAAGGCCATTCCATTATCAAACAGGGGAGAACTGGAATACAACTGGTTAAACCAGCATGTTATCTAAGTTCACAGCAATCCTGTTTCAAATGAACCTCTGCCAAGCCACAGGAGTCTTATCATCATGGAAACCATGAATTATGCGCTAAAGAAACGTAAACTTTCTGACCTCATGCAAGTTAGTCAAATAAAGACATACAAAGAGGTAGCTGTTGGCATAAACATGTTACAGGGCCCTGCTCTGAACATCCAAAATTCACTGTTTATTCATTATCTAAATGAACACTAACCTAAAATGCACCATTTAGTAAGTATACAGTTATTTCGCAGGAAACGGCAGCTATCGTGCTTTTATGCCTCTTCTTGGAGTCAACAGAGGCCATCTTCAGCATTTTGCCAAGGCTGTGTCATCAGGTAAGCAACCTAATGTTAAACATCAAAGTTCCTTTTGTGGCTAATCGTGATCTTGATTGATAATATCCTCTAAGCCAAATGAAAGAAAACCACTGAATCAAAATAAGACATGGAAAACACTGAACAAAGACTTTCTTCAGAAGCTCACTGGAAGTCTACACTAGTCCTCTGCATGAACTCAACTAGTCATATGCTGATCAGACTAACAAAATTATAAAACACGTAAGAGGTCAGCAATCAAAGGACAACAGAAATAATCCCAAGATTATCAGTTACCATGCTGTGTAGTTTGCAGCATTTAACTCAATGGCATCTGCTGTTAACTTGAAAGCTCTTTCGCTTCTCTCATCCCGCTGCAGAACCGCCCGGAAGTAATCATAGACGTCTTGAACTAAATAGATAACAGCATCTTATTGAAGGCTATAAGACAACTGCCTGATTAGCGTATAAGGTTAATAATCCTTTGATACTACTTCCTATTTTGTGGACTTTATAAATGTTAAAATGACAGCTACAGATTGGTCTAACAGCACTATTGATGGAAAGTTCTAAACGATACCAGCATACCCAAAGCCTACAAAAATATCTTAAAAATACACCATCCAAACCATACGCAAAACCATCAGAAAAACGCCTTGCTGCTTACTCACATTACTTCCCCAGATGCACGACCTTCATATGTCTGTCTGTCTTCCACTTGTGGGCTAGAAAGGCCTTATTATGTGAACCAGCCAATCTGCTGTATTGCCTCTCAAGCCATATGAGTTTAAAATAAAACCTTGGCTATTCACATCTCAGATGAAGATTCAACTTCAGAGACGCTTGGTGAAAACAGCACACACAACCACCGTAACAGGATAAATATTGATTTTTCCAGTGTACTCCTCTAGAAAACATATTACCCAAAACAGGAAGTTTCGCTTTCACACCACCAAGGACCGATATCAATTCGACCGCCTTTGGTTTTCAGTGCAGAATGTATTTAAAACTTACATTTTTTACTGTAGATGATCTGAACAACAGGATTTGGCCCGTCGTTCTGAGGGATAGGTTCAATATCGGCCCATTCCTTCCTGACCCTGTAAATACAGGTTTTTGTCTTTTCAGTGCTTCCAAGAAGCAAAAAAGGCAAAGCTACATGCAGAGATCTACGTCCAGTAACACACCCCTGTTCCCACCGGTCCCCGTTATTATCACTGTATTAGTGCCTGTTGCACAGACCAGCATGAACTCGAGGAAAGGAGGCCCCGACACAGGCGACCACATGAAAATTCAGTCACAAGGTCGCCTGGCGGAGGACGGCCCCAGCTGCCCCGCGGTGACTCGGGTACGAGCGGATCGCGGCGCTCGCAGCGCCGAGCGGCTGCTGAGGCTTCCCACTCCAGCCGCCGGCACCGCCGCCTGAACAGTGCACGCTGTACCGCTCATCTAAAGGATGACGCAACTATGTTTAGTTAAAGTCGGGAGATGTCCAAGGGCCCTTACTGCCACACGACGGATGCACAGACTGCTAAGTCTTAGATTCCTGTTGTACATGCAACGCGGCGAAGATGGAGGCTTCGAACATGGCCGCTAAGGAACAGAGTCTGCGTAGAGACAACTCTTCCAGGACACTGCGCAGGCACGAGATATGTTCATGTTGTTAACGTGAAGATAGACTAGGCCCTTGAATGGAATGTGCCAATTGTCCAGGTGTGAGAGATGTTAAGGTGTTCCCGGAAAGTTAATGAATAGACACGAGTGACTTGTATAAAGAGGGGCTGAAAGGTCCCCTCGGTGTGCATGCCTTTGGTGGAGCGATCCCCCCTGCACCCAGCGCTGCCGGATAAAGATAACCTCCGCTCGCTCGAATATTGGGGACCGATTCTTCAAATCACCACCCAGCCCTGCCCTGCCCCGCCCGCCGCCGCCGCCGCAGCCCTGCCCGCCGCCCCGCCCCGGCCCGGCCCGGCCCTGCCCTGCCCTGCCCGCCGCCGTCCCGCTCAGCCTCTCCTCCCCCTCCTCCGCCCGCCCGCGGGGCCGGCCCTGCACGGACAGTAGCCGGCCCTCTCCTCCCGCCGCCCCAGCAGCGGGGGCGGCTGCCACGGCCGTGGCGAGAGCGAGGCTCCGCGCCGCCGCAGCCCCATCCCGGCCGGCCGAGGGCTGCGCTGTCGCGGCCGTACCTGTAGGGCACGTAGCCGGCGTCCTCCCTCGCATCCGCTTCCTCCAGCAGCTGCCCGAAGCCGCCCTCCGGCTCCCCGCCGTTCTTCTCCGGCTGCAGCTCCGCCGCCGCCGGCCTTGCCGCCGGGCCCGCTGCCGCCATCGCCCCGCCGCCGCTTCCGGGGCCTGGTGAAACCAGAGAGGCGGGCGCCGCGGCGGAGGGCAGAGCGGCCGCGTGGCTCTCCATCGCCCCCGCCTGGGATGGAGGGCAGGGGGCTGCGCGGCCGGGACCGCGGCGCGCCGGGCGGGCGGGACGGCTGCCCCCCGACCAGTAACCGGTACCGGCAGCGCCCGGGGGCCGCGCCGAGAGTATTAATTCGCGGCTCTGCTCATTAATCGTCGGGAACGTACCGGAGGAGGCGGCGGGAGGCGAGCCGGCGCCCGGCTCTGGCGTGCTCCAGTTTGCTCCTCCCCTTCCACCGTCCCCTGACGGAAACGTGAGGGACCGGCGGGGCCAGCGCTGGTGGCGCCCCAGCCCGGGGTAACGCTGACCGGTTGTTCGGGTGGCGGCTGGCTGTGCTACGGCGCCGCGTGCCCGGCAGTCGCTGCTCTAAGCTAGAACCTGCGACACCAGCAGCGGAGGCGTTCCCCCTGCCCGCAGCAGCGTATTTCCTGCGAGACCCCACCCCACCGCAGCACCGGGGCCTGCCGGCGCAAGGCCCAGACTAGGCCCTGGGGCCAGCGGCGCCGGGCGGGCGCGGTGGGAGCTCTGGGTGACGCTGCTGCAGTTGCTGAGGTGGGGACTTAGAGCCGCGAACAGCACGTCCCCGGCACTGCTGCTGCGCAGGTGCTGCGGGCATGGTGATCGGCGTTTCCTCCCCGCCCCGTGGAAACGCACACACCGGCACCGCTTTAGAGTTGAACCGGGGGATCTGGTCTCCGTAACAGGTGGCAGTAAGAGGAGGCTTTGAAACAGCCAGTTGTAACTGGCGCGTGAGATGGGGTAAGGCAGGAGATGTCCTGAAGTGCTGTTGGTCAGCAGGGCAAAGTAGCCGAACTGAAGCTACTCGTTAGGAAAAGCGGCTGACCCAGCGTTGCAGGTTCATAACCCAGGGCCTGCTGAGACGCTTTAGAGAGGGGAGGGTTAACGACAGCCAGAGCACACGTGTAGTAAGGGCCATGTGCACACCTGCATCGGTGCTGTATGTTCAGGGAGGTGGGAAACTGTTCCGTGTGTGGTGGGCAGGGTTGAAGTCTTTAATTTTGGGGTGCTTAAATTGAAAGGGCGGTAGGTGTGTCCGCGCGTTGCAGTGACTTTGTGGAAAGAAGAATGGTGCCAGAGCAGCAGTGAGGGAGTGCGGAGGCATGGCTGCAAATTGAAACGCAAGGTGCGGGGCGAGGGAGAATTGGGCCTGCGGGTGGTTATTCTGTCACTTGAGCGGTGTTGTTTCCTTTGGGAAGTTGCTTGACCTCTGCGCTTTCCTTGCCTCTCTGCCTTTTTTCCTGGCCTTTCTGTTTTAATGGTGCAGTTGGAGACTTCATTTGTTTCTGCCAGGATGTTCATCCAGTAACTGGAGTGCCTAGTTTGGTTGGTGCCCCTGGGTATTACAGTAATATAGACTACAGTAACATCATAGTGGAGGGGAAACCCCAGAACAACCTAGTGGAAGGCTGCTTTGGGCTGTAAGACTATGAATAGAACAGAAACGAAATGGAGAAAGACGTCCCTAGAGGCAGAGAGGATATCCAGCAGTACCTAGGTGAAAGAAAAAAGTTAGAAAATGCAGAACATTCTAAAAAAAAAGAGAAAGAACCAAGATGGGCCTAAAAAGAAACAAGGTGTATTAAAAATGTGCACATACGAATGACAGAAACCTCAAAAGAGTAAATACTGTTTTGTAAGAGGCAGAGCAGATGAGAAAGTCACTGTTCCTGACCTGCAGAGTCAAAGGTTGCATTGCGAGTTCATTAGATTCCAAAAGCTCTCCAGGGGCAAAGGGCACTTGAGGCACAGGTCTTGAAGAAATCTGGGTTTATCAGCTCTGCTGTTTGAGCAACTATTTGGATTTTTTGGTCAAGTTTTGCCCAGAACTAACATGTAATGAATGACCTGCCATCGCCGTTGCTTATCATCTTGACCAGCTATTTAACATGCGTTACAGGCAAGCCAGACCCTGCGGTATCAGCTTATTTCCTCAGAGCGGCATAGCAGGACAAGAAACAAAAGTGGGCTTCTGCGATGCCCACCACTGGATGGAGCTGGTCCAAGAATAGCTTGCTGACGGCATGGGTAGTCCAGCAGACAGGATAGCTATCCCTCTGCCCTCGGGACTAGGTTCTGCATTCTGTCTGAACCTGTGTGTTGTTGGGGTCTGTGGACTCCTTCTAAAGGCTTGAGGAATGGTAACTGAGAAAAAGCAAGCTATTTCAGGAAGCTGAAGCATGTTACAAACAAGTCGTGTCATTAATGAGAGCAACTTGGAAGTCTGCCAACTCGGGAAGCTTGAAACCCATGAGTATAACTGAGTTTTAAAATGACGGACCAGACCAAAAAACCCATTGGGATCACAGCATATCCTTCCATAAACTGTACCAGGCTTCTTTCTGATCTGCCTCCAACCCCTCCATTTAATTTACTGAACTACACTCCTGTTGTGGCATGCCAGCGTCAGTCCGCTCAGCCTCAAGGCACACTGAAAGCCTTAGTCAGGCCTGCAAAGGCAGGATTCTTGCCTTAGCCTGGATCTGCTTTACAACATACGGCTGGTTCATAATCAGTGGAAAGTGTTCATGTTACAGATCTAGTACCTGTGACGACACTTCACAGAGAATGTTGACACCCCACTTGAAGCTTCTGCTTAAAACTGTGTCTCCAGCAGCTAGGACCTTTGAGAAGAAGCAACAAATCGGATGAGACCCGTGATGAAGCACAAAGAGCGGAGGATAAATAAATCCGTCATGTCCCAGCACTGCAGTGTCAGTTACTAGTTTGTGTCTTGGGAGGAGCCTGGTAGCTCAGAGAGAAATCAGAGCTCTGTGGTGCAGTATGTGCAGCAATAGGTGGGCACTGCTCCAAATGGGCTGCAGGCAAGCGTAGCTATGGAGGAAAGGGCACAGAGCCAGCATGGCAGGGGTCATTTAAACTGCCGCAGAGGACTGGATTCGGGTTGTCTAGTGGGTACCCTGCTGAGCCTCTCAGGAAGGCTGCAGGCATGACCTGCTGTAGAGTAAGGAGATGAGTTGTGTGCATAACGTCTTCGTGATTTCTATCACTCATGCGTTTCAACTGAGGCACATCGGGTGTTCCCTCTGCCTCCTCTGGGATTCTTCCTCCCTCCGCTCCCCCGGGTGAGCACCCCCTTGCACCCCCCTGCCCGCCACATCTGGGTCAGAAGCAGCAGATATGGTGCTTTCCAATGATTGTGTATAAATACAAGTACATGTGAAGAACCGTGGAGGTATCAAATATCTCTGTGTTGATACAGTTGTCTCTGAATGACATACACGCGTTATAAATACAAACATTTGGTTCTTGCGTCTGTACTGGGTGGAAGAATATTGGCTCTGCTGTCAGCCAGCAGCACCACCCTTTCAGAGTTAGGTACCCTTCACCACAAACAGCAAATGTCAAAACCTGCATAAAGAGGGCCCAACCTCTGGAAGCGCCGGGCTGGCTGACAGGACTGTTTCCTGATCGCTGCGCACTGCCGTGCGGAGATGCCTCGGCAAGGCAGGGAGCGAGGCATGGTCTCTGGTCTCGGACGGGATGCCCGCCGCAGCTCCGCGCCCGAGGGATGAAGGATGCGCTTCCTCCCGGCAGCCGGAGCCGGCTCTCCGGGCGCTAGGGGGGTCTTCCTGGCTGCCATGACTCATTTCTTTTTTTGACAGCCCCCTGGCTCGGTGCAGTCGAAGCCCTTGTCAGGGTAGCACCAGCTAAGATAACGGCACTGATGCAAAAAACATAAAAGCGCAGAAAGAGCAGTTACGCTGACAGCGACAGGCCCCGGAGAATGCCGGGTTTATTTCGCGTGCGTGTGTGACAGAGGGGTCATGCAGCGCGAGACGTGCAGCAGGAGCAGTCGGGCGGGGTGGAGGCGACGGCGCTCCCAGGCCGATTAGCCCTCTGCGTTCCGTGTTCAGGGCCCTGAGGACCCCCAAAAGAGCCGCTCCCCCCGCCCCCGGCTGGCAGCGCGGTGGGCGGAGGGAGCCGCAGGTCCGCGCCGCCCCGCCGCGGGGCCCCGCTTCGCGCTCGCCCAGCCCCCGCCCCGCCGCCCGCCCCGCACCGGGTGGGTGCACAAACCGAAAGTGAAAAAACAAGCCAAGAACTACCCCAAAGCCCCTCAAACCCAGCCGGGGCGGGACGGCGGCGAGGCGGGAGGAGTTCGGCGGGGTGAGTACAGCGGGGCGCCCGGCCGGGGCCGGCGGGGCGGGAGGGGCGGCGTGGGGGGCAGGCGCAGCCCCGGCTGGGATGCTGAGCCCGCAGGGATGCAGCGAGCGGGGCTGGCGGGAGAGGCGGCAGGGAGAGCTGGTGGGAAGTTCGGAAGGACTTGAGGGGAGCTGCTGCTTCCGCAGGACAGGCGGGAGCGGTGATTTATGCTTCTTCCCTCCAGCCCACAAGGCGTCCGCTCGGCCTGGCCGAGGTGGGAGAACGCTGTGAACTCACCTTTGCCAGCAGAGTTGGGACAGGACGGAGCCTTGTGCGGCCCATCCCAAGCACGGAGCGCATCGGCCCGCTGGTTAAAAGTACCGAGTGCTGGGCGCTGCAAATGCAAGAATGAAGCCGTGACACTGCGCAATCCCCTGGGGCAGCTGGTACAGCATACCCATGGCGTGGGCAGTTCCCCTTCTGGAGGAATACCTGAAAATGGAATGATCACTACAACTTTTTTCCACAGGGTAGGCAGTCGGGGAGCGTTCAGTGGGTCATCGGAGTCTTACTTTTTGCCGTGTGCAGGGTAGGACGCGTGGTATTAGAGATACTGTTCTGCTCCAGGGTGTGCCTTGAGTAGATCTTGCCAATACAGCTGTGCACAGAATTCAGCCCCTTCCCCTCCTGGTGCCCCATTTTAGCTACAATGCAGGAGGCACAGAAGATACGAGGGGTTTATAAAAGATCCCACCTGACGTGAAAAGCGCTCAGCTGGCAGCTGTGCACTTTCATGCCCACACAAAACCTTCAAAAACTCTGTCCTGTGCAGAGCAGAACTCTCACAGCATAGTTTAGTGTGAGGTTTTACTAAAAGGCTTTTCTGACGGTTGATGGGAAGATATGAACTCACATTGTGGTGGAGACAGAAACAGGATCTTTTTTGTTTTCCCTCTGGCTTCCAGCACCACAGAGGTAGTAGCTTGGCAGGCAGTAGTTTTGGGACCTGTCCCGTTTTGTCAGGTTTTTGGAAATTTGTGAGTGGGATTAGGATGGGGGGAGATCTGGCAGGTGCACACACATGGGGACAATACAATGATATACGACTTACTTTCATAGAAACCCAGCCTGAACTACATGAGGCATGTCTCTGAAAGAGATGAGTTATAACAGTTTATTAAGCATTTTTTGTGTGTGTCTTTCTGCTTTCTGAGCTTTCAGAATGCCCACGTTTTTAACCTTTACTCCTCTACATTGAGAAATAAAGTCTTATCTTTCTCCCAAGTTCTTTTTTTTTTTTTTTTTTTTTTTTTAATGACAAAGCTGGAATTTGCACCTACTCCTGTTGCCAGGAGTTAGGATTTTCACACAGCAACATCCAGCATGCAGCAAAACACCGTGAAAGCTAAAAAAAACCAGTGGATAAGGAAGAGTTCCATCTTTCTCCTTCTTCACTGAAGTCCTCAGTCCTGCTTCCTGATGAGCAATGCAACCTCTTTTGGACCTGCAACAGCACGCTGGATTTCCCCAGTTAGGCCTTAGTCCTCCCCTAACTTCCAAGAAGCAGGAGTCCTTCAACCCATCTTTACAGAAATAGTCTGCAATGGCTGGCACTTCATTACAGAGGGACCAGAGAAACTTACCGTAACACGCCTGGCTTTAGGGGACCGAAACTGCCCAACTTGTGAAGGTGCGTGAGTGTAGTACTCTGATGGGAGACGTGTCTCCAAAGGGTGTAAACTGGCCTCAAAACCCATGCTTCCAAGGAGAGGGGTGTAGTCACACAGTTATTTTAGAACACCAGGACTCAACAGGGTCAGAGGAGACATCATTTTAGTTAGTGAACAATTGCTTTCCCGTTAACACCAACAGTTGTTAATGAATATGACAATTTAACCCCTCCCGGGATACTTGTGTTTGAACCCTCTGTGGTGCTATGTATTGACTTACCAAGCAGCTGCTCTTCCATGCTTAATTAGCAGGTGTGAAATTAGTGATGTTGCATGGAGAAAGAGTTGTCCTAATGACAGCTCTGCTTGCCCAGGTAGCCAGTGTCAGGGAACTTGGGGTGAATTTTGCGTTGCCATCTAGTGATCCACATCCGCTTCCCCTGCTGCACAGCAGCAGGAAAATGACAGAGATTTTAATTCCCCAAGGCTGAAATTTTAGGTAGACTTACATCCCATGGCTTCTTGAGGAACAGCGATGGGTGACACATGTAATGGAGCACAGAGTCCTAGCCCCAAGGACATCTAGACATCCTGAGGTGGGTTTCCTAGCTGAATTTGGTGAGGCTTCTATTATTAGCTCTTCATGCAAAGTACTTACAGAAACCTAACTAAGTGCATACACCCTTGATTTTGGTAGCTTTGTCCTGACCCTTCACATGCCCACACTTGTGAGCCTCTTTACATACTACTTTTTTTTTTTTTAAAATACATATTTGTTTTTCCTTTTAAGCAAATTCAGGGCCTGCCCTGGCTGCAGAGTTAAGGTATTGTTTTCAGAGTGGGCACAGGGAGGCCCGGAACTTGTACATGTCCTTCTCTCAGCAGTGTCAACAGCATCGCTTCTCATCCAGGAACAGGATCCTAATTTTCATTATCTTGTGTCCGAAGGGTGTATGTTCTTAAACCAAATGGTGCATTAAGATGAAAGGATGCTAAGAGCAGAGAAAGGAAGAACAGACAAAACAACTGGCAGTTTTATACTGTGAGTTGAGCACTTAAGCATTAGGTAACATATTGTGGAGAAAAACACATTATTGTCTACTTCAGAGATTTCTAGTCTCTGCATCAGACTTCATGCACTTTTCACCTGTGTTGAGTAGGCACCCGTACCGAGTGTACTCATGTAAACATACACAGAGTACTTTAAAATGGCAGTGTTATTCATGTCCAGAATTATACAGAACAGTCAGACTGCTGGACGAGGATTCTGGAAAGGACCTGTTATGGGACAAAAATAATGTAGTTTTTACATTCAAGTGTAATTTTTTTATCTTTGCTGTTAGAATATATTGTACCAAAAGCTTGACATTACAGCCTTAAAGGGAGAGAAAGTGTTTTCACTTGGAGATATTTAATAGAGATGGTTATTTAAAGGAAAAACTAAATACTGAAAGATATTTGACTTCTATGAACCAGAAGTAAAATGCTGTACTGCCAAATTAACAGGCTTGCCAGAACTCAGCCAAACATCATCTTACCCAAGTTTTCCAAATCAATCTGCCTTAAGCAGAAGATACACTAGGGAAACATGCTGCCAACCCAAAAGACACAGGGGTAATCACTGACTAAGGCCAGCCTTGGAATAGAAAGTGCAAAGCACACACCTTATCCCACAATGTCAGGAACGTGCATAAGGCACTGGTGTTCAGAAAAGGGCATGAGCTAGACTCAGGAGCTTTGTTCATATTATTGCATCCACCATGCCATATCTGGGGTAACATCTGAGACGTGTCTCAAGGTGTTCATAAAGAAATTCTCTCCCTATTCACGTGCACAGGGCAAGAAAACCACAGCTGCAGTGTCTCCCCTGCCTATTTTGAACTTGCATATAGGCAAGTCCACTAGCACTTGCAAAGCCTTTGTTTGACCCCACGAGGGACGACTCCACACCATCACTTAACGTTGTTCCCTTACCCCTTTGCTGGCTTTAAGGCATTTTGTGCTCTTGTAGGGGCCCGTATCTCCTTAAGCTCCTTGTCACCACTGGACTGCATGAATTGCCTGCTAGCACTTGAACAGAAGTGTTTTGTGTGGTGTGAGTGATTAAAAACCTTGCTGCTTCCCTGCTGGAGGATCCTGCTCCCACAGAAGGTCCAGCTAAGCAGCATGCTCCTAATCTGCCTCAGCACAGACAGACAGCAACAGACAGAAGCATTCTGTGCTCGCCGAGGTGGTTTTGTACTGCGTAGATTAGGAAGGACTCGCATGCTGTTTGTCAGCCGAGTTGCGGAGACAGTAAGATAGAAGTCAGTACCAGCTTAGGCAGACACAGCTATACCAAGGCAAGTACATCAGCCTCTGACGAAAGCAGTCATAGGAAATTATTTCCCATGCTCCGTACTCCACTGAATGTTTCAATTACACTGATTTACAAGGGACAGTTGTGCCAGCACATTTTCCCCTTTAGGCACAGCTCTTCAGTAATAAAATTGTACACGAGTCACATTGCTAACACACAATCAGTAACAACAGTAAGTTTCCTTGTAGAGATGAGCCCCTTATGACAAATTGTCCGGTGTTTCCACTGATAATAGGTAGGTAGTGTTTGCAGCTTAAAGTCATCTAACACTTACTGTAAGATTCTTCTCTCTGTAGCTCATACATTTTGTCAGGCTCCCACCTCCATGAGAAAGATTCTGTCTCAGACACATTTTAAAATGAAAATCTTGGTAGCCGCAGTTGCAAACTAGCTGGGCAGCCTGTCTTCCCAGCTCTGACAGCACCGTATTGCTGAGTGTGGCTGACTATCGCAGAACTGAGGTGCCTTTTGAAAAGAACTGTAGAGCTTAGAGCTTCTTTGCAATCCAGATGACAGCAAGCATAAACATTTGAAAGAAACCCTGAAAATTTCTGTTAAAACATAATGACCTTTCCCCCCCCCTCCCCCCCGAACTCTAGTCTCCAGCATGTTTTCTTAGGATTTGCATGATTTGTTTGGTCAGACATCTGTTTTACAGAAGATATTTTTCTGCTAGAGTACATATCTGGTTATTACTTCACTGGTAAACTCAGAAGTGCCAACACCTTTGCAAGTATCACTGTGCTTGTATAACCAGTATAAAGCGCTATTAACCTTGTCAGTAGATGACTCTCTACATCTAGACATTTTCAAGAATGAGAAGGCTGTAGGTTGGCCACATCGTGAGAAAATAGTCTGAGTCTTGTCAGAAGATCCCACCGTTCTTGACACAGAACCACAACAGGGGTAAATCTTGGTATTTCCTCAGACCACAAGTGACCAGGATCACATCCCAAAATACACTGTCCCAGTGGACACTGTTCATCATCTCACCCTGGGATGAGTTATTTTCAGTGAAATTCATGCCAGTGTCTATAAAGAATACTCAGCCTTATTCCACGTACCGTCTCAATTTTGTTTACGAAAGATACAGGAACTTAATAACACTATATGCAGAGGCGCAACTCTCTTCCCTCTTCGTTGATGACATTTATTTTAAGGATTGCATTTGTCTGTTTTCTCTCTCTGAGCTTTCTTGACTGGCTGCGGCAAATATATTACTTTGTCCTGAAGACCTTGAACATCCTGTCTGCTCAGTACTCCGTATTTAGTGTAGTTTCAAACAGGAACAATTTGTGGGGGTAGAAATGTATACTTTTTGTTCTATGCTGGAGCGTCAAATGTGGTTTAAAAAAAAAGCAGGTAACAAATCTCCAAGAGTCTGAACTTCATGTCCATTTTAAATGGTTGTGGTCACGTGTTTTCTCTACTGCTGGGGAAGTGGCAAAAACATGAAAAAATTACGCAGCTTTCATTTATTAATTCCATTCCCCATGAGTTGTTTTAGATTTAAAGAATGCATTGCATTAATGTATTTCAAGTGTCTAAAACAATCTCCACTACAGTTTAATTACAGCAGCAGATTTTAATGTTTAGTATCAGACAGACTGTTCATATTATGACATAAATACTAGTATTTATTCCCTTTATGATTATCTCCAAGAAAATACTTCCTATCACAAAGCACTCTATGCTAAGAACACAGTTTACAATAGCCATCGACTGAAATCAGGGCAGATGCAGCAGTTTTCTTGTACAGGCACACGCACCCTTTGCAGTTCTGTACTGAAGATGTCTTCTCTCTTTCACAAAGGGGAGCAAAAATACTTTTTGGCTGAATATATGCATGGAAAAAGATACAAAAACCCTACAGGAGCCACAGGGTTAAGACATTTAATGCAAAAAGGTCCCCAATAAACCCATTCCTTCCCTTCCAGTTCAATGAAGATACGTAACATTACCAGTTAGTTATAATCTGTTCTGTCCTATGACTTCAGTTTGGTCTGGTTACAAAGGGTGAAAAAAAAAATATATTCAGATTTTCAGCTGTCTGAACAGAACTCCAAGAAAAAAATAAGCGGATCTTCTAGGGTCCTCAAAGCATTTTTCCTAACTGTGCAGATAGGAATTCAAGGCTCCTAAATTCATCAAGTGCATGGAAAGTTTCTGGGATGAGAATATTCCAGTGCAAGACACCTCAATACAAGAGAAACTATTGTCCCTAAAAAGGGGTATTTTATCTCAATTAGCATCTGAGAAGAACAGACTATGCACATTAAAGACCCAAAGAAACACACTAAAAAATTTCAAATGCTTTAAGTTGGTTTTATTACAAAATTACACTTGGTGATAGTTGCATACAATAGTATGTGCTGTCAGTGTTGTGTAGCTGCTCCCACATAAAGCAACAACTGCAGCACCTGCTTGCACTAACCAGAAGTAGGTTACTTTAGTAGCTAAGTTACCTGCAGTCATTACTGCTGCATCTGATGTGACCGTGTTAGGAACCACAAGTGGGTAAACCGAGGCATGAGAAATTGGTTTTGTGCCTTATAAACTGCAGGTATAGCTTTATGTATTTATTTCAGGAAATTAACCCTTTACTGGTGCATTTCTGTAATTAAGCCTTAATGCATGTCTTGACTGCAGCTGGCTACCACCAGCAGCAGCAGTGACCCGAGACTATTACCACTGCACTCTTTCATTGCAATACCGCTTTACTAGGGGAATACTACACCGGATTTTAAACTAGTTGATGGCCCTACTTAGTGCTGCTTTCATTTACGTGCAGTATGTGTTGTGCTGTTTGTCCTCCTTGAGACTTGGGCTAAAGCCATCCCAGTGTAGTACTGCGCAGCGTTGGTTTATATGCGATGGACTCGTGGGCCGTAACACCGTGCCCTGCGCACTCGGCGGTGGTGTCGCCCCTGTGGGTCGGGCGGCCCCTGGCGGCAAATGCCAGCAACTGCACCTCTGGCTTCCCTTTTCCTGGGAGCCGGCCTATGGGCGGGATCCCAGCCTCCTCCTTCCCCCCGGGGCCAATTACCGAAAAATTTAGGGGTTTTGGAAATTCTGAGTACCTTTGGTCCGTTGGATGCACCACAGCGCGGGTCGTGGCCCTGCTTGCTAGGAACACTGAATGGGGTTTGCACCTCCTGGACCTGGTGGAGATTTAAGCAACTAATTCTAACTACTAACCTCGTGGCTACTCCAGCTCCCACGTGGCTGCTCTAGCTCCCGCGGCAGTGTCAGTATCCGTGGCGCCTATACTGAAGGAGAAGTACAGATTCTATATATGAAGAAGAAATGGAAACGGAAAGCAGCTCATTTTGTAAAGGGGGAGGATGAAGCAGGGCCATGACAGGATCAGGATGAACGCAGCGAACAGAACAACAGTTAACCTCCCGATTTCTATTTCTGAATGAACAGCGGGATATGCAGAAAGATTAGGCCTGTCAATCAGGTGAACACCTTATCGCCTGGTTACTTCGATGCTAGAATAACAGGGCTAATACTATAGAATTGGAGGGTAGGGAAGCCAAGCAGCTGGGATCACTTTCTAAAGAAGGAGACGTTGACAGGGCATGCAAAAGGAATGCAAGCCCTCAGCCTCTGGAAGTGACTCCTGTCAAATGTTAAGGTACCCCTACAAGGAGGGTACCACACGTCACTCAGGCAAGTGGACTGCAACAGAGAACCGGACACTCAAGGGAACTACCTGTGAAAGACATGACTTCTTATAACCAGGATGATACATGGTCACCCATGGATCCTGGCAAAGTCCTTATGCACGCCGCCCATGTGACAGAAACTGGTACAGAGCAGACCATCATCATGTGCCAACTCACTGGCAACAAGGAGTTGAAAAGACGATGCACCAATGGTGGATGAAGTTATGAAGATAGCAGCT